>NC_137326.1:54433803-55787490 GCF_965287045.1 Carcharhinus amblyrhynchos
CACCATGAGTTACAGTACCCAAAAAACCCAGTGAAATTCAATTTTTTTTTAAATGGCATGGCCATTTTGACAAGAGCGACACTGAGGAGGAGTTTAAGTTCTCAGTGCTCATCAGTGCAGCAGGGCTGAATAAAGTATGGACATTGAATGAATATTAGGCTTATGTAATTTTAGAATTCTTTTGTTAGTTGTGGTTTCTTCATGGTAATTGTGACCTCATGGCTGACAAAGCAAGTAATTATCACAACCATCTGAGTGTGCCTAATTAAAGTTCAAAAAATATTGATATTGCAAATCACTTAAGAAAAACTCGAGAAAGTAATTTGTGCTGGAGAAATCATGGGGAGTGCAGTGATCGTGAATTCTTTTTTCATTAACCAACTTCAAAGTGATTTGTTGTGTATTAATAATCAAGTGTAATCACATTTTCACCTTGTGTAATTAACGTTGGTCCCTTTATATGTCTAGCTGAACAAAAGTTAAATGAGGCATAATTACTTTAATGCTAATAGGTGCAGAATGCTATGTGTGACTGAGGAAAACTCCAGTCTCCTCCCATACTTCAAAGGTATGCCAGTTAGGCAGATTGGCTGTGCTAAATTGTCCCTTAGTGTTCCAGTTATGAAATCACAATCAAGTCATTGAACCCCGATAGAACAGGAGGGTTCATCACGTCTACACCACTGCTCCAGAGCATCTTGCCCAGGCCCTATCACCATAACCCCACATATTTACCCTGCCAATCTCCATAACCTACACATCTTGGGATACTAAGGGGCAATTTAGCACGGCCAAATCTTTATATGGGAGTATGGGGAAATATGGGAGGAAACTGGAGCAGCCAGAGGAAACCCACACAGACTTGAGGAGAACATACAATCTCCACCCAGCCACCCAAGGCTGGAATGGAACCTGGGCCCCTGGTGCTACAAGACAGCAGTGCTAATCACTGTGCCTCCCCATGCAACGCGTATCATAAATTGTATTTAAAATCGACCTAGTGTATATGACAACCGTTTTTTTTACACCCCCAAAAAAGTCATGTTTTTGCATACTCAGCATACAACTCAACACTTCTTTTCAGCTGTTCTCTAGAGGCAGGCAATCTGTGGCTCAGGGCCTCATCTGGATTCTGAGTGCAGCCCAGGAGACATTTCGCAAGATTCAAACCACAGTTTCATTCTCCCCCATCAGTATAACTGAAGTGGTATGCACATAAAAGGAAGGCAAGTGAAGTGAAGAGCATGTTAATTGCACACAACATAGACTGTGAGAACCATGCACTCCCTCTGCGCTCAAAGTACAAATACTTTTACCATTTGAAATTGATAGTTTCATTCATGTACAAATAATCATTTTCTCCAACTCGTTATGAAAAATTTGGCATGTATTGAATTTTATGCATATGGTCATGGTTAGCAAACAAGCCCGATTTCAATCCTGTAGCCCACTGAGATGGAGGAGAGCCACTCACTAGCCTAGGCTTTTGTTTTAAATCACCACTATACTTGCATTAGAAATGGTCAGCCTCAGTGTTTCACACCATAAATGAATGTTTTAAGAACATAAGAACATAAGAAATAGGAGCAGGAGTAGGCCATCTAGCCCTTCGAGCCTGCCCCGCCATTCAATAAGATCATGGCTGATCTGTTGTGGCTCAGTTCCACTTTCCCGCCCTCTCCCCATAACCCTTAATCCCCTCTCTTATCAAGAACCCATCAACCCGCTTCTTAAAAATATTTAGCGAGGCAGCCTCCACCACTTCAACGGGCAGAGAATTCCAGAGATTCACCACCCTTTGAGTGAAGAAGTTCCTCCTCAACTCCGTTCTAAACCGCCTCCCCTTTATCTTGAGGCTGTGCCCCCTAGTCCTACTGTCTTTTTTGAGCGGGAAGAGTCTCTCCACCTCTATCCTGTCCATCCCATTCATCATCTTATACGTCTCAATGAGATCTCCCCTCATTCTTCTAAACTCTAACGAGTACAAGCCTAGTTTATTCAGCCTCTCCTCATAGCTCAATCCCCTCAACTCCGGTATCAGCCTAGTAAACCTCCTCTGCACTCCCTCCAGGGCCAAAATATCTTTGCGCAGGTGCGGCGCCCAAAACTGCACACAGTACTCCAGCTGCGGCCTCACCAATGCCCTATACAGCTGCAGCAAGACCTCCCTACTTTTATATTCAATCCCCCTCGCTATGAAGGCCAGCATCCCATTCGCCTTCCTGACCACCTGCTGCACCTGCAAGCTGGGTTTTTGCGACTCATGCACAAGGACCCCGAGGTCCCTCTGCACCGTCGCCTGCTGCAGTTTTTCGCCACGTAAGTAATAGTCCTTCCTACCATTCTTCCTACCAAAGTGGACCACCTCACACTTGCCAACATTAAATTCCATTTGCCATTTCCTGGCCCATTCGCCCAGCCTATCTAGATCCTTCTGCAGACTCTCCACACCCTCTGCACAATTTGCCTTTCCCCCAATCTTGGTGTCATCAGCAAACTTCGACACCCTGCACTCGGTTCCCTCCTCCAGATCATCTATATAAATGGTAAATAGCTGAGGCCCCAGCACCGACCCCTGGGGCACCCCACTAGTCACCAACCGCCAATCCGAATAGCACCCATTGACCCCCACTCTCTGCCTCCTATTTGACAACCAATCCTCTATCCACGCTAACACCCTACCCCCAACTCCATGTCCCCTGACCTTCTGCAATAACCTCGTGAGGTACCTTGTCAAACGCCTTCTGAAAATCCAGAAAGACCACATCCACCGGCTCTCCTCTATCCACTGCCCTAGACACATCCTCATAGAACTCCAGTAAATTTGTCAGACACGACTTCCCTTTAATGAAACCGTGTTGCGTCCGCCCTATCAAGCAATTCCCTTCAAGATGCCTCGCAATTTCCTCCTTAATGACGGATTCTAACATTTTACCTACCACAGACGTTAAACTAACCGGCCTATAATTCCCCGCCTTTTGCCTGGCACCCTTCTTAAACAACGGCGTAACATTAGCCATTTTCCAATCTTCCGGCACTTCCCCGGAATCCAGCGACGTCTGGAAAATAACCACCAAGGCATCCACTATAACCTCCGCCATTTCTTTCAGAACCCTCGGATGCATTCCATCCGGTCCTGGGGACTTGTCCACAATCAGCCCCTCCAGTCTGTCGAGCACCACCTCTCTAGTAACAGTAATGTCATCGAGACCCTCCAGTCCTACCACCTTTCCATCACTAACACCCGGCAAATTATTCACGTCCTCCTCCGTGAAGACAGAAACAAAAAAGTTATTCAAGACCTTAGCCATATCCCATATCCCATATTTACTTAGCAGTATGTTGTAGCCGGATGCAAGAAAGCAGAAGATACAGGTGGATTATGGTGCAAAGGTGCACCAGAACTTCTGACACGCCCACTGTTTGTACTGGATGCTGATGACATTTCAATATGGCAACCACCCATGCCAGCAGTTCACATATACTTGGGTTATACAAGTCGACCCCATATTTGGAGGGATATTTTGAGGCATTAAGTGTTGATCTGGATTGTGGCCTTAAAAGGTTATTTGAGCTGCATTCTTCCAGGCAAGTGGATATGTTCTGTCCCGCTCCTGATTCGGTGGACAGGTTTTGGGAATAAAGAAGGGAGTTATCCACCACAGAATTCCCAGCCTCTCACCTGTGCTGGCAGCCACACTCTTAATATGGTTTGCCTTGTATAGTTGCTGGTCAACGGTGACTCCCAGGATGTTGATGGGGAGAGATTCAGTGATGGAAATGCTTGGAACATCAAGGGGAGATGCCTAGATTCTCTCTCCTGCTAGAGATGGTTATTACCTGGCTTACTTGCTACATATTGTTTGCCATGGAGAGGCGATGGCATAGAGGCTCTGTCACTGGACTAGTAATCCAGAGACACAGATGGCTCTGGGGACTGGGGTTCAAATCCCACCATGGCAGATAGTGAAATGAGAGATCTGGAATTAAAGTCCGATGGTGACCATGAAACCATTGATGATTGTTTGTAAAAACCCATCTGGTTCACTATTGTCTTTTAGGAAAGGAAATCTGCCATCCTTATCTGGTCTGGCCTATTTGCAACTTAAATACCACTCTGTTTAAAGGCTATATAAATGCTGGTCCTGCCCGTAATGTAAACATTGCCAATTTTTTTTTAAATTAGCTCAAGTCTGAATGTTGCCCAGGTGCAAGTGGGCAGACTACTTCTATTGCAAAGAAGTGGCAGATGACACCGAACATCATGCTATAATGCCTACTTCTGATCTTACAATGGAGGGAAGGTCATTGACGAAGCAGCTGAAGATGGTTGGATTCAAGACACTATCTTGAGAAACTCCAGCAATATCCCATAGCGGAGATGACTAGTCACCAACAACCATGACCACCTTCCCTTGGGTTAGGTTTAACTCCAACCAGAGGAGAATTTTCCCATCAATTCCTGTTGACTTCAGTCATGCTAGGGCTCCTTGGTGCCACACTGAAGTGTTCAATGACAAGGGCAGTCATTCTCACCATATCTCTAGCAATCAGCTTTTTTGGACCAAGGTTGAAAGAGGTCTAGAGCAGAGTGTATGTGGAGGAACTGAAACTGAATAATGGTGGTGAGCAAGCTATTATCGAGTAAATGCCACTTGTTAGCACTGTCAAGGACCCCTTTCATCACTTCATTGGTGACTGGAGAGTAAACTTGTATACACTGATGGATAGATTGGCTCAGGCAGATGCCAATACAATAACTGTACTAGAACAGCTGGACTCAGGTTTGGAGCACAAGTTTTTAATGCTACAAATGTGAAGTTAAGCCTCACAAACTTTGTTATATCCAATGCATTTAGCCATTTCTTAATATTGTGTGGCGTGAACTGAATCGGCTGAGGATCAGCAGTTGTTACACATGGATTTCAGGAAGAGGCGAAGATAAACTATTCATTTAACACTGGCTGAAGTTGATTGCATATGGTTCAACCTTGCTTTTTTATTTGCACTTACAGTCTGAGCCTTCCCATCATTCAGCCAAGCAGGAGAAATCATTCTGGAGATGAGAAATTTGTGCAGTTTTTGCAATGCCACTTTTGTATCAATTTAGAAGGGCACACTGTAAATGTGGCAGTATAACAATGCCAAATACCAGAGAAAACTTCAAGCCCTCCAAGGACAGTGGCCTATGCCAGAGTTTGCAAAGAAACCATATACTGTATACCTCATCTAGAAGGGATAGTCAAAATCTCTAGCAATACATTAGTTACCATTAAACTGCTCATTATGAGAATGGGGTATGGAGCCCATGTATCTTCCAGAACATGGAAAGGTGAGCACTCTAGTCAAAGCAGACGAAAACAGCTCGTTCTCTTAACTTTTAATCAGCAGTCTAACTTTTGTCCATTTCACATTCTCAGATTCTCCTCATACCACAGGAAATTAGGATCAGTTATGATCATATTGAATGGTGGAACAGGCTAGAGGGACTGAGTGGCCTACTCCTGCTTCTATTTTTGATGTTTCCAGAAGTGTACCATTCAGCCTATCTGCAGAACATCTCTGTTCTCCTATTTAATTAGATCAAGGTTGAAAAACACATCTCAACTCCATTTACCTCAAAAATGGCTTCATATCTTGTTACCATTTACCTTACTTAATCCTGCAATAACCAAGGTTCTTTTGGAAAAGCTGTGCTTTGGCAAAATCCTATTTTCTTTTTGTGCAATGTCCCTTTTAAGACCAGAGTCAACTGGGAGTATTCTCAGAGTTAATTGGCTTCCTAACGATGATAGGTTGCAAGAAACGGGCAGCACAGTGGTCAGCACTGTTGCATCACAACTCCAGGGACCTGGGTTGGGTCACAGTGTGCAAAGTTTTCACATTCTCTGTGTCTCTGCATGGGTTTCCTCCAGGTGGTCTGGTTTCCTCCCACAGTCCAAACATATGCAGGTTAGGTGGATTGGCCACGCTAAATTGCCCCTTAGTGTCAGAGGGACTAGCTAGGTGAAATGCATCAGGTTGTGGGGACAGGGCCTGGGAGGGATTGTGGTTGGTGCAGACTCGATGGGCTGAATGGCATCCTCCTGCACTGTAGGATTCTGTGATTCTGTGAAATGCCCATGTGTCCCAAGGTTGGCTTGGGGATGAACAGCTAAGCAGCAAATAGCAAACAGCTAGCTCAATGCAATAGTGTTGGGTCAAATCGTGTTTTCTCATTGGCATTTCGGAAAACAAAAAGTGGAAAGAGAGAAAATAAGCCAGCTTCTCTCTGAATGGAACAGTTTTCTATTTAACAGTTTTCAACTGCTCCCCTACTTGCCAAGTTTAACTGCAGCATCTTTCTTATCTCTCTGCTGTTACCAGCTGGGTAAGATTTCAGTGATTTGGCTCCATTTTTATCTATCCAGTTGTAGCAATGGTTTCTCTTCCCACTAGTGCAGCATTACCTCTGGTGCCAAAAGGATCCATCTTTGGCCCCCTCCTATTTCTCATCCACTCACTAGCCTTCACCAACATTTTCTGAAAATTGGACCACAAACCTTTTCTAGCTACAAATTCCATCTCTATCCCTGGTAACTGTCTGACATTGAACCAAACTGTTCACAACCTTGGTGCCCTGAACCGACCTGTTGATAACATATCCACTCCATCACTAAATCCACACAGCTCTCGTTCTAACTTGGCCCGACTCCACCCCACCCTTGTTCTTGTCTGTGCCTTTGTTATATCTGGAATTGACTACTTCATTGTATCCCCTGGCTGGCCCAAATTCTATCCCCATAAGCTCGGGGTCATCCTAAACTCTGCTGCAGCTCACGCCACCACGTATTTACCCCATCACCCTGCACTCACTGACCATATTGATTTTCAATTAAAGCAACATTTTGATTTTAAAATTCTCATTCATGTTTTCAAAGTTCTCCATGGATTTGCTCCTTCCTTTCAATTTGTTTCAACCCTCCAATATCTGTGTCCTCCAAAATTGCCATCCTGAGCAATACTAAATCTTAACATTAGATACTCCATCATTAGTGATTGTGGCATCAGCTACCAGGAATTCCATCCCTAACCCCACCACTGCCCCCCCTCAAAAAAAGTTCCTTAAAACAAGCCTTTGGTCCTCTCTACTAATATCACCTTTGTAAGGCTTGGTTCCAAATTTGTTTGTTGAGGCTCCTTGAGACATCAAAAGAATTTTATAGATGAGCTCTTGTCCATCTAGCTTTGTGAACATACAATTAAAACCTCTTCCATGCATATGGCCAATCATTGAGATAGCTATATTAATTATAAAACAATCAATGTTGTTTTGGCTTTGTGAGCAAGTGCAGTAGCCAGTTTGCAGGTAGCTAGTTCTCAGAAATGACACTGATTTGAGAAAGCAGTCCATCTTGTTCGATCGAGTTGATTGAAGACGAAGATCAAAAGGACACTGGGGAAACTCTTTGCTCCTCTTCAAATAATGCCATTGTTTTTATTTTTAATCATTGCCTTTGACATTAGGAGGAGAGCAGCATCCTTTCAATGCTGGTTGGACATGGGAGCCAAGATGATCACCCTCATTGTTGCTAGCAAGCATGTCATGGGAAAAGTTAACAGGATTTTAAGCAAAAGCTGGCAGCAACTGATAATGTTAGAATTCTTTTTATAACATTTTAATAAATAGAAAGATAATGATAAAATAATATTTCACTTGCAGGTAATCATTTGCTCGTATTGGCACCATTGGTGTGCCTATTATAACTCAAGAATATATTAATTTTGAGCATTATCCAGCAGTATTCAGTAAAAAAAAATTGCCATTTTCAAATATTTGCAGAGGCATATTCCTTGCAGTGCAATTTCAAGTAAATCCTTGGAGAAAAAAATGAATTGGCTTCTCAACAAGAGGTTTGATCAAAACAATCATTCAGCGTAATATTTTTATGACCATTAACATTCCAAAGCATGTTCCTGGCAATGAAATAAAGTTCACGTATCGGAAATGGAGGGCAAAATTTGATCCCCTTTAGTGAAATAAGGGCAGGCAGATGACAAGTGTTTGTGAGGGATAACTTTAGGACCAGTGAGTATAATCCCATTGGTTTTAAAACAACTATAATGATAGGTCTGGCCCAAAAGTTAAAATTCTAAATTGGAGCAAGGCCAATTTTGATGGTATTAGACAGGAAAAGTTAATTGGGGGAGTCTGTTGGCAGGCAAAGGGATGTTGGTAAATGGGAGACTTTCAATAAAGTATGTTAACCAGGGTTCAGGATAAACACATTCTTCAGAGAGAAGAGCAAGGCTGGTAGAAGGAGGAAAACTTGTCTGACTCAGATATTGAGGCCATGATCAAGAAGAAGGAGGTAGCACAAGAGATGAATGGGCAACTGGGATCAAGTTGATCCCTTGGAAGTATAGAGGGTGTCAGAGTAGAGTTAAAAGATAAATCAAGAGGGCAAAAAAGGGACACAAGATTGCCCTGGCAGATAAGGCAATGGAAAATCCAAAGGGCTTCTACAAATACATAAGTGGCAAAAGAGTAACAAGGGAGAGAGTATGGCCTCTTAAGGAGCAACGATGTCATCTATGTGCAGATCCACAAGAGATGGACGAGATCCTAAATGAACATTTCTCATTAGTATTTACTGTCGAGAAAGGCATGGGTGTGAGGGAACTTGGGGAATAGGGATGTCATGAGGAATGTACATATTACTGGAAGCTTAAAGCACAAATGTAGGTAAATCCCCAGGTCGTGATGAAGTGTATCTGAGGATGTTGTGGGGAATCTAGGGAGGATAAAACGGGTCCCCTAGCAGAGATATTTGAATTATCAACAGCCACAGTGAGGTGCCTGAAGATCGGAGGGTGGAAAATATTGTGCCTTGTTTAAGGAGGGCTGTAGGAAAAAGCCTGGGAACTACTAACATCTGTAAGTGGGTAAGTTGTTCGAAGGTATTCTGAGAGACAGGATCTTCAGGCATTTAGAGAGGTAAGGACTGATTAGGGACAGTTAGCATAGCTTTGAGAGTGGCAAATCATGTCTCACCAACTTGATTGAGTTTTTTGAAGAGGTAACCAAGGTAGACGAGGGCAGTGCAGTCAATGTTGTTTACATGGACTTTAGCAAGACCTTTGACAAGGTACTGCATGGTAGATTGTTGCAGAAGGTTAAATCTCATGGGATCCAGAATGAGGCAGCCAACTGGATACAAAATTGGCTTGATGACAGAAGCCAGAGGATGGTTGTAAAGAGTTGTTTTTCCAAACTGTGGCTTGTGACCAGTGGTGTGCCTCAGGGATCAGTGCTGGTCCACTTATTTACATTAATGATATGGATGAGAATTTAAGAGGCATAGTGACATAGCGGACAGTGAAGGTGGTTGTCTAGGATTGCAACAGGATCTTGATCAATGGAGCCAGTGGGCTAATGAAGTTTCATTTAGATAAATGAGAAGTATTGCATTTTGGTAGATTAACTAAGTAAGTCCTGCCCTAGTTCAATGGTAGGGCATTGGGAAGAGTTATGGAACAAAGGGATCTAGGGATACCAGTTCATAGCTCCTTGAAAGTGGAGTTACAGGTGGACAGGATAATGAAGAAATCATTTGGCATGCTTAGTTTCATTGGTCAGAACATTGAACACGGGAGTTGAAGTTGCACAAAACATTGGTAAAGCTACATTTGGAATATTGTGTACAATTCTGGTCAGCCTATTATAGGAAGGATATTAAACTAGAAAGCCTGCAGAGAAGATTTACTAGAAGCCACCAGAACTTGATGACTTAAGTTAGAGAGGCTGGATAGATGGGACTTTTTTCCCCTGGAGAATAGGAGGCTAAGGGATGATCTATCAGAGGTTTATGAAAGATAAGGTAGATAGTTAACATCCTTTCCCAAAGGTGGGGAGTCTAAAACTAGAGGGCATAGGTTTAAGGTGAAAGAGGAGATACACAAAAAGGTCCAGAGAGGGGCAATTTTTTCAGAGGATGGGGAGAGTGTGGAATGAGCTGTCAGAAGCAGTAGTAGTGACAGGTACAATTGTCTTTTAAGTAGTATTTAGACAGTTATGTGGGTAAGATTGGTATAGAGGGTATGGATCAAATGCAGACAATTGGTTAATGGTATAAACTGGCAGCAAGGACAAGGTTGGGCCTGTTTCCATGCTATAAACCTCTGACTTTATGATGCCCCTTGGTTTTTGAACCAAGTTATATAAGCCATACCTTTTTCACTATCTAGGCCACCCAATTTTACACGCTGTAATTGTTATCCCTTATCTTCCTCTATTCCAAGGAAGTCAACCACGAGAAGTCTGACAGATAAATTGGATTTATCAATCCCTATTTTATTACCAAACATTCATCCAAAGTTGAGGGGAATTTTCCCAGCTTGCCCACCATGGGAATCGTACCAGGCAGAGGGCAGACCATGCAAAACTGTATTGCCCTTGGGCAGGATTTTCTGGTTTTGGGGTGAGCACAGCCAGAAAATCTCACCCATGGTCTCTGAGGAAATCTTACATGAAATCAACAAGTCAGAGATCCAATGTAGGATTTTGCTGGCTTCTTTATTTTTTTATTGTAAACATTCTTTCAATGATTCTATTCTGATTAAGGGTCACCATTGATCTGAAATGTTAACTCAGTTTCTCTGTCCACAGATGCTGCCTGGCCTGCTGAGTGTTTACAGGATTTCCTTTTTACTTAAGGCAGATGAACAAGGCCAGTGTTTAACTCAACATAGCTGAATGTGTCACAAAACCTGTCTCATTTTTATTAGGCTCAACAACAACTGTAGTTGGGGTAGTTTTCCTCTTTGTGGCTGGGATTAATTCAGTATTAATTTTTAGTGTTTTCACATTGGGAGATAATTTATGTAGCTACTCCATCATGGCAGGAAGCCCAGGCAGTCAGTTCATGGACAACTGAGTGTATAACCGATATCATTGAAAACACTAGAACATACAGGAGGAGTAGGCCATTTAGCCTCTTGAGTCTGCTCCACAATTCTGTCATGGCCGATCTTAGCTCCACTTTTGTCCAAGCTAAAAATTGCCCTTAGTGTCCTGAAATGCGTATGTTAGAGGGATTGGTTGGTAAAAGCGTGGGGATCTGGGTGGGATTGTGGTCAGTGCAGAATTGATGGGCTGAGTGGCCTCTTTCTGTACTGTAAGGATTCTAATGATTCCTCTACTTGCTCCCCATAACTCTCGACTCCCTCGTAGATCAAAAATCTCATTTACTTCAGCCTTGAATATATTCAATGACCTAGTCTCCACAGCTCTCAATGGAAGAGAATTCCAAAGACTAATCATCCTCTAAGAGGGTCCTCTTCAATCCTTCTCATCCGTCTTAAATGGGAAACATTATTGTGAAACTGTGCTCTCTGGCCCTACATTCCCCCATGATAAAGAACAGCCACTCAGCAACTACCCCGTCAAACCCTTTTGGAATCATGTACATTTAGTAAGATCATCTCATGCTATCATCTCTAAACCCCAATGAGTAAAGACCCACCCAAAATACTTAACATTTCCTTGAAGGAGTACCTCTTCACCAGGAACCAACATAATCAACCTCCTCATTTACCTCCAATACAAGTATATCCCTCTTAAATAAGGAGATCAAAACTGTATAAAGTACTCCAGATGTGGTCTCACCAATGTCCTGTTGCAGCTGTAGCAAGATTTCACTACTTCTACACTTCACCACCAGGAAACATTCCATTTGCTTTCCAAATTATCGTACCTGCATACCAACATTTTGAGATTCATTTACAAGGATACCCAAATCCCTCTACACCATAGCATCCTGCCATCTATTTCCATTTAACTAATATTTTGCTTTTTTTCCCTACCAAAGTGGACAACCCCACATTTTCCCCACATTGCATCCCATCAGCCAAATTGCTTGTCTACTTGCAATCAATCCCTAAAAAGACACTGTATTCTCCTCACAACTTGCCTCCTACCTATCTTTGTATCATCAGCAAATTTGGCCACAGTACACTCAATCCCTTCAAAGTCATTAATATAGATGCCGTTATTCTATTGATGGGTATTACAGATTCTGGTCACCCCCATCTAGTTTTACAATTACTAACATTGTCATGTGGCATACTTTTGCACTGATAAACCATTTTATAAATGACTGCTTCAAATGGTTATATCAAAGGGACCCCCTTCCGTGGATAAGCAAAAGAAAAATCGTGATTTATTGATGTTGAACAAGCAGAAAGTTGCTACTGGCAAAAATCAAATTGACTCAATTGAGCTTTGAATATTCAGACCCAACAACTAGGTGGCAAGATAAATTAGCAAAAGACAGATTTGGGGCCCCAAGTTGGAACATACAACCTCTGAAAAGTGCGTAGCCAAAATAAAAGTGAGCAAGTTATGTTACAGCTGTTTAAAACATTTAGTTAGGCTGCATTTGGAATATTGTGTGTAGTTCTAGTTACTGCACTACCAGAAGGACATGGATGCTTTGGAGAGGACGTAAAGAAGGTTTGCCAAGATGTTGCATGGGCTGGAGGGTTTTACATATATGAAGAGAGGTTGGATAAACTTGGATTGTTTTCACTGGAAAGACAGAGGCTGAGGGGCAACCTAACAGAAGTCTACAAAAACGATGAAAGGCAGAGATAATGGTGGAAAATCAGAGGCTTTTTTAGGGTGAAAGGGTCGACTACAAGAGGGCACAGGTTTAAGGTGAGAGGTGGCAAATTTGGGGAGATGTACTGGCAAAGTTTTTCCCCACAGAGGTGGTGGGTGCCTGGAGCACATTGCCAGTGCAAGTGGTTGAACCAGGCATGTTAGCAATGGGCAAGGTGTATCTTAATAGACACTTGAACACGAAACAGGGGACTAGAAATCATGCATCAGCACAGGCTTGGTGGACTGAAGGGCCTGGTCCTGTGCTGTATTGTTCTTTGGATTAGAAAACTAATTGTCAAATAGACCCAGTTCACAATCTCTCAAAAATAACTCCATTTATTCCAACTGGCAACAAAAGTATGTTCAAGGGTCACCAAGAATCCATTACCCAGCCACATAAATTTAAAGCAAGCAGATAATTTACCCATTCATATCAAGAAATCGAAAAATAGGACTGAGCATAGAGTAAAATAATATTTTTTCTGTTTCACCAAATAGCATGACTAGTCCAAGCTGGGCAACAACAGTACAGTGCTCTGACACCCAAACCAATGAGAAAATGAATCTAAAATCAAGCAATTTATAATGTTAACTTAAACGTTTAGCATTCTGGTAGCAGGTCAACACGATATTGATTTTGCTAAATCAGACAGGAAATAGGTGCATAAGAGAAGAGATTTTACGTTGTCTTTTTGTGGAAGTGAAATACACCATGAACAATCCTCACTTCCTGAGCCTTTGTTGGCTGGATATTAAAAAAGCGACGAACTGGTTCACGCATCATCTTCCACCTGTGCATTTCCTGTCCCCGAATTAGATTCATCTGCACCATTTACATAAAATATTAATCAGAAACAAGCATTGATGAAAACATGATAAAGCACAGCCGAAAACAAAACCTACTGAAATTTTTTTTCTGCTCTAATGCCTCATTACTGTGATCTATTCCTGCATATTTAAGAAAAAGAAAAATATCACCAATATTGCATTCAGAAAAACAAGAGTCCTAAAACTAGACCAGTGACTGCTGAATATAATTCTTTTGCAACTTCTTCATTCCAACTGTGCAATCCCCAGACGTAATCCCATTAAATAGATCTCGAACCAGAAAAACACAACCAACATTTCAATGCTTCTAGTGAGGAAATGCCTGTGATTGCAAATTTCCGGTGGTCCGTTTGTACCAAATGCTGGCAATAGGAAAGGGATGGAACACCCCGACTCGGACTGGGTTTCAATGGGAGGTGGGCATTGCTGGCTGGGCCAGCATTTATTGCCCATCCCTAATTGCCCTTGAGGGAGTTATTAAGAGTCAATGGCATTGCTGTGGACGTGGAACTATATGTAGATCAGACAGGTAAGGCCAGAATATTTCCTTCCCCAGCATAGAATTAGGAGTAGGCAGATTCAGCCCTTCGAGCCTGCTCCGCCATTCAATTAGATCATGGCTGATCTCTCCCTGGTATCAAATCCACCTCCCCACCTATTCCCCATATCCCGTTATCCTTTTTTTTAAAATCTCCTCCTTGAAACCAAAGGACATAGGTGAACTACATAGGTTTTTCCAACAATGGTTTCATGGTTACTAAATGTTTAGTTCCAGACTTATTTTTATTGAATTCAAAATTTCATTATCTGCCATGGTGGGATTCGAATCCAGGTCCCCAGACCATTACACTAAGTTTCTATTTTACTAGTCCAGTGATAATTCTACTAGGTGACTGCATTCCCCTCTATTTCAGGGACATAAAATTCAGAATATTGGAAACTTGAAAGAAATTCAGAATATGCCAGAAATAGATAGTTCAGAAACTATAGAGAGAACTCCAAAGTTGGTTTAAAGTACCATGAGTATCACAATGCCACAGGGAGCCATTTCAGCCATCAAATCTGTGTTGGTTCTCCGTGGAGCAGTTCACCTCATTTCGATACTGCATCTCTGTAGCGCTGCAAGTTTAATTCCTTCATGCGTCCATCAATTCTTCACTTCCAGCACTCTCCCAGACAGCTGGTCCAAGTCATCACCACTCATTGTATAATAAAAGTTCTGTCTCATTAACATGCCCCCTGCATCTCTTGCCCAATAATGTAAATGCTTCCTATTGTCCTCTATGTGCAGAACACAACCTGTATCACTTCAACTTCTGCTGGTCAAACATTTGATAAAAGTGGTCAGCTATTCTTTGAGCGACAAAATTGCATTAAATTTGATATTAGATCATCAACTGCTGTTTCTCTTACCACAGAGGTATTTAAATGTAATTAATTTGCATTACTTGTCACCATAGCTCAGTGTAAAATTTCCCAAGCATGACTGTCACCCCAGAACTGTTCATTTCAAAAGGATGTTGTAGTAAATGCAATGATTGGTGACCACCAGTGAGCAATGAACAAGAATGGTTTTATTACCATTTACACAGAGCAAACTATAATGTCTTAATTCCACAGCATGAGGATCACTCTGGCTGCAAAAGCCCGCATGCAGACACAAGGACCCCATGCTCATTCCCCATTGGGTCACATGATCCTCGCGGCATGTTCCTTCCACTGTAGATGTAATTACAGTTGACAAATTCACAAACACACACATCCAATAGGGCTCTCTGGAAGTTTTTCCTAATGTATGCTCAGTGCCCAGGTGGGTAAAGTCCGACATCCAATGCAGTGCCACAGAAACAGTGTATGAGGTCCCATGCATCTCCCACCACATCAACTGTAGAAAAATTCATGGGTGACTCGAATTGGGTCAGCTTTCCCTCTACTGCCACACAAGTGCACCACCTCATCAAACACCAGAAACTAAATAGAGCCAGGCTTTAGATTTGCTTGTACACACGACCATGAAGAAATACCATATGCAGGGAAGGTTGCAAGTGGAGATTATAGACTGGCAATCCAAGGGCTAACAGTTTATTCCCTACAATTATAAATCAAGAGGGTTGGGTGGGCTGTTAATCATTGGCATTAGACAAATGAGGTCATTTTAGCAAAACAAATGTTTCCAAATTGAAAAGCTGTTTTCAATAAACATGGCACTTTAACAGGGACAGCAGTATCTCAATGTACTTCCCAAAGCCACCGTTTCATGTCACTAACATTGGCCACAATTTTGGTAAAGTGGAGACTAAACGAGAGCAGGGTGCAAAATGTTCACACTTTAAAGCAGTGGCAAGGGCATCTGGAGGAGGGGGAGTTTGGGGAGGGAGAGAGCGAGGCAGGCACACTGGGGGCAGGAGGAGAGAAGAGGGCGCACTGAGGGAGGGGCGGAAAGAGGATGCACCGAGGGGGAAGGGGTGAGAAGAGGGCGTGCTGAGGGCGGATGAAGGTTTTGCGGGGGGGGGGGGTCAGGCGGTGGAAGAGAGTGCACCGAGGGGTGGGAGAGAGAAAAGAGGGCTCGCCGAGGGAGCGGGGGAGAAGAGAGCATGCCAAGGGGGGGTGGGGCGCAGGAGAAGAGGGCGTGCCGAGGTTTGGTGGGGGGGGGGGGTGCAGAGCGCAGAAGAGGGCGTGCTGAGGGAGCGGGGGGAGAGGGGAGAGGAGGGCGGCGCACTGAGAGGGTGGGGGGGTGCAGGAGGGGATGCCAAGTGGGGGGAGGAGAAGGTGTGGAGGGTGGTGGGGGAAAGAGGGCGCACTGAGACGGGGGGGGGGGGGCGGGTGGGGTGCATGAGCAACTCAACACCCAGTGATGGCCAATTCCAGCACATTAATACAGAAGACAAAAGCTAAAACAACACCTTTGATCTGAACTGAAGAGCAAGCCATGCTTGTAGTGAATCTGTTCCAATATAGCTATATCTGGATACATATCAGTATTATGTGAATACGTTTCCATATATACAAGACTAATCCAATGGAACTAATTATCATCCCATCAAATCAACAACAAAGTAATGGAGGAGGGGTGGGAGGGAGGGGTCACCCAGTGTTATTAATTGGCACTTGAATGAATAACCTATCCTCTTATGCTCATGATATGGAGTTGCCAGCGTTGGACTGGGATAAGCCCAATAAGTAGTCTCTCAACAACAGCTTAAAGTCCAACAGGTTTATTTGGCAGCAGGAACTGTCGGAGCATTGCCCTTCATCGGGCAACGCTCCAAAAACTCATGCTACCAAATAAACCTGTTGGACTTTAGGCTGTTGTTGAGAGACTACTTACTGCTCTTATGCTTAGTATGATTTCCATCAGAGCTACTTGAGATCTCAATGCAGCCTTGGTCCAAACATGGACTAAAGTACTGAATCTCAGAGACGAGGCAAGAATGACTGCACTTTACATGAAGGCAGCATTTGACAGGCTGTGGTATCAAGGAACCCCAATTCTATGGGTATCTGGGGCAAATCTCTCCATTAACCGGTGGCATGAGCACAAAAGGGAGATGGGCATAGCTTTTTAAGAGGCCAATCATCTCAGTGCCAGGACATCAGGTGCTCTGGCTACAGTTCTTCCACCGTTCACATACAACAGCAATACAACTTCTTAAAAAATTTTACCCCACCTTCTCTTTTTATGTTAAGAATACATGGAAATCACTTGAAATGTGCAGAATGCCAGTCAGTACCTGGATAGTTGGTAGCACAGATGCAACCTTTTGATCTACTTATGCATTCCTAGAATCTACATCAGAAACCTTGTCCAAAAAAAAAGTTGACAGCACAATTATTGTATGTTTCTTGTTAGTGATGTCATTTCTCCCAAAACTGATACAATAACCAAGTGGCTATAGCATCGGGTCAGCAACGTAAGGGGTCGAAAGTTTAATTCCCACTGCGATCATTGAATCTGCCAACTTTAGAAAAATGGTGAGAAGTGCTCCATTTTCATCTTAACCCAATTGGTTTAAACTCAATAAGGGATCAAGCTCTCTACTTGATCTGGTCTGTGTGTGACTTAAGTGGTTGACGTTTTAGACCTTCAGGGCAACGAGAGACAGGGAACAAATAGTCTTGCCAGGGAGATCCACATTCCAACAACAAATTGCATGAAAGAGAATCACTGATTCGGCAAATGCAATTCTACAAGCTGCATCGCACAAATATTCTCAATCAAAATGCTCGGCAGAAGATTTTGTTTGTTGAATGTCGTTCACAATGCAGAGCCCTGATTTAAGAAGTTAAATGTGAATTATAAAAATACAATTATCCTCCAAGCAGAAAAGTGTGTACGGTTCCATGTCATCATTTAGTCAACAGATTAGTGCACAAAGTGCAATTAACACAGCATCTGTTGACTGTAGAAAATGTAAACATTAAACACGCAACTATTAGGTAATGGAGTGTGAAAGATTGAAACGGTTCAAAATAAACTGGCAGTCCTTAATTACAATTGCAATACCAACTGGGCCAGCAATTCACTTGAATTTTTTTCTTTGGCCGCTGGGTGAATTAATACTTGAAGCCAGGAAGTGTAGACTGTAAATTGCAAAAACATCCACTACTCAGTGTAATGCTGACAAAATTGTCAGAATGCACAGTAAGCTCATTTTTGCCCAGTTCACTTTCAGTGAGATGTTGGCCTTTAAGTCAGATGATGACTTTGGTGCAAGTCCCACCCCAGATACTTCAAGACAAAATCAAGGCTCACAGTGCAGTACTGAGATGCCATTTTACAGACACTTGCCCTATGACAAGACTCCTTGGCACAATTTCAAGGGCAATCAATAGAAGCAATTTCAAAAGTCCTGACCACTATTTATCCGCATTTTCAAAAATTCATTCGTGGGACATGGGTGTTGCTGGTTGGCCAGAGTTTGCCTATCCCTAGTTGCCTTGAACAAATTGGCTTGCTAGGCTACTTCAGAGGGCAGCTGAGAATCAACCACATGGCTGTGACTCTTGGAGTCACACATAGGCCAGTCCAGGCAAGGATAGCAGATTTCCTTCCCTAAAGGACATTAGGGAATCAGATTGGTTTTTCCGACAGTCAAAGGTTTCATAGTCTTCTGTAGATTCTTAATTCCAGATATATTTTATTGAATTCAAATTCCACCATCTGCCGTGGCAGGATTCAGGTCCCCAGCACATCAGCTGAGTTTCTGGATTGATAGTCTAGCGATAATATCACTAAACCATCACCATCCCTCAGCCAACACTTACAACAGAGTATCTGGTCATTTATTTCATGGGACCTCTCCAAGCATAAATCAGGTATTAAAAAAACCATAGTAATTTCACTTCAAAACTACTTAATTGGCTTTAAAATGCTTTGAGGTTATAAAAAGGCACAATAGAAAGTTTTTGATTAGCTTTTACTAGAATGTTACGCTTTGATTCAATCGCCTTGCTTCAGTGGAGTCTACACCATTCCAGAGTGGACCATGCAGAAATGCAGATCAAATAAGCAGAAATAAAGTCCATGCTACACAAAGTAAAAGTGAAATTTTCTTCCATTATTTAGACATTTATCAGCAATTTCTCATGTGTAATGAGACACATGGGAACAGGGAAGTAACTTTCTGCAGTAACTTAAGTCTCTTAAGGACAATTTCTGTTTGTGATGGAAGCATGATAGAGGAATAGATTTTCTAACTTGCAGGAAAATAGGACATTTGCACTTTATTGCCCCAATCCCATCTCAACAATTGACCATCAGAATTTTATTCCCAAGAACTTCAATGAAAGATTTTCAGAACATTTACATGGTGTTTGGGAAAATGTTAAACCTGGAAGTGTAAAAATAGAATTTCCTCCTTTAACACAGGAAAAGGAGGAAGAGGAGATATGGGAGGAACACATTTGGAAAAGCAGAGAGGAGATTTCTTCACTACACATTTGTACCCACTCAACAAGAGTTTTACCCTTGGGATTCTGATCTCAACTGGGTACGAAGCAACACATTAACTTTAATTCAAAGAACCACGCATCTGCACCACCAAAGTCAAGAGAGCTGTCCCACAGGTAAGTTTGTCATATTCACAATCATACCTTCCAGCCAATATCCAGGCCCCACTATTCCATCCAAGTACATCCTATTCAGCAAGGAGGAATGGCCATGGGAGATTTCAACATCGACTCCGAACCTCAACGTCTTATAGGATCAGGTCAAACATAGGCAAAGAAAACATCTGCTAATTGCAAATAACCACCCTCTATCAACAATCCTACTCGGTTGAACAACTTTTGAAAGCAGCACCAAGGGTGGAAAATGTACTCTAGGTGGGGGACTTCAATGCCACCACCTCAGGACCACCACTACTGAGCTGCTGGGGCCTGGCATACACACAGCTGCTAGGCTGGGTTTGTGGCAAGTAGTGATAGAACCAACTCAGAGGAAAAACTTACTAATCTACCTGCTGCAAATACATCTAATCTGCCTGGTGCAGATGCATCTAGCCTCAAGGAATGATTACCACAAAGCCCTGGGGTATATGAATTTCCATCACCACATTGATGATACCCTCCATCATTTAGAGTAGCATCACCAACGTACTAAATGGGATATACTCAGAACAGATTCAACATTTTAAAACTCAGCATCCACAAAGTATTGTGGACAATCAGGAGTTTGATTCAATCTCAATCTGTAACATCATAGCCTAGTACATTCTTGATACTTATTTTTAAGTGAAAGAATCAATCTTGATTCAATGGAGAGGGTAGGACAACATTACAGGAGCAGCACCACATATACCTAACAATGTGCATCAATCAAAGATGCAACAGAGGGTGATATGCAAGGTAAAATGCAAAAGCTACATGCTGAAGAACTATACAATCCCATCAGACAAGAGCTTTGCAGCCTGTCATATCCAGTCATGAATAGTGATGGATAATTGTTGGAGGAGAAAGCTCCCATGAATATTCTCACCCTGAATGATAGCATTCAAGAACTTCCATTAATTCATCTGTCATAGAAGCAGATATCCATGATAGCATAGGGTAGAACAGCCACTGCATAGTCCTTGTGAAGATGAAATCAAGCCTTTAATCATGCTGTGGGGCAGTGCACTGCCATGTTAAAGAGTCAAAGCAGCCAGCCCCTCAACAATAGGAATCCATGAGGCACTATGGGCCGTCAACAACAGCAGAACGGTATACAATCTCAATGTGTAATCTCATTGCATCGCACGTGCATCCCCCACTCTACTATCATCATACGGGATCAACCCTAAATCAAAGTGCAGGAGGGCATGCCAGGAACAATACCAGGCATACCTAAAAAGAAAACGTTGACCCCGTGAAGTTACAGCACAGGGATTATTTGCGTGCCAAACAGCATGCGACAGACAAAAGCTCAGTACAGATCAGGTCCAAGCTCTGCAGTCCTGCCACATCCTGTCATAAATGATGGTGGTCACTCAAGTAACTAACCGGAGGAGGTGGGGTCTCCAGCAATATCCCCATTTGCAATGATGGGGAGCCCAGTACAAGAGTGTAAAAGACAAGGCTGAAGTACTTGCAACAACCTTCAGCTACTAGCACTGAGTGGATGATCCATCCTGGCCTCTTCCCAAGATCCCCACCATCAGATATACCAGTCTTCAGCAAATTCAACCCTCTCCACTTGACTTCAATGAAATGGCTGGAGGTATAGAACACTGCAATTTCTACAGGCCCTGACAATATTCCAGTAAGAGTACTGCTGAAGACTTGTATTACAGTCCTAAGCAGAGATTTTCTGGATCCACTACGACACTGGTATCAATGCAACAATGTTGAAAACTGCCCTTTCGACCTTTCCCATTAAAGAGGAGAAATCCAATCGGCCAGTGACTGCCACATTAATTAGCAAAGTGACAGAAAGGGTCATCAACAGTGCTATCAAGCAGGACTTGCTGACCAATAAGCTTTACTGGTGCTCAGTTTGCGTTTCAAAAGAAATGCTTGGCTCTAGACCTTGTTGCTTTCATCCAAAAATGGAAAAAATAATTGGCTTCAAGAGGGGAGATGAGAGTGACTGCCCCTAACATCAAGGCAGGATTTCGCAGAGGCTAGCATCAAGAAACCAATTAGAGGAGTCGTCATACCAGACACAAAGGAAGATGGTCATGACTTTTTAAAATAAATAGTTTACTCTTTTCTTAAAGTTACATAGACAATGCTCAGAATGGAGTGGGCAAACTCAAATCCAAAATCCAATTAAATCTAATTCAAGGTCTCAGACTTTTGAGTGGACCTACTTTGCATTAAGTTGATCTTTCTCTACACCCTAGCTATAACTGTAACACTAAATTCTGCACTTGCTCATTTCCTTCTCTATGAACGGTGTGCTTTGTCTGTATAGCACACGAGAAACAATATTTTTCACTGTATGCTAATACATGTGACAATAATAAAACCAAATAAAAAATCAAAACCAAATGGTTCCCACAAGGGAAACAAACAAGATGAAATCTAGACAGTAATTCAACTAACTCCCCAAAGCCTGTTGACCATTTAAAAGGTACAAATCAGGAGCGTATTGGCATACACTCTATTTGCCTGGATAAGTGCAGTTCCAACAATACTCTATCCGGCAAACACTATTAGTATCCCTCCCACCAACTTAAGCATTTGCTCTCTCTACCACTGATGCACAATGACAGCAGTGTGCACCATCTACAAGATGCACTGCAGCAACTTATTGTTCCTTCAACACATGTTTAAAACTCATGGCCACTTAAAAGAATAAGAGGTAGATGATTGGGAACCACAGCACTTGCAAGTTCCCCTCTAAGGCATGCTAATATGAAACAATACTAGTGTTCCTGGGTCAAAATTGTCCCCTCTTAACCACACCATGGGTGTTTCTACACTGCCTAGGCTGCAATGATTCAGGAAGGCTGCTCACCCTCACCTTCACAAAGAGACTGAAGGATGGGTAATAAATGCTGGCCTTACTAGCAATGCTCATATCCCACCAAGTGAAAATAAAATCCACTAGATGTTATTCCAAATGTTGACTGGAGACTTGCAGCCCACATCAACAGGAAGATTAGTTTGGTCACTGTTAAAGTAACCACAGCAGTTTCTTGGTGACCACTATCACAAATGGTTTAGCAAAGCATTAAGAATGAGGGAGATGTTCTATTCAGTTGGGCCTCAGTTTTTTCTTTAAGGATATAAACTGTGAGCTTTCACTAAGTAGTAGGATTCCTCCAAGTAGAGGGAGACATTGACAGAACTCACTTCATTGGGCTGCACAATGGTTAGCGCTGCTGCCTCATAGCACCAGGGACCTGCGTTCAATTCCAGCCTTGTGGAGTTTGCACGTTCTGTCTGCGTGGGTTTCCTCCAGGTGCTCTGGTTTCTTCTCATACTACAAAGATGTGCAGGTTGGGTGGATTGGCCATGCTAATTTGTCCCTTAGTGTCCAAAGATATGTAGATTAGATGGATTAGCGGGGTAAGTGTGTGGAGTAGAGTGGGGAAGGAGGGCCTGGGTAAAATGCTTTGTCAGATAGTCAGTGCAGACTCTATGGGCCAGACATCCTCTTCTACACTATAGGGATTTGATCATTGAGATTTACATTGCATAAAGGCACTAGATGAGGATTCACTAAATTTTAACTAACCAGATAGCATTCTATTAAATCTCAAGGAATGGGATAAGGAGTAGTAGCATGGAAAAGTCACAGAGCACATGTTTGACATGAGACTTAGATTGACTATGATCATTGGATGATGACTATTTCCAGCACTGTGTTGCTATTTGTGGACTAGGTGACACGGCACCAACTGCTTGTGCCACTTCCCGCTCACGTACAAGGTTTCCAATCAGAGGTGCCAATCCATATCCTTCTCTCTGCCAGTAACACTCCATGGATTAGGAGAGAAAAACTACAGATGGGCCAGCTTTTACACCACCTTCTGGCATCAGGAGGTAGTTTCTGCTATCTATCTTCCTCCAATTCAACTGTCTTCAGCTCATTAAATTATCCGCAAGCCTTTCCAAAATTCTGAGGGGCTTCTCCTCATACTTGTAACCAGTCAGGACTGGGAATGCTACTGCAAACACATACCTAATACCTAGAAGGTGCCCTCCTCCAGGACAATGTTGTGCATTCCCAGGAAGAATCATATTGATGATCTGAAATGCACCCATCACCAGTCAGATGGAAATCCAGACATTCCCTCTTGGAAGGTATAATGGGTTTAGCCAACCAATCCAAAATTGACGAACCTGTGGTGCTCTCACGCCAGACCAAAAAAATGGAACTAATACCTCAAAGACAACTAACACTTACATAGTGCCTTTAATATGCACTCAAATGTCCCAAAGTGTTTCACAAGAATTTTATCAATACAATTTTACACTGAATAGGGCAGATGACCAAAACCTTATCAAAAAGGTAGATTTGAATCATAGAATCTCAGTGCAGAAGAGGACTTTTGGCCTATCGAACCTGCACCAATGTGAGAAACACCTAACCTCCGACCTAATCCTATTTACGAACACTTGGCCCATAGCCTTGAGTGTTATGGCATGCCAACTGCTCATCTAGATACTTTTTAAAGGACGTGAGGCACCCTCCCAGGCAGTGCATTACAGGCCGTCACCACCCTCCGGGCAAAAATGTTTTTTCCTCAGATCCCCCCTAAACCTCCTGCCCCGACCTTAAACTTGTGTCCCCTCATGACGGACCCTTCAACTAAGGGGAACAGCTTCTCCTTATTCACTTTGTCCCCATCTCTCAATCTTGTACAGATCAGGCCACTCCTCAACGTTCTGTGCTCCAATGAAAACAAACCAAGCCTATCCAATCTCTCTTCATAAGGAAGCATTTTGAAAAAGAAAAGAAAAAGAAAAAGAGGTCGAGAGGCAGAAAGTTTCAGCGTTGGATTTCTTTCATTACTGGACAGTTGTCTGCTATGCTGGAACAGGAAGGTGCGGGAGGCCAGAATTTGAAGGATTGCTGAGGTCATGGCAAGTTGGAGGTCTGCAGGAGGTGAGAGATGAAGAGAGGTGAAGCCAGGAGAGAGATAAAAATTTTAAAAATTGAAGCATTGCAGCACAAGAAAGGAATGTTAACCAACAAGGAAGAGAGGCTAAGAAAAATCGGCATAAAGGCAGCAGAGTTCTAGAGTGAGCAAAGTGGGAGGCCACTCAGAAGGCATTGGAATAGCCTAGTCAGTCAGAGGAGAAATCAAAGACGAGCAGAGGCAGGCACAGAGATGAATGATAATAAGGACAAATGAGTCCTGTCAGTGAACACTCATAACACCACAGGCCCTTCAGCATATGGAATAAATAAATTCTCTATTTACTCTGTGCCTAATCCACTTACAGCATTTCCACTTCTCAGCAACTACAAATGGTCACATTTAAAATCCCCCAAACAAGACTCAGACAATACAATTGGGGGGTTTTGAGCTTAAATAATTAGTTACTGAATCACTGAGCCTTCGATCTGTACCTGGACTGGAACAGCCCTGCAAAGATATTCAAAAATTCATTCAAAAGGTAAGACAGCATTTTCCTCTGTAATAGGATTTGTAAATGAAGGCAAGGCCACTAACTGCTGCTACATTAAATCTGCAGCCTCCCAATCTGGGACATAAAGATAAGTTGAGTTATTTTCTTACACATTAAACACAAATATTGCTCAAAGTCATAACTGACAAGTACTTTACCACTCATCAGGTTAACCTGAATTCTTGAGCCACTTTGTTTCAGTCAGTGATAGCTTTCAGTGATATTATTTTACTCTTGCCTTTATTATAATGTTTTGCTAAAACTTCTGAATTTATTAAACACTTCCTGCCATTCACAAAATCCATTGGTTTGAAGATTTAGCAAATCAGAGAGCATCATTGGCCAAGGTAGTTGAATCATAAATTAAGAGTAGCCATTCAACATGATCACGGCTGATTGAATTACAGTCTGAAGTCCACTTTCCCGCTAGCCTCCCAACACCCTTGACTCCCTTGTAGGTCAAAAGTCCATCTAATTCAGCTCGTCCTGAAAGAGATTTCCAAAGACTAACAAACCTCAAGAAATTCCTCATCTGTGTCTTACATGGGCAAGCCCTGATGTGAAAGCTATGCCCCCTACTTTTAGATTCCCCAAGAGGGGAAACATCCTTCCGACATTTAAGCTGTCTCCAGAATTGTTTTAATAAGGCCAGCTCCCATTCTTCTAAACTCAGATGAGAATCTTTCCTCAAGTTAACTCCAACCCTGAAACCAACCTAGGTGAACCTTCACTGAACTGATTTCTAATGCAAGGATATCCCTCCTTAAAGCCCAGGTACGGTCTCATTCAAGGTGGATTGGCTGTACTAAAATTGACCCTTAGTGTCAAGGGGACACTGTCTATATAATGCGTGAGAAATAGTAATATATACAGTGAAAAGTACTATTTGATAAATCAAATCACAATCAAGTAATAATAGAAAGTGAATGCTGGCCTTTATTTCGAGGGAGATGATGGTAGAAATCTACAGTGCAGGCGGCCATTCGGCCCCTTTGACTACAATGCCACCCAGGCCCTATCCCCATAATCCCATGTATTTACCCGAGCTAGTCCCCCGACACGAAGGGTCAATTTAGCATGGCCAGTCCACCTAACCTGCACATCTTTGGACTGTGGGAGGAAACTCACGCAGATACAGGGAGAACATGCAAACTTCACACGGATAGTGACCCAAGCCTGGAATCAAACCTAGGTCTCTGGTGCTGTGAGGCAGCAGTGCTGACCACTGTGCCACCATGCCGCCCATAATACGTGACATGAGCGCACCAGCAAATAAAGGTCAGAGTAGGGAAATATGGTTTTTAACAAAAGACAGTTTAAGGCTCTTTATATGAATGCATGCAGCATGGTGAAGTGGGCAGGTATGTGGCAGATGCTGAGAATGTGAGGTGATGCATTTTGGTAGGAACAACACAGGGGGGACAATACAAAATAGGGATTAAATTCTTAGTGGTTGCAGGAGCAGAGGGACTTGGGTGTACATGTGCATTGATTAAAGCATCCCAAGAACAATAGAAAATCAAGAGGCAACAGGGAAGGAGAAACACTGTCACTGGAGGAAAAAGTCCCAGTGGAACTAAAGACTGGAAAGCCCTGTGTTTGATTTGTATCCTTGGGGCTTAAAACAAGTGGCTGCAGAGATGGTCGATGCATTGGTCGTAATCTTCCAAAATTCTCCAGATTCTGGGAAAGTTCCAGCAGGTTAGGAAACAAATGCCTGAAATCTTAGCTCTGATTGCATTGTATTGGTGAGACCATACCAGGGAATGTCCAACCGATCTCAGCTTTCTGTTTGTTAGTTAGCATTACCCCCCAGTGATTACATGAGCTCTTATCTTGTACAGTAAGCTTTTAAATGGCACCTTAGTGAATGCCCTGTAGAAACCAAAAACATTACATCCACTGCTTCCCCTTTAATTTACATTGCTTGTTCCATCCTGAAAAAACACAAATTTGTCAAGCACAATTTCCTTTTTACAAAATCATGTTGATTCTGCCTGATTGTATTTAATTTTCTGAATGTTCTGCTGCTACCTCTTTTATAATGGATGCCATCATTTTCCCTATGATAGGTAATAGGCTAACTGACCTATATAGTTTCCTGCTCTGTCTCCCTCCTTTGCTGTATAGAGTTGTTACATTTTCTGTTTTCAAACCTGCTGGAACTTTTCCAGAATCTGGAGAAGTTTGGAAGATTACAACCAATGCATCGACCATCTCTGCAGCCATTTGTTTCAAGACCCAAGGATACAAATAATGCACAGGGGACTTTCCAGCCTTTAGTTCCATTGGGACTTTTTTCTTCAGTGATAGTGTTTCTCCCTCCCTGTTGCTTCTTGATTTTCTACTGTTCTTGGGATGCTATAATCAATGCACATATACACCCAGGTCCCTCTGCTCCTGCAACCACTAAGAATTTAATCCCTATTTTGTATTGTCTCTCCTGTGTTCTTCCTACCAAAACGCATCACCTCACATTCTCAGCATCTGCCACCTACCTGCCTACTTCACCATGCTACACGCATTCATATAAAGAGCCTTTTTTAAAAGCAATATTTCCCGACTTTGATCTTATTTGCTGGTGCACTCATGTCACACATTATGGGCATAACAATCCTATGCTATTGCCTTGTCCTCAGTGTTGCAAATCTCCCCTCTGTTCAACACTTCCCTCCTCCCACCAAAAATAGAGGTTCCTGCCTTCTCCCATAAGCACTAGCTACACAAACCATGGCAGGTTCCAGTGTCCTTCGGGCGAAAGCCATCTCAGTGGTACAGCTCCTTGTTCCTCAGTATCGATACAAGTTCTCTTTCATTCAACACCTATTTCTGCCACATGAATGTCGAAGCCACATATTCGAATCTCTCAAGTCATAGTTGATGAGGCTGAGACATTTTTTGGCAACATAACAGCCTCTCTTTTTTTTTAAGAAAGTCAACGTCTTTCACTGAATCTTGAAGAATTATTGTTTAAGGTTAGGGGCTTGCCTTCCACACCTTTGCTGGTTGAGTGGTCCCCATCATTAGTGTAAGTGGTCCAAAAGAAAACTATTCAATATTGACATATACAATACTAGAACATACTACATCAGTAAGACCCATTATGTTTGGAACCACAGCCAATTCTTCCACACATTCACCCATGTAGCTCTCCAATATTTTCAAATGCAAACAGAAGAGTGCCTAGTACACAAACTCAGACAGCTTTGATCTTATAATAAGTGAACACAAATGCCAGTAATTGTGCTTGCACCCTGCAATAGATCAAGGATGACTCAGCGCAGCTTTAACAATAAAGGCTTTATTGCATATAATACATGTACAAGGCAAGACGAGATCACAAATGCGACTGCTCTACTTCACTCGAGTTCCAACTACCAGTCCCTCCTCAACCCTCCTGCCCACACCCCCACCAAACTTTGAAAGAGCCCCACTATTACAGATCCCTTTCTATTGTTAAAGCTATTTTTTTCATAAAGTACACCACGGTTCACCACATTAGTGGACCATCTTGCTTTTACCACCATCTTTCTGCACTCTCCTTCATAGTCCAGCCAAAGCTTGCCTAAATGGCTTGCAGTTTAAATCCTAAAGGATTTCGTTGCCTTCACTGAACCTGCCCATCAGTAAGGATTTCTGTCTCATTTTATCTCCGAGTTCACAGCCAGAGAGGGAAGCCTGTTAAGCAAAATCCTGCACACTGCCCAGATCACATACTTCCCCTGACAGATTGGCTGTTGGCTGATTCCCATGACAAATAAACTAAATTACTCTGGGCAAAAAACTTAAACCTTTGGCCAACGGAGATAAAATTACTACTGGTTGTACCTATATTTTTGGTTCTAAAGCTACCATCTTCGTACAATATTGCACCTGGACAGCATATGTACACACTTTGCTGCATGATTGTGGGTAAATCATTAACACCAGCATTGTAAATGTGCACAAGTATGCAAATTAGAAAACCCATGAAACCAACATGATTTGATACCAATGATGCCCTCTTTGCCTAATGCAAATAAACAGGCCTTCAGAAGTGGAGTAATTATTTTTCCAAAAAGTTTCTCTATTGGAAAACGTTGTCCAGAAAGTACTGAAGTAAGGCCATTCTCCCTAAAGTCTCAGTTAGGCCTTAATTAAGTTTGGAAAGATAGTCTATATTGGTTATTGCCAGTGCAAAACAGCCATTGACAGAGTCATTTGGTCAATTCTGATCATGTTGTTGTGTAGTATATCCCATTGGGTGGTTTTACTTAGTATTGACAGCAAGTTAGCATTCACTAAAGTAGCAAGTACAATGCAATGATCAGTGAAAACAATGTATGATTGCTCCTACACGCTGCCAAAATCACCTCCAAAGTGGCACATAATGCCATAAAAGAGCTTTCATCCAGGTTGAATGACAGAATCAAGTACCTTCCATAAAATACAACATTCTTGATGCTGTCAACATAAATCGTGAGCAGCCAATATAATTTAACAGCTTTGTGACCTTAAAGTCACTGAATGGAAACGTTAATTCTATTTGTCTCCACCATTTGCTGTCAGACCTGCTGGGCATTTCCAGCAGCGTGTGTTTTTATTTCAGACTTCCAGCATCCACCATACTTTATTATTGTATGATTTCATAGCTCATTTCCATAAACACCTGTCCCAGTACAGTTCTGTATCGAATCAGAAAATATAAATCTAATTTTGCGCCAAGAAATTTGGCTCCCATAGTTTCTTTGCACATTATGCACATGATTGATTGCAAGTTATCGAGTTCAATTACATACTTCAGGTACTAAGTTGCTGATATCATTAAGCAAGCAGGCATTACTTCAATAAACCCTGTGGTTGCCTCATGGTGATTTCTTCTGGAGGTTAATCAAATACCAAAAAAAAACACGAACAAACTTGCATTTATGTCGAACCTTCCATGATTTCGGGATGGCCCAAGGTACTTGACCACCAATGAAGCAGTCCTTAAAATGTCATCACATTATAATGTAAGAAACAAGTCAGCCAAATAATTTATAATTTATCTCTGGTCACAGGAGAGGTGCCAGAGAACTGGAGGACAGCTAATGTGGTTCCACTTCTCAGGAAGGGCGGTAGAGATGAACCAGGGAATTACCTGTGAGTCTCTCATCAGTGGTAGGGAGACTATTGGGTAAATTTTGAAGGAGAGAATTAATGTCTACTTGGAGAGGCAAGGTTTAGAACCATAGAATCCCCACAGTGCAGGAGGCGGCTATTCACCTTATCAAGTCTACACTTACTCTTCAAAAGACTACCTTATCCTGGCCCACTCTATCCATAAACAGCAACGTTCTAATTCCCTGATAATCTGTTTGTGATGTTGTTTTGAGAGACAATCTTTAGCCAAGATACAGGGAGAACTCTGGAGAGTTTTTTTTTTACAAACAAGCAAAAGCCACTTTGATAAGTTAAATTATGGTTTAAAATCCAGTTTTATAATCAAGTTGAACTATAGTTTCAATGGTTAAAAAACAAGATTTCCCCAGAATTTATTATACATTTCAACATAGAAGTGGATCATTAAGCAGTTAAATCTTTGATGCAAAAATATCAGGGTAAACATATCAATTAGGTACTTCTGTTTCAAGTTTGTAATGCTGGGTGCCACTATAGCCTCTATGCTCTCGGATCAAGTTTTGAGTCCAGCCACTGAGGTAGAAATCTACAACAATCAATGATTCTAAATGAATCAAGTTTGGACAGTTCCTGCCAAGTTCCAGCATGGACACACTTTCACTGCTGACAAGAAGCCAACAAGCTCCATGCAGTCAACATAATTTAGGCATTTGCTCTGCCTGAAGGTGCAAGGACAGCTGGTCTGGGAAACATTGGTGTTGAAAGGTTGAGCTAAGAATCACATTTGGGAGTGTGCAGATGGAGGAGTGTTAATCTGTCTGCAAACACTATCTTATATCCAATTTGGGAACGACAGAGGATAGGCACTGGAAACAAAAGGTAGAAAATATTTAAATTACTGAGATAGACATGCTACATCTTATTGATAGTAGGAATTTCACTTCAAGCTCCCCGCCTCAAAAAAAAATGCTCCAGCGAAACATTAGTGGAAATAGATTTCTGATAAATTTGTACAGCCCGTCACCTCTACAGGTTAAGCAATATTAAAGCAGGGATGCATAAAAGGTACACGGATGAAGTCTCACAAAAATTGATTTGAATGGAATTTATTGCAAAAGGCTTAATTCATGTGGAGAGAAAATAAAATAAATTGGCCACACTTGAGCTTAGAATTTGTAAACAAAAAAAATGCATAAAGGAGAACAAAATGCCACAGGCATTGAAGATCACCCCTCTGGGGCAGTCAGTCACGGCCTCTCCATATGTTCATCCAGCTATGACACCTCAAGAGGTGGGTAATTAGCAACTCTGATCAGTGCTCCAGATCCCCCTGCAAATCTAAAATTACTTTTTGCAAGCAAGAAACACCGTGTGGAGAAGTTAATTGCATGCCAAAGCCATCAGGTTAGAACTTCATGATGGGCTTTGCAAACGGTGAGGCATTTTATCAGCTGCAAAGAAAAATATTGCAATAATTTGAAAGGAGTTTCAAAATAATTTTGACTCAGTCCAGTTTGAACTTGTTTCCTCTCATTATTTATTAAAAATTAATAATATATTTTTCTCCACATAACATGTTGATAACCATTATTTTATATATACTATTTTGCTTGCAGCAAAGTATGGTGTTTATTAGTAATTTAGTTTATTCATCTTCCTTCCACCTGCAGCACTAACTCACTTTCTGGTCACTTTAATAATGCCAGAACTCAAACTCCTTACGAAATATCTCAGCATTGTCAGGTTTGGAGAATGTTGTTTTCAGCATTACGGGCCTTTAGACAATATCATGTTCAGCTTTTATAGTTTATCTGTGTTAGAAGTAGGCTTACATTAACACTGCAATTAAGTTGCTATGAAAATCCCCCAGTCGCTACACTCTAGCGCCCGTGCGGGTACATTGAGGGAGAATTTAGTATAGCCAATGTACGTAGCCAGTATATCTTTTGGATTAATGGGAGGAAACTGGAGCCCCAGAGGAAACCCACGCAGGCACAGGGAGAGCGTGCAAACTCCACACAGACAGAGACCCAAGCCAGGAATCGAACCCAGTCCTGGCACTCTGAGGCAGCAGTGCTAACCACTGTGCCACCAGGCCATATTGCCCCCCAAACCCCTCATAGCTGTTTAAAAAAAAAGTTTGGTTGCTGCCTTCTCACACAGGTAATGGATAAGTCATTTTTCTTGGATAATGGAAAATTTGTACTTGTGGAAAAAGGCAATCTATTACTTAGGAAAAGAACTGGGGGTGGGTGGAGAAAGAAATCGTAAAATTGAAAGTGTTTGTTGCTGAGAATTAAATAAGTAATGAGCAATAGTAACAGCCCTCTTGTTGTAAAGAACACATACGCCACACACAAATGGAAATTTCATTTCAACTTCTTAAAAAATATTCATGGGATGTGGCCCATCACTGGCAGGGCCAGCATTTATTGCCCATCCACAAAGGCATTTTTGCTGTGGGCCTGGAGTCACATACATGCCCGATCAGCTAAAGGTGGCAGATTTATTTCCCTAAAGGATAGTAGTGAACCAGATAGGGCTTTACAACAAATCGTCAATGGTTTCGCAGATGCTGTTAGCCTTTAAATTTCAGATCCTTATTGAATTCAAATTTCACTATCTGGTGGGATTCAACCCTTGGTCCCCAGAGCTTTATCCTGGGCCTGTGGATTACATGTCCTGTTACTATACCACTACACTGCTGCCTTTTGAAAGCAGAACTCTCATCTCACAGCAAATTACTAAACGCCAAAGGAAGTAACTGAATTTTTGTAACATTACAACAGCAAACATTGAGACAACCCTTTACAAGCAAGGTCAAAAAGATGCAGAGGAAAAATAAACTGATTCCAAGCCAAGGAAAAATCAAAATCGTTCCCAGATGTTTGGCAAGGGCGTGGGATTTAAAATGAAAGTTGATGGAGGTAAGTAGGGAGAGGATTTCAAAGCATGGAGTTTAGATATCTGGAGACACAGTCACCAACGTGGATTAAAGTGGGAGTCAAGCGCAAGATGTGAGAGTCAGAGGAATGAAAGATTTCTGTTGGTGGTTGAGCTGGAAGATGACAGTTCAACGCCAGCCAAGATCAGACAATCTACTTGGTCAGCACTCAGCCACCATCATCTTCAAAACCTACAATCTACCTCCTGGAGCAGAGCTCATAGAAACACCATCATCCTTTATCGCTGCTGAGGCAAAATCCTGGAACTCCCTGCTAACGGCATAGTGGGTTACCCAACCCAACACAGATTGCAGTAGATCAGGGAGCTGGTTCATCCCTGCTCTCTGAAGGGCAGATAGAGGGGGACACTAAATGCAGACTGTTTGTAATGCCCATTTCCCATAATTGAATTAAAAAATGAGAACTACTGCCACGCAATTGAGAGATGAACATTTTAACAACTCCAGAGAGAGTTGAAGGAGCAGAAAAAATAGATTATTATAATGCAGTGACTTAAAATTGTAGAAGTGCCATAAGTAAATAATGAACCAGCAATGTTGGCAGATGTTGGGTGGCACTGTGTCAAGCACTGCTGCCTCTCAACACCAGAAACCACTTTCAATTCCTGGCTTGGGTGACTCTACATTGCGTGGCTTTCCTCCGGGTGCTCTGGTTTCCTCCCACAGTCCGAAAGACGTGCTGGTTAGGTACGTTGGTAAATTCTCCCTCCATTTACCCGAACAGGCATTGGAGTGTGGTGACTCGGGGATTTTCACAGCAATTTTATTGTAGTGTTAATGTAAGCCTACTTGCAACTAACTTTTGCTCCAGCTGCAAGAGAGATGCTTCTGAAGTGAAAAAGGCATCATGACATGCAATATATTTATGTGTTTATGATCTGCTATTCGAGTGCATTTTCCTGCAATTGTTCAATGCAGGACCCATATTCATTCTAGTGTCTTGCATCTTAACACTCACAACAGTCCATGCCATGTTGATTCATGATGCATAACTAAAAGACTTGCCTGTGGATTCATGTTATTTATCAATGATCCTTCTTTTTCAAGCTGTTGTTCCCAAATGTTATTATTTTTTAAAAGTATAAATTTTTCAGGTTATGGTACAGCAGCAAATACATTAGGGCTTCAAATATAAATACCATGGCTTTTGTTCTGTTTTCTTTCCTCATTTTTATTAGCAGTAAAAATATTGGGGCTGGGGAAAATAAAAGGCTGACAAACCACGAATTTTAAAATTGGGAGATGACCCAAACAATATTGGCAGCAGAATGAGAAGATTGTGTGATGAACTCTCCCAGCACACGTCCAACAAAGATTATCACTCCCACATTTAAGAGGGGTTTGTCCTTTCCCGGTCATATCAATATAGATGGATACGATGCCAGTTAAACACCCAACCACCAAAGCTAAACACTTTTCTGCAAATGTTCTGCAGGCTTGGGGGCTACTGCTAAAGACAATCCAATGGTCAAGTTCATGGTGACTTTAAGTCTCTAACAAAACATAACTTGTAGAAACTATTCAGTCGATTAACTGGCCTCCTTAAGGAACTGACAGCAGAAGAAGTAGTGTTCAAGTGGAGACTGTGGGTAGGCTTGATCAGCCCTACCCACCTCCTGAATTGCCCAGTCTCGCTGAAAGTCAATGGACCTTTGGCTGACTCCTCATCTCCCCACCATGGTGAGGCCATCAAGTCCCAGCTTGTCACTTTTGGCAGGGGTGGGGAATGTCTTTCACTTTCCTTTGTTTGAAAAGCTAAGAGGGCAAAAGGAGGAACGGAAGAGTGAGGATAGCTCAGCCAAAGAATCAGCACAGGTAGGATATGCCGACTGATTTCCTCCCTTTCCTGCAAGACATCACAAACCTAATAAGCAGGCATTGAGTTTGCCATTGTTTTCTAAGGGAGCCAAAGTCAGCCAAGTTCAGAACTGCATCAGACACAGGGCTCAGCACTTTCGTTATCTTACCAGGTGTTGCAGACAGCAGGAATTGTATATTCTAGCCACTGATGGCACATTTCCAATATCAAATTGTTTTTTGATAGTGAACATCTGGAGTAGTACAACAACATCTCCAAGGGTACAGCTTGTTCTTTTATTAAGCTGTCTTCAAAGCCACATAATGGCTTGCTGATTGAGTACATGCAAGGGAGCACTGTCTGCATGTGAGCTGGGCTGCAGTTTGATGCATGCAGACCCTGAAGATTGATTTGAATTCCATGCTTGAAGCAGAACAGGAAAAAGAGGGTTCCTCACCAGCTCTCAGCAACACCAATACTTAACGCAAATTCTGCCTTCCAGATCAGTATTATTGGTATTGATACAAGCTCAAAATTAGGCGACAGAGATTTGGCAAAGAATGAATTTTTAGAGTAAATGTGTCCCATACCTTCAATTACAATTTCACTTCACTTCAACCATTTACTCAATTTCTGAATCCTAAGCAATTTGCTGTTCATAGCAAGTAGATTAAAAAGTATAAATCATTAATAGAAAGGCACGTGAGGGCTGATCACCCACTGCACAACCTGAACTCAAACCAAACTACTACATGCAAGACACAAAGGCCAAATTCCACTCAGAATACCTGACCTGAGAGACAGGACAAAAAACTAAATTGCAGCACAGTCCCTGAAAATCTGTAATGGGTGATCACCCTCAAGATATTCTCATTTATACAGGGGATTGTTGTTTGTGGTGCTTGAGGTTCAAGTCTTTTGGATTGAGTGTCCCGATATCACAAAGGGCTGAGGTTCAAAGTCGAGTTGGTTGCATAATACATGAGCAAATTGTGTGGAATTGTCTGACATGGTTGTAAAGAAAACAGAAAGCTGAACTTTCGATGGGCTTTATAAACAAAGAGTCAAGAATACAAAATCCAAGAGGTTTTGCTAAACCTATATAAAAACAGGAATAATGGAGGAGTGAAGATAGATAAGGGACTTGGAAACAGGCAAAGCACCAGGGGCCATGATTCACATCACTGTGTTACTGCCCTTTCTGCTTCTACTGTCTCTTACATTCTGTGGCCAGCATTGATTAAAAAGGGAAGAAAAATGTCTGCTCTGCCATGTGACTGCTTAGGTTGACTTGTTAATCCAAGCACTGTCTATACCTTCAATTTATCAGGGAGCAAGAATGGAATGTGATTGCTTCCTGGTCTGTATAGTTCAATTACTCCCCACTAATCAAAAGGGTCAAAACATGAACAATCCCACAGTATTATTCAGACAGTCATGTGCTATACATAATATTTATCCTTTAATGAATCCCCAAAATAACAATGATCTGGTCAGTGTAAGGAAATTTGTACTCAATATGTAAGCATGTTAGTACTTAGAGAATTTGTACTGAATAATTGTACCTAAACTGGATATGAAATACGGAATCACGGATAGTATTAGAGTGTCTTCCTTGAAGTAGAATTGGGATGGGTAATCAAGTATAGCTGATTTGTAACCTAATATAATCAAGTGTAGCAAATGTGATCAAAGCAGGAGGCCCAGAGAAGTAGTATAGCAGTTACTTATTAGCAAATGCAAACAATAGTCCCTTGGGGGGACAATGGACACAACCCAGCTGTCCAGCTTGAGATTGACCGTAATAAAAAGGAAGTAATAAAGTGAGCATGTTTTTCTTCACATTCAGCCTAAGTCAGCTAAACCACTATTAGTGTACAAGCAGAGTCGTAAAGATAAAAGCAAGGGATGTAACCACCATGGTTTCAAGAAGAAAAGAGAGGAAACAGGGAGTGACCAATCTCAAGCAAAACAGATAAAGGGTCAGTGGGTCGTAAAAGCGAGATAAGGATCTTGAGGTATGGAGCTGAAATGTGCTTCAAAAGACTGTAAGCCGATGGCTCGTTGGAGTGTTCCGGACCTCCCGGCTTTATTTCTCTTGTACTGGAAAATAAAGTCTACTGCTTGGAAGATTACAACTCAGACTCTCTGTTTCAATCGGGCTACATAAGTTGTCGTCCTGGGGAACCACGACAAAATTGGCGCTGCGAGCAGGGTGTTGTGGGAGACCGCCCGGAAAATAGCATCTGGAAGGAGTAGCGGAGACGGTGGTCCGACTGGGGCTGGACATCCCAAAGCCGGCATTCTGACAGCAAGGTAAGCAGACTTATATTGCATGTAAATCCTTGTTGTCGGAAAAAGGGATCTCGAGGCCCAGCGCACCCGGCTCTCTGCTGGTCCTGGATCTCCCCAACCCAAAGAACATCCTGCATAGGTAAAACTAAATTGGGGAAAAACACTTTGAGAGACTGAGTCTGATCTGAAGGGTAGAGTTTTGCATGCAAAGCGCGCTGCGAATACTGTGTTGTCTGTGAGTGGGTAAAAAGTGCGACGCAAAAAGAACCGAACGCTAATCGATGCAACTAGGTTAAGTCAAGCGGTTTGGAGCGGGATTCCAGGTTACGACTTGCCCAAGGAGAGTAAGTGTAGGAAGGCCTGCCAGTCCGAACCTACCCAGGACCTCGGGGAAAAGACGTCAACCGAGAGGGAGAGAGATCTGTGAGAGATTGCTCTCTTACCTAATACGGTAGTTAAAACTAAGGGGAGGTTATGTGATGAGGGAGCAGAAAGAGTAGAGAGAAGTATGTCAGTGGAACTGGGAACTCTGACATAGGCTTTTACTGAGGTGCGGGGTGAACGCTAATAGCAGTTATGTATTTGGAATTGTGCATGACTATATGACTGTTTGAGAGAGAAGGGGATTTGTCACGACATGAGACACCCAAATCAAACAGGTCAAATTTATTAGAGGCCAGTGAGCTCCCACCAGTAAAGGGTTAAAAAAAGAGACAAGCAGGCTGACTCTGTATGGTACAGAGAGAGAGAGAGAGAGAGAGAGAGAGAGAGAGAGAGAGAGAGAGAGAGAGGGTGTAACTGTGTAATTGAGACCCTCAGGTGATGTAATAGGTATAGCCAAAGTGAATTGCTTTAAGTTTACTAAATTATGTAGGGATCGGACAGAGATTTGAATTCTGCCAAGTGGGAAAGGTGGCATTACATTGCATCTTAAAGTTGTAAGGAGAGTTAACCAGTTAGGCAAACAGTAGATTTGATTTTGTACTTGCCTGTGTTGGTTACAAAGGCAGAGCTGTAGAAATAATTAAACATATAGATTGCACATTAGAATGCTTTCAGTATTTCTTCGTGCATCTGTGTTCCAAGTGATGTTTTGTTTTATTGTACCAGAATTGTAAGAAGGTGCAAGGGTCTTGATTTAGTGAGGATATTTAAAGGTGATAAAAATAAATCTTATTTTGGATTTTCTGAATCAGGCTTTAGTTAATTAAACTGCTGTACTTTGACTCACAATTGGATTCAGAGGTATCTTTACCTACAAAAATTGGTGCTGAAGCCTGGGATCTGTTTACGGGTCCGGTTGAATGGCCACAACCGGAGCTCCGGAATAGATTACCGAATTTAAGGGAGTGAATCAAAGTACAGTAGGTGCACATCTGTGATGAAAGAGTGTGAGAGTGTGTGAGAGGTCTGAGCTGAGCACGTGCAGATAAGGAGGTGTCTGTCTTTACACCCAGCCTTAGACCAGTTGTTGAGGGGTAGCCCCCTATGCGAAGCTCAGAAGTTTGAAGTGAGTGTAAAGGCTAGAAAAGGATACCTGGGATGTGATGTTCAGATGAGAGTAAGAAAGAATCTGTCTGAGAGATCGCCGGAGTAGAAGGGAAAGCCGGCTTAATAGTGTGAGCTTAAGGGTGTAAGCCCACGAGTGTAAGCGGTGGTACGGAGGGGACTGATCACCCCTGATAGGTATCACCGGACTGTGATAAGAGCGACCTAGGGGTGGGATCCATTTCACCCACTAGATCAACAATGGAAATGATTGGGAAAAAAAGGACAGAACTAAGATAATTGGAATTCTCTTAGTTTGAATTAATTAAACAGGTTTAAACTGGATTAATTGAACACATCTCAGTCTTGGGTAAAAAAAATTGGGCTGACGACAAGGAGAGAATTGAAACGTCAGAATCACAGATTAGAGAGTTAGAAAAGAGAAACCAAACAAAGAAAATAGCAGTATTGTTAATACATCAGTTAGCTGGACTAATTGAACAAGTAGTCACTTCCACTACGAAGAGGAGTGGGGATAAGGGTGGACATGGAAGCACCCAGAGAGAGAAAGAATAGAGGAAGGGATGGAAGGAGGGACAGAAGAAAGTAGTGAAGAGGAGGAGAGACAGTCAGTGTTAGGGGGACGAAGAAAATCAATGCGGAAAAGACACCAACCTGTAAAATATCCAGCCGAGGAACGAAGGCAGAAAGGGGTGTTCCCGGTGATTCTGAAGGGTGGCAGACTGCAATATATCCCTTGGTCAGGTCAGGACTTGCCTAATTTAATTAACGAATTACCCAATATTTTGGACGGAGCCGGAAGGTGGATTGGACAGCTGGAGGCTGGAATGGTGGGAAACAGGATGGCGCTGGGTGACATCAAAGCTCTCCTGACAAAAGTGCTGGGAATGGACCAAATGGCTGAAGTAATGAGACGTGCTGGCATCCCGACCGCAGCCTATGACCCGGATGTGGATGGAACACTAATGGACCCATACCGCCACGACATTTGGCAAGCACTACGAGATATGTACCCCAATCGGATGGATATAAAAACTCTGAGAGGGGAACCGTTGGGTGAGGAAGAGAATGCGGCCGTGTACATAGAAAACCAATTAAGAAGGTGGAGAAGGGACACGGAGAGGGACATTCTGACAGATCCACTAACCAACTCCCTGTTCCGAGCCGCAATCCTAGAAGGCCTGCCGACTTCAGCTAAGGCAAGACTGGAAGAAGTGGTGGGCCTGGATTCGAAAAACTACCGAGAGTTTGTGGACTATGTTGCCCATGCAGTGGAAAGACACCGCAGGGAGGAAAAAATGCAGACAAACAGTTGAAGGAGATACAACGCAAACTCCTGCAAGCCCAGCTGGAAGAAATTAAAAGTAAGGAAAAGCTGAAAGTGAAAGAAGACCCCACACTCAAGAAAATAGCACCGATGGTGGTGAACCAAAAGACAGAGGAAATACCTGCACCGATGCGAGGGAGAAACGGAGATGGAGGCCAGCCCATCATAACCTACAACATTTCTGCCTTCCCGCTGTCCATGAACCCAGGAGGCTATGGCTTAAATTATCAACACCCTTATGCTTCACAAAATCAGACTGACTGGAATAGAAATGGGAAAGGACAAGGAGGTGGTAGGCCACCCTATCAGAATCAGAGAGGACAGGGACAGGGAAATCAGCAGCTTCTAAGGCAGGGACCGCCGCCTGGCCCTCCAGGCGTATGCTGGGGGTGCGGGGAAGCAGGACATATAAAAAGAAATTGCCCACAGAACTCTTACAGGCAGGGAGAAAACCAGCAGCAGATAGGCCAGCAAATGGCGCAAATGCCGTTGAATAACACCCCCGTGCTGCAGGGACCTGTGAATTTTCAGAGCTCCCTATAGGGGGGCCCAGAGAACCCTGAAATGGTAGGACAGTACGTACAAATAACAGATACAGCAGATCAGGAACCCATAATTAGTGTTAGAGTAGGAGGGGTTGAGGTCCCCATGATGATAGACACCGGCACCACGTGTACGTGCATACAAACAAAATATGCGAATCACCTACCATTATCAAACCAGTTTGTGAAAACTGTGGGGTTCTCGGGGAAAGTAACGTTAACTCAGATGACAACGCCGGTACCTGTCACCATTGGAAGCAAAACTACTCATGTACCTATATTAGTGTGTGATAGAATGCCATTAAATTTATTAGGAAGAGATGCAATCCTAGGTTTAGGACTAAAATTAGAATGTACAGAACAAGGAATTGATTTGATGGGAGTGTATTTACTCGGAGTACCAGGAAAGGAAGGGGTTAATGTGTACTGGTTGGGAGACATAGAGGAGCAAGTTAAAAAACAGGTATGGGAAGTTTGGGGGGAGCTGATAGATACTTGGGTTCCACAGGCCGAATGGCCAAGGACAGAACTGCACAGCACAATGATATTTGATGAAGAACAGAAACCCGAGATACAGGAGAAATGGGAAAAGGAGGCAGGACGAGAACAGGAGATAAGGTCGGAAAGTATTTTAGTTGGCCCAGAGGGAGCGGCCCTCACGGTCGTGAGGGATGAATGGGTTAACAAATGGTTCTCTGTGTCTGGGTCGGAACCACATGTTACATTAAAAGTGAATCCGGGACACAGATCAAAAGACCTAGGACCAATGGTACTGAGGGCACGGGAATTAGAATTTGTTCAGACAGAAAACGTAGATATTTGGACGTCCAGTAATGGACAAATGTTGAAGATAATCGTGGATGTTAAAATGATCGGGAAGACAAAACAGGTAAAAATAGAGGCAGAGATTGAGAAGCAGGAGCAGGAGTGGAGAGAGAGCTTAGAAAAGGATTTGAATTCCCTCCCACAGAAGTTGTGGTCCAGACAGGACACTGATGTGGGGAGGGTTAAAAATGCTAATCCAGTGGAGGTTAGACTAAAGACCGGACGACAAGGACCTTACAGACCACAGTATCCGATTAAGGCAGAAGCAATTGAGGGAATTAGAGGAACAATTAGGGGACTGATAGAAGCAGGGGTATTAAAGGAAACTCGGAGCAAGTGTAACACACCACTGCTACCGGTAAAAAAGGCGGATGGGGAAAAATGGAGATTGGTGCATGACTTGAGGGCAGTAAATGAGGTAGTGGAAGACATGCCAGTAGAGGTTCCCAACCCCTACACCCTGTTGACTAATATACCGCCTGAAAGCAGATGGTTCACTGTAGTAGACCTATGCTCAGCATTTTTTAGCGTGCCGCTAGCTCAAGAAAGCCAGTATCTCTTTGCATTTACGTTTGAAGGGAAACAATACACATATAACAGGATGCCCCAAGGATTCAAGCATTCCCCACATGCATTCAACCAGGTGTTGAGGGCAGATTTGGAGGGGATACAGTTGGAGGGAACATTGATACAGTATGTGGATGATTTATTATTATGCGCAGAGACAAGAGAGCAATGCAGGAAGGACAGTTTAAGATTGGAAAGATTAGCAGAAGGGGGTCACAAAGTATCCAGGAAAAAGCTGCAGTTGTGCCAGGAAAAAGTAGAATATTTGGGGAGAGAGATATCAGCAGGGCAAAAGGGGATAGCTTCACAGCAAATAGAAGCAGTACTAAAAGTTCCGAAACCACAGACGGTGGGGCAAATGATGACATTTTTGGGAATGACAGGATTCAGTTCAGAATGGGTGGAAAGCTATGCAGAAAAAACACAGGCACTACGAAAGATGATGCAGGAGGCAGGGTGTGAAGAATTAAAAGCCAAACTAAAATGGGATAAAGATGCTTCAGAAGCATTTGAGAATATAAAGAAAGAAATGGCACAGGCACCAGCATTGGCTTTACCAACCTATGACAAACCTTTTGACTTATTTGTGAGTAACAGAGAAGCAGGGTTTGCTACAGCAGTGTTAACGCAGGAGAATTGCAAGGGCAGACGAAGGCAGGCTGTAGCATATTACAGCACCAAGCTAGACGACGTAGCAATGGGGTATCCTCCTTGCTATCAAGGTCTGGCAGCAGCTTGGTGGGCATACGAAAAGGCAGCCACAGTCACAATGGGGTATGGAATTGGCTGGACAATATGTTAGGAAGATGGGGGGCCTGGTTTGCTAAAGCTGGAGTTGTGGCAGCCATGACAATAACCATCCTGGGATTAATATTTTGCTGTTTTTTACCTGTCTTGAGATCCCTCCTTGCTAGATTGGCAGTGCGACAAATGGTGACACAAGTGACAAGCAACCCACGTTTGGGAGGGACAACTAAGGAATGGGGAAACATTGAACTGCCCCCGCAGGATGAATTCACAATGACCCTGGTCGAAATTGAAACCTGTCAGTTTGCAAAATAGCTGCACTAGTGGAGGATCGTTCTACAACCTCACCGATGCCTACGGAGACCAAGAGACTTAGTCTGTACACAGGAATCAGTCTTTTTCCCTTCCCTAGGGAAGGGTGGGAAGGTTTTTGGCTGATGACTGTTAGGGGCAGGCAATCTGGGGGAGCAACCTAAAAATCCGGACTTTTGCTAGACAAGCCATGATAAGACTAGAATGGGGACATTGATCCCTGACCAAAGTACTTGGCTCCCCCACGTTGCCTACAAGTGTGATTAAATATGTGCATGTGAACGGGGTCAAACAAGGGGGACTATCTGAGCTGACCTTGGTAATTGGGATGAGACTAGGGGATAGTCTCAAAGGGGGGATATGTAAGGAAATTTGTACTCAATATGTAAGCATGTTAGTACTTAGAGAATTTGTACTGAATAATTGTACCTAAACTGGATATGAAATACGGAATCACGGATAGTATTAGAGTGTCTTCCTTGAAGTAGAATTGGGATGGGTAATCAAGTATAGCTGATTTGTAACCTAATATAATCAAGTGTAGCAAATGTGATCAAAGCAGGAGGCCCAGAGAAGTAGTATAGCAGTTACTTATTAGCAAATGCAAACAATAGTCCCTTGGGGGGACAATGGACACAACCCAGCTGTCCAGCTTGAGATTGACCGTAATAAAAAGGAAGTAATAAAGTGAGCATGTTTTTCTTCACATTCAGCCTAAGTCAGCTAAACCACTATTAGTGTACAAGCAGAGTCGTAAAGATAAAAGCAAGGGATGTAACCACCATGGTTTCAAGAAGAAAAGAGAGGAAACAGGGAGTGACCAATCTCAAGCAAAACAGATAAAGGGTCAGTGGGTCGTAAAAGCGAGATAAGGATCTTGAGGTATGGAGCTGAAATGTGCTTCAAAAGACTGTAAGCCGATGGCTCGTTGGAGTGTTCCGGACCTCCCGGCTTTATTTCTCTTGTACTGGAAAATAAAGTCTACTGCTTGGAAGATTACAACTCAGACTCTCTGTTTCAATCGGGCTACATAAGTTGTCGTCCTGGGGAACCACGACATCAGCCAGTTAATTGCCGTTTCTGGGACAATTAGCTATTGTGTTTCCTTCAGTAATTATATTTTCTATTCATTCAAGGGATGTAGATATTGTTGGCTACTCCAGCATTTATTGAAGCAGCTGAAGATGGTTGGGCCTAGGACACTACCTTGAAGAACTCCTACGGTGATATCCTATGGCTGAGATGATTGATCTCCATCCAACACAACCATCTTTGTGCTCAGTATGACACGAGCCAGCTGGGAGTTTTCTCCCCCCAGTTCCCATTGACTACTTTTGCTAGAGCTCTTTGATGCAGCACTTGGTAAAATATGGCCTTGATGCGAAGGGCAGTTAATTTCACCTCTCTGGTTATAAAAGAGTTTGGGGGGGGGTGGGGGGGGGGGGGCAGAAGTGGTGAAAAATGCTATATAAATGCAACTTCTTACTTGACTTTCTTGTAGATAGTGAGTGCTGTTAGTCTGTATTACAGCAGATCCTGATCCTCTCCTTATCCAATACTGCGTGTATACTCATCCAAAAGTAATCAATGGCCATTCAGGAGTGGCAGCTGAAGCCAATAGTAATGCCTCTTACTGTCACTCCAGGGGAGACTAGTTAACTCACCAGGGAGCAAGAATGAAACGTGATTGCCTCCTGGTCTGTACAGTTCAATTACTCCCCACTAATCAAAAGGATTGAGAGACTGAGGTTGAGTTTTCAGTTTTGAATGCAATTGCAGAGAAAACCTGGCACAGTTCGAAAAAGTACATGCCCTCCCCATCCAAGTCCCTGCTCAGACTCACTTTCTGGCTGAACACAAAATCTACTACCAACCCAAACCCAGGCAGCATTTTAAAATAGGTATTTATTTTAAATCTAGCTCCTGTTTTATTTAAATATATCAAGGAAGTTTTTTCAGAGTGATAACATTTGGTGTATACAGTTGAAAATGGGTTCATCGTCAAACAAGCATTTTTAAATTGCTGTGCTAATTTACCACCTGGGTATAACCTGATGAGTTACTGAAAGAAACTTGAAAAAAAAAACACCTTTAATTTTGTAAGGAATTGTGCCCTGAATTGAAGAATAAAAGATCTTAGGAAGTGCTTAAGTAACTGTATAGTGTACTGCTATTTCCACTTCCTACGATTAGATTTCAGTTCCATAGAACGTTACAAAAAAAATCAAGTTTACCCATTTGCGTCCTTGTGCCCAAAGGATCCTGTCTAATTTTTGTACCATCACAAAGGCCTGCAAAATTAGCAGAAGTCTGCCTTTGCCGTGCATGTGCAACTTGCCCCACTGTTACACTGGCCATCTTTTTTTAAAACAAACATCTGAGAAGTGGTAGCATCTTCGAGGAAAAAAGGGAAAGAACAGAATAAGAACGTCTTGGTGTTGGACAGACGAGAATTCTTCCAATGGACCACAGGAAAACCTGCAGAGGAATTACAGCATTGCTCCCAAACAGCAAGTGTTCCTGGCACTTATTAAAAAAGTGAACAGAAAGTTTGGTACTCTAACTTCCATATCAACTTAAATAAAAGTTGTGGTTTGCTCCAAAAACCAACGAGCAGAAACTGAAGACCTGTAACCACATCTTAGCATACAAAAACTAATAGATGACACTCAAGCGTGATTGCAAATTACTCTAATTGAAGGATATTTACCTACCTGCTACAATGTTCTTGCCCCGCTGTTTCTCTCCCCACAGCTGCTGTCAGACCTGTTTAGTATTTCCCACAGTCTTTTTATTTCATGACTACATTCCTTCATTGTCCACTTTTATTTGATTCTTGCAAATCCAATAACACATTTGAAACATTTTCCAATAATTAACTAAATTAACTATTTCTCCCAACATTGCTAAAGTTAAATGGCATTGTCATTTTAAAAAATATATTTAATGTGTTTTAAATATGGACTGGAATAACAAATGGTATAACTGATAGTTTTCAGCTGCACACCATGACTACGGTTGTGCCCGTTACATAATATATCAAGCCTTACGTGTTCTCATAAAGTCAGAATGGCCATTTTTGAATTGGCTAGCTTGAAAAGTGAAAATATAGCAAGGAAAATCTGATCAATTCTCTTGCATTCTGAAGATATAGGCAATAAAGTAACTCAATCTATAATTATAAATCAGGTATGGGGTCTGCCCTTATCGCAGATATGCCAATGGTATAAGTTCCAAGGATTATCCAGATATTGATAGGATGAACATCATTAAAGGAATATTGAAACTGTGTAAAGGATACACCCGTGTGATGCTTATTAAATATGGAACTTTAGGCCTCTCTGGGGTAATCGTCAAGCAGTTCAATATGGATTTTGTCCATGAGTTGACATCACCCTTAATCATTCTTGGATCTTACCCACACAGGGCGTAACCAATCCCTGAACGCCATCGGTTTTGAACATCTGTACCGAGGAGTTCAAGACAGACATATCTTCCCTTGTTCCTTGCTGTATAGTGCCATCTTTCTAAAGGTTCAACGAAAGACAGAATACCTGGATGAGAGTTTTTCTGTGGATGAGAGAGATTGAAGGGCAGGACTGGGGACTGTGTGGAAAATCTAGCTTCACAGTTATCATCCAGACAGCTGGATGTGTAAACTTTCAGTTCATAGCTTAAAGACAGAAAGGCCAGTTACGCTTTGGGTTGTGAGGAACCCTCGTTGTTGCTTCTCACTTTGGGATCCTCGCAATGCACAGCCCCAAGAGCTGTTTAATCTTATCAGACAAGGGCGCTCCTCCTCCTACACCTCCTGCAGAGTAGAGGGGAGACTTCTGTCTACCTTGTTTCCCCCAACATGACCACAGTTGGAGTTGGTCTTGCAGGTTGATGGGAAATGCTTCCTGTTTCACTCAACATATGGAGAATACAAAGTCTGTTCGCCAGGCTGCCCCATCTGTCCCAGAACAGGAGCCAAGCACCATTCTGAAACTTCCAGGACACATGGCCTTTTTGAGCAAAATCACCCTGGCCCTGGATTGTGAAAGGGTTTCATATTGCCATATTTCCTGTGGTACAGCTGCCCAACTAGAACATAGGGTGCAAAGTCATGGGGAAACCATGGAATAATCTTCAAAGGAGCTGTGAGACTGTGTAACAAAATTCAACGTGGTTTCATACCCTTGGATGGGTTGGGTTTCAGAGTGAAAACTCTTAAGCCCATAATTTTTTCTGCACCTAGTCCCATTCATCTGTGATTGCAGTTCTACATTGGCTTCATGTTGCCCAACACCACTGTTCATTCTACTATACGCAAGGTCAAGTGGTTTGAAGGGTTTGTGGTTTTTGTTATTGATACTTTCTGGATGATTGACACTGGTAGTGGCTTTCAAGTTAAAAAAAAGTAGCTCGTTATGATGAACCTTTTAAAGCTTTTTTTAAAAAGCACATCCTGCTGTCTATAAAGTGAACCGTGGATCAATGGGTATGGGAGTACCATAATGTGCAACTGGAAACACGAGGGGCCATGTGATGGTGGGCAGGGCTTAATACATGGGGTGGGGGGTAGAATTTGGCATGGAGGTAGCAAGAGGATGACAACCAGTGCAGACTCGGTGGGCCAAATCATCTCCTTCTGCACTGGAGGATTCTATGACCTTTACCAGCTCACCTTTTAGGGTTCACGGTTCCTCTCAAGGGATTGTGAAACAACTCTTTACAGACCTGGCCCAACTCCATTACAATTGGAGTAGGAAATGTTCATCTCTGCAACAGAGCTGGCCAGCTGTGGACTTTTGACTAGAACCAGTCTGCATCCTTTAAGAAGCATGCCAGGAAAATGATACAGCCTAGAAGTGGGGTTGGGAATCCAGAATCTGGAACAGCACGTCATTATTAAAGGGCTACTGAGTCATCCTGACAGTGAAAAATCCAGATTTTTCTCTTCAGTCCCATTAACCAATTGACAAATCCAGGAATCCACTATGGTCCTGATCAACTTTAACAGCTCTCTTCTCCTTGTATAAGACCCAGTCAGAAAGAGGTCCTACTCTCATCCAAATGAATGCAGTGAATCTGGGATCACTACTCAAGCCAGCAACCTGCTGCACAGGTCCTATAATCACTTGGAAAAGAAAAGCATTCAAATATTTAGCTTAGTTTTGCTCTTGCACATGTTTAAAGAGAGATTCCTGGTCTTCCTTACTGTATTTGTTTATATGTTAGGTGCACAGCAAACATTTCCTGCACTTTCAGTAGTCCCATCCAATTACAAGAAAAAGGAACACAATCTTAAATCATTGATTAAAATTAGTGTTTGGAGAAAGAAAGCCAAGTGCTACCTTATTTTCTAACACACATCTGCTCCTATCGCCTCTTAATGGAGCTGTCAACTTTGCAGAAATGTTAGGAGCAAGATCCATCCTCCAAAGCAGATCACAAACCCATTTAAACAGATGGGGCCGTATTTATTTTTAGGTGTGTAATGCATCAAAATAGGTCATATATTTTTTAAACATTGACAAGCGAGTCTCATTCTGAAAAAAAACAACAATTTTTTATAGTCTGGCTGTCTAGTGTTCAGGCTTCTTCTTTCCAGGATGGAGCAGAGTTTGAAACGATTGAAGGGGAGCAGTGGGGGGCAATGAATTATAGAGAAAAGAACACATTCAACTCCACAGATTTGAATACAAAGTCTTGGATGACAATTCAGTGAAGTTAGAAGAATGTAGCAATGTTGATGTGAGGTTTACTACAATTAACACAGAAAACTTCATACAGGAAAGCAATCATTGCAAATTATTCCTAAAAGTGTTTTTAAAAACTCATGGCAAGGTGGTGGCATAGCAGCTTTGTTACTGGACTAGTAATCCAGAGACCCAGGGTAATACTCTGGGGACCTGGGTTTGAATCCTGCTATGGCAAATTAAAAGTCTCGTGATGACCATGAAAGTATCATCACAAAACCCATCTGCTTCATTAACGTCCTTCATTAGAATGAAATCCATCAATTTTGGCTTCGTTCAGTGGTCCCCAGCATCATAGTTGCCAGTCTTCATTCAATTCAATGCAATGATGGCAAGAAACGGCTGAAAGCACAGGATAACGCCAAAGCTATGGGCCTCGACAGTATTCCAGCAATAACACTGAAGACTTGTGCTCCAGAACTTGTGGTGCCTTTAGCCAATCTGCCCAGCAATGAAGAGAAGTGCCCTATACACGAAGTAGGAGAAATCTAATTCTCTGGATGATTAGTTAAGTGATCACGTGGCACTTGCTTTGCAATAACCTAGAGCTAGTCAGTTTGAATTCCACCAGAGCCACTCAGCTCCTGATCTCATTACAGCCTTGGTTCACAAGAGCTAAATTCCAGAGGTAAGAGTGATGGCCCTTGACATCAATGCAGTATTTGACCAAGTATGACATCAATGAGCCTTAGCTAAATAGGAATCAATTGGAATCAAAGGGGAACTCTCCACTGGTTGGAGTTGTACCCAAAATGAAATTTCTCATGCTCACACTAACCAAATTCAAAGTGCAAAATTTATGATCCCAGGCGGACTTCATTAAACACTTGGGAATTTCTGACCTGAATTATAATACAAGCTAAAATCAGGACATGCAGATTATACTTTGCCAGAAACTCATATGCCAGGACCCTGGCATTGACATAATTTCCTGGTCCTGACACAGCAAAGTTGGAGGCCTGTTCTGGCTATATGCCCTTTTGAAGTTAATACTGCATTTGCTTTCACCATTTTTCCAGGTTGTACTTTCCAGATTATAACTCACTGCAGAAAGTATTCTTATCATTAAAAGGAGTCAGGCCATATTTAGAAGGTTCTCTGATCGTATGAGGAATGTTTGAGGACTCTGGGTCTGTACTCAGTTTAGAAGGCTGGCGGGGGGGGGGGGGAGGGGGGGAGGGGGGGGGAGGTGGTGGTTGTGTGGATCTTATTGAAACTTACAGGATATTGCGAGGCCTGGATAGAGTGGACATGGTGAGGATGTTTCCACTAGTAGGAAAAGCTAGAACCAGAGGGCACAACCTCAGGCTAAAGGGACGATCCTTTAAAACAGAGATGAGGAGGAATTTCTTCAGTTAGACAGTGGTGCATCTGTGGAATTCTGCCATGGAAGGCTGTGGAGGCCAGGTCATTAAAACATCTTTAAGACAGATAGATTCTTGATTGATAAGGAAATCAGGAGTTATGGGGAAAAGAAAAAAAAACCATGATTGAATAGTGGAGCAGACTTAATGGGCCAAGTGGCCTAATTCTGCTCCTATGTCTTATGATTAAAACCTCCATGGGGAAAGATTTCAACTGTGTGCCAACATATTTAAAAAGAAAACTGCAGTGATTTTCATTAGCCTGTGTCATACTGCTGATCTAGGTACCTCTTCCTCACTCAACTGCTGGTGTGCCTTTCTGCTGTTGGAATATCTGCTTCCACATGTCATTACAGGTGATTACAGCCTACAAAATGGGATATAATTGCACGGGATTATTGTCCTCATGATCAGTCTGAAAATACATCAACATGAAGTAGACATTTGCAAAAACTAAATCAACAACACTCAATACTCCATCTGGCAGTGCTCATAAGATATTTAAACCAGAGGGCACCTCATCCTGCAGATCCAAGAAAAACTGTACATCAATCTCCTGGCAATTTACTGGTTAGCGATGTAGTGACTACCTCCCACATGCACTGTTGAATTCTCAAACTCTGCTCTTTTGCCACTTTGTCCCAGTGGTGTCCAACTTGTTATAATTCAAGTGAAGTCCCCTTGGATCATAGGTTTTGCAATTTGAACTTGGCTAGGTAAGCACAAGATGTTTCACTTTAGGTACGATTCAAGTGACCGACTAGGAAGCTTTTATCAAAGTTTATTTAAGAATAATGTTAACAAAAAACAATAACTTTTATCAATTACAAAGAAAAACAAACCATGATATCACTCAAAACCACTTCAACTTAGTTAGGATGTGTCCTAAGTCTGACACAAAATCCCTGACACAAAAGCTTTTCTTGGGAATCTCCTGATGCTTCCCAAGTAGACAAGTAAAGGATATCCTCAAAACATTTTTGAAGACAATCAAACATCCCTACCAACTCACAGATGTCCTTGGCTTGTGATCAACCAAATTAAAGAGGTTCATTGAGACACTGTTGGGAACATGTCAAGACAAAGTGGAGGCATTAGAAAGGGCACTCAAACTTTCCAACCCTCACAGCATCACCTGTCCCACAAGTAGCAGATTCCACAGATCATGCACTGGACTTATCAGGCATCCCACAACCCATCAGATTGGAGTGGAAGCAATTTATCCTCAATCCCAAGGGACTGCCTAAGGAATTGGAATCATAACTCTTTTTGACATATATTAATGACCTGGACTTGGATATACTGGGCTTAATTCCAAAACTTGCAAATGAAACTTGGAAACATAGTAAAGTGAGGAGGATAGTAACTGACTTCAAGCGTAAACAGACTGGTAAAATGTGTAGATATATAGCAGGTGCGTTTGGTAGAAAGAATTAGCAGAGGCAATATAAACTAGATGATACAATTTCAGAGTGGGTGTAGGAACCAAGAGACCTGGGACACGTGTATACGAGTGTATGAAGGTACAAGTTGAAAAAGCTGTTAAAAAAAGATATGGGGCTTTTAGCATTATAAACATAGGCAAAAGCACTCATTATCCTGAGAGTTGGTGCGTAACACGCTCCCACCAGCTCTCAAAATGCCACTTCCATTTAACATGCAGCAGAAAGCAGGACTTCCATCCAACCTTGGAGAGAAGTTCTGCCTTGGAGAACCGGGAGAGCTGTCAGCCCATCTGTCTGGCTGACAGTTCTGCCCCTCTAGACACTGCACTGCAGTGGCCAGAAAAGGTACTGCAGCATTCTGCCTGAAAGCAAGTCCCAGAGAGGGGTGCAGAGCAACCAGATGCCAAGGGGTTGGAAGGGCACCCTGAATCTGAAGGTGTCCAGGTTAAACGCCAAGCCAGGAGGCCATGTGAGATGCCAGTGGATGACTATGCGGTTGGATGTAGAAAAGACTTGAATGGCATCTTATTGCTTGATACAGCACTGCAGACCCCTGTTTCAAAGCATGGACAATGTAACAAATAGGGCAGATCAACCCTTCAAATGGTTCATAACTGACAGCAGCCATGGTGCATAGCCATGCCTGCGCCCGCTGACCAAAATATTGTGCGAGTGCAGGATGGCATCAGGATTCACACCCAATGTCATCACAAGGTATTTTACACTCTAAGTCAGGCACGCAAGTACAAAAGCAAGAAGGATGTGCTTAACCATTAAAAAGCATTGGTTAGTAGTCGGTTATAATATTATGCCCAATTCTTTGGAAAGGATGCTTCAGAAACATGGAAAACAGGAGTAGGTCATTTGACCCTTGGAGTCAGCACTACCACACAACATGACTATGGCTGATCCTCTGGGCATAATTCTCCCAGAAAATTTCAAAGTATTGCCCCCAGTGGGAAAACTGGTGACATTCCCACTAGGAGGGTCAGTGTGATTCAGTTCACAATTCAACTCAATTAAGTTTTTTTTCGAATCCTGGGGAAATTTTCACTGAATTAGAGTCAATGAGGTTTAGAGCATGGAAATAGACCCTGCGGCCCAATTTGTCTCTGCTGCTATATAGTTTGTACTATTAAGTTAATTCCAATTGCCTGCATTTGACCCATATCCCTCTCTCCTCCACACTTAGAATTTTTTTTTGGAGTGGGAACCTAACGACACTGGCGAAACAGACCCCTGTTTTAAAGGGCGTCCTGTTCTCAGAGTTAAGTTGAAAGTCCCCCTCTCCCACTGACATGAGGGATACTCCTCACCCTTGGTCCCAGAGGAGCAAACTCACCCCCATCTAAAATGCCTGGATCACCCCACCCCATACACCATACAGGTATGAGTTTGACCCAGCCCCCACCAATCCATCCTTGCCAGCAGGCTGCCAATGCCCTTCCCCTCCCCACATCTGTCCTCTCCAGCATAAAGGCCTCCCCAACTGAGCAAAACCTGACAGTGGGCTAGTCCAAGGCCTTCAGGGTCTTAGGAACTCCCTTCAAGTTCTGCCCCTTAGCACCACTGGGGTGCAATGCCACAGCACTACCCAGATCACCCTGGGGTTTAGTGGCCTCTTAGCATCCTGGAGCAGCAAGCAGAACTGGTCTTGTGGAGACCAGTGGCGATTTGTGCCAGGTTCCTGCTGTATTCAAGGGTCAGTAAATTGCAGGAACTGGGAGAATCCGGCTCCGAACTAAGCTTTTTTTTATAAAATGTTAGAGGGAACCAGATTATTTCAGGGTACAGGGCCTGGACAATTCCAAAGGGGGTTCTCCCTGGTGTTAAACATGCTGTGGCCCATCCCATGCAATTCTCTATCCCCGTGTCACCCCAGGGTAATCTGCACATGAGCGCACAGAGTCAGAGAATCTCAGTCTCTATCTCAACACCATTTCCCTTGGCACATTTAGAGTTTAGTAGTCTATTTCCTTCTTAAATATATCCCATGATTTAGCCTCAACAATCTTCGGTGGTAGAGAATTCCACAGGTTCACTACCCTTCGTGATCTTTTGCCTCATCTCAATCCTAAATCATGAAATCATAATCCCCAAGTACAGAAGGAGGTCATTCAGCCCATCGATCCAACAGCAACATTCCCACCTGAACCCTATCCCCATAACCTCGTGAATTTACTCTGGCAATTCCCCCAAATTCCCATGGCCAATCAAACTAACCTGCACATCTTTGGACTACAGGACAAAATCAGAGACCCAGAGACATGGGGAGAATGTCCAAATCCCACACAGACAGTCAGCCAAGGCCAGAATCAATCCCAGGTCCCTGGCGCTGAGAGGTAGCAATACTAACCAGTGCCACTTTGGTGCTGGCAAGTAGAGGACCTAGATTTAATGTAATTGGCAAAAGAATCAGAGGTATCTTGGGGAGAAGTGTTTTAATGCAGCAAGTTGGCACAATCCTAAATGCATTGCCCAATAGTCAGCTGGATAAATGGCCGGCCCTGTGTCCCAAGACTATGACCTCTTGCTTAGATTCCCCAGCTAGGAGGAAACATTCTTGCATCCAATATGTCCAACTCAATTCAATACATTTCAATAAGATCCCTTCTCATTCTTTTAAATTCCAGTGAAAACAGGCCAAGTCAACCCAATCTCTCCTCATCGACAATCCTGCTATCCCAGGAACCTTTGCTGCACTACCTCTATGGCAATAATATCCTCTCTTGGGAAAGGAAACTAAAACTGCTACAATGCTTAAGGTGTAGTCTCATCATGGTCCTGTACAGCTGTAGTAAGACATCCTTGCTTCTGTGCTGACGTCCTCTCCCAAATGAAGAGCATTACCTTCTTGATTGCTTACTTGCTGTATGTGTATGCTTGCTTTGAGTGACTGATGTACTAGGACATCCATGTATGTCAACATTTCCCAATCTAATTTAAATAATAATCTGCCATTCTTCTCCCCATCTAAAGTGGATAACTTCACACTTATCCATATCATATTGCCATGTATTTACTTATTCAATCAACTTGCCCAAATCACCTCGTAGTCTCTTAACATCCTTCTCACCGTTCACATTCCCATCAAGTTTCAGACCATCAGCAATCTTGGAAATACTACATTTGGTTCCCTCATCCAAATCATTGATGCATATCATGAATAGCTGGGACCCAAGCACTGATCCCTGCAGGACCCCACTAGTCACTGCCTGCCCCTTTGAAAAATACCTATTCATTCCCACTGTTTCCTGTCTGCTAACCAATTCTTAGTCCGCACCAATATATTATCCCTAATCCCATGTGTGGATCAAAGCTTTCTGAAAATCCAAATACACTACATCCACCTTCTCACCTTTATCTATTTTGCTCATTATGCTCACAAGAAACTCCAGCAGAATTATCAAACACAATTTCCCTTTCATAAATCCATGTTAACTCTAACCCCATTAATATTTTGCAACTGTCCTGTTATTGCATCCTTTATAATAGTCTCTAGCATTTTCCCAATACTGATGTTAGGCTAACTGGTCTGCACACAGGCTAGAATGGTACCAACAATGAGGAACTTCAGTCACATGGAGAGATTAGAGAAGATGGAATTTTTCTCCTCAGAACAGGAAGGGCATTCAAAATCAGTATGATAGAATAAACAAGGAGCAACTGTTTCCAGAGGCAGGGCTACCAAGCAGAGGACCTAGATTTAACATGTCAGAAGAACCAGAGGTGGCATGAGGAGAATTTTTTTTTTTATTCAGCAAGTTGGCACAATCCCAAATGCATCACCTGAAAGGTTGCTGGAAACGTTCCACAGTATATCTCAAAAGAGAATCAACTAACTATTGAAGGGAAAAAATTTACAGGTTTGCCACGAAAGGACAAGGGACTAGGACAAAATGGATAACACTTTCAAAGACTCAACGTAGGCCCAAGAGCCTCCTCCTGTGCTGTGCCATCCTTTAGTTCCATGATTCCTTCATTGCAGAAACAAACTGGCCTGGGGTCAAATACCTACAATTAGTGAAAAGGGACAAGTGTTGGGATTAAATATAAAAACAAGGTTGATGCATTCCATTCACATTATTTGAAGTCTATAATACAGCATTTATAGTACATTACTGCTGACTGAACCTTTGTACTATAAAAAACCATCTGTTCATGCCGCCAGACAATTTCTGCAGCTCTGGATCCACATCAAAACAAGTACTGCACTGGCAGTTGCTTCAAAGTTTACGACTTCCATTTTAATTTGTGTATGCACCATTCGTTTCCCCGAAAAAAGGTAGATCAACACAATTGTAGCCCTTTCATTAAACTGTGTATGATGTTTGTCAGCAGTTTAATCAGCTCAGCAACATGGCCACCACAATGAACAATTAGGTGATGGCTTACGAAGGGGCTGTCGTTACTTTGGTAAATAAGAGCATTGCTTCAGGCTCTTTCCTGTTTCGGAGAACTGGAGAGACTGTGACAAGTGAGCAACTGGCACAGGAGAGGGGGTGATCAAGAGTTGGGGGGCGGGGGGGGTGGAGGAGAAGAGGGGGGCAGATGGGAGACAAGAACAAACACGTACAAGCAGTAATAAAATCTTACCTTCAAATCAATGTTTTTGTGGAAACGAGTTAACTAAATCCAGTTATATCAACCAAAGAAGTATGGTTAACAAAATGAGGCACTGCTTCCATACTTTGTTTCAAATGGAAACATGAACAAAAGAAAAAATACAAAATGCTCCACCCAATTAAATTTGACAAGAACACCATTGTTCCACATGTGACCAGATCACCGCATTTCTAACAGGGCAGCCCTTCAGACCATTGTTTAAGTGTGAATCCAAATCTTAAACATGTTGGAATATAACACTCGGGCCACTTTTTCTGCCCATTGTCCATAATTCAGACAGGTATACACTTGTCCATTCTTCCATAAAAGCTGTGATTACAGCTCCAAGTATAAAATGCAAATCCTGTGTGTCAAGGTCGCACAAAATCACCTCCGATAAAGAGTTGACTTTACAATGAACTATAAAAAGAACTTACTTAATTCCAATACTTTATGTTTTCTTGATGCAAGATCTCAAGTGGGTTCTAATATTTGACAAATGGAAATTTTAATTGAGGAAGAAATCGTTTCACTTCAAGTGTTGCATGTTAAAGTACTTACTTATTAGTCCAGCAGTCAAATACCTCAAATTGCCCAGGAGAGAGAGGTAAATGGGTTCTCTTTTAAAAGCAATTCCTTCTCCAATTCCCCTTCCCAATGCAGCAAATCACTTGCCCTCTGGGTCAAATTTCCACAACAGGGACTTGAGCACAAGATCTGGGCCAACAGTCAATGCAGCATTTGGGAGTACTACAAGTTTTAGATGGTGTTTTTTTTTCAGATGAGATGTTAAGTTAGGGTTCCATCCACCCTCTTTCGTAAGCGTAAACAGCCCTATTTTGAGAAGAAACTGGGGCATTCACTAATATATGGGCCAAACTTAATCCTTTAACCAACAAGAGGTAAAGGATATGTTGATCTTCATTGCAAGGAGATCAGAATACAAAAATGAGGACATTTTTCTACAATTGTCTAAAGCTTCAGAGGGACCACGTCTGAAGTCCTGTGCAGAGTTTTGGTCTCCATATCGAAGGAGGAAATACATGTCTAGGAGCAATAATTAGATTGGTCCCAGAATGAGAGGGCTGGCTTATGATAAGACACTGAGTAAATTGGATCCACACACTCTGAAGTTAATAAAATAATTCAGTAAAACACCCGAGATTCTGAAGGGCCTTGACATAAACCTTTCTTCCCTAGGTACAAAATTTGGAACAAGGCACTGTCTCAGGATAAGGGACTGGTTATTTTAGGGCCAAAATATTCAAAAGGTTATGGATCTTTGGAATTTTCAACCACAGTGCACTGTATATTTGAAATGGAGATCAACAGATTTTTGATCTCTCAGGGAATCAAGAGATATGGAGAGCAGCTGGGAAAGTAGAGTTGAGGCTAAAAGTCAGCCATGAACATATTTAATGGAAGTGCAGGCTCTAGAGGCTGAACGTTCTACTCCAACTACTTATTTCTTACGTTCAATGGAAGACTTGTGACCATTTTCTCATTATCATTCGTGGGACTTAAATTAACTCCTGCATTTGCTACAAAACAACACTCTAAAATAATAAAGAGCTTTAGGATGTCCCAAAGTCATGAATTCAATTCCGGCCTTTGGTGACTGTGTGGAGTTAGCACATTCTCCGTGTCTATGTCGGTTTCCTCCGGGTGCTCCAGTTTCCTCTCGGTCCAAAGATGTATAGGTGAGGTGGATTAACCGTGACAAATGCACAGGGTTCCAGTGTTAGGATGGAGGGGGGGGGGCCTGGGTATGATGCTCTTTTGGAGAGTTGGTGCTGACCCAATGGGCTGAATGGCCTCCCTCTGAACTGTAGCCATTTTATGATTCTATGGTATCGTTTAAAAGCAAGACGTACTTCCATTCATTGAAAAAGGATTCCCTCCAGTTCTCTCCCATATTATGGTGTAAACTTTGACAGCAAACACCAGCCCACCACTTAACCCCAGGTGGCAATGCAGCTGAACACAATCCTGCTTGTTTAAGTTCTGAACATGTACACCTCTGACATGTTCCTTCATACCCCAGTGTTTAGACCATTGTACTGCCTGCACACTGTACTCCCACAGCTGACCGTGATGTCTAACATTAAGTGTGAGTGACTGAAAGAGCTTTAGCCCCTTTCTGTCAACCTGGCATATCAGAAAAAGTCTGGCATTAAAAAAAAGTCACGTCTTCAATTATTGTCTTTTACTTTTGTCAGCTCAAAATCAAGCAGCGTGTAAGATAAATTCTCCAAGGCTGCCAAAATAATTCAGAAATCTGAGTCAATCTGTAAACTAGCATTTTCTGAACACTATTAAATTAACTTTCAGCGGCAGTGTTTGAAAAGATAATGTTAGATCTCAGGTAATGTGGACAGCAGGACTGCCATCACCCCAGGAACTGATAAGTCACTCGCTTCATTGCATCTGTTCCAGTGGAGAGCAGTGTGCCAGGTTTCCTCAGAAGTTGTAAAAATTTATGACTAAGCTGCAGACATGTATCAATAATTTCCAAGTGCAGCGTTTGGATAGTAATATTTTATCTGCTGCACTGCAGGAATTGAAGAATGGGAAGTTATTGAAAAGTTGCCCATCTTATCCTTCTGACTGACACAATTTATCCTGAGTTTCCCGACAGTGCTCTGGACATTGGCTGTTACGTTGGGATGAGCTGCTGGAATTGGCGACATTGGTAGGGCAGGCTGATGGGTGGCAAGGTGCTGTAACACGATGGGAGCCGGCCAGCAAGCTCATGTTATAATGAGGATAGGATACAGATTTGACCTGTAAATCCTTGGTTTAATGATACAGCGTTTGTAAATCTTCACCACGTTGGAGGTGCGATATCTTTCTGCTGGAAGCAGGTGCAAAGAAAAACAAAAACCAGCAGGACTGCCAACCTGGGCCATTCTCATGCATTTCCAAACAGCCTTCTGAGCAGATTTGGCAAAGGTTTGAGCATTGGCTACCTGCCCAGAAAATGCAAGACTAAGAGTATTGAGAAAGAGAAAAATATCAATGAAGACTGAATTCAAAATATTTTAAAATGATAAACTCTGACATAACTGGTCATTGCTGTTACATCTGAGGTGTATTGACAGTTTTTGAACCAAAAGGATTTGTTGCTCGTATCAGTAATGCAGGTTCAATGTGTATAATCTGAAGTGAATATCATTGCAATTTGTATATCAAGCTGCGTTTATAGACAGTCTATGATCTCTCATCCTTAACAGCGGATGATGCCATTATCATAAAATAAGAAGTGACAGATATCGAAACACAAGCTTGCATGTTGAATTGAATGGTAAACATTTCTCAAAAGCCTAAAAATCAGTCATCACCTTCCGAGATCAGATTAATTTTCTCCAAGATCACCTAATTGAAAGGCAGCCCATGCATAATTAGGAGCAAGTGAGTATTGTGGTGTCATCAGGGGCTGAGAGTTGGAAGGATGGTACTTTTCTCATGATGCTCTCCAGTTTCTTAACAAAGATCCCCCCACCCAAGTTGGCCAACCCAGAAATCACATGGCAAACTGATGGAAATCTCCTATTTAGGATCAGCGCAATGAGGATCAGCTCTGTAATCTTGCTAGACTATATAAGCAGATCTCGAAGCCCTGCTAAATAAATGCAGAAGCCAAACTCATGAATGTGAAGAGGCTGCCTTGGAGAGTGAAGAATTTGCTGTTGTTAGCCACATTTGGTGCTGACTTTCGACTGTACAAAAATCCTGATTTGGATTAAATTTGGGTCTGTATGAGAAACCGCTCTGGTACTCTGACCTCCTTCATCCATGTTTTGATCTTGCCTCTGCCTTTCCTTTCTGAAGGATTGTTGCTATTATATACTGTGTTGAGTTTTCCCTGGAAGATGGATTAGCCATCCAGGCTTAAATAGGGATACGTTGTGTGTAAAGTTAGGCTCAAATAAGAGCTAGCTGTTTATTTCATTTGTTTTCGCTGATCATCTGAAGACGTTGAAATAAACATTCATTTTTGGTGTTTGGACAACTGTGTGAGCTACCGAACTTAGTATACTGCATCATCCCTATCACCAGCCCTTTGCAACATTACAATACGTAAACATTTTTCTAGCCTTGCAAGCTGCTATTATCCATAGAACTGCAACAGTCAACATCAGTGTGACAGCACCCGACACAAAAGATGGGCGTGCCTTTCAAATTGGGTACTTGCATAGGATGAAGGCCTTCATTTGATCTGCTGCAAACGTTCCGAAGAAAGATTATCTGCATCCAGGCCTTGGAGAGGTAGCATGCAGTGTCCAGCCGTACAATCAAGGCCTTCTGTATCTGATGGTTACCACAGAGACCAACTGTCTTACAGATACTGATAACAGTGTAATAAACTATAAATTATGTACTTTATAGAATTTGGTTTGCTTTTGTTGGGGCTTTGTTTAATTTGGTATCTCAATTTAATAGGGACATTTGTTTGTTCATTTTACGAGCAACGCACTTGAGGGTTGCCCATGCTGCTTATTCCTGTTATGAGACACGAGAGTAACTATCATTCTTCCTGAGTAGGGGTGGAGAGTGGCAGTCATAGAATCCCCTACAGTGGAGGAGGCAGCCATTCAGCCCAGAATCTGCACCAACAACGATCTCACCCAGGCCCTATCCTATCCCTGCATGTCCATGTATTTATCCCACTAATCCCTCTCATACCAAAGGGGAATTTAGCATGGCCAATCCACCTAACCTACACATCTTTGGACAGTGGGAGAAAACCGGAGCACCCAGAGGAAGCACACGCAAACGAGGAGAACGTGCAAACTTCACGCAGACAGTGACCAGAGGCCGGAATCGAACCTGGGTCCCTGATGCGGTGAAGCAGCACTGCTAACCACCATACCACCCAGTCAAACAGTCATGCTATGAGGAATACAAGATTACACTGGCATTAGTGTGAGCTGCCAATCTGAATTATGAATTTGCACATTGATGAATACCATCTACTATATAGTATGCAGAAAAATAAAAACATGCTCTTAATAATCATGTTTACAGCTTTATCATCAGCTGATGAAACTGGAAGCCCCTGTTGCTGGCATTTGTACAGAAAACCCTATATCGCTACTTATGTGGAAAATATCAGACAGTAGGTATACAGTGGTTAATTATTGAAAAAAGGATAAAAACATTAAGAACACTGGGTCTCCAGTGTGAGAGACTATCATTTTCTGCTGTTGCCTTTGTAGTCCTGACGTTGCCTATTTTCTTACTCAAACTGTTGTCACAACTTTGTTGTTGAAAGTGTTATGTTGCTAGCTGACATTCTAATTGAAATATTGTACACTAACTAATTTGTCATGGCACACGCCATTCCCTTAACAAGCAATAACTCTACCAAAAGATCTAATCAGCTGTGGTACAAAGGAGGATCAGTCCCTGATGTTCTTGGTAGGGGTTGAGGAATCATCAGGGCTACTACTCCTAATCAACATGTGCTTGTATTTGTATAAACACTGAACTAAGCAGCCCCGCTTTGATTGGCACCCCATTCGAAATCCACTCCCTTCACCACCAATGGCAGTAATGCATACCATCTACAAGATGCACTGCAACAACCTACCAAGGCTCCTTAGACAGCACCTTCCTTAGATTGCTACCATTTAAAAAGACAAGGGCAGCAGATGCTTAGGAACACCACCATCTGCAGGTTCCCCTCTATACCACACATGATTCCTGACTTGCAAATATATTGCAGTTCCTTCACTATCCCCTCCTCAACAACACTATGGGTGTACCTACACCTCTGTAGATTGTGGCACCATTGTCAAGGGCAACATAAACGCTAGTCTAACTAGCAACATCCCCATCCTGTCGAACAATAGACTAGTTTTACCATCTGAAACTTAACTGAGCATTGGTACACAGCAGTGTGCAACCATGTTATGTTTACATCAGATCTGGACCAATTAATGACTTCCAACAGTGGGAATTTGTAAAAATATTTTTGAATGTGAAATAGCATTTCCTGTTGGTCTCAATTTTTATTGGATAACACTGAATAGTCACGTCATAATATTACCATAATTCTAATGGAAAGACGATGTATTCCATTGGCCCAGGTGACCTTTCGTCATATACCCTTGTGGGAAGCTGCACCCACTTACAGAACCTATTGTATAATCAGGTACACACTGCTCATGGTTGTCAGAACAATTATTAGGAAATGCTGGGAACACACTGGAATTTGGCCCATTGCATCTGCACTCTTTGGCAAAGCATGCCACAAATACACTGGAATTTCTATCGAGCGTACTCGAGTGGGAAGGACTTGCTCAATGTCCTTGTTCATTTAAGCTGGCAAACCATTGATTTAACACACTCCCAATTTCCTGGTTGCCCATAATATGGGCACTCAGCTTCTCCCCAATAAAAGGAGCTATGGCAGTTAGCTCACTTTGCAGATTGGGAAATTTACTTGGCTTCCTTTAGCTACAATTGACATATGGCTTAATAATTTCCTTTCATCTCTTCTCACACAATTCTCAATGGATTCTTGTGCAATTCCAGCATTCATGTTTCGATGCTTTTCAGGTTTGTTTAAAAAAAGCGTTCTGTTTGTCCACTGGGATATTCCTGACCCCCTCTCAGCCCAGTGAACCTGCTCTTGCTAGTTTCCTTCCTTTGCTCAAAAGGCATTCAAACACTTTTCTAAAAGCTCAACCTTATTTGCAATTGTTGTTTGATTCTTTTCACAAGTCTCCTCACTGCACCAAGATATTATCTTTCGTCAGTTTGCATCTTTACCTTCACAATTGTGGTGTGTGTGAGATTATTGCGAATGGCCAGACACGTGAAATTAGTTTTGGGGAATGAAACCCACTTTCACCCAGCGCTTACAGTTATAACCCCAGAAACATGGGTTCATCAAGTACAGCCTCAAGAGGGATCACATACAATTACACTAAGGCTTCATTTTCCCGCATTTCTTTTTAAACCACCAATCCTGTAGTTTCCCTGGCTAAGAATGCCAATTTAGTACCAAGGGTAATACTGTGCACTAGTGTCCGCCAAGGGTTCAACAGAAACTGCCAAACTCAATTCCCTTTGGCCTTACAGCTAAATAGTGGTAACCTAGAACCCTGGTTTCATTTGCTTCTAGGTTCTTCTGCAATTCCTAGTATGCCCAGGAGTTCCCAATAGTCTCTTTCGAGGAACGAGGGATGATATCATCCAAAGCTACAAAATACTTCAAAAGGAATAGATAGGGTAGATGCAGGCAAGATTTTTCCCTTGGCTGAAGAGTCTAGAACCAGGCAGCACAATTTCAAACTAAGGACCAAAGTGGGGAGAAATTTCTTTACAGTACAAACTTTTGGAAATCTCTGTCCAGAGTGCTGTGGAAGCTCAGTCATTGAGAAAGTTTAAAAGCAGAGATTGATAGATTTCTGATCAACAATGTAAAAAGGTTACGTGGATAGTGTGTGCAAAAGTATCTGATCACCCATGATCATATCAAGTGGCAGAGCAGGCTTGAATAACCTTCTCCTGTGTAGAAAGCCTGATTACACCTTGCTGCTCAGAACCACCTACCAGTTTAGTCAGAGTCATTATTGCACAGGAAGAAGCCATTTGGCCAATCAAGACTATACTGGCCACCGTAGAGCAATCCAGATAGTCCTATTCTTTGCAATACCCCCATAACCAAGTTTATTGATTGTTTACCTCTGTTAAACCATTTCTGCTTTCATTGTTGATTTTGAACCTATGAGTAAAGGCTAACCCTGAAGTATCTTATGATTAGCAAATTATTCTTTGTGCACACATACATTTTCTGGCTAAATAGCAGTCAATAAGCAGTAAGATTCAATCAAACTTTTAAACCAAAAATGGTTTCTGACATCTGTTATTTCTGCTTTAATCAATAGAGGTTATATTATTAATGTTGCTCCTCTACCTCCCTTCACTTATCTGCTGTTTGCAGACAAATGGGAGGAATAATGCCAATTTTTATGCTGATTATGTACATCTCTAATTCAAGTGCTTTACTTCCCGAACACATCATTTTCACCTTTTCTCGCAGCAGTTTACATTTCTTTTGAAATTTTTCAGTGTGTTTGTTTCCTCAGCTTAAACATCAGTTCCATCATTCAACAATGCTGTAGTTTAGCATCTCTCCAGCCAAAGGAATTTCCAGCTATTCCAGATCACGGTCAAACTCTTACACAGATAATACATTATTCATAGTATTCACTAAACAATCCACCCAAACGTTGAAGTTCTCACTCAAAATGAAGCATATTTGAACAAAGAAACTTTCATCACACAGCCAAAGAGAACATACATGCAGAAAATAGTTTCCACTACATTATTCAACAATATGCCCCAACTTCCAAAGATGTGCAGGCTATGTGAATTGATCATGTTAAAATGTGCCAAGATGTGTAGGTTGGGGGATTTGCTGGGTAAATATGCATGGTAATTGGGATTGACTGGATGCTCTGTCAGAGTTGTGCAGACTTGATGGGCTAAATGGCTTCCTTCAACACAGTAGGGATTCTATCATTTTATGAATTTCAACTTTGTAAGGATATGGGCGGCATGGTGGTACAGTGGTTAGCACTGCTGCCTCAACGCCAGGGATCCAGGTTTGATTCCCAGCTCAGTCACTGTGCGTGGAGTTTACATGTTCTCCTCGTGTCTTCATGCATTTCTTCTGGTTTCCCCCCCACAGTCCAAAGATGTGCTGGTTAGGTGGATTAGCCATGCTAAATTGCCCCTTAGTGTGGGGTAATGGGGATAGGGCCTAGATGGGATTGTGGTTGGTGCATATGTAATGGGCCAAATGGCTTTCTGCAATTTAGGATTCTATGATCAAGACTCCCTATTACTGAGGCTTTAACCTCTTGTCCCCAGTTGCTGATACCACTGGCAATAAGTACAAACAACCAGGTTCCAAGTTTGGTTACACTGTCTCTATAAGGACAGAATTTATCTCACCCATGTAGAGTATCCTGGTCATTTGCATTTATATAGTACCTATATGTGAAACATCCCATGGTGCCATACAGAATTTGACACCAAACTACAAGAAACATTAGGTGAGATGGCCAAAATCTTAAGCAATCAATGAGATTGTTTATTAAAAAGTAGAATGTAAAAAAAAAGTTATGAAATAAAAAAAAAGGAAATTCCAGAGCTGGGGGCCAAATCAGCTGAAGTCATGGCCATTATTGAAGAGAAGAAAATCAGAGCAACAGGACAGAACTGGAAGTGTGCAGTGATCTCAAGGTGGTGATAGAGGTTACAGAAATTCAGAACAGACAAGTTCATGGAAGGAATTGAACAGAAGGCTGAGAATTTTAAAATCAAGATGTGGAGATGCCGGTGTTACACTGAGGTGGGCACAGTAAAATGTCTCAACACCAGGTTAAAGTCCAACAGGTTTATTTCACAATACCAGGTTAAAAGTCCTTCAACAGTCAAGGGCATTCAGCCTCTGATCTTCAGGTAAGGGTTCTCCAAGGCGGCCTTCAAGACACACAACAACACAGAATCGCTGAGCAGAAACTGATAACCAGGTTCCGCACACGAAGATGGCCTCAACCGGGATCTTGGGTTCATGTCACACTATCTGTAACCCCCATGACTTACAAAATCTCACTACCTGTCCTGGTTCAAGACAATTCACACCTCTTTAACCTGTATTTAACGCTCTCTCCACTCACATGGTCTGCACAAGACTTGATTACCTGGTGAGACTCACATTCCAACCATTATCTTGTAAATTGATTGTGTCTACGTATGCTCTGTTTGTCAACCCAACTCTCCACTCACCTGAAAAAGGGGCAGCACTCCAAAAGCTCATGCCACCAAATAAATCTGTTGGACTTTAGCCTGGTTTTAAAATCAAGGCATTGCTGGACTGGGAATCACCCTAGGTCAGTGATCATGGCAGTGCTGGCTGACCAGGAAACTCAGCTTGTCAGATGTGCTCGCATGCTGTTTTGTTCAAGTCAGGTTTGTGACTTTGTGCCGATGCCAAATTTCTACATGAAAAGTTGCTCCAGTCACTGCTACTGAATCCATCTTTGGGATTCAGAAGGAAAGAAATCAGGTGATATCAGCAAGTCCAAAAGAAATCATTTACAAGTCACAGATGTAATTACAGTAACACCATACCAAATATGCTAACTTTATTAAAAATCTTTATCCACTATAAAAGGTAATCATGCCTCATGTGCACATTTATCTATCATCTTCCACTGATCTACTGTGCCAAATCTCTTCATTACTTTAAATAATTCAGATTTTAACTTAGAATGTCACTGAGTCTCCCATACAATAGTTGGGCAAGCCTCGCAGGATTTTTCTCCAAGTTAACACCTATTAGAAACTCACTGACTGGCCAAAGTCCATTATTTTTTGACTCTGAAAGCCCAAGGCAATTGCCATTTAATAGCAGAGTGCAATACAGATTACAAGGTAGGGGATAAACAATACATCAACCTGCTTTTTAAAAAAGGGAAAGGAGACTGAATGGAAGACAGGTGAGGAAAATGAGAGAAGGCTACAGGTAGGGCACAGCCATAGGCAGGTAGTGAGCAAAGAAAAAATAATAATTTTTTCTTTTAGTCCTCTATTACATGTTATTTCTCTAATCATAAAGGCACACTGTGGAAACTGTGCAAGAATGAAATATTTATCCAATTGAGGCAAAAGCTTGATCTTGATTGAATCTGCTAAGCAAGTGTAACACAGGCAATTTTCAAATGCTTTCTACTGCGGGTTTCATTGTGTCTGTTTACTAATCCCTCAAGAGGATCAACAGATTCTTCCTATTGAGTTTCATGGAACTCAGTAATGTCTCAAACGCTGGATCAGAATTAACAATGAACAATTAATTGGACATCATGTCACTCGCTCTCATTTCCTTGTGGGACTTGACTCGATTTACTTCCTGTGTCAGTAAGATGACAATTTCCTCGTACACTGCAATAAATCCTGTGTACTCTTTGCAATCTCCAAGCATTTAGAAGCTGATATCATAAACCCAGATGATGTTTAATTAATTTTTTCACTGCAGCTCACATTTGGTCCATTTCAAAAGACTCAAGTACAGTTAACACGCTGTACCAGGCATTCAGCTGCAGGAACCTTTTCACTATCGACATTACAGAAAGGATTGTCCATACTCATTGAAATTAACATTCACCACAGTTATTGCTCTCAAACAAATCAACAAGTGCTATATTTGATTTTCTACAGTGTCTTCAATCAGTCTGAAGTTAAAATGAACTCAAACCTGATTGGAATAATAAACTATTCCACAGAGTAAATTGGAAGAAAATCTTGTTTAATTAGCAAAAGCAAAATACGCTTTCAAAAATTTGCATTAACAATGGCCTGGCAAGGATGAAACCATCACTTCTTAGCCTTTTAACCGAGATCAAGCCCAAGATGGGGTGCAATGCGTCATCTTGGACCTTATGGGTCTTTGTGAGGGCCATGAATTCGATTCAATTTAAATTTGGTTTTTGGAGCAAGGAAATGGATTTGGGTCCACCTGGTACACTCTGCGCATTAGCTTTGTAACTCTAAGAATGAATGAAAAATTTTAAGTAAACAAAGGCTGAGGTTTTCAGGCGCTGCAGCGGTGGGTTTGCACTTGGTGGAGACAGCTCACCATTGACCACCGACTGGATCCTGAAGTCAGTGGCCATTTGTGCTGCCCACCAGCCATGCCACTGAGGAACCTACTGCAGGAAGGGGATGTCAGCTTCAGCAGGACAGTGATTCCACCAGTAAGAGGAGCTGGAAAATCCCAGCCATAGAGTCTTTAATGAAGAAATACTTAAGACATTTCAGAGTCACAAGTAGCCATTCATATTTTGTTCATTTGCCATGTGTAACCATGCTGGCAAGGTCACCATTTATTGCTCATTCCTAATTGTTTCCAAGGCAGTGGTGAACACAACTTAGTGGTTACTGCATTCCAGAGGACACATTGCCGTGCATCAGAAGTTGCATGCAGACTGGTTCAGATAAGGAAGATAGGGTTCCTTAGCTAAAGGGACATCAGTGAACCAGAAGAGTTTTCACGACCATTAGTTTTCATGGATTACTAATGCTAGCTTTTTATTCTAGATTTATTTTAAAATGAACCAGTTTCCCCATCTGCTGTCTTGGGATTTGAACTGTCGGCGGCATTTTTGCTGTGCTCTGAGCGGGATCCAGATACCACAGGGCTTGAGCACCACATGCACATCCCAATTTTTGAATTAAAGGCCAAGTAATCACCATAGGGAGGGTTCATTTTCAATCAAGGATGGGAGGCTGGTTCCAGAGGCTGGAGGGCCAACAGAAGGACCTCCGGCACTAGAGGTGATGCAGTCAGAGAGGGGAGGAAGGTTGCTTAAAATGGAGGCTCTCTCTTGGCACATTTAAAACCTTGTAAATTAAAAATATTCATAGATGTCGGACTGAAGGGGCTATCTTTGCACAAGACAACATTTCTAAATCAGCTGCAGGTGGGAGGAATGCTTAAAGGCTCTGGAGCAAATGCTGGAAAATAGGATTAGAATAGATAGGTGCTTCATGGCCAGTGCAGACAAGATGGGTTAAAGCACTTCTTTTTGTTCTATAAAGCTCTGATTCTGGGTTCCCAGTTTACAGCCAGGATGCCACCTCCTTATTTTAGCTGTGTTGCAGCCACTGACGATCTGCTGACTAGAAAATTCCGTTAGCTCCCTTTTGATCTGGATAAAATTACATGTGTATCATCAACAAACACATTGATGTTCAACTAAATTAGCCTCAAAATTCAATGAAACCTATTGAACATACAACCTCGACAACTGCATTTTCAAGGGCAACTAGGGATGAGAAATAAATACCCATCTTGCCAACAATATACATCCCAAGAATGAATAATTGAAAAAAAGTAGGCAATTGCAACAGCCATTCTGCAATTCTTTTGCATTGGGCAGCAAGAGAATAAATGACCAAGCGGGGAAATCTGTTTTCTTGGCAGCTTCAGCACATTTCAGTACCACACTGGAATTCTGGCCTAGACAAAGTGTTTGGGTAACTGAACAAGGCTTGAAAGTTCCAAGTTCTAGGCAGGAGCACAACCAAGTCAAGCTGAAACCTAGGTAACTTTACATGGTACGAACAGATTATCACACTGTTCCAACTTCCAGATACAAACAAGTTCAAGCAGGATTTGTCTTGTGCAAAACAAGGCATGGGTCAAGCTAGATTCAACCAACATACAATTACAGTTCATATCTTTGCATATCTTAAAAGGTCCAATTGTTCTTGAATAGTCAAAGATATTCAACCATGCCCTGTGTACTTCCCACTCAGATGATAACATCACAATTTAACATTTGATAATGCCACAATTTAACATTGTACAGCTCGTAATGAGCAGGAAACCAATACTAGTTTAGGGAACCACAGAAAGGTGAATTAGTTAGGAGGAGAAGGAATGAGGAGAAAAATCAGTTAAGATTCAACAACCCCAGTTTAAAAGGATACTTATGAGGACACAAGTTTTGATATTTCCTGTCGGTAAATAGTCTAGTGAACTATAGAACCCCATAGAATCCTACAGTGCAGAAGGAGGTCCTTCAGACTATCGAGTCTGCACCAACCACAATCCCACCCAGGCTCTACCCCCATATCCCTACATATTTGACCCAGTAATCCCTCTAACTTAACATCCCAGGACACTACAGGGCAATTTTAGCATGGCCAATCAACCTAACCCGCACATCTTTGGACTGTGGGAGGAAACCAGAGCACCCAGAGGAAACCCACACAGACTAGGAGAACGTGCAAACTCCACACAGACAGTGACCTGAGTCGGGAATTGAACCCAGGTTCCTGGAGCTGTGAAGCAGCAGCACTAACCACTGTGCCACCCTATCATCTGCAGGTGGCTGGGATCCAAGTGACCCTACCTCAGTGCAAGGTCATTCCTTTTAAGAGATAATCCAGGTGTGATGGCGGCAGCAGCAAGGGAGTGGGGGGGGGGGGGGGGGGGGCATGAAGGGGGCACATCAATACTTTGAACTGTGCTGGCTGAGCGTCATAAAGTTTCTTAACTGCAGCATTAATTTTTTCTGGTTGATATTTGAATCTACCTCCACAGCTGATTGTTGTGAATTTACAGATCACTGAGAATATGCTAAAATATTCCTCTGGAATTGTTTACATGTCAAGGCCAATCGAATTGAGGAAAAGAAATGTTTCTCCAGTGCGGGAATGCATGTCACCTCCATTTTGGCCAAGTTTCCCACCTTGAATTGGATTGTAACAGCTGCTAGATTGATGTTAGAAATGTCACAACAAGCCATCAGCTCATCCGTATAATAGCTAATGATTTGGTTGTACACAAAGAAAAGGGAGCCCGACATCGCACTTTTCCTTCTCTCAAATCAATACCTCAGTGCTAAATCTTTCTTATGGGCATTGTACTTTCCTGGCTTCATTGCACACAATGATATTAAATAAAAGATATTAAAACAAAAGACAGCCTTGATCATACGAGTCTTTTAGGATAACTTAAGCAATGGCTCGTCAGGATCACTGCGTTTGCCCCGCACCAACATCCCCACCCCAACTGGCATTTTTAGATCAAGGTTTCAAGAATAAACTATTGCCAATAACTGAGCTCAGTTTAAATAGTTAACCAGCATAGGAGATGGTGGAATTTAAACTGAATTTAGAACATCTGGAATTAACAGTCTATGACCTCCAACGATGACCACAAAGCTAGTGTGATTGTCAAGAAATCACATCTGGTTCACTAATATCCTTTACGGAAGAAAATCTGCCATTCTTACCCAGTCTGGCCTACATGTGACTCCAGACCCAAAGTAATTTGGTTAACACTTAACTGCTCTAGCAAGCCATGCAGTTGTATTCAATCGCTATAAACAAACAAAAAGGAATGAAACTGGACAGACCACCCAGCTTTGACCTTGGCACATAGAAATGACAACTGCAATCCCAGCCCTACTGACCCCAAAAAGTCCTCCTTACTAACATCTGGGGACTTGTGCCAAAATTGGGAGATTGGTCAAGCAACAGTCATACCCTCAAATCATACCTTACAGATAATGTCCCAGACACCATCAACAACATTTGTGGGTATGTCCTGTTCCAACGGCAGGACAGAGCCACCAGAGGTGGTAACACAATGGGAGACAGTCCAGAGGAGGTTGCCTTTAGAGTTGCAAACACTGACTCTGGACCCCATAAAATCTTATGTAACCAGGTCAAATGCGAGCATGGAAGCATATTGCTGATTAGCACATACCCTCCCTCCCCCCATCTCAGCTGATGAATCAATACTCCCCAATGTTGAATACCACTTGAAGGAAGCACTCAGGATGGCAAGGGCATATAATGTAGTCTGGGTGGGAGATTTTAATGCCCATTACCATGAGTGGTTCAGTAGCACCACCACAGACGAAGTTGACTGGATCCTAAAAGACATAGCTGCTAAACTGAGTCTATGACAGGTGGTCAGGGAGCCAAGACAGGAAAACATACTTAACCTCACCAATCTGCCTGCTGCAGATGGATCTGTCGTTGACAGTATCAGTAGGAGTGAACAACACAATCCTTGTGGGAGTCAAAGTCCCATCTTCACATTGACAATATTGTCAATCGTGTTGTTTGGCATGAGCACAGTGCTAAATAGGATAGATTTCAGATGGATCTAGCAATTCTCTGGGCATCCATGGGGCGCTGTGGGCCATCAGCAACAGAATTGTACTCCAGCACAATCACCTCATGGCCTGTAATATCATTCCCCCCGTCCCCCCAACTATCATTACCACCAAACCAAGGGATCAGCCATAGTTCAAGACCGCAGAAGGACATACCAGGGGTAACACCAGGTGTACCTAAAAATTAGGTATCTACTTGAAGCTATAAACACAGGACTATCTGTATATCAACAGCAAAGGCAACCAGTGATAGAGTCAAATGCTCCCACAACTAGTGAATCACATCCAAGCTCTGCAATCCTGCCACATACATCATGAATGGTGGTGGACAATTAAACACCACACTGGAGGAGATGGTTCCACAAATATCCCCAATGGCTGAGTCCAACACGTCAATGCAAAAGGCTGAAGCATTCAGGATGATCTTCAGCCAGGAGTGCCACGTGGATGTCCATCTCAGCCGCCTCCTCCTCAGCATCGCAGATGTCAGTCTTCAGCCAATTCAATTTATTCCACATGATGATTTCAACAAATGGCTGACAGGACTAGACAATGCAAAAGCTGTGGGCCCTGACAATATTCCAGTAGTAGTACTGAAAACTTGTGCTATAGAACTTGCCGCATTCCTAGCTGCTCCAGTTCAGCTACAACACTGGCATCGACCCAATAACAAGAACAATTTCCCAGGTATATCCTGTACACAAGAGACAAATCCAACCTGGCCAATTACCATTCTATCAGTCTACACGCGATCATTAGTAAAACACAATCAACCATGCTATCAAGCAGCAATAACTTACTCAGGGATGCTTAGTGGGTTCTGCAAGCATCACTCAACTCTTGGCTTCGGTACACCCTTAGTTTAAACATGGACAAAGGAGCTGAATGTGACTACCTTCAACATTAAGGCAGCATTTGACCAAGTGTGGTGGCCTTAAGGAACACCAGCTAAACTGAAGTCTGAGAGTCAGGGGAAAATCCTCCTCTGGTTGGAGTAATACCTGGCACAAAGGAAGATGGTTGTGGTGACTGGAGGTCAATCAACTCAGCTCCAGGCATCACTGCAGGTGTTTCTCAGGGTATTGACCTCGGCACAACCATCTTCAGCTGCTTCAATGACCTCTCTTCCATCACAAGGCCAGAAGTGGATACTCACTGATGACTGCAGTGTTCAGCATCATTCATGACTGCTCAGACACTGAAGCAGTCCATGTCTAAATGCAGCAAGACCTGGATAATATCCAGGCTTGGCCTGACAAGTGAAAAATAACATTTGTGCCACAGAAATGCCAAGCGATAACTATTTCCATAGAACCATAGACAATAGAAATGATACAACATAGGAGGCAGCTATTTGGCCCATCTTGTCCATGCTGACCTGAAGACACCCATCTGCCCTTTCTAATTTCACCTTTCTCCACTTGGCCCATAGCCTGGCAACTTACAGCATTCAAGGTTCAGATCCAGATACTATTTAAACAAGTTTAGGGTGTATGCCTCCAGCAACTCAGGTAGTGAATTCCAGATACCCACCACCTCTCTGCCTAAAAAACACTTTTGTTATTTTATTAATGTCACAAGTAGGCTTACATTAACACTGCAATGAAGTTACTGTGAAAATCCCCTAGTCACCACACTCCGGCACCTGTTCAGGTACACCAAGGAAAAATTTAGCATGACCAATTAACTTATCCCACACATCTTTGGAGATATCTTTCCTCATGTCCCCTCTAATCCTTCTGCCACTTGATCCCCTGGCTTTCAAACACTTTGCCAAGGGAAACAAGTTCCTTCTACTCACTCTCTACCCCTCACGATTTTGTTGACCTCAATTATGTCACCCCTCAGCTTTCTCTGTTCCAAGGAAAACAACTCCAACTCTCCATTCTCTCATGACTACAATTCTCCATCCCCGGCAAAATTCTAGCAAATTGTCTCTGCACTCCAGAGCAATTACATCCATCTGTAATATGGTAACCAGAACTACATGTTGTGGCCTCGGTGTCTCATGTAGTTTCATCACTATATCTCTACTTTTGTATTTTATACATCTACCAAAGGAGAGCATTCGGTAAGCTATCTTTACAACCATATCTGCACTGCTATCTTTGGGGACTATTGTATTTGCACACCAAGATCTCTAACTTCATCTGCTTTTCTCAGCATATTCCCATTTGTTGTGTATTCCTTTTTACAATTTGACTCCCTAAATTCATTACCTCTCACTTGAGTTAAACTTTATCTGCACTTTCCTGCCCATTCCACTATCTCGTACACTATCCACTACACAGACAATTTGTGTCATTTGCATATTTTCCAATTGTGCCCCATATCCAAGTCCCAATTGTTAATATATAAAACAATTTCCAGTAAGAGAATTTAGCTATCGTCCCTTGACACAAGCGCCATTATCATCGCTGAGACCACAAGCTAACATCCTGGAGGTTACCATTGATCAGAAACTGAACTAGCAATATAAATACTGCGGCTACCAGAGCAGTAGGAATCCTACGGCAGGCGACACCTCCCAGTTCCCCAACATACGTCTACCATCTACAAGGCACAGGTCAGGATGGCAGTGGAACACTCTTCATTTGCCTGGATGAGTGCAGCTCCAACAACACACGAGAAACTCAACATCCATCCAGGACAAAGCAATCTGCTTGATGGTTACCCATTCCACAAACATTCACTCTGTTCACCACCAGGGCAGCAGTGTGTACCATCTATAAGATGCCCTGCGGGAACTCATCAAGACACCTTAAACTGCATCTTCCAAACCCATGACCACCACTACCATCTAGAAGAACAAGAGCAGAGGTTCCCTCCAAATCATTCATCATCTGGACTTGGAAATATATCATTGCCCCTTCACGATTGCTGGATCAAAAATCCTGGAACTCCCTCCCTGACAGCGCTATGGGTGTCAGGGATTGCAGTGGTTCAAGGAGGCAGCTTACCACCATCTTCTGAAGATTAGAGATGGGCAATGAATGCTGATCAAGCCAGTGACACCCACATCCCATAAATGAATTTCAAAAACTGATTAGGTGATCAGATAGCAGTACAGCACTTGGAGCATTGCTGAGAAAGAGACATACCATTGCAAATAAAAAAGATTCAATCAGGACAGAGGCAAAAATGCCAAATTTCAGAGAAAAACAATATATACTGCGTGAAAGAGTGTGCTGATTACTTGGCAAGCTGACTCCAACTGGTCATGGCATTACCATGGAGAATGCACCCCAAACTACTATTTCCTATTCTTTTTATTGAATTAAACAATGCCTAGACAAGTCCCTTTTGCCTGCGGAAGACAGTAGTGTATAAATAGATGCAGCATCGAGCAACTGTAAATGAGTCACAATGAGAGCTTGCCCAATTGAATCTGAAATTGATTGCTAAATGTAATCCTTAGCACACTTGGAATTGTCCAGCAAATGCTGTCCAATCAGAGAATCACATCGATTATTAGACATTGTGCTTTGGAGTTTTGCCAGCACAGGCTGGCTGAGTACAGCCAGCACTCTTCCAATTGCGAGTAGCCAGAGACATGTGCTATTTGACACAATCCATCAGTCACTGGGGCCTATTTTCCTGATTTTGCCCCAGCACCAAAACTCAGCCATGTTACTCATTTGTATAGTAGGCACAGTACACCGAGAATTACTTAAGTCCAGTCAGGTTCACAATGTAACTCACCTAAGCTTGCTACAAGCTACATAAATTCATACACGTGTAGATAAAAAGGTAATGCTCATTTCCTTTGAATTAAACAAAATCATACAGCAAGTGCCTTCACAAATCAGAAAAAACTTGCTAACCAATCAGCACCCTTATCTTGTGTAGTGGAAACAGCTGTTCTCCTTGAAATCTGGCATTCTTGCATTTGTCCTGATGGGTGCAAGACAAAAAACTTCAACAACCCTGATTAGGTTCATATGGAGTTAAGTATATCAATTTCCAAATAGATCCAAGGTTTGGAAAATGATGATTAAGGTGGTTTTTTTTAATTTCAATGAGTGGTTCATATTTCTCCAAAGGAAGCAGTGAAAATTATGCTGATTAGGTAAATACATTCAATTCCGACTTCAAAAAAAGTTCAACCTTGTTTTAAAATAAGTCTCCAGAATGTCACGTAATAACAGAGGAATGGAGTTTAAAGTCACTGCTATCATCACCACATTTGCAATGTTGTACCTTCTCACTTGTTTGTAGATTTCGATGATCCATTACAGACGTGCTGTTCAGCACACAACTCACCAACCTAAGAAATCATAGGAACCCATTTTCCATCAAGTAGGATTATGCTCAAGTTGGGAGCCTAAAGCATTTTGTCCCAGCCATCAAGTGGAAGGATATTGGTGCTGAATATCACTGGGACTTGGCAAAGAGAATTGAAATAGCATCCCATTTCAGATACCACGTTATGATTTGGGAGGCAATGACAAACGGAATTGTCACTGCACTAGTAATCCAGAGACTTGGGACAATCCTCTAGGGGCCTGGGTTTGAATCTCACCATGGCAGATGGTGAAATTGAATTGAATTTTTTTTTAATTCGAAATTCAAAGTCTAATAATGACGATGAATCATTGTTATAAAAACCCATTTGGTTCACTACTGTCCTTTAAGTTTTAAAGTTTAAGTATTAATGTCACAAGTAGGCTTACAACAACACTGCTACAAAGTTAGTGTGGAAATTCCTTAGCCGCTACACTCAGCATCTGTTTGGGTACACTGAGGGAATATTTAGCCTGGCACCTAACCAACATGCCTTTTGGACTGTGGGAGGAAATCCACATAAACATGGGGAGAACATGCAGACTCCACACAGACACAGTGACCCAAGCCAGGAATCGAACCAAGGTCCCAGGTGCTGAGAGGTAACAGTGCTAACCACTGCGCTGCCCATCCTTACCAGGCCTGGTTTACACACGACTCCAAACCAGTTGGTAAGGCACTGTGCCAAGAGTGAAGATTGGGAATCTTATTCAAAAGTTATGAAATGGCCAAGTGTAAAAATCAAAGGCAAGTTCTGACTTTACAGCAAGTGATCAATGTACGCTGCTCATTTTAATCAAGATATCTGGGAGAAAGGTTCTGAAGCCTTCTAATTCTAGCCACATACATCAATGGGATTTTTCTCCAACAGTGTCATTTTTAAGTGGGCAGCCTTTTACTGAAAGAGTGCCAAGAAAGAAGTGCTTTGTTCCTTGCCAAATACTTAATATGGATTACCGAACTTGTGAAGATATGCAAGAATGGTTCATGGCTCCTCTCTCCCTTGCAATGGAAACGATTTGCCAAACATTTTCCCAGCAGGGGAATTACCCTTAAAACAAGCTTTTGGAACTTCATTTTAAATATATCAGTTATAAACGTTACACAAGCAGAGTCAATATCACAAAAAAAAAACCTGGTCATTATCACATTACAGAATGAGAGTGTTTGCCTTGTACAAGTTGGCTGTTCTTCAGTTTCCTACGTTATGGAACTGACTACACTTCAAAAGCACTTCAGCAGCTTATAGCACTTTGGGACTTCGAGGTCACGCAAGGTACTAGAAATGCATGTCTTTCCTTCATGTTGTGACAGTGTTCATTATTGAGAGCATTTGGTCAACCATTCACCTCTTGGGTGAGAGGACCATCGTGGCACACGACACACACAAGAGGCCCATTCACAACATGATCCTTTACAGTTCAACAGTTCATAATGTTTCTTTGAAATGACCAATGCAAAGTGCACTTATTGCACTTCTATATTGCTTTATACTTTGGGGAGGAGTGGTGGTGGTGATCTACACACTGAATTGCACTTTGTTACATACACGCTACCACTATATATTGGAATTATAGGAGCACTGCAATTTCATCTGTGGCATTACATTAATAGCAAATCCTGATGTGGAGCACAAAGCTAGATTCAGGCTGATCAGATAATTGCAGTGAGCTGCTCATGGCTCAGATTACTTGAACCCAATTAACTTTTATCCATTACAGCTTACTCTTAAGCTTTAACTTGAATGTTGCCTGGCTGACAGTCCCAGCTCATCGCCTGAAACACTACCCTGCACTTTAGCTCCACCAACTCACTGGCTTGTCCATGCAGCAAGCCACTGGCTTCATTAAAGCTGCACAGCTGGAGGTTGCACAGTGATTCAAATGTGCAGCACATCTGGGACCCAACAGCAAGATTGTTGCACAGACTACACAACAGCAGCCATGGCAGATTTCACCCTGATAGGACCCCAGCATGCAGGCAAACTAGAGTCTGCCTTTACTCACTGCCATTCAGGAAATGGCAACCCAGAAATATATATAGACTCCTTGCACCCAGTGCTGCTAGGATCCATTGTGATATATTTCCTTCATGCACATGGCACCCTAATACACCAACATCCATGGAGGGGACAACTCATAACAAGCTCCCATCCCATATTATCCCGTCCCATAAATTCCCAATGGAGTCTCAGGGAATCGGAGATAAAAATCATTTTAATAGTTATACATAGCTGTCTCAAGGGAACTAATTTAGGTACCACATTAAAACCTTTCAGAAAACAATAAGATCAATCCAGTTTAATTTTCAGTAAGCTAGCAATGGGTGAACATGGCATGCTTTGAGCAGCATATTGGGATTTTTTTTTGGTAATACAATAAGCCCTGATCATCGATGCATGTTGGAAGAATTTAGTTTTCATCTTTTTACAGCACTTACTTCTGCCTGCAGAGAATATGAAATGAAGTTGGCATGGACAGGAAGCACTGGAATACAAATTAATTTAGTTCAAAACAGCTGAAGGGATTGTTCATAACGCAGCGCGTTTTAGTGCAGTCATTTTGTTTCTTAGACAGCAAAAAGCCAACCAATAAATATTTAGACTAAGGGTTTCTCACTTAGATGACCAGAATTCAAGCCAGAATGGAGACATAAAAGGCTTGATGTGTCTAATTCTAATAATATTGGAATCTCAAATAGTGAACACATTTGTTATTTAAGTCCATGTAAACGATTCAGTCTCCCTCTTAAAATAGTGGGAGAAAGTCAATATAAAAATGTCAAACATTCATAAAATCATAGAACCCCTACAGTGCAGAAGGCAGCCATACAGCCCATTGAGTCTGCATCAACTCTCCAATAGAGCATCTTACACAAGCCTACCCCATTCTCTCATCCCATGCACTTACCTCACTAATCACCCTAATCTACACATCTTAAAATACCAAGGGACAATTTAGCATGGCCAAACCACCTAACCTGCACATTTTTGGACTGAGGGGGAAACCAAAGTACCCGAAGGAAACCCACAGAGACACAGGGAAAATGTAAAACTCCACACAGAGTGACCCAAGGCAGGAATTGAACCTGGGTCCCTGGCACTGAAGCTGCAGTGCTAGCCACTGTACCACCGTGTCATCTATTTTCTACCAAAATCAGCTAATGGAAAGGTAAATAGGCTAGGGCTATATTCGCTGGATTTTAGAAGAGTAGAGGCTGCTTGACTGAAGCAAAGGGTCTTGAAGTGGATGTGGAATGCATATTTCCTCTTGTTGGATAATTTAAAAAATTACCAGATTACTCTTTAAAAATTAGAGACGAGAAGAATTGTCTTCTCAGGTGGGTCGTGAGTCTTTGGATCTCTTCCTCAAAAGGCATTAGACGCAGGATCACTGAACATTTTTTTTAAATGAAGTAGTAGGTAGATACCAAGTAGGATTGGGTGAAAGGTAGGCAGGAATGTGGAATTGAGGTCATAATCAGATCATTGGATAGCAGAGTAGGCTCAAGGGGCTGAACAGTCTACTCCTGAGACTAATTTGTATGCATGCTTATAGGCTTGCAGCTCAAGTGGAAAGTAATCATACTGGAGACAATCCCTGTAGGCATAGTAATAACCTAACAGAAATATTGGCCCCAGTCTCGATTGACCAGGGTAAGATTTTTAAAACAAGGGCTGAAATTGCATCTGAAATTCCAGAAGTTGGATATTACCTTACCCTATGCAGTTTTAATTCCACTGGGTGCGCTTTGTAACCCCTGCAAGTTCACAGCCCAGATGTCATCTGGATTGATAGATTTAGCTTCCTGTCAGGCAGGGAATACTCCAGAGGCACCTGTTATGATTCAGGTCAGGAACACCAAAGTTCCACAGACCACAATCAGTAAGAATAGACAACACCACCACCCCACAAATCATCCTCAGTACCGGTGCCCCACAAGGCTGTGTTCTCAGCCCATTACTGTACTCCTTATACACCCATGACTGTGTGATCAAATTCCCCTCCAACTTGATTTTCAAATTTGCCAACAACACTACCATACTGGCTCAGATTTCAAACAATGAGGAGACAGAATACAGGAATGAGATAGAGAATCTGGTCAACTGGTGGTAATGACAATAAGTTCTCCCTCAATGTCATCAACATGAAGGAGATTGTCATCAACTTCAGGAAGCATAGTGGAGAACATACTCCTATCTACAATCACTGGTAGCAAAGCAGAAAGGGTCAAAAGCTTCAAGTGTTTAGGTGTCCAGATCACCAACAACCTGTCCTGGTCCCCCCCATGCCGACACTATAGTTAAGAAAGCCCACCAATGCCTCTACTTTCTCAGAAGACTAAGAAATTTGGCACGTCAGCCAAAATGCTCACCAACTATTACCAATGCACCATAAAAAGCATTATTTATTTGGTAGTTCACAGCTTGGTATGGTGCCTGCTCTGCCCAAAACCACAAGAAACTACAAGAGGTTGTGAACGTAGCCTAATCCATCACGCAAACCAGCTTCCCATCCATTGACTCTGCCTACACTTCCCACTATCTCAGCAAAGCAGCCAGCATAATTAAGGATCCACAAATCCCAGAAATTCTCTTGCACCTTCTTCCGTCAGAAGATAGATATAAAAGTCCGAGGTCACTCACCAACTGACTCAAGAACAACTTCTTCCCTGCTGCCATCAGACTTTTGAATGGGCCTACCTCACACTAAGTTTCTTTACACCCCAGCTATGACTGTAACACTACACTCTGCGCTCTCGTTTCCTTCTCTGTGAACAGTATGATTTGTCTGTATAGTGTGCAAGAAAGAATACTTTTCGCTTTTTGCTAATACACGTGACAATGATAAATCAAATCAAAGTTCTATGCAGCATGCCTGGATCACAAGTTTTGTATCTTGAATTTGGCTAGGATAAACATGAGATGTTTCACTTCAGACCCACTTGGGAGCTTTTATCAAAGTTTATTTAAGAATATAGTTAACAAATAGAAATTGAATTACCAGTAACTTCTAATAATTATAAACAAAAACAAAACTACAATAATATAACTCTTAATGAATCAGCACTTTGTTTGAGGAGATTGAGTTGATCCAGGATGCGGAGGCAAGGGAGATAAGCAGCTTAAAAGTAAAATGCTTTGGATGTTGGAAATTGGAAATAAAAACAGAGAATGCTGGAAGCATGTGGAAAGAACAACAAATATGCTTTGAATCAAACATGACTCTTCACAAAAAGATGAAAGCAGCTTTGGTTGGGGAGGAATCCTGCTCCCCTCAGCTCACAAGTAGAGCTGGAAAGACATTTCTCTGTTCCACAACATAGCCCTCTCTTCTTTGGTTGCTGAGTTTACTGGTGAGCCAAGTTTAAAACTGGATGACACATTGAGGCATGCTGTCTCGTTATAAATGGCCGAACAAACTCCAGGAATGAGGCTTGGTGTGCCCAACTCCCAGTGGGCAGCTTTGAGACTTCAAAATATTGTGACCATCTTGCACCACTTCTGAGGTTTCAAGTTCTCTCCATTGTAGTTCAATTGGAATGATAAGTTTCATTGTATATATTTATTAGAAATACTTTTACAGTTGAACTGAATGTACTCAAAAACTCATCCATAAACTTCATTTACGCAAAATGGGAAATTAAAACTCACCACCATCTTAAGGGCATTAGGGATGGGCAACAAATACTAGTCCAGCCAACCACACACAGGCTGTGAAAGAATAAAAACATTTTACAAATTCTCCGACTTAACACCAGGGCTGAAAATCCATAACCTGTCTGGCATATTCCCACTGTTAACCCAGTGGTGGAATGGCTGCATGTTATCTTGGATCCCAAATAAGCCAATGGTCAACCCTGGTCTGGAGTCCAGATTACCCTCTTGGGGTGGTGCAGACTGTTGTGATCTGCCTCTGACTTACAGCAAGACTGTTAGCACAAGATGATGGGGCCTGGCTGGGAAGTTCTAGAGTCAGGTATTCCCATCTCATTAGCTTAAAACTTCAACAGAGTGATCATCAGCCTTGCGACCAAGCCATCAAATCATTCAAGAGAAGTGGGCATCGTTGGCTGGACCAGCATTTATTGCCCACTGTTAATGGTCCTCAAGGTGGTGGTAGCAATCTCCCTTCTTGAGTCACTGCAGACAATGTGGTTCAGGTACACCTAAAGTACTGTTAATAGCAGATGTCTTATGGGAGTTCAGCTCATGACTGCAGTCTGGAATCTTGAAGATTTAAGTCTGCAACTAATTTTAATAACCTTCCTCAGTAAATTTATTTCACAATCCTACAACCCTTTACGTGAAAAAGTTCCAGCTGACTAAGTTTATTTAATAGCGTCATGAGTAGGCTTACATAAACACTGCAATTAAGTTACTGTGAAAATTCCCTAGTCATTGCACTCCAGCACCTGTTCAGGGACACCAAAGGAAAATTTAGCATGGTTGGTGCTCCTAACCAGCACGTCTTTCGGACTGTGGAAGGAAACTGGAGCACCCAAAGGAAACTCACGCAGACACAGGGAGAACATGCAGACCCTGCAGAGACAGTGACCCAATTGGGGAATCGGACCTGGGTCCCTGGCGTTGTGAGGCAACAGTGCTAACCACTGTCACCGTACTTCCACTCACAAGCAGCGGAAAAAGAGTCCTATTTATTCAGTACCTCAACACTTTCATCAGGAACATCTTCAACCACTTCATATATGCTGAGTTAGTGGTGTTTTACAAGACTATTTGGTGGCCATTTAATGCACTGCAATGAGGTCAAACTAGGGGATGTGCAAAACATGTAGTAGATGAACAACTTCAAAGAAAAACTAATAAACGAAAAATAGCTTCGAATAAGAGTGAGATGACTGCTTCAAGATGAGCAAGTTAAATTCCTTTCTATTACATTGGATATCAGGGGGTTTTTTTGTTTAAACTATGTTCAGGGATTGTTTGTTTTCCTGGATACAGTGAAACCCATTCGGCTCTGAAAATAAGTTACAATGGCTTACGAACTTGGCATGACTTAAGCTATACTCAGTATTCCACCAGCTATAATATGGAGCAGAACAACCCTAGTTCAAAGTTGCATAATCTTTTTTGCAAACCTGGATTCCATTTAAGCTCACCTGTTAAAGTGGCCTCCAGGAATTTAACAGTGGGAGCCATCATAACTGCAGAGAAAAACCAAAAACTACAATCTGAAAACTTACCTCACAGACAATGCCATATCACAACTTCAAAAATATCACACCTGTACCAAATGCAAACTAAACTGGCCCAATTTTTATAAGTATAGCTGAATTTTCATTTGTAACTAAACCATATGTTTGTGTTAGCAGCTTTATCTTTATTAACTTCTAGAGTAATAAAGCAAAATAAAATCACTTTTCTCTTCAAGTAAAAAAGACTGTTTAAGTTGTGAATTTAAAAATCACCCAGCAACAATTTAAATTAAGCAATTTAACACCCAACCCACACTCCAGCCAAATGCTTCATGGGCAACTAAAAGGGAAAATGCCTTTTAAAGGGTCCGTCACATAATTAGAGATGGTTTACATTTTTGCTCTCTGATAGCTAATCTTGTGTTCAGAGAAGGCTTTATCCAGCATCCACTGTCACCCACTTCCTCCCACTCAAGTGATACACATTTCTCTCTCTCACCCTCTCTTCCTTGAAGGGTTGCCACCTTCAGCACCCACCACAGTTGACAGACCAGAAGTGGAGCTCTTTCTCTCCCCCCTCCCCAGCTCATACAGGCAAGATGCAAAAGGAGATTTTGCGGGGGGGGGGGGGGGTTATTAAAATTATAATGGGTTTTGATTGGGTAAATAATTCCTTTTGGTTGGAGAATCAATGACGAAGGGCTCATCAATTTAAAATTGGGGTTTGTGGAAAGCTTCAGGTAGATTTCCTTCAACGGAAGGATTAGCGCATGGAACGCAAAGGACAGGCATCGATGATACGGTTAAAAAGAAAATAGATAATGTCTGAAGTAGAGGATGGAGCAAGATTAGTTTTTATTGTTCGAGTGGGAGGTTGCATCCATTTTGAGGGCTCGGCCTTATTATATTTGAATCGTAGGCCCTGTGGAAAAATTAAGCAACCCTACAACTCAGGACCTATCTGTGGGAAAAGAGGATATCCAGAATGGCAACCACCCAAGCTCACTTACTAAGGAGACGAGAGAAGCAGCTAGTCTTCTCTCGGTGGCACAGTGATGAGAACTGCTACTTGTGTCAGGGAATTAGGTTCCATTCTGGCTGCGGGTCACTATCTGTGCAAGAGTTTGCACATTCTCCGCGTCTGCGTGTGTTTCCTCTCTCAGTCCAAAGGTTAGGTGTATTAGCCATGGTAAATATCGGGGTTAAGGGGATAAGGCGGAGGGGAAGGTCTGGGTAGGATGCTTGTTGAGAGTTGGTGCAGACTCAATGCACTGTAAGGATCCTATGGTTCTTCCAGGATACACAAAAACACCGTATTGCTGGTTGGTTCCTATTCAGTCAGGCTGGTAGCTGATATCGAGTGGAGGAGTGGGTACTCCATCCGTCAAGGACATGTGTCGCAATGTTAGTGCTGAGGAAGGAACATTGACTAAGACATGGTAAATGATCTCTTCACTCAAGTACCGACATGAGACCTTTAACATACATCTAAAGCATTCATTCAGGCAGTCAAGACCTTGATTGCACACCCCAGCCAGCTCAGGTGTTAATGGATCTCCTGGTGTTTAAACTCTTCCTCAGAATAGTACAAAAATATGTTTTTTCTGCTTTCAGTCATGCCAAATATGCCAACAATGGGACAGGACATGGTGCCAAATTGTTAAAAAACATGATTAGTAACCATCTGTTGGTACACAATTGTCATTTAAAGCAGGTCAGTTGCTTTGCCCAGACTCCACAACCAAGCATTTTTTTTAAAAAAAAGTAGCAAAAATAAAGAAACAAAGTTGATCACAATTCATGAATTGATTTTGAACAACAGAATTTTAAAAAATACAAACAGCAGCAGGGATTTATTGGTTAAATTTAAGCTGGGATGCATTTCCAGTCACAGCAGGGCCAAATAGCTAAGGAGGGCCCTGTGTATTAATTATAATTCTCACCCAGTTAATAAAGACAGAGGGTCCCTCATGTGGCCTCTGCTACCAATGGGCTACAGTCTCATCATCTTACTTCCATACCACCACCCTGCCTAGTTAGTCCATAGCAGCCCCATCACAGAATCTATGTGGTCAAGAATGGGCTTTGCTTCCCATCATCCTCAGGGTGCATAGCAAACAGGCTTCAAGAGTGGAGAAATAGGGAGGGTAGTGTCACAATCTGTAAAACTGGTCTTTTACTAAATTATAAGGTTTAACAATGATTATGCAATGATGATTAACAATGGCTGCATGATGGCACAGTGGTTAGCTCTGCTGCCTCTCAATGTCAGCAATCCAGGTTCGATTCTGCCTTGGGTGACCGTGTGGAGTTTGCATGTTCTCCCTGTGTCTGTGTGGGTTTCCTCCAGTTTCCTCCCACAGTCCAAAAGATGTGCAGGTTAGGTGGGTTGGCCATGCTAAATTGCCCCTTAGGTGTCTGAAGAGTTTTGATCTCCTAGTCAGAGGAAGGGCATTCTTGCTATTGAGAGAGTCCAGCAAAAGGTTCACCAGAATGATTTTCAGAATGGCAGAACTGACATGAGAGAGACTGGATCAACTGGGTTTGTTGCAAGGGGATCTCATGGCAACGTACAAAATCATGATGGGATTGGACAGACTGTATGTGGGAAGGATGTTCCCGACATTGGGGAAGTCCAGAATTAGCAGTCACGGTCGAAGAATAACGGGTAAGCCATTGAGGGCTGAGATGAGAAAGAACTTCTTCACTCAGAGTTCTGAACCTGTGGAATTCTCTATCACAGAAAGCGGTTGGGGCCAGTTTGTTAGATATGTTCAAAAAGGGAGCTGGATGTGATCTTTGTGGCTAGAGGGATTGAAGGGGTGTAAGAGCTGGAGTGGGAGCTCAAAATTAGACAATACTCCAAAGTCTTCCAGAAATATGCAGCTTGGGTGGATTGGCCATGATCAATGCAGGATAGGGCGGGGCGGGGCGGGGGGGGGGGAGCGGAGTGAGCGCAGGTAGAGTGCTCTTTCAGAGGATCGGTGAAGACTCAATAAGCCAAATGGCCTCCATCTGCATTGTAGCGATTTTATGAATTGAGGCCAAACTAAATGTTTTAAAGTTTATCGTAACCTCCTTGCTGTTGTACTTTAAGCCTCTTGTTTATAAAGGTGGTCTCGGTTTTTGTATGCCATGTTAACCATTAAAGCAACCTACCCTGGTCATGATTCATATACATATACTCTCATTCCAGATCATAGAAATCCTACAGTGCAGGAGGCTATTTGGCCCATCAAGTCTGCACCAACAACAATCCCATCCCAGGCCCTAACCCCGCAAATTTACTCCACTAACACCTTTAACCTACACATCCTGGGATACTAAGGGGCAATTTAGCACGGCCAATCAACCTAACCCGCACATTTTTGGACTGTGGGAGGAAACCCACACAGACACAGGGAGAACGTGCAAACTCCACAAAGACAATGTGATAGTTTAAACATTTGTCCCTGTCTGGTCACTGCGTTCACACATGAAGACTGGCACGACGGATAAAAAAAAGTGCTCAATTTCTTATCCTCCTGAAATTTAATTGAATACAATTTGCACAGGACAGATTAAAGAGTTATGTTTTGGGAAAGAGCTATGGATTTTGGATTGTAGCAGAATTTAGAGCATAAAATGGAGAGCATGTTGAGAATAATCAATAAGCAATCCTTGGAACGTACAGATCCAAATAATTTGTGCATTATGTCACTTTTTCATTTTAAAATTTCATCCATGGTTGATTGTCAACAGGGATGCTCCCAGAGGGAGCCTAATCTAGCACTAGTTCAATTGAGGACCCTCTCACCTGTAATCAGATGGTGATGATTAACACCCAATATGAGAGATGATTTATGAATATAATACAGGCTGACATCTCAACAACAGTGCTAAGGGAGTGCCCCCACCCCCCGCTTCAGCTGGATAGAAAATATGCCATGGCACTACTCAGAGCAGGGAATTCTCCTGGTGTCTAAGCCACATATCTCCCTCAAACACTGCCACTAAATACAAAAACAGATTTAATGGCAACTCACCTCATTCACTCAATGTGACATCCGTTTACAAAGCAACAATGCATTAGACCTGATAAGGTTGCTTCATTATCCCAAATCCTTTGTTTCTCTCGTATAGACTTGCTTGATTGCACATCAGAGGCAAAGGAATGATTCAGTGGTCCATGGAAGAAACTGCTGATCCAGTTAAATAGGAATTAAAACAAACCAAAACTGTCCAAAAAAAAAAAAATCAGCTCTGGCTTGCAATCTCACTTAAACAGTCGTGGCAGTCAGAAAAGATCACCCTGGTGAGGTATGCAATGGAAGGAGGTTTAGATCGCAGCTGACTTGTGCTGTGCCTGGGCTGGGCAGCTTGATTAGATGCTAAAGTGATATTGGCTTCAATGAGCTAAAGCTCAAAAGGGTCTGAAAAAAGTCTAAACAAATGTAAAAGTAGACTGCTTTAATATTGAATCATCCTTCCAGTACAATCTCAGAATGAAGCAATGGAAATGATTGAGGGGCTAAGTCCACTGTCTGCAGAGGTTGAAGTTGCAACCTGAAGAATTACCAATGATGGACATCAAATTGTAGAAACCTGAATTGCCTTCAGATCACCTTGTCTTGAGTGCCTGATGGAGATAACTCAACATAGTATGATTTCCCCCCTCTCCAGACTAAACATGTGAACAGACCCATGAGACATCTACAAGCCAAAGTGGGCACTGCGCCTTGAATTAGAAAACCATTAACTCAGTGTACTTATTCTGCATACCCACTGCAACCAATGTTATTTCCAATAAAGATCCAGAAGTTTTCAATATACAATCTCTTGCAAACTGATCACACAATGATAAACATCCCAAGATGCTTTTGACGCCACTAAATAGATGACTAAAATCCACAAATTATTAAATCATTAGAAGCACAGCTCCTTAGCCCATTGTCCTGAATGCCAAAACCAAATTCCCCACCCACTGCCTCAAGAGAAGAAAACTTGTACAATGTACATACCTCTCAGGAGATGTCACCAACAACAAGCAGCCAGAACTCTCTCTGCTCCTCCCCCAACCTTGTACTGCAGACAAGTGAATTGTAGTGTTCCTTGACTGAGATTAGCTTCACTGGGACTAAGTATCAAACCTGGGATGTTCTGGTCTGGATTGCTTAAGGATCTTAAAATTTCACTCATTTACATTCTGCAGTTGCTGTTTGTACAAGCCAAAATGCTGACAAGCAAACAGATTTGATAATTAGTGTGAACAGAGTTCACCAGCTTCAAAATGTTTTTACACTACATAATAAATGGATCACATGCCCCACCTTCTCCACTATAGTTGCACAGTTCAACTTAAACAGATTGCCAGTTCTCTCACTACTCATCACCATGGAACTGGAAAAATAGACAATTGAACTTGCCATTGGATTGATCAATATGGACAGCTGAGAATCCAGGCGTGCCAGGAATAGGTAACCCCCTCGCCACAGGATATAGAAGGGCTGAGTATCCCGGAGACTGGCATCAGTAGAGTCAGAGCATAGTATGGCACAAACAGCCATCATTCAATCCAGAGTCTGCACTCACCTCTTCCGAGAGGAATCCAATTAGTCCCACTCCCACCACAACTTCACCATATCATTGCAATTTTTTTCTCAAGTATTATCTAATTCACTTTTGAAGGTTACTAATGAATGTGCATCCACTAACTTGTTTGCTGTAGTGCACTTTGAATTGTAACATTTTGTTTCAATAAAATGTTTTCCCCTATATCACCCCTCGCCCTTTTGCAATTACTTCAGTGAGAGAATGGGTCATGGGGCTCACTCTCTGGAGAGAGGGACAATCTGAAATAAGCAATGTGAAAAAGTGCCATTAGATCGAAACAGGAGCCACTTCACCAATTTAAGATACCAACTCCAAATCCAGCTTTTCCCAAAGGATGAAGGTGCAGCTTTGTGAGGAAACTAGCAAGATTCTTCATTCCCAGAAATCTTGCATGATCTGGAGATGTCTCAAAGTGCCTTACAGACAATAAAGTATTTTTTGAGGTGTAGTTACTGTTGTAATATAGGAAACACAGCAGCCAAATTGCACTCATGAAGCAAACATTGTGACAATGATCCTGATCAGTTTTAGTGATGTTGGTTAATGGATAAATATTGGCCAGGACACCAGGGCCAACTCTTGTGCTCTTCAACATAGTACCATGGAAACTTTCACATCAATCCAAGAGGACAGAAACATCTAGATTAAAATCTCATCAGAAATGTGGCACTTTCGTCAAGGCAGCACTCCCTCTGTCGTACACTGTATTAGCCTAGATTCTGTGCTCAAATCCCTAGACTAAGTACAACTTTCAACCTTCTGGGTCAGAGGCGAGAATGCTCCCACTTGACATCTTTCAGAGGAACTGGTCCAGAAAGCTTGGATTAGTACATGCACATATTGGGATAAAAATTTGAGCCCATTTCAGGCTTATTTGGCACTACAAATGCCTCCATCAAGAAACATGAGTAATATTAGAGAAACAAAAATCTCACTGTAGGGGCAATTGAGATGTTGGTCACATGTCCACGTGCAGTTCGCCCAAGCCGGGGGTGGGGGGGAAATGTCAGTTTTGTGCTACCTGCCTGGCCAACTGCATCCCTCCAAGGCCCTGGGAAGCCGGGAAGGGGTTGAAGTGAGATATTGGAAGTTGGGGCTGGGATGGTTGTTCAGTGATTGCAATTCTTCTAGAGTCAGAGAAATGTTCTTCATTCTGTATCTATAGGAAGATATTGCACTGCAATCATCCCCAGAGAGATATGCATCTTTCTATTCTGATTAAACCTACCAATCCCAACTTAGCATTACTTGATTAGGTGTGTGCGTGTGTGTGTGTGTGTGGTCTTTATTGCTGTGCACTGCTTCCTCTGGCATGTCTGCAGTTAGGTAAGTAATAGAGCCCTCCCTTTCACAGTCCCCTCAGTCACATGCATTTCAACCCAGTCAAGGATCAGTATTTTTTCTTCAAAAGGAGATAAAAAAGCTTGAAATCCCAGGTGTTCACAAAAAGATTAAAGCCATAAGATTCCAAACAGGAAGTAGTTTTATTATACCAGAGTTAACAAAGCAGTCATCAACGCTTTATGTTCTGAGGCAAAGATGAATTAACAGAAACTTTAAATCAAACCCATCAAATAGCACATTTAAATGGCAGACACAACCAAGACAGATCCACCTGAGCAACCCACCCAGACATTAGTGATCACCGAGAGTCACAAAAATCCTTTAAACTCCATTTGCTTAAGGGATTTCAACTGCTCTCGAAGATGCAGATTCCAATTTCCCTTTAACAGCTATGCCAACAGACTGCCCTAACACCACCTCACATCCCTGTTGCTTCATCTCTACATCCAAGACTGTATCCCACTGAATTTAAGGCTGAACCCCAGCATTTAATTACCACCTCTTTAATTACACTGGGCTGGACACCACTGCTCACAGGCTTTTTGCCCCAGATTCCAGCTTCACAGAGATGATCATTACTCCTTGTGGATACTGAGCAAGTATCTCTTCAGCTTCTGAGCTGACGTTGCTCCTTGGCTGCACTAAACTAATGAAAGCTACAGCTCTCGAGCTTCTGAGCCCCAGCACCCAGAAACAACTGCCCACCGGCCTTGCAGTCCTACTGCTACCACTTTGGCAGACCTTGTCACGTGGACTTGTTATCACACTGCACATCCAGTCCCATAGTCTCACCATTTCTCCAGGTCCCATTAAAGGAAACTAGAGGCTGAGAACGAGTGGCCCATCCCCCACTACGCATGCTCTACCACCTGCCAGAACCCCGAGTATGCTGGCAGTTTGCAATCCTTGCCCCAAAAACACACCAAGTGATTGCCAGAATACAGATTTCCTCATGTGTACTACAAATAGGATGTGTACTCACACTTGACTCTCCCGTCTGTTTAACGGGAAAGGTAGAGAAGTAAAACATTGTAGATGCCAAATGCCTGAATTAAAGGGCACAGCTGGAAAACTGATGAGGCTGCATCTGTGGAGGGGAACATAGTGAACAAGAGGGACTTGAGTCCCACTCACCATAGGAATTGTCATGGGTGAGACTGACAGACCAACAAAATGCCCATCGACTGAGTGGGACTGGAAAATTCTACCCAGTATTGATGACTTTTCAGAAGACCTGGAAGATGTCAGTGACGCATCTTTTCTAGTGGGTAAACATGCTGCATGCATGTTACCACTGATTTTACATGGCACAATTAGGTGAGAGAAGTCAAGGTTCTTGATCTTATGGCCTTGCCTGGGCATGACCAGAGATTCCCAGAGGTCAGACATTTTTGTTTGACCCTCACCCGTGCTGCTTCCATAGCAGGTGAGGTGATAGAGTTCCAGCCTAGAAGTGAACAGGATTTCAATTGTGTTCCCCTTATGATTGGATGGGATGGCCTGTTAATATGCATTAGCTAACCCCACACACTAAGAAGTGAGGGAGGCGTACCAGAGAACAGAGTACACAACCCAGGAAACGTTTCCAGCTTACGTAGGACAAGGAGGCCAGTGAAAACTGGAGGTCAAGGGTCATGGGAGATAATAGTATCAGTGGATGGATCTTTGCTGTCATGTACCTTTATCTTTACTATTGAGGGAGGAAGGATGAAATGGTAAAATAAAGAATGCCTTAAAAGTCAATCACCATCAACCTAGTACCTGCTCCATTTGAAGAGGATATTATCTTCTGTTCTGGCACAGGGGTAAATCTCCGATCAGTTAGAAGCTCACCACACAATGGGAATTGAGAGCAAAGGTCATCAGGTAGGACAAATGACTTTTTTTTTAAAAAAAAACATCCTTATACATCCTTTGAAGGTAAAGAGCTACTGAGCTTGTTTTTTTTTTGGGGACGTAGGATTTTGCATTTAGCTAGTGCCTTTCACCATTTCTGATCACCCCAAAATACCTTCCCATCCATGGAACTACTTCATAAAGTGCAGTTACCCTCATTGTGGACAAAATGGCTACTGTCTTTCCTACGCAATTACCTCCTGCAATGTGATAACAAGCAGTTTTAGTGATATGAATCTAAGGCTAATTATTGTGCACTCTCTCTACTGCACTGCAATATCAGCTTAGGTGTGTAGGTTCAGGTCTCTAATGTTGGACTCAGAAGCAGAATGTAACCAGCTGAGCCAGCCTGATACTTGACCTCATCCTTTAAAAGGTTTTGGGGTGATAATAGCTAGTTTGCACATAACACTTCACAAACAGCTTAAAAATGAAGCACTAGACATGAGAACATTAGTCAAGCAATAAATGTTGGTCCGAGCAAACTCTCTGACCACCTTCCAATAGTGGTGTGGTATATTTCACACTCAATTGGAAAACAGGCATGAACTTAGCTTAAGATTTCAACTAAAAGATGTTAATATAACATTCTGCAATTGCTACATCTAAGTATTGGCCTATATTCCCATACTCAAATAATCAATAGGGTTTAAACCTACTGCCTCTGCTTGCAGGAAACAAGAATGCTACTACCTGAATTAAGCTGACACGTAGTTCAAACTAAGTAATCAAAAAGGACACTTAACTACCAGTAGAGAGCAGGACTGCAAGATGAGCTTCCGCGTGCTCTGGCAAACAGCTGGAATAATCATTGGGCCGAATGGCCTTGTTCTCTGCTATAACAGTGCTGCACCTCACTGTAAGGCTCACTATTATACGCATGATTTGTAAGTTAAATGTGTGGTTCATTACTAAAATCCCATACAGCCAATTCCTGGTTTGGGCTCTGGAGTCAAGCAGAAGGCAACTGCTCTTCCCTTCAGTTAGCTTTTGCCCAAAGCCACTGACTCTTTTTGCTGGCAGACAGTTCCACGTGCACTGGGAACTCTTGGTATTTTGCCCAAGCTGCTTTGGCAAGGAATGCCGACAGCTTGTTCCATTGTGAAAGATATCACAAACGAAGCTGGTCATGTCCTCATCTCATGAATAGTGAAGGCGGCTGGCAACTCCACAACTGCTTTCCTCCTCCTCAGTTTAGAGGCACAAAAGCCAATTTTAATACATCGGACTTTCACAATTTATACAATCCCTCCTTATTGCCTTAACCTGTCTGAGCAACAGGCACTTCAAAGTGTGAAAAATACAATATTACCAAACATCAAGTAAGACATTTGAGTGACTGGTATTCAGTAACACTGATGGATCCCAGAATGGTTGCCATGTGCTAGTGAGGCTAGAGGGCAGGGGAGGGAGAAATGCAAATCAGAGAAGTAATGGGAAAAATTAACTTACAATTTTCTTTTGGAAAAGGAATACATATGTTGTTAATGGAGAGGGAGTGAGGATAACAGGAAATGAGACAGACTGAGTGCAATTGAGAGATAAATAGACATTATTTCAGAGTTTAATCAGCTGGCTTCTCTAATTCCCTCAGTCTCTGAGACAGTTGGAGAAATGGGTGATAAAAGGATATTATGATATGGGTGTTGAAATGATGAAAATTATTCAGAAAAGTATCCAAATCCATTAAGTAGAGACATTGATCTATGATGAGAGGAACTTCAAATTCTCAAATGTGTTTCACACACAGCACCCCACAAGCTCATGATAAATAGTTACAGGGTGGGGGGGAATAGATTGCAACACAGATCCAGAGAGTTCATAAATTAGAACAGTAAACTCTGACAGGTTTCCAACCGAATCCCAATTTAAAACAGACACACTCCATAGTCTTCAGGCACTTTGCTTGGAAATGTGTTAATTAAATTGCTGTTCCTTCATTCCGAATACACAATTTTTAACTGCAGGGCCTTCGACCTGACTGCTGGATGGTCGGTCCCAAAAAGGTCAAGGCCTCACCGCATTAAAAAGAGGTCATTAATGGGGCAAAGGTCAAATGCTGCAATGAAAGTCAAATCGGAAATAAAAAGCAAAGTGCTGGAAACACTCACCAGGTCAAGCAGCATCTGCAGTGAGGGAAATGGGGATCAACATTTCAGGTCCATGACCTTTCATCAGAACCAACATGTTTGACCACTTGGCAACCTGGTTGAGTCAGAAATGGAGTTGGGCCAACCCAAGTGATAACTCCCTTTGCACCACAAATACCAAGATGCTGATTTGTAAATGAGTAAAGGCTGACCAAACAATCCAGCAACGTGCACTTGTTCTGCTGCTCCATAATCCATTTTAACACTTCATCTCCCCCAGTGCTCCAATGAACCAGAGCTTTGGTGAGCATAGCTCCACCCAGTGGTCTTGGTTCTACGGCAACTTGGCTGAGGGGACCTGGGACATTTGGTGCTGGTCTTACCACCCTTTGTTCAGGCGGGTGTTTGCACAGCATGTTTTGCGACTTCAAAGTCCCCAGCACTCGTGACCAGGAATGAGATATTATGGGATGTTATGAATAGGATATTACATCAAATAGGGTTCTTAAATAGGAGATATATTCATTTAAGGACCCATTTATAATTAAGACAAAAATCTCCAAATCTCAAACACATGTTTTTGAGGATGAGTGAGAGATATAGGCTGAAGTAGATGTTCTGAGGGAAGATACATTAGCAGTTTTGAAAAACCTGAGGGTCGCTAAGTCCCCTGGGCCAGATAGGATATATCCTAGGATTCTTTGGGGAGGCGAGGGATGAGTGCGCAGAGCCTTTAGCTTTGATCTTTGGGTCCTCACTGTCCACAGGGGTAGTGCCAGAGGACTGGAGAGTGGTGAATGTTGTTTCTCTGTTCAAGAAAGTAGGAATGACCCTGGTAATTATAGGCCGATTAGTCTTACTTCAGCGATCAATAAGTTAATAGAAAAGGTACTGAGGGACAGGATTTATGACCATTTGGAAAGATGCAGCTTAATCTGGGATAGTTAGCATGGAATCATGAAGGGCAAGTCTTGCCTCACCAATTTGATTTAATTCTTTGAGGTAACTAAGTGTATAGATGAAGGTGGAGCAGTTGATGTTGTATACATAGATTTTAGTAAGGTGTTTGAAAAGATTCCCTATGGTAGGCTCATGAAGATAGTAAGGAGACGTGGGATAGAGGGAAATTTGGCCAATTGATTAACTAGCTGTCTCATAGAAGACAGAGGGTGGTGGTGAATGGAAAATTTTCAGACTGGAGACCAGTTACCAGCAGTGTACCACAAGGATCAGTGCTGGGTCCTCTGCTATTTGTGATTTTTATTAATGACTTGGGAGAGGGGGTTGAAGGGTGGGTCAGTAAATTTGCTGATGACACCAAGATTGGTGGACTAATGGATGAGGTGGAGGGCTCTTGTAGGCTGCAAAGAGACATTGATAGGATGCAGAGCTGGGCAGAAAAGTGGCAGATGGAGTTTAACCCTGATAAGTGCAAGGTGACTCATTTTGGCAGGATAAATTTGAATGCAGATTAGAGTCAACGGCAGGGTTCTGAGGAATGTAGAGGAACAGAGAGATCTTGGGGTTCATATCCACAGATCTCTGAAGGTTGCCCCTCAAGTGGATAGAGCTGTGAAGAAGGCCTATAATGTGTTAGTGTTTATTAACAAGGGATTTGAGTTTAAGAGCCATGGGGTTATGCTGCAACTATACCAGACATTGGTGAGAGCACATTTGGAATATTGTGCTCAGTTCTGGTCACCTCACTATAAGAATGTGGATGCATCAAAGAGAGTGCAGAGGAGACTTACCAGGATGCTGCCTGGTTTGGAGGGTAGGTCTTATGAGGAAAGGTTGAGGGAGCTAGGCTTTTCTCTTTAGAGCGGAGGAGGATGAGAGGTGACTTAGAGGTTTACAAGACGAGGAGGATAGATAGAGCGGACGTTCAGAGACTATTTCCTCAGGTGGATGTAGCTGTTACTACGGGGCATAATTATAAAGATTCACGGTGGGAGATATAGGAGGGATGTCCGAAGTAGGTTCTTTACTCAGTGGTTGGGGTGTGGAATACACTGCCTGCTGTGATTGTGGAGTCAAACACTTTAGGAACTTTCAAGCAGTTATTGGATAGGCACATGGAGCCCACCAGAATGATAGGGAGCGGGATAGCTTCATCTTGGTTTCGGACAAAGCTCGGCACAACATCGAGGGCTGAAGGGCCTGTACTGTTCTATGTTCTATATGCATAAGCACCAGCACTGGCAAGTGTTGCTGCAAAAGAAATTGTTTCATTGGAACGATTAACACATGGCATTTTCATATACATATATAAAAAAAGTACAAATCCAAAAACCACACTTTTTAAAAACCTCAACCACCTTTAGTGTAGGAACGCTCGTTGTTTGTCAGCACAGTTTACCTTGTGTTTTGTGGGGAACACAAAGAGCAACTTATTACTAATACCCTTATTCATTAAGTGGGACACCTTTCTTCTGCAGCCATTTTATTTAGATTATAGCTAGCCTAGACTATGATGATGTCAGGGTGTGTGAGAGTGCACATGAGAGAAAACAGCAAGAAGAATTTGTAAGGGCTGACAAAAATGTTCTATCCCAGGGGATCAAACTACCAACTCCCCTTTCCCTCACCATTGGAGAGCAGGGAAGTTTGGTTCTGGTAGCCATTTTGCAATGCATTGAAGTCAACCCCAGTTTTGTAGTACGAAAGCATGAAGTTAATGCTGAACCTACTTAAAGCACTGGTTAAATCCCCAACTAGAGTATTGTATCCTGCTCACCACAGTTATACCAAAGATGCAAAGGTCCTTGAGAAAGTGCACAGCAGATTTTGCAGAATGGTTCTGACAGAGAGGTTTTCATTACATTGTTAGGTTGGAAAGGCTGGGGTTGCTCTCCTTGGGGCAAATGGGAGATTTGAGAGTGACAAACAAGATTATAACATGCTTAGATAAAGTTGACAAAGAAAAGCTGTTTCCATCTATCAGTACAAAGACTAGGAGGACACAGATTTAAGATCTTGGGTGAAATGTGCTGCCCACCAAGGTGATGGATGTGGAAACAACCAATGCTTTGAAAAGGAAATTGGATGGGCACTTATAAGGAATAAACTTGCAGAGCTATGGGAACAGAGCTGGGAAGTCAGCATGATCAGATTGTCCCTTAGGGAGCCAGCATGGATTTGATGAGCTGAATGGTGGTCTTCTATGCATTAAACTATTAACTCCATTGCCCAGATGGCAGGTTATGTAAAAATTACCCCCATTTCACCCAATGCGTAGTACCTCATCCATATGAAGTAAATTAACCCTCCAACCCTCTTATTTTGCTTTATCTCAAGTTTGCTGTGGGGTGAACAAAGGACTGTTTACCTCTCAATTTTTGTGAATATGGCAAAGTGATACTTAGATACCCTGTATTGTTCAATTATACATTTACTTTCGTCGCCATTTACTTTAGACTGTAGCCTAATGCAAGTTTGCATGTGGTATCAAAAACCACAATTGCCTGAAATGCAAATAGCCCAGAAGATTTTGGTTAAAAGATATCTGTTCTGTGTGTATATTGTATTGATGCATGCTTGTGCATGTGTATACATGCAAAAATGGCTCTCCTGTTTCAGGAGATCAGACTACCATCAACCCTTTCCTTCATCATTGGAGAACAGGCAGGTTTTGGATCTGAAGGTTCGCAGAATTTTACACTCAAAATGGGTGGTGATGTAGTGGCAGTCACTGAATCCAGGCTCAAATCCCACCATGGCAGTGGTGAAATTTGAATTCAATGAAAATCAGGAATTAAATGTCTAATGATGACCACAAAACCATTCTTGTCAGAAAAACATCTGGTTCACTTGAGGGAAGGATATCTGTCGCCCTTACTTGGTCTGGCCTACATTTGACTCCAGATCCACAGCAATGTGGTTGACTCTTAAATGCTCTGAGAGATGGGCAATAAATGCTGATCCAGTCAGCAGTGCCCACATTCCTTAAAAAAGGTGGGCGAATCACTCCAGGCTGGTCTATTGCAAGACCATTCCTCAGTGCTACTAGCCTACAAGACACACTTCTCCCAAAGTGTTCGAGCTGTGTCCATTTATAGGATAATCAACGTCGTATGTTTAACTGGCAATTCTCAATGTAATTTCCACACACTGTTTGGAAATACATTGACATGGAAAATACACCACTTAAGGGGAGAAATCGGAAATCAAAACAGAATGGGGGACGGAATAAAATCAGTGTTTTAAATTAATGCCCCTCCTGTCGGTAACAATTCAGTTGCAGATAAATTCTTTTGTTGAATGGAGGATTAGGTTTAAGGGACTAAATGGTTGACTCAAGTTCCTACATGAGCCATATTTGGATACTATGGGAAACATGCAGGACAATAAAATTTATCCAGAAGAGTGTGTCAAAGATTCAGGAGCTGAAGCAATTTGGATTAGGTTAAAAAAATAGTGGAGAATTAACAGTGATTTGTGACTATTTGCTATTTGGTGGACAAGATTGGGAAACGTGTCAGTTGGCAAATCTCACAGGCCTTTTTTTTTTAAAAAGCATTGAGAAAATTGTTGTGAAGAGCCTGAATTGACAATGTCAACAAATTGTGGAAATCAGTTACTACCTCAGAGTAAAATTGCATTTGTAGCTGAAAATCCACACTTCTCAAATCCCCCAGAAGCAGCATCATTAGTTGATATAAATAAAATATCAAAAACAATAAGTTTCTTTCTCTCTCTGTGTTAGATCCAAATCTAACATGCCAACCTTTTATCAGCAATAGAGCTGTAATAACAATGTCCCATTGTGCACTGGATTCATATTGGAAAATACACATATATACTTTTTCCAGTGATTGAACTGGTCGATCAGAGTCCGAGATTTCATAAAAGGGAGCTGCCTTTCTTAATAAATTGCCCATTTAAGCAATTGAGTCACAAACAGCAATGTTTGTGGCAAAGCGATGTCTTCTTTCTAACTGTTCTGCAATGCCTTCCAAAAGCCCTGGAAGTATGAATCTTCCTTTTTGCGAGTTTATCACCACCAAAATTATATTTGCTTTTTGCAACATTTAGCCAGTCTCCAGGCCAACTTGTAGAAAGCAGTCTACAGTTTCACTAACACCAATTATTACACGGATGGTGCAAAGGAGGCCAAAAAAACAGTTCATTCCTGCTAGTCATTGGTGTGGGAGGCGAGTGGAAAGGTTGGAGGTTAAAATCCAGTACTTTTACTGCAGAAAAACATGCCGAAACTGCCACTCAACATGTCCAATAGGCCTCATTTCGCACATAGCCAGTTGCTTCCTTTGAAATTGAACTCATTCTCTCCCATACCAATTAGTGCAGGATCTGAGTAAAATAATCTCTTACAAAGCTAATTGCTTTTCTATTCTTTGCCCCACACATAAGAGGAGCCCCAAGTAGGGCCTCCACCCTCAACCACAGCTTGGGTGCATTTTTGTTGACTTAAAATGTCCAAAGTATAATTCATAACTGGTTTACACTTCTTAATCTTGAACTGCCTGCTACTCGATTGAGAATCGCAACAGCACACAATTATTCAGCAAAAAGAATTTTGCCCCACCAAGTATCCAAATTACAAAGGATAGTCATTCAAATGATTCAAATTCCAAAATTGTAGGATATTTGTAGGCCCCACTCCCATCTTGAAAATCTGTAATCCGTGCAATTCTGGACCCTGACAATCATAAACCACAGTAATTTTCCCTGGAGTCTACTCTCAGGGAGAACAATCTTTCCCTTCTATTTTTTCCCCACTAAGTTCCACAAATGCCCTGTATTTATTTCCATACCCAGATCTTTTTATAATCTTGGCAGAAGGCAGCTCAAGTTATGTTCAGGGGTTTTAATAACGGCCAAAGAGAACAATCATTGCAGTGTTGGGGGATGGCAGGAAGGGGATTAATTAAAAATAGGATCAAGAACTGTTGACCCAGAGAACAAAGGAAAAGATATTCCTTTACGTTGACCAGCCGTCCTTCCCCTGCCAGGCTGCACAAAGCCAGTTACATTTCTATAGCTGAATCCTGCCACTGGAGACCAATAACAAAAGGAATCCTGACTCCTGCATTAAACAATGATTCCAGAGTTGGGAAAATACATCCTTTGTCTAATACCCAAAAGTGGGATATTATGTCACATGACTTCCTCCAAGCTGCTAAGACCTGCAATATTGCTGTATAAAACTGAACCCAGGCAGTCACCGTTCAACCTCAGGAAATAAGCAGGATTCCAGGTCAGCAGATTCTCTGACCACATTACCATTGAGCAGGTAGCAGTAGAAAAAGTCCAATCCAGGTAAATTGTCTGACCCTCTACTGGAGCATTAGAACTTCTGTATTTGTACCTTCGAGACTAACTCAATTATCCACGTCTTCTTCAATTGTCCTCACTTCTGAAAGGATGGATCACCCTGCAATATTCAGCCTACTAACCTCTGAAGGAATATACCATTGGAGGTCTTCGATTCTGGGCTCTGGACACTCAATATCATGACTTACTTTTAATCGTGATCTTGCCCTGTGACCCTCATTGTATGAGTGCAAAAAGGGGCAGATGTTGCAAAACCCCTTTCACGTGTTGTGTGTAAAACAAATGAATCTTATTTCATCCCATCTGAAGTTTTCCATTATGAATGGAAGTTTGGAGCACAGCAGACTGAAGGGTTGGGGGTAATATACTTAAGAAAATCAAAAACACCTTTCTGTTTAAGGATAGCTAGTGAGGTGGGGGGGGGGTGGTGGAGAAAACCAGGGCTTTAAACTTATCCCCCTCCATTCCGTAACAAAAAATCCCTCCACAGGCTGAGAAACAGAAGTGGGCAAAATATTTTTTTAAGTTCAAGTAGACCAGTTTATTTCCAGAGAATCCTTTCAGCAAAATCTTGCTGCCAGAAAGGGCCTTATTTGTGTTCGAATCTGTTCTCTCATTCTAAGAAGGATGAGTAAGCTCATGGGCAAGTGTGAACAAAGATGCCTGCAATAAAGAGGAAGTCAACAGTGTAGTGAGTAAACAGCATAATGAGTCCAGAGGGTGAATCCACCCAGACAAGAACTTGAAGCCAGCTTTACTGGGCCAACATAAAATTACCTTTTTCTACTGCCTACATTTCAGCCTTACTCAAGTGGGCATTCAGTTGGCAAGGAAAATTTCACATTGGTGCCCAAGTTGAAATGAACCCATCGAAAAGAAAGCAGGGGGAAGGATTCCTTCACATCCTGGACCCAATACATTTGATGGTAACAAGTTCCAAAAGTATGCATGACCCATTCCTTGAAGAGGATAAATGGGTCGAGGTACAGATTATCCACGATCTGATAGAATAGCAGAACAGGCTAGTGGGGATGTAAGGTCAATTCTTGTGTTTCCTATATAAACCAATTTGCCATCTGTCACCTCAACAGGCAAAGATAGACAACCATCACCACCCCACCTCAAAAGGGGAAATAAAGACAAAAATCAGGAAAATCTAACAGGAATAATAGGAGTTTGAAACAGGTATTCTTGAGGTGGGTTTCCATACAAGCATTATTTTTGAAAGGGGAACTGAGCCTGCATCTTGCTGGTGCAAACAGTAGATCAAGGTTCCACCGTATATATATTTTCAAACTTAATTGTCCCTTACAATCCATTTTGGTCATGAAATTTGTTATAAAACTGTCCGAAAGACTCACCACCTCAAGCAGGATGGATCTTGTGTTATTACTACTTTTACAAGGCAGAATTCAGTAAAACGTTTATAGAAGCACTCAAGTTTTATGACACAGCTATATAGTAAGTCTGATTTTGGCTAGCATTATCTTTCTCAGAACCAATTGCTTAAGGACACGAGGGTCAAGTCTAAAATTCTTAATCCATTCCCATAAGTGTATAGCTTTTCTGGTTTTGTCAGAGTGTCTTTGGGACAGTTTTACAACAAATTTCATGACCAAAGTGGGTTGTACAGGGCAAGGTTCCACATTTCATAGATATAACACTTGGAGGAGGATCCAAGGGGAGCATAATACACAAACAAAAAGAACGTGTGCGCGCGCACATGCAGGCGTGTCGGGTTGGGTGGAACAGGGTCCTAAGAACAGGCCACATATTCACCCTTTTTGGTCTTAAGTGCCATTTAAAGTCCAGAAGGGACTGTTCACACACTCAGCATGTACTTTATAGCCCTACATTATCATAGTTGAAATGTAGAAAACATGAAAGTCAAACTGTGCACAGCAAGATTCCAGTTAATGAGATTGCACATTTTCATAGGCTATGGGAAACACTGGTTAGGACAGTTTTATTCCCCACCCTTTTATTGTCCTCAAAGTGGTGGCGATTGAGATCACCACCTTGACCCACCGCAGTCCATGTAGCATAGGTACACCCATTGTGCTGTTAGAAAGGGAGTTTCCAGGATGTTAATCCAGCATCAGTGAAGGAAAACAATTGTAGCTCTAAGTGGGATGTTATGTCTCTTGGAGGGGAACTTGCAGGTGGTGGGCATTCACATGCATCTGTTGCCCTTGCCCTTCTCGGTGGTAGCGGTTGCAGGCTTTGGAGGAGGCTTGCTAAGTTCTGCTGCCACGTTAACCAAACAAAATCATCAGTTTTAAAATAGCTGGTTGAGGGGGAAACGTTTCACACAACACCACAGATAACTCCCTTGCTTTTCTTTGAAATTGTACCATGAGATCTTTTACATCCAGTTGAGGGGGCAGTTAGGGTTTTGGCTGAATACCTGATTTGAAAATAGTAACCGTTAACAGTGCAGCACTCCCTCAGTATTGCACTGTCAGCCTAGATTGTGTGCTTTATGGTTGACTTTGTGGTGAGTGTTGTATTGCCCTTTAAAAAGGGACCGAGGGTAACATGTTCTTGGAGACCAAACACGTCTCAGTGGGGAAATCATCCTGGGGAAGAGGTCTTCTAGTCAGAGTTATTTAGAGCTAGCTATAAACATGGTGCTGTTCTGAGAAGATCACCAAGTAAATCCTTTTTTGTTCACTAATGAAGTCTCTGAAAGTGTATTATTACAGACTAGAACTTGAACTCTCAATCCTTCTAATTTAGGGACCACAATCACCTAAAAGAAAAAAAACCTTATTCAATGAAGGAGGGAAATGAAATGGGAATGAATGATACCGATATCATCGTGCAACAACAGATCATTCAAATGGAACTGGCTAAAGAATCAAAATTATATTGAACAGAATTATTCTTTAGGTTTCTCCCAGGGAGAGGGAAAAGGGTTAGCTCAGTATCAAAAGCAAGTTTATTCGTTCCTCAATATACTGTTGCAATGCAATCGTACGTGCAGTGCTTCTAAAGCAAGAGGCTTACTGAATGATGTAGGGTTGATCTAATTCTTTACGACAAAAAAAATTATTCATTCTTCATATCTGTAGCAAGGCTTGAATGTGGGAACCGTAGTGATACCTTGGGTTCAATACTGGCTGTTAAGGCTATTGTGGGACCTCGGTTCAATTCTAGCCCAGACTGGCATGATGAAAGTCTCCCTGCCTATTGGTGGAAAGGCACCATTAGTTGAAGTTCTGTTTTCAGTGTGCGTTGGCCCAACACACAAGCATAATATCTCTACAGTGCAGAAAGAGGCCAACTGACCCATTAAGTCTGCACTGACTCTCCAAAAGAACATCCCATCCAGGCTGTTGCCCCCTGCCCTACCCCCAAAACACATTTACCATAGCCAACCCACCTAACCTTCACGTCTTCAGACTGTGAGAGGAAACTAGAGCGCCCAAAAGAAACCCACACAGACACAGAACATGAAAACTCCACATGGTCACCCAAGGCTGGAAGTGAACCGGCACTGAGACACAACAGGGCAAACTACTGTGCCACCCAATTCAGAAGTCATAAATAGAAAAACATTGGAAACGCCAATTAGTTATTTCTTCAGAAGTACCTTCGAACCTTCAAACTCCACTACCAAGGAGGATAGAGGCAGCAGGTACATAGGAGCACTACAGGCCCAATATTCCTCAAGTCATACACATTGCAACTTGGGCATCTCTCTTGTCCTTCATCATCACTAGGTCTCAATCCCCAAACACCTACTCAATAGTATTGTTGGCATACCTTAACTACATGGCAGCAACTCACTACCATCTTCCCAAAAATGCCAGGATTGCCAAAACCACCCACACTCCAAGAATGACAGTGTAACAAAAAAATCAAATAGCATTCATGAAAGGCAACAATGTGATTCAAAGTTATTGGCCCTTCCTCGAGTTAGAGATATTACACACAAACAGTGTTTAAAAAGGAAAACAAGAGATATGTAATATCCCTTAAAGATGGGGGTTAATGTAGAAAATTTGAACCAGACCCAATGCACTAAGCAACAGGAACAGGGTCAAGGAAAGGGACCAAGTAGAACTGGAATAAAGAATGCTCTGCAAAAAGGTAAGCATACCCTACTCTTGCAGATTTTCAAAGCAACATCTCTTATTAGAGAAAGCAAATGTAATGATGAGATTTGTGGCAAGGGCTGGTGGGCGATCTTTCTACCCAAGAAACAGGCACCAGAGACAGACGACAAGCTCTGTCTGGTTCTGAATGTACTGAGGAGTGAAGCTAAGGCCTTTGGAGAGCAGAGGATGCGATTGCATTAATGCACAGGAACCTACGGCCTCCAGTAAAATACACCATAACTAGTACTGGCAAAGGTGGAAGAATTAATCGCCTGAACATTGCTGCGAATAATGCAGGCAAACAATAAGAGTGCAGGTTCACACACACCACCAGTGATTTTTCTATGCCCTTTTTGCAGCAGTCTCCTGGATCTTTAATGGTGCAAGTTTTAGAATTAACAACAGGCTAGGTGTTGCTTTGATATATGTCCAAATGACATTACTCTAAACTGCAGTAGCAAATTCAATTTAATTTTAAACATGCATAGTAATTACAAGATTTGTCTCCCAACGAATGCCAGTCTAACAGAGGGAAACAAAAAAAGTGGTCCACATTTATTTCCTTGTCGTTCCTTCAGCTAAAAGCCATTTCACTATTCAATTAAAAGGAATGGAAAGAAATACCCAACTTCCAGAAAATTCAATTATTTCGAGGTGGTGGTGCATACATCAGATATCTCTTACACTATTCTCATTTAAAAGGTTCTGCAATTGAAATAGTCACTGCTTTGGCATTTTGTATCCTTAATTAAGGGCTGATAGCAGATGATTGTTGCAAACAAATAGGGCCCTGCATATTAAATGTAGAGAATTTACATTCAGCTGTGATTTTATTTTTGAGACACACACAAAATTAAAGTTTTTTTAAAAAAAATGGGTAATGAATAGTGCACATAAATATTTTTACAAACAAATCTCTTCATTCATTTGATTGGATGTGTTTTAATAGCTCGGGGGAAGGGTAATTTCTGTGAAGGGACTTCAAAATCTCCTTGCTGTCCATTGCCCCAAGAATTCATCTTGCTGTGAGGATTTGGGGGGAGGGGGTGAGGAAAAAGGAGCAGTCGGAAAGGAAGGTCAGAAGGGATGGTGAAAACATTCTTGAGGCAACGTTGGAAAGGGTTGAGGAAAAAAGTGAAGACAACAGGAGATGAGGAGCAAGGCTGACATTTAAATGTAATTGAAACTTGTGATCAAGGAAACAATTCATTTTTATCCTTCATCTCATAGGGAATCTAAAGTGGAAGCAAGGACCAGGGACAGGTAAGGTAGGCTAGGTGGTGCTGCTCAGGAGAAAAAGGTCGACACTACGTGGCTGAGAAAAATTAGACCATGAGACAGAGGGGGCAATGTTTAGACAACCACTGAATATCGTGGGGCTACTCAATGAGCAAGGGTGGGTCCAAACAAGGATAAATGACATTTAAATTGAGTAATACATCAGGAGGTAGGGAGACCACTGAGCAAAGAGAAGCGGCTATGACACTGCAGGCTGCAGTATCAGAAACCCCCACTAGGGTGCATTATGAAGCAGACTAAACCACAATTTTTTTTATTTTGACATTGAGAGGATAGGATGTTTCACGCCAGGGTTGATTGTGCCAACAAAATCAGGGAGCTTTTATCAAATAACACCTACAATTGAATACGTAAACATAACAAAACTGCAAACTTATCACTAGGAGTTCTAATCAAGCAAAATTTCCCTCTTTATAATTAGTTAGCAAAACACAGGCATATTTGCTGTGACTTAGCTCCAGGACTGTTAACCTTTCAGAAAACCTCTAGAGAGAGAAACATTTGTTTCTTCTAGCAGGTCCAGGAAGCAATTGCTTGTATTTTAAAATAAAAATGAAACTGGTCTTTTCTACAAGCTTAGTTCTTCCCATTAAGCACATGACTCTGTCCCTATCAACCTAATCAAAACTGATATGACTCAGCATACCTCACTTAAAATCACATGAGAACCCAAATAAACAAACGATCCATTAACTCATTCCTAGTTGAATCAATTATCCTGCATTCTTAGTCACTATGTATTTCCGAGAGAAATCAACCCTTGGTATAACTGCCTCTTAAAACAACCCCACCTTAAACTTAAAATGTATCAAAACATCACAGTGTCACCACAATTCTTATGCATGCACAAACATCAGAAAGGGAAAAGAGGTAGCAATAAATTGTGAAAGGGACAAAATGAAGATTCTGTCAAAGATGGATACAGAACTACTTTGAGGTGTAGAGTTTAGGGCACAATTTTTGGGGAGATGTGCAGTGAATTAAAAGCAGATACTACAGATGCTGAAAACATGAAAATAAAAGAAAAACAGCTCAAGCAGAATCCATAGATTAAAGCAGAACATCACATCAATGTTTCAACTATTTGTCCTTCATGACAGGAAGATGCTACATTTTACAGTCTTTGTCTCTGCTATAAATTCTATTTGACTCAAGTAGTTTTTGCCAATCTTCACCTTTCCTCCTGCCCTTCATGCAGCTCTGTCCATACAACTTTCAAATCCCATGTCATGTGTGGCAACGTCCATTTAAAATCATCTATCCTATTCACTGAAACAACTTAATCTGACAGCAAATATGATATTCTAACCACTCTGTGGGTAATGAGGTTCCTCCTGAATTCCTTATAAATTTTATAGGTGTTTATGTCTCAGTCCTAGCCTCAAGCAGAAACATCTCCACATGTACCTTATTCAACACCTTGATCATTTTAAAAGCTTTCAGCAGGTAACCTCTTGATCTCATCTTTTTAGAGAACAAAGCCCTAGCTTTCTCACTTATTTTTCCTGATATTAAACCTGGAAAAGGAGCCATTCTTCTACCACAAAAGGCCACTGATTCACACTATACAATACAACTCAAGATATAAAATAAAAACGGTTCACAGAAGGAAAAAAGCAGTTATCAAGTTTACTTACAATCTTTTATATCTAACTGATTTTGGAAGGCAATAGCACAGTGGTATGGTTTCTGGACTGGTATTGTTGCTGGACTAGTAATCCTGAGATACAGGGTAATGCTCTGGTGATCTGGGTTCAAATCCTACCATGGCAAATTGTGAAATTTGAATTCAATACAAAAAAAAACACCTAGGATAAAAGAATCTAACAATGACTGTGAAACCATTGTAGATTGGTGTAAAAACCTAACTGGTGCACTACATCCTTTAGGGAAGGAAATCTGCCATCCTTACCTGGGCTGGCATATACGTGATTCCAGATCAGCAAGGTGGTTGAGTCTTAAATGTCCTCTGAAATGGACAAGCAACTGACTCCATTTGAGGACAAATTAGGGGTGGGTGTTAGGCCCAGCCATGGACATCTACATCCCAATGAATAATGCACCAAGAATTTAAATAGAGATTAAATACAATTGCATCCATCAAAACTACATTGATAAAAGTTTAAGTTTATTTATTAGGTGTCACAAGTAGACTTACTGCAATGGACTTGATTAAAAATCCCCTAAACTCTGCAGCCCAGTACCTGTTTGGGTACACTGAGGAAGAATTTAGCATGGCCAATGCACCTAACTAGCATGTCTTTCAGACTGTGGGAGGAAACCCATGCAGACTTCACATAGTGACCAAAGCCAGGAATTGAACCTGGACCCCTGGCATTGTGAGGCAGCAGTGCTAACCACTGTGCTGCCCCAAAATTGCATAGTGAAGTCAACACAGTTAGTTTAAACCTACTCCAGCACATAACAATTGGCCTCAAGATTCCACCTAATTGGCTGGTGTTTGAGTTTATGGCCACATTTGCAAGTGCACATCGCCCCAAGACAGGCATAGCTTCAACACCAAAAAGATCCAAAACGCACCTTGGTGGGGGCAATGGTGACACAGTGGTGAGCATTGCTGCCTCAGCACCAGGGACCCTTGTTCATTTACTAGCTTGGGTCACTGTGTGGAGTTCTCCCTGTGTCTGCATGGGTTTCCTCCAGGTGCTCTGGTTTCCTCCCACAGTCTGAAAGATGTGCTGGTTAGGTGCACTGACTCGAACAGGCGCTGGAGTGTGGCGATTAGGGGGAATTTCACAGTAACTTCATCGCAGTGTTAATGTAAGACTTACTTGCAACTAATAAATAAACTAAGGATCTCCTAGTTGGCTTGCAAGAATGCAGAGATCATTTTTTAAAAAGACATTTTCAGAACAATACTGCAGTGGAAATGTTGGTAATTGAAGTGGATACATTTTTTTTGCTGCACAGATCATTCCGTTGTGCAGTACTTCCATTAGTTTAATGAATTGAACCTAATGTGAAATTGATCCAAAACTGATGAGAAGATCATTGGAATAGGACATTGGAAAGCAAACAAAAAAAAGGGAAGCACTGAAAATTATTATTGATGCATTATACTAATCAAAGCACAAAAAGGATTTGTTTTATTGAATCCTTAAGTTACAATAAATCTCACTGGAATATTCATTGCTTCCATTCGGATGGTCCCTTTGATGACTAAGTAGAAATGACATCAAGTGATGCTTCAAATCTCTTGGGTAAGCTAAACTGCTATTGACTTAATTATACATTGTAATGTTAATGGTGCCTGTGAGGGTAGTAGTAGTATTGGAAATCAAAATGTCAATTTGCTTACAAAATCTACCTGTAGATGAGGAAGTTGAGAGATTCAAAACAATCTTGAATTTATTCCAAGTGATTTATTATTTCTACTCTATGTTGCCTATTTCCAATGAATCATATGCTGACGCAACAATCTCCCCATTTTATCATGCTGAAAACTTACTTCTTTACCAAAGACCTTACCTTGCAGATTTAACTAGCATGTCCATTCAATTTGGATGGCAGGAATGGGGCAAGATGAAAGTGGGGGGAGATTTTTGTAAAAAATTTGAACAGTAGGGTTTCACACATGCTGACTCAAAACTTTTTTCCAACAATCCAATTAGTCCAACATCCCAGTTCTTTCCCCACAGACCTTCAAATAGGGCCTTGTCCTAAGTATATTTCCAATTCCCCTCTGAAAAGTTACTAATGAATCATCTCCACTATCCTTTCAGGCAATCAGACTTCTAGATAATGAGAAGTCATGTAACTCCCTGGGTTGGAGGCCAATTATCTGGGATCAGCTCCCTCTGGTCACCGACACTCCGTGAACGAGGACAATTTCTTCTTGCCTCCTTCATTAAAACCCTTTCTTAATTTGGAAACACTCCTGTTAAATCTCTGCATGATCTTCTTGGTCCAGTGAACAGTCTCAGGTTCCACAGAGATTAGCCATACAGTTGAAGTCTCTTATCCCTTGCTCCATTGTGGCAAATCTCATCTTCACCCATTCAAAGATTTTGACATCCTTCAAAAGAGTGTGTTGCCCAGAAACGGACACCACACTCCAGCTGAGGCTCACCCAGTGATTTAAACATCTTTAGCATGATTTCCTTGCATTCAGGGCTGCACAGTGGCTAGCACTGCTGCCTCACAGAGCTAGGGACCCAGGTTTGATTCTGACCTTCTCCCAGTGTCTTTGTGTTTTTTCTTTCTGGGTGCTCTGGCTTCCTCCCAAACATGTGCAGGTTAGATGGACGGTCCATGCTAAATTACCCTTAATGTCCCAAGTGCAGGTTAGGGGAATTAGCCATGGTAAATGAATGGGTGACAGGAATAGAGGTGTGTCTGGGTGGAATACTTTTTTGGAGAGTCAGTGCAGACTTGATGGGCTGAATGGTCTCCTTCTGCACTGTAGGGATTCTATGGTTCATCCCAAAAGACGAAATGTTTATTTTAACGTAAAATGGAAACTAAAAATACTGGAATTATTTGGCAGCATTTGCAGAGGGTGAAACACAAGTCAACGTTTCAGGTCAATAATCTACCTTCAAAAACACGAAGCGCTCACCCTTGTTTCTCTCTCTCCACAGATCTGAATATTTTCTGTTTTTGCTTCAGATTTCAGAGTGTTTTGCTTTATAATTGTTTTGTTTTTAGAAAAAGGTACTAATGGAAGGGGTTGGAAGACTGAAGTGAGGGGGGGAAAATTGAGAGCGAGACTGGGATTCAAGTCTCATTGAAGCTTGTGGTCCTCTGCCAAAAATATTGAGCACAATGCTGCTTTAAATATTAATAAAAACAATTTTCAAAATGAATTGATTGCTCCAAATATCCTCAACACCAGTTTGAAAATAAGCAATACAAAATTTCACGTCGCAACAGTTCCACCACCTTGAATTACTTCAGAGGTCAAATCTTTACTTAGTTTCTTACTTTTTTTGTGATCACGGAATTTTAAAAAGTTGAACCAATTCACTAGGGCAGCACGTAGCACAGCGGTGAGCACTGCTGCCTTAAGGGATCCAGGTTCAATTCTGGCCTAGGGTGACTGTGTAGAGTTTGCACTTCTTCCCGTGTCTGTGTGGGTTGCCCTGGATGCTTCGGTTTCCTCACAGTCCAAAGATGTGCACTTTACAGGGATTGGCCATGCTAAATTGCCCCTTAGTGACCCAAAATGTGTCGGTAAGGGGGATTAGTGGGGTAAATACTTGGGGTTACAGGTTTGAGTGGAATTTTCCTTGTGTCAGGAGGATTATGTGGGGTTACAAGGATAGGGCCTGGGTAGGATTAATCGGTGGCGGAGACTCTATGGGCCGAATGGCATCCTTCCGTACTGTAGGGATTGTATGATTCTAAACCTTCAGTCTACACTCTCAGGTGTCAGGTGAAAAACATTGAATCAATGTTTAAGTTACAATATTAATACTAAATCCCACTGTGATGTGATGAATATTTCTTTGCTACCAATACCATTAAATAGCATTCTCGGTAATCAGTTGTGCTGTATTATTTCCCTTCCATCATCCTACAAATAAAGGGCCAAAGAGTAATAAAGGAGAGAATAGGGCTTCTTAAGGATCAACAAGGTCATCCATGTGCAGATCCACAAGAAATGGACGAGATCCTAAATGAATATTTCTCATCAGTATTTACCATTGAGAAAAGCATGGATGTTAGGGAACTTGGGGAAATAAATAGTGATGTCTTGAGGAGTGCACATATTACAGAGATGGTATGGCTGGAAGTCTTAAAGCGCTTCAAGGTAGATAAATCCCTGGGACCTGATGAAATGTATCCCAGGGCATTGTGGGATGCTAGGGAGGAAATGGCCCGTCCCCTAGCAGAGATATTTGAATCATCAATAGTCACAGTTGAGGTGCCTGAAGATTGGAAGGTGGCAAATGTTGTGCTTTTGTTTAAAAAGGGCTGCAGGGAAAAGTCTGGGAACTACAGGCCAGTGACCCTCATATCTGTGGTGGGTAAGCTGTTGAAAGGTATTGAGACAGGATCTGCAGGCATTTAGAGACATAAGGACTGATTAGGGACAACCAGCATGGCTTTGTGAATGGAAAATCATCTCAAAAATTTGATCGAGTTTTTTGAAGCAGTAACCAAATAGTAGATGAGGGCAGTACAATTGTTGTCATCTACATGGGCTTTAGCAAGGCCTTTGACAAGGTACCGCATGGTAGGTTGCTGCATTATGTTAAATCTCACAGGATCCAGGTTGAGGTAGCAAAATGGATACAAAATTGGCTTGATGACAGAAGCCAGAAGATGCTTGTAGAGAGTTGTTTTTCAAACTGGAGGCCTCTGACTAGCGGTGTGCCTCAGGGATCAGTGCTGGGTCCGCTATTATTTGCCATTTATATTAATGATTTAGATGAGGAAATAGGAAACATGGTTTGCAGATGACACCAAGATTGGTGACATCATGGACAGTGAAGAAAGTTATCTCCAATTGCAACGGGATCTTGATCAATTGGGCTAGTGGGCTGATGAATGGCAGATGGTGTTTAATTTAGACAAATGCAAGGTAATGCATTTTGGTAGAGTGAACCAGGGCAGGACTTATTCAGTTAATGGTAGAGCACTGGGGAGAGTTACAGAGCAAAAGAGATCTGGGGCTACATGTTCATAACTCCTTGAAAAGGGGAGTCACAGGTAGACAGAGTGGTGAAGGCAGCATTCAGCATGCTTGGTTTCCTTGGTCAGGACATTGAATACAGGAGTTGGGATATCTTGAAGTTGTACAAGACATTTGTATTGTCACACTTGAAATACTGTGTGCAATTCTGGTCACCCTATTATAGAAAAGATATTATTAAACTAGAAAGAGTGAAGAAAAGATTTACTAGTATGCTACCAGGATTGAATTATAAAAAGGAGAAGCTGCATAGGCTGGGACTTGTTTCCTCTGGAGCATAGAAGACTGAGAGGTGATCTTATAAAGGTCTATAAAATAATTAGGAGGCATAGCTAAGGTAGATAATCAATATCTTTTCCCAAAAGGTAGGGGAGTCTAAAACTAGAGGGCATAAATTTAAAGAGAGAGGGGAGAGATACAAAAGGGTCCAGAGGGGCATTTCTTTTTCTCCCACACAGAGGGTGGTCAGTGTCTGGAACAGACTGCCAGAGATAGTAGAGGTGGATACAATTTTGTCTTTCAAAAAGCATTTAGATAGTTCGATGAGTAAGATGGACATAGAGGGATATGCAGGCAATTGGGGCTAGCTTAGGGCTTTAAAAAAAAAAAGAGACCGGCATGAACAAGTTGGGCCAAAGGGCCTGTTTCCATGCTGGAAACCTCTGACTCTATCCTCAACCTCCCTGCAGCCTTCAACATGGTAAACCACACCACCCTCCAAATCTATTCCCCCATTGCACTATCCTTCCATGTTTCCACTCCAACAATTCTAATCATAGACAGATTACCTCCAGTAATGATTTCTCCTTCAACTTCTGCCGTTTACCTCCAAAGTCACCCAACCATCCTCTACATGAATGTTGGTGACAGTCTGTTCTACCTCTTCACCATTTCTCAAATCTCCACTCCATGTTTGTCAGGCCACTTATCCAGCCTCCAGTTAAACAGATAAACATTGAACAAATGCAAAGACCTCCTCGCTTTACTGATATGCCCCCTCTGCTGTACATCATGTCTGATTCATCAGGTATTTAACCAGTCTGTTCCACATAAAGGCTGCTATTTTTCCCCCAACGTTGAAATATTAAGGACAATCAAATCCACAGTGTTCATACAATCTGAATGTGTCCCCTCTAGGCCTACTAAAATACTTGCCAACAATTCTATTCTCCCCTGCCACCAGACTGAGAGCTATCATGGCATCCCATTCAACAGAAAGCCAAATATCACCTTCATCCTCCATAGAATCCCTACAGTGAAGAGGGCTATTAAGTCCATCGAGCCTGCACCAACAATCCCTGGTCCTATCCCCACTAAACCCATATATTTACCCTACTAGTGTCAGGGGAATTAAGGGGCAATTTAGCATGGCCAATCTATCTAACCTGTACATCTTTGGAGGATAAGAGGAAATCTGAACACCCAAAAACTCATGTTGACAGGGAGAGATGTGTAAAATCCATACAGACAGAGACCCGAGGGCCAGAATTGATGCTGAGTCCCAAGTGCTGAGGCAGTGAGAACCACAGTGTCATGTCGCCCTCAGCCCACTTACTGCTGAAACCCTCATCCACTACCTTTGTTCCACCTGCAGGGTTACTTCCCCACCTCCAAACCCATCCAGAACACACTTCTCTTCATATCCTACCTCATACCACAGTCCTCAGTTGTCTACATCAGGCCCCAGCATCTTCATTTTTTTTTTGAGTGTTTGAAGCTTTTAGTATTCACGTGTTTCTCTTTCACTTGCATCCTTCAGCCCTCTTGCTTCCAAAATCTTTTTGTTCCTGTTACTCATCTCTTGTTCCTCTCTCCCACTCAGCCCACTCCCTCCAACGTTTGAATGCTCAAATTCCCACCTTGAATCTTTCAACTTTTTTCCCCCCAAGACCTTGTTTGAAACCCATTCTTTGGGTAAGTTACTGTCACCCTTTTTTAGCTCAGCGTTTTTTTTTAAACATATAAAAGTTTATATGATTACATCCAAAGGCAGTTAAGCTAGAATTCATTGAGAATGCATCATTTTGCCAAAGAAAACAGCAAAAACAAGTTTTAACACTTCTCTTGTACATATTTATACAATAATGGAAGGCAGTCTGTTGCTGAATCTATCCATTGTACATTGCCACGCTGACATAATAGTGATATAGAGAGACACATATCTTCCATAGTCACAATGGCAACTTTTAACATTATATGGATCCCATGCGCGCACACAGTTGGATCAAAGTCATTTCTGGCAATTAGAAAGTCTCACCAGGATTATCCTGGTGTTGCCCAAACCCAAGATGATTAACAAGTGAAAATCTAAGTGAACGCATCCAATCACTTAGTCTTCTTTGTCATATCATTTAGAATATTGCCTCCAGCAGTCCTCTATCAGAATCAACCCTGTATAATAAAACACACCAAGTCAAACATATTAAAAAGAGTAATACATCAGGTCATGCAAGTAATGTGTATCAAGGTGACTGACTTAACTGATGGCAACAGACTATTTTCTAAATACTTTGGGATCAACTAATCAATGCTGTAGTACGGTGGCTCACAATGTTTTCAGTAACATGGCACACTTCAACGAGGCAAACAATTCCACAGCACATCCACTTTTTTCAGTTGAATCAACTGCTCATGAACATCATGTATACTTATGTTTACTACAGTAAAGATTTCCTTCAGAGAAAAGAAGGTGGCTCTTTCCCCAGTACCGAGACCAACATTGCTCAATATCAGCAAAATCATATTGTCTGCTCCTGGGATGTTGGGGGTGCCATGCAGCTGTTGTATTCACCTGTGTTAGGGCAGTCTGTATTTGTGCAAGAGCTTAAGAACATAAGTAGGAGCAGGAGTAGGCCATCTAGCTCTTCGAGCCTGCCCCGCCATTCAATAAGATCATGGCTGATCTGTCGTGGCTCAGTTCCACTTTCTCCCCATAACCCTTAATTCCCCCGTCTATAAGAAACCTATCTACCCGTGACTTAAATATATTCAGCAAGGTAGCCTCCACCACTTCAACAGGCAGAGAATTCCAGAGATTCACCACCCTGAGTGAAGAAGTTCCTCCTCAACTCCGATCTAAACTGACCCCCCTCTTATCTTGAGGCTGTGCCCACTAGCCCTGCTGTCCTTTCTAAGCGGGAAGAATCTCTCTACCTCTACCCTATCCATCCCCTTCATTATCTTATACATCCCTATAAGATCCCCCCCCTCAGCCTTCTAAACTCCAAGTACAGACCCAGTCTATTCAGTCTCTCTTCATAGGCTAACCCCCTCATCTGTGGTATCAGCCTAATCAATGTTCTCTGCACTCCCTCCAAGGCCAATATATCCTTCTGCAAGTGCAGCGACCAAAACTGCACACAGTACTCCAGCTGCAGCCTCACCAGTGCCCTGTACAGTTGCAGCAAGACTTCCCTACTTTTATATTCTATCCCCCTCACTATAAAAGCCAACACTCCATTCACCTTCTTGATCTTCTTGCACATTAACTTATAGTAGTTGCTGCCATCAATGTTTCAACATTCCTGTGTTGTGCTGTGGGAATGTTTCAGTAAGTGTATAATGTGTATTGATCTGTCAGTTAACAACTTGTGTGGAGTTGGGGGGAGGGGGGGCTATTTTTAACTGCGGAGATGACAAACTGCGAAAATAATCAGGACTTTTTTTTGCTAAAGCCCATCACAAGGCTGAGCAACGATCATTAGACCAGCATATTTGGAAAGTATAACCGAGCCAGCCCGAGACATGGACTGAAGTGTGAAGTACTGGAATAGTCACTTGTTTCACTTTTTCTTCTTTCAGAATCACATGTGGATCTTTTGGCAGCACCAGGGCAGCCAGCACTCACCAGTAAAGAGGTTTCCCCGTAAAGAAAACTTGAGAGCGTCTGACTCTTGAGTTGTGTCACTTCCACGCACTTGCATCATAGAATCCTTCAGTACAGGTGGTGGCCATTTGGCCCATCGAGTCTGCAACAACAACAATCCCACCCAGACCCTATCCTGGTAACCCCATATATTTACCCTACTAATCCCTCTAACCTATGCATCCTGGGACACCAAGGGACAATTTAGCATGGCCAAACAACCTGACCTGCATATCTTTGAACTGGGGAAGGAAACCCACACAGACATGGGGCGGGGTGGGTGCGGAAGAATGTGCAAACTGCACACAGACACAAGTCAGGAATCTAACCCAGGTTCCTAGAGTTGAGAGGCAACAGTGCTAACCACACTGCCACCTATTTGGAAGCTGGGGATGAACCTAGGTAATTCTGTTGCTTTTATTCGATGTACCTTCCAATCAGTCCCACAGTGTGCTCCAGACTGGACTTCCAGGCCAGGCGGCTGCTCTCCTTCCAGTTCCTCCTACCCACCCTCCACCAGTAGGCTGTGACACCTCTCAGATCGCACAGCGCAGCAGTGGAAAATCTCTGCTGTACAAAACATTTTATTTGAAACTGCTAATATATTACGTTACCTGAATAGGTTGCCAGACCCTTATTTTTTTAAAATGAATGAAATCTTTGACTGTTCACGGGGATTTATTTGTTGCAGTGCAATCGCTGAGGGATGGTCATCCTGACACTGTAAGAGGTAGAATTGCTGGCTGTGAAAAATCGACATGGTATACAGGAACGGGCTGTATGGTTCAGTTAGGAAGGTCATTATTCTTTCCACATGCTACGTTTTGCAGATGGACTGCAACTTGAGCATTCGCTACATGGTCCAAAACCTTCTGTCTAACTTTGCAGCAAATCATTGGTTCTCACTAAATCCATATCTACATCTGAACATTATTTGACACATTTCAATCAGGAGATCATCAGCAAGATGGAACCTGGATTTCAGAACCTGTGACCACTGTGAAGGATTTCCTTCAAAATAAATTCAGTTTAGGAACTTGATAAACATCAGCCCTAGGATTTAATACAACCTTACGAGTTATTAGGAGGCTGAAAAGGAGGCTACTTCAATAAAACCAAAAGACTAATACTGCATTGCCTTAGCAGACATTGGGAGATTTCAGCAATCAGCTATTTCTTGGCCTTCCATGAACTGAATTTGTATAATAGTGTTCTCAGGAAACGGGGGCACAGGGCAGCAGGATACAGAACTGGAACTTCACTGAACTTGCATTGATGGGCCAACGTGTATCGAAATTTCTCATGTTGTGGAACCACAGAAGACAGGAAGACAATCTATAAGGCCAAAGAATGACATGTTGAAGTTGTGACTTTTGTTTGAAGTTAGTTCCCAATATTTGCATTCTATTTCACAGATAAGGTGTGTGACACTGCAGTAAATAGACTATACATTCAAAGAAGTGGGCACACATGGCAATCTTGAATTTAGAACTCTGTAGATGAACCAAGACAAAACTCCTAGACGGATGGCCTGCTCATTCATCAAGGAGGAACCTTTGGACAAGGAGCTCTTTTGAAATGGAAAAGGGAAAAAGAAATTGGAAGTACAGTATATTCAAAGGACATCTGTACCGTGATATCTAACAGACCAAGCTGAAGCAGCTCTGTATAATGAAGTATGAAAGGGAACAAAATCCTTTACTGCACGAAGGAATCTCATCAATTACACTTTAATTGTATCTATCTGCAGTAGTCTCCAAACTGCTGTATTTCCTAAAGTAGATATTGATTTTTTTTTGGAGTATGCTAATGCCTGTCAAAGCGAGCATTATACATGAAAAGGAGATGGAAAACGTGTTTTGCTGTCACTGATATCACTGCTTCAGCTGCTGCCGTGCATTCCAGAATGGGTCACATAGCTGAAAACTAATACAAATTCATGCCAATCTCATCTGCCGTCTTACAGGACCACATCTCACCTTTTCACTGCCCACTTTTCCATGCCACTGAGCTGAGACCATCTGCCACCTCGTTCTGGCTGTTCTTTCATGCCCGAGGGGCAGAGGAGAAAAGTGCAAACAACTTCACAAATATGCACATGTACAATATCTATTTAAATAAAATATTTTGTTTAGTCACAGAGCTGTCACATGGAGGTAAGACCTTACGAAGGAGACCATTCAGCACAATGCCAACCTTTGAAAGAGTTATTGACCTTACTCCAATTTCCTGCACTCTCCCAAATCCTCACTTCAAGTTGCGATCGCATTCCAGGAAACCATGACTTTGAGAAACATTATTGCAAAGATGTGCGGGTCAGTGATGCTAAATTACCTGAGTGTCAGGAGGATTAGCAGGGTAAATATGTGAGGTTAAAGGGGATAGGCCTGGGTGGGACTGTTGTCAGGACAGACTCAAAAAGGGATCAAATGGCCTTCCTCTGCACTGTAGGAATTCTATGATTTATGATCTTTCCCATAGCAATATTAAAACTGGAGTTGAGTTCCATTGGACATGTCTCACCCAGACAAGGTGAGATACAGTACTGTACGCTTGTAGCGCTGTACATTCCTAGTGAAAATAACTTGCAAAAATAAATAATCAAAGAAATCCTATACAAATAAAAATTAGGTAACACCCAGAAGCTTCAAAGCTATTTAAAAAGGTCCAATTTCATTGCTGGGAGATTGCTGAAAAAAGAAGGAAAAGCTGAGGGCACACTACCAGTAGTTACTGGGAATTTCTGGCTTACTTTTAAAAGCGATTTAAAATCTCACCCACAGTAGGTCATCCCGATTTCAATCCAACTTTTTGCTTGAAACAATCCAAATTCTGGCTTTGGGTGGCTTATGAAAATTCACCTCGTCACTACAAACAGCCTCCTTAACAACCGTGCCAATCTGGTCACAGAACCTGATGTTACGGGAAGGGAAATAACATGTTGATGCAGGCTGCCTGATGACCGTAGACAGCAATGAAATCACGTGAAGACCTGCAGACACAGGCATGTAACGAAAGCTGACAGCAATGACACAAGAGGGGTGCTGACGCAATTACACTAAAGAAAAGTTGCAACTGGGACGACATGGCAGCACAGTGGTTAACATTGCTGCCTCACAGCACCAATAATCTGGGTTCGATTCCAGCCTTGGGTAACTGTTAGCAAGTTCTCCCAATGCCTGTGTGGGTTTTCTCCAGATGCTCCAGTTTCCTCCTACACTCGAAAGATGGGCAGGTTGGGTGGATTGATCATGCTGAATTGCCCATTAGTATCCAAAGATATTTAGGTTCGGTAGATTAGCAATGATAAATGTGGGGGGGGGATGAAATGGGATGGTCCTGATGGGATACTCTTTCAGAGAGTCAATGCAAATTCAGGATTCTATGGAAAATTGGGGGAAAACAGACCCAAATCAAAAACAGTTTTATATTGAGACAAATTAGTAAGGACGTAATGTAACCTGCTAATCACACAAGTATATGCCCCAGGGCAGGGGTGCACTCATGTTTACTTGCACACATGAAAGAGAGAGACATTTATTTACACAGATGTTTGGCAGAGTCAGGAGCTATATATTCACTTGGTCAATAAGTCTAGACTGAGTAAAAGCTAACATAGACCAGGGAATGTCATGAAGAGCCTGTAACATTGGCTGTTAGATATGATTCAAGTGAATATGACTATGTTCCACAGCTATTCAGCACATCAACTTATCATTATTCAATGAGCTAATGACTGATCTGGTAATCCACAACTCTACTTTCCCACCTTATCCCCATAATCAGATTCTCAACCAGTAAGAGAATTGCTATCTCAGCTTTGAGCATATTTAATGATCTAGCCTCTGCAATAAAGGATTTCACTGCCCTCAAGAAGAAATTCCTTCTTATCTGTCTTAAACGGGTGATTCCTTACTCAGATTGTGCCCTCAGGTCCTAGATTCTCCCACAAAGGAAATAACCTTTCAGCAAGAACATTGTGAAGCCCCCCGCCCCCCCCCCCCAAGAATCCTACATGTCTCAATAAGGTTGCCCCACATTCTTCTCAACTTCAAGGAATACATGACCAATCTACTCAACTTCTCCCCAGAAGAAAATCCCCCCATACCTAAGAGGAACCTTTTCTGGATAACCATCATATCTTTCCTTAGATAGGGGATCAAAATCGTTCAGAATTCCAAATGCTGTCAGGAATTGAACATTGTCCTGGATTTTATTTTCCCTATAAAATACAGGTCCACTCACAGCTCTATAAACTTGGCAATGCCACTTAACCTACTGACCAGTTGAAAAGCCAGGTTTCAGTATAACAAAGCACAGCAGGTTTATCTGGCACTGGGGAAATATGAACCCAGCTGTTTGACTGGTAATTTTGAGCTTGAAATGTTGAAATATTTACATTTTTTCTTTCATTTTCAATATTTCAGAGTCCAAGTCACCCACATACCAATACAACAAAAGGAGACCTCAGTGACGCAGGGGGATCTAGTGTCCTAGTACAGGAATTGCAAATGCTTTGTATGCAGGTACATCAAGTAATTAGAAAAGTTAATAGCATGTTATTTATTGTGAAGATAATGAAATACAGAAGTAGGGAGTTTACTCTCCATTTGTATACAGCATTGGCGAGATCACATCTCCAGTAATGCACACAGTACTGGTCTATTTATTTAATGAAGGATATAAATGCATTGAAAGCAACTGAAAGAAATTGTACTAGACTAATGCCTGGACTGGGCGGGTTATCTTATGATAAAAGGCTGGAGAGGCTAGGCTTGTATCGGTTGGAGTCTAGAAAAGTAAGAGACAAATTTATTGAAACCTACAAGATCCTGAGAGGACTTTACAGGGTGGATTCAGAAAGAATCTTTTCTCTTGTGGGAGAATTGAGAAATCAGGATCTCTCTTTTAAGATGGATGAGGAAAAAAAAAAAATCACTCTTTGTATGAGGAATTTTTGAAACACTTTCTCAAAAGGCGGTGGAGGCAGAACTTTTGAATATTTTTAAAAGCAGAGCTTGATAAGAAATGGGGAAGGCGCAGGGTGAAGAGAAGGCAAGAATGTGGAGTTGAGATTAAAATCGCATCAGCCACAATCTTATTGAACGGTGAAGCAGAACTGAAGGGCTGGGGGGCCTACACATCCCAAAAGTCATAGGTTCAAGGCCTTGGGAGTGGCTTTCCATTGAGAACCCAACTGAAATGGTCGCAGTCACCTCCCAGTTGCAGGTATCAGCCTTTATTGCAACTTGGTAAGATACTATAGCAGCAAGCCCCTTTAAGGGGAGTGTCCAAAGGATCATGTGATCCAATTGTACAATGGGACAGGGGCACGTGAATCCTAAGCTGAGCATGGGTTTTTAACCATCTGAATCAATCCTGGAGCTGAATAGAGAAGATGCCTATTGAAGGACTCTGTACGTAGTTTATAACTTGTTGTTAACCCAGTGGTCGCCAATCATTATGATTGTCACAGGTACCGTTGCACTTTTGGGTGAGAAAGAAGCCAAAAACATTGATTTGCTATTCAGCTCAGAGGGCACAGAATGTGCACATAAAATCTCATTAGAAAAAGTGTGCACCTCTGCAATAAAGCAGATATATACCAAAATATGGTTACTTCACCAACATCAAGCAAGTCCATGTAATTTTTTGGTCACTTCACATGTGTCACAAGTAGGCTTACATTAACAATGCAAAATTTACAGTGAAAATCCCCCAGTCACCACACTCCAGCACCTGTTTGGGTACACTGAGGAAGAAGTTGGCATTGCCAATGCACCTGATTTTTTGATGCTGTACTTACATCAAATCATTAGCCACACAATAAGTTTTCACTTCTTCAGATAGTGGATGGAAATGTCATGTTTCAATCTCTGAGATACACTTGGTGAGGGCAGTGAACCTCACTGGGTGCCAGATCTTGGACTCAATGCAAATGGAATTTAATGTTGGCAAGTGTGAGGTGGTCCACTTTGGTAGGAAGAATGGTAGGAAGGACTATTACTTACGGGGCAAAAAACTGCAGCAGGAGACGGTGCAGAGGGACCTCGGGGTCCTTGTGCATGAGTCGCAAAAACCCAGCTTGCAGGTGCAGCAGGTGGTCAGGAAGGCGAATGGGATGCTGGCCTTCATAGCGAGGGGGATTGAATATAAAAGTAGGGAGGTCTTGCTGCAGCTGTATAGGGCATTGGTGAGGCCGCAGCTGGAGTACTGTGTGCAGTTTTGGGCGCCGCACCTGCGCAAAGATATTTTGGCCTTGGAGGGAGTGCAGAGGAGGTTTACTAGGCTGATACTGGAGTTGAGGGGGTTGAGCTATGAGGAGAGGCTGAATAAACTGGGCTTGTACTCGTTAGAGTTTAGAAGAATGAGGGGAGATCTCATTGAGACGTATAAGACATTGAATGGGATGGATAGGATAGAGGTGGAGAGACTCTTCCCGCTCAAAAAAGACAGTAGGACTAGGGGGCACAGCCTCAAGATAAAAGGGGGGCGGTTTAGAACGGAGTTGAGGAGGAACTTCTTCACTCAAAGGGTGGTGAATCTCTGGAATTCTCTGCCCGTTGAAGTGGTGGAGGCTGCCTCGCTAAATATTTTTAAGACGCGGGTTGATGGGTTTTTGATAGGCAAGGGGATTAAGGGTTATGGGGAGAGGGCGGGAAAGTGGAACTGAGCAGCGACAGATCAGCCATGATCTTATTGAATGGCGCGGCAGGCTCGAAGGGCTAGATGGCCTACTCCTGCTCCTATTTCTTATGTTCTTATGTTCTCAAATTAGCAGCAGGGCAATCAATATCAAGGATAGCTTTCACTGTGATGGTTAGCCAGGAGTAAAGGTTGAAAATGAGCCCAATCTACTGATGTCAAGTTACACTCAAGCACCCTCAATTTGAACATACCCACCTATAAAACAGGCATAAATGGTTATTTAACCCACATCATATATCTCAACAAGTCTGAAAAATTTAAGTCTCACCTCTTAACAGATATTATGTGCATCAGGCACACAAAAAAAACATGCAATTAGGGAAATTTTAACTTTTATTGTGACTCATACTTACCCTATTAACATTCAAAGAAACACAATGTATAGAATGGGTCCCAGTGAGTATATGAAAAAAAAATCAAAATTGCAATTATAAGAGCAGATGAATTACTTTTTCTGCTGCACCTGAAAAATCTGGTTACATTGTTAAGCCACCCCCGAGAATTCAATAGCAAATTTCTCCTATTAATACATCTATTCTAGTATTCTATGCTACAAAATGGTTTGTTCCTACATAAGTACGCAAATCGCTTTGAAGGTTGCCATTCACATTAAAGATTTTTTTTAAAAGATTGACCCATGACTTTTGTTCAAGCTACAGTTGCCAGCTTTTAGCTATTCTAAGCAGGTGGACTTCGTTTTGGAATCAGTGCTGAGAAATGATGCCTCAATATACAGAATCTCGTTTTGACATTGAGCTTCTTGCCTGTGGGCTGGAAAACTAGTGTCATCTCTTTTCAGAAAAGTCCACTGAACCACAATCCGATCAGGCTGCAGAGGGGCCTTGCTATAGAATCAAGAGTTCCGGGGAGCCACCAACTAGAGGCTGGCAACACATATCATAAGAACATAAGAAATAGGAGCAGGACTAGGCCATCTAGCCCTTCGAGCCTGCCCCGCCATTCAATAAGATCATGGCTGATCTGTCGTGGCTCAGTTCCACATACCCGCCCTCTCCCCATAACCCTTAATCACCTCTCTCATCAAAAACCCATCAACCCGCTTCTTAAAAATATTTAGCGAGGCAGCCTCCACCACTTCAACGGGCAGAGAATTCCAGAGATTCACCACCCTTTGAGTGAAGAAGTTCCTCCTCAACTCCGTTCTAAACCGCCTCCCCTTTATCTTGAGGCTGTGCCCCCTAGTCCTACTGTCTTTTTTGAGCGGGAAGAGTCTCTCCACCTCTATCCTATCCATCCCATTCATCATCTTATACGTCTCAATGAGATCTCCCCTCATTCTTCTAAACTCTAACGAGTACAAGCCTAGTTTATTCAGCCTCTCCTCATAGCTCAACCCCCTCAACTCCGGTATCAGCCTAGTAAACCTCCTCTGCACTCCCTCCAAGGCCAAAATATCCTTGCGCAAGTACGGCGCCCAAAACTGCACACAGTACTCCAGCTGCGGCCTCACCAGTGCCCTATACAGCCGCAGCAAGACCTCCTTAGTTTTATATTCAATCCCCCTCGCTATGAAGGCCAGCATCCCATTCACCTTCCTGACCACCTGCTGCACCTGCAGGCTGGGTTTCCACACCACCACCCCCTCACTACACCCACCCACAGGCACTCCCGCTTTCCTCTCCACCCCCACAACACTCCTGCCACCTACCCCCCTTACACAATTCTGACTGAGGTGTTCAGTCATAATCCCAGTGTTAACTTTGCACCATAGACTCTTCCCCTAAGCACATACACCAAATATCTGAACCTGTGGTTTCTCTCATACTGAGCAGGATTACTATTGCAACAACACTTGCTGCGCGTCCACCATTTTAGCTGCCCTGAATGTCACATGCTGAGCCAGGCCTGCCAGCATTTGGGTTAATTTAGTTCTGGCTGAGGCAGCAGGCCTCTGACGCGTCACCATCCCACTCAATTACACACCCTGTCGTGAAGCTCGCCACTAGCAAAAGCTGAATGTTCCGCCTTCAGATGCCAACCTTTGGCCCTGTTATGAGTTAGTGGGAACAGGTATCCATAAGCTGCTGGTTTAATGTGGTTGACAATTGTGTCTGTTGATTGATTAATCATGAATCATGGCTGTTTGGTCCATCACGCTTGTACATCCTTTCACGAAAGCCAAAGGCCTTCAAAAGGAGTTATCGAGTTCATCCCACACCCCATGCTCTTTCCCTGTTAGGACAAATACATACGCAATTCTAAATATTAAAGTCAAACTGATATGGCCAATTCACCTTCACACAAAGCAGCAAAATACATTGCTAAGTACAACTTAAGTTTGCCTAGTGTTGCTTTGAGAGACAGGAGAATGTCAATATGTTGAGTTATTTGAGGGTGGTAAGTGAATCTCAAAAAGGTGAAGGGAGAATTCACTCAGCTGATTCAAAAGGAACGTCCATTCTGAGCAGCCCGAATAGCAACTGCATAAATTATAATCAATCACTCTCGATTCCAGGAGTTCACCCTGAGATTGCCAATGTAAAACTCCAAAGCAGCCAGACAATGCTGAGTATCCTGCCAGCAGTCAGTCTTGTAGGCTCTAAGTCTCTGAAGCACAAACTAATAAACTGCCATGGACTATAGTTAAGTGGCTTTTCCTTTTGTGCCTTTTGGAGCTTAGCTCTTGGGAATCTAGACACAAGAACTCTCTTCCTTTTTAGAAGGAATACTTAATTCCTACAATGAGCCACAAGACAGAAGCACTTTCCATTGAGGATATTGTACTTAAAGTAATATTCTTTAAACAATTGTACCCAAAAGATAGACAAGACTTGTATTTCAATAGCATCTTTCTTTCTGGTTGCTTGTCCCCAGAGATTCGTATTTAACTTGAGACAAAGTTTTTAATGAGTGCGCTTTCCAAACCATCAAATATGATTGTTAGAGATCAGATCAGAAACAAGGTATATTATGAAGTTAGCCTAGACCCCAAATTTATTTGATTTTGGCATTAGTGCGAGCATAGGGTGTTTCACTACAGATCGGATTCTATTGACCCCTCTCAATAGTTCTTATTAAAAGAAAATTTAACAGTTAAAATACAAGAATTTGTATACCTTTTACCAATTGAAATACTTAAACATAACCAGATATATCTATCTCTACAGTTCAAATTTAAGCAATAACCCCACAGATATAAATCCTTCAGAATCAAGTAGCACAAAAACAGATACACTCACATGGATACTAGATTTCTAGCATTTTAACCCTTCTGGACAGAGATACAGACAGACAATTGTCTCCTGACTCTGATGCAGAAGTCTCCAGAGAAAGCTAACTTTAAATAGCGGAACTTCAGAGAAAGACCTTTTTTTTCCTGGTAGATCCCAATCTCCAATCTTGACAGAGAGAAAGAGCTTCTCTTTGTAGCTCCCAAGGAGCAATCAAGTTTCCTTACTGAGCCTAGCCCTGTCCAGTCACATGACTTTTCCTGTCAACCAACCTAATCAAGCCCTACTCTAAAAACCCCAGGGGAAACACAGACATCTGCATTAGCCCAAATTGAAACAAACATTTCAGTAATTAAGACTAATTATGCTTCTGCAACATTAACGTGTAGGCAGACAAAATGGCACCACTACACAGAACTGATAAAAACCCTACACAAGAAACATGACAAATACATTTCTTAAAGGTACAGTATCATTACGATAGTGGGTAGGGTGAGCTAAGGAAGGAAAGTGGGATACGAGAGAAAAAAGAAAAGCAGGAGACCAAAGTTTTAAAGAAAATTAACATACTGCAAAGGAAAAGAATGGATGCTTTATAGCCAATGGTCCAACAGGTGATAAGTGGCGTACAAACCAAAATGCAGAAGGGAAGCTTTACGAGTAATCACAACTGCTTTCAATTTTACCACAAAAAAAAAGTGTACATACTGAAGACAGGTGTCACAAATTCCAGTAACAGGTTTTATGTATGTTAAAATTTTAACCCAAAGAAACTTAAAACACATAAGATTACATTTCCATTGTTAAAATTCGTGTTACAGAACATTCCCACAAACAATCCTTACTTGATTATATTTACAAATAATCATTCCTTTAGGCAACAGTCCTTATAGATACTCAAACTATATTTAAAAAATCCAGTATTACCACAAGGCACAACTCACTGTTGTTATAGGGGAAATGTTCCACAGGGCTTCTCCCACCTCCCCACTCAGCTTTGCAAAGGCAAGATTTTATATCAAAAAGTCTGCTTTCTGGAACAATCAGATGCTTCTCTGGGATGACTAAAGGCTGTCCACTTCACTTTTTCACAGTTCCATCCCAGAACATTTTTCAGAAGATTGTGCTGGGTGTGGCCATGTACAACTTGCAACTTCTCTTCAAATGTGTCTTTTTTTCATCTTTTTCCACTGATCATGCTTTTTGGAAATTTACCCTTCCCAGAATATTAAAACTTATACTCTCCTATAGCCGCTACTTTCAGATAACAAAATTTAATAACTTTGCATTATTTATGGCATTTCCCCAGTTATAAAACCCATTATTTTTCTTTGATCTTTAGCAACTGAACACAACAAACCTCCATCTGCTAATGCAAATTTCTATCCAAGTCGTGCTTACTTGTAGAACATCCAACTTGGTTATACTCACTTCAAGCTTTCCACACCTTGCCTCTTTGATGTTCTGAACTTTGTAGACACCCTGTCCCCAGATTAATTAAATTAGTCCCATGCACCATCCTGCTTTACAGAACACCACAGTCGACACATGACATAAAATAAATTTTTCTTCACAACATCTCAGTCATCTTTTGTTATAATGTAGGAAATATCAAGTTTCTAGCACAGCTGGATCATTGGACAAGTGCAAACACACAGGGAGGAAGGTGCATGGCAAGTCCAAGAATTCAACTCAGACATCTTAGGTGATATCCGAATGGTTCAGACAAGAGGCTCAAAATCAGACCCTCATTTAGACTAAAAAGTGATGAAAAGAAACTTTCAAAAATCATATATACAAAAAGGCAAGGCAATAAAAGCACAGTTTCTGTGCTAGTTACGGGAAGCTAAAAGAAAACAAGCCACTCAATTACATTCGTTCAGTAGTGGGCATATGTTGTAACCCTGCAACTAAAAGGATTCAGCAATCATGGTCAGACTTTGAAGCTGCAGCTAATTGAATTGCTTCCAGAACAGAAAATAACAGCCGCATCCAACTAAATCACATCCAGAGGGCAGTGTCCATGGAAACAGAACCCAAATTAAGTGTACTAATGGCCAACCAACAGCACAAGAAAAAAAAAAATTACTCCATAGTTCTTACACCAAATAACACACAAAAGGTTGACAATTAGGTATCTCCAAATGAAGGATTGCAGAGCTGGGAACATTATATTTCCTGTGGATACCCATTCTTAGCATCAGGGCTCAAGAGTTTAGAAGTAGCATCGATAATGTGAAGAAAGTTCCCTCTACTCAACAACATGCTTCACCTTCAACATCAGAAGTATATTCTCCACTGCACTAGTCTAACAAAGTAAAAAGTCTGACAACACCAGGTTTTAGTCCAACCGATTTATTTGATAGTAAACTCACAAGCTTTCGAGGTTTCCCTCTTCATCAGGTGAATGGAGAGTTCTGGCCTCGGACAGAGCATATAAAGCACAGACAGTTTAGAGATTACTGATTAGAATGCGAATCTTTACACCTAACCTGCTGTTCAAGTCCTAAAGTGGCCGACAATGTCTGTGGAAGGAGCACTGATCACAGGTTAAAGAGATGTGTATTGTCTCCAGACAGCACAGCGAGTGAGGTTTTGCATACCCAGGCAAGTCACGGGGGTTACAGATAGTGCAACATGAACCCAAGATCCCTGTTGAGACCGTCCTCACGTGTGGGGAACTTGGCTATCAGTCTCTGCTCAGCAACTCTGCACTGTTGTGAAGGCCACCTCGGAGAACGCTTACCCAAAGGTCAGAGGCAGTCCCCTCGAAAGCTTGTGAGTTTACTATCAAATAAATCGGTTGGACTAAAACCTGGTGTTGTCAGACTTTTTACTGTGTTTACCCCAGTCCAACGCCGGCACATCCACATCTAGTCTAACAAAGCCAGTTTCACTCTTTTTCATGGTGTATTTGAAGGAGACCAATAACTCGTGTTAAATTGCTTTAAAATGTTACTAGTTTGGTGCTGCTGACCCACATCCACCAGGACCTGCATCAGTGCTGTCTAAAGCGATTTCATTTCCATTCTGTCTTTTTTGGACTGAGTTGAAAGGAACAATATGCACCCCCCACTGAGCATGTTGAATGAGGATGCATTGGGAGCAACACCAGTTGTCATGATTCATCAGATCAGTAATGCAATTCAAGGCCTATGGATAGTATGGACACAGTCAACACAGAAGCACAGAGCCACTGCAACAGTTACAGATTGCAAAGAAAAAGCCACAAAACAGGGTAAGGTATGTGCAGACAGAAAAACACAGACAAAAAAAAAGAGAATAGAAAGAGTAACACACAAAAATGGTAGCAAAGCCACAAAAAGGGTTAAAAGTAATAAATTTGAAAAGAGAGACCACACGCAAGGCTGGGAGGCCTTCTACAGACCGGTGCGAGTCTTCCAGCAAAGTCCATGAAGTGGCAATTACAAATATATCTGTATGTGAAATAATATTCAGCAATAACACAAGACAGAAACAGGAAGGATTCTGTAAACACTGATCAGACAGGATAATACCTAGAAGTTCAATGAAAATCAATGCATAGATAGTGAATGATTTGCCGAGCTGATCTACATCATTAGTACCTGTCAAAGCAGGCAACATGCACTAAGTCCCCATGTTTCACTATATACTTAAAGATACAAAGTTGTGGAGACAAAGATCGTAGAGACAAACTGTGGTCAGTTCGGCACAACTGATATTTAAAATTCCTCTGGAAAATGCTAAGGCCTTTGATGCTTATGAATCAGGATCTATGATTCTATGACTGGAGACATTACTGTATATCCTACCATTAAAATGGAGTACATTAGGCAGTTTGCATTCTAAAATAGTTGACTCAATTGTGATGGTCGTACAAATACAATAATGTCTCCAGTTAAAGTCATTGAAGGTTCTGATTTTTAAACAGACTTTTGATGAGGATGTCACTAGCAAGGCCAGCATTTGTTGCCATTTCCTAGCTGCCCTCAGGAATAGTAAGAGTCAAAATGTTGTTGCTGTGGGGAGTGGAGGAAGCCAGATTTCCTTCTGTAAAGGGATATGAAGCAATTGGATATGTCAATCAATGATAGTTTGGACACCGTTGTGGCAGCTGGTTTCAGTTCCAGATTATTTTTTAAAAATCGGCTTCAAATATCTTTTCATTGGCATTTTAAATATTGTACATGCATAGAACTGACCACAGTTAATTAGAAAATCAGGTTAATCTCTGATCTTGCTGACTTCACAGCCTTGAATGCAGATGTAAATGTATGGTGAGACATGTGTTTTCTGCGTGGGGAGACTTATAAATCCTGTGGGCCATGAAGTTATCATTCTGACCAGAGTTAAAACATTTTGCTGAGCACTGACAGAACTGGAAAGCAACAGACTGTGTGTATTAAATGATTTGGTGTTGAAGAATATTAACATTTTGTTTCCCCTAATGTATTAGCCATTTTCCATCCTGGATAAATACACGAAAACTGTTGCTCCCTCAGACCGAGACGCACTCATTTTGTGACCTAAAATGGTGACCAAATTTTATTTTTATGACGGAAATAAATTGAAGTGCTCAGTGCATTTAAATTGACTCCGATCGGCTTCTCCTTTATTTTATCGTTTACATTGTGGCTTAAAGGAAAGGAAAGCTGCAGCTTCACAAGCTTCCTTTTAAGTATGGACGATCATAGGATTTTATCACAGAAGAAGTTGACACGGGAGAGAAAAATATGACAACAAAAAGAATTTGGGAGTGTATCCAGGCAAATCCATGCTAACAGATCTCCAGGTTTAATTATCTTGTAATACTAATTACCAATTACTTTAGAAAACTTAATGAAAAAAGTCTTTGTTGCTGTTATTTGCATTGCAAGAGTTTTTTCCTCCCCGCTTGGGCTTGCTAGAGTGGCACACAGTTTTGTTTATTGTCCATTTGTATCTCCCCAAAACTTCCTCTTTCTACTTCAGTGTTTACAGTGCAATTGTAAACAACATTTTCCCATCCGCTCACTTCCCAAGGTGGACATACAAATCTTGCCAATTGGGGTCATTTACATTGGTTGGGTTTGACGTCAGTCAGTGTTCGAACCCAGCATGAAATTGTTCCATAAATATTCACCTCTAACCTTGAAATAGAGATCAGTTTATCACGAGACAGAAAATGCATTCCAAATATGTAACATTTTAAAACAAAAACGCTTGTACCTCATAGCATGCTGAAAATACTTATTTCTGAGTCTTTTTCCACTTTTCATGTCAGTTATTTGACGAGCCTGTCAGTAAAACTTCTTGTCTGTAGCAGAACATAATCTACAACTTTCTGCAATGCACACCTCGCGTCTAATTTGTTAAATAAAGAGCCACAGTCAGTTGTTATCTACCAGATTCCCACTTGGTAGGAGCAAGAAAATTGCATCATACACACACACAGAGACAGTACCTTAGGCCTTTGACAATTTTCCCACATGATGGCAGACAGCCTTTCATAAGCAGATATCTTGCAGGATTGTTAACGTAACCAAGTTTTTGGTTAAACAAAACAATGGGGCACACTGAATTACTGCCTATGTTTCTTTAATATACTCTGTAGCCACTCTCCAAAAACAGAGTACAGGGTTGCCCCCCATTTAGTTAGTGGTCAGTGTTTTTGATGTCTGCCAGCAGACGAAATGAATCACAAAATTGTTACCATACAGAACAAAAGATATTCACAGCCTATTGAGTGCCATCCCCACCTTCTCTCAGTAACCCCGCACATTCTTCCTTTTCAGATAATAATCCAATTCCCTCTTGAATGCCTCAATTCAACCTGTCCCCACCTAGTATTGAAGCAACTAAAGTTACTGACTGGAAAAGAACAGCTGAGATTTCAGTATACATTGGTTAGAAGCTTGCAGAGTTGTGTCAATGGCTGTGATTTTGCATGAAGACTAATGGCACTCACTGCTGTTACAGAGTCAGCAACATTGGTAGTACTTGTATGTAGCTGCATGAGGTCTAAAAATTCCAGAGGTTATGTGAAAACAGCACTGGCACCAAAATCAAATGGTAAGGGCACAAAGCTGTGGTACTTTGCCCACCAGTTACCCACAAAGTTAAAATTGGTGATTTCAGGTGCAAATGAATTCAGTGTGGTCAGTCAATCACTGCCAGGCAAACTCTGACATGGAGGATTCAATTGTAAAAGAGCACGGTCTTATTCCTTCAAAATTTGATTAGTATCAGATTTTTAAAACCTTTCCTTTCTTAAAATCACATCTTACTGTCTCAATGTTTAACTCACCCGCTGCACATGTTCAATCCAATTTATAATACTTGGTTTAAGATCTGAGTGAGGATTCTTCAGTCAAGTTAGAAGCTCGTCTTGCTCATAAATATCACAGACCCTCTTGTGCTGAATCATCTGCCCAATGGTAGCACATCGCTGCTTAGAAGAACACAAAAATCTCCGAATGCAGCTGTCAGCACAGCGAACAGCAAGTTCCTTCAGTGTTGGCCATAATATTCAATCACTATCTGGGGGCACACGACTAATAATGATGACTGAAGGAGTTGCTGACAGCTATCAGTCAAGCGGAGACGAAGATGCTGCCTTGTGAAACTCAATGTCGTGATTAAATATTCATTCGGAGAGCGAGATGTCGCAGGTGTGTGCTCAACAGCATTCAAGTCTTGGCAGTCTGTTGCTTTCGTTCACACCTTCCAAAGATAACTTCATTGGGGTGGGGGGAAGCTGAGCGACTGGCAAATGCTTCTTTAAATTTTAGTGATGGAAATAAGGACCGGAAATTTCAAAAGGGGTTACCCAACTGCAACTCATATCCAAACCTCATCAACCCTCCACACCACACTGCCCCCACCCACAAGGGAGAAGTAGCTAACACCATTTCTCATGTGTTTCAAACCTCTGCAGGAAACCAAAAAAGCTGCCTGTGGAATTTCAAGGCCAACATGAAAATGATTTGAATCAAGCTTTGACAAGTGGACACTCAAATCTTGTTCCAGTGACTCTTGTTGAAACATGCAGGAAGGCACAAGTAAACAGAAGCTCAAGCTACTGATGAGATAGGTAGGAAAGGTATCAAGAGTTACAGAAAAAGGGGAGGAAAAGTGGGAGGTGAGGAACGTCAGATTAGCCACAATCTTATTGAATGAAGCAGGTTTCAAGGGGCCGAGCAGCCAATTCCTGTTCCGAAATCTCGTCATCTTACAGTCTCTCCACTTTGGAGAAGGGTCACAAAACTAGCACTAGCATAGAACTAGCACACAATATAGAAACAAAAGAACGAAGAACAGTACAGCACAGGAAACAGGCCCTTCGGCCCTCCAAGCCTGCGCCGCTCATTGGTCCAACTCGACCATTTGTTTGTATCCCTCCATTCCCAGGCTGCTCATGTGACGATCCAGGTAATTCTTAAACAATGCCAGCATGTCTGCCTCCACCACCCTACTTGGCAGTGCGTTCCAGGCCCCCACCACCCTCTGTGTAAAAAACATCCCTCTGATATCAGAGTTATACCTCGCCCCTCTCACCTTGAACCTGTGACCCCTCATGATTGTCACCTCCGACCTGGGAAAAAGCTTCCCACTATTCACTCTATCTATACCCTTCATAATTTTGTACACCTCTATTAGGTCTCCCCTCATTCTCCGTCTTTCCGAGGAGAACAACCCCAGTCTACCCAATCTCTCCTCATAGCTAAGAGGGATGCTGCATATAATGCTGCAAGATTTTGCTTCAGTCTGTTTTTGCCTGGAAGAATTTGGGTTTATTTTACATGACGATGTTATTAAAAATATTTGCTTCAACTCAAAGTATCGTCATGGACAGAGACAAGTTGTTAGAAATACTTTAGGACATTGTCTAATAATTCAACCACAATGAGCAGTCTCGGAATCTCCAATTTGGCAGCTACATATTGGGTCGTAAATGTACTTTGGGTCATAGGAGACATGATGCAAGGTCCATTTACATGGTGACTGTGACATTCAGCCTGACAATTTCAAAAACCAAGATCAAATCCCAGCCAGCTGACACCCAAATTTGAAAACAAGAACACTTTTATAAAGTGTGAACATTTTAAAAATGATACAAAAGGAAACAATGGGGATGATTTCCAACCTTCCACCAATCCTTTCCAATGGCACGAACCTGATCATACCCAGAAAGAGAACAAGGACCACTTGCACGAGATTGACAGGATTTCAATCTCATTAGCAAGTTCACCACATGACCTTCCCCCCTCCTGGAGTATGTCTCTCTCTCTGGTCAGAGGCCACACTAGCGTGAATCATGACTGGTCTCCTGGAGGCCTGGAGTGATGGTTGTGCCAGGGGACCCAGGGGCAGTATCCACCTGATGCCATATGTTCAGTAGATGCTGCCAGCATGCCAGGTAGGAATGTTGGGTCATGATAGGGACCTATTGGGAGGACCCCAATGCTGGTGATCAGTTTCAGGGAAGGGGTGGGGGAAACATGTTGACACTAGGGGGTTCTGAAGTCCATAGGGAAGGAGAAAGTCTCCAAGTGTACTGAGATTAGGAGGTCTTGTATAACAATGTGCAAACACTCTGAACCCAGGCTTACCGGCACGTTTAGCAGCCCCCTCCCCAAACACCATTGGCACAGAGCTCCCAACTTTCCTAGAAAGTAACCAAGTGTGGGAGGATTAGGGTGCAAAGCATGCCTGAAAGAACACTGATCACTCCTGTTCTCTTGCCATTCAGACACGACAAAAGTTTTTGGGAGAATTCTGCCCAATTGATCAGCTTGACAAGAAAAGGACAATAAAGCCTGAGAAAATGGCAAGCGTAAAAGTTGAAATTTCTAATGTGAAGCACAGGAGGGTTGCTGGGAAATGTCAATGAGAAGGAACAGGAACAGGGAGAAAATTTTGAAATTAGACACTATAGGTTTTACCGTCTTTGAGAAATTCCTAATCTGCTTGCAAAAAGTATTTCAATCATTTTGGCTTTCCCAATCTCAGGCTGCCTGCTCCCTCCCCAACCATCTCCCGATTACCTACATCGGGAGCCAATCTGCTGCCCATTAACCGATGATCAGTGCCTTCCTCGACTTTCAAGGGAGCAGATGTCAGCATTCATTTACAACTTTCAACAGTAAAGCCCATCAACTCAGCTGGAATACAGATCCGTCTAAGCCAGAGCCCAACATAATTAAGAACATAAGAAATAGGAGCAGAAGTAGGCCATCTAGCCCTTCAAGCCTGCATCGCAATTCAATAAGATCATGGCTGATCTAAAATAGATCAGTTCCACTTTCCTGCTTTCTCCCCATAACCCTTAATTCCCTTATCTGTCAGAAACCTATCTACCTGTGACTTAATTATATTTAGCGAGGTAGCCTCCACCACTTCAACGGGCAGAGACTTCCAGAGATTCACCACCCTGAGTGAAGAAGTTCCTCCTCTACTCCAATCTAAACTGCACCACCCCCCCCCATCTTGAGGCTGTGCCCTCTAGTCATGCTATCCTTTCTAAGAGGGGAGAATCTCTCTGCCTCTACCCTATCCATCCCTTTCATTATCTTATACGTCTCTATAAGATCCCCCCTCATCCTTCTAAACTCCAACGAGTACAGACCCAATCTATTTAGTCTCTCTTCATAGTCCAACCCCCTCAACTCCAGTATCAGCCTAGTGAACCTCTTCTGCACTCCCTCCAAGGCCAAAATATCCTTGTGCAAGTGCGGCGACCAAAACTGCACACAGTACTCCAGCTGCGGCCTCACCACTGCCCTGTACAGTTGCAGCAAGACCTCCCTACTTTTATATTCTATCCCCCTCGCTATAAAGGCCAGCATACCAATCGCTTTCTTGATCACCTGCAGACTGGGTTTTTGCGACTCAGGTACAAGGAGTATCTTATTTTAAAACTTACGTTTTTGGAATGTGCTGGGTGAGGGTGGCACACTGCAAGGGACGTGTGTAGCAAAGGAAAGTCTCCCATATGCCAGTTATGCCCTTACCATATCAAACACCTGACATTTCCAAATAACCTGGAACATCTTCACTTGGGCTCTTGCCCAGGTGCTGCATTCTGCCGTGCCAGCTATATTATTGTGCATACCATCAAATCAGGCTAATCAATCAGCTGCACTTTAATGCATCGCATAACAAGCAGCAGCCAGACAAGTCAGTGTTTTACGATGCTTTTGAAATACATATAGAAGCAAGGACTTGTTTTGACCTTCAACACTTGGGCCGCATTTCAATTTGGGACCCACTCCCATCAGTTTATTGTGCAGGTACCAAAGGTAAAAGTTAGTCTGTATTTTAGCAGGATAGACAAAATCAAACAACTCTTGATGCATTGGATGTTGGCCATAGGGCACAGTCTCAGTTTCTGACAACTCAGGCTCCTAATTTGATGACTGCCTAACTTGGTCGATTGGCAGGTACAAGTGCTGTCAATTAGTTTTGTCAGCTATTTGCTGATGCTACAGACTATTCTTGCTGCACTATTTTGTAGAGTGCTCCTTGCTGCGGAAACCGATTTGGCATTATACAGCACCTATTGATATTAAAAGTAACATTAACTCTCCAGGAATATCCTCCCAGATAGACGTCTATAATTACTGGGGTTAGAACACATCGGAACATAGGAAATAGGTGGTTTAACCTATACGGGTTACACAGTGGTTAGTATTGTAGCCTCACAGCACCAAGGACCTCGGTTCAATTCCTGGCTTGGAAGTCTGCACATTCTACCAGTATCGGTGTGGGTTTCCTCCAAGTCCAAAAGACATGCTGATGAGTTGCATTGGCCATGCTTAATTCTCTGTGCACCTGAACATGCACCGCCGCAGCATGGCATCTCAGGAATTTTCACCAACTTCATTGCAGTGTTAATGCAAGCTTACTTGTGAAATTAATAAACTTTAAAGCCCTTCACTGCTTGCTCCATAAAACAAGATAATAAAAAATATCTATTGATTACTTTGGAGTCCAAAAATTTAACAGTCTTGAATAAGGGCAGCAACAAATGTCTGGATTGAGAAATGCAGAGCTTTCTAATCCTCTGAGGATTAGAATCCTCTTCTCATCTCAATCCAAAATGGCCACCTCCTTATTCTGAAACTGTAACCCTTAGTTCTAGACTCCACCAAATCAGGGGAAACTAGCTTTGAACATATTGTATATTTCTGTAATAACCCTACATAACTCAATGTGGCAAATAATTGAACAAAGAGTTTATTGATAAAAAGAACTAGATCCATAAAGTGTTCAACAGCAAAATTAATACAGGTCCACTCCTAACAAAGCCCAAACTCCAATAGAGCCCCAACTCCAATTGAAGTCCCCCGCCATCACTGGGATTGCTCACCCATGCTTCCCTCAGTCCAGGTTCATGATTCATTGCATCTGGCCTGGTCATGTAGTTTGTAAAGGATCACCCTTAAAAGGGCTACCACTGTTTCCGTGAGATGGTCACTTATCTAGAACTCCAGGGAGTATACGCTCACCCCACACAACCAGAACATGTTGGATGGGCAAAATGAGCACTTCAAAGTTTGGGGAAAGAAAGTTGGTCAGTGGCTGCTTCTACTAGTTTCAGCTCTCAAATTTACTACATTGTGAAGCCAGCTTTTAATAAACGTTAATCTCCTCCACCCACACAACTTCCTTCACCCTGGATCCAAGGAAATTTCTCTTTGTTAATTTATAACTTTTTAATATCATACCCACCGCCTAGCCACGTATGGGCAGGTATGTTATGACCAATCCATGAAAGTGATGGCACTTCCAAATAGACCAAAGGGACAAAGCCACACTTGACCAGGGCTCTATAGCCACTTCTGCCAACCTCTCTTGCTACCAGTTAACAGAAGTTCAGAAGAGGTGACGTCCATTTCATTGACTTCAGGAAGCGTAAAGGAGAATATGCCCCTTACAACATCAACGGGGGTGAAGTAGAAAGAGACGGGAGCTTAAGTTTTTAGGTGTCCAGATCCTCTATGCTGACACTATATAGTTGAGAGTCTATCAACACCTCTTTTTCAGAAGACTAAGGAAATTTGGCATGTCAGCTATGGTTCTCACCAACTTTTACAGATGCACCATAGAAAGTATTCTTTCTGGTTGTATCACTCTTGGTACGTCTCCTGCTCTGTCCAAGGCCACCAGAAGCTACAAAGAGGTCATGAATGTAGCCCTATCCATCACACAAACCAGCCTCCCCTCCATTGACTCTGCCTCAGCAAAGCAGCCAGCATAATTAAACACCCCACGCACCCCAGACATTCTCTCTTCCACTTCCTTCCGTCAGGAAAAAGATACAAAAGTCTGAGGTCTCATACCAACTGACTCAAGAACAGCTCTGTCCTTGCTGCTGTCAGACTTTTGAATGGACGTACCTTAAGTAGCCCGTTCTCTACACCCTAGCTATGACTGTAACACTACATTCTGCACTCTCTCATTTCCTTCTCCAAGAATGATAGTGAAAAGTATTGTTTCTTTCACGCTACGTTAATGCATGCGACTATAATAAATCAAACCAAAAATCAATAAAATCCTCATCATCAATATCCTGGTAGTTAACACTGCTGAATGAGCTTACTAATCCCTTCTATTTTATCAGAGCCAGACAGAGGTCTGTATTGTGACTGCAGCAACATTGACTTGAATTAATGTAGGGTTCTGTTGTTTGGAACTTTCCCCTGGGACATTTCAGAATGGGGCCTGATTGGATTGATTGCAAGGTAGGGTCACGAGAGAGTGGATAGATAACTCAAGAAAGTCTGCTTTGGGGATTTTAGAAAGTAAGTATCTCTAGCTATCTGAAATGGAGACTGGAATCTGCTGAGAAATAAACCTTTTTCTCTGAGATTCTACTGTCTGGAGGTGGAGCTGTCTCTGGAAATTGCAGCATGAGAATTAGAAGGCAGGTGTCTAGCTGAATCCCTCTCCAGAAGTGTCAAAAGTCTGCAAATTTAGTACCTACATAAGCATCTTTGGTTTCTGTGCTTTACTGGTTCTAAAGAAGGGATCATGTCTGTGGGAGATACTGTTAAATTGGATTAATAGAAATAGCTAGCTGTTAAGAATTATACTTTGTCATGTTCAAGTATTTTAATTGGTGAAGTTATGCAAATTCTTTAATAAACTTTGTTTTGATAAAAGCTTCCTCGTGGGTCACTTGAATCATACCTGGAGTGGAACACTTGAGATTGACGTGAAAGTTAGGGTATAGGCTAACCTCACAAAATACCTTGAGTGTTTCTGATCTGGTCCTTAATAATATTAACATAAACAGAGGTCAAAGTTGGGAACTCTGCAACAAATAACTCATCTCCTAAAAAGTGTGCTCCCCTCTACAAGGCACAAGTCAGGAATGTGATGAAATAGAGATGCTCTCAGGCAAGTGAAGTCTAACAGCACAAGAAGCTTGACACCATCCAGGCAAAACAGCCTGGGATCAGCATCCCGTCCACCACCAGCGGGCTGCCATGTGTATCATTTATAAGACGCACCGCACCAATTCACCATCTTCCAAAACTGTGAACCAGTAAGTTCCCCTCCAAGTGACTCACCATCCTGACTTAGAAATATATTGTCATTCCTTAACTGGAATTCCCTTCCTAACAGCATTGTAGGAACTTCAGGAAGCCTAATGGAGAACATGTCCCTGTCTACATCAAGAAGGGGGGGGGGGGGGGGGGGGGGGAGGCAAGAGGTGGAGTAGAAATGGTTGAGAGTTTCAAGTTTTTAGGTATGCAGATCACCAACCACCTGCCCTATTCTGCCATGTCGACACTATAGTTAAGAGAGCCCACCAACACCTCAACTTTCCTCAGAAGACTAAGGAAATCTAGCATGTCCACTACAACTCTCACCAACTTGTATAGACGCACCATAGAAAGCATTCGTTCTGGGTATAACACAGCTTGGTACGGCTTCTGCTCTGCCTAAGACTGCAAGAAGCTACAAAGGTTTGTGAATGAAGTCCAGTCCATCACACAAACCAGCCTCCCATCCATTGGCTCTGTCTACACTTCCTGCTGCCTTGGAGAAACTGCCAGCACCCCATGTTTCCTCGACGTTCTCGCTTCCACCTTCTATCAGGAAAAAGGTACAAAAGTCTGAGGTCATGTACCAACTGACTCAAGAACAGTTTCTTTCCTGCTGCCAGACTTTTGCATGGACTTACCTCGCATTAAGTTGATCTTTTTCTACACCTTAGCTATGACTGTAACACTACATTCTGCACTCTCATTTCCTTCTCAAAGGAATGGTATGCATTGTTCGTATAGCATGCACAAAAAACTTTTCACTGCACTTTAATGTGACAATAATAAACCAAATCACTGCAGGTATATCTACAACATGTGATCTGCCTGAAGGAGGAAGCTTGTTATCACTTTCTTGGGGGCAATAAATACTAGCATTGTCAATGACACTTAAAACACACAAATAAATAAATAATGGCTCTGAACTTCAATTCTTAGAACAGAATTTAAATGCGCAATCTCAGACTTGCAAAGGTTTTAAACAGCAAGGTGGCCATTCAGACCATCATGCTTATGTTAGCTCTCTACAAGTGTTATGCAACAAGTCCCACTCTGTTCCTTCCCCATAAACTTGCTGCAACATTTTCTCTCTCAGCTATCCGATTTCCTTTTGAACATTACTGTTGAATCAACTCCCACCATCGTTTCAGGCAGTGCATTGCAAATCATAATTTGCTGCATAAAAATCATTGCACCACCTGACCTAACAATTCGCCAGCTGACAAAAATTCTCATTTACCCAATCAAAACCCTTCATTATTTTCAACACAATTTATTAAATCTCCCTACAATCTGCCTTGCAACAAGTCAAACAATGTCAGCTTCTCAAGACTCTTCATGCAATTTGAAGCCATTCTTCCCTGCCATCACGCCACTAACTTTCTTCCACACCCTCCCGTATCACACTGCCCATACACAAGCTAAGGCTGAACCAACACAAAGATTTAGCATAGCTTTGCTTTCTTTTTACAAGGTTGCATGTTGTCCACTGAAAATACCTAGATGTTTGTACAGCTGAATAATTAAAGTCGCCTGAAGATGAGCGCAGCCCCGGGGTTTGGGGGGGGAGGCAGGCTTTCATGAATAACCTCAGCCAGAACAGCAATCAAACCTGCGCTGTTAGCATCACACTGCATCACAAACCAGCCGCCCAGTTAACTGAGCTAAACAGCATCTTTATAATACGCAACTATTTATATAGCAGACAGACAGGACTGTCTATACCTTCACGATGACTTCTGCCCCAGACTTACGACAACACTCGCACGCGGCTCTCGTTTCATCAAAACGTAGATAGCACTGTTTCCCTGTCCCACATTAACCCTAATACCACACTTTATGTCTTTTGTTTAGAAAGCCCAGGATCCAATTTGCTACCCATGTTAATTTAAACCTGCCACCTTCATAGCTTATCAGTTGTTTGCAAATATACAAGAGAGATTTGGTCCAACTGCATTAAAAGCATTGCGTGAAAGATTACCTGCCTCTTTCTCCTACCTCCCACCCGCACTGAAAAACAAAATTTTGTTAGATGCCATTTTCTGATTGCATCCCCTTAAAATCAAACACTTCACTAAACCTAAAAGCACCCTGGGCAAGTCATGTCAGTTCCTGTCATCCCTGTTACAGACACACAAATATAGGCCAGTGAAGAGCAACAGCAACTTAACATCATGTCTGGCAGATGCACTGGCGGGGAGCTGTGTGTTAGAGTGCTGTCAAAGCAACATTTAAGCCATAATATTTTTATCTCCCACTAATTTCCAGAGAAAGAAAAAGGCACCAATTCCAGTCTCCTCCAAATTTTGTCACCTGAAGAGTCTGCATTAAAAAATGAAACAACTAAAACTAATGCACATCCTGACCCTTTAATTAGAGGCAAATTTTAAATCTTCAACTTCAAACGTCTGTAGAACCTTACCTGTCACTCATTTGCTTTATCCCTCCGCTCCCGTGCTGGTCAGTCCTCTGACACTTGCAGTCTCTTGCCCTTCAGCCACCTCAACCCAACTGTCTGGGGCTCTTTGGCTGCTCAAATCCATAACTCTGACCCATCTCCAAATCTCAAAGAGGTTAACTTTTCACCCCTTCATATCTGTGCCACAAACAAGTCTACCCTGGTAAGAATTGATACTATTTACTTTCAACATGTGAAGGTTTTACACTAATAAGTTGAGTCTGTCTCTCTCCCCATCATAATTTCATTGTTGAATTTACCTTGTGCGCACTCAGCCCCCTTTTGTTTGGAACAGGATAAGAAGCTTCCCAGATTCTGGTAAATGCACCAATTCACACTAGATCAGGCTAAAAAGTGAGCATCATCATGCCTTTCACAGCAAGCATCATAGTCAAATACTGAGGGGGGGGGGGGGGTGGTTGTAAGAGGTCCCAGGTAGGAACACAGACTCTCGCCTGAGCTTAGGACCAGAGATCAACCATTGTGGATGAAATTATTGAACTCCACACAAGCCAGCAGCTGAACACTATCTTCACTTCGCCATTCACCACAATATCAGGATGAACAAGTGAGGTTTCTTTTAAAAAAAAATGACTTTTTGAACACTTCCCATATCTCATGGAGCCTCATTGCTATTCAGCACCACCAGTTATGTGGGCTAAGGTTGTCAATCCAGCCTTTGACTCAGCTACACAGATGGCTTAGAATCACGAATGCTGAGTATCCCCTCCTCTGGTGAAAATTGGTAAAAACAAATGTATCTGAGTGAAATTATTTAATATGTTTCAGCTTTCTCTCACCTCCACATATTTAAACTGTCAAGTCCACACACGAGACTGCAATCACAATTTCATCTTTAGCAGCTAGATCCAAACCTATTGACTAGATACATCAGAAAATAATTCTTATTATAGCAAGTTCCTTTATAATAATCCCAAAAGAAACACTGTTGGAATGCTTATGAACATTGAACTGAGACCATATGTCAACAATGCAAAATAGCTATGGCTGCATTCTAGCATTGGGCCTGTGTTTTATTTCACTCGGCTGTCTTGTTCTGTGGAGGAGGCTTAAAGGGATACATGCAAACAAATAAGAAAGGTGGAATGAGGGTGGGGGAGTAGTGTTATAAAAAAACTCTTCCATTCAGTTCATTCCACTTAACATAACATAGCCAGAGATATCATTCACCCACCTCCAGGATTCTGAATGCCTGAAGAATAGCTAAAATACTCTAAGCTCATGAAGTAAAGATTACAGCAAAATATGTGACGGGGAACAGGCCGCTCGACCCAATTATGTACTGGACCACCAAGCCACTTTCCATTCCATTGAGTTCACCTCAGCCCTTCAGCACACCTTTCCACTCACTTTTATCTCACGTACTCATACTTTTGAGAGCAAAAACCACCTCTTGTGGTAGTAAGCTTATCGTGGATTTATGAGTAACTACCCTGCCTTTACCAGGGTCCTATGCAAACTTAACTTCAAGTCCGATTGCTATACCCCTAAAAATTTCTCATTGTTTTGTTGACAATGCTGGTCTTTGCTTATCTTTATCATTTGATTTTTTTTACACCAAATTTGGTTTATGTTCCAATGTGTTGCTAATTCACTATTTTCCTTACATTTATCTATGTTAAAGGTCATTGGCCACTTAGCTGCCCCTCTGCAAGTTTTCTAACAACATGCAGCACATTGCACTCTAACTATATTAAGCACACTGCTTCCAGTGCAGATCCTACTATCCGGTGTTAAACTGGCAGGTCTATAGTTCTCAGCTTTTATGCCATCTTCCTTTTTGTTTATAGCTTGTCAATCGTCTGGCACTATCTCCTCATCTATGGAATTTCTATATAGCTCTTCGCAGTCTCCTTTGTAACGTCCTTTATTGTGCGCGCACAGAATTTTAGTTCTTCCATCCCATCTTATACTTACTCTTAAGCATGTTCCATAGTGAAATATCCACTTGATTAGTCTCTTCAATAGAAGGCGTTAAATCAGATGTTCAATACATTTACTATCCCACCATCATTACCAGTGAGCTTAATTTGCTCAAATTTAGTTCTCTCCCTATTTCAAACTTCCTTTTGTTATTTATGTGGCTATGGAACACATTTCTTTTTATATTTCTGGATAACTCAATTTCATAAGCCCTCCAGCTCATCTTGATGACTTTATCCCCCCAAGTTCTTGGCATGCCTCCCTGTCCTTTCCTAAAATAGGTACTTACTTTAGATTCAGATTTCCCTTTAATTCTTCACTCATCCATGGTGCCCCACAATTAAAGCTGATTTTGACTTTTACATAAGAACATAAGAACATAAGAACAATAAGAACATAAGAAATAGGAGCAGGAGTAGGCCATCTGGCCCTTCGAGCCTGCCCCGCCATTCAATAAGATCATGGCTGATCTGTCGTGGCTCAGTTCCACTTTCCCGCCCTCTCCCCATAACCCTTAATCCCCTCTCTTATCAAAAACCCATCAACCCGCTTCTTAAAAATATTTAGCGAGGCAGCCTCCACCACTTCAACGGGCAGAGAATTCCAGAGATTCACCACCCTTTGAGTGAAGAAGTTCCTCCTCAACTCCGTTCTGAACCGCCCCCCCTTTATCTTGAGGCTGTGCCCCCTAGTCCTACTGTCTTTTTTGAGCGGGAAGAGTCTTTCCACCTCTATCCTATCCATCCCATTCATCATCTTATACGTCTCAATGAGATCTCCCCTCATTCTTCTAAACTCTAACGAGTACAAGCCTAGTTTATTCAGCCTCTCCTCATAGCTCAACCCCCTCAACTCCGGTATCAGCCTAGTAAACCTCCTCTGCACTCCCTCCAAGGCCAAAATATCCTTGCGCAGGTGCGGCGCCCAAAACTGCACACAGTACTCCAGCTGCGGCCTCACCAGTGCCCTATACAGCTGCAGCAAGACCTCCCTACTTTTATATTCAATCCCCCTCGCTATGAAGGCCAGCATCCCATTCGCCTTCCTGACCACCTGCTGCACCTGCAGGCTGGGTTTTTGCGACTCATGCACAAGGACCCCGAGGTCCCTCTGCACCGTCGCCTGCTGCAGTTTTTCGCCACGTAAGTAATAGTCCTTCCTACCATTCTTCCTACCAAAGTGGACCACCTCACACTTGCCAACATTAAATTCCATTTGCCATTTCCTGGCCCATTCGCCCAGCCTATCTAGATCCTTCTGCAGACTCTCCACACCCTCCGCACAATTTGCCTTTCCCCCAATCTTGGTGTCATCAGCAAATTTCGACACCCTACACTCGGTTCCCTCCTCCAGATCATCTATATAAATGGTAAATAGCTGAGGCCCCAGCACCGACCCCTGGGGCACCCCACTAGTCACCAACCGCCAATCTGAATAGCACCCATTGACCCCCACTCTCTGCCTCCTATTTGACAACCAATCCTCTATCCACGCTAACACCCTACCCCCAACTCCATGTCCTCTGACCTTCTGCAGTAACCTCTTGTGAGGTACCTTATCAAACGCCTTCTGAAAATCCAGAAAGACCACATCCACCGGCTCTCCTCTATCCACCGCCCTAGACACATCCTCATAGAACTCCAGTAAATTTGTCAGACACGACTTCCCTTTAATGAAACCGTGTTGCGTCTGCCCTATCAAGCAATTCCCTTCAAGATGCCTTGCAATTTCCTCCTTAATGACGGATTCTAACATTTTACCTACCACAGACGTTAAACTAACCGGCCTGTAATTCCCCGCCTTTTGCCTGGCACCCTTCTTAAACAACGGCGTAACATTAGCCGTTTTCCAATCCTCCGGCACTTCCCCGGAATCCAGCGACGTCTGGAAAATAACCACCAAGGCATCCACTATCACCTCCGCCATTTCTTTCAGAACCCTCGGATGCATTCCATCCGGTCCTGGGGACTTGTCCACAATCAGCCCCTCCAGTCTGTTGCGCACCACCTCTCTAGTAACAGTAATGTCATTAAGACCCTCCAGTCCTACCACCTTTCCATCGCTAACACCCGGCAAATTATTCACGTCCTCCTCCGTGAAGACAGAAACAAAAAAGTTATTCAAGACCTTAGCCATATCCCCATCCCCTACCACTAGGTCCCCTTTCTCATCCTCTAAGGGACCAACGTTCACCCTAGCCAGCCTCTTCCTTTTTATATATTTATAAAAACTCTTGCTATCCTTTTTTATATTAAGCGCTAGCCCAGCTTCATAGCTTCTTCTACCCTCCTTTATCAACTTTTTTGTCAATCTTTGTTGACATTTAAACCTCTCCCAATCCTCTTCTCGCCCACTGCTCTTAGCTACTCTAAATTCCTCCGCTTTTAATTTAACACTTTCCTTCACCTCCTTCGTTATCCACGGCTTATTACCTCTCTTCCTACTGTCCTTTTTAACCATCGGAATAAATTTCTGCTGAGCACCAAGAAAGATCTCCTTAAAGATCCTCCACTGCTCCTCAGCAGACCTACCTTCCAACGCGCTCCCCCAGTCCACATTCGCCAATTCTTCTCTCATCCTACCATACTCCCCTCTATTCAAACAAAGGACACGTGTCCGGGAACCCACTTTCTCCTCCTCCATCTGCAACAGAAACTCCACCATACAATGATCACTCTCTCCAAGAGGATCCTTCACCTCAAGGTCCCTAATTCTACCCGCCTCATTACATAGCACCAGATCCAAGATAGCTCGCTCCCTCGTCGGCTCCAACACACACTGTTCCAGGAAACATAAGAAATAGGAGCAGGAGTAGGCCATCTGGCCCTTCGAGCCTGCCCCGCCATTCAATAAGATCATGGCTGATCTGTCGTGGCTGATCTGTCGTGGCTCAGTTCCACTTTCCCGCCCTCTCCCCATAACCCTTAATCCCCTCTCTTATCAAAAACCCATCAACCCGCTTCTTAAAAATATTTAGCGAGGCAGCCTCCACCACTTCAACGGGCAGAGAATTCCAGAGATTCACCACCCTTTGAGTGAAGAAGTTCCTCCTCAACTCCGTTCTGAACCGCCCCCCCTTTATCTTGAGGCTGTGCCCCCTAGTCCTACTGTCTTTTTTGAGCGGGAAGAGTCTCTCCACCTCTATCCTATCCATCCCATTCATCATCTTATACGTCTCAATGAGATCTCCCCTCATTCTTCTAAACTCTAACGAGTACAAGCCTAGTTTATTCAGCCTCTCATAGCTCAACCCCCTCAACTCCGGTATCAGCCTAGTAAACCTCCTCTGCACTCCCTCCAAGGCCAAAATATCCTTGCGCAGGTGCGGCGCCCAAAACTGCACACAGTACTCCAGCTGCGGCCTCACCAATGCCCTATACAGCTGCAGCAAGACCTCCCTACTTTTATATTCAATCCCCCTCGCTATGAAGGCCAAGATATTCCTCTTAAAATCCATTGATTTTCCAATTAATGAGTTCCCACTAATTGTCTTTGTTTTCCAATCTCATTTCTTCTTAATTTGCTCTTTTGAGTGATCTCAGCTCATCGCCTGCTGAGTCTCTTATCCCTTGCAGCAGATAAATCCAGGGCTAACACACACACACACACACGCTCCCGGCTGGTCACCCACATGCCACCCAAGACTACTGCCCGTGTCCTATCGTGCACCAAATCTTGTTTTTCAACCATCTTGCATTGGCTCCTGGGTCAAGCAACATTTTGATTTCAATTCTTGTTTAAAAATCCTTCACAACCTCCCCCCATCTCTATAATTTCCCACAGCTCATCTAATTCTGACTTCACTCGCATCTCCAATTTTAACGACCACACAATGGGTGGACATGCCTTCAGTTGCCTTGGCCAAAAGCTCTGGAGTACCCTCTTCCCATCTCTCAACCCCACTTTCCTCCTTTCAAAGGCACCTGAAAATCTATAGTACGTTAACCAAGCTTTTAGTTACTTGATCTAATATCTCCATAACTGAGTGTCATATTGTGTTTTATAATACTCCTAGACACACCATGAGACATTTTACTATATTGAAGATGCCATACAAGCTGTTTTGAATCTATTCAATACCTTAGTCTTTGTCCTGCTTGTACCACTTCCCATCCTAACCTTTAGCCTTAGTAAGTGGCCATCACATACAAAGATACTCTTACTTTTAACTTCTCTCTGTTCTGATCATTCTGGTTGCAAGATCCAGCAATGATTCTGTTCCTGTTAGATGGGAGTGTAAAAGGAGTCTTTCTATACAGAGAAAAATGCCTTTTCTCATTTCCCATTTCTTCCTACCAATTTAATTGGAGTTGTTCATCCCTCTCAACATAATTAAAACCGTGAGTGATTATCAAATAAGCTGGCAAAGGACTTCAGTCTGGTTTGTGTTTGCTGTCAGATGCTTATCCAAGAATGAAGTAATTTTTGCCAATAATAATTCCACCCCGATTCCCACCCTTGATCCTTGACACAAGCAAACACACCTCCAAGGTAATTGGTACATAACATCCATCTTTCAATCTCATCTTGCAACTGGAGTAATGCTAATGAGGTGAAGAAATCCCTCACATTTATCAGCACAAGGCACTGTTACATCAGCCAGAGGCTATTTTGAACATGCTGTTCAGCCAAGGCAAATGAAATGGTAGTACTTCAGGTAGCTCCAGTCTATATATGGTTTAAACTTGCCATGTCATTTTCTTTTCAGCTTAGCAGCAAGGTTGGAATTAAAGCTCTGTGAACTGTAACAGACTCAGCAATTTTCCGAGCAAATCCCAGTGATTTGGAATCAGCAGAGCGATAACATTCTTAACTCTTATATGCACGCTTCTCTTCAAGGTGCCAACTCAAAATCAGGGCAATGGAAACCCTTCTATTCTTCACGTGCATCAAACGTCAAGCAAATCAGTAACAGAAGTGCCATGGTCAAGTTTAAGCCTGCCCTCACCAAAATGTACTGGGCACAGCTCTGTTCCCCATATTACAAAATGGCAGAAGCATTAGGATCCATAAGTTAGAGAAAGCTCGCAAGCGAGTCCAACGCTTCCATAGAACAAAAGAGCCAAAGCAAGTCATTAATAAATCCTTAGGAATTCAGAAGAACCTTCTTTATTCAAGTAAAATCATAGGAATCCTGCAATCAAATTAAGTGCTTGCAGAAAAAGGCCTCAATTAAATGAAAATTTAAGGGGAAGCTAGATCAGCACAAAGAGCAAAATCAGTAAAAAGTTACACTGATAGGGTTAGATGAAGAGTTGTGGGAGGATGTTTGTAAGTAGCATAAACACTGGTTCAAGCAACAAGAAAAAACACTGATGTGGACATTTTTTAAGCTACAAACATTGTGCAATATCTAGAGACATTTATTTGGCAATAGGGACCATTCAACAACCACCAAGATCAAGGATCCTGGCACGAGTACAGAGACCAATTGCAATACCTCCACTCAGCATCCCAGTTTCAATTCACACTCAGCACAAATGATAGTTCAAGCCTGGAATCTTCCTTCTTTTTAGACCTAAAAACTCATGATGTACACCTTAACTGTACAGTAGTAGGTTCCTGTCATGAATACATAGGACAATGCACCTGTCACTATCAGCATTCCCATTTATTGTAATCTCATTTACTAAGTCAAATGTGTGAAGGTGCTCTTCACTCAATCTTGGGGCAACACAGTGGCAAGCACTGCTGCCTCTCAGCACCAGGGACCTAGGTTCAATTTCCAACTCGGGTCACTGTGACTGGAGTTTGCATATTCTCCATGTCTGTGTGGGTTTCCTCCAGGTGCTCTGGTTTCCCCTCTCAATCCAAAGATGTGCAGGTTAGGCGAGTTGGCCATTCTAAATTCTCCCTCATGTACCCATACAGGTGCCAGAGTGTGGTGACTAGGGGATTGTCATGGTAACTTCATTGTAGTGTAAGCCTGCTTGTGACTAATAAATAAACTTTAACTTTAATCTTCCAGGACATCATTTCAATCTTAATTATCAAAGATTAATTTTGTGGAAACTATATGCATCTGAAGAAAAGTCATTGGGGCACATTAGGAGTATGCAGTTTGCTTTAGTATAGTGATGCATCATAAGTAAACATGCAGTCTGTTTAATTGCCTTGGGGAATTAGCCAGAGTTTGTCTGATATTGCTCACTTAATTTTTGTTCCCTTAGAAACTGAAATTACTAATTGTTCAAAAAGGATGAGCCACACAATGGCTAGAGTGAGAATTGATGCCTAGTTTAATGTATGTGCTACATGTTCATCTGTTTTATTTTGTTCATTTGTGGGACGTGGGCTTCACTGGCAAGCCAGCAATTATTGCTTATCCCTCATTGATACTCAACTGCTCTTGGGCAATCACATTGCTGTGGCTCTGGAGTCACACATAGACCAGACCAGGTAATGACAGAACATTTCCTTCCCTAAAAAGTACATTAGGGAACTAGATGGATTTTTGCAACAATTGGCAATGGCTTCATGGCCATCAGTAGATTCTTAATTCCAAACATTTTTTTACTGAATTCAAATTCCACACCTGCCACGGCTGGATTCGAACCCAGGCCCCCAGAACGTTAGCTGAGTTTCTAGACTAATAGTCTAGTAATAATAACCACTAGACCATTGCCTCCCCATATTGGCTATATGATGGAGTTCCAAGTCACTTATAATCAACTTTGTACAAAACTATTCTACAAATCAGTAGCCATCATGTGTTCAGAAGATCATATACATTTTTCCATCATTGTTCCTCTCTCTCTTCAGCATCAGGTTCCATTCAACCATTACCCATGGCTGCAGACTCCTACTGGCTTTGGTGTGGCTATATTTTAAATTTGCATCCTGAAGTTTAATTCACTCCATGGCTTTGTCCCTTCCTAACTTCCCCACCTCAAACCATCCCAGAGATCTGCAGTCCTCCCCTTCTAATCATTCATGCATCCTCCTGCCCACCTTTACCCACCATTGATCAGTTGTCAAATACCTAAACTTTAGAATTCTCTCTCTAAACATTTTTGCATCTCTCTCCTCCAAGCCTTTAAAATCTAATTGCTCAACCGAGCTTTTGGTCACTTGGAGCTAATTTCTTCTTGTATATCAAATCTTGTCTGTCAATAGTGCAAAGCACTTCACAAAGTTTTACTCTGGGAAAGGAATATTATCTCATGAGCCCTGAAGTTAGCAACCTAGATCAGAACTTCCCAGGTTTGAGGGCTCAGAAACTGAATATGTTTCGATAAACCCTCCCTACTATTTGCATTGACTGAAAAACATTCTCGCATAAAAAGGTCTAAATTGCTGAGATGTTAAAACGCCTACCCAATTTTTCCAAAAAAAAAAGGGATCAGTATGTCACCATTTCATCTGGACTTTCATTTTAACCTTGTGATGATGTGTCACTTTAATGCTGAGAGTTTGACTTTAAAACTCATCATCTGCCAGTCTGTGTGCTGTGACCCACATCCACATGGTCTTTCCCCTCGCACTTAAAAACCTTTCCCTACTTTCCAGCTCCTCTTCCCATCCTCCAGTCTTACCTTTCGTTGTCGCCAGTGTTGATTGCGACCACAGGAAAGTTCTTTAGCTGCCCTTCTTGTCCCTCCCCTCCTTGTCACCCCCCCAAGCATCTTCCAAGTCTTGCCCACACACCCATCCTCAGTGCAGGCATCCCTCTTTCACCTGCTCCCATTCTCACTTTTTATCTTCAAGTCTCTGGTGTATGCTATACCACCAGGGAGGATTCTTCAGCCGTCCCCTCCCTTGCCTTACTCCTGTTCCTGCTCTGAACGTTCACGGAAATCCTGGGACTTCAACTGCTATTTGGAGAGAACGATGCCATCTGAAATATTAACTAGGTTGACCAGTAGAATACTAAGTGAGCCAAAATTCTGCATTTCTTGTTGTTCAAAACCAAGACTATTGATGGAGCACTATTCCACAGGTGTGGCAAGATTCATGACACTTCACCGCACTGACCAGAGTAAAATGGTTGGCAAGCTGGGAATCGAGGAAAGATCATTGCCACGTCTGTTCACTGGATAGATTGGTACATAGGGAGTCATACCCCTAGCATGCCAGTAAGATCACCTAATCCAGTGAACACCTCCTGGCACCACTCGGTTTTATAACTTAACCAATTGCACGTCAAAATGAACCAGTCACCTTTTAACGGGAGTGAGCATTCCTTCCTATTTTTAAGGTCAAGGACAATACTTAACAGATTTACTCTTTGTGAGATGACCAACGGCAATGAAGAATACCTCTCGTCTTTTCTTTATGCCACATGGTAGGTTTCAGGACAGTAAAATAGAGCCAGACAGCTGGAGCTTAAAGTCAGTCAATGCATGATGAGAGATAAATACAGCCCTTCACTTTCATTTATTTTGATTCAGATGCTGGTTGTAATAGTATGGTACTGGTGATAGAATGGTGGTGCAGCCATAAATTCGAGTCTCAAAATCCATATACTCCAGTCAGCAACATTAGATATATGGAAGTGGCAGCTTTTATTTTTAGAAAGGGATATTTCATGCTCTCAAAAGAACAAGTAGTAACACTTTTTATTCTTAATCAGAAGGCTGTAGATTCAAGTCTCACTTTTAGGACCTGAGCATGAGATTAAGGAGATTACTCCAGTGTAGAGTGATGCATTTTTTGGAAGGGAGGAAGGGGTGGGTGAATTGGGGGTGGGGGTTGGGGGAGATGGGTGGGAGATCTGGTATGAAACCAAGACTCCATCTGCTCTCTTCAGCGAGAATAGAAGCTACTGTGGCATTACTTGAAGAGGAGCAGACAGACATTCTTGGTAGCATCCTGACCAAGAGACCCAGGGTAATGCTCTAGGGACTAAAATTCAAATCCCACCATGGCAGATGGATGAAACCATTGTCAATTGTCATAACAACTTCTGGTTCACTCTTCAGGTAAAGGTGGTAAATTTCCCTCCCTGTGTGGCCTACATGCGACTCCAGATCCACAGCAATGTGTTTGACTCTTAAAACGCTCTCAGAAATAGCATAGCAAGTCATTAGGTTCAAGTGCAATTGGAGTCAGACAGTAATGGCTAGCCCAGCCAGTGGTGCCCACATCCTATGAAGGAATGAAAACATTAACAAAACCCAACAGTAAAGCAGAAGATTTGGTCACGAGCACACTTTGTAGGATTTTGCTGAGGGTTCAAGTCCTGCCCCAGGACCTGACAGCCAAGGGAGGTGCATTCATAATACAGTCAAACAAGTTGCATATCAACTTGCAAATCCTTCCAACCCATGCTGATGGCAAGAATTGGAGCGATCCTTGATCAGTCATGTGGGAGTAAGTTGCAGTCTCTGCCATCACTATAGATAGCACTAGATCACAACGTGTACATAAAAATGCACGTTGCTACAGCAACTTAGACTCGAGTGAACCATAACACACTACCAGAATGATTATAACTCCAAAGTACTTCACTTGTTTTAAAGCATTTTTGGATGCCCTCATAAGAGAAGGTGCTTTAAAACCACCCTGTTCTTTCTTTGCTCCCTTTCCCCCCTCTGCCTCCCCCAAATCTAGCAGTCAAATATTTTCATATCAATTAATTATCACACTAAGGTAGACATTATAACTCATTTAGCCTGACTCCAAACAGCATCCCCACTGCAACAGCGTGTATTTTTCACTCACCTTCCTAACTTTTCTGACAAAAATTAGCAGGCTGAAATAATTAGTACACAATTCAGGCCAATTTTCTGCAAGAGCTCGCAAAAAAGATGAACTCAATCTGTCCAAACTGATACAGGACACAGCTGAACAATACCTTCATCCCATCAGCTGATTTCAGAACACTCCAAAAAGTAGCATCAGCAGTAATGTGAACCCACTGTAGACCTAGCTTTATTAACCCTAGTATATGACATCCAAAGGGACCCATCTCTTTGAAGAAGATTGCAAATTGAAACCAAATTTGAAAAAGGGAATTATTATTGGTATGCTTGGCATCCCTAGGATCTCTAAACAAATGATTTTCCTACATTACCCATTAAAATTTTGAACTTGAAGCATTTCAGAACTTCCAAATTCCTGCAACCCCCCACCAGGCCCAAACCACAAAGTTTTAAAATAGCATAGCTTAATAATCCAACTGCAGTTCCAAAATCATTGGCAATTTCACATTGTAAAGATTAGCTAGCAACGCTGGGGACATGAAAGGAATTGGGGAGTTTGGTATCACAGCGCAGTGCTGAGCTATGAGCAACACTGTGATTCTGTACAATCTTATATCCAGCTGTGCATCGAGACATACCTGACACTTCAATTAGATGCTATAAAAAAGATTCAATGTCTCCAACTTGAAAGCCTGTCAATATAATGAACATCAAAGTGTGGACAGCATTGATCTTTGACCACTAAGTGACATCAACTCCTTAAACTATTTGACGAATCCTGCCAATGACGTCTAGAGGAATGCAATCACGCAAACAATTGTTGCATTTTGACCCTCTTGAATTTAACAGGAGGCTCCTGAACACTGGAACAGGACTCGGAATGGTTTAAATCCTGAAGAGTGATTGAGCATTTAAGGCAACAAGGCAGCAGACACAGTTATTGAAGACCGTTAGACAGCAGGAGTGATAGAAAAAATGCATTTTGTCTTTCCTTTTTTTGTGAATGAACCTAGAGCCGATGTTCATTAGTCAGCGTCTTTCACCAACCTTGGAGTTTCTACCATAATCAATGATATCCAACCATAAATAAATGTCAGGTAGCTGTAAGGAATATTTTATATGCAAGGAGAATCTTGACTCTTGAAATGATTCAGCCCTCCTTTGAGCAGTGGGAATGGGTTCCATTGGACCTATAATCACTAGAATACATTTTGTAAGTAACATTTATTCTGACCAAAACAGAACACGTTTCCATTCTTTTCAAACAATGGTTTCCTTGCATATTGTACAGATGCCAAAGCTAGAGAGAGTTCATAGCCATTTATAAAACGTGTTTGCATTTGTTGATACTTATAATGACAAAGTAACCCACTTCTCTATTTGTTGGTGCAGACACAATATATTTTACACTATGACAGCTCATTAAGCAAAATATGCCAATGTTTTCCCTTCCTGTTTCTTATACCGATTACCTGGGATGACAAAAATTTCAGCTCAACTGTTTATTCCGCCTCACTTTGTTAACCATGATAACCCCCTCAAAAAAAGGTACAAAAATTGTATAGTAAAAAAATATATACATAGATGCTCAGACAAGGTTGAGAATTTTCCCTAATGAACTTGACAGTTGATCATTTTGAGCTGGAAACAAACCAGGAGTATATTACAGTTGCTAGGATAACTCAGAAACTGCTGACAATTCTGCAGTTCTTGTCCCTTCCTCCACCCACTCCACTTTTTCACCCTTCCATTCCTAATGGTGTTGATTCTGGCCAGGCTGTTTTATGGGCGCCAGTAAACTTTCGATACATCACTCACCTGCCTACTTGTGTGTGCACGAACAAGTATGGGCAGGTTATTTGCTAGAATGAGACATTACTGCTGGTTCTCATCAGACTCTCCACCCCCTACACCAAAAATCCATAAGCATGGTTGAGCTGTGTCTCTTTGCCAGCTTATGAATGTTCATACGAGCCATTGCACTTCAGCTGTTATAGAAGATCAGACAATTCAACCCAGTTCCAGAACATCTGGGATGCTCTGCATAGTTAGAAACACTGGCTGATAATTTTAAGAGGGTACAAAATTTACAAGATCCAGTTTTTAGATCAGCAAAACTACATCAAGATGCCACTTTCCCTCATGATGACATGAATAGATTTAACTCAAATTGGAACTGCTCTTAGTTGGCACAATGCTCTAGGGTGCTTTAGGCTAACCCCATTTGCCACAATGTGAACCAACCCAAACTATGTCAGTTATGCAATGCCAAATTAGACCTTGCATACTTTCACTTTTCATCCTCTGCCAAATGTTTTGACTATGTTAACATTAGCTCACTGTTGTGCAAAAATACAACAAATATCTGTTATCATACTTTTAGCCTTGACACTATTACATTGTTTGCACATGTACAGCCAACTCTTCATAGACCTTTTGATATCAGGTGATGATTCTGCCTAGGCCAACAGTATAAACAACTCACTGTTGTCACATAGCCAGACTAAATGTTCACAGACCTACAGGTAAAAACCAAAAACATGTGCCAGGGCTAACAACTGGCTACTGTTGCTGTGACCAGCACTGGGAACAGGCTGTAGAACAAAGTATGGAGGGGTGGGGTTACGCAAGTGTTAATTCTATGCCACAGACTAGTGCGTAAAAATCTATGCCAACACCCCTGCACAATACCAGCAGTGTGCCACAACAGAGGCAAGATGTTAAATCAAATCTATTCTCTCACATTGATGTTAAGAGTTCCTGTTGCATTATTTGAACTTTCCAAGTAAACAGATGTGATTATTTTTACTTCAGGGTAGGATGCAGACGTGGGCCCCAAGTCTGCTTCAGTCTGAATGGTGGTTGAATCCCATGGCTGTTAGCATTAATCCAAATCTAGACCAACTATCTAGCCAACCAAGCCCCCCTCCTTTCCAAATTTATGGCTCTATCACCAAGAAACAGATTTTCAGCTCATTAGATTGCTGCCTTTTGCTGAAAAGGTGCCTGCTGTATTTCCAACATCACAAGTGATGACATTGTAGGTACTTCATTGGCTGTAGATACTTGGTGATGTCCTGAGGTCATGATTACAATTCCAAGATTTTTATTAAAGTGATATCTCAAGATCTCATTGCCTGACACCAACACACCTGGCATAGGCGTGATAGTATACAGTTTGCAACACACAAATCACCAATGAAAATAGAAACAGGAGCAAACCATTCAGCCCCTCAAGCTTGTAATTAAACATGGCTGATTTTCACCTCAATTCCATTTTCCCACTTTTGTTCCCTTAATAGCCACTATTTGTGCTAGAGAAGAGTAAAACGATTGCACACTTCAGGTGCTTTGTCATTCATTGTGACAGCTGCAGCAACTCCCGCGTACTTGCTTGATACAGCAGGACAGCTTTGGGAATGGAAACCGAAACAACCTTGTAGTGGAACAGCAGCAAACCAAGCAGTTCAGAAGCATCTTCAGGGAGCTGCAGAGTACCAGAGAATGCACTGGCAGATGCTACAGTTTACAGGTTTTGTCTGGCTTTCGAGTTATGAAAGTTTTTGTTTAGAATCTCAAGGCTCCTGTGTTGATAGATTTTGCATGCAAAAGATATTCCCCATCACCTGTTCAGACGTTTGTCTCAGAGGAGGACTCGGTCAATCATTTCCTGGGAATATCGCTGACATTTTCAATCCAAGTACGTTCATTTATATTTCTTTTAAAGAACAGGCACCTGCTGTCAGAGCCACAGTATAACGTATTGATCTTAGAGATCCCTTTGTAAGGAGCATTTAATGTTACTGAGATGTTACCAAGGCTTTCAGTCTTACAAAGCTAATTATGTTTCAAAATAAATTCTATTCGCCTGACTGCTAACCTTCCAGCTTTACTCGCTGCATTCAGGAATTACAGCGAGTGAACCATTTATATTAAATCAACATTATGTTCAAGACTAACTTAACCCTGAGGTTGCCAGTGAACTGGGAGCCTGCAACTGATACATGGGTAGTATGTCCACCCACCCCTCAAAAAACATGGACTTCCACCAGACCAATTAATTCAAGCTCTACTTTGTGATTAATACCCCACGCACAAAATTGTCATCTGATGTTTGTTTTGAAAACCAAAATGCATTAGATCAGACAGCTTGGTCCAGATGAAATTCTGGTCCAAAACAAATGACAGTTAATTCTCCTCCACAAAATGCAAGTGGGGATATTAAATTATGACATGGTTTCTAAGGCATTGGCCAACCGGGAGAACAGGGAAGTGGTCAGTAAACGTGTTCTGGCTAGAATGAATTGCAACATCATAAACATTTTTTGAACAATGTACTTGAGATCACAATGCGCATATCAGAACTAAATCTTCCCTCGCTATATGATGATTTCAAAAAAAAATGTAGAACACCAGAACAGCTGACGGCTCCTGGTTATATAAACGAGGGAGAAAAGAGGAGGAATTAAGCCAGTAAACACACAAAGGGATCTGAAGCCCAAATCACCATGCCAGTCTCAAGTGGGGAGGATCAGTGCAGGAGGATCGTAAGAGTGGATGGTTTTTATAAAAGCCCCTTCTCAACCTCGCTCCTTGCCCGAGGTGTGGTGATCCTCAGGTTAAAGCACCACCAGCCAGCTCTCTCTCTAAGGGAGAGCAGCCTACGGTCATCTGGGATTAGAGTGACTTGGTCTTTTATTGATAGCAGACTAGGAGGATGTGAAATCAGCAACATGTGTAAAAAGGGAGGCAAAATGTCGCAAATATATTTAAAAATATTTGACTTTATTCATTCATCACAGCAATCCATTAAGAATATCTTCATGAACAAGTTTACTGTTGAATGATATTCCCCAGGGGTGAGCCGAGACAGCCTTGTTCACATGTGATTGAGAGTCAGTGCAAAGCCTTGCACAGGGGGTGGGGGTGGAGGTGGACTATTACTCCGGTTCCCTTTGGGGGTCGGGGAGACGCTGGAATGCTTACCCAGAAACAGGCACCTCACTTTCTAACACTGCGGTTAACCCGTTGTTTACCGACACTGCAGCGAGGAGCGGGTGACTTCTGCAGCCGAATTAGCAAGGGAAACTAGCAGTCCATACATTACTTAAAAAAACCTCAAGCCATCCACTGGAAATCCGAAACAAGGAAGAGAAAGTGCCGGGGGGGGCGGTGGGGAGCGGGAGATTAGCAGGTCTGGCAGCATCTGTAGGAGGGGGAAAACACTCCCGAAGAGTCAGAGGGACTGGAGTGCTCAATTCCCCCTCTCCTCTAAATCCTGGGCTGCAACTCGCTCAAGGAGGAGATCACAGATTTTTGTCTGTGTAACCCAGTCTGGAGGATCAAAGGAAGGAAAAGTGACCTATCGCGGGTTTTTAAAACAAGGGAGCAAAGACTATCATACACACTGGATCGAAAGCTCTCAGCGACACTGACTCACTTTTAAAAAAATGACCACAATGTAAATAACTGTCTCAATACTCCGCCCCCAAGCGTTTAAAACGGGCTGTGCTTCCGTCTTCCCGATCACACCTTGCTGCTAATATTCCCCCGGTATTCACAGTCCTGAGTGTCAGTCTCCCATTCGCCTTGTGTTCAATCCGCTCACATTACAGCTGACATGTGCAAGAGGCACGGCTTCAAGATTAACACTCAAAATCCCAGTAAAAATCAGGGCGAATCCTACAGTGTGTTCATCTCAGGTGGCGGGGGGCATCCCCGCATCCTCCCTGGCTGGATCAGTCCTGCTATTTAAGAGGCGTCAGGTGTGGGTCTGAACGTTACCAAATATCCCTATAGGGATATTGTGGAATCGATGATTCAAGTTTGGGGGTGGGGGGTGGTCGGTCGGTGAGCAGCGTTTGATACAGATACCCTGTTACATAATGTAAACCTATCCACACCCCTGCCATCAGCCTAGGTCACCCAGCAGTGCCCATAGCTCCGCCACAATATTCGCTCAGATACTGGCGTGAACACACCAGTCACGGGCCGGGCTGCTAAAAATATTTGCATGCAATATTTAACAGATCTCAAGTCTAGATTCAGACAGTAGTGTGCTGCCTACAGTCTGCGCTGTTCAACACCAGCTCCAGATGATTGCTTCCACTATTTCACTACTCAGAGCTGCTGGTTACTTCGCCAGTGCGGGAGTTAGACCACTCGGTACAGTTTGGGGCCGGGCTCACAGCTGGGACAGTAAATCGCCAGCTTGTTGACGGTGAGCCCTAGAGAGGCGCTTTTCAAATAGCCAGCCTTCTCCATGTGGAAGAAGGGGGCTCCTGTCAACACTCGAACTGAAATCGACCCTGCTTCTCCCCAAGCGGAGGCAGTGATGGTCAACTATCAGAACAGCTTTCATAATCTTCCTTCAATATGCAACTACAGGGTTTGCCTTACTTTATAGAAAGTGTCCTCTCGGTTACATCGCCACCTTTATGTCATGTTATATACATGAATGAATGCAGCTTTCAACTCGCTCATTTCGTATGTGAATATCTGAATTTTTCACCACGATACACACATCCCACACCGTTTACAGGAACTAGTTTAAATTGAAGGGCAAATCCCTTGACTTTACCGTCACTTAGGAGTTGGATGAATATTGGGAGGGGGATTATATTCAGGGTGCAAACTAAAAGGCCAGCATGACTCAATCTGGTTCTGTTTCAGAAAGCTCACACATTCTAGAGTGAGATAGTGACAACAGCTTCGGCGCATGTTACACTGTAACAGAGAGGTCTCTCCACTGGAAGTGAGACAAGACTGGGGGTTACATCTTAGAAAGAACAGTGGTTTCTTCCTTACCTTGAAGAGCCTCAGTATTTTAGCCACCATGATGGACACAGAACTAGACGATGCCCCAATGACTCCAACTATCCGCTCCGGCTTGACAAAGATGGGGGGTTCCCCGTTAGTGCACCTTACATCTGTGGTATCCTTCTGAATGTGAGTCTGGACAAAAGTAAGAGATTGTTCCAAAGCGTAGATGTCCTTAGAACAGGTGTCCAGGATGTGAGCCCCCAGCGTGATGTTGGGCAAAAGGTCGGGATCGTTGTTAATCTGGTCCAAGGCGTAGAGCATCGCCTCCAGGCGATGAATTCCCTTTTCCTTCTTGAGGTCCCCGCAGGGCGTCCCCTTGGGCCCTCTGGCGTGAACTGGGAAAAGGCCACCCAAGGTGAGTTCTCCGTCGATCCTAATGGAATGAGTGGCGTACGGCTCCTGGGCTGAGCTCACTCCGCAGTCCACGGCTGTCCACCAGAACCATCTCCACAAGGTGTACAGTGCTGTCCCTGAGCAGATCATCGTTAACTTCCCAGCTGCTTTCCGGAGTTGCAATCCAACTAAGTTTTTAAAGGGAGGGGGGAAAGGCACCTCTTAATGTACACCAATGGCAAGATCAGCAGTCATTATAGACAGGGCAATAGGCTTGGTGAGAAACATGCCCTACACCTGCATTTGTATTCTCTCTATGTGAGGAGATTTGCAATGAAATCTCTCGATCTCAGTTATTCTCTTTCCAATAAAAAGCCCATTGGAAATTGGACAGTTGTTGAACAAGCTAATCCATGTGTAGATTTTTGGGGGTTGGTGGCTGGGGGAAGACCCGCCTCCCCCCAGGCTCCTGTCAACCAGCGGGTCTATATGCAACCTCTCCCCCGCTTACGGAGCGTCTGCTGTCGGCGTGGTTCTGAGCAGGAGCCGCTCTCTGCAGTAGCCCTCCATCCAGTCCCCGTTCGCTTCGATTCTACCAGTCAAAAAAAAGACTCTCACACAGAGAGGAGGCGTAGAGAGAAGTAGGGGGGTGGGGGGGAGGAGGAAGAGGGAGAGAGAGGGGGGCGAAAAAAAAAACAAAGAATTCAAGTGGCTTCAGCTGAAAGCAATGACGCTGTGTCCCAACTCCACCCAGTATCACTGCAGTTAGCAAACCAACGATTCAGGGTTGTGGGTTAGCAATCCCGCTCCTGAGAAAATAGATACCATGAGCTACTAATATCCCCCAAACAGAATAATCCTTAAACATCTTCCCAAAACATTAAAACACAGCCTCCCCGTTGCACGCAACAGCTCCTCCCTCCTCCCCGAACTGAGAGGCAAATGGTTGTTAAGTTTAATTTAAAATACTGCATGATTATAAAACGCCTGAGTTGCCTGCGCCCCTACCTTAGTGGTGTGCATCACGTTGCACTCTGTAGGGAGGGGGGGAAGTCTCTCTCGTGTGTGTGAGACATGTAGCCTGAGATGGTGATCGGCTGGCTTTGGACAGTCTCCGGGTTAACGTCCAGGAGAGGTTGCACATCAGACTGCGATGCTGCTACTGCTGAATTCTTCAACAAGCTCTGAGCGTCATGTGGGATCCCTATGAATCCTTCACTGGAAATCTGATCGCCTGGGCTATACTGAAAATGAGCTTGCAAAAAAAAACCAAAACGCTACATGACACACCATTCGTCATCGATTTGGGTTTATTATGAGACTTTGCATGTTGCTTTCTGAATGAGCCTATTCTCCCTCCATCCCATGTGAATTTAGCCTATCCTCTCCCTCCCTTTACATTTGTGGTTCACACACTTTAATGGCTTGTTCTAAAATGTTTTTGCTTCCATTTGATTCTCACCCCCCCCAAAAAAAATCCAAATTGAAATTGTCTCCTGGTCCAATCTCCCATTTATCTCCAAAGATTATTTGGGGGGAAACGGGAAGCAGCTACCTCAGTCTTACCCGGGCTGCCTTTAGCGCCAAAATCAACTTTTAAATAAATAACGCTATCCCGCAGAGAGAGTCATTGCAATCGACCCACTCGAAGAAACACCAGAACCCGATTAGCGCATCTATCAAAGCTGTTTTGTGTCATCCCATGTTAAGGATGTAAATGGACAGCTTTACAACAGTGTTGCGCGATTGGATAGCCCTATAGCCAATGGAAAACATCTCCATAATTGTCTCATTGCCTTGTAACATTATTACTTTTCTTACTCACCGTCCATTCCCTGGTTTCATTTGCCTATTGGCTAATCAATTACGCTGATTTATTCCTCACTCAATCTTAATCCCTTCCACCCTTCCCCTTTTTTTAAAAAAAAGTCCCAATTTATGTTTCAAAAATAGGGTCTACAAAGTACGCTAAGTTAAAAACCACAACTTGAAGTGATAATATTGTTCCCTCCGAGTTTTCTCTGGTTCCAGCACTTGTTTAAATGTTGCCTCACTTCCAACATGTTCCCGGATCTGCTGGAAGGGATTTCTCTTTCCGGACCTGTTGAGTTTCCAGCGCTCTCAGCTTCACGTTTGCAGAACCCGCACTCCCTCGCTTATTCATATACACACACACAGTTGTTAAAAAGCTTTTGGGAATTTAAAGCTGAGTTGAAAATCGCAGGCGTTTCATACTTGTAATAGTAGTCTCATAGCGAGAAGATAATGTCTATTTTAATAAGGTCGTCTAGTGTAAATCCCAGATAAATTGACGGGACAGTTTTCGCATGCGTCTCAGGCATACTAATGAATGTCTTGAACAATTTACCATTCCCAACAACAGAAATTTTAATAACGAGAAACTTTTAAGATGTGCTAAATATCGGGAAATCAACCACATTACACTGCTGTTATCAAAGAAAAAAAGTTACATAATCCGAGAGGCTGAAAAAAAAGCAACTTGCCAATTACTTCATCAACAAGTTTGGAGATGTGGGAAGCTTTATTTTAATTAATGTTCCGCACTGTTAAATGATCTGATCTGAAAGTTGTCGTTTCCATAATTTTTTGTGTGTGGGGGTGGGGGGCGGAGAGAGGGAATGAGTCAATCTCCAATTAAGGATGTGATTGCACTAGAAAGTGTATATGAGATTCACCAGAGGGATACCTGGGCTGAAGCGTTTCAGCTGTGAAGATAAGCTGGGATTGTTTTCCTTAGAGAAGGGGGAGACCTGATTGAGGTACACAAGATGAAGGGATATGGATAAGGAGGAACCTTTTCCCCTTTTGCACAGGGGGTCACTAGCCAGGAGGGAATGATTTAAGATTAGGGACAGGGGATTTGAGGAAAAGCTTTTTTACCTAGAGGGTGGGAGGATCCTGCATGAAAAGGTGGTAGAGGCGGGAACCCGCATCACACTTGGGAAGCATTTAGATGAACACTGGAGCAGCCGCAGCATAGGAGGTTATAAACCATGTGCTGGAAAATGGATTAGGGTAGGATTTTGATGGCCGGCAAACACACAACGGGCCGAAGGACCTCTTTCTGTGCTTGTAAAAGCTCTCTAATTCTACTTATCTAATAAACGTGTAGTTCAGATTTCTACTCGTCCGCCGCACGTGCGTTAACTGGGCAATTTGCATTGCTATGTAGTCATGATTAAAGCGAATTGAAGGGGAGGGCTGCTTTGCCTCTGGGAAATGTCTCACCTTTGTAGATATATCTGTCACATCACTAAGCAGGGATCTGTAAGGAATGGTATAGCTAGCTCCAAAAATCACTACGGGGCCTGGGGAAACTACAGGGTAACGTATATCATTTGGTATTGCATTAAACTATACTGTAAACTTGTGCGAAGTTAAACCTCCGCCTGCCCCCCAACTGGCCAGGCGACGAACTATGCACCGATTTGTATTCGTATCCCCCATCCCAACACTATGGATTCATTGTCGTTACAAAGTAGCGGACAACACTGTCTTCATCATCAGGTTGGATATGACTGTTAGTCGAAATAGATCCGAGACACCCAGGAGCAACGGCTTGTAAGATTTAATCTTGATAGAAGTGATCCTGAATGGCATCCTTTATATTATCACCCGGAGAGGGTAAAGCAGTCCGATCAATAGTATAATCTCCGCCAGTGGGAGTTGTCTGCGGTGAGTGCAGTGTCTGCATCCTCCCAGGGCTCATCTAAGGTGCACCTAACAGATGAACTGGTTTGCACTCACGCTCACATGATTATGAGTAACATGTCCATTTGCTCAGTTGTTGAACTGCTTGCTATCTCCAGAGAATAATTCACACATAAATACAACATGCATTTGAAATATAGATGTAGTGGTCTAATTACCAGATTATAGCACCTTCATCTCTTTAGTTTAGGACCACTTTACAACAATCACCTGTAAATCTAGATTTAATGTTCTCATCCGATGCGCTCTTATTGGGAATTGAAAACATTTCGACTGAACAGTTCAGAACAATAGCACGGTATATCCAAGGAGCACCGAGTCCTTCTCTAGCTAACTCTAGAGGCTAACTTTTAAAACAAGTGTAAACCGCTGTAAAGGGTTCTCCTTATGGTGGTCCTATAGTGAGATAGATCATGGTCACTTCTGAGCTGTTTTTGATGGGGAGAAGGTTGATACAGGTCGGGATCTACTTAATTCATTCTGAATTTAAATTATACTCTACCTTTTGATGTTCATCTCTCTTGCAGAAGTCAAATTATTGCTCTTTGGTAGTTTTTTAGAAATTTGCTCACCAGGTACCGAATACATCAATAAAATGGCGTCATCCTTGTCAATCCAGCTTGCTTGATGTCTTTTTGCGTTTATCTGACAAGAGAAGGCAACACAGGGCTACCCTTTTGGTTATCATCAATTCACAGAGGGAGTGCTGGCATATTTTATTCAGTAGCTCAATAACGATACCATGATGCCCTCATGTGGATACAAACAAACATCTCAGTTTAACTTCCCCCCCGACAAGCTATGTTGGAATGCAGAGGCCAAATACTGGAAAGCTGAAAGAAAAATTGAAAACGCTGACTTAAAAAGTTATTGATGTGAAACGTTAAATCTATTTCTCTTCCCGCAGTAAATGTTACCAAATTTACTGAGTGCTTCCAGCATCTCCTGTGTATGATTTTTAACCAACGGTTGCAGCTAGAAAGTAGTCCTCTGCACCTGACAGTTTTTGGTCACACCTTCTCAAAGTTTGCAGAAAGTTTAACTTATCTTTGTTTCGCAAAAGAAAGCTGAGCGTATTTGAAAGTGAGTTATTTTACTTTCCTTCAAAGTTGCAAAGAGTTTGGTAAGACCCCTTTGTAGCACTGCATTCAGTTTTGGGCACCACTGAACAGGATTGGTTTTGTGATTCATCACAGACTCACCCGAATGATACTAGTTTGAAACCATTACTTTATGAGGACAGCTTCCATAAACCTGGTTTGCATTCCCTTGAGTAGAAAAAGATGAGGGATTTCGAGTTTATTTATTCGTGTCACAAGTGTGCTTACATTAACACTACAGTGAAGTTACTTTGAAAATCTCCTAGTCACTGGTGCCTGTTTGGGCATATTGAGGGAGAATTTAGCATAGCCATTGCACCTAACCAGCATTTCTTTTGGATCGGAGGAGGAAGCAGGAGCACCCGGAGGAAACCCACACAGACATGAGGAGAACGTGCAGACTGCACACAGATGGTCACCCAAGCTGGGAATTGAACCCAGATCCTTGGCACTGTGAAGCAGCAGTGCTTGCCAGTGTGCCATCCAAGTGATCCCATTGAAATGTTTAAAATATGAAATGGTTTGATATGAAATAAGTTTTTTAAAGAGTTTGTGAAATCAAATGCGAAATATGATTTTAAAAGGGGTTGATATAAATTATGCAATATGATATTTAAATAGTTTGTGAAATGTGATATGAAATATGATATTTAAAGATAAAGGCAAAATACCACAACTGCTAAAATCCGAAACAAAAACAGAAAAGGCTGGAAAATCTTAGTAAGTCTGACAGCATCTATGGACAGAGAATAGAGTCAGTGTTTCAATTCTGGATGACTCTGTCAGTTCTGACGAAGGATGCTATTTAAAGGGTTTGTGAAAGGTGATATGAAATAAGTGTTTGCAAAATGCAATATGAAATATGACATTAAAAGGGTTTGTGAAATATCATACAAAATATATTAAACGGGCTTGTGAACTGAAATATTATATTTAAAAACATTTGATATAATATACACAGATAAATAATTTCATTCAATGGGGAAAATCTAGAACAGGGGACTTAATTTTGTAATTGGAACCCAGTCATTTTGGGAAGAAATCAGGAAGAAACTTGAGACATAGAAGGAAATCAAATTCTAGAATTTTCTTGCTTCAAAAAGTTCTAGGTGCTGGGACAATTGGAGCTTTCAAGATCCGAGGCTGACAATAATTTTGTAGTACAAGGTTAGCAGGGTAGTTGTGATAAAGATCAGTTGAAGCAAGGTGAAGAGACTTGATGGCAAACAGGAAGGCAATGGCTTACGGTATTATTGCAAGACTTTTAATCTAGAAACTCAACTAATGTTCTGGGGACTTGGGTTTGAATCCTGCCACAGCAGGTGGTAGGATTTGAATTCATTAAAAAAAAATCTGAAATTAAGAATCTACTGATGACCATGAAATCATTGTCAATTAATGCAAAAACCCATCTGGTTCACTAATGTCTTTTTAGGAAACAAAATCTGCCATCTTTACCTGATCTGGCCTACATGTAACTCCAGATTCACAGCAATGTGGTTGACTCTGAAGTGCCCTCTGAAATGGAGGGTGGTTAACAACACCCATATCTCATGAACTAATAAATTCCTATGTTTGAGAGTACTTCGAGTAGACTGTATTATGAGTAGTTTTATATGTATAGAGGTTGCAATTATTAAGGGGTTCAGATGATGCCATGAACCTGGTGTGGTTTTAAGCTGTTGATATAAATCCCATAATGTGATTATAGCTTTGCAATCTCATTCACTGTAACTATCAGTTTTTTTCTGTCATACAGATATTATGCTACTTACCTGTCTCAGCAAGTGCAATAAAGCCGATTTAAAGATTCCTAGCGTCGTGTGATATGGTTTATTGAATGTGACCATTACCCAGAAGTAAAAAGCACACTGGCATTGATATTCTTACTGGCAAAACAACTGCAAAATTGATAAGAAATTTCCACTTTTATTCTGATTCAAATCTAGGATGCGGTTTAAGTCTATAGTATATCTTAAGTGTGAGAGACTTTAATAAACCATTGAGCTTTATTTTTATATCATATCAGTATATTTTATCTTTTGAGTTTCTGGACACTGCAGGCTGTCATTGATGAGGCAGTACAATAATTATCCAAAAGTTATACGCAGTTGCAGGCCCAAGTCTTTTAACAACGGCAAGAACAGTCTGTTAATGTCTGCCGGCATTCACACTGAAGGGCTATTGATTGTGTTGCAAATTTATTGAATGATATTCAATAGTTTAGTGTCAGGAAATAAAGTGCTCATTTTTAATATGATAAGCAGAACAGTTCATGCATCAAGACTTTGCAGATTGTAAAGTAGTGAAACCAGTACTGAGTCTATGATGCCATCTTTACCCGGCCTAGCCTGCTCATGACTCCAGAGCCACAGCATTGTGGTTGATTCTCAAAAGCCCTCTGAAATGGAGGGCAATTAGTGAACCCATATCCCATGAACTAATAAATTGCTATGTTTGAAAGGACTTAAAGTAGACTGTATTATGAGCAGTTTTTTGATCAGATCAGTAAAATTTATTCTAAATTGTTGTGAGGTTGAAAGGAATCAATATTGACCAGCCCCATTTATCGTGTGTTATATTTGTGAGTAATAATGTACACCACTTACACTGTAGCAGAAAATTAAGAACAGGTACCTGTGCATAAACAATTGCTTATTTTGTTATTCTAGTTAAAGGTTCAACTATCACTGAGACTGCAGTCCTTTTCAAACCTGAAAACAAAATTTTCCAACCTTCCAAGGCTTAAAAATTCAAACAGGACAAGTCACTCAATAAAAAAAACTGCAGCTAGGACTGAGCTTCCCAAGTGTTGGAATGAAATGTAGCACAGGCTGCAGTTTGGACACTCATGCCTTAGTACATTAATTGATTAAGTCCTTTATTAGTGTTCCATATCACCTTTTACAATATGAGATGATATAGCAAAATTAATGTATTTGCATTAAGACGTCAACATCTTGGGAAATGATTTACAGTCAATGTGCTACTTTTGGAGTGTATCACTGTAGGAAACCCAGCAACTATTGTCAAGATCTCTGAAGAAAATAAAGATTTAAAAATGGGATACAATACAGGTTAAATATTTGGATTAAATAAAGTTTGAAGAATAGGATGAAAGAGCAATTGATAAGAGTGCAACTATATGAAGAGTTTTTGATATACGAATTAGCTTGGCAGCAGGGATGCAAGTGTTTATTTAAGTGATTTGGGGAACAATAGTGTATAGAAGTTTAGTTGTTAAAACTTAGAAGCGGTGAGTTTGAAGTGGAGACACAAGAATTCAAATTTCATCTATATGATAAAAGCCTGATCCCAGGACTTGTTTAGGTAGATAACATTGAAAGAGAAAAGTAGTATCTCAATAACAGGATTAGCTCAGTATTGGAAGAGGTGGAGAAGAAGAGGACAAGAGCTGGCAAGCAGTCATGACCATAGCCACACTCATCTGGGAAGCAGAACTCTCTCAAAGTGCAGAATTCTAGCCTCCAAGAGGCTGTTTGAAATCCTCACAGAAATCCCACACTGAACAGACATAAAGTGCCTAACACTGAGAATAACTCGTGGATGGTAACTATTTGCTGGATTTGCCTGATAGAGTTATACAGTATGGGATGTTAATTTGGGACAAAGGTCATTTCTCAGCATTCAGGAGCATAGATGGAAATGAACAGGGGATAATTCCATATGATATGTGTATAACCATTATTTTAGTGAAGTGTACATTTGTTTGGCACTGTGGTTTTTCTTGTGTGTTTTCATTTAATCAAATAAACATTTTTTTATTTAAATGCTAACAGCAAAGCTCACTTCTCCTCACCAATTTCTGTATCTTTCCTCATATTATACCAAATTGATTTGATTTGATTTATTATTGTCACAAGTATTAACATACAGTGAAAAGAATTGTTTCTTGCATGCTATACAGACAAAACATGCCGTTCATAGAAAAGGAAACTAGAGTGCAGAATGGAGTGTTATAGTCATAGCATAGTAGAAAAGATCAATTTAATGCAAGGTAAGTTCATTCGAAAGTCAGGCAGCAGCAAGGAAGAAACTATTCTTGAGTCAGTTGGTACTTGACCTCAGACTTTGGTATCTTTTTCCCAAAAGAAAAGGGTGGAAGAGAGAATGCTAGGGGTGTGTGGGATCCTTAATTATGCTAGCTGCTTTGCTGAGGAAGCAGGAAGTGTAGACAGAGTCAATGGATGGGAAGCTGGTTTGTGTGATGAATTGGGCTACATTCACGACCTTTTGTAGTTCCTTCTGATCTTGAGCAGAGCAGGAGCCATACCAAGCTCTGATACAACGAGAAAGAATGCTTTCTGTGGTGCATCTGTAACAATTAGTGAAAGTCATAGCTGAAATGCCAAATTTCCTTAGTCTTCTGAGAAAATAGAGGTGTTGGTGGGCTTTCTTAACTATAGTGTCAGCACGGGGGGACTAGGACAGATTGTTGGTGATCTGGACACCTAAAAACTTGAAGCTCTCAACTTCGTTCCCATTAATGCAGACAGGGGCATGTTCTCCTTTACGCTTCCTGAATTCGATGACAATCTCCCTCATTTTATTGACATTGAGGGAGAGATTATTGTTGCTGCACCAGTTCACCAGGTTCTCTATCTCATTCCTGTACTCTGTCTCATCATTGTGTGAGATCTGACCCACTGCAGTGGTGTTGTCAGCAAACTTGAAACTCACAATTGGAGGGGAATTTGGCCGCACAGCCACAGTGTATAAGAAGTTTAGTAGGAGCATAGTAGTACAGTATATAATTGCATTATATGTTGTCCCAAGTTACCCTTCTGGGTTTTGGGATGGCCTCATATCTGGTATCTGTGGGGCTTTTAACACAACATTGTGCACAGCCAGAGCACACAAATAGGAATGTGATAATGGCCAGGTAATCTGTTTTTGTTGTTGGTCAGGGGATAAACATTGGCAAGACAAAAGGGACAAACCCCAACTCTTCTGTGTAAATAGGGTCATGGGGGCATTTACACCTATCTGAGAGGAAAGACTTGTGTTCTTCTATACCTTTGACCAGCAATTGACAGAGGTTGGAAACTGTGATCATTCGATGAGTGCCCTGGAGAATATTAACTCCCAACATGTCCTGTGCAGCCTTGTTATCATTTTGAGCTGTGGAGTGGTTGCAAAAGCATGAAAGTGAACATGTTTCTTTTCCACACATCATACAATGGAATTCTTTGTGGAATTTCTGAACAGAGAAAAGATGATGCACATCTGTGTTTGTCTATTAATCTTGCAAGGTGTTTCCAGGAGTGTTTTTGTGGAGATGTCACCAGAGAGGTTTAATTGTGCTGAAATATTCTCAAGAGGATTTAAGCACTCAGCATCTTAATCAAAATATCTTGACAAGTATAACTGAATTTTGAGTAACTACGTATTTAGTAATGGTTAGCTCAAAAATATTCCTCCCTGTAGTGCATGGCAGAAGTAAAACATGGTCACCTTGTCCAACTGGCCTTTCAGCTTTGTTCAAACCTCCAAGTCTCTTGTCACATGCACAGGCACGAGTAGAGCATTGGAATATACAACGAGGCTGCTTCAGCTGGCTACACCTGAAATTATATTATAGTACAGAGCAGAAGAAGGCCATTCAGCCCATTAAGCCAGCACCAGCTCTCTCAATGACCCTGTGCTTATTAGGTGCATTGGCCATGCTAAATTCTCCCTCAGTATACACAAACAGGGGTGGAGTGTGGCAAGTTGGGGTTTTCACAGTAACTTCACTGCAGTGTTAATGTAAGCCTACCTGCGACACTAATAAATATACTTTAAACTTTATGTGTAGAGAAGAAAAGCAGTGACAATTAAGGGAGACTTAGTAGAGTTGTCTAGAATTATGATGGGATCTGATTGAGTAGATTGGGGCGGTATGGTGGCACATTGGTTAACACTGTTGCCTCACAGCGCCAGGGATCAGGGTTCGATTCCTGGCTTGGGTCACTGTCTGTGTGGAGTCTGCACATTCTCCTCGTATCTTCGTGGGTTTCCTCAGGGTGCTCCAGCTTCCTAGCAAAGTCCAACAGGCATGCTAGTTAGGTGCATTGGCCATGTTAAATTCTCCCTCAGTGTACCTGAACAGGTGCTGGAGTGTGGTGACTAGGGGATTTTCACAGTGTTAATGTAAGCCTACTTGTGACACCAATAATAAACTTATAAACTTAACCTTAAATAGATTAGGAGAGACTGTGGCCCAGATTCTACAATCTCGTACACAACTGAGATTCTCCGGTCCTGCTGCAGTGAACGGAAATTTGGCTGAGCGCCAAATTCCCTGGTCTCACTGACAGCAACAGCTGGGCACGAACGGCCGCAGAATCCTGGCCTGTGTTTTCACTATCAGAAGTAATAAAGATCTGAAATTCACTGCCTGAAAGGGTGCAGAATCCAAAGGGAAGTGGATATTTACTTGTCGGGGAAATATTTGCAGGGCTATGGGAAAAGAAGAGGAACTAATTGCCAAGCTTTTTCAAAGCGTCAATATGGACAGGAGGGCTGAATGGCCTTGTTACTGTACTGTATGATTCTATGCATTAGAGTTTATCCACCCACAGGAGAAGTTTAAAGGGAGTATCAAAATTGGATCCTATGGTGCTCTGATGTTATACAATGAGTACAAAACTGCCCCAATGTTAAATCATTCTGGTCTGCTTCAATGCATGTGGGCTGCTCTATGCTAGTAAGTTTATTCAAGTATAAATTTATTCAAAAATCCAGTTTTCATAATACTAAATTTCAGCATTGAATTTGACCATTTTCTGTAATATGTATTTAAAATAAACTTCCAAGTGCAATGAAAATTAAAGGTGTAGTTCCAATGAGAGCAAATTATTGTGTGGATCAAGATGACTATAGTCACTTTTGTTGAATCACGAGATTTGCAGTGGCTTAACCATGTGGAACAGTGCAAGCTAGGAGACACACTGTTATGTATTGTGGGAAGGAGAAGATGAGTTGCATCGTTTTCTTTGGCATGATGCTCAACAAAGATGCGGGAGAATTCCAAACAAACATCACACATGCGCGCAAGCACACACACACACGCGCAAACACACACACACGCGCAAGCACACACACAGTGTAGAGTCTGAGAGAGAGTTTCATCTGATAGCTGCTGGTCCTTGGATTTGAAAGAGAAAAGGTGAAGGAAGTGCTTAGTCTCTTGCTGTGAAAGCATGGAGAGGAAAATATTGAAGGTTCCATTTAAACCTTCTCGTGTACTTGTCTGCAGAAATGACTGGTAAAGGAATATGCCTAATGTCTCCCAAAAAGACCAAGGAAATATTTAGTGTCCAAAGTAGACCAGGTTGGATCATTGAATGTCACTGAAAAAGCCATATAGGAAACCGTCTATTTACTTAATGTGGGCATTATTTATACAAAATGAGATTGGAAGAAGACTGAATGGATATTCATGATTAAGCTGCATAGCCAAGGTCATGTTGATTTTAACAAGGCAGCAGGAGTGGTCTGTGCTATATGTGTAGACAGATATGTACTATCATCCAAGGCAAAATTCAAGAGAAATAGAGAGCTAAAAGGTACTTGTTTTTGTTTTATTCAGGATTCACACCAGTTCTCCAAACATTTTCTTCATTAGAGTCATTCAGATTCTTGTTTTGTCTCTACTTCTTCTCACACTACTTCTGATACCTCATATCATACAGTTCCACTGAACTTTCAGAGCTTCCTTTCTCCCACAAACTGTAGTCGATGGACAGTCTTGAGTATCAAACTTTTCTGTATTTCCAAAGTGTATCTTTCGGCCCTCTTTACTTCTCTTGAACATTTGTAGCTGGGAAAGTCTTAACTGCTTACTGCTTTAAAAAAAAACTCTTCTCAATTTGTGAAAGTTTATTGATTAGTGTCCCAAGTAGGCTTACATTAACACTGCAATGAAGTTATTGTGAAAATTCCCTAGTCACCACATTCCGTCGCCTGTTCAGGTGCACCGAAGGAGAATTTAGCACGGCCAATTCATCTAACCAGCATGTCTTTCGGATGGTGGGAGGAAACTCACATAAACACAGGGAAAATGTGCAGACCCCCCACAAACAGTGACCCAGGCCATGAACTGAACCCAAGTACCTGGTGCTTTGCAGTACTAACCACTGTGTCACCGTGTTTGGAAATGACCTTAAATCTGTTCTTTAGTTACTGATCCTCCTGCCTGTTTATTTACCCAATCAAAATGTTTCAGTGGTGCTTAATTCTGATGATTCTGAAACTCACCTGCACATTTTGTCATCTAGGGCCATGATATCACAAAATAATTCTTACGTGGTGCCAAGCCACAGAGATAAAAACAGCCATGAAGGAAGCTTTGGTGATAGTAAGGCAACAGCAAATCATGGATCTTTTCTTGAGAGAAATGGTGTATTTGTATTTTAACTAGATAGCAGGGACTACGCTAGTTTGAAAACATGATTCAAACTCTCCTGAGTATGTAGCATCCTTGTAGCACATCAACTAATTTTTTTTCCTCCACTTAATTGACAGGGGTTGTTTCTCAATGTGGAATGTGATCAGGGAACATTCCCGTAGGTTTCTGGAATGTATTGAGTGCTGTTCCTCCCAGACACTATGAATAGGTTATATCGCAGTATGTAACAGTAGTATAATTAGGCATTAAGCAGCAACAAAAATTGGTAGACCTCATTATGTTAATTGAATGAACAGTACAATGGTTTAATAAAAGAGGTGTAATAATGGATTAGAAGCACAAGAATAATATTTCCAGACAATCTACTTTATGTGTTAATAGAGGAAATCACAAAGGAAATTATTCTGACCACAACAAAAAGCGAACTTCACACTGCTCTGTGTACTCTGCATAATTAGCATATCACATACAAATATATATTAATGTTAGTGAACACAGTGTGAAATTAGTTTGAAGTTAATTTGTGCATTTCTTTAGTAAACTCTTGCAATGCAACAGCTTGTCGGAACGTATGGTCATTAATTAAATAACCCATACACTACCCACCAACACCCCCCCACCCCCACCCCACCGCCCCCCCAGGGTGGCAACAGCTGTGTTGGTTAGTGGTTGGCAAGGCATTACCTCGGACTGATCAAAAATCTCTTGTGGTGATATGACATTCGTGGAAACTGAAATGAACTAATATACTTGCATTGTATGTCAGTCAGTACAGAAGTGAGTGAGGAAAAATGTCTTCTTAGGCTAACAAATAGACATTTGATAATTGGCTTTTATTTAAGACATTTCCTGACACTCCAATCCAAGACTTGATTATCAATCCAAAATGGCACATAGTAACCCTATTTGGTCAGTGATTCTAATACAAGACACTAAATCCTGACAGAGGCGTTTCAGAGATGGATTGTAAAGATTCAGAGTGTAATAGAAAAATCTGAATCAGTGTTATATATGCTGTTTGAATATACACTTAAAACATTGCTCTGTATTCTCCTTTCTCTGTCTCCAAAAAAAAAATTGCAGCAACTCTTTTTCAAGTTCCAATTTTTTCCAATCTCTAAGTCACAGCACTTGCTTCTGGGGGTTATTCTCTTGATTCTTTTTTATGTTATACATTTCCAAATCTCTGACAGGATCGGCTAATTCAGGTGTGTTCCCAGTCTGTCCCTCAGGGTCTGACAATATCTCAACATCCACCCAAAGACAAGCATTTGGGTGAGCATCATTTTCCTTCAGACTTCAATTAAAACTAGACACCCACAGGTATCAGGCCACAGACAGTGTCCTCATAATCCATCCCATCCTCATCGCCAAAGTAATGATGTATGCTTGCAGACTTCGTCAGGAACAAAGGAAAAAATATCCCAGGGAGCTATAGCATGGTCTCCAGAACTGTGGGAAAATGAAAAGGCTGAGATTGCTCGGCTTCTGGTCTGAGTGGGGTTTGCAGAGGTTCTGTGGCAGCTGTGCCTGCGCTAAGAGACTGCAGACAGTGAAATTTTGAGGTTTTGGGGAGAAGTTTGAAAGGAAGAAGTCAAAGAGTGTGAAAAAAAATACTATGGTCCCAAATGGACAGTGCTGGATCTTGCAGTGAAATTAACAAAAGAAACAGGCACATCAAAAGAAGAATCAAATGGATTCTCCATGCAGTCAATGGGGAAAAAATACTGCAAAGATCATCAGAAGGGTTTTCTATCAGGTAAATAGGAAGTTTTAAAAGTAAAAAAAGGTTCAAAAAGAAGCAGCCAGAATTCATGCCAAGACTTAAACAGTGTGGGAAAAATACAAAACCAGCTGATAGCTGAAAATAAAAGCTGGCAGTCTTAAAGTAGAAATGCATTTAAGAAGGTAATGTATTTAAAGTGGCAAGGACAAAAAGAAACAGAGGGCAATGGACAGGAAACTGGAGAATATCTCAGAAAGAGGGCAACTCAAAAAAAGGTCCATAAACAATAAAGGCTTCTAGGAAGAAGCAATGCAATTGAATTGAATTGATTGAATTCACGTACTGTCACATGTACTGGGATACAGTGAAAAGTATTGTTTCTTGCAAGCTGTTACAGACAAAACATACCATTCATAGAGTACATTGGGGAAAAGGAAAGGATTGACTGTAGAATATAGTTTGCAATTACTAATAGAGTGAAGCGAAAGATCAGCTTAATGTGTGATAGGACCATTCAGAAGTCTGATGGCAGCAGGGAAGAAGCTGTTCTTGAGTCATTTGGCATGGAACTGCAGACTTTGGTGTCTTTTTTCTAAAGGAAGAATGTAGGAAAGACCATGTCCTGGGTGTGTGGGTCCTTGATTATGCTGGCTGCTTTTCCGAGGCAGTGGGAAATGTGGCTGGAGTCAATGGGTGGGAGGTTGTTTGGCATTATGGACTGCGCTACGTTCCTTTGTAATTTTTTGTAGTCTTGGTCAAAGCAGGAGCCATACCTAGCTATGATGCAAATGGAAAGGACCTTTTCTATGGTGTTTCTGTAGAAATTGGTGAGAATTTTAGTGGACGTGCCGAATTTCCTTAGCCTTCTGAGAAAGTAAAAGTGTTGGTGGACTTTCTTAACTATAGGAATATATCCGACTCCTATTTATTGATGACAGCATAGACTTCAATATCTTTATCCCAACAAAGCTCATCTCCAAACACCATGGCCTAGGGCTCGGCTCTTCCCTCTGCAGCTGGATCCTAGACTTCCTAACCCACAGGTATGGAGGGACCAAGACAGGTTGTTGGTGATCTGACTACTTAGAGACTTGAAGCTCCAGGCCATCTCCACTTCATCACCTTTGGTGTAGGCAGGGGCATGTCCTCCACTAGACCTACTGAACTCGATGACTATCTTCTTCATTTTACTGACATTGATGGAGAGATTGTTGTCATCGCGTCATTTCAGCAGATTCTCTATCTGTTGCCTGTACTCTATCTCATCATTGTTTGAGATCTAAACCCATTGTTTGAGCGGTGCTATCAGCAAACTTAAAAGTGGAGTTGGAGCAGAATTTGATTACACAGTCATAAGTGTACAAGGAGTGTAGTAAGGACCTGAGGACACAGCCTTGCAGGGCACTAGTGTTGAGGATAATTATGGGGAGGTGTCATTACCTATCCCTATTGACTGCGACCTGTGGGTTAGGAAGTCTAGGATCTAGTCACAGAAGGAAGAGCCAAGCCCTAGGCCATGGAGTTTGGAGATGAGCTTTGTTGGGATAATAGCGTTGAAAGCTGTGCAGTAGTCAATAAATAGGAGTCTGACACAAGTGTTGTTATCCAGGTGTTTCAGGGTTTAGTATATGGCCAAGAAATTATGTCTGTTGTGAACCTGTTACATCAAAATGCAAACTGTAGTGGATTCAGGCAATCTGGGAGACCGGAGTTCGTGTGTGCCATGACTAACCTTTTGAAGCACTTCATAATGATGGATGTTAGAGCCACTGGGCACTAGTCATTAAAGCACGCTGCCGATTTTTCTTTGTAAAGTGATGGTGGTCATCTTCCTGAAGCAGATAGGGACCTCAGATTGTTATAAAGAGAGGTTGAAGAAGTCTGCGAATATCCCCGCCAGCTGGTCCGCACTGGATCTGAGTGCTCATCCAGGTATCCCATCTGGGCCAGCTGGTTTACGTGGGTTAATTTTCAAGAGGACCGATCTGATGTCTGCAATAGTGTCCTTGGATACCAGTTTGGCCAAGTTTGTTAGGGTGGGTGACATTCTCTCGCTGACCTCTTGCTCAAAACGAGCATAGGATGCGTCAAGCTCATCGAGGAGGGGTGCATTGTTGCCGACAATGCTACTCATCTTCACCTTATCACCTGCAATGTCATGTAGACTTTGCCATAATCGGTGCAAGACTCCAGGGAAGGAGTGACAATAGAAATTCCCCAGAAGGAAGGAACTGAAAGACCCAATAGTAGGACACTGAAAAACCCCATTAGGAGGGCAATGAAAGACACTAAATGACCAAAGGGCAACAAGTCAGTACTTTATCAGAAACTGACGACCAACAGTGAAGCAAAAAAGTGAAGATTCCGTTTGTGAAATGTATACATCCAGTAAGAAAATGATAGATTCACCTTGGAAGAAATGCAGAAATTAAAAACTTAAAAAAAAGGAACTATTGAACATCAGAATGAATTAGCAAAAAGAATAAAGCTCTCGTGAAGACATCAAAGCAACAAAATCAAATGACTGACAGCAAAGTTTTTACAAATTGTAAAAGTTTATAAGAACGAAGTTAAGAAGAAGTATAAATTAATGAGACAATAAAAAATGAACTCTATGAAAAAAGCTAAGTAAGAACAAGTAAAGAATTGAATCAAGAGAATAAAAGCTTGAAGCAAGGAAGCTTGACGATGAGGAATTAACTGAAGAGGTAAAAGCATTGAAATTGACAGCAGAATCAGCAATTCAGACAGAGGAAGAACCTGAGATTATGCACCAGAACAAGATTGCTGAACTGGTCACATGAATGGAAAAGCAGCAAGTCTATATGGAACAGCTTCATGCAAGACTATATTTGGAACTGTGCATAGTTAAACCTACCAATAGAAGTGTTTATGTTTAACACACAAGCCTCAAGATCTCATCAATGAACCAGCACCACTGCAGCAATAAAAAAAATAAAAATTAAGTAAATGACATGCTGTCATCACGTGATACTTTGGTATCGGATCAAGTTAGATTCTTGGAATTATTATCTCTGAGACTGAAGCCCTGTCATACCCAGTAGACATTGAAGGATGGATCATTCATAAACATGTTTAAAGTTTATTTATTAGTGTCACAAGTATGCTTACATTAACACTGCAAGTCCCAGTCCCTACATGTCCACTATATGTCTTGTGGATGCCTTTTGCCTAAGAGAGCACTCCACCCCTATTGTGATGACCTACTCTCAGTCCCAGTTGGTCCCTCATGCCAGGTGATCCATTTCTGCTGTGTTGCCCTTAAAGGGACAATTGCCACACATAAATAAAGAGGTCAAAGGGATACCACATCATTTACTGGAAGGGGAAGTCAAAGATTCCAGATAAGGTGGGTCATGGTCAAAGTGGGCATGGGCACCTCACAGGTGATAGGCTCAGGGGAAAAGTGGTTGAATTGAGGAGCAGACTTCGTCTCAAAGCTGTTAACTTTTTCCCTTGGGTTACTGACATCCTACACAGCCAGGTGAAGACAGGTGGGCTGGAGAGAGTGATATGAGTATGCTGGACTGGCATTTAAATAAGGCTCCAGAGTTTTCAAACCCACCAGCTGAGGGTGGGCAGACAAATCAGCTGCCAGCCCGCCAGGAGAGTCGGAGAGACACATACCTGTGCATAAATAATGAGCTCCCAAGCGCAGAATCTGGTCCAGGATTTCACTACTCTGGTTGGTGTGACAGGAACCACTGGAGACGCCCGTAACCACACTTAGTTCAAAATGGGAGAATTACATTTCTAGAGTAATAATTATAAGTTAAAGTTTATTTATTAGCGTCACAAGTAGATTTGCATTCACACTGCAATGAAGTTTCTGTGAAAATCCCCTAGTCGCCACATTCCAGCACCTGTTCGGGTACACAGAGAGAGAATTTAGCACGGCCAGTGCACCTAACCAGCATGTCTTTCAGACCATGGGAGGAGATTGGAGCACCCAGAGAAAAACAGAAGGATAATCAACCCATCAGGCCTACTCTGCCATTCGATTAGGCTGATAAGTACCTGGACTCTATTTTTGCTTTGTCGTCTTTTTTATTTGATTTTACTTAGATACTCAGATGGAACGATGTAAAGCACATAGGGTTATAGGTTTGATCCCCATCAATTCTAATGTTCCGTTCTCGGCATAATACAACAGGAGAGCACTGAGACCAGGCCAGATTCCTGTCCATGCAGTGCAGGAATATGAGGGGAAGGGCTTGTGTCTGGTTGCTGTTGGCATATTATTGGACACCAGTGGAGATTTGGAACATGTCATTTATTCGCTTTTTCAGCTACAATTGCCTTCACCGAGTCAAAAATAAAGCATTTCAGCTCAGCACAAATGTCTGATTGCTGATAGAAAAATATCACAAGGTCAGGCCTTTTGAAAAGAGTTGAGTTGAGATGGAAGTATCCTGAGTTTCTCGCCCTAAACTCTGCACATACTCCAACATGCACTCCAAAAGCCAGTGTTTTTAAATTGGACTCAGTGCTTCAACTCTTGTGCCAATTTGGTAGCATTTCACAAGAAAAAATGGCCTCTTTCTTTTCTCTAAGACTTAACATTGTCAGTAGGAGTCAATGTGATAAATTGGAAGGCAAGACCTGAGGCCATTTGAATGAAATGAATCGGTTGGATGGTGGAACTCTTTTCTCTGAACCAATCAGAATGATTAGAAGAAAAGAGGCTGTTAGAACCAACAAGATTGGATGAGGTTTTTATTAACTTATTTAATTAATAGCCAAGTTAAACATAGAAAAAATACATTGAACATCAATCCGCTATTATCGTCATTGAGGTGACAATATAAAGGCCCACAATCTCATTGAGCTTTCAATCCAGCTCCTTATCCGCAAGGACAAAAGAGCTATATTCAGAACAGCCTGTGAGTGATTCTTTGGGACAGTTGGTTCGCTTCTGTTGGGCTTCTAAACAGATATTTTATCTCTCTTCTTACTGTTCATAAGCCTGCATTTGAATAATCTTGGTTGCCAATCAGGTTCTAAGCACAGGAAAAGGTTGGGATTGCTTGAGTAGAAAAGTTCGACCTTGAGTCTATTTAAATGGCGATATAATGGAAATTATAAATACAACCCTGTGGTTATGTCAGAGATGTATGTTCTCTCTAATAAACACATATCAACGATGGGCTTTAGTTAAAACAAACCTTCAGGCTGAGAAAAATGTAATTGATTTCCATGTAACGTAATGAACTAGTTACAGTGCGCTGATAGCTTTGTGACTGAACTAATCTGTAGTCATGATTGTTTGTTCACCTTTGAGACCCAGCTTTGAAACCAGCAGAATTCACTGACTATAAATGTTTTAAGTGAAATGAGTTAAGGAAGTCTAAATCAGTTCCTGGTGGATGGACAACTCTAGATCAAACTTCCAAGGTAAAATAATTACTGCGCTAGTATGGAAAGATATGCTCTGTTCCTTGCAGCTGGTAGTCCAATTTTTCACAACATCCTCCATGACATAAAAGGAAAAATAAACAGCAATTATAGAGATATACCGAATTTTAAAGCCTCACGGAAACTAGGCATTCAACCCAATAGGCCCAGACCAGTGCTTATGATCCACACAAACCTCATCTCAATGTTTAGAAACTGGAGTAACCATATAAAAACTGTGGCTACAAGAGCAGGTCAAAGGCTAGGAATCCTGCAGTAGTAACTCACCTCCTGACTCATCAGTCGGGTGTGTAATGGAATAGTGTCCAATTGTGTGGATGGGTGTAGCTTCAACACCACTAAAGAAGCTCAAAACCATCCAAGACAAAGCAACCAGCTTGCTTGCTGCCCCTTCCACAAACATGTAATCGCTCCACCAATGAAAACAGTGGCAGGCATGTGTACCATCTCAAAGTTGCACTGCCGGAGCTCACCAAGGTTCCTTAGGCAGCACCTTCAATATCCACAGTACTACCAACTAGAAGGACAAGAACATCAGATAAATGGGAATACCACTACCTAAATGTTTCCTTTCAACTCACCCACCATTCTGACTTGGAAATAGATCGTCATTCCTTCACTGTCGCTGGGTCAAAATCTTGGAACTCACTCCGTAACAACACTAAGGGTGTATCTACTCCTCAGCAGTTGCAGTGGTTCAAGAAGGCAGCTCACCACCACCTTTGCAAGGACAACTTGGGATGGGCAATAAATGCTGGTCTAACCAATGAAGTCCACATCCCGTAAATTATGTTTTATTGAAAAAAATTTAAATATTTAAAATCCTTATTTAAAAATTAAACAGCTATCAAAAGACTTCATCTATCCCTGACTCACAAACACAAAAGGGACTTTGATGTTCCATATGATACTTCAAAGTAAACCTCGGGCCCTCGACCTTGAGTGACTCCAGCTGTTTCCTGAAAACGAAGCACTCTGGGATTTTGGTTCCAAAACATAATTAACTAGATTAGCATTCTGAATTTGATAATTGTCCCAATCATTTGCTTCACTTCAGACTTCAATATTTTCAGAGAACGCAGTATTTCAATTCACATGTGCAATATGAGGATATGTCTAGGGCGGTGGATAGAGGAGAGCCGGTGGATGTGCTCTTTCTAGATTTTCAGAAGGCGTTTGACAAAGTACCTCACAAGAGGTTATTGCAGAAGGTCGAGGGACATGGAGTTGGGGGTAGGGTGTTAGCGTGGATAGAGGATTGGCTGTCAAATAGGAGGCAGAGAGTTGGGGTCAACGGGTGCTATTCGGATTGGCGGATGGTGACTAGTGGAGTGCCCCAGGGGTCGGTGCTGGGGCCTCAGCTTTTTACCATTTATATAGATGATCTGGAGGAGGGAACCGAGTGTAGGGTGTCGAAATTTGCTGATGACACCAAGATTGGGGGAACGGCAAATTGTGCGGAGGGTGTGGAGAGTCTGCAGAAGGATCTAGATAGGCTGGGCGAATGGGCCAGGAAATGGCAAATGGAATTTAATGTTGGCAAGTGTGAGGTGGTCCACTTTGGTAGGAAGAATGGTAGGAAGGACTATTACTTACGGGGCGAAAAACTGCAGCAGGCGACGGTGCAGAGGGACCTCGGGGTCCTTGTGCATGAGTCACAAAAACCCAGCTTGCAGGTGCAGCAGGTGGTCAGGAAGGCAAATGGGATGCTGGCCTTCATAGCGAGGGGGATTGAATATAAAAGTAGGGAGGTCTTGCTGCAGCTGTATAGAGCATTGGTGAGGCCGCAGCTGGAGTACTGTGTGCAGTTTTGGGCGCCGCACCTGCGCAAAGATATTTTGGCCTTGGAGGGAGTGCAGAGGAGGTTTACTAGGCTGATACCGGAGTTGAGGGGGTTGAGCTATGAGGAGAGGGTGAATAAACTGGGCTTGTACTCGTTAGAGTTTAGAAGAATGAGGGGAGATCTCATTGAGACGTATAAGATGATGAATGGGGTGGATAGGATAGAGGTGGAGAGACTCTTCCTGCTCAAAAAAGACAGTAGGACTAGGGGGCACAGCCTCAAGATAAAAGGGGGGCGGTTTAGAACGGAGTTGAGGAGGAACTTCTTCACTCAAAGGGTGGTGAATCTCTGGAATTCTCTGCCCGTTGAAGTGGTGGAGGCTGCCTCGCTAAATATTTTTAAGACGCGGGTTGATGGGTTTTTGATAAGAGAGGGGATTAAGGGTTATGGGGAGAAAGCGGGAAAGTGGAACTGAGCAGCGACAGATCAGCCATGATCTTATTGAATGGCGGGGCAGGCTCGAAGGGCTAGATGGCCTACTCCTGCTCCTATTTCTTATGTTCTTATGTTCTAATAGCAATAGGTCAAAGCTATAATCTGGTCTACACACATTAAGTAGCAAACAGAAATTACTATTGGACTCACAGGAAGAATGTCAACATCTTTGACCGGGGGTAGAGATGTGCTAGACTAGTGTCATGGATGCCAGACATCAGTTATGTAGAAAAAGTTAGAGTTACTTTCCTTGGAGTTGGGAAAGTTAAGAGATTTGGTGAGGTTTTCAAAATTTTGATTGGTTTTGATAATACTATGAGACTGTTTGCAATAACAGCATGATTAGCAAGCAGGTGATATGGATTTAAGATAATTCGCAAAAGGACTGGATGTGAACTGAGGAGAAAGATTTTAATGTTGTGAAATATGATCTGGAATGCATTGCCTGAAAGGCTGGTGGATACAGACTTAAAAATATTTTTCAAAAGGAATTGGATAAATACTTGAAGGGAACATAAATGAAAGTTTTATGGCAGAGATTTCGAGAGGAGGGCTTGAATCAGTGACTTTATGCAGGGGAGATTTCCCAGAATTATATTAGGGATAGATATTTCAGTAATGTGGAGAGGCTAGAGAGGCAGGAATTAGAGCGGAAAAGGTTAAGAGCTTGTTTAATAGAGATGCTCGAAATCAGGTTTTATACAGTAATTAAGGAGAGCTTGTTTGTAGCACTAAAGGCTAAAGGGCAAAGGGCTATGGAATTTTTCAAAAGAATCTAAGCTAAGGTGAGGGAAAAATTATTGTAAACAGGGAGTGTTTGTGGCTTGGAAAGCACTGGAAGTAGATAGATTGATAACTTCCAAGAGAGAAATTGAGGAATACTTGAGAAACTGCAGAGCTTTGAGGAAAGAGCAGGGAAATGAGACTAATTGGCCTCTTGTGCTTTTCATCCGATAATAAGAAACTATAAAAAGGTTGAACCTCTTTCTTTATTCATACACCTCTTTGTGGCTGCTTACTTTTAAGAATACAGATCAATTCCAAGTTGCCGTTTTCTATGCCAACCAGACCGACCTGTGTGCTTTAACAGGTACCAGTCACAACTAAAAACAGGCCAGTGTGAGGTTAGTAATACAAAGGGTGGGATTGTCCAGTCCTGCTGAAGTCAGTAGCTCTCTGCATCTCCTGTGGAAGGTCCCACCACAACAGGGTTCGATAAATCTCTGTTTATTTTTAAATAAAAAGGAGCGATATAAGCTAAAATAAACTCTTATTTACAGTTTCAATCAGCCGCAATGCAACATTGCCAAAGAATTTAAATTTTTTATTCTGATTCTACGGCTTGGGGCTATAAGGGACAACAATTCAATTCCACAGACATTCAATTGTGAATGTTATTTTGGCCCCAGGAAACTAGAATATGATAGATAAATGTCATTGGTTCCTAAAGCTCAGATTTATTTAGATCATAGTACAGAAGGAGGTCATTCAGCCCATCAAGCCCTCACTGGCAACAATCCCACACTGGCCCTATTTACCCAGCTAATCCCTCTGACATGAAGGGACAATTTAACATGGCCAATCCATTTAACCTGCACATTTTTTAACTTTAGGAGGAAACCAGAGTACCCAGAGGAAACCCACGCAGACACGGGGAGAATGTGCAAACTCTACACAGACAGTTACAAGAGGCCAGAATTGAACCCGGGTCTCTGGCGCTGTGAGGCAGCAGTGCTAACCACTGTGCCACTGTGTTGCCCTATCAATTCTAAATGAAGCAACCACTGCCAGAAGTTAAAATGTAGGGCAGATTAATCCTTTTGTTTCTTTTTCCTGTCCTTAGCAAATTCAGGTTTTAAAGTGTCGACAAATCCTATTTCCATAATTTTCAAAGGAAATGTAATTACCAGAGGGACTATGGTTGTGACAAGTAAGTAATTCACTTTAAGTAGGTTAAAGAAAATGACAATGATGCTAATTTTATTTCAGGGCCAATGAAAAAGCCAAATTTTAGTCTTCAAGCCAATTTGTTTTTGATCAAACCAAGTTTGTGATGTTTCTCCATTGTGTTTAGACAGTGTGTGTTTAGCATTGCAACTTCAGTCTAAATAATTGAGAAAAGCTGAACCCAGAGAGCCAGCTACTCGTGTGTTGGTGTCTGGTTTTGCCCCTGCTGGAGACTCAAGGCTTCATTTACTGGACTATGTTCTCCTCCTTATTGAAGGTGTTGGATGAGTAACCATGTGCTCGAAACCAGTAGATTCAGACAAACAAACATGAATAATATATAATAAAAACAGGAAATGCTGGATTAATGCAGACACCTGTGATGAGAGCAACACAGTTAATGTTTCGAGTCCATTGATCCTTCTACAGAAGGGTTCTGTAGAAAGTTCAATAGACTGGGAACGCTAACTCTGTTTTTCTCTCTCCTCAGATACTGCCAGACCTGCTGAGTTTATCCAGCATTTTCTGTCTGCATTCCAGATTTCCAGCATCCACAGTATTTTGCTTTCATGTAACAAAAATGTTCCCTTGATATAGAGGCTGAATTTAAAGTTCTCCCAATTCTTTCAGATTCACCACATCCTATTTAAAACATGCAGATTCAATTTTCACTGTTTCAAGAGCAATATGATATACTGTTGTTAGTTTAGGATGGGATGGGGAAGAGTCATAGGCAATTGGCTGACACCCAATTGGTTTGAGACTGATCCAAACTCAAGTCTACCTTAGACATTAAAAGCAACAGAGAAAGCATACAGCAAAAGCTGTATTTATACTGCAGATTCAATAATTGGAAGGCCTGCTTTTTACCAACAGACCATAGTTCCTTTGTTACTCAATAAAAGGAACACAAGTAGATCATTCAGCTTCATGGGTCTTTGTAAGCATTCAATTTTAGACCTGTACCTCTCCACTGCTTACTTGATGCTCTAAACTTATAAGAATCTTTTAATTTCACTCTTGAATGCTCCAATTGTCCCAAAACTACCAACCTTTAGCAGAATCAAGTTCCAGATTCTCCTTGCAAAACTGGCACATTTAAAGAAAAAGTTGATCGAGACAAAGATGTCTAGCAATTAGGATTGTTTCTATGTGTACAAAATGCAACAAAATTGTTCAAATGATTAAGAACAGTAATTTTTCCAAAACAAATGATCATATGTTAGGCAGTGATTAAAGAGAAAATAATAAACACTTGAGAGTGATATTGACTGCAACCTAATAAAAACGTTCAAATTTTATCAAGCAATGGGAGTTAATCACAGGCACTTTAGAACCTCCTGAAAAATTGAGATTAGGTTTGTAGCTTATTGCTCTTTGCTGGCTCTTGTTGGTATTTTTCTAACGTTCACTAGTAAGTCAGTGTATGATTTCTCATTTTAGTCTGTCATTTGTACCCATTGCAGTTGTCAGTACGATCCCTGCCCTTCACTCCACGTTCCTGAACAGTATGGATACTTTTCAATCTTCTCACCACTTACAACCTAATTTCTCAGTTTTGCGAAAAACATTTAATTAAACGCATGTTAATATAATGATTAATTCAGATGCAAATATGCAAGGATCTCAATTCAAAGCACAACCTACAGCCTGGCTGTATCTATTAAGGACAAATTTTTCCCACTTGTAAAAGGATCATGAACAAGAGGGCACAGATTTAAAGTGATGCTCAAAAGAAGCAAAGGTGAGGAAAAACTTTTTCACACGAGTGGCTTGGGTCTGGAATGCACTGCCTCATTGGGTGGTGGAGGCAGTTTCAATCGAGGTATTCAAGAGGGCACGAGAGGACAATTTGAATAGAAACAATGCACATGGGTTTGTGGAAAAGTCAGGGAATGGCACTAAGTCATAATGCTCAGAGCAAATACAATGGGCTGGATGGCCTCTTTCTATACCATAACAATTCTGTGATCCCCTCACAAATGACTCCAACGAGCTGTTCATCGACCCAACAACCATTTCACTGGGACCTACAGCTTAAGGATGGGGTGACCTGAGAAGGCTGCTGGTACCAGTGGCACCACTTCCTGGCATGAATCTGTGTCTCTGTAGGACAGAATTGCTGAAAAAATATTTTTAGAAACAAATACACTGAATGGCTGAGTTACCGCATCTTCATATTCCTAAATTCAAATACTGCTGAATGCCCGTTTGCTTGGAGCATGAACCCAGGAGTAAAGAGGTTGCAAAAGATTAGCAGCCCATGAAACCAAAATAGCCTTCCAAACATGTTTACTCTATTCAATGACTTACAATAGTCAGTAACTTAAGCACAAGTTATAGAAGACATAAATGATAACCAAAATTTCTAGCTGTGTATCAATAGGTTTGAAGCACTTTCACCCACCGTGGTAGATGTGGAAATGTTCAATGCAGGCACCAATGAATGCTAATGTGATCACAAATGAGCCAACAATGATTAATAATAGCCTCTTACTGTTCGTTTCTTTAGGAGCTTGGAGAAAGACAAAATGAAAGGTATTTATGGGGGTAGACTTTTTCATTTGTCCCATCATTGAGAACATTGTCTGGGGGCTGGAGGGGGGACTTCAGCTGACAGACCACAGGAAAACCTGGGATCTTACACAGAACACCTTTAATGGTTCATATTCCTGATCGGTTAAAGAATCAAAGAGGTGAGGGAGAGAAAATTGTAGTACGTTGTTAAGATCTGGAATGTAGTACCTGGAAGGATAATGATAAACTACCTGAAAAGAAGAACATTGCGTGATTACAGGGAATAAACTGTGGAATGGGACCAATTGGATATCCCTTTCAAAGAGTCAGATTGGACACAATGGGTCAAATAGCCTCGTACTGTGCTGTAAGATTCTATGATTCTGCAACACCAAACATATTAAAACCTGTATGTTGGCTTCCGTCTCTGCAGCAAGCTCTGGAAATTTCTATGAAGAAGGAGGTGCCTTCGACAAATGGGCTTCTCACTAATATCCTTCCCAAAACCTTGGGGTGCCTTCTGAGGAACTGCTTTCCTGAAGTCAAACTGAATAAATGAGGGAAGCCATGATAAAATGCAGCCTCCATTAATTCAAAGCAGATAGCTTCGTGTTTTCACAAGTCAGTATGTTCTCCTGTTTATTTCTATGTAAACCTGCTGAAGTATGACAAAGTGTATGTATTACAGGCAGCATTTCCTGCTTTTCCCATTGTAAATGCTAATTGTTCATCTGTCTACAATACTTCCATTGGTGTAAACACCATGCTTCAATTTCTCCAGCCAGTTGTATTATTATAAGTATCAAACAGTAGGTTCCTAATAAAGTTTTTTCAATACAAAAGCACATTCAACGTCTGCTCTTCATTTCTGCTGATCATGACATTTACATTGTGTGAAATGCTGTTACTATTGGTTCTGGGTAAAACATTCCAGATCTTTATTCTGCAAAACTCAAATAAATTAACTTTCCAATTGTCTTCATACTTGTTTTGATGCTGGACTGTCAAAATGATGGATGTTGGAACGCTCATCTGGGGAGTCTTAAAGAGGGAGCTTTGAATTATTATCCTGGGGCATCGACAAGGGAAAGTCTTAACTCATTAACAAGGAGCACTGAAAGGTGGAGGTTGAACTTTCAGACTAAGGAGATTGAAGCATCTGACTGGCAAGCCTTAACCCTTGAGATTCTTAGCAAGTTCCTACAGCAGTAAATCTTCGGCTTATCTGTGTGGATTAGATACCTTTCTACTTCCTATGTGTATTACATACTATCTGGAGAATCTATTGTCTGGAGTTAGGTACTTCAGTGAAGTCAGTTGTCACCTGAGAAATTTTGATTGTGTTCTAGGTAGTAACTAATATAATTGAGGAAGGAGCAAGAGCAAATCATTTTTTCAAGTTCAATTAATTTTTTTGGTTCAGCTGGTTACTGATGCAAAGCACCAATTTGAATTATTGTAGTTTGCTTATTTAAATAGCACTGCAATGGACATTTGCTTGCTTTACAGTGGTGTTGCTGAGGAGGATTTCGCTGCCTCATCATTGTTTTGGCAATGCTTAGGAGCTATATTTAAATCAAATAATGGTGTTTGTCCTCTCATATTCATTATACGCATTGTGCATGAAACTCACTGTCAGTTTTTCCAACATTTCAAGGTTGTCTTCTTTAAGAATCACTCCCCAGTTGTTCATTGATATCCTTTCTTTATCATTCCCTTTTGTCTCTAACCAATTGCAAGCTTGCCAGAAGCAGCTTCTGATTTATTTGAAAATGGAAACCTTAGTTGCCTGATGAAAGAGCTCTTCCGCCAATGGGCTGTCCTTAGTGAAGTCTGGGTGCAGCTTTTATTAGACTTTAACAAGCAAATTGCTTGACTGTAACTTTTAAGATGCACCTCTGACTTCAAAGTAAAACCTTCAGCTCAGCTGTCTGACAATGAGATACGATGTTGATCCCCACATCTCCGATAGACAGTGAAGAATAAATTGGAGTCTAGTCTTTGCACACTTGCGAGGTTTTATTTATAGAGACACACACTAAACTTTGAATCCAACCATTACAGCCTCAACCCCATTCTAAGGTGAATCCTCAGTTAATGCCCAACACCTGAATACAATTAAACATCCAATTCAAATTGAAGCCACAGCAATTCCAAATTTGAATTCAGAGCAGCAGCTGGAACAGTGATTAGCACTGCTACCTCAGCACCAGGTTCGATTCTGACTTTGGGTGACTGTCTGTGTGGAGTATGCACATTCTCCCTGTGTCTGTATGGCTTTCCTCCAAGTGCTCCGGTTTCTTCCCACACACCAAAGATGTATAGGTTAGGTGGATTGGCCATGCTAAAGGACCTAAGAAGATTTTAGGCCACTGCATCATCTAGTTCTCAGATAATAAACCTTGCTTATTGATCGAGCTAAAAAAAAACTGCCAATTAACGTCAGGGGAATTCGTAGGGTAAATATGTGGCGTTAGTGGGGGTAGGGTCTGGGTGGATTGTTGTCAGTGCAGGCTCAATGGGTTGCATGCCATTCCCCCCCTCCCCTGCCAAACTGTAGAAACTCTATGATTCTAAATATAGTTAACATTGATCACCAATATGGTCATGTCTGCATTGAGTTAAAGTTGGTCTTGTTGGAAATTGAGTTGCGCTATCGATTTATCGTTAATTTTAATAAGGAATTCAGAAGAAACTTTACCCAGTGAGTGAGAATGTGTAACTTGCTGCCGGCTGCAGTAATTGAGTTGAACAGCACAAATGGGGAAGCTGGACAACAAACGAGCAATAGAAGAGTATGGAGTTGGATGAATTAGGATGGGTGGAGGCTTGTGAAATTCCTAATCTTTACTAGCAATTTTGTACATGTAGCTGGGTTCTGAAGAAAAGCCAATCAATACATATCTTATATTCACTGACTCGCGCATCCTGCTGCATTCTCTTTTGTTAAGACAATGGGCCACCCAGAGCAGTGAAGACGTTCTTCTGGCCATTAACTTAACCTGCTGTGCACATTGTATATTTAACTCTCAAAGGCTCATTGTTAAGTGGTCAGAAAATGACACAGCAGCTGTTCTTTGGGATTTATCAAATAACTTATTTCTTTCAGGTTTGTCATCAAAGTACTGACTCCAGACACAGATTTTATTAATTCCTTGCATTGTTTTGAAGTCACCTTCACTCTCATTTTTCAAGTATAGAATTTATGTAGCTTTTCTTCGTTATTTAATCAGCACTGTATCAGTAATTGGCCTTTTCACGTTTCTCTATTAGAAAGTTGTATTCTTATTGAACCTTGAGGAATAAAGCATATTAAATCAATACATTCTTCATGGATGCTGCAGAACCTCATAAAGAACAAAGATGGATAGTATCTCTTGCAGATCTCCAGCATTTACAGAATTTTCTAAAATAATGTGGAGCCTCAGGGCTGATTTTGTGCTAGGGTGAATTTGTTTAAAGATTTGAAAAATAAACATTATTTTCAGAGTCAGATAGACAGTGCAACATTGTCAATTTTCATAATTAGGAATAGTAGATTGAGTATTAGGGGGCTTGTGGCACAGCGGGTAGCATCAATACCTCTGAGCCTAAGTCCCACCCCAGGATTAGATGGCCAAGGAAGGTATGTTCAAAATGCAGTTAAACAGGTTGATTATGTCAACCTGTAAATCCTTCCAAACATGCCAGTAGCTGGCAGTAAGAGCAAGACAGACATCTGGTCAGTCATACTTGATGTGGAGTGGTACCCCTCAACCTAAAAGACCATGGCGACAGACTAACCACCTGTTCCAGGAATTACTAATGGATGAAAGTCTGCCTTCGTGCACTACGCAGTCCGGGAAGAGGATTGGGATTGAAGATCGAGAACACTTTAATTATATTTTCCAGTTTTGAATGTGAACTTGCAATAAAATGTCTGGTGTGCACATTTCTTTGACACGCATCATCCAACAGGAATGTGCTTACTCTGCTGATGACATATATTTTAATCTGCAGTGTCATGCCCAGAAAAGGCATGTTATGTGCATTATTTTAAGCATGGGTGGAATTCAGTATATACTTTACTGGAGCCACCATTTCTGTTTAAAAATGGTCATTAAAACGATAGCGAAAATGGCTTCCCGAGGTCAAGTGACTTTTGCAATTTCTGCAGAGACTCAGAATGATCTCAAGTATTTGGAAGGTTCCCAATGGGGTAACCATGGGTGGAATGCTGCCTTTGACTGGACATAGCAAAGCAAAAACCATCTTTGGAATTCACACATTCTATTATTTGTAGACTTATCCAAATCTCAAAATCAAAGGACCTCTGTCTCTGAGCTCAATACTTAATAAGCAGAAGGTGCAGAAACCAATTATTCATGAGTAAGTGTGAATAACCATCATCCATCTCCCATTGTGGGGCTAGGACTTCAATCATCAACATTTTCATTCCGGGTGGATGTTTTGTTCTGTTCTTTAAAAGATCCAGGAGAATATTAAATATGAGACATGCTCGAATTATTAAACTTCAAACTTTATGCTAGTTTAGAGATTAATTTATTTATTAGTGTCACCTGTAGGCTTACATTTACATTGTAATGAAGTTACTGGGGAAATCCCCTCATTGCCACACTCTGGTGCCTGTTCAGGTACATTGAGAGAGAATTTAGCATGGCCAATGCACCTAACCAGCACATCTTTTGAACTGTGGGAGGAAACTGGAGCACCTGGAGGAAACCCACCAGACACGGGGAGAATGCACAGAGTCTGCACAGTGATCCAAGCTGGGAATTCAATCCGAGACCCTGGCGCTGTGAGGCAGTAGTGCTAACCACTGTGCTGCCCTAAATGGTTTATAATAGAGTAAATAAGACAAGAGAAATACAAAGAACGAATCTCATTGTCTTCTGCCTATCGGAGACCCTGGTAACAACAGCTGGTCTGGAGCTCGAGTGGTCCTGGCACTGATCCTGACCCCGGTCCAAGGTGAAGTCCGCCTTACTCAGATCGAAGCCCCCTTTTCTAGTGTAACACAAACAACTTCTGTGTGAGACTTGGTATAAACATACAGGCTGGGAAAACAATATACAAAACTAACAGTAAGAGGTCAAATAGACCTGTGATCACAGTGATACTGTCCTATGGTGCAAAACACAGTTGCATCTTTTTAGGTTCTCACAACTTGAATTCTGTTTAATTGACTGGCAAATATCTTAACTCTTTTTATATAGTGGACAGTAGACATCACGATCATGTGACTGAAAATGGCAACAGGTAACAAATCTTGTTACCCCAAGAACCTGGGGGAAACCTGGTGAGTCTAGAAACCAATAGAGTAAGAAGGGTCATTCCTCCAGTCAGGTCAACAGAATTCTGCCTGATTAACTAATGCAGTGCGAAGGGGAACATCTCTTTCACCTGCAAAAATTCACCTCGACAAAAACTCAGTCACAACATTGTCTGGAAATACAGACATCCAACTTTCACTTACAAAACATAGAAACTAGAAGCAAGAGTAGGCCATTCAGCCCTCTGGGCTTGCTTCCCCATTCACTTTGATCATGGCTGATCATCGAATTCAATATCCTGATTCCCCCCCTTGTCCCCCATATCCCTTTAGCCTCAAGAGCAATATCCAATTTCTTCTTGAAATCAGACAATGTTTTGGCCTCAACGACATTCTGCAGTTGCGAGTTCCACATATTCACTACCTTCTGGGCAAAGAAATTTCTCCTCACCTCAGTTCTGAAAGGTTTACCCCTATAACCCCTAGTTCTGGACCCTCTCTCTCTCGTACACTCCCCCCCTCCCCCACCCCACCATCACCACCATTGGGAATATTCTTTCTCAATTTAGCCTGTCTAACCGTGTTAGAATGTTATAAATTTCTATGAGATTCCCTCTCACTCATCTAAACTCCAGTGAATATAATCCTAACCGACTTAGTCTCTCCTCATATGACAGACCTGCCATCTCAGGAATCAGCCTGGTAAACATTCGCTGTACTCCCTCCATAGCAAGTACATTCTTCCATAGATGAGGACACCAAAACTGCACATAATACTCCAAGTTGCAAATATCCCAATATTCAAATCTTCTCACTGTGAAGGCCAACAAACCAGTTGCCTTCTTTACAGCCTGCTGTGCCTGCGAGCTTACTTACAGAGACTGATGCACGAGGACTCAAGGTCTTGTTGAGTATCCACCTCCCTCAATTTACACCCATTCAAGTAACAATCTATCTTGCTACTATTGCTACCAAAGTGGAAAACCTCACATTTATCCATGTTATACTGCATCTGCCATTCACATGCCCACACACTCAGCCTGTCCAAATCACGTTGAAGGATAAGAACATAAGAAATAGGAGCAGGAGTAGGCCACCTAGCCCTTCGAGCCTGCCCCGCCATTCAATAAGATCATGGCTGATCTGAAGTGGATCAGTTCCACTTTCCCGCTCTCTCCCCATAACCCTTAATTCCCTTGTCTGTCAAAAACCTATCTACCCATGACTTAAATATATTTAGCGAGGCAGCCTCCACCACTTCAACGGGCAGAGAATTCCAGAGATTCACCACCCATTGAGTGAAGAAGTTCCTCCTCAACTCCGTTCTAAACAGCCCCCCCTTATCCTGAGGCTGTGCCCTCTAGTCCTGCTATCCTTTCTGAGTGGGAAGAATCTCTCTACCTCTACCCTATCCATCCCTTTCATTATCTTATACGTCTCTATAAGATCCCCCCTCATCCTTCTACATCTACAAGGATCTCTGCATCCTTCCTCACAGCTCACCCTCCCACCCAAATTTGTATCATATGTAAGTTTGGAGATAATACATTCAGTTCCCTTTTCCAAATCACTAATATACAATGTGAATAGTTTGAATCCCATTAGACACCGACTGCCAATCAGAAAAAGACCCATTTATGCCAACTCTTTGCTTCCTATCTGCTAACCAGGTTTCTCAAGACATATAGTCATATAGTCATAGAGGTTTACAGCATGGAAACAGGCCCTTCGGCCCAACTTGTCCATGCCGTCCTTTTTTTTAAACCCCTATGCTAATCCCAATTGCTCACATTTGGCCCATATCCCTCTATAGCCATCGTACCCATGTAACTATCTAAATTTGCTCCCTCGCGCTCTGGCTCCTTTGCGGTCTGCCTCCATTATGCCCCCTCACGCTCTAGATCCCTGATGCCCCATTGTGCTCTGGCTTCCTCACATTACCCGCAATCCCATGTGTTTTAACTTTACATTGTGTATGTTATGTGAGACCTTGTCAAAAGCCTTCTGAAAGTCTAAATAAACTACATCCACTGGTTCTCCTCGGTCAACTCTATTAGTTACATCCGTAACAAATTCCAATAGATTCAAGATGATTTCCCTATTATAAATCCATGCTGACTTTGTCTGATTATACCACTCATCTCAAAAGAACCAGGAAAAAGATTTCATCTCGTGCGCACCAGAATCTGAATGTCATTTGGTTCTTGTATTCAGTTAAGCAGGGGTTAATGCCATTGCTATATGATTGCAGCTGTGTGCTGATGGTTGATCCAGGTTCGTGGCCGTTTTCTTTATTGGGGGCAATGTGCAACAGGGCTCATTCCTAAGCATCACCACCCTTGGCCATAGGAGGAATGGGAAAGCAAAATCCTTTCCTTTTGGGATATTTTACTGCAGTCACATTGGAAACTCAGGGTCCAATTTTACCATCATGTTGCACCCATTTTCGGGCGCGAAAACTTGATAAAGGCGGGCACGATCCATACCCGCCTGCCTGCCCATTCCCCCTTTACCAATGGCTGCCGTCTGGACTGCGCCCGAAATGGGTGTGATGTCAATTTAAATGTATTTGCATGCACTTAAATTGACTTATTGGGCTGCAAGCCTAAATTTACCAGCACTTCCCCCTATACCGCCATGTTTGCTTGTCCAGATTCAGCACGAAACAGACATGGTCCACAAAGGTCTGATTCAGGCGCTCCGGCTTCTGAGGAGGCAAGTTCAGAGATTCTGGCAGCTCTCTAACTCAGATGGTTCTCTGATAGGGGACACGTGGGGCAGGGAGGGGTTGGCTGCCACTCTGCGTGTGATCAGTTGGGGGGGGAAGTGGGGGGCAGGGTAGTTTACTTCCGTACCGGAAGTTAGGCGAGGGGATAGTCGTTAAGGGGGAGCAGGGGGTATAAAAAAGGGGTAGCAGCATACAGCGGGCAGCGTCGGGAGCGGGCAGCAGAGTGAGTGGGAACTGAGTGAGAAGGGCTTTGGCTCGCTGGGCTTAGGGGAGAGTAGGCTTAGAGAAGGTGAGTGACAGATTTCTACCTTTTGCCACATACAGGAGGTTGGGACATGGCAGGGAATATAGGGAGGAATATAAGTTGTGTCAGGTGCCACATGTGGGAGTTCCTGGTGGTGTCACGTGTCCCCAAGGTCCACATCTGCAGTAAATGTTTAGAACTGCAGCGCTTGAGGGCCCGGGTCAGGCAACTCGAGAGGCGTTTGGAGATGCGTTTCTAGTCAGGGAAAATGAGGAGTTGATGGCTAGGAACCACGAGCAGGAAGAGGTCCCAAGGGCTGAAGAGCAGGAAGGGTGGACGACTGTTAGGAGGAGAAAGAGGAAGAAGAGTAGTCAGGGTCCCCCGGCCTCCCCAGAGGCCCCCCAAGGTTCGTCGACAGGGGCACAGAAAGATAGGCAGGAGGGGGAGACCAACTTAGAGGGACAGAAGGGGGCCGGTAAGGTGATAGTGGTAGGGGATGGGAGGGTCCGAGGTATTGATAGGAGGTTCTGTGGACAGAGGCGTGACTCCAGGATGGTGGTCTGCCTCCCTGGAGCAGGGGTACAGGACATAACGGAAAGGGTAGAGGGAATTTTGAAAGGGGTGGGGACCCAGGCAGAGGTCATAGTACACGTAGGGGAGGGGGACATAGGAAGGAGGAGTAGGGTAGAGGTCCGTAGGCAATTTAGGGAGTTGGGGTCCAAACTAAAGAGCAGGACCTCCAGGGTGGCACTCTCTGGGTTGCTGCCCAGTACCAGCAGGGCAAAGAATGACGAGATCATTCAGTTGAATGCATGGTTGAGGGATTGGTGTAGGGTAGAGGGCTTTACTTTTGTGGATCACTGGGAGGTATTTATGAGAGAAGGGCAACTGTACAGGAGGGGTGGGGAGAATTTGAACGGGAGGGGAACTAGTGTCTTAGTGGGGAGGTTAGCTGGGGTGTTCAGGAATGGTTTAAACTAATAGGGAGGGGGGGTGGGGAGGTGGCTGGGAGAGAGTCGGGTGAAAGGAAAATTATCAGGGAGAAGGAGGTTCCGAGGGACACTCATGGGTTGAACTGTGTCTGTTTCAATGCTAGGAGTGTGGCAGGGAAAACGGATGAGCTTAGGGCCTTGATGTTTGTGAGGCAGTTAGATGTGGTGGCTGTAACGGAGACGTGGTTACGGGGAGGGCAGGACTGGCAGCTGAATGTTCCTGGGTATAAGTGTTTTAGGTGTGACAGAGGAGGGTTGAAGAGAGGTGGAGGGGTGGCACTGTTGGTAAAGGAAAACATCACAGCAGCGCAGAGGGAGGACAATATGGAGGAGTTAGGGATTGAGTCACTGTGGGTGGAGTTGAGGAATAAAAAGGGAGAGATCACATTGCTAGGGGTGTACTACAGGCCACCCAACAGCCTGAGGTCGGTGCAGGAAGGCATTTGCAGGGGCATTTTGGACAGGTGCAGGAAGAATAGGGTGGTTGTAGTGGGTGACTTTAATCTTCCTGGAGTGAATTGGAGGGGGCCTAGAGCTGGGGCTACGGAGGGAGTTTGTGAGATGTGTTTTGGAAGGGTCGCTAGAGCAGTACGTAACTAGCCCGACTAGGGGAGAGGCTATACTGGATTTAGTGTTGGGAAATGAGCCGGGGCAGGTGGGAGAGGTAGAGGTAGGCAAACATGTGGCTAACAGTGACCACAAGTCCGTCTACTTTAGGATAAAAACGGAAAGGGACGAGTGCCGGCCGAACGGGAGTGTGCTGAACTGGGGAAAGGCGAACTATGGCAGGATTAGGAGGGAGCTGCAGGACACTGATTGGGAGGGACTGTTAGCTGGAAAGTCCACGGTTGGCAAGTGGGAAGCTTTTAAGGGCAAAATGAAATGGTTGCAGGGGAGGTATGTTCCGGTTAAGCGGAAGGATGGGAAAGGTAGGATTAGAGAGCCGTGGATTACAGGAGGTATTGAAGACTTGGTCAGGAAGAAGAGGGAGGCATATGTTAGGTCAAAACAACTGGGTACGGAGAGTGCGCTGGAGGAATATAGAGAGAGTAGGAGGGAGCTAAAAAAGGGAATTAGAAGGGCGAAGAGAGGGCATGAAATGGCTTTGGCTGGTAGGATTAAGGAAAATCCAAAGGCATTTTATTCCTATATTAGAGGCAAGAGAGTAGTTAGAGGGAAAATTGGTCCTCTTAGGGACAAGAGTGGAGAGTTATGTATTGAGTCGGAGGGAATGGGGGAGATCCTGAATGAATACTTTGCGTCGGTATTCACGAAGGAGAGGGGTTCGGAATCGTGCGGTCTCTTGGAGGGGGCTGAGGATCAGTTGCACGAGGTATCTATTACGAGGGAGGAAGTGCTAGGGCTTTTAGGTAGCGTAAGGACGGATAAAACTCCAGGGCCTGATGGTATTTATCCCAGGCTGCTTAGGGAGGTGAAAGATGAAATTGCTGGGCCTCTGGCGCAAATCTTTGTCTCTTCTTTGGACACAGGTGAGGTCCCAGAGGACTGGAGGGTGGCAAATGTGGTACCGCTGTTCAAAAAAGGTAGTAGGGATAACCCTGGAAATTATAGACCGGTGAGTTTGACATTGGTGGTAGGGAAATTAATGGAAAAAATACTTAGGGGTAGGATGTATGAGCATTTGGAGCGTTGCGATCTGATTAGGGATACGCAACATGGCTTTGTTAGAGGGAGGTCTTGCCTTACGAATCTGGTGGAATTCTTTCAGGAGGTGACAAAAACGGTTGACGATGGGAGAGCCGTTGATGTCATCTATATGGATTTCAGTAAGGCGTTTGACAAAGTCCCTCATGGTAGGCTGGTAGAAAAGGTTAAGGCGCATGGGATACGAGGCCAGGTAGCTAGGTGGATTGAAAACTGGCTGGGCAATAGGAGACAGAGGGTAGTTGTGGAGGGGACCTTGTCAGGCTGGAGGCCAGTGACCAGTGGTGTGCCGCAGGGCTCAGTACTGGGACCTCTCCTCTTTGTAGTCTACATAAATGACTTGGAAGAGAGTGTAGGTGGTGTGATCAGCAAGTTTGCTGATGACATCAAGATGGCAGGGTTGGCGGGTACTGAACTGGATTGTCAGGTGATACAAAAGGATATAGATAGGTTGGTGCATTGGGCAGATAGGTGGCAGATGGCATTTAATCCTGACAAATGCGAGGTGATGCATTTTGGAAGGAATAATGCAGAGAGGAGCTATGTGATAAAAGGTAGACCGATTAGGAGTATAGACATACAGAGGGACCTGGGAGTGCAGGTTCACAAATCCATGAAGGTTGCGTCACAAGTGGAGAAGGTTGTTAGGAAGGCTTATGGGATGTTAGCCTTTATAGGTACGGGTATAGAGTATAAAAGCTGCCGTCTAATGCTTCAGTTGTATAGAACGTTGGTTAGACAGCATTTGGAGTACTGCGTCCAGTTCTGGTCACCTTACTACCGGAAGGACGTGGAGTCTCTGGAAAGGGTGCAGAGGAGGTTTACCAGGATGTTGCCTGGCATGGAGGGGCTGGGTTACGAGGAAAGGTTGGAGAAACTGGGACTTTTCTCCTTGGAAAGACGGAGATTGAGAGGGGACATGATAGAGGTATATAAGATACTGAAGGGAATAGATAGAGTTAATAGTGAGAGACTGCTCCCTAGACTGGGTACAAATATGAGAGGTCATGATTTAAGGGTGAGGGGGGAGAGGTATAATTTGGAAGTGAGAGGAAGGTTCTTTACGCAGAGAGTTGTGGGGGTATGGAACGCGCTACCGAGTAGGGTGGTGGAGGCGGGAACGTTGGACTCGTTTAAGGTTCAGTTAGATAGGCACATGAGTGAAACGAGGATGGAGGGTTATGGTAGGGGCTATTAAATAAGGTTAGAACCTCAGGAGACACCGGAAAAGCAGGCTTGTAAGATTAACGTTTTTGTCTTTTTATTCTGCAGGTGGAGGTCCACCTCGTGTCAAACGAGGGGCATGCACACGGCGGGTTGTGCGTGGGCTGCTCTTGGAAGTTCCGGGAGTGGCCTAGTACTTCGTGTCGGTGTGTGTGCTTGATCCTGGACCGGTAGACGGGCGCCGCAACAGCTCGGTGACTAGCACTGCTAGCTGTGCAGATACATGGATTTGGGCCAGTGTCTGTGGGAGTTTGTGCATTCTCCCTGTGGTTGCGTGGGTTTCCTCCGGGCGCTCCGGTTTCCTCCCACACCCCAAAGATGTGCTCTTAGGCTGATTGGTTTTACCAAATTGACACTATTTCTTCCCTGAATCTGGCTAAGTCAGGGGTTCCATTCGTAGACATGCAGGGTAGAATAGGTGTAGGGTGATGTGGCGGCATGGGCTCGTTGGGCCGAAGGGCCTGTTTCCCATGCTGGGTTGTCCTTTGTAGGGGCTGCAATCAGTCTGGGTAGCTGAGGAGTGGAGGGATAAGGGGGTCAGTTCTGTTGTGGAGGGGGGACAGTGTCTGTGATAACCAGGGGGAGGCATTATCCTACCCGGGAGTGACGTGGCAGGGGAACATTTTCAATTTGTTTTTGTGTATGTGCAGCTGGACGCTCCAATTGGAGCTGCAGGATTTCAGATGCGTTAGGCCCCACCCACAGTCTTCTGCAATGCGATTCAGAATCGCTGATTATTTTTCAGACAGAGTGCATACGCGGGCACCTGAGAACGGGTCTAAAAGTCAGATCTGAAATCTCCCAGTTTCAAGTCCGCCCAGCACTTAGAATCAAAATGGTAAAATTGGGCACTCAGTCTCACTATCCCAGTATGTTGTGTGGGTGTTGGATTATATTGTCCCTGATTATTGCTTCCCTTTCTGCCACTCTGAGTTCCAGGCTGCAGACCCCAGCATTGACTTTGTTGGATTCCTATGCATGCATGGACCATCTTGCATGGCCATATTGCTTCAGTAAGAGACACAGTGATTTTATTAATGATTTAACTGCATGCGTCATTCTCTAGAACCCATCTTATGTGTGTGTATCTGTGCGTGAGGGAGTGAGTGTTTTTCATTGCATTTACGTGTCAGAGTGTGGCATGGATAAACATAATATTTTCTTCCAATTTTAAGCTGGCCCGAAAGTTTGCTTTGTGTCTATTACTGAAAGACAATGCTAAAAATGTAAAACACTTTGTCTAAACACACATCTTGTGAGGTGACAAAAAGGTTGGGGGCAAGTAATCCTGGCATCGCTCTCCCCTATTTAAGAGCACTGCATCTTATTTTGGATCTTTTTCATGGTTTGCAACGTTTGGGAGAATTAAAACTCCTACAGGACAGATAGGCCATGTTGTGAAGGGAGGAGTTATCTGGTTGTAGTGAGCCTTGCAAAGTGAGGAATATTGGGAAAGCACTAGGCAGCAAGAGGTGCTTATTTGGGTTACACAGCTACAGATTTTACTTGACAATGGGATACCATTCTTCCAAAGTATCATACTTAGAAAGGAAATACTTGATGAGTCCAGGGACTGAGGAAGAGTTCTGTACCCAAACTGTCAAGTGTCTTGTGTTTTCTGCTGTTGAAAAGAAATCACAAATTTATATAGCATTTTTCATGAGCTTTCAAACTGTTGACTGTCTCGCAACATAAGAAGGTGTATTTTCTTTGCAGTAACATGCGTGAGAGATAGTTGACTGACTTGTATGACATCTTTTGTACTTACCTCTTAACCGCCAGACCTCCATGAATAAGTGAGGCTCCTCGGAGTTCTTGATGCATTGTTACATGCTAGCTTCATAACTCAGAGTTGGATTATTAACTGGCAAATAGCTGGTTAGCTGTCTGAAAACGTATTATTGATTGGCTATTTTCTTTGCCATTAAGAGCATTGTATTTTTTTTGTCATGCTGTTATCTTGAGTTCAGTGTTACTGGCCATTCAAAAAAGTATTGTGTGCTCTCTAAACCATTTGTTTCCCAGTAACTAAGTAAATAATAATGAGACTCTGGGATAAGAATAGAGAGTCAACCACATTATTTAAATCAGTATTTAAATTGGCATTTCCGGGTTTTAGCTTGATTCACCCTACTCATGGCATTTGCTGATTGTGCCAGTGGGAATCAGTATCAGGCACCCAGACTGGCACTGGCCTGAGCTGGTGCCTGAGGGGAAGGGCTTGAAGCCAGTCTGTGAAGGAGGTCCCTGAAGGGGGCACATGAAGGGAGTCCCTGAAGGGGGCAGGAACTGAGGGGGTTTCTGAAGTGAGTGGGGGCTCAGGCGACCCCATAGAGTGATATAGCTCAGTTGGGGAACAGGAGTGCTGGCAAGGGAGGATGGGAAAGGTGGGGAGGAGTACAGGAGGCTGGGTCACATCTGTCTGGTGTGTGGGCAGGGGAGAGGGGGGCATTGCTGACCCAGACATCTAGTGATGTGGCTAGGTTGCTCCTGCGGGGTCAAGTGTTAGGGGTGTTTCTCATGTCTTTGGGAGGTTGCAATATCTGGCGGGTGGGTTGGGGGGCTGGGAACCTTCAACTTTACTTTGTGATCAGGGCACCCTTTAAAATTGGCACTTAGATCCCCAAAGAATCAGCCTTGCTGTGTCTTTCAGTCCCACACATCTCTTTTCCAGTGATAATCTCTCAAGCTTCAAAACAATAACTAAGTGTAGGTGACCTGGATTTTGCAAACCTACCCGGAGAATTCTCAACACTTTTCCCAGAAGAGGTGACACTCAGTCATTTTTTTGGGGAGAATCCATCCCTTTGTATTCACGAGGAGCACATTGAAACTTGTGGTTGGGCTACCAGGAAGTGACCTACCCCACCATTACTTCATAGGCTGTCAGGTAGCTCCTTATTTAAACACCAGCCAGACAGCCATTCATTCTTTCACTCTGCTCCTTCAGTCTGGCTAACCCACTTCTCCCCTCCTATCCTGCCTCTCTCTTACCCCTCCCCGTGTCCTGCCTGGGCGCAGCTTATACTACGGGCAACTGATATCAGTGACAGCATGAAAGGAGGTGAAAGCAACATTGACGGACCTCACAGAGGTCTCCCTCAGCAGGTGCACACAACTTATGTGCAGCTCTGAAAGAGATGGTTCTAAATTCCCACTGTCAGGGCGCTTAATTTGGGCAAGGTTCCAGAGTGTTGACCATTTAATTAGCGTTCATGAGATGCAATTGTGTTTCTGACATAGCTCTGCTGGACCCTCAAATCATCTTTAAGGTTCCACGATAGAAGGGAGAACAAGATTCAGAACTAATTTCCCATCATTGAGAAGCTGATTTTTGGTCTCCCACCAGACCTTGGGAGTTTCCCGCCACAATTCCCATGGCTGGGCAGATTTTACCAGTAGAATGCAGAAAAGGAAACAGGAGCAGGGAGATGGTGTAGTGTAATGTTACTGGACTAATAATCCAGTGAGTCAGGCTTAATGCTCTTAAGGGCATTGGTTCAAATCCTACAGAAGGCAGCCGGTGAAATTTGAATTCAATTAATAAATCTGGATTTGAAAAGCTATCTCAGTAATGGTGACTGTTAAGCTATCATCCATTTTTATTTAAAAACCCAACTGGTTCATTAATGTCCTTTAGAGAAGGAAATCTGTTGTTCTTGCCCGGTCTAGCCTACATATGACTCCAGATCTACGTGATGTGGTTGACTCTTAATTGCTCTCTGCGAGCCACTCAGGTTCAAGGGAAATTAGGGATGGGCAAGAAATGCTGCCCTTGCCAGGGACATCCATACCCAAAAAATAATTTAAAAGAGTGAATTAGAAACTGTGAGCAAACAAACAGTAGATGGAAACAATCGGAGACCAGTATGATAGCCAGGGTAAGAGAGACATAAAGAGAGCAAGAGAATATAAAGTAATTGAATGAAAGAAAAGGGAAACAGTTACAAGCAGAGATATTATTGTTTCGCCATGAGGGATGCCGTGGGAGATTAAGTTTAATACTTTATGTGGTACCACAATGCTATGTTGCTATAAAAGCTGTACCCTCTGACTCACCTTGAATTATCTACTGATAGAGACTAAATTGCATACAAATAGAGCAGAATGAAGTCTACGGGTAAAATATAAATGACTAAAATAATGGTTTCATCATCTGCTGACTGACGACTGTACCTTGAGGACATCTTTGTGATTTGCAAGTACAGAGAAAATTGACTCTCATTTTAATTATAGTCATACCACATTAATGTTTATGTGCAATAATCCTGCCAAAGACATCAATTTCTCAGCTATCAAGGGCATACTGGTGATGAAATTGCGATAAACAGGCCAATGTATAGAACTCATAAAAGATTGATATGCGACATCATCATTGGTACAGAACCCCCTGCAAATACAAAAATTCCGAATAAAATGCTGTCCTTTTGAAATCAGTAATCTTATCTGCTGATTAAAATAAATTCATTTTGACAGGTCATTATATACTTAGTGTTGTGTTTTAGAAAATATAAGAAGAAAAATGACGGTGCACAGCATACACTCTGCCACCAGATGTCACTAAATCTCATGGTTAAATGTAAAGTATTGTAACTGGTTGATCAACTTGGTTCGCTGGACAGCTGGTTTGTAATGCCAACAGTGTGGGCTCAATTCCTGGACCAGTTAAGGTTATTCATGAAGGCCAGCCTCCTTAGCTTTGCCCCTTGCCTGAGGTGTGGCGATCCTCAGGTTAAATCACCACCAGTCGCTCTCTGTCTCAAGGGGAAGAGCAACCTATCGTCATCTGGGACTATGGTTGCTAATGTTGACATGAAGCAACTTTACCGATTGAAGCTTGGTACTCTTCATTCTATCAGCCCGAAACCCAGGAAGAGTGGGGAGATGGCAGCCTAGTGATGATGTCACTGCACTAACAATTCAAATTCTTGGGATTGATGCTCTGAGGACGTAGGTTCAAAAGTTAATGTTTATTTATTAGTCACAAGTAGGCTTACATTCACACTGCAATGAAGTTATAGCAGCTGAGCTCAATAATGGTGGCCTTAGCAACAATCATCAATTGTTGTTAGAAAACCCATCTAGTTCACTAATGTTCTTTCGAGAAGGAAATCTGCCATCCTTACCTGGTCTGGCCTACATGTGACTCCAGACCCACAGCAATGTAGTTGACTCTTAACTGCCCTCTGAAGTGGTATGGCAAGGCCACTCAGATTCAAAGGCAAGTAGGGACAGGCAACAAATGCTGGTCTTGCGAGCTCCACTCCAACTAACTTTCCTGACTGGTTATTGTGAACATTTATCATTATCTGAGTAAACAAATTCCTTCCAGTATCCATCTTAAACGTACTTGATTCGATTATGCAAATAATTCCCCTTCGCTTCTGCCCTTGGCCAACTGCATGAAGTCAACAAACATGAACTGGAAATTCAGTGTGACAAATGATAACATTTAGTAATAAAATGATAATGCATAATAGCACATTTCAATGGATTTAAATATTACTATCAGCCCTGCATCCTTTTCGGGTGATCTCGCTGGATATCCATTGCCGGTAAGATCGCAAGAGGTGGGAAATTGCCATGAACCCGATTTCTTGGCTTTCTCACAATCTTACTAGCTTACCCTGCCCATTGGCCTGAGCACTTCTCACTCATATGTAGTTCCAATTAATTATCTGTGATGTTAAATGATAAAGTTTCGGGTTATTTATTGTCATAAGCAGGCTTACATTAACACTGCAATGAAGTCACTGAGAAAATCCCCTTATTGCCACACTCCAGCACCTGTTTGGGTACAGAGGGAGAGTTTAGCATAGCCAATGCACCTAACCAGCATGTCTTTCGGACTGTGGGAGGAAACTGGAGAACCTGGAAAAAACCCATGGAGAACGTGCAGACTATGCAGATAGTGATCCAAGCTGGGAATCGAACCCAGGTCCCTGGTGCTATGAGGTAGCAGTGCTAACCACCTTGCATGCCAGGCAGTTTATAGAAAACCAGATGATTACAGGCTGCTCTCTCCCTTAAAGGGGGAGACTGGTGGTAATTTAACCCGAGATTCACCACACCTTAGGCAAGGGGCAGTGTTGAGAAGGCAGGGTCTCCATGAATAAGCTCAGCTGGTACAGGAATTATACCTGTGCTGTTGGCATCGCTCTGCATCACTAACCAGCTGTCTAGCCAACTGAGCTAAACCAACCCCCAAATTTATTCTACAACTAACACCAAGCAAGCCTTTGTAAATTTTGGCTGATAAACACTACAATACCATTTACATAATCAAGCTGCATGTTGACAATCAAATACAACTTCCCAGCCAATTCTTCCATAAAGAAAGACTTCTTTTAAATACTTATATAAATAAAGCCTCATTTGTCTATGGCTCTGTCTTCTGGAAAACTGAAAGTTTTGTTTAGTCCAATGCTTTGCAATTGCTTACTCAAACGTTTGGCTGCCACATAGAGCCAGTTGTATTGGTGCAATTGTAAAACAGATTTTAGGCTTGAAATTATACTTTGCTATATTAGTTTGGAGCTCCTGTATGTCCGTGTCCTTAAAACAATAGACAAAGGAATTTGAATGCAGTAAGTGTTCATAAGTCAATACTGCATAACTTAATTTCAAGGCCATTGTGTTTACAAACCAACTACATCTCAGCAATACAGCTCAGAGACTTAAATAGCCTGAAAGGATAGTGCAGGCTTAACTGTTTAATAAAATATGCAGTAATATGGTCCAGCTTTGGGTAACCTGCACATACACACATAAAACACATAAGTCAAATGTTTGAGGATTTGCAAGTTTAATTTTAATGATCCTGATAGCTCATATATAAATGATTCCTTAAGTTTCTAATTTTAGGAGTTTACAGTTGGATGGTGCATGGTGCATGTGATGGAAAAATGAGAAGTGAATTGAAACAGCTCTTTAAGAAGGAACATGCTCAATTTATTGTCGCTAACAGCTACTGAAATTGGTAGTGACTTACTTTTGTGTTAATTCAAGATCAGAGATGTTACAAAAATTTAAGAACATAAGAAATAGGATCTGGAATAGATCTATGGCTCCTCTCTGTAAAACTCAATCAATCTCAGTCTTGAACTTGCACATCAACTGAGCATCCACAGCTCTCTGGAGTATATTGTTCCAAATATTCACAAACGACTTGAGTGAAGAAAAGTTCAGTGAATTGAAAATCAGTTTCCAATGCCACTCTTTCAGTGAATGGCGCAAGCCTTGAACATATTTATTTTGTTTACAGATAACATGGTGGCATAGTGGTAATGTTGCTGGAGGAGTAAAATTTATTTAGTAGTCACAAATAAGACTTACATTAACGCTGCAATGAAGTTACTATGAAATTCCCCTTGCCGCCACACTTCAGCACCTGTTCGGGTCAATGCACCTAACCAGCACATCTTTCAGACTGTGGGAGGAAACCCATGCAGACATGGGGAGAACATGCAAACTCCACACAGACAGTGACCCAAGCTGGTCATTGAACCCATGTCCTTGGCGCTGTGCTAACTACTGTGCTGCCCACATAAATCTATTGATCCAAGTTAATGCCCTGGGGATAAGGGTTCAAATCCCACCCTGGAATTTAAATTCAATAAAATCCGGAATTGAACGTTTGTTTCTGTAATGCTGACTATTAAACTATGACCAATTGTTGTTAAAAATCCATTAGGTTCACTAATAAGGAATTATTTACCCGGCACTAGCGAGGGTTCAGAGGAGAGTCACCTGATGGAGTATGTTTCGGTTATGGTTAGGATGGAGTTGTTTGCCTTGGAGCAGAGAAGTCTGAGGGGTGGTGAGGGATGTGATTGTACAAAATTATGAGGGAGATAGATTGGGTAGATAGGAAGAACTTTCCAACAACCAGAGGGCATAGACTTAAGGTAAGGGGCAGAATATTCAGTAAGGATTTGAGGAAAAACATTTTCACTCAGAAGGTGGTGAGAATCTGGAACTCACTGCCTGAAAGAATGGTGAGAACCCTCACAACATTTAAAAAAACATTTTGATGAGCAATTGAAATGAAATAGCATACAAACCCAAGGGCCAAGTGCTCAAAAATGGGATAGAATAGATAGGTGCTTGACATGATGGGTTGAAGGGTGGTTGTTTGTGCTGTTAAACTCAGTGGTTCTAATTTGGTGTTGACGTTGACCTCATACAGTAGAAGAAGTTGGGTATTGTGAATTGCTAAAGTTCTTGCAGATAATCAATTCTTTGCTCAGCATGTCCATCTGTGCAGAATCAGCAGCAACACAGTAAACATCCAAATGACAAAGAGCAGGCATTGAACACTGATAGAAAAGTTTGAGAATATTAGTAAAGGAAGGTCTAAAGTGAGAAATGCTGATGAGCCCTGCAAAGATGGAAAGCAAGGAGCAAAGAATTCTAGATAGATTCAAATGCAATGAAGAGTTACTTATAGTTCATAGTTTTAAATACTTAATACAATAAATTTATGCAATTACGTGAAAAAATAAGAAAGACTTTAATTTGTACAGAGCTCTTCACAACCACAAGACATCTCAAAGCAATTTAATGCCTATTAAATAGTTTTGAAGTGTGGTCACTGTTGTAATGTAGGACATGTGGCAGCTAATATGTGCAGAGCACATTCCTACAAATAGCAACGTGTTAATGATCAGATAATCTGCTTTTTGTGATGGTGATTTAGGGATAAATATTGGGCAGAACACCAAGGATAACTTCCCATATCTTCTTCGCAATTGTGCCATGTGATCTTTTACATCCATCTGAACCAAGCAAGCAGATTGAGCCTTGGTTTAACATCTCATCTGAAGGATGGCACCTCCGAAAGAGTAGCACTCTGTCAATACTGCACTGAAGTGCCAGCCTCGGATTTTATACTTCTGGAGTAGCAATTGAATTCAGAATCTCATGAGCCCACTCCCTCTTTGTGCTGGTCAGTGAGCTCTACTGCAGCACAGATTTGATACTTTGACAAGCTAATCATGAAGAAACATTGAAAAGTAATTTCCCAATGGCCAGTGACATAATTGCATCACTGTGCAAGCACCTTATATTAACAAACACAGTAAAATGACTTTATATCAACCTTCACACATATTTCCTACATTATAACAATTCAAAATTACATTGAGTTCAACAGCTTTAGACTATAAACTTTCTCCTCCATCTCGACCGCTTCTCCGTTTTTATTGTTTATCCCAATGCAAACCCTTCCTCCAAAGGGCCATCTGCCACTTGCTCTTCAGTCTTGCTTTCACTGAGCACTTTGTTCTTTTAACATATTCTGCTATCTTACCTTCATGCTGCTATCAGCACCTTTTTTAGTCCTTAATGATACCATTAACCCTTTGTCTTATGTCCGTGACATCTTTGTCAGTCACTCCAAAGATATGCAGGTTAGATGAATTAGTCATGCTAAATTGTCCCTTAGTGCCAGAGGGAGTAGCAGGGTAAATACATGGGGTCACGGGGATCAGTCTGGGTGGGATTTTGTTACAAAGAGAAAAAGTCTTGGGGCATTCACAGAAATGCAATGAGAAGCAGCAGTGTTATATAATTATTGCAATTCAGCAAAGACCAACAGATCAGGCAAGTTGAGGCGGTTGCTATCCTATGTCATTTACACAGTCCGAGGAAGGTAGAATGAGTTATCTCAATGTTTGGATTGCTGTTCTGATGGATACAACCAACATCTTCTCGAGAGGTGAGGAACAAATTGCTGGTCTTGCTAGTGACTCTCACATCCCAGGAAAGAATGGACAAATAAACAGCCTATTCAAAGCTAGTGGCAGGTCATCCAAAATAACTTTGGGTTATCTCACAAGGAGAGAAATGTTTAGGAATATTAAAAGGCTGTGCTGGAGATTTTCTAAATTTCTTGGGAAACTGGCGGAGACAAGTTGAAGCATCGCTAACCATCAAAGGAAGCGAAGAACTTGCCTTCTGCAACTTCAAGGTGGCCGAATGGCCACCTTTGATGAATTCATCCTATGATTCACCCCCTCTACTACTATATAATCCATCACATTTCTACCCTCTTTAACTCTGAAGAAGAGTCAGAGACTCAAATCATTAACTCTGTTTGTCTCTTCACAAATGAAGTGTTTTTCCAGAAATTTCTGGTTTTATTTCAAAACTACTTCACTAGCTAAAAAGTACTTTGAGACCTCTGGTGGCCATGAAAAGTACGACGTAATGTTCTTTCTTCACATTTGGATTTTTGACAATGCTTACCTTCAATGTCAATACATTCCAATGCATGAGTGGACGGATGAATTCATTCATGTGCATTTGAGGGAGAAGACAAAAAAACAGGAGGGAATGATCTAATGTAAAGGAGAGAATTTTGGAATGGCAACACCATTCAATCAGGAAAGGTTAAAACCCTGATTTACATGGTGTACATAAATAGATGCTCCAAGTACCAATCATAGAATCCCATAGAAGGGGGCCATTCAGCTCAATGAGCCTGCACTGACCACAATCCCACAGGCCCTATCCCCATACCCCCATATATTTACCATGCTAATCTCCCTGAGACTAAGGGGCAGTTTAGCACGGCCAATCCACCTAACCCACACATCTTTGGAGTATGGAGAAAACCCACACAGTCATGGGGAGAACGCCACACAGACAGTCACCCAAGGCCGGAATCGAACCCCCTATGCCACTGTGCCATTGCTGTTTAGTTTAATAGTATCATTTCTTTTAGGGTGTCAAATCTCTGCTCAAGACTCACTGTACAGCCTGGTGACTCAGCCTAATTTCTTTGAAGTTTAAGACAAAGCTCGGGTGTTCACTTTCTCAGAAAGGAAGCAAGGGAATAATTTTAAGATAGTATATTTAATATTGGAGTGTTTGGTTTGCTGAGAAAACCCCCATTTTCCAAGATTCATTATTAAATTTTTGCAGTGCAGTTAATTTACTTGGTTATTTTTGACTACTCCCAGCTGACCCAAGTGCCTGGGGAGAGAAAGCAATGTGGAGATAATAAGTAAAATAACAAATATTGAATCATTAAATGCAAAACATCCCTTGGAATGAGCACAATTCATATTCAGTTCAAAATGTCTTTCCCCGCTGACATTTGCCATTGCAATTACAGTAACAATTTTTCCATAGTTCAACTGGGATTACACTTCAATAAATGCTTTATTGATTGTAAAGCACTTTGGGACACCTTGAAGTTGCACAAGGCAAGTTCTTTCTTCGCTTCCTTTGATGGTTAGCGACGCTTCAACTTGTCTCCGCCAGTTTCCCAAGAAATTTAGGAAATCTCCAGCACAGCCTTTTAATATTCCCAAACATTTCTCTCCTTGTGAGATAACCAAAAGTTATTTTGGATGACCTGCCACTAGTTCTTCCAGGCTTTGAATAGGCTGTTTATTTGTCCATTCTTTCCTGGGATGTGAGGGTCACTAGCAAGACCAGCAATTTGTTCCTCATCTCTCGAGAAGATGTTGGTTGTATCCATCAGAACAGCAATCCAAACATTGAGATAACTCATTCTACCTTCCTCGGACTGTGTAAATGACATAGGATAGCAACCGCCTCAACTTGCCTGATCTGTTGATCTTTGCTGAATTGCAATAATTATATAACACTGCTGCTTCTCATTGCATTTCTGTGAATGCCCCAAGACTTCTTCTCTTTGTAACAAAATCTGAATTAACGTTTCATCTGTCTATACTTTTATTGACCACTTAGCCAATCCATCCTCTTTAAATCCCACCTGCCATGCTGCAGTGTTTGAAATGTATAGTTCATCAAACCTTTCCTTAGTGTAAACTATTTACTGCAAAATCTGGGGCAAGCTCCTATTCTTCTGCCTGTCCTTTTTTGGCTCTTACAAACCTACTGTTTTTGTCATTCAAGAATGTCTGGCATCCAAGCCAAGAATTCTTAGCACACCTTGATAATGACTTACTGTGCGAACTGCCAGTGTTGACGAGCTGAATAGTATATATTCTTCCTTTGTAAACTAATCTGCAGCAGTTCTGGTGCCCGAACCGGTGACCTATTGTAGCTGTTATGTAGCATGACAAAAATAAAGCTGTCTGATGACCTTATTAGACAATACATTTGTAATATCCCACTGGGGTGCTGAATATAACTGCAAAGGATTTAATGAAACACTCTGTACCAGGTCCCAGGTTTTGTGCAACAGGGGAACATACTTTACTGGTGATTCATAGAACAAAGCAGACCTCGTTTCTGGTTACATCCATTGATTTCAGCACCGCATGCAGGCACCAAGCTATTCCTACACAGCCAACGAGTCACAGAGCTCTCCAACCTTTCACTTTTAACAAAGTCAAGGTTTTGCCCTTGCCTCGCAACTTAACCTAATGTATTGTTCCATTTTTAATCATTCTTTGCGTATTAATATATTCATGTTCAATAGACTGTAAGCTGATTCAGTCTAATTTTAGTGATCTTGCATAAATTTCCAGGCAATGTTAAGCCTACTGGGCTCAATACCCTCTTATTAATTAGTTTAAGTCCTGGATTGACCAGGGTTAAAGAGCACATATCGTGTTAAAAATCATTTGCAATTCAGCTCATTCCAAGGACAGGTCCACCCTAAACCATCTGTTTATTTTCTTTATATTTGAGAAGGAATGTGATTTTGTTCCCAATATTGCAAAAGTCCCCATTTTGGCATCAGGATTCCCTGCTTACCAATGGTTTGCTACTCTGTTTTTTTTAAATAAAACCGTAGCAAGTAATATTTTTCGTCACAAAGGAATCAGTCTGATTTAAATAAAGCCCGTGACTGTAAAATAATGAACCTAAGAATTCTGATGAATTCTCTCAAGTAAATTATATTAACGGCAACTACTAACACAAAAACAATATCAAGAAATTTAACTCTTATACAATAGAATCCCTACAGTGCAGAAGGAGACCATTCAGGCTGCACCAATGACAATGCTACCCAGGCTCTACCTCCGCAACCCTATATATTTACCCTACTAATCCCCCTGACACTAATGGTCAATTAAGCATGGCCAATCAACCTAACCCACACATCTTTGGAGTATGGGAGGAAATCAGCACATACAGGGGGAGAACGTACAAACTCCACACAGAGAGTGACCCAAGCCAGGAATCGAACCCAGGTCTCTGGCACTGTGAGGCAGAAGTGTTAACCACTGCATCACCATGCCACCCTTGAATTGCATTTTTGAAACAGAGCAGCTTAAAATTCTCAGATAGGTTTTCCATTTTCTTGCCACCCTCCTGATAGGGATGAAATTGCGATTCAGAAGTCAGGTTCCACAGCTTCAGACCTTTTACTGTCAGGAAGGAACAGATGCAAGACACCATCACATCTGCTGCGGTTCGAACTCCCAGAAGCTTTGGGTTGTCACAAGCCTTCATTTACACAATTTGTCAGGAACCATGCTGCTACTTGTGAGGGTGTCCCAACTGGTTTGTGCTGGTACATTGTTTATTTGGAATATCATGAGGAGTTATGCAAAGCCCAGTGAGGAACCAGTCCAGTCATCATAAAAACAATTATTAAAGAAGATTTATTAACTTAAAAGAAAAGAAAAATACACAGGAAAAAGACTACAATATTCTAAGACACTTGAGTATATGAAATACACACGGAGAAAACCGGGCCAGTGAGGGACACTCAAGTGGAGGATAAAGGGAGTGCGAGGCTTGGGGCCCTGCAGGGAATGCAAGGGTCAGGGCCTGCAAGGTCAGCAAGGCTCAGGGAGTGCGAGGCTCAGGGCCCTGTAGAGGGACACTATTCTGGGAGCGGAGGATAAAGGGAGCGTGAGGCTGGGGGCCCACGGGGAACACAAGACCTGAGGAGTGTGAGGCTTGGGGCCCTCAGAGAGTGTGAGCCTCTGGCCCTCAGGGACTGTGAGCCTCATGGCCCTCGAGAAGTGAGAGTCTCGGGTGTGTGAGCCTCGGGGAGTGGGAGGCTCGGGGCCCTCGGGGAGTGGGAGGCTCGGGGCCCTCGGGGAGTGGGAGGCTCGGGGCCCTCGGGGAGTGGGAGGCTCGGGGCCCTCGGGGAGTGGGAGGCTCGGGGCCCTCGGGAGACCTTGGAGAGTGAGGCTCAGGGTGAGTGAGACTTGAGGCCCTCGGGAAGTGTGAGATTGGGGCCATCAAGTAGTGTGAGGCTTGGGGTCCTTGAGAGTGTGAGGTTCAGGGCCCTCGGGGAGTGTGAGGCTCGTGGCCTTTGGAGAGTGTATGGCTCAGGACCCACAGGGAGTGTGGGGCCCATGGGGAGCGTAAGGCCCAGGGCCCTCGGGGAGTCCTCGGGGAGCATGAGGCGTGGGGCCCTCGGGGAGTGTGGGGCTTGGGGCCCTCAGAGTGTGTGAGGCTTGGAGCCCTAGGGGAGCATGAGGCTTGGGGAACTGCAAGGAATAGCCACCAAGCTGCACATTCAGTTTGAAAAATGCAAGAGACTTCAGAGGGGAGTGATAAGCCTCCTCGCTTGAGGGAGACTGGAAATCCCTTCCAGAAGTCAATGGACATTTCTATTGTTCATCCCTCACCTGTGGTGGGTGAGGCGGTATAATTCCAGTGTACAGGTCAATTCCTGCTCATAATCACACAACACAGGGCAAATGAGCAAGTTTGGAAAATGTCTTTTCCTACTCCAGTCGAGTTCTTAGACTGCCTTTACAAAGATTTCCTGTTATCTCTTGGTTCTAAGACTTAGAGGCAACACTACAGCATCTCTGTAGTAAACATTGTTACTGGAGCTCTTGGCTGTAAAATGGGTTCTAGCCTCCTGGCTATGAGTTACGGACTAGGCTTCTGGCTGTGACATGTGGACTTGCCTGTCTGCTTCTGAGGGGAGTATGCTGTTATTCCAGTTTTATTATTTCAAACTTGAGAATCAGGCATCTTGAATTCTTTCTTTTTGTAGATCTTAGCATTTCTATAGCCTGAAATCACCCAGTCATCTAGGTAATCTGTTTCTATAACTAGAGCAATTCACACCTGATCACCTTAAGATGCTCACATGCCTTTGAAATAGCCTGGTCATGTTTAGAGGCTTGCCTGCCGCTAGAAATTGCAGTTACTGCTGCTAGGCAGATTTCTACCTTGCAGGCCTTTTTAATTTCTTGTTACTGTTGCTGCTAGGAAAATCCATTTTTTTGAAATGTGCAAGTAAATTGCACAGGTCTTCAAAAATGAATGCTAGTTGCTATTGATTAATGATGGTGTTGGACTCAAAAGAGTGCTTTGGATGGTCTTCCACTCAAATGATGTTGTTCATTAGCAGCCTGTGGGAAGTAGGCAATGGCAATCCACGAACAACCATCTCTCTAATCTCAGCCTCACTCAACAGTTGATCAAAAGTTGCAAAAAAAGCCCCCAAAGGTATGTTCCTTCCCAGTTTAAGAGAAAGCTATCCTAATCTAATTCTAATCTATTCCATTTGGCTTCAATGGCCTTTAGAACATGCATTTGCTATTTGGTCAGTTTGATTATAATGTTGTTGAAGGATCAGTAAAAATCACTCCCACATCTTACTCATGAATGACAGTCAGCCAGCCTTGTAAAACTGATACAACAAGGGTGCAAGATCTCAAATATTTAACCATTCTAATTAATCAGGTCCGCACAGCGTGATTTTCTTCTTGCTTATAGCTTTTAAGCAGCAGAGTCTGAATTGTAGGAAGAATGTTTGTATCATTTTAATCTTAATGGAATCATATAGAAATGGCATCATTTCACTTCCCAATATGTCACATGTTGAGTTTGCAGCAATGAAAAAACTGTGTGTGTGCGCGTATTGTGTATGCATATGTATGTGTGTGCATATGCATGAGTGTATGTGTGTGTGCATGTACGTGCAGGTGCATGTGTATGTGTGTGTGTCTCTGTGTGCATGTGTGTGTGTCTGTCTGTCAGTGTGGGTGGGAACGAGAAAGAATTACAGGTTTAACATTGATTTCGATTACATTTTCCACCAGTTTTCAGGACGTTGTTATACAATCTCCATTCACAGCTCATATCATAGAAAGCGATCCCTGGAACCCGTGTCAACCACTCTTCCTAAATTAGCTGATACACCACCAGGGAGCAGTCTCACTGATTCTTCTGCTTCAGTTCATCAACCTCATGAGTTGCTCACAAACCGCAGACAAAAATGCCTTCAGCATTCAGTACTCCGATAAACTGAGGTAAAATGTTTATTGCCTTGATTACTTAAAGAAAACCAAATGAAAGAAAGCCGATATATTATAAGTGGTTTGGTAATGTGGTAGCATGGCCCTTTAAGGGTGGGGGCATTCCCCAACGGGCACATTATCAGCGAGGACCCTATGGAGCATCCTGGCAGGAAGATGAGCCAATTGGCAAAACGGCGTGTACCACAGGTCAAGGAGGGACTCACAGTTGGAGCCAGGGGGCCGAGTAGAACAGTCGCATTGTAATCTAGTCTGATCTTGTTCTATATATATTATTCTTTATTTGGCAATAAAGCCTATTGTTGATTCAAGCCACAGTGAATCGCCTTCAATCTATTAAAGGTAGTATCAGAATGTTGGAGGGCTGGAAATGCACTGTTGTGAACTAGTCTGGCCTCTGTGACGCCTTCCACAAAACCACTGGTGCACTTAAAAAGCCATAGGCTGGCAGCAGAGGTGGGTGAAGAGCAAGGTTTATATGAAAACTATGCTTATTGCAAACATCTCCAAAGCTTCAAACGCAGCGAGTTTTCTGTACAACTGTCAGTTTCATTAGCTGCCTCAATTCACACATATGGCAGAAAAACATCAATATGGCTTGAAATTTCCACCACCTTCTTTCTAAAATACAGTTATTTCTGTGCAAATTATATCAGTGATCTGAACTATATCACTGCCACAAAACATTGTCAAAATATTAAGATGTCTTGGGCTTTAATTCTCCACGAGAGTTTTCCAGTTTGTCCGCCACTGTTTCTCAGGTGTTTCTCACAAGGTTTCCTGTCTCACTGTCTGCCGCTTAGTCTCCTCTTTTCCACCCTCCTCATCTCATCTCCTTTAATTTATGCCTTCCTTTCTCAGTGTTTCTTTTCTTGTGTTGTGTGTCATTCTGTTTCTGTTTTGTCTTTCTCTCCACATGCCTCTTACATGCTTTTATACCTCTTCTCCCAGCATGTATATGTCATTCTACCTTCGCTTCCTCACCTGCGCTACACTCACTCTCTTCTTTCCTTAATCATCTCCCCTGGATACCTAAGAATCTTAACAGGAAGACGTAATCCTCATCAGCTGAACAGCAATCTGGGAATAAAAAAATCACTCAACTGATTTTCCTCCTGTCTGGACAGAAGAAGCATCCACCAAGACAAAACATAAACAGTGTGACACACACACACACACACACACACACACACACACACACACACACACACACACACACACATACACACACACACACACACACACACACACACACACCAGAACGCTGCCCAGGCAATCAAGATGAAAGCCTATCCTAATGCTTCAACCTTTGATTAGTTGCAGAAATTATCCCAGAGACAAGACATAATTCCATTCTCTTCAGCAGCAACATGACTCTGACTTTGAAAGAGTCCAATGGAGAAACATTCAGCTCACTTCCATCGCCATTATCATCATCATTTTCTCTATTATCTCACTGATCTGTTTCAGAAAGTGGGTCAACTCATTTTGGAAACCATATGTAAATGCCATTTGGACGACTTGCTCACCTGGATGGCAAAATCAACTCTGAATGTTATCCTTCCATGTTGTAATGTGTATGTTTATCTATGGAAATCAACGTTGGAAGTTGGGAAGATGTTTTCAAAGGCCCATCTCCACGCCAGCCTTATTCCACCACTGCTTCTTCTGCTGAACCTCTTCAGTAAACTTCACAATGCCCACTGGTTTAAAAGCAGGTGACAACCTGCCTTCTTTAGCCACAAACTGCAACACATGAAACACATGTTATGGACCAAAACCCACGGAATTGTACATGAGTTTGTGGGGAAACAGTCAGCTGGACCTGAGATGAAGCAGACTCTGTGAGTGTGCAACTTTGCAGCACCGATGGGAATGGCGGATTTGCCGGCACAAAAAGTCGCACTCGTTCAGCAGCTCCCACTTCCTCAGGAAGTATTCCCCAGAGTGTGGGAAAAGCTGCAGTTGAATAATGCACAACCTTCAAAATCAAAATGAGCTGGACAGAGTCTTGGCATATTCCCTTAAAGGGAAAGGTAGAGCAAACAAATCCAGAGCTCCCTGGATGAAAAAGGAAATAGAATTTAAGATAACAAAGATAAAGTGTGCTTATAACAGGGGTCAAGTAGAAAATACAGTTAAGAACCAAGAGGAATACAAAAGGTTCAGAAGAGAGGTGAGAAAGCACTTTAGAGAATCAAAGAGGGGTTATGAGAAAAGACTGGCAGCCAATAAAAATGAGAATCCTAAAGGCTTTTGTAGGCAAAATAATTGTAAAAAGGTGGTAAAAGGAAGAGTAAGACCCATTAAGGACCTAAAAATGAATTTACACATAAAGGCAGGGGGCATGGCTGAGATATTAAATGAATATTTTGCATCCGTCTTTTCCAAGGAAACAGATGCTACCCAGGACACAGTGACAGAGGGGGAAACTCTGTCACTAGAAGAGCTCATAATTGACGAGGAAGAAGTCTTGGTACTTAAAATTGACAAGGCATGAGGACTAGATGAGATGTATCCAAGGATACTGAAGGAAGAGAGAGTGGAAATTATGGGGGTGCTGACCATAATCTTCCAGTCTTTTCTCGGCTCAGGGGAGGTGTCAGTGGAGAACTGGAAATGTTATACCCTTATTCAAAAAAGACTATCCCCAGCAATTCCAGACCAGTTTAATATCACTGGTGCGAAAACTTCTAGAACTTTTTTTCTGGATTGAATAAATAGTCACATGGAAAAATATGGGCTGATTCGGAACTTCTAAAGGAGAAATCATGTTTAACTAACTTGCAGATGTTTTTTAAGAGATAAAAGGGTTCTTGAGCATAATTCTATTGATGTGTGTACGTGAACTTTCAGAAGAAATTCTATACATAACAGACTTGTGAGAAATTTTGTAGCTCATAGAATAAAAGGGACAATAGTAACTTGGATACAAAATTAGCCAAATAATAGGAAGCTGGGAGTCAATGGATATTTCTCGAGTTGGAGAAAGGTTTGTAATCATAGTTGTAGTCCTAGGAGTCAGGATTTGGACCCTTGCTTGTCCTGATATCTATTAATGATCTCGATCTTGGTTTGCAAGAGAAAGTGTCAAAGTTTGCAGATAATACAAAACTCAGAGGTATTGTAAACTGGAGGAGGACAGTATTAGTGGAGCAGCAATTAAGTGGCAGATGAAGTTCGATGCGCAGAATTATGATTTGTTTATTCTGATGGGAAGAACATTGGGAGACAATATAAAATAAGGGGTAAAATTCTTAAGGAGGTGCAGGAACAGAGGGACCTTGGTATAAACATGGCAGGACAGGTGAAGAGAGCGTGCATATACTGGACACTACTAATACGGGCAAAGAGGTTATGATGAACATATACAACATTATAGGTAGACCTCAGCTGGAGTATTGTGTACAGTTCCAGGTGCCACACTGTTGGAAGGATGTGAACGCATTGAGGAGAGTGCAGAAAAGCTTTACAAGAATTGTTCCAGAAATGAGAAACTTCAGTTATGAAGATAATTGGAGAGGTTGGGACTGTCCTCCTTGGAGAAAAGAAGGCTAAGAGGTGATCTGATAGAGAGGCTCAAAATCATGAGGGGGCTGGACAGAGTAGATAGGAAGAAACTATTCCCACTCGTAATGGATCAAGAACGAGAGGACACAGATTTAAAGTGATTTGTAAAAGGAACAAATGTGATGTAGAACATAGAACATAGAACATAGAACATTACAGCGCAGAACAGGCCCTTCGGCCCACGATGTTGCGCCGACCAGTTACAAAAACAATGACCCACTAGCCTATACCAATCCCTTTTCGTCCATAAACCTATCCACAGATCTCTTAAACGCCCCCAAACTAGGCGCATTTACAACTGCAGCAGGCAGGGCATTCCAATCCCTCACCACCCGCTGGGTAAAGAACCTACCCCTGACATCCGTCCTGTAGCTACCCCCCCTTAATTTAAAGCCATGCCCCCTCGTGCTAGCTTTCTCCATCCGAGGAAAAAGGCTATCACTATCCACCCTATCTAAACCTCTAATCATCTTATATGTTTCAATAAGATCCCCTCTTAGCCGCCTTCTTTCCAACGAAAACAACCCTAAATCCCTCAGTCTCTCCTCATAGGACCTCCCCACCATACCAGGCAACATCCTAGTAAACCTCCTCTGCACCGTCTCCAAAGCCTCCACATCCTTCTTGTAATGTGGGGACCAGAACTGCACACAGTACTCCAAGTGCGGCCGCACCAGAGTAGTGTACAGTTGCAACATGACGCTGCAACTCCTAAATTCAATCCCCCTACCAATAAACGCCAAGACACCGTACGCCTTCTTGACAACCTTATCTACTTGATTCCCAACTTTCAGGGATCTATGTACACATACACCTAGATCCCTCTGTTCATCCACACTATTCAAAGTCCTCCCGTTAGCCCTATACTCGACACATCTGTTGCTCCTACCAAAGTGAATTACCTCACACTTCTCCGCATTAAATTCCATCCGCCACCTCTCGGCCCAGCTCTGCAACCTATCTAAGTCTCCCTGCAGACTATGACACCCTTCCTCACAATCTACCACACCTCCGACTTTGGTGTCATCAGCAAATTTACTAATCCACCCAACTATACCCTCATCTAGATCATTAATAAAGATTACAAACAACAGTGGCCCCAAAACAGATCCCTGAGACACACCACTCGTAACCGAACTCCATGATGAATATTTACCATCAACCACCACCCTGTCTCCTATCTGATAGCCAATTCCTGATCCAACTTCTTAGATTACCCACAATCCCATACATCTGCATTTTCTGCAGAAGCCTACCATGGTGAACCTTATCGAACGCCTTACTAAAATCCATATATACCACGTCAACTGCCTTGCCCCCATCCACCTCTTTGGTCACCTTCCCAAAAAACTCAATAAGGTTAGTAAGGCACGACCTACCCGCTACAAAACCATGCTGACTATTTCTAATCAATTCATTACACTCCAAATAACTATAAATCCTATCCCTAATAATTTTTTCTAAAACCTTGCCCACAACAGAAGTAAGACTCACCGGTCTATAATTCCCGGCAAAGTCTCTGTTCCCCTTCTTAAACAATGGGACAACATTCGCTATCCTCCAATCCTCCGGGACTACACCAGAGACTAATGACGACCTGAAGATCAGAGCCAGAGGCTCTGCAATCACCTCTCTAGCCTCCCAGAGAATCCTAGGGTAGATCCCATCCGGACCAGGGGACTTATCTATTTTCAGCCCCTCAAGAATATCCAGCACATCCCCCTTATCAACCGTAATACTGTCTATTTTACACCCCTGCAACCCAGTGTCCTCCTCAGCTATATTCATGTCCCCCTGCGTGAACACCGAAGAGAAATATTGGTTCAATGCTTCTCCAATCTCCTCCGGTTCCACACACAACTTCCCTCTGCTGTCTGTAACTGGCCCTAATCTTGCCCTGACCAACCTTCTGTTCCTGACATACCTATAGAATGCCTTAGGATTCTCCTTAATCCTATCAGCCAAGATCGTCTCATGTCCTCTTTTAGCCCTTCTTAACTCCCTCTTCAACTCCCTCCTAGCCAATCTAAAGCTTTCTAGTGCACTACCTGAGCCCTCAAATCTCATCCGAACATAAGCCTCCTTTTTCTTTTTAACCATCGACTCAACTCTTTTAGTGCACCACGGTTCCCTAGATCTACCAATTCCTCCATGCCTGACAGGGACATACCTATCAAGGACTCGCAGTAGCTGCTCCTTGAAAAAACTCCACATTTCGGACGTTCCCAGTCCCTGTAATCTTCTAGTCCAATCTATGCTTCCTAATTCACTCCTAATAGCCTCATAATTACCCTTACCCCAGCTAAAACTACTGACCCGAGGTTCATGCCTATCCCTTCCCATCACTAAGGTGAACGTAACCGAATTGTGGTCACTATCACCAAAATGCACACCAACTTCCAAGTCTAGCACCTGGTCTGGCTCATTTCCCAGCACCAAATCCAATATAGCCTCACCTCTAGTTGGCCTATCTACATACTGAGTCAAAAAACCTTCCTGCACGCTTTGCACAAACACTGACCCCTCTAACGAGCTAGAACTATAGCAATTCCAATCAATATTCGTAAAGTTAAAGTCCCCCATAACAATTACCCTATTACTTTCACTCCTAACCAGGATTGACTCCGCAATCCTTTCCTCAACCTCTCTAGAACTTTTAGGAGGTCTATAAAAGACTCCCAACAGGGTGACCTCTCCTCTCCTATTTCTAATCTCCGCCCATACTACCTCAACTGACAAGTCCTCATCAAACTTCCTCTCCGACACTGTGATACAGTCCTTGACTAGCAATGCTACCCCACCCCCCCTTCTACCTTCTTCTCTACTCTGACTAAAGCATTTGTACCCCGGAACCTGCAACAACCATTCCTGACCCTGCTCTATCCATGTCTCTGAAATGGCCACAACATCAAAGCCCCAGGTACTGATCCACGCTGCAAGTTCATCCACTTTATTGCGAATACTCCTCGCATTAAAGTACACGCATTTCAAACCCTGCTCCGCCCCACCCCCACTATGCCGTGCCTTGCATTCCCCAACTATGCCCCCCTCACTTTCACCCCCTCTACTCACGATCCCACCCCCCCCTCCGAATCAGTTTAAACCTCCCTGCATAGCCTTTGCAAATTTACCCCCCAGGATATTGATTCCCCTCTGGTTCAGGTGCAGACCATCACTCTTATAGAGGTCCCACCTTTCCCAGAATGAGCCCCAATTGCTCAAGTACCTGAACCCCTCCCTCCTGCACCATCCCCTCAGCCATGAGTTCAAACTTTCCCTCTCTCTATTCCTCTCTAAACTATCCCGTGGCACAGGCAAGAGTCCGGATATAACTACTCTTCCAGACTTGGCTTTTAGTTTCCACCCCAACTCCATAAATCTTTGCTTAATATCCCCTTCCCTTAATCTCCCTATGTCATGTGTCCCCACATGAACTATAACTTGGGGTTGATCTCCCTCTCCCCTAAGAGTCCTGAATACCCTGTCCGATACATGTAAGAGAAACCTTGTTCACACAATGAGTGGTTTGGGTCTTGAATGCACTGCCTGGGAGTAAGGAGGCAAGTTCAATTGAGGCATTCAAGAGGGCATTACATATGCATGGATATGTGAAAAGGCAAGGGAATGGTATAAGTCTTAACATCAGTTTGGAGAGCCAGTGCAGGCATGATGGGCTAAATGGCCTCTTTCTGCACTCTAACAATTCTGTGATAAGAGCTAATGAATTTTGAACTATAGTCTGTGTTTTTTCTCTGATGGTCTTTAGTCTTTCCTTCCCCAGAAAGCAATGGAGGCTGGGTTACTGAATGTATTCAAAGCTGAGTTAACAGATATTGGATCAACAAGGGAATCCAGGGTTAAGGCAGCACAGGTAGTGAAATGGAGTTAAAGCCACGATCAGATCAGCCATGATCTTGTAGAAAGCTGGAGTCGGCCTGAAGGGCCAAATGGCCTAACCCTGCCCCTAATTCTTGTGCTTTGTTCAAGTGTAGACAAATAATTATGGGATGGCAATGATCTAATGGTATTATCACTAGACTATTAATCCAGAAACTCAGCTAATGTTTTGGGTTTGAATCCCATCATGGCAGGCGATGGAATTTGAATTCAATTTAAAAAATCTGGAATTAAGAATCTACTGATGATCATTGTGGATTGTCAGAAAAACCCATCTGGTTCACTAATGTCCTTTAGAGAAAGAAATCTGCTGTCCTTACCTGGTCTGGACTACATGTGACTCCAGAGCCACAGCAATGTGGTTGTCTGAACTGCCCTTGAGAAACTCGGGATAGGCAATAAATGCTGGCCAGCCAGTGATGCCCATGTCCCACAGATTAATTTTTAAAAAACAGTTAATTTGCACCCAGCAAATCTCAAAACAAGAAATAAGACTAATGATCAGATAGGTTGTATTCTTAAGTTGATAAATGTTAGTCAGAACACTAGATGAACTCTCTTACTACTGGTTGAATAGTCTCTTCAACAGGCAGATGCAGCCTTAGTTTAATATCTCATCTGAAAGATGCCACCTATGACAATGTGGCACTTCCCCAACCCTGTTAGGAACTGAAATGCCAGTTTAGATTAGTCTTGAAATGGGGCATGATTCTTCAACTTACTGACTCAAGAAATAATCCTGTTAATAACTTCTTAAACAATACTTCTGCGGAACGTGGGTGTTGCTGGATAGGCCAGCATTTACATTGCCCATCGCTAATTGTTCTTGAGAAGGTCATGGTGAGCTGCCTACTTGAACTGGGGCAGTCCCTAAGTGTAGGTACTCCCACAGTGCTGTTAGGGAGAGAGTTCCAGGATTTTGACTCAGCGACAATGAAGGAACAGCGATATATTTTCAAGTCAGGATAGTGAGTGACTTCGAAGGGAACCTCCAGGTGGTGAAGTTCCCATGTATCTCCTGAAATAATTGGAGAAGAATAAGAGGGAACAAGGATAAGAACAATGAAATTAAAAGCATACATTTATGTCAAACCTTACTGTGTCCTCAGTTTTACCACAAAGGAGTTGTTTTTGAACTCCAGTCACTGTTAGCATGTTGTGGATTCAAGCCCAGAAGTCCATAAAACAGCTAATACTTCTTCAGGGAATATATTACATTATCAGCTGTTTTGTCCGACAACTTAGTCATTGCATTTGGGTTGTCCATGCTTGTTTGTGAAAATATGCATTGCACTATTCAAAGAACAGGGGAGTTCACCCAATGTCCTGGCTAACATTTATTCCATTAGTGATGCCATAAAGACTTATTCATCCAACTTACTTGTTGTGAGGCTTTATTGCATGTATGTTGGCTGCAGTTTTTGCCTAATAAAAATGACTCCTCTTCAAATGTAATTAATTGACTATGAAATGCTTTGGTTACCTGCAGATAGGTGGATGCAAGTGTCTTCTTTCTGTAGAAGCCAAGAGAGACATTAGCTGGAATTTTACCAGCATGCCATCTGAGGCTCGTAAGATTGCACCTGGGGTCAACAGGGAATGCTGTTCTGCAAGCTACACCGACCCTGATTTCGGGGCGGGCGTACCAGTGAAATCAGGCCATTGAGTGTTAGAGCAATCTCGTTAAATTCTGATACTGTTTGCTGGTCTCAGTCAGGACTTCTTACCCCATATACACTGCTACAAAATTGAGTTGTTGCAGTATTTGACTCAATTGTAATGCGCTTGAATAAAACCAGAAAAAGTTCAAAATACCCTGCAGGTCAGGCAGCATCTGCAGGGAGAGAAAAATAGTTAACATTTAAGGTCTGTGGTCTTTCAGTTGAACTTTCAGAGAGCTGAAACATTAACTATCTTTCTCTCCACAGATGCTGCTTGACTTTCTGAATATCCCAGGCATTTTCTGGTTTTATTTCAGATTTCCAGCCTCTGCAGTATTATGCTCTCAAAACCAAGAGAGAAATTGCTGGAAAGTCTCAGCAGGCCTGGCAGCATCTGTAAGGAGAGAAAAGAGCTGACTTTTCAAGTCCAGGTGACCCTTTGTCAAACCTCAGCTCTTTGAGTTGACAAAGGGCCATCTGGACTCGAAACGTCAGCTCTTTTCTCTCCTTACAGATGCTGCGAAACCTGCTGAGATTTTTCCAACATTTTCTCTTTTGGTTTCAGATTCCAGCATCCGCAGTAATTTGCTCTTACGCTCCCAAAACCCTGCTAACATTCATCATAGAATAGCCAGTTGAGTGAGGCCACAAAAGGGTGGTGCCTGCAGAAGGAACCATCAGGAAAATAGTCGAGAAACCTTGACTGCAATGTAATTTAACACTTTGGCTGGAACTTTACCGGCACGCCCGCCCTGATTCTGGGGACGGGCGAGGCTCAGAGAACAAATCACTCCGTTGGCCTCAGGCAGGATCGTACAAAACTCAGACAAACACGCCAGTAAAATTCCACCCTTTTTTTTGTGGATCAGCCTCTGTTGACTGGGGGCCTATTCTTAGTTTTCAATAGAATGGATATTTCTGTAGAATAAGGAAACCAAACTGTTGTCATACAACACACAGATGGCATGAAACACTGAGATGTCCAAATTCAGCTTTAATGATCCAGAATTTGGATACCAGATAAAAGCTGTGCATCATCCATCACTAATGTCAAATCATTGGAATCCTGCTGAAACAGTCAGCATGAACCAAAAGTAATCCTCAGTCAAGAAACCAGGTATATTCTCAACCAGAAAGCAGTGCCTAATCTCCACTATATACTGTGACCTTTCCATTTATTTTTGTTTTGCCAGTGATATGGAATAAAAATAAGAACATATAGACAGATTGTCATCTCTCTGGCCAAGTTGATGTCTGGCTCCGAGCAAAAATAAACGGCAAAAGGTCAGGGGGCAAATGCTTTCATTTGATTTAAAACTAAAAGACCAAACAGCTCAAACCCAAAACGATTTGAAACAGCAATAATTGGCACATTCACAAAGGAACCTGTGGAGGTTTGGAATCCTAGAGTGTTCAGGGCTTCCTCCTAAAAGCTGGGACATTGATCTAGACAGTAGTCTAGAGAATAATCTAATAGGAACAGCACTTTCCCTCACTTCTATTTAATAAAATAACTTTTCTGAATTTTATTCCAAATGGAGATCATTCAAAATTAAATCAGAACATTGATCCACCCTCAATTCCCCTTGGTCCCACAGATTTTTGAATAGCATCAGACACCATGTTAAAGGCATTGCTTAGCAACGTCACAGAGGCAGGGTGAGGATCGCACAGCTGCAGTCCTGACCCACAGCCATACAGATGCAAGCCAGTGGATCTGGCAAAGTAGAAGCAGTCCACACCTTTTAACACAGTTTTTACTGAGAAGGTAGTCATACTGAAAAGTATATCAGATCGTTAATGGGGAAGGTGGCAGATGTTTTCCAACTAGGATTTCTGAATCCAAATCCATCCAAAATTGAAGGATGTCTGATTTCACCTAAGAGCAGTATTCCCTCACATTTCCAAGCAATAGCAGTTAATAAAAAAGATTTTTTGGGGGGGAAGGCAATTGGATCCAAATCCATGGATTGGATCCAAAGTGAACACCCATTCTTTAATAAATCACTTTGCCGGGGAACTCTGCTGCAGACAGCTCTGTGGAAGAAATGCTCCCACAAGAGGATTCCAGTACAGATCTGCCTAAGTCATTCGGCAGAAAGAGGAAAGAAAAGCACTGAAAGCCTTGACTCTCTATCTGCCTAAGATGCAAACATACTGTTTGGCCAAATTGCTGTCCATCACAGTGACAATTTGTTAACACATGGACGTTGTGCAATCGACTAGAAAGCATGGGTTTATTTAATCTGGAATCACATCCCTTACACATTCCACTGAGAGAAGCAGTAATGCTATACAAGGCCTTGAAACTAACTGCTTCACAGAAAATTTCATACTCCACTCCATCAATGCATTGCAGCCTGAGCTGTGTACCACTGTGTGTCTCTGCTCATCCAGGTGATCTACCTCCTTAATCTCACTGCAATAAGGATGAATTAGTGTTTGTTTTTAAATGTTTGCATTAGTTTACATTCTTCCCAAGTGAGTAATAGGGGCAACTGATACCAGCACCAAGCAATATACAGCACATCCAGGCTGAAGTGAAATTCCTTTTCTATTTAAAAGGTCCTATATAAATGCAAGCTATTTGTAATGTATTGCAAGTAATGGCGAGCACCAAGCTGAATAACTGAAGAATAAATTATTAACAGAACAACAATGTATAAACAGATGAGAAAGATACTGCTGCTTACTTTGATTCTTGTCTCTAAATTGCCTGGGAATCCACGCTCAGCTGCAGGATTCACATGCTTTGGCCCGATTGGCCTAATGGGTCACATGACCCTCTGAAACTTTGCCCCATTAAAGAAGCTCGCTACGACATCATTGTTATCATTCTGTCCCAGGTTTCCAGCCTCAGGATTGCAAACTGTGGTGCCCCAGTGTGACACTTTCCTCCAAAATTGCCTTTAATAACCTTCCTGCGGTTTCTGAATCAATCTACCAATAACAGAGTTGTCTGCTGCGATATAGTTCTAACAGGAGCTAGATTCAGACTATCCAAACTCTTGTGACACATAACACGAACAGCTAGAAAGCAGAAGAGATAGTTATCACATCAATTGGAGCCCAAGGGTTTGAGTTGTAAACTAGGAAAGCCGAGACTGTTCAATATTTGGTTTGATTTTGATTTGATTTATAATTGTCACATGTATTAGTACACAGTGAAAATCATTGTTTCTTGCATGCTATACAGACAAAGCATACCGTTCATAGGGAAGGAAAGGAGAGAGTGCAGAATGTATTGCTACGCTCATAGCTAGGGTGTAGAGAAAGATCAACTTAGTGCAAGGTAGGTCCATTCAAAAGTCTGATAGCAGCAGGGAATGAGCTCTTTTGAATCAGTTGGTACTTGACTTCAGATTTTTGTATCTTTTTCACAATGGATGAAGGTGGAAGAGAGAATGTGTGGGGTTTGTGACGTCCTCAATTATGCTGGCTGCTTTTCCGAGGCACGGAAGAGTGGAGAGAGTCAATGGATGGTTTGTGTGATGGATTGGACTACGTTCACGATCTTTTGTTGTTTCTTGTGGTTTTGGGCAGAGCAGGAACCATACCAAGCTGTGATGCAACTAGAAAGTACTCTAACGGTGCATCCGTAAAAGCAATTAAAAACCAACAACTGAAGATGATGCAAATTAGTGAAAATACTGATTAATTAATTTCTGCCCCCCCCCCCATTATGCAATGAAAGAAGACATTAGAAATTTAATACAACTTACAACTGATGTAGAACTACCAACAGAAACTCAATAGTGCTTCATAAAACCCAATGTAAGTTGATATGAAGCAGGAGTCTCACAATGCGCAGGAGATTTAGAGATGATTTGAGGAAGAACTTTTTACTCAAAGGGTGATGGGAATCTGGGGAATTCTGCCTGAAAGGATGGTAGAGGTGGAAACCATCACAACATTAAATGAGCACTTGAAATGCCAATGATGCGGAAGGTGACAGTCCAATGCTGGAAAAGGGGATTAGAATAGATAAGTGCTTGATGGCAGTGCAGACATGATGGGCCAAAGGGCTTCTTTTTGTGCTGTAAAATTCTATGACTCTAATTTGGTGTTGATGTTAACCTAGTACACTAGAAGAAGTTGGGTATTGTGAACTATGAGCAACCACATGGAAATATTTAAGAGTTGCTAAAGGAACACAATCCTCACATTTGCAGAGAATCAATTCTTTGCTCAGGACTTCCATCTGTGCAGGAACAACAGCAATACAGTAAACATCCAAATGACAAAGAGCAGGCATTGAACAATGAGAGAAAAGTTTGAGAATGTTACTAAAGGCAGGTTTAAAGTGAGAAATGATGATGAGCCCTGCAAGGATGGGGAGCAAGGTAGCAAAGGATTCTAGATAGATGAAAGCACTGCCACAAGAGTGATGGGTGGACTGGAGGGTGAAGGGAAGATAAACTGGAACAAAGTCAGAAATGATGTGGAGATGCCAGCGTTGGACTGGGGTAAACGCAGTAAGAAGTCTCAAAACACCAGGTTAAAGTCCAACCAATTTATTTGATAGTAAACTCACAAGCTTTTGGGGTTTGCCCCTTCGTCAGGTGAGTGGAGAGAGTCAGATAAGCAGAGAGTGTGTACTGGTATGTAGGATTTAGAAGAGGCTGCAGAGGTGGGAAGGAATAGATCAAATATGTAATATATATGCAGAGCGAGAGAGAGAGAAAGAGATACATCAGTTATGTCATATGGGATGTAGAGTATATCAGCAATAGAAATTTATGGACCTGATATATAGATATATATACAGAGAGAGAGAGATTGAGATATATCAGCTAGGATATAAATAGAGTACATCAGCTCCAGGCCATATAGGACACCAAGTTTACTGAATGTTATGTTTGATCATTCTGAGGGAGAACTGAATTGGGGGAAAATTTTTGAGTTGGAGCCAAATAAAATGGTTTAAGTTTTACCAAAATTAAAATTTGGAAAAAGTTCTAATTCATCTATATCTTGATGTCCAAGCTTATTATTGGACTTATCCTTATCAAGAGCAAAGAATCCTACACCTCAACAGTACAATTCCATTGTGTGTAAACCCCTCGCACAACATCAGGATTTCTGTTAACCAGATCAATTTGTATGATCACTCACCAATTTAAAACAGAATTATGCAAGAATAGACCATTGAGGTTTATCTAGTCAGTCTAATAAATATCATTACCCATGCTACCCACGATACCATTCTATTCATTTCTTCCTGCAGTTATACACCAAGTCATTCTTGAATTTGCACTGAAGCAGTCAGTCCCCACTGACTCCCTTAACCGTATATTCAATAAATTAACCATAAGTATTTCAGCTGAATGGTCTTTTTATGCTCCTTTAAGTGTGCCAATGTCTGGCGATACTTTGTTCCTCACTGTCACATGAAAAGCAATAACATCATACACATCACCCATGCCAGAAAACTAAGAAAGGAATCTGAAACATCTTTGTCACATTGTTCACTGACATACCTTGTGTGATTCAGTGTAGTGTGCACAATATGACATAGCATTTCTTGAACTTCCAAAACGCCTTTAATAAAGTGTTGCACAAGATATTCTCTAACAAGTTAGGGTAAACTTGGGCTAGTTAAATTTCAATGGTCTATTCTTGCATAATTCTGTTTTAAATTGGTGAGTGATCATTTAAATTTATCTGATTTGATGTGGTGCGAGGGGTTTACACGCAATGGAATTGTATTGGATAAGTCCAATAATAAGATGTGGTGTGGGATATTAATGGGCTAAAGTGAAAGGACCGGGGCAGGATCAAAATGGATGCCCGTATGCTATAGGACAAGGCTAGGATTATTAAATTGGGAAGCTCATGCGTCTACTTTAGGATGTTCCTGTCTCTTGTTTGCATAACAATTCTGGAATTGCAATCTTCACGTAAGTTTCCAGACACCAGCAAACTGCAAACGCAAATTGGGCTGGTCAGTGTGGCAAATGTAAAAGGGCAGCACAGTGATACAGTGATTAGCACTGCTGCCTCACAGCACCAGGGACTCGGATTTGATTCCTGGCTTGGGTCACTGAGTGTGTGGAGTCTGCACATTCTCCCCGTATCTGCATGGGTTTCCTCTGGGTGCTCCAGTTTCCTCCCACAGTCTGAAAGACGTGCTGGTGAGGTGCACTGACCCAAAAAGGAGCATGGTGGGAGTTTCCTGGCCCCTCCATGCTGACCCTGTAGTTAAGAAAGCCCACCAATATCTCCACTCTCTCAGAAGGCTAAGAAAATTTGGCATGTCCACTACGACACACCTGTTTTTGCACCATAGAAAGCATCCTTTCTGGTTATATCACAGCTTAGTATGGTTCCTGCTTTGTCCAAGACTGCAAGAAACTACAAAGGGTTGTGAACATAGCCCAATCCATTACACAAACCAGCCTCCCATCCATTGATTCCACCTACACTTCCTCAGAAAAGCAGCCAAAATAATCATGTACCCTGGACATAGGCCAGAATTTTACTGTCCTGCCCGTCATGGGAATTGGAGTGAGCGAGGGGTGAACCATAGAAAGGTCCGTTGACCTCGGTTGGAATTTTACAGTTTCAGGACCAACGAGGTCAGAAAATCTGTCCACGCTCTCTTCCACTTTCTTCTGTTGGGAAAAAGATGCAAAAGTCTGAGGTCACATACCAACCAACTCAAGAACAGCTTCTTCCCTGCTGCCGTCAGACTTTCGGATGGGCCTATCTTATATTAAGCTGGTCTTTCTCTCCATCCTAGCTCTGACTGTAACACTACATTCTACACTCTGTCCTTTCCTTTTCTATGAACGGTATGCTTTAACTGTATTGTGCGTAAGAAACAATACTTTTCACTGAATGTTAATACATGTGACAAAATAATAAATCAAGTGAACTAAGTGTTGGTGCCACAGTATTGCCACTGGACCAGCAATCCAAAGATCCAGGGTGGTACTCTGGGGACCCAGGTTTGAATCCCTCTGTAACAGGTTTGAATTCATTAGAAACTGGAATTAAAGGTCTAATGATGACCATTGCTGTAAAAACTTATCTGGTTGTCTAACCCCTTTAGGGAAGGAAATTTGCCGTCCTTACCGAATCTAGCCTAAACACGCCCACATCCAAATCATTTTTTAAAACTCCTTCGTTATTTTCTCAAAATTCAATCTAATCACTGATCTCCCTTTAACTAATCCACTTCTATCAACGCACGCAAACTACATAGCCTTCACTTATTCTGAAGTGAGTTGTACATAAACTGAATAGCTAATTGAAACATTTTGCCATTTAAATTCCACTCACAAATGTCAGTCCGGACTGAATGAAACATTCTTTGGCTTGTGGTTTAGTCTGGCCAGTATCACTTCGATTCCTTGAAAGGCAAGAAAAGATTAGAAGCAGGAAGTCGCCCCGCTCCCCTCTCGGCTTTGAGTAGAATGAATCAAGCATTTTTCGACAATGCACCCATCAAATGAGCTCAGACCGACATCAAGCCAGCCAGCAATGGGCGTTCCCCCAAACTGGGTGTAAAGAGGCTGACCCTCCCCTCCGCCAGGGCTGGAGAGGGATAAGCAGAATCACTCTGCACGCGTCCTGATTCGCTTCTGCAACTTGCGAAAGCTCTGTCCTCTCTCTCAAGTGAAAGTACCTTTGGATTCCAACTACAGTCGGTGTGTGTGAAACACACACACACACACACACACAAAGCTAAGATAGTAGCACTGCTGCTGGCTTTGCAAACTGGTCAGCCAAGTAGACCAGTGCTGCTGGTGGTGGGGAGTTGATCCAACATTTAGAAAGTGCAGTCTGATCACATGGAGCTCAACTCGGGGATGCAGAAGGTAGGTCTGAATTTGAATCCACTGTGACTGTGCTGTCCGAAGTGAAAGTGAAATAACCTGGGTGTTTCTGAGATGGGCATTCCCCTGGTATGCACTCAGTTACAACAGGTATCTCCTCCGCATCTCGTGTGTGGAGGAGTTTCAGCCTCCCGCTTGAGGTTCCACCGTGAATGTACGTGGGTGCAAAAGTTGCAACTTGTCTGTTGAAGCTGCTGGGGATTGGATTGTCTTTCAAGTTTCTTATCGGTGACCGGGGCCGGATTTTCTTTTGGGTGGGCTAACAGACCCTCCCTCCCAGTACAACTCCACGTGCCCTTTCCAGCACCTCATCCAGGTAAAAATCGGAGGTTCCACATCATTCCTGTTTGTAGGGACCTCACAATTTGTACCATCCACAGCTCGGGTGAGCTTGAGAGGACAAAGCCAGTGTCTGTGGGAGGGGAAACTGGATATATAAAACATTCTTGCACTGTATTTATTGTTGGACAAGTTGTTATACAGTGACTGCGAGCACAGGGGGTTGTAAGCTATCTGGCGCCCAGGGACCTATCCAGGCTTCTGGCTGGTTTGTGAAGGGTATCAGTACTCTTTCCCAAGTAGCTAACAGCATTTCTTTTCAGGTCAGACAAGGTGCATAAGTCTCTGTGCAATTTTAGCTTCTGAAATCAAAATAAGTTTAATTCAAGTACCATTCTAGTAGCTGTGGTGAATTATTTCAGTGTAAAGCTTACTGGGGGGGGATCGGGGGGGAAGCTTTCGAAAATCATCAGTCTCCTGCCTCTTTCCCTCTCTCCCTGGCTTGTACCAAGCCCAGGGACTTGGTGACTGCTTTTCCTTCTTCCTGGAATGAGCCTTCTCAGTATTGGCTGGAAATGTTCCTTTGCACTTCACTGAAAAGGCTATTTTGCTTTATTCTGTCTGCGGTTTAAAAATAGCATTCCCGGAAGCCCGGGGATGGCCCGGGACGCTTTTATATTGCGCCAAGGTAACTGATTGCCGGCGAGACTGAAATTACCCCTGTTCGTTACAACTGCACAGAGACCCCCCTCAGTCTCCCTCCTGCTCCCAAACCAGTTCCTCTGTGCCAACTATTCCCAAACATATAGCGGCCTGAGACTATCGCATCTCCATACCTCTGAAAATAAATATTTTTTGTGTGTGTATATAGTTTGATTAAGCTGTAGAATGTTTGTTTGCTTTGTTTCCTCTGACAACGATTTCCATTTTAAGTCGAGAGAGTTTGCGTTTACCACCCCCGACCCCGGTCTTGAGCCGCGATTAACACTTCCACAGGACCGAGGGAGTGCGGCAGTGTCCCAGGCGCTGTCCTGGAGGTAAGGCTTTCAGTAGAAACCTTGTCTATGCCTCTAATTTAAGATCCCAAGTTAGGGAGAAGTAACAAATTCTCCCACTATCCTATGAAGTAGTACAGCCAACACTGCCAAAAAATATGGATTAATTGGTCATTAAAACACATTTGCTATTTGCTGGACCTTGTGTTCATCTCGCATCACAGCATGAGATGCATTGTAGAATAATCCACTGTATGTGAAAACACCGGATGAAAAAGTCCTTTTGCCCTTCATTTATAGCACTGGATAGTCACAAAAAAATGCTTTACTAAATGTGAAACTGGTGGGATAAAAGTTTCACAGAAGCCTTTGTTCCGTAAGCTTTCCACAGTTAATAAAATAATTCACTCGAATTCTTTTTTTGAATGAAATTTATTTTGATTCCAAAAGCGAAGTTTGCACACAGCCCTGTGCACGGTGACCTGAAAAGAAGCAGAAACGGGATACCAAACTGAGTAACTTTGTGTTGGAAGCAATGCCATCTGCCCGTTCACCCTTCTCAGCTCAGACTGAGACACGCCTGTTCAAGTATCTAAAGCTAAAACTCAGTGTGCGGTGAAAGTAATTGGGCAGCCGGCAGGCATCACAAAAAGTGGAAGTGCAGCAGTCATTACTCCAGCTCCCAATGCCGCAGTCAGATGGGATTGATTTGTTTTCAGCGGGTCATGGGCTAATTTGGCTGGGGCAAGTCATCCAGCGGCATCTGCTGCTGCTTAGACTTGCTCTTGAACGCTTTAAGTTCAAAAAGAATCGTGCGGTAATTTGCTGAAAGTTCAAGCTAAATGCCTGAGGGAACAGGGTATCTGGGCAGTAGGTGAACCATTCTGTGTGTCTCTCCTTTCACCAGTAATTCTGGACTTCTGAAATTAGTGAAGCGAGGAAGTGCAAGTTGGAGTGGGTGAATCTGATTTTGAATCATAGAATCCCTATAGTGCAGAAGGAGGCCATTTGGCCCATCGAGTCTGTACCGACCACAAACACAGGCCCTATCCCCATAACCCCATGCATTTACCTAGCTAGTCACCCTGACACTAACGGGCAATCAACCTAACCTGCACATCTTTGGAGTGTGAAGAAAACCGGAGGAAACCCATGGGGAAAACATGCAAATTCTGCACAGTGAACCAAGCTGGGAATTGCACCTCGGCCCTTGGTATTATGAGCCAGCAGTGCTAACCACTGTGCCACTGTCCCACCCCAAATCATGTATGGAAAGAGATTGGATTAAGAGAGAGGAAAAGGACAGGAAGAAAACATAATAAGAAATTGAAACATGTTAAATTTGGCATTTTGCAAATCTCAAACTGCAGTGTGCTACTGTGTCCACCTATACCACAACATGAGAAGGTGGCACAGTGGTTATCACTGCTGCTCCACAGCACCAGGAACCTGAGTTTGATTCCCGGTTTGGGTCGCTGTCTGTGTGGAGTTTGCACATTCTCCCCGTGTCTGCGTGGATTTCCTCCAGATGCTCTGATTTCCTCTCTCAGTCCAGAGATGTGCGGGTTAGGTGGATTGGCCAGGCTAAATTGCCCCTTAGGCCAGGGGACCTAGCTGGGGTAAATGCATGGGGTTATGGCAATAGGGCCTGGGTGAGATTGTGGCCTATGCAGACTCAGTGGGCCAAATGGCTCCTTCTGAACTGTAGGGATTCTGTGATTCTGAAATCATCCATGGTACGTGAGAAACCCCAGATGAGAAAGTGTTCATTTGTAACACTGCATAATCAAAACAAATAATAATTTACTAAGTGCAAAGCTGATGGTATAAGTGTTTCTCGAAAGCTTTACACAATTAAAGTAACTCCCCACAGGTACTCAAATTTGGTTTGAATGAAACTTATTTTGAGTTCAAGAGCTAAGTTTGCACACATTTCTAAATTAAAAGTTATAAAAAGTACTTGGGTATGGCCCTGAAGTGCCATGATCTATAGAGTGACAGAACAAAAGCTGGAAAGTGAGATTCGGCTTGTTAGCCATCCCAGAAAAAATGGTCTCTTTCTGTGCTGGTGATTTCTATGATCCTATGATTCAATTAATGCCTACAGGAATGAGACTCCATACTAGTAGTAGTTGATTTTCAGTACCAAAGAGGTTGACTGGCAATAATTAACATCATTAAAAAGGTATTTGGATTTGAAACATCAAGACTTGGCTTTCCACTTGATAGTAGTCAAGCCCAGAAGATTGTTTATTAACCTGGTTGCTAGAGAACTTCTAAAATATGTAAACCAGACAACGTCAATTTTTTGCAATGGTTTATTTTTCACCAAGTGAATTCTGTATCCTATTGTGTGAAGATATTATTTGAGTTTTCTGAACTAACAGAGGCAGAAAAACAGACTTGTAAAGCGTGCTCATCCCACTGCCTCTTTCCTCACATTTGACAACATTGGATTCCATTTTCCACAGTTTTCCCATTCGCTGTGCCTCAGTCATGTCGCACCCGTTTAAACGCAGTGTTGAAATGTAGACATTACAGAACTTTATAGTCTGCAATGAGAAGATACACAGTTATAAATCTCTGTTTCAACTTCAGGCAGAACTTTGCTTTTATAAAGGAAGTTTGAAATCAAGAACCTGGGTCAAGGTTGATGGTGCAATAGAGCATCAAGGTTCTGGAGAGTGCAAAAGGCATACTGATGGGTAGCTAATAATCAGTTTGAGTCTAAAAAAAACCAAAGGATTGCGTGCTGTAAGCTTTGATGTTGGCTGCATAGTATTGTAAAGAAGGGCAGAGCATACTAGAAAACATAAATAGAACATAAATAGACATAAATTGGCACAAAACTGGAAATTTCAGAGAAACATTGACCATTATTAGTATCAATGAAATGGAATCAAAGGTTATGACTGTCAAGCAATGGAGAATAGAGCCCAGAAATTGGAGAAGGTAACTTGATGCCAAGCTTTTCCTTGCCCCCGTACAGAAGTTTGAGACTTAGGGAGAAATGGACAGGCTATGACATGATGTGGAGATGCCAGCATTGGACTGAGGTAAAACACAAATCCCACAACACCAGTTTAAAGTCCAAACAGGTTTATTTGTAGCAAACGCCGCAAACTTTCGGGACAGCCTGTCCCTTCGTCAGGTGGCTATCACAGACAGAGCAGCAACATTCAAATTGTGAATAAGAATGATGAAGAGATCACAATGCAAGATACCTCTCCCATATCTTGTGCTGTCAATGCACATGTTACTGAAAGTGCATGTATTAAAAATGATGTTGGTAGTGAATGATGGAGCGACATAGCATTCATGCTGCACAAAACTTGAGTGCAATGGCTCACAGTGTAACTGAGGTTAGGAACTCACCCACGCTAGTATTTTTTTCCCTGTGCCTGTCTGTATTAGTTTGGTTAGGAGTTTAGGACCCAGGGTATGTGGTTATTCACTGACTACAATTTGGCTGCATAGTTCTAGCTATGCAGCACCCTTTTGTCACTTTGCAGTGTTGGATGAGTGATGTCTGTCATTGGGTGAATATTACTGACTTCATATCACTCACCTCTCAACAAAGCCCTTACTAAATCAGAAAATAGCCAGGACTGAACTGTTCTGTTCCTGTTTTATCAGCCTTAACAGCCCATGAATAAAACAACAACTTTGTCCGTTTGCAGTGCTCAGATTTTGCATTTTATAGCATTTTTGTGGCTGTTTTGACAATATTTTAATTAGCAAAAGCCCAAGATCTAAGATTTCTACCCAGACAGAGTAATAGCCCTCCAAGAACTGTCTATTAGAAGTTGAGGTGACTGTCACAAGTGTGCTGAATATTATCCTTTCTCTCCTTGTTGGCACTGCTGATAATTCAGGGCTCCACACTTTATGAAATAGGTACTGTTGTATTTCAAATAGATAAACTCAGCAGGTCTGGCAGTAGCTGTGGAGAGAGAAAGAGTTAATGTTGCAAGTCCATGCGATCCTTCTACAGAACTGTATTTCAGGATGAAGGTGGAAGTAAAAGAGTGATACAAGGGAGAGGATTGAACTCGGGTTTTACGCCACCATCTGTGACCAAGGTTTGGCTGCTAGAGTAGTGATAGGATTAGTCGTGCAGCAGGACAGAGGAAGCAGAGCAGGTCATCTTAGATTTAACCATAGCCCTTATTTTCTATTGTTCGGGAATACAAGCAGTAAACCATTTTGCTGACAAGTTGACCGCGGACAGCAGCCTTGAGAATCACTCGGCTTCCATCACTGGTTCCCTCTCAAAGTTTATATTATTGGGGCCGAGGATAAATTTACACTCAGTGAGGAATGATAGTACTTTAAAATTCCATTGAGGCAAATGGTCAAGGTCCAGATTTCAGGACTGAGATTGAAGAAAAAGGATAAGATGAGGTTTACCATTGGTTGTAGCCAATCTCAAGTTAAAAAAATTGCAGAGGGAAGAGTGGACGAAGGAAGGTAAAGCATTCCACAACTTGAAGCTACGGGGGGAAAGTGAACTAAGTAAGGGATAATGCAAGAAGTCATGATTTCAGTGCGGTGAAACTGTAGAGAGAAGGATAAGCATGTGAAACAGTACATTTGAGAGAAGAGAGAGAAACAGCCTAGAGGTGACTTGTAGGTTTCTTGGGAGATGATGTCCTTTTGCTTATGTTGTGTCTTTTGGGTGGAATGGTGGCATTGCTGCCTCCCTGTGCCAGGGATCTGGGTTAAATTCCGGCCTTGGGTGACTGTTTGAAGTTTGCCCATTCTCTCCCCTGTCCACATAGGTTTCCTCCAGGTACTCTGGTTTCCTCCCATAGTCCAAAGATGTGTGGGTTAGGCAAATTGGCCATGCTTAATTGCCCCTTAGTCTCCCAAGATTTGTAGGTTTGATGAATTAGCCATGGTAAATGTGTAGTTACGGGAATAAAGCAGGGGAGAGGATCTGATAAAATCTATCAGAGAATCGGTGCAGACTTGATGGGCCGAACAGTCTCTACTGCACAGTAGGAATTCTATGATTCTGTCTGGAACACATGAGCTGTTTGCAAATATTGAATAGACTTGGCCTTTTAAAGAGAATTGATTTGCTTTTGGAGAAGAGAAGGAAACTGAGTGTCTAGGTGACAGCATTACAAGTGGGAGGGATTTTGGAGTTCCATTTCATATGAGAAGAATTTGTCATGCTGGGGATATAATGGATAAAGGAGAATTAAGGTAGCTGTCTCATCATTTTCAGTAGTGCTTGCTGGTTGGACTTGCACTGGTGTGAATAAATTTTGCCTTTGAAGAATTGGTAGAAGTAGGGTTAATTAGATCGTCATGAAGGCCAAGGGGCAAGTTGCACCCCTGAAGAAATGGGATTTGTCACACATCTAACAGAGGTTGCTGAGAGTGGATTTGAATCATCAGCAAAAGGTTGGATACATAATAACTGGAGGTGATCATTGAATGACAAGAAAGAGGGTGGAAGAGATAGCAGAACTATAGGAGAATGGGGTCATCGCCAAGGCCATTCCCTAAAGCATGGTTAGAACTGTATTGAAGCACTTAGTTTTATGCCCTTCGTGTAAAGATTAAAGTCAGTTGGAGCATGGATCAGGCACTTTGTGCAACAGTATGCACTAACCCAAATTTTGGTCATGATTCATACATCAGCTGCTCTCTTGACCTTTGAGTGACATTGCCAATTTATATCAAATTATGTCGCTCTTTGCCTTGCATCCCATTCTTATTTGTGGCAAATCTTTGACTTTTGCCTTTTTTAATAAATAATGACTAACTTGAATAAACATAGGAACACAGCTGTGGTATATAATGCAAAACTAGCTTGTGTGGGTCATAAGGAGGGGGCATCTGTCAATTATAATATGCTGATTAGGGAAGAGTTTAAATTAAAGTGGATAAGTCTGTGGAGTGATAGCTCAGTGCTGAGAATGAGCTTATATTGAAAAATGGTCATTGAGATACAGACTGAAGGATAGAATAACATCAAAAGTGATTATATTCCAGTTAGGTATTTGTCAGATCCCAACATTGTGCAGTTTTGATAATTCAGTTGTAGAGGCAATGTTCTTGCGCTGGAAATGGTATCGACACAGACAACAAGTCGCTGGCACCAGGCATTTCAATTATGTAGAAGAGTGGAGGAAATTGGACCAAGTTTCGGAAGAGAACAGATGTTGTTGTAACTTAGTTAAGGCTTTCCATTTTGCAAAGAAACATCAGAAACATTGATCCAGCTTCCCCCTCCATCTTCAATGCGGTTTCCTCCAAAGAAAACTACTGCTTCTGTGTGGCTATCGTGTGACATATAAAACTGTAAGTAGCTCTATAAGAGAATGCTGCCAGTGCAAGGAATTTGGGTTTGCATTGGAAAAAAATACAAACTCTAATTAAGTTAGGAAAGCTTATTTTGGCCTGAGTATCTTACTGTTGGAACTTTAGGTTATGAGTGTTAAGTTACTCTTGGAGTCGCTACACAACTGATCTGTGTCAAGCCCATTTTTAGAAACTGTAACTTATTGAAGGTGTAATCCTCATTTAGAAATAACCAAGACCCAAAAGAGAAGACATTTCTTTGGTGCCTGGGAAGAAGCTTCTTAAAATGTCACTGTTAAATAATTTTCTGCTTTATAAGATTTACCTGTCAGCAAGTAAAACAAAAAGTCTATTGGAGTAAAAAATACTGCATTTGCCGGAAATCTGAAACGGCAGTGGAAAATACTGGAACACAAATCAATCAACTCCTATGGTGAGAAGAGGGTGTGGGCCTTTCAAAATGAAAACTAAGAAAGCAGAAAGATTCAATCAGATAAAGGGGAGAGAGAAAAGTAAATATGCTTAAAAACTGAGAGGAGAATGGACACCTCTCTATTTGTTCCCTCCACACTTACTGATCTTATATTCATACACCTAAATGTCTCTTTTATGAAAAGTGTACAAACCTGAAACATTAGAACATTAACTCATCTGCCCTTTCCACGATTGTTGCTGACAGACTTGTTGGCTCCCATCTCACACTTCAACCAACACCCAGCATTTTCTGTTTATGTGAAAGGTTGAACTGCTGAAAGCTCCGTGATGGGCAGCATAGTGGCACAGTGGTTAGCAATGCTGCCAGGGACTCGGGTTCAATTCCGGCTTCGGGTCACCCTCTATGTGGAGTTTGCACATTCTCCTTGTGTCTGCGTGGGTTTGCTCCGAGTGCTCCGGTTTCCTCCCACAGGCCAAAGATGTGCAGGTTAGGTTGATTGTCCATACTAAATTGACCCTAGTGTCAGGGGGATTAAGAGTAAATGTGTGGGTTTACGGGGATAAGGCTGGGGTGGGATTGAGGTTGGTACAGTCTTGATGGGCCGAATGGCCTCCTTTTGTATTGTAGGAATTCTACGAGTAACAAAACTCAGGACACCCAGACTTGATGTCATCTTGCATTAGAGCACTGGGTTTAGAACTGGAATACCAGTATTGATGTGAAGGTCTTTCTTCATTATATATCGTTCGAGGGAGGAATGTTGTCATTCCATGTGGCAATTCGGTGAAGTGTGTGTAGTACGTACGATGTACAAATCCCATTGTAAATGGGAGCTCATTCAAAAGTTTGCTGTGCGTATCCTAACTCTCAACAAATCCCACTCACCCCATTCATCCTGTGCCCCCTGATTGCACATTAGCTTCTATCATGGCAATGGCATGTTTCTGAAATCCTCATGCTTGTGTTCCAATCCCTTGATGGTCTTGCTTCACCTTTTTATCTCTGTAAACTCATTCTGTCCCTCTAAGATCTTAGCATTCCTCCTGGAATATCCACTGAACAGCACTGTGGGTGTATCTACACCTCAGGGATTGCAGCGGTTCAAGAAAGAAGCACACCACCATCTTGTGAAGGGCAGTATAAATGTTGGCCTATTCAGTGATGCCCGTAAAATTAATATATTTTTTAAAATTCTGGCCTCTGGTGCATCCTGATTTAATTCATTCCATCACTGGCATATTGTGCTACCTAGGTGCTAAACTCTGGAATCTCCTCATAACCCATCCTCATTTAGGATGCTCCTTAAAATTATCCATTTGACCATGCTTTTGGTAACTTGTCCTTTGACAAATCTTTCTTGATCACTCTCCTGCGAAGCGGCTTGGAATCTTGTGCTACACAAACGCAAGTTTTGATGACAGACCAACAGATTGAGATTTCTTCAAGAGGGTACAGACTTCCCTTGAGGCTGAAAGAGTTGAATCTTTGAATCTCTACGTGTAGAAGGAGGCCATTTGGCCCATCGAGTCTGCACCAACCACAATCCCATTCAGGACCTATCCCTGTAACCCCCATGTATTTACCTTGCTAATCCCCCTGACACTAAGGGGCAATTTAGCATGGCCAATCCACCTAACCCACACATCTTTGGACTGTGGGAGGAAACCCAAGCACCTGAAGGAAACCCATGCAGACATGGGGAGAATGTGCAGACTCCACATAGACAGTGACACAACCCGGGAATCGAACCCGGGTCCCTGGTGCTGTGAGGTAGCAGTTCTAACCACGGATGTGGCAGTGGGGTGTTGCTCTTTCTGGAGGTCAGAGTAGACTGTGGTAGGGATGTCTGGTTTCCATTCCCTCTTGAGTTCTGCTTGGAGTCCAATGCCAGGACCTGAGTATGCCAATAATATTACTCATTGTTTAAGAGACTGAATCCTGTTTTTTCTGTAGTGGAGAGGGGTGGGGGAGTTTGCGTATTAAAATAAACTGCAGCACAGTGATCCCTTCCTGAGATGTTAATACTTCTTTAGCTAGATAAGATTATGGTTGTGTTTTAAATATGGCCTGTGACTGATTAGCAGCGCTTGTTACACATAATGTTGTGATGGGAGTGCTGTGGAATGTTAGACACTTCCAGGATTGTGTTAAGTGCTTTCTTTTTAAAGCCAAGGCTAGTGGAATAGTAATTAGATGAACAGTGGTTGAGAGTATCGTTTATCAAGTTAAGCAATGACTTAGTACTTTCTAATGTATGTTTTCAGACATTAAAGCCATGCTAATTGAGGATTGGTGGTGGGGAAGGGGTATGGATTATATGTAGTTGGACTAGGGTTTAGAAACGTTCACTTTGTGGTCTGTCTGCCTGTGTGTGTGACACTGACCATAAGTTGCCCTATTAGGGATCCTATGGGCTGGCCTTCCTTGTGCATGACAGTGTGATGGCTGCAGGATGGTGGACATGCAAACATGCAAATAGTGCAGAGTAACAGCAGTTAGTTAGTCACCAGTGCTCAGATCCTAGCTCCTCATCACTTGGTGAATCAACAAAATCAAAGTTCCAATTGTGAAAATAAACTTGGGTTGGAATCCAGTCCCAATTTCACAGGCTGCAAATCCCCTTTCCCTGCTGCTTATTGTGTTCCTGTAATTAAAGACCATGGCAAAGCACAGATAGGTAAGTTTGAAGGAAGTATGACTGTTTAGGGAATAAAATTCACTGGTCTCCTAAAAATACAAATGTTAACTCATTGGTGACGACAGTGTCAGAGGGAGTTGAATCCAGCTTTAAACCATATCTAAATTCTAAAGTCTACATTGTAATTAAGGAATGTCAGTTTTATTCCTACCCCTCCACAACTGTCCTGAATTTGTTGGTTCATTGCTGAGGAACAGTTCTAAATCGGCCTTTTGATCTCTGCTACTTCTGACCATCCTGTAGCCTTTCTGGTGACTATTGGAATTATCCAACAATGGGGGGCATTCTAGCTGCAGCTAATCCTATAATCAGTAGACATATCCCTGCCAACATTGGCCAGTAGTGAGGGCCCTTTCCCTAATCCAGTGAGTTGACATGTTTATGAAGGTAATTTAAATTGGTACAAATTAGAAGTCAAACCTGAGATTGTGATTGTTGTTCCTAAGTTATAGAATGAAATCATAGAATCCCTTCAATGCTGAAGAAGCCATTTGGCCCATCGAGTTCACACTGACTCTTATGCAGGCTTACCTCGTATCCCCATATATTTACCCACCAAATGTATGTATCTTGGGACACTAAGGGGCAATTTAACAGGGCCAATCAACCTAATCTGCAAATCTTTGGACTATGGGAGGAAACTGGAGCACCAGGAGGAAACCCACGCAGAAACGGTGAGAATGTACAAACTCCACACAGACAGTAACCCAAGGCTGGAATTGAACTTGGGTCCCTCGCACTATGAGGCAGCATTCCACCGTGCTGTTGTTTCTCTTCCCACTCCTAGTGGTGCGCAGGGCAGACTTTCATCAGCTCCTATAGTGAGCTTTTTTTCCTGAAACAGGTTGCTACTCTGTCACCAGAGGGTTATAGCTTGAGGGGTGCCACCCCACATTAAGCACGGCTGTACAGGAGTGTCTCTCACTCTTACTGCTACCCATTGGCATGTTTGGAAGGATTTTGCAGGTCGATACTCAACTTATTTGATTGTGTTATGAATGCACCTTCTTTGACCATCAAGCCCTGGGGTGGGAGTTGAACCTGGAGCTTCTGCATCAGAGGCAGGGATGCTATCCGCTGTTGCGCAAGAGCTCCTAACTGGAATTGTAGGCCTCAGCAATTCCCCGGGTAAGCAGGGAGGGACGAACAATGGTGCTGATATTGAGGAAGATTTTTCATCCTCTTTCGGTGTGCACAGCCTTTCAAAATATGTATTTTCAAAATTCACAGATGGTGATAAGTCACCAGTTGTAAAAGCACAGGAAATATATGGAGGGATATTAGAAATTTCATACCAGATTGTACCCAAAGTCATGGAGTTTGAGCCATGTTTGAGTGCTTGTGGCTTGGCCTAAAAATGTCCAGTTTGGATTGCCTTCTATTACCAAAAGTGGTTCTTTACTCATCACTATCCAATATATTTGCAACTCAAAGCATTTGGTCTTCATTCTCCTCTGAATCTGAGTAGAATAAGCATCAGTCCAGCGTAAACACAGATTTTGTAGATGCTTTCCTCAAGAAGCGGGTTGGACGGAGTCTATCATGGAATAGGTTGTACGGGCTTTGTGGGCTAATTGAGTTTGATGGGCTGACTTTATCATCTTTGTATTTCTTTATATTCTCTTTTCAGATGTCCATTCTCAATCAAACAGGAAAAGGATCTCCTTGTTCGGCATGCAGAGGAATGTGTAAAATGTTTGAGCCGCATGCTTGGAGGTAAGTGACCCATATATTAGTAACAAAATGTTATAGCCACACATGGGGGGTCTTTCAGCTCTGAGTGCCTGTACTGGCTGTTTGAAAGAGCTAGGATATAAATACATTGGAGGCGATTCAGAGGTGGTTTACTAGATTGATATCTGGAATGAGTGGGTTGTCTTTTATGAGGAAAGGTTAGACTAGTTTGTTTCCAGTGAAGTTTAGAAAGATGAGAGGTGACTTGGTTGAAGTGTATAAGATCCTGAAGGTCTGTACAAGTTGGACGTGGAAATTATATTCCCTTTTGTGGGTCAGTCCAGAACTAGGGCACACTGTTTTAAAATCAGGGGCCACCCTTTTAGGACAGAGTTGAAGAGAATTTTTTTCTCTGAAAGTTCTGTGACTCTGGAACTCTTTACCCCAGACGGCTGTGGAGATGGAGTCACTGAATACTTTTAAGATGGAGATAGATTCTTGTTAGACAAGGAAATCAAAGGCTATCAGTGGGCATCTGGAAATGTAGAACTGAACAGAAACAGATCAATGGTCTTATTGAATGGCGGTGCAGGCTGAAAGGGTAGAATAGCCTCTTTCTGCTCCTATATTGTGTGTCTGTATTGATGTTGCAATTTTGTCCCACTTCAAGTCATTAAGGAATCCAGTGGAGAATTTGAAAGAACTTTCATCTCCCAATGAGTGGTGAGAATGTGGAATTCTTTACCGGGAGACCGGCACAGTGGTTAGCACTGCTGCCTCAACGCCACGGACCTAGGTTCGATTCTCAGCTTGTTCACTGTTTTTGTGGAGTCTGCACATTTTCCCAGTGTCTGCCTGGGTTTTCCTCCAGCCGCTGCAGTTTCTTCCCACAGTCTGAAAGATGTGCTGGTTAGGTGCATTGACCCGAATAGGCACCGGAGTGTGGTGACTAGGGGAATTTCACAGTGATTTCATTGCAGTGTTAATGTAAGCCTTACTTGTGACGAATAAATAAACTTTAACTTTTGTTGTTGAATTGCATAGATGCATTTGATAGGAAACTAGACAAGCATTTGAGGGGAAATGGAAATAGATAATTATGATAAAAGTAAAATATTGTGGATGCTGGAATCCCAAACAAAAACAGGGAAATGCTGGAAAAGCTCAGTGGGTCTGGCAGCATCTGTGGAGAGAGAAAATAGAGTTAATCTTTCAAGTCCATATGATTTTGTCAGAGTTAAAGGGAGGGAGAAATGTGTTGGATTATATACTTTATGAGAGAGAGTGGAGCAGTGTAGGATGTCAGTGATTGGTGTGAGCTGGGAGAGACTGCAACAAAAGTATGCAACTCACGAGAGAGAGGAAGTGTTAATGGCTGGAGAAGATGCCAGAAGTTGCTCAGTGAAAGCAAAACTTAAAAACAAGTGACAGATGGCTCTGTAGGGGAGGAGGAAGGAGGGTTTTTAAACTGGGACAAAACAATGTTTGGGATACATTGAGTTTCGCTTGGGCTTCGTTGGAGCATTGCAGCAGGCCAAGAACGGACATGCGGACGTGAGTTAAAATGGCAAGTGACAGGAAGGTTGGGGGTCATGCTAGTGGGTTGAGCAAAGATGTTCCACAAAGTGGCCACCAAGATTGCATTTAATCTCCCCAATGCAAAGGAGACGGCATTGGGAGCAGCAAATAGTATCAGCAAATTGAAGGAAGCGCAAGTGAAATGTTGCTTCACCTGAAAGGAGTGTTTGGGGCTTTGAACAGTGAGGAGGTAAAGAGGCAAGTATTGCACATTCTCTGTTTGTAAAGGAAGATGCTGTGGGAAAATGATGATTGAATTAGTTGAGGAAATTTTTGATGTGGCTCCAATGGGCTGGTTGGACCAAATGCTTGTTTCTTTGTTATTGATATTTATATATGTATATTCAATTCACTTTCGAAGATGACTGAGTCTTTTTACACACTTTCAGACAAGCAAATTCCAAGAAGGAATGCTTGTTTGAACGTTCTTTCAGAAAGCAATCTGCTATTTCGAAGTGAGTGCCAGTCAAATATTTAGACTGCTACCAGTCTAAATACCAGAAATGTATGCCGAGTTTTAGTTCCCAGAGATATATTTAGTGACAATTTTAATTTACAAAATGTAAATGTACACTTGTTTTATTCTCGGTTCTGCCATTCTGCCTTGGTTTCTATTGACTGGTCGCAGCATGAAGCTATTTTCTGGTCTGTGCCTGCTGAAGTGTCATTAACTACCAATCTCTGAATATAGATATGAATTACCTTCATTTTCATTAATAGATTGGAGGATTTTTGACCAATTCTTCAGTGTTGCTCATTAACATCAGACTAAACATATATTTACTGCAGTTCTTTTTACATAGGAGGCCCACAAGAAGCAATTGAAATTATGGTCCTACCTCCCACTTTGAAAGCAGCAATGTTGAGACCTAATTCATTTAAATAATTATTTGGGGGGGGGAGGTGGGGGGCGGTGTTTTGACACCAAAAATGGGTGGGTTGTAGTAGGGTTGGGTGGAAATGTTCTAACTATGTTGGGAGTTGTGGTTTTTAACAAAAAAAGGTGTGGTTTTCATTAGGTTCAAATGAAACAACAGATTTATTCTAGGACCTCTTGCCTATACAGAGTAGAAATTGAAAGTAAAACAGCGTCTGCAACACCCGAATGACATCACCATCAAATCATGTGATCACCTCTTGAAGCAACCTATAGCAGAAGCAGAGACAAAATATGTTACCTGTTACTTGCTGTCAGATTCTGCAGGATCTGAGGAATAGATGTTCTTCCGGATTTCCTGAATGCAAAATCCCACCCCTCCCATGGTATAGAACCATAGAACACTACAACACAGAAACAGGCCTTTTGGCCCTTCTTGGCTGTGCCGAACCATTTTTCTGCCTCGTCCCACTGACCTGCACCTGGACCAAATCCGTCCACACCCCCCTCATCCATGTACCTGTCCAAGTTTTTCTTTAAATGTTAAAAGTGAGCCCGCATTTACCACTTCATCTGGCAGCTCATTCCACATGCCCACCACTCTCTGTGTGAAGAAGCCCCCCCTAATATTCTCTTTAGACTTTTCCCTCTTCACCCATAACCATGTCCTCTAGTTTTTTTCTCCCCTAGCCTCAGTGGAAAAACTCTATCTATTACCCATCATAATTTGATGCACGTCTCTCAAATCTCCCCTCATTCTCCGACGCTCCAGGGAATAAAGTCCTAACCTATTCAACCTTTCTCTGTAACTGTTTCTCAAGTCCTAGCAACATCCTTGTAAATCTTCTCTGCACTCTTTCAACCTTATTAATATCCTTCCTGTAATTAGGTGACCAAGACTGTACACAATACTCTAAATTCAGCGTCACCAATGTCTTATACAACCTCACCGTAACATTCCAACTCTTACAGTCAATACTTTGATTTATAAAGGCCAACGTTCCAAAAGCAGTCTTTACGATCCTATCTACCTGTGATGCCACTTTTAGGGAATTATGTATCTGCATTCCCAAATCCCTCTTTTCTACTGCACTCTTCAGTGTCCTACCATTTACCTTGTATGTTCTACCTTAGTTTGTCCTTCCAAAGTGCAATACCTCACACTTGTCTGCATTAGATTCCATCTGCCATTTTTCAGCCCATTTTTCTAGCTGGTTCAAATCCCTCTGCAAGCTTTGAAAACCTTCCTCACTGTCCACTACACCTCCAATCTTTGTATCACCAGCAAATTTGCTGATCCAATTTACCACATTATCATCCAGATCATTGATATAGATGACAAACAGCAATGGACCCAGCACTGATCCCTGTGGCACACCACTAGTCGCAGGATACTGAGCAAATAGTTACATTGCCCTCTCTGCTGGGGAAATGTTAATAAAGATGGTTCCATAATGGCTGCCTATAGTTGATCATGTGTTAGACTTGCTCACTGCCATCACAACAGAATAATGGTGAGGAGGCCAAAATGGAATGTTCTTCTACATGTCATTTGAAAAATTAATAACTGCAGAGTATTTTTGGTACTCCTGAAGTTGATTTAGTGGAGGTTTGAGCAATTTGAAAAAATTGCTGCACAAATTAACCTTTTTCCTCCATTTTGTTTGTCTTGGACTTTGTGATGAAGTATTTTAACTTGCGAAGCCCAGAGCTTTTTGTATAATGAGCTTATTGTTGCATATTTTAATTAATGAGGCACATTGCTATCCAATATTGTGAACTATGAACTTTACACATCATGGCAGGTACACAGTGAGTCAGTATAGTGCACAGCTGGGAAAAAATAGCACTGAAGGCATATCTGGGGACAATGGGGGAATTCAATTTAAAATAGATGCAGATGCTCTTCTGCTATTTCCCATGAAGACTCATTCATTTCTTTCCACTGAGATACCTGTGAGTTGACATGCCAGCTTCTGCCAGAGAAATTAATGAAGAAACTCATAAGGATGTGCTGCTCAATAATGTGCCCAATTATGTCATCAATGGATGGCTGAAACAGTGTGAAGATGAGAAATTACAATATTTCATACACAGAAATGAACTGAGTGCAGATTAGAACCCTCTCCAATGAGGTTTGAGTCACTGGGCCCAAATTTACTGTCACGTTGTGCCTGTTTTCGGGCGCAAAAACATGGTAAAGTCGGACGTGAGGCGAGTAGCGCAATTCGCACGGCCTCCGCGCCAGTTCCCTCTTTACCAAGGCCCAAAAATGGCAGCAATCGGGGCTGTGCCCTCAATGCATGCATTTAAATTGACTTAATGGGTTCCACACCACCCCCTTTACCGTCATGTTCGTCCATCCAGAATCGGCGCAAAACAGACATGCTCCATAGAGATCCGATTTCAGCTCTCCATTCAGTGAAGAGGTATGTGCTGAGCATCCGCTGCCATTCTGCTTGAGATCCGTGAGGGGAGGAAGGTGGGTCCACTGCCACTCTGCTTGAGATCGGTGGGGGGGGGGGAGTGGGGTCCACTGCCACTCTGCCTGAGATCAGTGGGGGAGGGGGTTTGCTGCCACTCTGTCTGTGATCAATGGAGGGAGAGGAGGTGTCCGCTGCCACTCTACCTGACATTTGGGAGGGGGGGCCTGTGTTCATTCTGGATAGCGGATGGGGTGGGGCGATTAGGGGCCAGTAATGTTGTGCAGGGGGTGGGACAATGTCTGTGGGGGCCAGGGGGAGGCATCATCCATCCTGAGAAGGATGTGGCAGGGGAGCAGCATTCTATCATTCCTTTGTCTGTATAAGTGCATTTGGAGGTGCCGATTGGAGCTGCAGTGTTTTGGGTGCATTAAGCTTCATCCACACAGGCGTCTGCAGCGCAATTCTGAATCGCAGATATTTTTGCAGGCAGAGTGCGTATGGGGGAACCTGAGAATGGGTCTAAAAGCAAGATCTGAAACACTGCCGGTTTCAGGTCCACCCAGCACTTAGAACCAAAATGATAAAATGGGGCCCATTGTTTCACAAAAGTTTATGGAGAGATTGTTGGGGGAATTTTATCAAAAGCACACATGAGTAGTCCATATGAAAATTGTGGCAAGGAGTTGTCTTTGATATTTAAAGGTAGGTAGAGATATGGAAGAGTTGTTGAAAAGCTTTAAGGAGTATCTCAGAATGAGAAATGTTCCAACCAGGGTTTCTTTCATCCCATAGTCAAACACAGGAAACGTGGGGAAGAATATATGTTGGTTTCTTTCAAGTTGGAGGCAAAGACTACCTTGTTTTTGTTGATAGCCATAGCAAGTGGATAATATTGGGTCTGTACCAAATCTACTGATGTTTTTGAGAAGTTGGTTTATGAGTTACTAGAGGTTCCGTGCCAGGTAATGATCTATAGTTTGCACTAGAGTAGTTTGAAAAGTTCCTGACTAAGAATGGAGTCAGACACAAGATGTAGAGATTGTGCATTTTCTCCTTTAAGACATTCCTTATAATCTACATCATGACCATTTGGCTCAGTGTCCTATTTTGCTTTAAAATGCTCCTGTGAAGTGCTTTGGGGTGTTTTTATATCAATGATACCATCTAAAGACAAGCTGTTTTTGCTGATGTTATGCTTCAGAAACTTGGGCAGACCTCACCAGCTCAGTTTTTGGCACTGCACTTCTAGATGGAAATTTTAAGTTTGGAAGGGGAAAAAGTGCAAATTCAGCAGCTTTGTATCAGCGCTCAAAGGGTTACGTTATCAGCCCGGGTTACATTGTGTTTCCTTGAGTTTAGAAGGTCGAGGGTGATCGAACTGAAATCTTTAAAATTATAGAATGATTAAACAGATTAGAGGGACATCTTCCTCCGTTAATGGAATTCACAATATGATGTCACAATCTTAAAATTAGAGCTAAGCCACTTTGGAGTGAAATCAGGAAGCACTTTTTTACAAAGCGTAGCAGAACTGTTGCTGCCAAAAGATTATGGGTGATGGGTGAATTGAAATCTTTAAGACATGAGAACAACAGCTGTATTTTAAGTAAAAGTATTAAAGGATACGGAACAAAGCCAGGTACATGGAGTTGAGATAAAGATAAGTCAAAAGCTAGCTGAATGATGAAACAAGCTGGATGGCTTACTCCCATCCCAATATTATTGGCAAACGCTACTCTTGTTCTGATTTCGCAGTGGCTGGTGTGAGATCCGCACAGGCGTACAGATATTAACTTGCACACATACATAATGCGCACACAAACACACATGTCCACTAGAATTTTTGACCATGCATAAAATTATACAATTACGTAGAGACTTTGCAATGTTGCCTCTTCCTCTCTCTCGGAAATAGTGATTTCAATGGGTTGAAGGTTAAATTCCTGGAGAGACAAGAGTCACATCTCAAAAATGTTGATCTAATTGCTTTGGGACTTTTTGAAAAGTCTGCAAATTCTCTTCATCTATGCTGATTACATTTTTCTGAAATAGGAGATCTTGAACATTTAAAACATTGGCCTCCGAGGATATGAAAGGTCCCTGTGGATGAAGGTTTGCTGGTTTATATGGGGGATGGTGGGGAGGGATGCAAGGAGAGACAAGTCAAAGGCTAAACAAAAATCTATTTTGTTATACGTTAATTATTTAGATTTAATTTCTCTCTTTCTGATTGAGTCACGCTAGCTGAGGAATGAAACAGTCCACTATTCTCTGAAAGAGTCTCGCAGTCACTCAGTTGGGAACACCACAAGCTGTAAGTTCACCTCAAAGCCACAAATCATCCTGACTTAGAACAATATCACTGTTCGTTCATTGCTGCTGGGTAAAAATCCGGGAACTCCATTCATTAGGAGGTTCACTGGATTGATTCCAGATATGAGGGGTTTGTCTTACGAAGAGAGCTTGAACAGTTTAGGCCTATACTGTCTAGAGTTCAGAAGAAGGAAGGGTGATCAAATTGCGGTATAGAAGACAAGAAAGGGGATTGACAGAGTAGATGTAGAGGGGATATTTCCTCTCATGGGGCCATTTGGAAGTCAGTGACTTCTTTGCAGAACGCACCCACTCTGTCTGCAAGCATGACTCTGTGCTTTGGTGACCTGTCATTTTAATTCATACCTGGCACAAAGGAAGATAGATGTGGGTGTTGGAGGTCAATGATCTCAGCTCTAGAACATCACTGCAGGTGTTCCTCAGGATAGTGGCTGAGGCCCAAACCTCTTCAGCTGCTTCATCAATGATCTTCCTTCCATCTTAAAGTCAGAAGTGGGGTGACTGCACAATATTCAGCACCATTTGCACACTCCTCAGATTGTGTCCGAATGCAGCAAGACCTGGACAATATCCAAGTTTGGGCTGAATAGTGGCAAGTAATATTCACGCTACACAAATGTCAGGCAACGACCATCTCCAACAAGAGAGAATCTAACCATCGCCCCCTTTACATTCAGTGGCATTGCCATTGCTGAATCCCCCAATATCAACATCTAGGGGTTAGCATTGACCAGAAACTGAACTGGACTAACCATATAAATACTGTGGCTACCAGAGCAGGTCAGAGGTTAGGAATCCTGCTCAGAGTAACTCACCTCCTGACTCCTCACGGTCTGTCCATCATCTACAAGACACAAGTCAGGAGTGTGCTGGAATACTCTCCACTTGGCTGGATGAGTGCAGCTCCAACAACACTCAACAAGTTTGACACCATGAAGGACAAAGCAGCCTTTTGATTACACCTCATCCACAAACATTCACTCCATTCTGCCCCAATGCACAGTGGCAGCAGTGTGTACCATCTACAAGTTGCACTGCAGAAACATAGCAGTCTCTTTAGACAACACCTTCCAAACTTACAACCACATGTAGAAGGACAAGAGCAGCAGATACATGGAAACAGCTCTAAATGGAAGTGACCCTCCAAGTCAATAACAATCCTGATTTGGAAATATGTTGCCATTCCTTCATTGTGGCTGGATCAAAATCCTGGAGCTTCCTCCCTAGCAGCACTATGCATGTACCTACACCACGTGGACTGCAGCAGTTCAAGAAAGCATCTCACCACCACCTTCTCAGTGGCAATTAGGGATAGGCAATAAATACTTGTTTAGCCAGCAATGCCCAAATCCCATAAATTTTAAAAACTTTACCTTGTTCTCATGCTGACATCTCTGTCCTTGGCTTGTCCACTGTTCTAGTAAGCTGAATGTAAGTTTTAGGATCAGTACCTCATCTTTAAATCAGACACAATTCAGCCTAATAGACTCAATAATTTCAGACCATAAAATCTGTTCTCCATTTTGTTTCTTTTCCTTTTCTCTTTTCAGATTCTTTCTTTCAGCCATCACCACACCTGCTCCAGGCACATTCGTTGTTTCTTGTCCTGCCCTGTCACCATTCCATATGGCCCTTGAGGGCTAACATTTCTGTCACTTAATCTCCCTTGACTTCCAGCCTATTGCACACCTTCCTTTTGTTCTTGTTTAACCCATCCCTTGGCCAAAACCTTTTTTGGATGCAGCTGTTTCAACAAGCTTGATGGATGTCTGAGCTCTCAGCCAAGCCTGATTATGTATATTTGGCTGAGAGCCCAGATAACAATTAAAGTGCTAAACAACTTACGCCCCAGAGAAAACATTGTTATTTTGACAGTGTAAGCTGTCAATTTCGCAATGTTTTTGATTTTACACAAGTGGTTTCAAGTTTGTTACAGATACAACTTGGTGACACAGTGGTTAGCATTGCTGCCTCACAGCGCCAGGGACCTGGTTTCGATTCTGGCCTTGGGTCAGCCTGTGTGGAGTTTGCACATTCTCCTAGGGTCTGCATAGGTTTCCCCCCCCCCCGGGTGTTCCAGGTTCCTCCCATAGTTCAAAGATGTGCAGGTTAGGTAGATTGGCCATGTTAATTTGCCCCTTAGTGTTGGGAATGAGCAGGGTAAATTCGTGGGTATAGGGTCTGAGTGGGATTCTTGTTGGTACAGACTTGATGGGCCAAATGGCCTACTTCTGCACTGTAGGGATTCTATGATTTTATGAACAGTCTGGATAATTGACACTTTTATTAGCTTGCAGTAAAATAACTTTCTATAGGATAAGAAAAAGTTATGAATGATTTTTTTTTTAATGCAAACCAATATGCACAATAGGATTCATTGTTTCTAGACAGTGCACAATAGGTAAACCAGAACAAAAGTGATATAACCTGGCTGAGGGGGCATGCAGAGCCATGGGAGATGGGTGGAAGGGCACATCTTGGCATGAGGGCATGAAGCCCTTTTGATCTTATCTTTTGAAAAGTTCCCTCATGCAGACTAGAGTTCATAACTTCTCTGGGCCTTGAACCATGACTTAAAAGAGCCTGGCCTGACTCCATGAAAATTGCGGAGGAGTGGGAGATGCCTGTCTGTGCAATGGAAGTTGTCATGTTGCGAGTGTCAGATGTGGTATATTGACAGGAATCAGCCTGCAAACTTCAAAGGCTCTCCCAAAAATCTCTCAGCCCAAGAATGAGCTCAGAAATCCCAGAATAAGGGCCTGAATGCCACTTTGAAAGGATTCCCAAGTCAGCCTGACTGGGTGACAATCCAGACCATTATTTGTTTCTCTTCCTACGCAAGCTTGATGGATGGCTGAGGTCTGAGCCAAGCCTCAATGTGTGCTTGACTGAGTGCTCAGACAGCAATTGGAGTGCTAAAACACCTGCACTCCAGAGAAAAGATTTAGTTTGACAACTCAGGCTGTCTGATCCCGACTATCGATTTCACAATGTTTTTGGTTTTACACAAGTTAAGTGGTTTCATTCCCTGCCTAATCTGTGGAGTTTCTCCCAGCACTTTTTGTTTTTGTTTCAGATTTCCAGCAACTGCAGTTTTTTTGCTTTTCCATTTAAAAAGGAACCAGTGCTCCATAAGCCCATATTCCTAAGTTTCATTGAGTGTGGCTCCCATGGATGAGACACAGTTGCCCGTGACTCACCAACGAGACTCTGGTACTTTTAGATATGTCAGGCCCATCTGTTACCCAATCTAGGTATCAAAGACTGGATACACCAGGCAATATAAATATCTTCCACTTTCTATGCCTTTTTAGCTTTGACAAAGGGTCATCAGGACTCGAAGCATCAGCTATTTTCTCTCCTCACAGATGCTACCAGACCTGCTGAGATTTTCTCTTGGAGTCAAAGATGTGAGTTCAATGGATCAGTGGGAAATCATACCATCTCCTGCTTTATCTGATTTCTCTCTAGCTGCGAGGTAGTTAGAACAAATTAGAATTACACATCAAATACGGCACGGTGGCACAGTGGTTAGCACAGCTGCCTCGCAGCGCCAGGATCCCAGGTACAATTCTGGCCTTGGGTCACTGTCTGTGTGGAGTTTGCACTTCTGCCTCATGTCTGTGTGAGTTTCCGCTGGGTGCTCCGGTTTCCTCCCACAGTCCAGAGATGTGTGGGTTAGGTTGATTGGCTATGCTAAATTGACTCTAGTGTCAGTGGTATTAGGCAGGGTAAATACACGGGATTACTGGGTGGGATTGTACTTGGTACAGACTCGATGGGCCGAAGGCCTCCTTCTGTACGGTATGGATTCTATGATTTATTGGCCCAGTGGAGTGCAGAAATACCTGATAATAAACAGAAGTTGCACCATTGAAGCAATCTAACTTAGCATTCGACACACATGAAGGATAACACAAGCCCATACTGTACCTGTGTGACACTTCTTAATTTCCCACTTAAACAGCCCTATGATCTGTCTCTCAATGCAAGGACAATTGAAATAAATCTTTTTTGATGTGTTCTTGCCAAATTTCATCTTAAACTGATAATATCGGGGCAGTCTACTGCCAATACCACTTCAGCTGAATAAAAATCCAAACACATCTAGACTTCAGTTTTAACTTTAATGCGGGAGACATGAATTCAAATCTGTTTCTGGTTAGTTATTTAACGTGGGATGGATGACCAATAAAGCTAAGCAGTTTTAATTTAACACAGGGATTAAAATGAAGATCTCTTTTTTTGTTTAACCCTTTCACATGGATGCATTTTATTGTTGAGTTGGGTATGGACTCCAGTTGTGTTGGACTCCAACTGTGTTGTACTCCAGCTAGGACACCTAAGATCAAAAGAATTGAGAGGCTTACAGTACAATCCCTACAGTACGGAAGGAGGCCATTCAGCCCATCAAGTCTGTATCGACCACAACCCCACTCAGTCCCTATTCCTTAACCCCACAGATTTAACCTGCTAATCCCCCTGAAACTAGGGTCAATTTAGCATGGTCAATCAACCTAACTCGCACATCTTTGGACTGTAGGAGGAAACCGGAACACCTGGAGAAAATCCACGTAGACACGGGGAGAATGTGCAAGCTCCACACAGAGTGACCCGAGGCCGGAATTGAACTTGGGTCCCTGGTGCAGTGAGGCAGCAGTGCTAACCACAAATTCCGTGAGAATAGTGGTATTCTCACTGGATTTATAATGCAGAGACTCAGGGTAAATCTGTGGGGATTTGGGAGTAGGGCCTGGGTAGGATTGTGGTCGGTACAGACTCAATGGGCCCAGGCTCAAATCCCACCAGATGGTGAAATTTGAAATCAATAAAAAAAAACTGGAATTAAAAATCAAATGGTAACCAAGAAACTATTCTGGTCACTGATGCCTTTTCGGGGACAAAATCATATCTGATCTTGCCTACGTTGTCACTCCAGATGCGCAGCAATGCAGTCATTCAGTTCAAGGAGGCAATTAGGGATGGGCAATAAATTCTGCCCCAGCCTGTGTATGACAAAAAAGGACGGGAGTAGGCTCCACTATTCAATAAGATATTGTCTCCTGTTGCTAGCTTTTGTTTTGCAGCTTTCTCAAGCTGGCACATCTGTGGACATAACTCACGTGGAACAGGAGGACATTTTGTCACTTTTGGAGTCAGGACCGGTGAAATACAGCTCAGTGCACATGTCGCTATAATTGCTGTTATCTGTTCTAATTTCAGAACAGTGCCCTGCACTGAACTCGCATGACCTTGCTGTTCTCAGGGGTTTTATTCGCCAAGCCTGAAGTGTTAGCAGATTCATAATACCATTACATCCAAAAAAAAAAGAATTTGTGCCGTAGGCTCTTTCCTACAGCACCGAAGGAGGTGCCAATTCTTGTCGACTCTTGACATCAAGAGGGAGGGAACCATTTTATTGCTCATTTCAATCTGTTCTGAATTCTGACTTGATTCCCAGATGTTAATAAGGCGACATTCGTGGAAACTGTACCACCCAGTCCCAATAGATATTGACTTGTTGTATAGATGTTGAAATACGCCTGATACAATGCATTTTCCAAAACTGCAGACTGTGACTTCATAGATATCATCGAATCCCCACAGTGCAGGAGGACACCACTTGGCCCATTGAGTCTGCACTGACTCTCCAACAGAGCATTTTAACGCAGGCCCACCCTGCCCTCTCCCCGCAACCGAACCCATTTACCCCACTAATTCCCTTAACATCTTTGGACACTAAGAGGTCATTTAGCATGGACAATCCACATAACCTGCACACCTTTGGAGTGTGGGAGTAAACTCATACCCAGAGAAAACCCACACAGACACAGGGAGAAAGTCACCCAAGACCGGAATCGAACTCAGGTCCCTGGTGCTGTGAGTCAGCAGTGCTAACCGTTATGCCACCATGCTGACTTGTACTAAATGCAAGTTTTCCATCAAATGTGCTCAAACAAAAATTGTATCTTGATCTAATTCTGTCACTTGACCAGTTCCGTTGATCTGTCAGATGCTGATCATTCCTGTATGTAGAGAGACGCAGGCTAGCTAATGTTTCTTTTTGTTTATGTTTGACACAGGAAGATATGCAAGTTGTGCAAATGCAACCAAGAGGATCACAGTCTGCACTCCGATGCAGAGGATGATCGGAAAATCGGCCGCCTTTTGGCTGATTCAAAATATTCCAATCTGACTGCCCGGGTGAAAGGAGGAGATGGAGTCCGCATCTATAAAAGGAACCGAATGATTATTACCAATCCCAATGTCACGAAGAAAGACCCAACTTTTGACACAGTCACATACGAGTGGGCCCCACCAGGCCTGACCCAGAAACTGGTAAGCTGACCCACACAGGACATATATTTCACAAGTTTGTCTTGCTATAAGCAAAGTAATGGAGTTTCTTTACATACACGAGAAAACAAAATATAAGATGGGAGAATTATTTTATAAAACTAAATCTCTTCTGTGTGATCAACAAAATTTACATCCTGAAAATTAAAATTAAATCTGTTTCTTTCTCGACATTAGATTTGTTTGCCATGGATTAAAAAGAAATATTCTTCATAAACCAGAATTTCTTTGAAGCAAAGAAATGTAAAAAGCCTTTCATGTCACACAATATTCCAAAGCATCAGAGAAGAAAGTCTGACACTGAGCATCCCAGGAGATCTTGAGTCAGGTGACCAAAATCTTGGTCAAATTGGAAGGTTTTAAGAAGGAAATTTAGAGAGAGAGGACAAGAGGTATAGGTGGTGTATTTCAGAGGTTGAGACTTAAACAAATAGAAGGCACAGCCGCTAAAGGTGGAACAGTTAAAATTGGGAATGCCAACAAGCGACCAGTATTAGAGGAGTGCAGTTATCTCAGAGGGCTGTGGGGCTGAAGAAGATTATAGGGAAAGGAATAAACTAGAAAGTAAAGAAAGATTTGCACATACAAAACATTTTTTCACAATGTCAGTGCATTTTACAGCCAACGAAGTACTTTTGCTAAAAAACAAAGTGCCAGAAAATCACGGCAGGTCTGACGGTATCTATGAGGAGAGAATAGAGCTAACGTTACAAGTCAGGATGACCCTTTGTTAGAGATGGCCTTTAAGTACTTTTGGAATGTTGTCACTGTTGTAATGTGGGGAACACTGACCAATTTCCATACAGCCAGCATTGCACAAAGAACAAGATAATAATGACCAGGTCATTTGTCCTTGTGATGTTGATTGAGGGATAAGTATTGGTCAGGACATCCTTGATAACTCCCCTGTTTTCTAAAATCATGCTATTGGATTATTTAACATCTGCCTGAGAGGGCAGACTGGGACTTGGTTTCATGTCTCATCTGAAAGCTGGCACCTTCGACACTATCGCAACCCTTCAGTACTCCTCCAGAGTGTCGACCTAGAATTTTGGGCCTAGTCCTAGAATTGGACCTGGAACCTTGAGGTTCAGCATCAGGAGTGCTACCAACTGAGTGAAACGTTCACTGTACCATTGCAGATATTTAATCTTTTCATTAATTCACTGTGGCTCAGCAAATGTTCCCAGAACAAGGATGGGCCAAAGGGCATCTTCTGCATTGTGAGACTATGGCTCTATGCAGTTTGCTTCTATCTGATTAATGATCAGTATGTGTAACGGAGGCATCCACACCAAATGGCTCCATGCTTTATTTATTGGGTGGGACCTTAAACCCACGTCCACAGGAGTGCAGGAGGAGGCCATTTCGCCAATCAAATCTGCACTGACTCTATCAGAGCATCTTACCCTGCATCTTTTATACCACTAGTCCCCATAACCTGCACATCTTGGGACACTAAGGGCAATTTAGCATGGCCAATCCACTGACCCTACGCACCTTTGGAGGGTGGGGAGAAACCACCCAGAGGAAACCCACGCAGACACAGGGAGAACATGCAAACTCCAGACAGTCACCCGAGGCCGGAATTGAACCCGGGTCCTTGGTGCTGTGAGGCAGCGGTGCCAATCACCATACCATCGTGCTGCCCCTGCCAGATCAGACAACAAAGTGCTTTTCCAGCACTGCTGTGTACCTGGAGCAGGAGTTCTTCTCCCTCGTCACTTCCCTACCATTCCCCCATCCCTCTACCTGCCCATGCATTGCTAATGCACCTTTATCCCCACAATCTGGTACTGATCCCCAATCACTTCTTCTCTGGACTCCTAGCAGTTTCCAGCTTTGGCCAGCTACCACATGCCTTCCTACCCATTGGCTAACCAGTCTTTCAGTCTGGCTGACTGCCTGCCTGGTGGGAAATAGAGGAAAAACAATTATGTGAGGTCCCATCATTAGATTAAACGTGACCTCCACATTCCCCAAATTTCTAGGTTTCCTCCATAAATGTCAGGGCAATTATCGGTGAATGTTGTGCTAGCAATTACCTTCCACATTCAATGTTGATTTCCAAGGAGAAATAAACTAGGCAGTGGCGAAGGACTGTATTGAAGCCTCAGGGCTTCATGAAATTGCGCACCTTCCCTAATTAGACCGGGCTTCTGGAGCCTGCCCCTTAATTCACCACCTCTTGGGAGGATCTGACAGATGGGCAAGGCTCATATAACACTGGAGTTACGACATAGATTAGTCCCTGATACGAAAATGTTTCCAAAGGCGTTAGGATCCTGCCAGCCACGCATTGAAAATATTGGTATGTTGCCAGCAAAATAATTTGATAAAATTCAAAAGTTAGATTAGCACTAATGCCTCTGCCATCTTCACTTTTTAAAAGTATTAATATTTTGGGTTTGTGAGCATTGCTGGCTGGGCCAGCTTGTATTAACCATCCCTAAATGATCTCAAACTCAGTGGTTTGCTTGGCCACTTTAGGAGCATGTTAACCACATTGTTGTGAATCTGGAGTCACATGGAAACCAGACTGGGTATGGACATTTTCCTTTCCTGAAGGACATTTGTGAACCAAAATGGGTTTCACCAAATCAGCAATGATTTTATGATCATCATTCGACTTTTAATTTCAGATTTTTAACGAGCTCAAATTTCACCATCTTCCATGGTGGGATTCGAACCCAGGTCCTCAGAGCATTACCCTGAGTGTCTGGATTAGTAGTCCACTGCACCACTAGTCCACTGCGCCACCACTTCACCTTATCAAGCCCCTGAATCGTGGGGAACCATGCTGAAAATGTAACATCTCTTTCCATATCCTTCAATCTTTTGTCTTATCTCCTTCCAAGTAAAGAATTGTAGTCCTTGAACAGCATTGTGAGATTGATCTGCAGGACAGATAACCCCCTCTTCTGATATGTAATGAGATTTACAGATTTTTTTTTTTCTAGAGTTTTGTGTCACTGGAGCTCTTTCAGATTCCGAAAGCATTGTGGAAATCTGGGATTACCTGTGGAATCACTACACGTGTACAATTGTCCCTTGCTAACTTAGCAGGGCAGACAAAGAGCAGTGAAGAGTGAATGGTTGCACATTTAAATGTGGCACCTGGTCATTGGAGGTGATGGCAGAGAGAGGCCCTGCCCCACCACACCGTGGGCGGTGTTGCTCGTCATCATTGTCATCCTCTTTCTCCTCCCCCTTGTCCTGGGCCGCCTCCTCCCAGCAATGCCAGGCTAGTCGGCCTCCGTGTTTTCCTCCTGAAAAAGGTTTCCTCGCTGCTGCACCAACACCACAACGCAGGACAATATCAGGGGGCTATATTGTAGTGCCCTGCTAGAGCGGTCCAGGCAAATGAATCACATTTTGAGGAACCCTATGCATCGCTCCACTATTGAATGTGGCAACATGGGCCTGATTATATCGAGTCTCAGTCATAGGCCACCACACAGGCATCATCAGCCAAGTCTGAAGCGGGTACCCCATGTCCCCCCATGAGCCACTCCTGTACCCTGGGCTGCTCCTCAATTTGAAGCTGTCATGCATGCTGCTGGAGTGGCTGGTGTAGATATGCATGATGTTCAGCTGATAGTCACACACCAACTGCATGTTTATTGAGTGGAAGCCCTTTCTGTTCATGAATGACAGGCTGCTAGATAATAATTCACTAGCAATCTTCAAAGATGATTTGGATAAAGACTGAAAGGAGACAAAACTGTAGAAAAGAAGGGAAATTGGACTAACTGGAATACTCTTCAAAAAAGAGCAATCCCGATGGGCTGAATGGCCTCTTTCTGTACTGTGCTAATTCCATAATAGACTCTCTGCAGATGAACTGCAACAATCAAGCATCAGCAAATGCTTAAAGTTACTGGAAATTGCAAGTAAGTAGAAGAGTTATTAAACATTGACTAAAGCCAGCCCATTGTTCATGGCACCATAATTGTTCCTGACTTTTGGACTTGTGCAGGTCAGGCCAACTTACTGTTGAGTAATCTGTGTATTTACTTGGAATCATTGCCTGCTACAAGTGCTTGTCAGTCAACCCTATCAATAATTGGGGAAGGGTGCTTTTGAACTGTTATCTAATAATACAGTGCTTTCCTTTGGCGCATCAGAGGCATGAGCTGTCTGCCTCAATGATGCAGCTCACTTCATGCTGTCCTGATTCTTCAGTCCAAAGATAATGCGCACCAAAGCATTGAATGGTTGAACAATCATGAGATGAATCAAATAATGCCAGCACTGTTGTGCAATCCAGGCTAGTTATATTACCCAAGCGTGTCGACATTTTTTTATCTTCCTGCTGTGTACTTTGCACATAAATCTTTGGTTTCAATTCTGCACGTTGTTTGTGATTTTTTTTCTGATTTAGACAACCTTTCTGTCTTCTAACAGACTCTATGCCTGATTTTCACTGTTGCCCAACAAGAGAAAATGCAATTAGCAAAGGAGACCAAACTCAAGCTTTTGTGTCCCCCCAAGGGTTTCCTGGTCTGCCTTGCTGGAAAGCTTGTGCCTGGATTAGGCTTGATAGCAGTTAACTAGCCTCAAGTGTGTTTCCCAGTCTCCACCCTGGGCAGATGCTCAACAAGAAATATATCCAGAAAAACCAGGCCTTGGGTTTTGCTGTTAACCCTACTGCAATTAAATGTGTACAGTCATACTAGTCTGAAAACACCCGATCTTGTCTACTCAAAGGTGTTTAGCAGACTCGGGCCTGGTTAGTACTTGGATGGGAGACTGCCTGGGAATACCAGGTGAAGTAGGTTTTTAAAAGTAGCACGGTGGCACAATGGTTAGCTCTGCTGCCTCACAGCAGTTCAATTCTGGCCTCAGGTCACTGTCTGTGTGGAGTTTGCACATTCTCCCTGTGTCTGCTTGGGTTTCCTCCGGCTGCTCTGGTTTACTCCCACAGTCCAAAGAAGTGTGGGTTAGGTTGATTGGCCATGCTAAATTGACCCTAATGTTGGGGGATTAGCAGGGTAATGGAGTTGCGGGATCAGCAGGTAATGGATTAGCAGGTATGGAGTTGCGGGAGTAGAGCCTGGATGGGATTGTGGTTGGTGCAGACTCAATGGGCTGAATGGCCTCCTGCTACACTGTAGGGATTCTATGATAAAGGATGCGAGCAGGATCTGGGCACTCAGTGCGGGAGCCAGACGAACGAATAGCAGTGTTTTCAGCACCATCAGGTGGGGCCTTTTGGCAGCTTTATTGGGGCAGCAGTTGGCCATTTTTATCAGAGCAGTGGCTACATCGTCTCCATTATGCCCTGCCTCAAAATTGGATCAGAGCAAAATTGAATGATTGGGAAATGGGAGAAGGAAATCAAAATCACCTTCCTGTTAATGGTGGTGAGAGGAGAAATCGGGGCTGGAATTTTACCGCCCACCCTGGAATCGGGGCGGGCGAGGCTCGCAGAACGGCATTCTCTGGCGGGATCTTACAAGCCTTGGGTGAGCGTGGCGGTAAAATTCCAGCAGAGGGTCTGTTTAAATTAGACCCCACCTGTCCATGAGAGAAAGTAGAGTCTGTGACGCGTGCATACACGTGGGATTGGCCTGTTTTCCCCTACGGTCTCTGTGGGAGAGTTTCATTTAAAATTTGGCCGGTGGAAGATTGTCTGCAGCTTTTCTTATTTCTTTTAAAACTTTGCAAGCTGAGTGGCTGCCGTGAGCCTCTCAGTGACTGCTTGCCTTTTACAAGTCCCAGTGGTGGTCGCTCTGCTTGTTGCATGGATTACCGGGATCACTATGGCAGTGCTCACATTAAAACTGCTCTGATTAATAGCCTTCTGAAAAGTTTCTGCAGCATCAGTGGATCAAATGATCATGGCGAGCAGTAAATTAAGTCTTCTGTCATTACCAGCAGGAATCTTATGTAACCGGCTTGACAATATGTCTTGCTTCAGATCAGAGGAAACACTTTTTTTTTCAATGAAATCACACTGCTGCAGGAGTTTTGAAATGAACATTCCCGTTACTGATTCTCTGGGGCGAGTTAGTGTTGCTGCTGCTTCGAGTGCAAAGTTAGTTGATCCGGCTTGAAGTTCAAGAACCCTTTTGAACCCTGATTGCTCAGGTTAGGAGGGGGGGGAGCTGCACTCCTGTCCCGTCGATGAATGGCAGATTCCTGGAACAGCCTGTAGGTACGGAGGCCAGCTGCAAAATAAGCAGGGCCTCTCCTGAAGAATGAGCAATCTCAGAGCGTGGTGGCAGGGTGTTTAGAGTGTGATGCGATAAGGCATCATTCAAACCCCCTCGTACGCCTATTTGACAGCACCCTGCGACAAGGCGAGCAAGGGCCTCCGTTCATTAAATCCTATCACAGCAGAACCCTTCAACAATGACTGAAGGCAGGTGAAAGGTTGCAGCAGGGTTTTGCCTTCAGTTTTAACAAGGCAGCGCAGTACCTGCTGTGCCACAGGCCCTCCACTGTAAAAGACATCATACACAGGCCCTTCAACTCGAGCTAAACCTGGGTAATTCCCATTAAATAGGTGTCAAGGAGAACATGCTAACATAATCACTTGTTTGTGATGGTTCTTGCTGAACAAATTCTCTTGCCGCAAAAGACACACATTGGGCGGGATTTTCCAGTTGCGCTTACCCCATAAGCAGAAAATCACCCCCGAGGTCAACAAATCTCTGCATGGTCCGCCCCACGCTGCTCACAGTGATTCCTGTGGCAGGCGGGACAGGAAAATTCCCTCCATTGTGTCTCAAGTACAATTTGATCAACAATTACATTTGAGATTCCCTGACCAATCTTCAAACAGCTTCCGCTCAGTCTGAAAGCTCCTGTAATGCCAGTACTTTGCTTCACTTTACCGGCAATGAGCCAGAACTCCAGTGTGCTTCGAGCTCACATTTGAAGTATAATTGCAATTAAAGGTGTCAGCTGTGGCTCAGTTGGGAGCATCCTTGTCTCTGAGTCACTAGGTTTGGGGTTCAAATCTCACTTCAGGATGTGATGACAAAATGAAAGGCTGACCCTTTAGTGCAGGGCTGTGTTGGAGGTGCCACTTTTAAATGATCCCAGTGTGCCTTCTCAAGTGAATGTACAGGATTCCACAGCTCTAGTTTGAAAACAAGCCAAAGACATTATCACTGGTGTTTTGTCCAACTTTTATCCTTCAATCGCCATTACAAATACAGATTTTCTGGCTATTATCACCTTGATTGTGGGACTTACTGTGTCTAAGTTGGTCGTCACATTTCTTAGTTTGTGACAGTAACTGCATTTCAAAACCACTTATTGGCTGTGAAGTGCTTTGAGATGTCACATAATTGTGAAAAATGCTATAAATGCAAGTCTGTCTTTTGTTTTTGTTTCTTTTAAATAAATCTGATAAAGGGACTCCTGAAATCTCAAAAGCGTTTTACGACAGTGGACTTGGATCATATACTTGCGAAAGTTGAGTAGCGCATTGCTATTTGATCTACTGCTTAACTGTTGTCTCCGATAAAGCATAATCATACATAAACATGAGTATTCTAGCCTGGCCTGCAGTGCCAGTCCCTCAGCATGTTTGGATGTCTTGTTTTCACACTTTTTAAGAAGTCAGAGAAATACCTGGAAGCATCTCAAACTATTTCCAGTGGGAATGTTGTACTTGGCCCATTATCCTCAATGCTACATGTATGAGGCAAGATTTCAATTCACAAGAAGCACAAGATTGCCCAAGTAGGGTGGAAGAGAGGGGAGATATCTATAAAGAGGCTTTTCTTTCAATGAGCCTTACTTGGTAGGTTCAGTAAATCTCCAGTATATGTTTGGAATCTCAGAAACGGATGGGGGCTTTGTTTGAAAAAGAGGTTTCTACATTTTCCCAGACAGCTTCTGTTTAGATACAAAGGTGTTGAAACATAGGAAACTAGAAAATAGGAGCTGGAGTGGGTCACTCAGCCCTTTGAGTCTGTTCCACCATTCATCATGATTCTCCAGCTCAGCAACTTGTTCACGCTTTCCCCACCCATATTCTCTGATCACTGTATCTGCAAGAGCTATGGCTAACTCCTTCTTGAAAACACACAATGTTGGGTCTCGACTTCTTTCAGTGGTAGCGAATTCCAGAGGCTTGCAACTCTCTAACTGAAGAAATTTCTCCTCATTTCAGTCCTGAATGATTTACCCTGTATCCTTAGACTGTGACTCCTGGTTCTGGACTCCCCGCCATTGGGAATATATTTCCTGCATTGACCTTATCTAGGCCTGTTAGAATTTTATAAGTTTCTATGAGATTCCACTGAAGATATGAAAAAGGCCATTTGGTGGAGTGCCAAGGATCATCCAATTTTGTAATGAAGAGCCATTTTCCTTTTTAATAATCATGATGAAGACGGCTGTGATGGATTACCATTAGCAGGAGTGTGGATACAGAAGTCATGTGACAAAAACCTCCTGGAAATGTATTCAGTCAGACTAGCTAACCCTAACCCAGTGCTACTGGGAAATTCCAGAAGGTATGTCAGTAATTGATGATATTTTGTTGATTGTATATGAAGAATACTGGATATTGATATTATTTGTCAGCTGTACAATCAGTTAGGTCCAGATTTTTACCCCCAGCTCGGGTTCACAACGTCGGGAGATTTTCCAGCTTGACAAAACCAACCTTTAAAATGTCTGTCTGGGCTTGGAATTTTTAGCTGGGGAGGGGGAGCAGAAATAGGAGTGGGGGCAAGCAACCTTGGAATCAAGATTCCTTGGTTGTTGGGTGCAGAGGTGGCCTGGGCACAAGGCATGTCTCACTGCGCTGGCACTGTTTAAATAAATAGAGATAATAGACAAAAAAACACCCCTCTGTCTCTCCCCACACACACTCTCTATGTCCCAACTATTCCCCTCTGCCCATCCCATGACCACTCTTACCTCCTATCCAATTTAATGGCAACCCATGTTCCACACAAGACTACCCTTTGCCTTAATCCTTTCATGCCAACTTCACCTAGTATCCTTGGACATTTCCTGGACAGCTTTGACACTCCTTCAACAGCTAGACGTTTCTTTGACAGCACGAGAGTTGCTTGACAGCTGAAAAGTTCCAATAAGTTTGTGCTTAAAAGATAAATAACGTTTAATTCTGACAATCCCAAAGGATGCCTTGCTTCTTCCATAGGTGTCCTGGGGTTCTATCAAAAAGGATACCTGCGTCAAAACCCACTCCGGAAATTGCAGTGTATTTTGTGAAGTTAGGCTAAACCCTAAGTTTTACATTTGATTTTGGCATGGGTGTGCATAAGGTGTTTCACTCCAAGTATGATTCAATTATGATCCATTATGAAGCTTTTGTCAAAGAAAGTTTATTTAAGGACACAGTTAGAATATAACAAAAGATATTTCTTTTGTTGTTAGATCTCTGTTCCAATTTAAAGCAACACCCCACAAACATGTACCCTTCTTCAGACTTTGCTCAAAAACAGGTATTCTCACATGATGCTGGATTTTCAGCTTTTTAACACTTCTGGACAGAGATCCAGGCAGCAATTTTCAGAGAAGGATATATCCTCAAAACAGCAAAACCCCAGAGAAGTAAACTTAATCTCTGGCAGTTTACAGTTTCCATCTTCAGAGTACAGTAAAAAGCGACTCTTTACTCAAAGACAGTATCTAAGTTTGAATATTGTGTGAAAAAGCCCAACTTCCCCCTCACATGACCATACCTGCCAATCATCCCAATGAAGTCTCACTCTGCAAGATCCCAAGGAAAAACAGCAGAACAGCATTCGTTCAGAATAAAATCAACATTCTAGCTATTAGAAACTATTAGTTTCCTGCAGCAATGCAGTATGCCTGTAGACACTATAGCTCCAAGTTCATAAAAAACTGCTACAACAGATCCTGCACAAAAACGTGGCTCAGATATATTTCTTAATGGCACAGTCTCGTCACCGATGTAATCTATATATAAATAACCAGCCCACTTAGCTGTTCGGCAATGATTGCAGAACATGATCTCCATCCTGTGCATTATCCAATTATATCAAATGATTATGCTATGATAAGAGTATCTAGCTTCCTAATCCAATTAGCTGTCTCCTTTCCAAAACGATGCATCACTTATAGTTAATAACATAATTCCTTTCAGATGATTGTCTGTTTCCTTTTTCTAAATCTGTTTCAATTTTCCATTCTTGTATTCCTTTCCTGTTCGCGTCAACAGTTTATTTGATAAATTAATCGTGGGTCTGTTCATTGAATTTTATCTTGAGTTGCTAATTCATTTGGTTTCATGACCTTGAACATGAACTCCTTCAGCAAGTCTTACTTGACCTCTTCATATGCAAACGTATTGCTCCTTCAGTTTACGTTCCACAGCCCTCCACCTCCCTTCCCCTCCCCCGTCAATAAGCGTGAACATTTTCGGATAATAATCTTCAATTGAACCTGCCTCCATGCAAAGTGTCACAGTGAAGAAAATAGAAAGAAATGTGGCCACTTTGGGAGCTGGATGCTTGCAAGTGTCCCTCTGTCTGCAAATCTTTCTGCGTGGGCTTCCACCGGCTGCTCTAGTTTCCTCCCATAGTCCAAAGGTGTGTAGGTTAGGTGGATTGGCCATGCTAAATTGCCCCTTAGTATCCCAAGATGTGCAGTTTAGATGGATTAGCCATGGGAAATGTGTATGGTAAAGGAGTCTGGGTAAGATGCTCTGTTGGGGTATCGGTGCAGATTCAATGGCCAGAATGGCCTCTTCTGCTCTATGAATTAAACTAACTGCCTTTAAAAGGCCTTAAAGACCAGTTTCAAAACTGCTGTGCCGGGGTAGAAAATAACATATGTTTTACATGTTCTAACTCTCTGGTTGTAAAGTGTAATCTAGCTAATCATGTCGTAAGGGTTTTACAAGCTTACATTTAAAAAGAAGAGTGTTGGTTGTGCTGGGATAACTAATATCAGTAGGAAAACCCCACTCCAACATTGGCATCTCCACGTCATAACTAATATCAAGAGGAACAGCAGTAGAGTTGTTGTAATTGCTCATTGCCTGTCAGGTTCTAATTGGAGGGGTTTATGCCTGGTCACTTTTTCAGTGCAGACGCTTGAGCAGGAATTGAACAACACACTTAAATACGGCAACCTCCTGCTACTGCTCTTTAAAGCTTGTGCGCAAAGGATGGCTGTGAGCAACTGGTGTTCCTGAATCTGCATCTTCATGCGGAGAGGTGCAGAACATTCGGCACTTTGGGGAAAATAAAACAAACAAGAAGCCTGACTTTTCTTCAGCCAAGCAAATTAAACCAAATACCGTATGGGGACAGTGTGAAGAGTTTTTCATTCCTGCTCTTGGCCTATGAAGAATACTTGCACATGTTTTACTTATTAGTTCAGGCCACTAGGAGTAATAAATCATCGCTTGCTGGCCCTATAATCTGCATTCTGCAAGAATCCTTGTAAGATCATCCTCCAGTCTGCTGTGACTATCATGTCCCTGGCTTTCTCTGCACAGACAGAGGAAGGGCCACTGTGGAGCACTGCTTTTCCTCCTTCAACTGCCGGCCAATTATTTTCAAATCCCTGGAATAAAAGAGAAAAATTAAAGTTCAGGTGGGACGCTTTAGCAAATCCTAGCTGGCCTGGCATCTTTTTGCCACATTATGTAGTTTCTTTTCAGCTCCAGTGTGCAGGGCAGATTAATAAGAAATTACTACAGCGCGGAATAACAGGGCTGTGCAGATGTGAGCCTTGGACAGTGTAGAGTGCTGCAAAGGCTAGCCCACATGGGTAACATTTGTTGACATTGCTTTACAATGTGTGTGTCTAGCACTCGATAGTATCTAGTGTGCACTTGATGTTGGTTGACAACCATAGCGAACTGAAAGAAGTCAACACAACATATGTTATTTGTTTATCCAGCTGTCTGCAACAGGCCACGTCACCATGTTCAAGCTAAGCTGTTGAAAAATACACATATATGGTCCTGAATTTTGCGCTTCTCTCCCACACCCCTCAGATGGGTTTTGAGATGGGAAGACCATGAAATGGCATTGAGGATATTTCCCTCTGGGTTCCCACCTGTCCGAATCCGGATGTGATTTTACTGTGGGATGGGTCGGGCTTCAAATGGGATGTCTGCCCTTACGTGGCCACTTAATCTCCTTGTCAGGCTATCTCAAGATGGGGAATCAGAAATATTCACTGGCCTTGATCTCAGGTGGGGTGACGTCTCTGCAGAAGACCCCCTCTGACTGGGATGCACTCCCCTCAGAGTGGGCACCTCTGGATCTCCCTCTTACCTCCCCCTCCCCACCCCAGCCTATTCCTGGATTACTCACTCGCGCCCCTACCCTCTCCAGACTCCCTGCCACTTATCTTGTATCTGCATCCTACACTTCCTTTACTGTGTCCTACACGTAACCCCAGGCACAGAGCTGTCTCTTCCAGCCATTTGGCTGACAGCTCTCTAAGGCGATACTGCCTTCCGAGTGTGGATGGAAATTCCCTCTGCTGCCAATCGAATGCCCATTAGAGTGTAAATTGGCAGCAGGCCAGTTAGATCTGGCGGGAAACACTGGATGGCAGCGGTCGAGCCTTAACCATCCCAAAAATCCAGGCTAGGGGGGATTGTCTTCCGTCAATATGAAGTATAATCCCTCCCACCACCCTTCACCACCCTCCAAGAGTACAAGGGATTGCTCCGTATGGTCTTGTGTCCTCTTCCCATTCCTCATCTAGGAGATTGGTATCAGGGTGTCCATGTCTCCCATAGTGTGTAGCACTGCATTTACTTATATTTGGGTGGAGTCCTCAGAGAACTCCCAGAATAAAGAGAGTAAGAAGTCTCAGAATGCCAGGTTAAAGTCCAACAGGTTTATTTGTAGCACGTTTTTTCAGAGTGTTGCTCCTTCATCAGGTGAGTGGAGAGGTAGGTTTCACAAACACAGCATATATAGACAAAGACACAATTACAAGATATTGGTTGGAATGTGAATCTTTTCAGGGAATCAAGTCTTTACACATACAGACAGTGTGAGTGGAGAGAGGGATAATCACGGGTTAAAAAGAGGTGTGAATTGTCTCAAGCCAGGAAAATTAGTAGGATTTTGCAAACCCAGGCAAATGGTGGAGGTTACATGTAGTATGACATGAACCGAAGATCCGGTTGAGGCTGTCCTCATGCGTGCGGAAGTTGGCTATCAGATTTTGCTTGGCAATTCTGCATTATCATGTGTCTTGAAAGCTATCTTGGAGAACCCTTACCCAAAGATTGGAGGCTGAATGCCATTGACTGCTGAAGTGTTCCCCAACATGAACATAGAACATTACAGCGCAGAACAGGCCCTTCGGCCCACGATGTTGCGCCGACCAGTTAAAAAGCAATGACCCTCTAACCTAAACCAAACCCTTACCATCCATAAACCTATCCACGGATCTCTTAAACGCCCCCAAACTAGGCGCATTTACAACTGCAGCAGGCAGGGCATTCCAATCCCTCACCACCCTCTGGGTAAAGAACCTACCTCTGACATCTGTCCTATAACTACCACCCCTTAATTTGAAGCTATGCCCCCTCGTACTAGCTTTCTCCATCCGAGGAAAAAGGCTATCACTGTCCACCCTATCTAAACCTCTAATCATTTTATATGTTTCAATAAGGTCCCCTTGTAGCCGCCTTCTTTCTAACGAAAACAACCTCAAATCCCTCAGTCTCTCCTCATAGGACCTCCCCTCCATACCAGGCAACATCCTGGTAAACCTCCTCTGCACCCTCTCCAATGCCTCCACATCCTTCCAATGTGGGGACCAGAACTGCACACAATACTCCAAGTGTGGCCGCACCAGAGTTTTGTACAGTTGCAACATGACGCTGCGGCTCCAAAATTCAATCCCCCTACCAATAAACGCCAAGACACCGTATGCCTTCCTAACAACCCTATCTACTTGATTCCCAACGGAATGAAAGGGAACGTTCCTGCCTGGCGATTGTCACGCAGTGTCCATTCATCCGCTGTTGTAGCATCTGCATAGACTCGCTGATGTACTGTGCCTTGGGACATACTTTCCTGCAGCGTATGTGGTAGACAACATTGGCCAAGTTGCGTGAGTGTGTACCGTGTATCTGGTAGCTGGATAAACATTGTTCAAGTATTGGTGAAGTCCAGAAAGTCCTCTTCACAGCTCCATCTGCCAGTGAACATGAAATGATGCATGCCCCTTTAAGAGGTGCTTAAAATTAACATCAATATTGGCCAGGATCCTTTGAACTTGTACGCTGCACCACTGCTGCCAACGAGAAGGGAGAATTTGGCAGTCAACTAAATCTCCATTCAGTGCGGCGGGACTGGAGAATCCTAGCCGCGGGCAAGATCAGGGAATTCCGGTGTAGGCAAGGTCAGAGAATTCCAGCCATTGTCTTTACTCCTAATCTGAACTGGTGTTTGTTGGGCGAGGGCAATACTCAAAATGCCAGCCCCCAGAATGTTCAGCCTCTTTGAGTGCTACCTAGCACTTTGGTGGCAATTAGCTATTTAATGAGCTGGTAGGCAATTGTCCTTGGCTCAGGCTACAACTTTTTTACTAAGATGATATCTTGGGCTGCACACTGGCTAAACTGGCATTGAAGATTAAGACACTATCTTGGCCATCTTAGAGGCTCTTTATAGTGCAAATTGTCAGTGAGTATCAGACCTAGAAGAAATTTAGATTGTGGAATTTTTAATGAGTCAATTTTACCCCATAAAGATAAAGACATTGGAGACAATTCCCCCCCAAAAAACCAAGTGCCCAACATGCAGGAAAACGTGAGATTTTCCCGCCTATTTTTTAGGCATACTTAGTTTTATGAATCTCCATCATAGAGTGCCTCAGGGGATTCATGCTAGTAAGTGATGTGGGGAGGGGTTTCATCCAGCTGGAGAGGATCTATCATCGGCACATGCGCACTGCCCATCCCCTCGTGATAGCTTCCTCATCACTGGCCTTCTGATCTTTTCCCAGACCCCCTATCCCCGTGTACCAGCATCACAAGCTCCCCCCCCCGCCATCTCTGGTTTTCCAATGCTTCCCCACTCCCCGGCAGTCACTGGCCTACCTGACCTCCCACACGCCCGATTGCTGGGCCCAAGGTGCACCCCCACTCCTGAATTCCTGAGGGAGCCTCAATGGCTTCTGTCCCCATCAGCGGGATGATCACGCCAACTTTAATCCCCGCCGGTGGGAACCTTTCCCGGAGACTGCTGTCCTGCGCTTACTAATCAGATTGCAGATGAGATTTCAGTGTTGTAATCAGCCTCCGGCTGATTTCCCATGCAAGGCTGTTTACGTTGAGAGAAAGGGCCTGGGAGATTTGCAATCATCCGGACATTGGTGGTAAATTCCACGACAGGCCACCCGCTGACATTTCCTGACCTACCACGCTATTCGAGCAGTTAAGTGGGCTGGGAGAATCACCCCCGACTGTATTTTAGGTCTCAGTGAGAAGATTTTTGTTTTGAAATTGCTGAATAAGAGCGCCAAAAATGCGATTTGGGATCTTTTCACCCAAAATTCTGCGTGTCTATTTACAACCTGCTCAACACATGCACAATATTTGTATGGAACTGCACTTTTTTTGCGTGCGGTGGGGACTAGCACAAAGTTAGTGAGCCCTCAGAGAGAATTTTGACAGAGGTTTCAGGGAATTAGTGTTAAAAGTCAAAGGAGCATTGATGAGTGTAAAAGTGAGAGCAAGTCAATGCAGATAATTGACATTGTTGCTTCAATGAAAGCAATCAGAAACTGTCAGGTCCAAATTGAACATGCTTTGGGAGATTCCTGATTATGATCTCATCTTTATTTAGCAGAATCAGGATCTAATCTTTTGACCTCTGTTTCAGCAAAAGTTTGGACTAAATTGGTTGGCAGTAAATGACACCCTTGTTTACAAAGTTTCTAGTGCTCTTGATCTTTACCAGCATGATGCAGAGAAGTGTCCTTATTTGGGGAATACTTTCTAGATGTATTCAGCTAAGACTAGATGGTTTCAGGCCTAGAGATTTTAGTTTCATTTCATGTGAAGTTGTTTTCAGAAGTTCGTTGCCATTCCACCTGACACAGGGAGGAGGAAATGGTTTCCAGTTGCTATTGGATATCTAATGGATCTTTCTGGAGAAGGTCTGGTTCGAACAGGTTGGTAATCAGATACTTTGGTCACAAGCTTCCTTACTGGTATGGGTCAGAGCCACTCATGGGAACCATACAATCCCTACAGTGCAGAAGGCAGCCATTCAGCCCATCGGGTCTGCACCGACTCTCTGAAAGAGCATCCTGCCCAAGGCCCCTCAACTCCATCAACGCGTGCATTTATCTTTGCTAATCCACTTACTCTATGTTCATCCAGCAGAAGGTACTCTTCAGATGTAGGCAATAAAATGAAACAAAATTTACTCCAACAGATAAGTCAAAGAAAAAGGTTTAATAAAGAAACATCATTACTCCAACACTTGAGGTCTCACCCTAGGCCATTGCAAGCTCTCCCAAAAGGTTCTTATTTATATGGAATCAGCTGGTCAGATGATCATCACACCATTTTGCCATTGGTTACAGTTTACTGGGTCAGCTGACCCTTACAGCTTGTCACCATTGGTCACATTACAACAGATCCAATGTTATCATTGGTTATATTCTAACCGCCTGCATTTCTTTGGACACAAAGGGACAATTTAGTATGGCCTAACCCACACATTTCTAGACTGGGAGCAAATAGGAGCACCTCAAGGAAACCCATGCAGAAGATGCAGACTCCACACAGCTACCCATGGCTGAATCAAACCAAGGTCCCTGGACCTGTGAGGTAGCAATGCTAACCACTGTGCTGCCTTTTGGTTGGCTCAGGTAGCTTCCCCCCTTTATGCCTTTCCCTGACACAATCTTCGCACTTTCCAAAGTGTTATCATTTGCTTTTCTTTAGCCAGTCATTAGGGAGTGTTGGAGAAAAGAGCGGGTTTTGTGTTTTTTTTTGGTTTGGTCATCATCTTCAGTTTGATGCCGTGCAGCTTTACAAGTCTGAGTCTAAGTTGGACAGACAAATCACACCGCCTCACATTGTTTTGTGAACATCCTTCAATCCTGCACCAAATCCTTGTTGCTGACTTTAATGGTGAACAGTCTGACCAAGGGGATCACAGTTGCATGCTGGGCCATTTATGAAAGAGATGTTTTGTCCTGGTGTGGAGAATGCTGATCCTCTAGAGTATAGACCACTGTTTACAAGGATGTTGATAATTGGGTGTTGTTCTGTCAGATCACACATCAGATTCTTGTAGCTGATATTGATGTCAGCCAAGAGGTTGCGCCATTTGCCCTTTTTGTCAAACCACCTCCTGAAAACATTCACTGAGCTCCTGAAAAGTTTGCTTGATTTGAGTCATGGGTACTGTAGGTTCTGAAAGTCATCATGGATTGACAGTTCCAGGTCAGCTTCAATGCTGCCAAACTCTCGCAGCGTTTTTGCCTCTCAATGCATCTCGTGAGGTGGCATATTAGGACTGAGGGCCATTGTACTGACGTTGAGTTTACCACTTATTATCCACGTAGATGTGTTGAGGATGGTGTCCAAACACTTTATGTGGCTGCTGTTGATCTGCACATGGGCAGCAATAACCTGCTGAAGAGTACACTGGCAAGTAGTGCGAAGAGTACTTTCTGTCCCTGGTCCACAGAACAACCTGCTCCCTGTGGGAGTCTGCAGCGAGAATCACTGTGAATACAATATTCAGTCTGCAACCCATCACTGAGTGTGTTACAATACCAACGCAATCCAGCACTAGGACATGAGCAATGCACCCCAACAATTTGGGAAGAGTATGCTGTTGCCTGAGGAAAGCCAAATGCAAATTAGGAGCTGCTGCTTTTATCTCCTCTTTCTTTCCCAAGGAAGCTCAAGTGTCAATGCGGGATTGGGAATTCTGTTTCAGTTATTTATTTATTCACTCGACATGCCTGGACAACAGTCAAGAAAGATATTTCCTGATGTTATACCAGTAAATTCCTGTCCAGTTACTCTACCGCAACTTCTTGAAGTCTTATGCAGCCCATGTGTAATAAGTATGATGTAGCTCATGTCGTCAAAAAAATGTCTGGTTAAAATGACGATCATAAGAATGATCCTTCAAAGTTTTTTTTAAATTATTTGAGCGATTAATCACACATAAAGTATTCTAGAACTGTCTTCAATGACACAGTTGTACAAGTGTAATCAGTGTGACTTTTTGAAGAGTAAAACTGGGTTGATAGATGAATAACACTTCAATAGAAACTGATTTTTCATTTAATGGGAGTTTACTGTGTAAACAGCAGAAAAACGTTTTGAACAACATAGTATTTGTAGAATTCCATTGATGCTTCAGAATGAATAATATGTGGACACCGTGATTGGCAATGCAACAATGTATTACCATTTATAGGAAAACTTTTCAACGTTAAAGAAAATGTTTGGAAGATGTAAAGAGCTCTGTTTATGCATTGGAAGTGAAGGAAGTGACTGTTTTATTCCCACACATGTTGTAATTATGTTCTGGATTTAGCTTCACAGGAATTAAATACGTATGTTTGTTATTGTACATCATAAAACTTTTTTTTCTTCCCTCTCCCCACCAGGCTATTCATTATATGGAATTCATTCCGAAGGAAATGCAGCCAATTGCTGGCACAGAAGGAGCCTATTATCGCCGCCGGCAGCTCATGAGGCAGCTGCCAGTATATGACCAGGATCCTTTTCAGTGCCACGCTTTGTCAGAGAGCGAAGTGAAGAGCATGGAGGAGTTTGTCAGGAAGTACAAGAGTGACTCGCTGGGAGTTGGTGAGGTGGCGCTGCCTGGCCAGGTGGGTAGTGCCAAAGAGGAAGCTAACCAGAAAGCCAAAGCCATCGGACAATTTACCAATGGCAAGGTGGCAAAGGGGAAACCTCAAGATGACCCTGCATCAACCAATGGAACACTGGCAGAGGCCCAGCCAAAAAACGAATATGTGAGTAATTAGCATAGTAAATTGGCTTGAAAAGTAAGGTCAGTAAGCAAAATTTTTGAAAGAAACAAGTACTTGTAGATCCATTTGACTTTCATGTGTGTTTTAAATTTTTTCAAGAAAAGTTAGCTTCTTTTGACCCATGTGAAACCAATTATTCCAAGGTACACACAAGGGAAATGTATTCTTGTTGCTGTTTTGAAATGTTTGCACACTTCAGCACAACTACATGATTCTTAGGATTTGTGCACTCTGGGAGCCTTCAAATGTGTTTTTTGGCCAATCTATCTTTCTCTCATTCTCTGTCTATCTCACAATGTCTCTCTCTCTCTCTCTCCTCTTTTTTTTCTCTCTTTCGTCCTCCCCATTACTACCTGTTGTAGCTATGATGTTGAGAATTTGTTGTGAGCATCAAAGGATAACTGGGCTGGTCATCTTTTATGAGCTTGTGCCTCTTTCATCTCTATCATGGTTTGGGCCTAGTGAGTGACAAACAGTCTGATTGAGCTGACCTACATTCAATCATTGGAAGAAGAACTAAGTTTCACTTAAGCATGTCATAATGCACTTATAATCACGAGTATTAATATGGCATAGTGGCACAGTGATTAGCACTGCTGCTTCACAGTGCCAGGGACCCAGGTTCAATTCCTCAGGACAGTATCTGTGTGGAGTTTGCATGTTCTCCCTGTGTCTGCATGAGTTTACTCCAGATGCTCCAGTTTCCTTCCACAGGCCAAAGTTGGGCATGTTAGGTTGATTGGCCAGGCTGAATTGACCCTAGTGTCAGGGGGATTAGCAGGCTAAATGTGTGGGATTATGAGAATAGGGCCTGTGTGGAATTGTGTTTGGTACATATTTGATGGGCTGAATGGCCTTCTCCTGTACTGTATGATCCTATGATTCTATGATTACGGGTAAATTATTGATTTTCTCCTTGGACAAGTACTAAATTCCAGAACAATAGATTTTGCAGTTGCAGTCTTGAGGAGGGGTTACTACAGCAACTTGACTTTGTTCCATTCTTTTCAGTATTCTTGTCCACTTTTTTGATTTGGTGAAAGTACGTTATACTCTTTTATTAGTTACAAACTATACTATAATGTCTGAATTTCTTTTAATAAGCACCATATCTGGCAATGGAATTTTGAAGGAGAACAGTAATGGTCATTTGACTGAAATATTACTTGGATTTAACAATACTGAGGTGCAACTTTGCAAGGTGGATAAAGGCTTAGTATACAGTATAGGAACTGACAGCTTTTTGTAAATTGTTCCATTATTAATCCACCTTGGTGTTAGGGACCAATTCAGAAACTCCAAAGTATATTTCAAGTTAACTTAGACCCAGAGTTTTTTTGATTTTGGCATTAGTGTGAACACAAGGTGTTATGCTGCAGGTGTGACTCAAATGACCCACTCAGAAGCTTTTATTAAAACAAATTTTATTTAATCACACAGTTAAAATATAACAAAAAGAATTAACATAACTTTCACAATTGAAATACTTAAGCCTGACAAGGTATAATTCTTAATTGCAAGCTATCTCCATAGTTCCAATTTAAGCAATAGCCCCATAGACATAGATCTCTCTTCAGAATCAGTTATCACAAAACATATAGGTTCATGTGGGTGTTAGATTTTCATCCTTTTAACATCTCTGGACAGAAATACAGAAAGGTAACTGTCTTCTATCTTCTATATAGCAACCTCCAGAGAAAAATCTATCTTCAGACAGCAGACTTAGGAGGAAGAGACCTATTTTGTGGCAGGTCCCAGATTCCAATCTGCCAGGAGTGAACAAGAGAGACAGAGCTACTTCTCCCTAAAGATCCCAAGCAGCAACTATGTTTGTTCCTTTTGTGAACCGAGTCCCACCCAGTCACATGCATTTCTTGTCAATCAACCTAATCAAACTCCACTCTGAAAATCCCCAGGGGGGAACATTAAAATAACAAACTGCATTAACCCAGATTAAAACAAACACTCCAGGAATTAGAATCAATTATGCTTCTGCAGTATCAATATGTGGGCTGCCAGTAATAGAAGAATGGCACCGGGTAAATAGAACTGACTTTGAAAGAAATCCTGCACAAGAAACATGACTCAAATACATTTCTTAAAGGCACAGTATCATCACAGTGGTCTCTTGAAGATACTGGGATAGTGGTCCATGGGCACCAGCACTTCAGCATTTTTCTTAAATGGACAGTCATCATGCATTTATCTGAGGCAGTAGATGGTTACTTCACCACAGAAAGAACCATACCAATGCACACTGGAGGAGGCTAACATGAGACAGATGGACAAACAGAAATGGGATGGAGTAGCCATATTTTGTACACTATAAAGTGGATGTGTTCTTCAGGAGATATGGGGAAGGAAAATGGGCCATGCTCTAAATGACTTTGTAGATCTTTACAAGCCAGCTTTCATCTCCTCTATCTTTGGTATTTAACAATCTGCCTCCTTTCACTTTTGATGCCAATGAGATGAGCATGAAGTTCTTACGCGGCAACCTGGCTCAACGCCAAAGGAAAGTTTTGATCTTTGGACCATCTCTGGTCTCTTCTGAAGCACCTTTGTTAAGTTTTATTTTCACTTTTTTGAAGGACCTTTTTAATTGGATATTTTCTGTGCAAATTGTGAACAGAAACTAGTCCTTTCCAGAAGACTTACAAGGAAAGTCTCTTTCTCAATGTCCTCATACCATAAATTTATGAAGTGTGCCAGTGTCATGCTTTTTAACAAGGAAATGCCATTGTCAGCAGTGGGACCAGAAGATCCCGCCACCTCCTGCTGTGAGAAATGCGCTGCAGTGAGGCCAGAGAATCCATCTGTCATTTATTTTAAAATTAAGTGCTTTGACTTTTTGTAGCATTCAGTTCGACTATCCCTTTGGACCCCCGCCCCTCTTGAACAAAGAAACAGAAACAGGCAAGGTACGATGGCACAATGGTCAGCACTGCTTCCTCACAGCGTCAGGGACCTAGGCTCGATTCCCAGCTTGGGTTACTGTGCAGAATCTGCACCTTCTCCCTGTATCTGCATGAGTTTCCTCCAGGTGTTCCAGTTTGCTTTCACAGTCCACAAGACATGTTGGTTACGTGCATTGGCCATGCTAAATTCTCCCTCAGTGGACCCCGAACAGGCACGGAGTGTGGTGACTAGGGGATTTTCACACTAGCTTCGTTGCAGTGTTAATGTAAGCCTGCTTGTGACACTAATAAATAAACTTAAAAACTCAGCCTTGTTCCAGCAGTTAATTCCAACTTGATTAATCTGTACCTCAACTCCATTCACCCTCCTCAGTTCCAGAATGCTCTCCCCATCAAAACTTTTCCCTCAACCTGTTGTCTATGCCTCCTCCATTAGGGACCTCAGCTGAGCAGCCTGGAGGTGTGCAGTCATGTCTTGGTTGCATATTGTACAGGGGTCTGGCTCAGAGGGACAGCGTACTCACCGCTCTGCAAAGGGAGTGTCTGCATCAAGGAACAATGAGTTTCTTATTTCAGAGAGAGGGCGTGCTGCTGGTGAAACGTAACCACCTACGGCTACAGAGCCTTTCCTAGATGATGGGGAACAAAAAGGATGTTTGACACATAACTATGTAGTAAAGGGAAAGGTTGCCGCATGCGTCACCCATGCCTTCCAGTGTATTGTCTGGTAAGCAGCTGCCTGGGGTCAATGATCTTGCACCAAACTTTCTTTGCAGTAACCTGATACTATGAGAGAAGCTTTCACTCAGGTCATCGCTGAAGAGTTTTGTGTTCCTTAGTCACAATTCCACTCAACATCAGTGCCAAAATTTGGGGATATGGGAATGACCAAAAGCACCAATAAACATGCAGCGCCTGTGTTACTGGTAACTGTTACAGGCTTGTAAGTAAATTTGCTTACAATGCGGTATTTCCCTCCTGGGACAGTAAGCGTGGCTACCCCGACAGGTTAACTGTGCCAAATGTGCGCTATGCACTGGGAAGTTGAACTTTGTATGTAGAGGGAATAAAGTAGTAATTTGAAACAACCACTTGAAAGCACTCATAATAATGAATACGTTCAAATCTGAGAATGTCCAGCTGCAGAACAGGGGCTGACTAATCTCAAGCGTTTTGTGATAAAACCACAGAATGTGAACTCTGACCCTTGCCCTCATCTGTACCACTAATTACAAAAGTAGGATTACCAATGTCTGAACTGAGTTAACTAACGATAAGATTAATTAGCGGGAGCGACAGTGAACTGACTTTTAAAACATGCAGTAATTTCAAAGACCAAGCTGCAACTATATAAATCTCCAAGGAAAGAATGACATATTCTTGCATTGCTAACATCCCCTCATGAAATCAAGTGTGAAGGTCACCAAGAAGTGTTTAGAACATCAAATTTTCAGTTAACTTAATGCCATTTTCTGTCTTTGCATTCACATGTCGGTGAAATAATCGTGCGCATCTTTCTAAGTTTTGCCATTCTGCTGGGGTCAGCAATAGACAGGTAATCCACGCATCATCTTATCTTGCTGGATGGGGGAAAGTCACTCACCAGGGCATCTCAGTAAAAGACAGACTAGCTGCAGGAGTTGCAAGCTAACATATTGAAACCTCAATTTGGAACTCAGACGTATTATTTGCAACTGACTCCTCGACCTTCCTTTAATGTTTGGAGGCTTTCCTGCTCCGCGGGCAGTTTCCTCTTCGATTCTAATCTGATTAGTGGTCTCCTTGTGTTGAAAATTGCGACCATGTGTGAAAATGAGGACCATAATAAGCAGAGTTCCCAGATGCTGCAATCTTGATTAAAACTGCTTACGTGAACTGGGTTCAAATTACGAGCTGGATGATGTATCCCAGATCCCCACACATTTACAGTGGCTGCACAGTGACTAGCAGGAGGTGATGGCTTTTTGTGACACTTGTCACAGCAGCAGTGGAAAGTGATAAAAGGCAGGAACTCATTGTTTTGGAGGCCTGATTCATATAAACAGAAATCAGGGTATTTGTCAAGGGAATAAACAGAGTGTAAATTGCTTCAATGTACAATCCTTGGTCACTGGCTAGCAGATCCCATCAAACATAAAAGGCTGATTACATTGGCCAATCTGCAATTGTTTCCTTTTTAGAACTGTAGAGTCCTTAACAGTGCAGAACGAGGCCATTTGGCCCATTGAGTCTGTACCGACTTTCCGGAAGAGCATCCCATCTCAGCCCATCCACCCGTGACCACCTCCACTCCCCTATCCCCATCCTCATAACCCCTCACGTTTTACCATGGCTAATCCACCTGAAGTACACACCTTGGGACATGAAGGGGCAATTTTCCACGGCCAGTCCACCTAACCTGCACCTTTAGGCTGTGGGAGGAAACTGGAGTACCTGAAGGAAACCCACACAGACAAGGGGAGGAGAAAGTCACCCAAGGCTGGGATCAAATCTGGGAGCCTGGTGCTGTGTGGCAGCTGTGCTAACCATTGTGCCACCACGCCCCCCTATTTTTAGAAAAGTTTTGGGATTTTATGTTGTGCTATTTGTTGCCTTTGCCATAATGATGTGACATTTCCACACGAAGGGGTACATGCGCACTCTCTAAACTCAAATCTGTTATTTCAGCGGACTCAAGCCTCACTCTGACACTTGAGAAGATATAATCTGAAGTATTGAGTACTGTAATTGAGGGAGCACTGCATTGCCAGAGGCACCATTCTCTGTTGAGCTATCAAACCAATGCTCCAAGGTTCAACTGGATGTTAGAGGTTCCATGCTGCTATTTGACAAAGTATAGTGCTCCCTCGGTGAGTTAGGCAGCATTCCTCTCTTGGATATCACCATCAAAAGTAGATTAACTGGTCATTTATCATGTTGCAGTTTATGGGATCCTGCTCTGTACAAAATGATTGGCCTTTGGAACAATTTACTGAGCTTTACAGTAATTCATCTTATGTTAACTGCTTCAACAGGGATGTTAATGCTGTAAGTATTTTCTGGGCACTGTATCAAGTGACATTATGTGGAAAGCATTCCAAAATGTCGATATTTTCAGGGTTCCAGCAACGAATGTGGATTAAGATTGAGACCATACATTCATTTTCTCTGCTACTTCCCTCCTTTCCCCAAGTTGACTAGGCTGAGATTCTGCCAGGGCTCTCCCATTAATCTAGTCCTGAACTCAAATCATTTTCTGGGCTCTTTCCTGTCTCCCTTCATGCCCTTACCAAGCTCATCTTGTAAATGAAATCCCAACTCCTGCTATATTGGCCATATTCTCGCACAATGGTTGACCATTCAATTTCCCTTCGACTCCCATGTTAGTTGATACGGCTAAAAGTTTATCACTCCTCATGTTCTGTCTCTTTCTCCTTCAAACTTGCTATCATCACCCTTCTCAAAAACCAATGCTAGACCCCTCCATCCTTGTAAATTACTGCCCCTGTTTCATGTTCAAAGTTCTTGAACATCACCTCCCAAATCCAAGTCCAACTTTCCCAGAACTCAGTATTTGAATTCTTCCACCAGTTCACCACTCCTACTAGAGTACTGCAATAGCTATTATCAAAGTCACAAAGGACTTTCTGTATGACTGGAACAATGGTAAGATGTCCTTACTCATCCATTCTGACCTATTGCAGCCTTTACCTCACTATCGTCCTCGAAAAGCCTCTGCACCTGTGAGTGACTGCACTTAGCTCTTTCTGTTCTTATCAGTCCAGTGTTAAGAGTTTCTTTTTGACCAAGTGTTCAGTCGTCTGTCCCAATATCTCTCCACGTGGCTTGGTGTCAAATTTTGCTTAATAGCTGTTCTGTGACCCTCGACATGTTTCAGTGTGTTAGAGATGCTTTATAAGCACAAAGGCTGGAATTTTCTGGTTGTTCGTGCCGGTGGGATCTTTCTGTCCTGCCATTGGCACACCCTGCTACAGATTTCCCGATGGCAAGGGGTGCATTATGCAGGAAACTCCAGTAACAATGGCTGGACTAGAAGATCCACCTCTGTCGCAACAGGTTGCATGGAAAATCCTGAAGAAGGTGTAATTCTAATTGTCCAACTATGTCTTGACTGTCAATCATCAGTGGCACTTTCTCCCTCTGTGACTTCTAGAATCTTACTTTACGCACTCTCCCTTCATTCCTACCATGTTGAAATTCAGAATCTTAGTGCAGTCCTCTCCTCCTGGTCGTCAAAACCATACCACTTACCTTTGCATTTTCCTTTCTCCATCAAAATTATGTATAAGCCAATATGATTGTTGTGTGACACTTTTAATTCATCATCTCAAATTGCTTTTACTAATATGGCAGACCTACTTCTACTTTGTGTCACTCATCTTGAGGAGTTCTCTCCAGATGCAGCCCAATACTGCAAGGACTAAATCTATCATCTAGTTTAGTTGCTGGGTACTTCCCTGGGTTCACTTCACTGCCATCACATACTCTCCAGATGCCCTCCTAATATCCTACATTGGAATACAAATTATTTTACAATAAATTTCTGAGGCTTGAGTCTTCCTTCTGAATTTTTAGGTTTCCCTGAAAGGTGAAAGGATAAGACTGGTGTCATACCCACACATATAAAGTGTACATGATATATACACCAACATCCTTTGATGGTTGCTGTGGTGTGACTTCAAAAGCCAATGCAAATGTTATTCCAGTAAAAGCAAGGCCCACGCTCAACAATGTTTTTCAAGATCTTGTTGGTCAGCATTTTAATGGACTGCAAACCATAAACTTGTCCTGTGCACCTTAATTACAGTGCCTGACTTTGGTTGTCATGGGGAATCAAGGGAGGGTGTGGGCAATAGAGAGGGAGTAGAATGGGTTTTGTTTAAAGAGCTGGCATGGGCTGAATGATCCTCTCCTGTGCCCAAATCCTCTGTGGTTCCATATCTAATCATGTTATTTTACTACTTCCTTCTGCTTTATATCTGTTGAGATTTGTGTGAGGGTGATACAAGGACACCCAAGCACATGTCCTTGCTCTGATGTTGTTTGGCACGATTGCTACTGGAGAGCATTAAGATGGCCGATGATGTTGGAAGTACCATGGTTGGAAATTTGCTTAAAGTCCTATGCACACTGTCACTGTAACTACATGAGTAGTGTGATGAGAATCCTGTATTGGCACCACATAGTGTGCTGCTGGTTTCTATGAAGTACCCAAGAAGGCTGATATGATTATGACCGGTATTTACTGCTGCCTCTGAGGCCATTCCCAAAGGTCCACAAAACGTTAGGCCGCAGGCACTGTTAAGGCAGGTAAGATTGGCTCCTTTTGGTCACCATGCCCTGTCAAGCAGCTGCAGTATTATGTAGCTGCTGGTGAATGAAATGCTGACACTATGATTTTCATCTGAAGGACTTCTCGCTGAAACCTTCTGGTTTTGAATGTTGTGCCAGTACTTTTAGGAAGAGGTAAATATCATTGGCTCATCTTAAGGAGCGTTTGATGTTTCTGTCTCCCTGATCTCGTTCAGTAGGTGCCAATTTCTGACAAGAATGTTTTTTTTAATATAAAAGCTTACAACCTGTGCAAGCGAGGGCAGATGGGAAATTGAAATGAGCTGCCTCGATTGATTAATGAGCTTAATAATGCCAAAAGCATTTTGCAGACGAGGGAGGGGGTGGGGGAGGCTGTGGGGAAAATGCATTTACAAGACTTGAGTCAAAGATTGTTGCCATTCCCTGACAGCTTTATTGCTACTTGAAAGCATTAACACAGCTCTGAGCATATATTAGACACTGAGGAGGCATTGAACACATCCATCTACTGATAGCATTGGATAGTATTAAGGGAGATGTAGATAAATGATATGGAATAAAGGTGAGGAAAAACACCTCGGAAGTAATATTTACATATTTACGGTGGCACAGTGGTTCACATGTCTGCCTCACAGCGCCAGGGATTCGATTCCTGATTTGACTGACTGTACAGAGTCTGCACATGCACCCGTGTCTGCGTGGGTTTCCTCTGGGTGCTCCGGTTTCCCCCAAAAGATATGCCAGTTAAGTGCAATGGCCATGTTAAATTCTCCCTCAGTGTACCCAAACGGCACCAGAGTATGGAGACTAGGGGATCTTCACAGTAACTTCATTGCAGTGTTAATGTAAGCCTACTTGTGACACTAAGAAATCAACTTTAACAACTTTAATCTAGATAGGGACAGCTTTCTCATGGCCACGGTGTATTCATTGCAAGTTATTTACATAATATTTGGAGTGGAGTCAAGCTATTGAAGAGATTGTGTGATTTTGTTTCTTCTCAGCTCCTGCCCTCTTCCCCTAGTCACAATCCCTCAATCCAAAGATTTTTACTTCTGTGTTGGAGCAGTTGTCCATCAACATAATAGCACAAAGTGAAAATGTAACCAATTAGAAGGCTGGTTGCTGCCATCTTTGGTCTTTTCCTTCGTTTCAATGGATCAGTGAACCTGTCTGAGGTGCAGTGAGTGTTGACAGCCTTTTGGCACGATTAAGAGCCGGAACTTTCCCTGTGTTCTGGCCAATATTTCTCCTGCATCGAGGATAACAAGAAAAAAGCTAAACTGCTCATTCAATTCACTACTGATTAGTCCCCTCTTTTTCTTCTCCCTCCTGTTTCCTCTCCCTTTCTATCTTGGATCAGTGGTCAATTTGCATTCCAGCAACAAACAGCAGGGAAGCCTACAGGCACCTGAAAGTCAAAATAATTCACAAAGTAAAGTTTTAGACACAGAAATGTATCCAATTTCAATTGATGACGACGTGGCAGAAGGAAATCCTGGATTTTTTTTTAGTTCCTGAATAAATATCTAGTTATGTGTAGTTGAACATAAGGCAAAATATACTAAAGAGGTACAGGCTCTTAAGAAAAAAGTGTTTGCAGGCTTTGTTTTATCAGTGTAGTTTTATCTGCCAGGATTGTGACAAACCAGGCACCATTTTTACTTTGGGGGAACGTGACCTGTAATTGGCCTGAGTTTCACTCCTTCAGTTTGTAAGTCAATGGAATAAAGTCTTACCTCATTTATTCAGGAATGTTTTTATCTTGAAATGTCCAAACACCAAGTCTGTCATTTATTGGAATTGGGCTCAATTTGGTCACTCAGGGCAGGGTAGACATCTTATCAATGATACATTTTGACCTTTCACAGCCAACAGGGAGGCTTTACATTTGGTAAGGTGTCCAGCTACTTCTGTGGGTGCTGTGGAATTCACTGCAATATAAACAAAGCGGATTTCACAACCTGGATATGCAGGACTCAAGCACATCAGAACCAGGAGCAGGAATAGGCTATCTGGCCCCTCGAGCCTTTCCTGCCATTCAGTAAGATTATGGCTGTTTTTTTTGGTCTTGACTCCACTAACCCGCCTGCTCACCATAACCATTATTTCCTTTACTGTACCAAAATCTTTCTATCTCTGCCTTAAAGACATTCAATGAGGTAGCTGCAACTGCTTCACTGGGCAGGGAATTTTATAGATTCATAACCCTTTGGGTGAAGAAGTTCCTCCTCAACTCAGCCCTAAATCTGCTCCCCCTTATTTTGAGTATATGCCCCCTTTGGTTTCCCCGCCAGCGGAAACAACCTCCCTGCTTCTATCTCATCTATTCTTTTCATAATGTTATATGTTTCTAAAAGATACCCCCTCATTCTTCTAAATTCCAATGAGTAAAGTCTTAGCCTACTCAGTCTCTCTACGAGGCAAAATCACAATGGAATATATTTAATAGAGGGCCCCTAGTATTGTGAGCTGTGCCCAAGTATTCGCTATTCTTTAGGTTTGAATTGACCAATGTGTCTGAAGTTAGTCTTTAATTCGCAACTAATCATTCTGTGCATTGGTGTAATGTCCTAACTTTGTCAAGAGAAATGGGGGTGATCATACCGCCCGTTCATGCCATATTCCTGCTGCAGTGAGGTCGGAGAATTTGGTGGCCAGCTAAATCTCCATTCACTGCAGCGGGATGGGAAAATCTAGCTGAGGTGAACAGTGGTAGATTCTGGCCATGGTTTGCCCCCACATCGGTGGGGGGGTGGTGGGGGCGATTTCCCCCAAAAGTGCTGAATTGGCGACAAAACTGGTCCAAATCATGACTTCTTTTCAGTGCAATGTCAGACTCAAATCTCCTCACTCTGTGCAATGCAGAGGTCACAATTGTGACTATCGTTTAAAAACCTGGGGTTAGGGGAGGGGGTGGCGGTAGGGCCAATTCACGCCAGAGGCAGCTGAACTCTGCGCATGTGCAGTGGTCCTGATCTGTCAGTCTCCTCTTTTGCTGGCCACTGTGGGACCCCCCGCAATGCTGCTGCTCCTCCAGCACCCCCCTCGGCCTGATTGAAGCCCCGTGACAATTCCTGGGCCAGCCCCGACCCTTCCCACCCGTCACCCAACTGTCCCGGAGCACCCTGATGTCCAGGCCCCGCCACAACCATCAGACCGCCCCCAACCCCACCCCAGATAGATCTCCCGAAGGGAGTTGGACCTGCCCCAGGAGACCAGCCCCGCCCGGCAGCCCGCCCCGATGGCTGGCCCCTCTCCAGCTCCGTGCGATCCTATCTGCCGTGTGGCAGCGTGACCCCCCCATCCCCACCAATCGCCCCCTATGCCCTACCCACAATAGGCCTCCGATGGGCACTGCCAAGGTGCCCCCTGGACATGGGCACTCTTCCTTTTGGGCAGTGCTAGGGGGCACCACGTCCCATCACCCAAACTCCTGCAGGGCCCCAATTGCCTCCCTTCACTCCAGCAGGGTCTCCACTCATTCCCCGAATGTGGGGAGCTACTTTAAATCCCGCTGGAATGAAATATTTCTGGTGGGGTGGGAGATGCTATTGCGCCCGTGACGGGCCTGATAATCACATTTAAAATAGACTTAAAATACATTTTAAAAAGATTTAAGTCACTTATCTGTCTTTCCACTGGTTGCCAGCGTGGTCTCGATCCTGGCTCCCGGAGACACGTATGCATTGGGAACATATGCGCGAATCCCATGAGATGGTTGGCATGCGCATCTCCTGACCAGGACCCACCAGATAATTTGCAGCTCGCGATGGGAGAATCGCCTCCATAGTTTCAAATGAACACACTGCAGGTTTTATTGAAAGGTGTCCTGTGCCCTGCACAGATACAAAACTGAAAGTAAAACAGCAGCCTGAGGCAACAGCCTAAAGTTTATCTATTGGTGTCACAAATAGGCTTATATTAACACTACAATGAAATTACTGTGAAAATCATTTTGTTGCCACAATCCCAGATCTGTTGGGGTACACTGAGGGAGAATTTAGCATGGCCAATGCACCTAACCAGCACACCTTTCAGACTGTGGGAGAAAACTGGAGCTCCCAGAGGAAACCCATGCAGATACGAGGAGAACATGTACACTCCGCACAGACAGTGACCCAAGCCAGGAATTGAACCCGGCTCCCTGGCAGGGTGAGGCAGCACTGTTAAGAACATAAGAACATAAGAACATAAGAAATAGGAGCAGGAGTAGGCCATCTGGCCCTTCGAGCCTGCCCCGCCATTCAATAAGATCATGGCTGATCTGTCGTGGCTCAGTTCCACTTTCCCGCCCTCTCCCCATAACCCTTAATCCCCTCTCTTATCAAAAACCCATCAACCCGCTTCTTAAAAATATTTAGCGAGGCAGCCTCCACCACTTCAACGGGCAGAGAATTCCAGAGATTCACCACCCTTTGAGTGAAGAAGTTCCTCCTCAACTCCGTTCTGAACCGCCCCCCCTTTATCTTGAGGCTGTGCCCCCTAGTCCTACTGTCTTTTTTGAGCGGGAAGAGTCTTTCCACCTCTATCCTATCCATCCCATTCATCATCTTATACGTCTCAATGAGATCTCCCCTCATTCTTCTAAACTCTAACGAGTACAAGCCTAGTTTATTCAGCCTCTCCTCATAGCTCAACCCCCTCAACTCCGGTATCAGCCTAGTAAACCTCCTCTGCACTCCCTCCAAGGCCAAAATATCCTTGCGCAGGTGCGGCGCCCAAAACTGCACACAGTACTCCAGCTGCGGCCTCACCAATGCCCTATACAGCTGCAGCAAGACCTCCCTACTTTTATATTCAATCCCCTTCGCTGTTAACCACTGTGCCACCATGCTGCCCCAATAGCATCACCATGAAATCATGTGATCAGCTCTCAAAGTAACCTGCGTTCCTCTAATATATGTAACAACTAGGGCATTGTGACCTCTGGACTGTTGCTTTGGAGGGCTGGGGTCCTCCTTGATTAGTCTTAGGGAGAATAGTGCTTTGGATGAAAGCTGAATGGTGTATAGTTGTCAGCTGTGGCGCAGTCTTTGGAATGCAGTTCACTGGTGAACAGTTCCTGATGCACACCCCAGCATTGCCTGAAGCTGTAAGAAGCTACATGTGATTCCATTTTCTACATTGATTTTGAGCCTTATTAATCTACGGGCATAATTTCAGTAGGTGTGGGGAGAGACGGGGAAATGGCACAGCAGGTTGTGAAAGTCTCTAGTGTTGATAGCAACGTTAATCGAGCTATTTTCTGCTGTCACGATTCATGATCTGGGTTTCTCTCCTTTTGTTTCAGCATTGTGAGCTTTGCAAGCAAGCAGTCAGCACTGAGAGCCCTGTGGTATATGCAGAGCGAGCTGGGTATGAGCGGCTCTGGCACCCAGCGTGCTTTTTGTGCGCCAGGTGCCGAGAGCCCCTGGTGGATCTCATCTACTTCTGGAAGAGCGGGAAGCTCCTGTGTGGCCGCCATTACTGTGAGAGTGAAAAGTCCCGCTGTGTTGCCTGCGATGAGGTGGGTTTTGAGAGTGTCGTAGAAAATAGGAGCAGGGGGAGGCCATTTGGCCCTTTCAGTCTGCTCTGCCATCCACTATAATCATGGCTGATCAGCCAACTTAACAGCCTGATCCCGTCTTTCCTCCATATCCTTTGATCCCCTTCACGCCAAGAGCTATATCTATCTCTTTCGTGAAGACAGGGCGGGATTTTATGGCCTCACTTGAGCGAAAATCCCACCGGAGGTCAGCGGACATTTCCATTGTGGGGCCCCGCTCCGTGGCAGGCTGCGTGATAGAATCCTGGCGATTAATGTTTTGACCTCGACTGCTTTTTATGTTCACGAATTCCACAGGCTTACCACTCTCCGGGTGAAGGCATTTCTCCTCACCTCAGTATCTTGCAAGCCCATGGCGTGTTGCAAAATTAATAAATGAATTCACGTCGCTGTCCTCTTCTACCATCCCTCCGCACCGCAACCTCCCCAGCACCCCCCGCACACACCCCCCCCTCCACCCCTGAGAAAAGGTTGGGTCACATAACATGTTCTTTCATTTGGCTTCAAACTAAACTGCACGGGTTGACCGGTGTCCCTGCTATAGGAACCATTTTGGAAAGGTCCAAATGGAGTAGGATCTTCATTCCACTCTTGCTGAGTGTTCGGCATTGGTCACTGGTGGGATCTTCCAGTCCCACTGAGATCGATGCTGCTTTGTGTGGGTCGCCTGCCCTGCTGCCGGGGAACCCACAGCAGGGGTCCACCTTTGGTGGACCGGAAGATCTCGCTGCCGGGAAGGGCCAGAAAATCCCACCCGTGGTAACAGTCTGGGATCTGGCATAGTGGTTAGCATTGTTGCCTCACAGCGCCAGGGACCCGAGTTCGATTCCCAGCTTGGGTGACTCTGTGTGTGGAGTTTGCACATTCTCCCCATGTCTGTGCGGATTTCCTCTGGGTGCTCTGGTTTCCTCCCACAGTCCAAAGGTGTGCAGGTTAGGTGGACTGGCCATGCTACGTTGCCCCTTAGCGTCCCAAGATGCAGAGGTTACAGGGATTAGCCATGGGAAACCTGGGGTTATGGGAATAGAGCGCAGGGTAGGAGCTGGGAAGAATGATTTCTTGGAGAATCAGTGCAGATTCACTGGGCCTGATTTTTACCATTGCGTTGCACCCATTTTCAGGCATGAATACTTGGTAGAGTCAGGCATGAAACAAGTAGTGCGATCTGTGCCCACCTCCATGCCGGTTCCCCCTTTACCAAGGTGTGAAAATGACCACGATCGGGGGGGTCCGCTGCCAATCTGCCTGTGATCAGTGCGGGGGAAGGGGGAGAGGTCCATGATCGGTCTGGGTGGTGGAGAGAGTGGGTGGATAAGGGGGTCAGTGTTGTTGAGGGAGTGGGCCAATGTCTATGGAGGGGGTCAGGGGGAGGCATTATCCAGCCCAGATGGGATGTGGCAGGGGAGCAGCATTCTATCATTTTTTTTTCTACGCACGCGCAATTGGAGGCTCCGATCAGAACTGCAGGGTTATGGGAATAGGCATTGGGAGTTGGCAGGGGAGTGGGGGGGAGGAAGGCTTCCTGCTGTGAGTTAACCCCAGCCTTTGCTGTGATAAACCCAGCCCACATGCTCGTGCAGCGCGATTCGGAATCGCTGATACTTTTTCAGGCAGATTATGCATGGAGGCATCTCGGAACAGGTCTAAGAGTCAGATCTGAAACACTCCCAGCCCGGCACTTAGAATCAAAATGGTGAAATAGGGCCCAGTGGGCCGAATGGCCTCTTTCTGCACTGTAAGTATTCAGTGGTTCTCTGGTTCTTGAAGGATGTGCACTGAAGTACTGTTTGGGTTGAATCTTGGGATGAGTATTAATAGGCCTCCTAAAGCCAGGAACTCAGCAAACAAGATGGGAAATATGAACTGTCAGAGATTTCACGAGGTGTTGGGGGTCTCATCAGCCGGCTGGAGAGCCAACAAGAGACCCACGTTGCTTCTTCCAGGAAGGTCAGCAAGTATGAAGTGGCCCTCAGTCACTTAAGTAGTCAGCGGCGGGTTTTCCCCAGGAGGACTCCAAGGGCAGAAATCCCACCTACCAGGAGCTGTTGGCCAATCAGAGGCCAGCAACTCTTTGGGACCGCACCATCAATGGGGAGGGAGTGGCTGCTGCCAAAATACCAAAGGCCCAAGATCGCAGAGTGACTGGTAAGTAATGGAGGGAACACTGATGGATAAAAGGTGACTTGGGAAGTGGGGAGTGGAGGGGATGGGTAGTCGGCAGCAAAGGCTGAGGCTAACTCACAGCTGCTCCCCCCACCCACCCCTCCCCACCAATTCCCAATGCTGGCTCCCTCAAGCGGGTACTCAGCTTCTTTGAAGGAAGGCCCTCTGGAGACTTCAAGCTTGGTGACAGGTGACACCTACCTTTGGCCTAATACTAGCAACAGAGAATGGTCATAATTGCTGGCTTAACGGCCTCAATTGATAGCGGGATGGGAAACCCACTGGCTTTCCCATCTTTCTGTCCCAGAGGAGTATAAACTCCCCGCTCTGTGAGCAGAGGCTGCAACCAAGGTTAAAGATATCTTGCACCCCAGTGGGATGAATCTGTGCAGAATGGGAGGTCGTAGCTATGGTTGTGGGTGCAGTTTTGATTTTCTGCACTTTTAGGTGGTTGCGGAGAATCATTAGAATCCTTACAGTACAGAAGGAGGCCATTTGGCCCATCAAGCTTGCACCGACAAAATTCAACCTAGCCTTATTCCCTTAACCCCATGTATTTACCCTGCGTGTCCACCTGACAGTAAAGGGTAATCTAGCATGGCCAATCAGCCTAACCAGCGCATCTTTGAAATGTGGGAGGACAGCTAGAGGAAACCCACGCAGACACCGGGATAATGTGCAAACTGGACACCAAGTGACCAAAGCCGGGAATCGAGCCCAGCTCCCTGGCACTTTGAGACAGTAGTACTAACCACGGTGCCAATGTGCCAGAGAGAGGTGCTACACTGAGTCGGCATTATTTACGTCTAGGAGTCAGAAAATCATGAACTCAAGCCCACTCCTTGGATTTGGGCTTGTAATCCAGCACATCAGCAGAGTGCTGTTGGAGTGTTTTATGGTTGAATATACTGCATCTGGGTGATAGCTTAGATTTGCACTCCAGTCTCTGGAGTGGGACTGACGGGGAAATGGATGAGAGCTGCTTTGGGGAAATAAAGCCTGTGTTGATTGTGATTTATTTTCATTGCAGTTAATTTTCTCAAAAGACTACGTAGACAGCAAGGGACTGACATGGCACAAGAAGCACTTCTGTTGCCTGGAGTGTGAGCAGTCGCTGCTGGGGAAATCCTTTGAGCTGGAACAGGCTAAGCTGCTGTGCACATCCTGTTACAAAAGCACCAAGAAAATGTGAAGGCTTTTCACTGGAACAAGATCGTGTTGTGCTTTTCATACGCAGTACACATTAAAAGCTAAGACAGTTTAGTCAGCTAGAGCATAGGGATGCAAATCTAACTATGATACAGGAACCAATTTCTATGAGTGAAGTAGTTCCACAGAGTGGGCATTCTTGAAAAACTCTACAAGATTGATCTGTAAGACCGCGGTGATGCTAATGTTATCATTTTGCAATGCCCCTCTGTGTGAAACATTTTACAATCATTAGAACTGGCCCATGTTTTGTATAAAGTATCTCAGTTTCTTCTTAAAACACCACCCAGCTCAACTGCTCTATAAGAAATACTTCTGTATAAATAGGCATAGATATAGGCTTACACGTGTAGCGATGACAAAATCCAGCTGTAGATCACTGCTGGGTGGATGACAGAAAACAGCCGGTGAAAACCCTTTTCCAACGGGAAAGCAGTACGTAAACGTGAAGTGCTGGGCCCCAATTTATACTCTGAGATGTCTTGATAAGTTAAATAACCCCAGAGCATCTAACTGTAAAATGTAACTCCGGACGTTGGAACCCGTCAACCTAAGGGGTGAGATTCTCCGGCCTCTCCTCAGCGTCGCTGTTTGCTGATGATGGGATCCTCTAGTCCTGCCTCTGTCAATGGAAATTCCCACAGAAACCACCCCCTGCCGCTGGGAAATCAGCAGCAGAGGGTGCACCTCCGGTAGTACCAGAGAATCCCACTGGCTTGAACAGCCGAAAAATTCCGGCCCAGGAGATTTCATACAGGGTGGAGGGGAAAAAAAGACTTCCTACAGTCCCTCAATCCCATATTCTAGAGAGGTTCATCTTCTCTTACGTGTAAAATAATAAAGCAGCCTGAGGACATGGTACCCCTGGGTCAAAGTCCTGGAACTCCCCCCGCTAACTGCACGGTAGCTGTACCTACACCACAGGGACTGCAGCGGTTCGAGAAGGCAGCTCATTGTCACCTTCCTGAGGGCAAATTGGGGTGGGCAATAAATGGTGGCCTGGTCAGTGACATCCTCATCCCATAAATGAATTTTAAAAAATGAAATAGGCTGGTGGAAAAATGACTCTGGAATGCACTGGACTAGTATTCCTGTTGGGGGGGGCGGTGGGGGGGTTTGTGGCCAAAGTTAAACTGCTGTTAGGATTGAATTCTTGGAGCTCTGTACTACTGTGTAAAGGTAAAATTATTTTTGATTGTTACCAACAGAGTATCTGTACTTGGGAATAAAAGACATTCAGGTCATTGTAGTTTGCAGTTTCAATTAACCAACCATTCTCCTGTCAAAAGATAACCCGAGAATTTCCAAGGAGATCTATTCCTGCCCTAGTTTATGATAGTAATGAATATGTTAACCATACAGTTTGAGTGTTTGGCCAGGGCTGAACTAGTCACAGGAGGGGTGCTGCTGTTAGCCTCAGTGCTCCATGGCCCATCAAGGACAAAGTTGGCCAGGAATCACATTCCCAATTCCCTGTCTTGTAACCCCTGTCAATGGGTGAACATCAGGATGAAGATGAATGAGGTGGACATCATAGCTGAACGCTGAGTAAAATAGCCTCTTGGGCCTCACTGTGGTCATGTGGGCAAGACATAGGAATGGAATGTACCACATAAAGGAATCATTACCTCCTCGCAAGGAGAGATTGAGAAGAGTGGGCTTGTATTCTCTATAGTTTAGAAGAACGAGAGGAAATCTCACTGGAACGTACAAAATTCTTACAGGGATTTGCAGGATGGATGGGCAGATGTGGGAAGGATGTTTCTCCTGGCTGGTTGCAGGTTTGGGAGGGAGGGTCACAGAGGGCATGTCCATGCTAATATCCCACAATGTACTCCCAGGCTAACAAATCATTCGTGGCTGGAAAACATTGCCGAGGTTGGGGGGAATAATTTTAACCAAGATTGCTAAGAGGAATTCATGGAACCAAGTGGAACACCAGTTTTACATCCTCCTAATATTACACTCCTCTACCTTCAATGAGAAGTAAAATTGGACGAGCGTAAAACCTGTGTTGCACTTGTCCCCAGCATGGCTGTGTTAACATTGCTCCATGATACTGACGTCAGTGTTTCGAGTTGAGCCATGCTGCCCACTTCAGCATAGAGGGCTGCAAGTGGAGAATCCAAGAGTTGAGCTGAATTTATCCAGAAGCTTGTTATTGAGGGTTCAAGTACAAAGGGGAATGATATTTGATGGTTTTGAGCTTTCTTCTACGAGTGAAAATTATAAAGTTTGTGTAAGTTAATGGTTGTGTGTCTTGGTGCAACTACAAATGGCTTGTTTAAATGCGGACTTTTGTAGTTACTTAATCCTTTTGAAAACCCAAGTAAAAACTAAAAGCAAAGCAATTTTGTGTTTCATTCTAGCCATTTTCTAGCTCTGAACTGTGCCTATTTCCACCACAATCTTGCACACATTATGGACGTGCCTACGGTGTGGGCTCCTCAGTAATATTCAACGGTACACATTACCTCGACTGTATTCAAAGAACAAAGAAAATTCCAGCACAAGAACAGGCCCTTCGGCCCTCCAAGCCTGCACCAACCATGCTGCCTGGCTTAACTAAAAACATCTACTCTTCTGGGGACCATATCCCTCTATTTCCATCCTATTCATGTATTTGTCAAGATGCCCTTTAAAAGTCACTACCGTACCCACTTCCACTACCTCCCCTGGCAACGAGTTCCACAAAATCTGTCTCGTACATCTCCTTTAAATCTTGCCCCTCACACCTTAATGTGCCCCCTAGTAATAGACACTTCCACTTGGGAGAAAGCATCTGACTCTGCACTCTGTCCATGTTCCCCATAATTTTGTAGCCTTCTATCAGGTCGTCCCTCAACCTTTGCCGTTCCAGTGAGAACAAACCAAGTTTCTCCAACCTCTCCTCATAGCTAATGACCTCCAAACCAGGCAACGTCCTGGTAAACCTTTTCTGTACCCTCTCTAAAGCCTCCACATCATTCTGGTGACCAGAATTAAACACTGTACTCCAATTGTTCCGTAAAGCTGCAAAATGACTTGCCAATTTTCAGCTAGCTTTATTCCCTGTCCAAGCAAAATCTCATTGATTCAATTCATTGTTTTGTTAAGCCTGCAGGCCCATTGGTGCATAGAAAGTCAACAGTATAATTCAGATGAGAATCTGGCTGCTTCCTGTAGAAGTAGTGACTGCTACTTTACAGGATAAGCTGAAATCATGCCAGCTGGATCAGGCTAATTGGATATACATGGACAATACTAAAGATTTCAGCATGTTGGTGCCATGGCACTGAGTGGTGGCATTTGGACTCATGTCAGGTCGACCACCATCCACTCAACAACCCACAAACAGAAAGGAAGATGTGAGGGCCCCTTGCTCTCACAGATGGGGAAAGATCCATAGAAAAAGAGGAAATCTTGCAATCAAATTGGTAGAAAATCATTCTGCGATTTGTGTTTCCCATATGCCCAGAAGGAAGATGTCAGGTTGCAGTGTGGGGTGGGGCAGTGTGGGGCGGAGGTAGTGCGGGATGGGGGCAGTGTGACGTGGGGTGCATTGTAGGGTGGGGGCAGTGTGGGGTAGGGGCAGTGTGGGGCGGAGGTAGTGCGGGATGGGGGCAGTGTGACGTGGGGTGCATTGTAGGGTGGGGGCAGTGTGGGGTAGGGGCAGTGTGGGGTAGGGGCAGTGTGGGATGGGGGCAGTGTGGGGTGGGGGCAGTGTGGGATGGGGGCAGTGTGACGTGGGGTGCAGTGTGGGGTAGGGGCAGTGTGGGGTGGGGGCAGTGTGGGATGGGGGCAGTGTGACGTGGGGTGCAGTGTGGGGTAGGGGCAGTGTGGGGTGGGGGCAGTGTGGGATGGGGGCAGTGTGACGTGGGGTGCAGTGTGGGGTAGGGGCAGTGTGGGGTGGGGGCAGTGTGGGGTGGGGGCAGTGTGGGATGGGGGCAGTGTGGGGTGGGGGCAGTGTGGGGTAGGGGCAGTGTGGGGTGGGGGCAGTGTGGGATGGGGGCAGTGTGGGGTGGGGACAGTGTCGGATGGCCATGTGAGGTGGGGCAGTGTGGGGTGGGGACAGTGTGGTGTGGGGGACAGTGTAGGGTGGCCATGTGGGATGGGGGCAGTGTGGGGTAGGGGGAGTGTGGGATGGGGGCAGTGTAGGGTGGGGGCAGTGTAGGGTGGGGGTAGTGTGGGATGGGGCAGTGTGGGGTGGGGAAAGTGTGAGTTGGCAATGTGAAATGGCACTATTCATGACAAGTTGCAAAGAGGTGCCTAGTTAGAGAGGACAAGAGAGAAAAATGGCACTTGTGGTACAATGAATTAAAAAACATTCAAACTGCTTCATTGATGTTGATTGAGGGATAAATAATGGCCAGGACACCAGGGATACCTTCCCTATCCTTCTTTGAAATAATGAAGTCGATTATATTTAATATTTCATCTGAACAACAGTGCATCCAACATTACAGCAAATAATGTGCCACCTCGAAACATTGGTATCTTAACACTGCCATCTTGACTGAGTATGGCATCCAACAGACTGAACCATATGATTAACCAGTCATGGCTCCATAAGATGCAAGAGCAGAAGTAGGCCATTTGATCCATCAAGTCTGCTCCACCATTCAATGAGATCATGACTCATCTGAAATGATAATACTCAACTCCACTTCCCCGCTTTATCCCCATTCCTTTTATGGACTAAAAATCTGTCTATTTCAGCCTTGGACATATGCAACAACCCAGCCTCAACAATCCTGTGCGGTTAAGAATTCCACAGATTTACTACCCTCAGAGAAAAAAATCCTCCTTATCTCTATCTTAAATGGGTAACCCCTTACTCTAAGGAAATGCACTCTGTTCCTGCACTTTCCCACAGGAGGAAACATCTTAGCATCTACACTCTCATACATAAGGTTGCCTCATTCTTCTAAACTCCAATGAGTGCAGTCCCAACCTACTCAACCCCATCTCATAAGAAAATCTCTCCCAACCCAGGATCAACCTTCACTGAACTGTCTGTGGACTACCTCCCAGTGCTAGTATATCTTTCCTTAGATAAGGGGACTAAAACTGTTCCAGGCATGGTGTAACTAGCGCCTTGTATAGTTTTAGTAAGACTTCCCTACTTTTAAAGTCCATTCCCTTTCAAATAAAAGCCAATGTTCCATTTACCTGTTGAACTCGCATGTTAGCTTTTTGTGATTTATGAATGAGGTCCCCAAATCTGTGTGCTGCAGCTTCCTGCAGTCTTTCAGGGATCAGGAATTAGGGTTCAGTGCTGGGCCCACTGTGGTTTGTCATTTATATTAATGATTTGGATGAGCATATAGGGGGCATGGTTAGTAAGTTTGCAGATGACGCCAAGATTGGTGGCATAGTGGACAGTGAAGAAAGTTATCTTCAATTGCAGCAGGATCTTGATCAATTGAGCCAGTGGGCTGATGAATAACAGATGGAATTTAATTTAGACAAATGCAAGGTGATACATTTTGGTAGATTGAACCAGGACAGAACTTAATCAGTTAATGGTAGGGTGTTGGGGAGGGTTACAGAACAAAGAGATTTAGGGGTACATGTTCATAGCTCCTTGAAAGTGGAGTCACAGGTGGATAGAGTAGTGAAGAAGGCATTCGGCATGCTTGGTTTCATCGGTCAAAATATTGAATACAGGAGTTGAGGCGTCTTGTTGAAGTAGTACAAGACATTGGTAAGGCCACACTTTGAATACTGTGTGCAATTCTGGTCACCCTATATAGAAAGGGTATTATTAAACTAAAAAGGGTGCAGAAAAAGTTTACTAGGATGCTACCAGGACTTGATGGATTGAGTTATAAGGAGAAGCTGGATAGACTGGGAGTTTTTTCTCTGGAGGATAGGAGGCTGACGGGTGACCTTATAGAGGCCTATAAAATACTGAGGAGCATAGACAAGGTAGATAGTCAATATCCTTTCCCAAAGGTAAGGGAGTCTAAAGCTAGAGGACATAGGTTTAAGTGAGAGGGGAGAGATACAAAAGTGTCCAGAGGGACAATTTTTTCACATAGAGGGTGGTGAGTGTCTGCCAGTGGTAGTAGTAGAGGCAGGTGCAATTTTATGTTTTAAAAAGCATCTAGGTAGTTGCATGGGTATGATGGGTATAGGGGGAATAGAGGGATGTAGACCAAATGTGGGCAATTGGGATTAGCTTAGGGTTTTAAAAAAAAGGGCAGCATGGAGAAATTGGTCCGAAGGGCCTGTTTCCATGCTGTAAACCTTTATGATTCTATGACTCTTCTCCATTTAATTAATATTCAACTCCTTTATTCTTTCTAACAAAGTGCAGAACCTCACATTTTCTGACACTATAATTCATCTGCCAAGTTTTTGCCCACTCATTGAACCTGCCTATATCTCTTTGTGTCATCCTCACCACTTGCTTTCCTACCTATTTTTTGTGTCATCTGCAAATTTGGCAACAGTACATTCACCTCCCTACTCTAAGTCATTAATATATACTTTAAATAATTGTGGCTCCAGCACTGATCCCTGTGGCACTCCATTAGTTACAGGTTGCCATCCTGAAATCCCATTCTCAGCCCAACTCCATGTCTCCTATCAGCTAGCTAATCTATTCTTTGTCTTAAATAGTAAAAATATCTATAATTCACAGAGCCAGATTTGTGCCTGATGACTGGTATTTTCATCCAGATGTCCTCACCGTTAGTCCCCTGGGTATTGCATTTTGCTCCATCTGGACTTGCTTTGAAACTAGAGAAGGAACTTCTCAAATTGAATTTCTGAGGGTTATTTAAAACAAAATTAAAATGCACACATGTTTTTCTTTCTTTGCAATTGCCCAGGCTGACAGCTACAAGCAATCTTGCTATGTTACTCATGGATTCCAGTTCTTCCCCAAAAAATGTTGGCTGGGTTGTCAAAAGGTTAATTGCTCCTGCCTTCACTCCTCTTGTACTTTTCCCCGTAGAATGTGTAAATGTCATGTTATGCCACTGCGAGACCTCAGCCTGTATCATGGCATTATTCCAACATAGCTGCTGCAAAGTTATTTCCCAGGTTATCATTTCTTTTTCTATATTCCCAACTGTCTCCTGCACCTATTCTGTGGTTGACACTGAAGCTCTGATGTCTCGACAACTGGCTGTCCTTCATGCTTGGGCAATGATCTAACAATTGTGCTGTGCCCTGATATGCACATCCAGGCGTTGTCCAGTGAACCTCACTGGACTGGCATCAGTGGTGGGAAGCTGGCTGAATGTATTCCCTTATCCCAGGGCACTGTGACTAATGGTGATGCCCCACCTCACTCTGCATCAATGTGGAGCTGTTCTGATGTGCTACAGATAGCTTCACACCAGACAGCGCAGTTGCTCACTCAACCATTAAGCCTGCATATCCCAATCAGATTTGAATTAAACTATAATGTAGAGCTTCACAACTGATAATCTAGCAAGGCAACCACATCATCAAGTAATGAGTCATGGTGCCTCAAAGTATCAACCAGCAAGTTTGGTGTAAAGTCTTACAGACAATCTTCTGATGAATCTGAGAGGCAAAGGAATGAGTCCTCCTAATCTGTAAGAGAGTTTGATTGACTAATGTTGATTTTTACCACCTGATACTAGTAATTTTTTAAAAATCTGAATTATTGTCAAAAATGTACAGTTTAATCTCTGCTGTACAGGAGAGGAGAAAGAACAAGGGAAAAGCAGTTAGGATAGGGGGTTTGTTAGTTGGGGGAACAGTTAGGTGTTTCTGTGGCTGTAGATGTGGCTCGAGGATGACAATGTTACCAGCCTGATTCCAGGGACAAGGGCGTCATGATATGGTTGCAGGACATTCTTCTGGAGGAGGATGATCAGCCACAGATCCTGGTCCACGTTGGTACCAATGACTTTTGTGGGAAAGGGGATGAGGTCCTGAAAGCAGATTTTAGGGAGCTAGGAAGGAGATTGAAAAGCAGGACCTTGAAAGCAACAATCTCAGCATTATTCCTAGTCCCACATGCACATGAGTATGGAAACAGGAGAATTGAACACATGGCTAGGAAGCTGGTGTAGGAGGGATAGCATCAAATTTCTGCTGCATTGGGACTGATTCTGGGGATGGTGGGATCTGTACAAGCCAGACAGTCTACATCTGTACAGGACTGGGATGAATATCCTCGCAGGGAGATTTGCTTGGGCAGCACAGTGACACACGGCTGCCTCGCAGTACAAGGGGTCTGGGTTCGATTCCCGACTTGGGTGACTATCTGTATGGAGTCTGCACACTCTCCCTGTGTCTGCGTGGATCTCCTCCGGGTGCTCCGGTTTCCTTCCACCATCCGAAAGACGTGCTGATTAGGCGCATTGACCATGCTAAATTCTCCCACAGTGTCCGTTTAGAGGGCAAATTCAAAGCAGGGAATGGGAGATGGAGAATTAGTGAATGACTCTGAAAGACAGAAGCAGCTCTGGTTAAAAAGTGTACAGTACAGGAATTTGGCAGTGTTAAAAGGTTAATACATGGAGCATAGTTGTGACGAATGTGGTGATTGTCCCTTTAAGGACAACACAGCAGAAGAGGGTCACCTGCCTTGATGGACCAGTTGGAACTGAGGGTGGGTAATCACTCAAGGGGGTGGAGGCCTCTCTTAGGCAGAACATATCGAGGTGGTACGTAGAAGATATGTAAGGACTGGAACAGGCAGTGAGCCTTACTCTGTACAGATTTTCCCTGTGAAGAAACACTGATGAAGTCTGTAGTGTGCATCATTACAACAGTAAATAAAGCTAATGAGCTAAAGATACATGGCATCCTGATGTCATCACTATAACAGAAATTTGACATAAGGAGGGGCAAATTGGAAGTTCACCATCCCCACATATCTGACAGGATAAGGTGAGGTGTAGCCTTAATGGTTAAAAAAATCGATTACAGCCGTGGGGAGGGATGATACACTGAATGAAGCATCATTAAGGCCAAATGGGTTGAACTCAGAAATAAAAAAAGGACAACTACACGTTAAGAATCTACGGTGGAGCCCCAAATAGAGAAAGGGAGTTAGAAGAGCAAGTTTGTAGACAGATTTCTGTGCAAAAACAATAGGGCAGTAATGATTGGGGATTTCAACTACCTGAATATTGAGATACTAGCTGCCCTGAAAGCTCCTAAAAGCTAGTGGTGTTTGCTACCAAATAAACCTGCTGGGCTTTAACCTGGTGTTGTGAGACTTCTCACTGTGTTTACCCCTGTCTAACGCCGGCATTTCCACATCATACTAACAGGGCACAACATTCTTGAACTGTATCCAGCAGAACCTTTTTAGACAGCATGTGACAAGCTCAATGAGAGGGGGCACAATTCTAGGTTTGATCTTAGGAAATGGAACTGAGCAAGTGGATGATGGAAGAAAGTGATCAGAATATAGTTAGATTTAGCATCATTATGGAAAATGACAAAGATAAAACAGGGTAAAGTTTTTTTTAAATGTGGGCAGGCAAATTTTACAAAGCTGAGGGATGAGCTGGGAAAAATGAACTGGACACAACTATTAAGAAGAAGAAAAACAGTGTCAAAACAAAGGGAGGCGCTCAAAGGCAAAATTCTACCACTTAGTGTTGACATGTCCCACAAAGAAAAAGGGAGTACCGCCAAATCTCGAGCCCCTTGTTTATCTAGATGGACACAGGCCAAAATAAAGCAGAAAACAGAAGTGTATGAGAGTCACAAATTGTTTAATGCTGTAGAAAGTCTGGGGGAGTATAAAAAGTACAGGGATGAAGTAACAATAGAAATAAGGAAAACCAGAGAGAATATAAAAAAAATTGGTAGGTACAATCAAAGAAAGTGCTAAAATATTTTGCCAATACATTAAGATTAAGACAATAACTAAGGAAATGGCAGGGTCTATCAGAGATGCACATGATAATAGAAGATGTGGGCGGGGATCTCTATGTATACTTTGTTTCTGTCTCCATGAAGGAAAAGGGATGAATCTGACATTCTAATTAAAGAGGAGGAGTGTTATAATCCTTGTTGATTTTATAACCGAACAGGAAAATCCCTCTGTGACTGGATCCTGAACTTCCTAACTCACAGACCACTATCAGTAAGGATAGGCAGCAATCCACAATCATCCTCAACATTGACAGCCCACAAGGCTGTGTTCTCAGCTCCCTACTATACTCCTTGTACAAAACTTTGTGACCAAATTCCCTCCCAATTCGATTTTCAAGTTTGCTGACGACACCACTGTAGTGGGTCGGATCTCAAACAATGATGAGACAGAGTACAGGAATGAGATAGAGAATCTGGTGAACTGGTACGGCAACAATAATCTCTCTCTTGATGTCAACAAAACCAAGATTGTCATTGACTTCAGGAAGCATAAAAGAGAACATGCCCCTGTCTACATCAATGGGGATGAAGTAGAAAGGGCCAAGAGCTTCAAGTTTTTAGGTGTCCAGATCACCAACAACTCGTCCTGGTACCCCCATGCTGACACTCTAGCCCACCAATGCATCTAACTTTCTCAGAAGACTACGGAAATTTGGCATGTCAGCTACAGCTCTCACATTTACAGATGCACCATAGAAAGCATTCTTTCTGGTTTTATCACAGCTTGGTATGGGTCCTGCTCAGCCCAAGTCCGCGAGGAACTAAAAAGGTCCAGGATGTAGCCCAATCCATCACCATCTTCCTATCCATTGACTCTGTCTGTACTTCCCGCTGTCTCGGCAAAGCAGCCAGCATAATTAAGGACCCCACTCACTAGGACATTCGCTCTTCCACCTTCTTCCTTCAGGAAAAAGATACAAAAGTCTGAGATCATGTACCAACGACTCAAGAACAGCTTCTTCCCTGCTGCTATCAGACTTTTGAATGGACTTACCTTGCATTAAGTTGACTTTTCTCTAAACCATAGCTATGACTGTAACACTACATTTTGTACTCTCTTGTTTCCTTTTCGATAAATGGTATGTTTTGACTGTATAGCACACAAGAAACAATACTTTTCACTGTATATTAATAGATGTGACAATAATAAATCAAATCAAATCAAATCAGAATGGGAACTTGGCTGAAAAGACCGTAACTTTTTTTAAAATCAAAAGTGGAGGAACAGAGTTACAGAATCGTGAATTTGTTTTAACAGGGAAAAAACATTTATTAAACATGAAAAATATGGGTAATAAAGCAATATTCCTTTACCCCCACCCCATTTGCTAAACTATTACAGGTTTTAGGATTAACATAGATGACAAGAGTGTATATGAAGCTACAATGGTGTCAATAACAAAAAAAACTTCTTTCTTAAAGCATATAGATCAGTTGCGGTCAATTAAACAATTCACTATGAAGTTGGTGGCCACAAATCTCCCATCCTGCTGTGCTAATTTTTTAGCACAGTGAGCCAGGAGATTCTCACATCGGCCAATTCATGTGGCTCCCACTCTGATAGCGTCTCCCAGCACTGGATTTTTGGCAGCGTCAGCTCCTTGTTGGAAATCAGCGAGGAGGCACCAACACGATTTAAATGTCATTTAAATATGATTTAAGTTTTATTAGCAGGCCTGGAACTCAAATTTCCGGACCTGCTAGCATCTCCCACTCCCACCAGAGTGATTCACTCCAGCGAAGAATACAATAGTTCCTCATAAACAGGGAAGTAGTGGCCCAACGCGGCTGGAGTAAGCAGGGGGGGGTCCATCAGGGCCCCCCCCCCGGAGAGTTGGATGGTTGGGAGTGGGTTGCCCTCTGGGCATTGGCATCCAGGAGGCAATCCAGCTTGGGTCTGTTGGCACTGCCCTGTGAGCAAAGTGTCAATGCCCGGGGGTACCTTGGCACTGTCCATCTGGCATGAGGCAGTGCTAGCAGGCGGGTCCTAGTTGGTAGAGCCTGAAGGGGTGGTGGAATCTGGTGGGCCAATCAGTGGGGGTGGGGGTCCTGCTGCCACTCTGCAGACAGGATCATTGGAAGAAGGAGGGAGGCCAGCGCTCAGGGCAGGCTTGGGGGGTGCCAGATTTCTCAGGGAGTCAGGACTGAGGTGTGGGTCAGGACTACAGGGGGAGTCAGGACTAACGGCAGGGATTGGAACTGTGACGGCAGGGTCAGGACTTTGCGGGTGTGGGGAGTCAGGGGGTGGAGAGATCGGGCTGGGCCAGAAGGGTGGGGTTCAGGATCAGCCTGGGAATGGTCGGGGGCCCAGCCATCGGGCCTTGGGAGCGTCGGAGGGCTGGAAATGCGGGGATCGTGGGGCTGGCCAGCAATCGGGAAGCCAGCAATGCGGAGCTACTGTGTATGCTCCAATCTCAGTGCTGACAGATCAGCACACGCACACAGCCCACTCAGCACTAAGCTGCAGGCCTCTCCAGCAGGCATAGGCTGATTTTTAATGATATGCACACTAGTGATCCCTGCAGTACACAGGGTGTGGGAGATTCTTCTCTAAGCTGCCAATAAAACAAACAATTACTCCAGTTTTCATGCAAATTCAACAGTCAGAATTTTTTGGGGAGTATTCTGGCCAATGTTTTTGGATTTCTTCTCAGAATCACCTCAAATAATTCTCACATTGAAGTTTCCAAACTCCATTCCTAAAACTCACTTTAAAATTTTCTCACATAGCAATACTTTTACTTAGTGGTTTGTATCCCAAAATCCTGGCCAGATTTTCCAAATGACTCTTTTATACAAAGCTTCTGTTCCACTTTTAATGGTGAGTCCATTTCAGGTTTTACATCTTCACAATTTATTTCCCTTGACTGCTTTTGATCCTCACTCTCAACTTGAGGCCCAGCCTTTGATTCTCACAGATATTTCAAATCACAATCCACAGGCTATCGTAACATCTCACAAACTTGAAAATTACTTCAGATGTCTTTCTAGCACCTCAACCTGCCTCTGAGTTATATCTATCTTTGCTAAATATTCTTCTGTTCTTGTACCTTTGTGCAGAAACTTGTCTTCATTTCTCTTGTTTCCTTAACTAGCTGTTCTTTAGATAGCCATTACTCTTTTGTATGTTTTTTCTTATAGCAAAGCTGAGAGAACTGGTCCCACTCTAGCTTTCTAAAAGAACTGTTTTGAGCAGAGCTGTGAAAGATGTTCCTTCTCCAGTGTCCTGTCTGCGACTTACCTAGCTTCCAGCTAAAAACTAAAGAACAAAGAAAGTCCTCCCTCACGCTCTACAAAATCCTCTGGTTGCCAAGCAACATCTGCAATTATATTTACCTTTCATGTCACAGTTCTGTAAACACAATAGTATGGCAACTGGAATTGAAACCAACCCTTGTTTATTTTAGCCTGATTTCCAGAATGAATCTCCGACACTCTGAGGGCTAACAGTATAGTGCTGAGTAAGCCAGTGCGCTTGTGCTGATATGCCAATGCAGAAATTGGCACATGCTCAGTGGCCTCGCATTGCTGGCCTCCAGCCAGCATGATCAGTGGCCAGCTCCGCAACCCTTCATCACTGACCAACTGACTCATCCACCTTCTGATCACTGGCTTCCCAGGCCAGTCCCAATGTCTTCGACCCCCAACTGGACAGCCCCGATCTCCTGAGCACCCCCCCCCCCCATGCCATGGACAGTCCCAACTCCCAACCCCCGCTGGCCAGCCCCAACCCCCCAAAGCCCTAATCCCTCAGGCAGCCCCGATAACGCCCCCCCCCCCACCCACCCCACTCCAACCTGGATGACCAACCCTGATCACCTCTTCCTTCCCTCTCCCAGTCATCCCAAGTGTAGAGTGGCAGCGGTTGCCCACCTCCATCCCCACAATAGGTTCTGCCCTCATTAGGCCCCACATCCTTTGACTAGGGCAGTGCAGCAGGTGAGAGAATCACCCCATGATGTCCAAATCTCCTAACTATTATGTATGGAGTATGCTTTATGTATGTGCAGTATAATGATAAAGAACTGTCATCAGTGATTGATGCGGAAAATAAAGACCTTGGCATTGTAGAAAAATAATAGATTAATTAATTGTGCACTGCAAAAAAAGGATGTATTAATGTAAGTATTAGTAATTAAGTTAGTGTAAGAGAGATGAAATTGTGTGTGAATATGTGGATGAATTTGAGTGTGTGTGTAAATGAGGGTGTATCAGTGGGAACACAGATCTGGTGTGTAAAAGAGGGTGTGTGAATGAACATTATTATGTGTTTTAGTATGTGCGTGGTTGTGTGACTGAATAAATGCTTATGCTTATGTTTTTGTGTATGTGTGTGGGGTGACATATCCCATGTACCACGCACGCCACTGGTGAACCTCAGTGAGATAGGCTGCGTGAAGGAATTGCGAATATGTGTTGGAATTGTTCCAGATGTTTCTCGTGTGCCAGATCCGTTTTTAAACGCAGGAACGAATTTCAGTCACAAGCACAATTTCAACCATGTGTGATTCCACAGGTGGAGGATTGGCGGGGACGGGGGTGGTGGTGGGAGATGGGAGGTGGACTTGTTCAGTAGGCACAGAAGTCGTGATCATTTTAGACAATAATCACAGAAGGTAATTAAAATCAGATTGTCCAATGGTTTAGCAGTCAGTAAAAGCAGTCCATAAGTGACCAAAATGAAGCAAAAATGACCCAGGCTGGCTAACCTCAGCCGAAGTGGCAGGAAAAATATGGCATCGGGTTCCCTGCCTCTGGGTAATAAAATAATTAAGCAGCTCGCGCTCCTGGATAGTCACTACAATTCAATGTCATTAGCTGAACAGTGTGGGTGTGGGTAGGAACAGGGTTGAGGGACAACTCAGATGGCTGAATGATTGGGCATTGCCCTCATTCATAATCTCATTCATGCTTTGTTAGTTTTGCATTAGAATTTTAATGTGTAATTCAGGGGATAGAATTGGGAGAGGGGCTCCAACCATCCATGCACAGAATTGATCACTATTTCTGCAGGGCACAGAGGAATATTGGGATTATGTTTAAAAATAATAATAAGATGGTATATTTGAGAGCTAAATACCAATCTAGGATTCATCAGGGTGACCATCTTCTCATCTTTCCTATGGAATCATAGAATCCCTGTAATGCAGAAGGAGGCCATTTAGCCCATCAAGTCTGCACCGACCACAACCCCACCCAAGTCCTATTCCCGTAACCCCACATATTTACTCTGCTAATCCCCCTGACACTAACACACACATCTTTTGAGCGTGGGAGAAAACTGGAACATCCGGAGGAAACCCAAGCAGACATGGGGAGAATGTGCAAACTCCACACAGACAGTGACCCGAGGCCGGGATTGAACCCAAGTCCCTGGCGCTGTGCGACCCCAATATCATTATTGCCCCATTCCTTACTTCTCCCTTCCACACTCATCTGCATGCAAACTCCATTACCACTTGCCTTGCTAAATAGAACAATTCTGTGTGGCTAACATAGCTTTGATTTGGTTCATGGCTGAATGGTGAACTCTGGCCTGCTTAACATTTGTACCTAATGTAGCTGAAATGGATTAGTAAGAGTCATAAGTCACCAAAAACAGACTTTTTGGTGATGAGAGGTATTAAATATGAAGATGTTAGCACTTCAATATCTAACTGTTGAGAAGTAAAATGTATATTTACAGCACAATGGATTCCAGAGAATCAGGAACTCAATAAATTTACAGTTGAATTGATTTGAAACAAGTGCACCAGTACTCTGAAAATTAAAATTGTAGAACTTCCATTATCTTTTGCCTGAAACCTGAGAATCTGAGTGTGACAAGTAAGTAATGCATTCATCATTGCTATCAGATCATTCTGGACATTCTCATACAAAAAATTCAGAATGGCATGGGTATTTTACATTCTTCCACCCTGTTTCCCAAGGCCTGAGTTCCAGAGACCATGTGAAGATATATTCTTCAAGATTCAGAGCATTGAATCAAAGGCTGACAGAAATCAATAAATATGTCTGTTGGCACCTTGAGGCTGGATTGAGATGCTTGGGGCCAGGAATAAATTACTAGGATTTCCCTGTGTGAGCACTAATGAAAAATATTGATTTGTGAGGAAAGCACGTGCAGTCTGCAGGCAGACAATCGCTGCTTCTTGTGAGGGCACGCGGCTTATTTATCCTTGCCAGTTGAAATAAACAGAAGCCCGCAGAAAGTGAAAGCCGTGTCTTGTTGGAGCAGCTGCCTTATTAATTGGACCAATAAATTCTTTCTGGAAGGGTGGGAGGGGGTGGAGGTCTGTATGGTGGGTGGGAAGGGTGTGGGATTATAGAATAGAAAGCCTGTGTATAATGTGTCTGAGGAGGTGCCACCCCTCCCTGTTTACACTAGGCCACAGTTGGCAGCAAAGCAGGCCTGGGTTAATGAATAGAATGATTGTGGTTCTGCCAGCTTCATGCTAAAGTTATAAACCAATTTTCCTTCACCATCGTCTCCCCCCCCCCCCCTCGTAAATGGCAGAACTTAAACACCATTATCATCCTAAAAAAAGCAAGTCGTGGTTTAAACTTATGCTATATTTGGCAAATGCTCAAAAGACAAACATCTGTGTGCATAAAAAAAATTTTCAAGCCATTTAGGATCCTATTACCCTCCGTGTTTTAATAAAGCAGCAATAAAATCTAGTAGAATGAATTCTTGTTTAGCAAGTAATTTGCTTTTGGCTTCAGATGAATTTCCATTCTTTATTAGTTTAACTCTTTCTTCCTACATTTTTTCAAAAAGAGGGTTTTCTGGAACAGGTTTACTTTCTCATATTTTCACTTACAGAAAGGCCAAGTGTTTTGCCCCTACTTCAGTTGAATGCTTTAGCTCCTTAAGAACTGTGTCCCATGAGCAGCTTGATTTGTGTTTAACTAAAGAGCGTTTAGAGTAACTGTCAGCATCTCCCATTAGCCACATTTAAAATGACCACAGACAGCTGCTGTTTATAGGCTCCCATGTAATTAATAAAACTGGATCACAATTAATAAAACTGGATCCTGAACTTCCTCACTCACAGACCACAATCAGTAAGGATAGGCAACGACATCTCCTCCACAATCATCTTTAACACCAGTGCCCCACAAGGCTGTGTTCTCAGCCCCCTACTATACTCCTTATACACCCATGACTGTGCGGCCAAATTCCCCTCCAATTCGATTTTCAAGTTTGCTGATGACACCAACGTAGTGGGTCGGATCTCAAACAATGACAGGAATGAGACAGAGAATCTGGTGAACTGGTATGGCAAGAATAATCTCCCTCTTGATGTCAACAAAATGAAGGAGATTGTCATCGACTTCAGGAAGCATAAAGGAGAACATGCCCTGTCTACATTTAGGTGTCCAGATCACCAACAACCTGTTGTGGTCCCTACATGCTGACACTATAGTTAAGCCCACAAACACCTCTACTTTCTCAGAAGACTACAGAAATTTGGCATGTCAGCTATGACTCTCACCAACTTTTACAGACGCACCATAGAAAGCATTCTTTCTGGTTGTATCACAGTTTGGTATGTCTCCTGCTCTGCCCAAGATTGCAAGGAACTACAAAAGGTTGTGAATGTAGCCCAATCCATCATGCAAACCAGCCTCCCATCCATGAACTCTGTCTACACTTCCCGCTGTCTCGGCAAAGCAGCCGGCATAATTAAGGACCCCACACACCCCAGACATTCTCTCTTCCACCTTCTTCCTTTGGGAAAAAAGGTACAAAAGTCTGAGGTCACATAGCAACCAACTCAAGAACAACTTCTTCGCTGCTGCTGCCAGACTTTTGAATGGACTTACCTGGCATTAAATTGATCTTTCTCTACATCCTACCTATGACTGTAACACTATATTTTGCACTCTCTCATTTCCTTCTCCATGAACTGTATGTTTTGTTGTATGGTGCGCAAGAGACAATATTTTTCACTGTATGTTAATATATGTAACAATAATAAATCAAATCAAATTCACTGGGGTTGTGGCCAATATTTATTCCTCAATCCACATCACCAAAAGCAGATCATGTGGTCACCATCACAACGCTGATCACAAAAAGTTGCTTTGTCCAGATTGGCAGCCTCATTTCCTACATTACTACAGAGGCTATCCTTCAACAAGTACTTCACAGGCTGCAAACTGCCATCGTTTATGTGCCACATGATTTGACAGAACTGATGGTTGTGAAAAGCTTCTGAAATAAATGCACATCTTTCTTTCTTCTTCCCATTTTCCTCTGAAGTGCAGTTTAAATGGGTTTGACGTTCATTGCAAAGCTATTGAAAGATCCTATTTTTAATTTTGTGTAAGTTATCATTTTGAGGTGTGAGTTTGTAATTTTTGGACACGGAAGTAATTTTCCTGCTGGACATGGCCGTCAGCAGAAGGGGGGTGGGGGGGGGGGTTAGAAAATTAGCACTATCGTTGTTTTCCTGATAACCGTTCACAGCAACTTCTTAGAAAATCACAGGCACACCCGACATTGGAAATGGGTCGGTCTAAGGGGAAATATGTGATGATTCAGCCTCACAGAAAATAGAACATCAGGTTTAACAATTTCAGGGAAACCACTGTGATACAAACTGTCTCAGGCTCTGCCTATATCCATGCTGTGCTCAGGTATTGAAAGGGAAGCTGTTATTCAATATGTGAACAGTGCTTGGATTCCAGCAAGTACCAACACAGAACTAGGGGTAGATGCTTTGATCACCCAATCCCAGACAATTCCCATTACGCTGGGAAACCTTGATCAGAAACCCGAGATGACAGGAGGGTGAAATGTAAGTCTCCCATATATATTAATTACTTTTTATACATCATTAACTTTGTGCAGAAGATCACTTAGTCTAATAAGATTAAAAAAACTTGTTGCAGCAGCAACATGTAACAACTTTAATCAGGCAATCGAGGTGGACCTGTTAGAATATGAACTCCCTAATTAAGGCCCTATTGAGGGTCCAATCAGGGAGCCTCTTACTTTGTACTTACCCAGCAGTGTTAGTTCCTCTGGCACTCCTTGTGTAGGCTGCTAACCGAAAACGTTCTGTATGTTGTTGTCAGACTTGTAAATAAAGGGATTTTGGTGAAGGGTTTCTGCCTCGGAAGACTTATTACAATGCATCAAGGTGAACTGTAGTGTCTTGATAAAGATTCTAGCCTCAAGGATATTCTTGTTCTGAACACTTGATACATGAATAAAAATGGTCAACAATTTAATCATTCTAGTTGGATCCTGAAGAAGGCGATTACTAATTAGTTAATAAGATTCATAAGCAGAATGATGTCTTTTAGAGAGCAGGAGATCAATAAGGAATTAAATGATTCTTAAGACAAGGTAACATAAACAATTTACACATATGTGAATACAGTAAGAAAATCAAAACAAATAGTTGTGATTTCAAAACATATATGCTGATATTCTACGATATTTTAAACATATTGTTCACTTTAGCCAAGCAAAGTTACCAAAAGGCATGGTGGTAAATGTCAATAGTTTAAAACCAGAGGCCTAGGAATCAATTAGTCAGCAGCAGCCTTATCGGGAAGATTCCTAAGCGGAAATGTCCTTTGCAACATTTATGAATCGATGCATTCATTGCCCAGACACAATGTGGCAGTGAGCCGGTGGGAACATTCACTTTGACCTTACGGTAGCGACTGCTGTTACCAGGTTACAGGGAATAATTAGGGCCATGAAGGGTGGCAATGTTTGGACTTGTTAAATGAATAAGATAGCACCATGCTATTAAGTATTATATGGTTGGCTGAGATACTTGACAGAGATTTGTATTGATGTATGATTGCTAAATGAAATTGATTTTAAGTTAATGAAAGGTGGAATTATTGAATGGAAGAAAAAACTATAATTGTTCTGTATTTGAGTATCTACTTCAGATCTTTCTGAGAGGTTCTGTCGCTCAATTCCTTGAGCTACTGAACCCTTTGGGAGTCTCTGGCTGTATGTTTATTTGATCTATCTTTTACTTGTTAAGTTGTTACATCTTTGCACAAAGATAACTGCCTTGCAAATTTTGCAATATCTTAGTTTAAGACACAGTTGGCCACCTTCAAATTTTCCCACATCAGATCCTGATCCAAATTCTTTAGATTACTCTGTTTTTTGAGGGAAGCAGTTTTCTAAATGGAGAATTGATTATGTAGATTTGAAACATACACTAAGTTAATTGGAAATCACTTCCTCAAAAGGCAGGGAAGCAGAGTGTTTGAATATCTTTAAGGCAGAGTTAGATTCTTGATTTACAGGGGTGGGGGGGGAGTTGAAAGGTTATCAGGGTGTTATGATAGCCATGGGGGATTGTCAATTGATCTTTTCTTGAGCCATGTAGAGTATGAGATCCCCTATTAAGTGAGTGGAGGTCAGCCTAATAGGGAAGGAGTCGTGGGAGGTTTAAAACTAGCTGGCTCCACTCAGACCAGCAGTTGAAGGACCTGAGCCTTGACCTGTACAGTGTAACAGCTAAGCTGCATTTTAAGTACATTGTAAATACTGGGTGTTGGTGATGGAAGACTGGCCTTGGTCTGGGCAACATGGGGGCCTCTCAGCACCAGGGACCTGGTTTCAATTCCTGGCTTGGGTCACTGTCTGTGGGGAATTTGCACATTCTCCCCGTGTCTGTGCGGGTTTCCTCTGGGTGCTCTGATTTCCCCTCACAGTCTGAAAGATATGTTGGTTAGGTACATTGACCCGAACAGGGGCTGGAATGTGGCGACTACAGGAATTTCGCAATAATTTCATTGCAGTGTTAATGTAAGCCTTACTTGTGACTAATAAATAAACTTTAACTTTATCACATTGGTGACAAGGAGTAAAGTGAGTTTTCTTCCATCCGGGCATACTTTACCAAGTATGCTAAGGAAGAAATGGATTTGAATGGAGAGGGTAGTTATGATGGCCACGGCTGATTCAATAGACCCCCCCATGGGCCTTGTAGAGTACAAGCTCCTCTATTAGGCAAATGGAGGATCAGCCAGTAGGAGAAGTGGGTTTAAAACCAGCTGGCTCTACTCTCGTGGAATTTGAAGGACTCTGGAGTTTGATCGGCACACCGCAGCTTGTAAACAAAGAGTGTCGGTGATGGAAGACTGGCGTCAGAGAGATTATTACACGGAGATGGGCAGGAATATGGAGTTGAGATTATAGTCGGATCAGCCATGATCTTATTGAATGGTGGAACAAGCTTGAGGGGCCGAGTGGCTTACCTCTGCTGCTAATTCTTATGTTTGCATGCGAGTACAAAGAGCATTGCATACAAATTTCGACTCTTCAGAGGAAATGCAATTCTATCTTTCTAACCTGGAGTGTTAATGTTAAAAATTGAATGGTGAGGGAGTTCCTTGCACACTTGGATTTGCCTTTATAACCTGAGAGATGACTGTAGCCGTGTTTATTTTATTATAACCTTCATCTAAAGTGACCTTCCTCCAGTACTTTTGTCAGTTATGGTATTGCAGAGAGTTAGTGAGAGGAGATTTCCTCTGTTTACAATGTGTAGCTAAAGATAAATCTATTTGTTATAAATAGATCTTCAATTTCATCACACATTATACACTGAAAACCTTCTGGTATGATGAGAGCGGGCTTTTATCTTTTGAGGCTGGTTATTACCGTTGTATAGACTTCAGTCAATACCTAATTGTCTTTCCAGGCAAAAGGCTTTAAACACTATAGTGCCACCATGTAAAAGCATGAAAAGAATGTTCATCCGGTGCTTTTCCAGCAAACCATGTACAATGTACTCTTCCACAGACTGCCACACCCTCTAGTTTCCTGAGCTGAAGTCCTGAATAAATAGCTCCTGATTCCCCAATCAAACAGGACTCCAGACTCTCTATTCATTCCTACGTCGCTTTTGTGTGCCTCCAATGAGTTAATATCCCAGGGAACCACATTAGCTCCCATTCCCATCTCCAGTAGAATCAACACTAAAACTCCCGAACGAGTTTACCGTTTATCCTAAAATTTACAATCTTTTTTTGATCCCACTCCCAAAACAATAATCATCTTGCTTCTTGTGGCACAGTAAATTTAGTTTTGGGTCACGCAGAGGCATTACAGTCTCACAGTGCCAGGGGCCCAGGCTCAATTCTGGCCTTGGGAGATTGTCTGTGTGAAGTTTGCACATTCTCCCCATGTCTGCGTGGGTTTCCTCCCACAATCCAACGATGCATAGGTTAGGCCGTACTAAATTGTCCCTAAGTGTCCCAAGTTATGCAGATTAGGTGGATCAGCCATGGTAAATGCGTGATGGGTGGGGCTGGATAAGATGCTCTTTCAAAGAGTCAGCACAGGCTCAATGGGCAGAGTGACCTCCCTCCGATCTGTAGGGAAAATATAGTTCTATGGTTAATTACAGGAGTCAACTAAAAGTGAAATGAAAGCTAGCTTCCTGCTTGTATGGGGAGGGATAAAGCTTCTATGTAAAGGATTCATGGTGTATGGAATAACATATTTGCAGGAATGGTGCATGGGTTAAAGGACAGAAAAGACAGATAGGAATAAATAGCTCATTTTAAGGTTTGTAGATTCTTACAGGTGGATGCCATTAGTTCTCTGTGTTGGGGCTTCAGATTTAACAAATTATATTCATGACTTAGATGAAAGGACTGAGTATAATGTATTCAGATTTGTTGATAATGCAAAGTTAGTTGGGAAGTATGCTGTGAGGAGACTGAAACTTATCATGGAATCCCTACAGTGCTGAAGGAGGCCATTCAGCCCATTGAGTCTGCACCGACCACAATCCCACCCAGGCCCTATTCCCGTAACCCTCATATTTACCCTGCTAATCCCCTGACACGAGGGTTAATTTAGCATGGCTAATCAACCTAATCTGCACACCTTTGGATAATGGGAGGAATCCAGAGCAACCAGAGGAAATCCACACAGACATGGGGAAAAATGTGCAAATACCACACAGACAGTGACCTGAGACTGGAACTGAACATGGGTCCCTGGCGTTGTGAGACAGCAGTGCTAACCACTGTGCCACCGTGCCACCCAACATTTCCCAACTTTGAAAATATTTGGGAGGTGGGACCATTTCTAGGTCTGAGCCTTACTCAGGCCACAATGGGCTCATAGGGTATATTTATCGGAAGCAATCAGTTAACAAGCTGCGTCTGTGTTTGCCATCCACATAAGGATGGCAGGCAACTCAAGGGCATGAGAGAACTTCTTTCCTGTTGCCATCAGACTTTTAAATGACCATGCATTAAGCTGATCTTTCTTTACACCCTAGCTATGACTCTAACAATTTATTCTGTACCCTCTCCTCTCCTTCTCCCTTATGTACTCTATGAATGGCATATTTGTCTGTAGAGCACAATAAATAATATTTACGTGTGACAATAATAAATCAAATCAAAATCAGAGTCCCCGAAGCACCAGTGTGTGCATAAAACTGGAAGCCCCGTTGACAGCGGCTGGAGCAGGAGAGCTAATGGCAGACTGCCTCTGCCACTGCAAAACACGTGGCAGGAGCTGGTGGAAAATCCTGCCCGCTGTGCCCAGTTCTGGGTGTAATACTATTGGAAATATGTGACGACATGCAAGAAGGTGCAGAATGATTCATGAGAATGGTCTCAGGGTTGAGGAATTAAAGTCATATCATTAGGTTGGACAGGTTGGAACTGCTTTCCTTGGAAAAGAAAAAGTCGAGAGGAAATTTGATAGAGATTTCTAAAATCGTCAAGATTCTGAACAGAGTAGTTAAGGAAAAAACTACTCCCGTTGGTAGAAGCATCAAGAACGAGAAGACACAAATTTAAAGCCATCGACAAAAGAAGCAACGGCAACATGAGGAAAAACCTTTTCACTCAGCGAGGGGTTAGAATCTGGAATGCGCTGTCTGGAAATGTGGCGGAGATAAGTTCAATCAAGAGATTCCAGAGGGAATTGCATTATCATCTGAACAAGAAGAATGTGCAGGGCTATAAGGAGAAGGCAAGGGAATGGCACTAGATAAATTGCTCCTACAGAGAGACAGCACAGACATGATAGGCTGAATAGCCTCTTTCTGTGCTGTAACAATTCTGAGATTCTGCTACAACCTCCCACTTAGTTCTCATTGCCTCTGAGTAGGTGGGTTACAAAACAACACAAGGGTGCCATGCATGTCTGGGAAAAGTTAAATCCATCCAACCATGGCCACTAATTGACCAAATTATTACCTTGACTGGTTTGGTCATCATCCCCTGAAGCTGCCTCTGGGTATATCACAAGTGGAGTTGGGGACATTGGGAAGCCATCCCCGTACACTTTTCCCCAAACTTCCTGTCCTATCTCCCCTCCACCTCCAGACCTATTTCCAGAGGGTTGGGCATTTCTGCCCACAGAGATTAGGGCAGCACGGTGGCACAGTGGTTAGCAGTGCTGCCTCAGTGCCAGGGACCCGGGCTCGATTCCCAGCTTGATCACTGTCTGTGTGGAGTTTGCACGTTCTCTCCGAGTCTGCGTGGGTTTCCTCCGGGTGCTCCTGTTTCCTCCCACAGTCCAAAAGATGTGCAGGTTAGATGAATTGACCATGCTAAATTCTCCCTCAGTGTACCCGAATAGGTGCTGGAGTGTGGCAACTTGGGGATTTTCACAGTAGCTTCATTGTGGTGTGAGTAAAAGTCTACTTGTGACTAATAAATAAACTTTATAAAGATAGGTATTTTGATAAAGTAAGAATGTGGCAGATGTACAATCTGGGGGAATGTTAAACTTTGGTGCAAAGAGTGGAATATTTATTAAAGGTGAGAAAATATTAAATGTCAGTGTTCAGAGAGATATTGGTGTTATTATACGTAAAGCGAGGCAAGTTAAAATACAAATACAGCAAGTCATTCTGAAGGGAAAAGATATATGGCTTTTATTGCAAGGGGACTGGACATGTGAAACAAAACCATGGTGGCAATTGTACAGGACATTGATAAGGCCACACTGCAAATATTGTGAACAGTTTGGTCTCTAAATCTACGAAAGAATATTGCTTTAGAAAGGGTGGAACAATAATTCACCTGGGATGAGAGGGTTGGCCTATATGGAGAGAAGGGCCTAAACTCTCTGCAGTCGAGATGAATGAGAGCTGATTGCATTGAAACATAGAACATTCTGAGAGGACTAGATGCTGAGAGGATGCTTTCTGTAGCTGAATGGTCTAGAACTAAAGAGCATAATTTTAGAATACGAGGGTCAGCCATTTAGGACTAAGATGAGGAGAAATTTCTTTGTTTTGAGGTCTGGGAGTCTTTGGAATTCTCTACGGGTAGATTTCTGGATTTTAGGGGAAACAAGGGATATGGGGGCTGGGTGGGAAAGTGAGGCTGAATCCACAGATCTTATGGAATTGTAACACAGACACAAGGAGCGGCTTGGCTCAGGGAGCTCATGTAAAGTGGTTTTATTGTTATCACCACTAGGTGGCACCATTGTTGATTTTTCAGATACTACTCCCTTGAAGCAAATGGACCTCGGTCTTTGGTGCTCTAAAAACATTCTTTGAAGAATACAACCCTCTCCGTTGAGCCAACCAACAAGATATTTCATTTTAAATGGCATCACCAAGCATATAGCTGATTGCCAGTAATATAAGTTGTTGACTTTCAATTTCACCCTGACAATAAAGTCTTTAAATTTATATATTTATGTTTATATATATTTATATATCCACACAGTTCTGCCTCTTAAAAAATTAGAACCCTTTTATAACAATCTCCAGTTACTAAAATGAACCATATCAGACAGTTTAAAAGCATATCCAGTCAGAGGACATTGGGAAAGGTACACTAAGGTATGTGCCATGAATCTTGATTTGCTACTGCCTCATTTTTGCCAAGAAATGTGGTGAAACTCACCATCCTATGTCTCAGCCTCTTGACAATATCGAATTGCAGACTGGCAATGATTTAAAAATGTTTTGAGGTAACACAATATGGAGATATGTGTTCCTGCAGCCACCAGCAACATGAATTTACTCCAAAATGTGCTAATACTATTTTCATTTTTTTTTGTGGAGTAATAACTTTGAAAGAAAGGAGTCATAACATCTTTTTATTTGACTCAGCTATGCCGCATTAAAGTCTGATCAAAGGCTGATAGAATGTAACTGATAGAATGAATTGTAAACAGGCTGCCTCAACTTAAGTTAAAATATTTTACTGGATATCATTTCCAAGATTCCAAAACTTGGCAAAAGACAAAGTACCACACAGAGTGATTAGGCAATGTAGGTGATTAGGCAACGTTATAGATCTTAAGACAAAGCGCAGAGGGAGAGAGTCGGCAGTTAGGAGGTCTCAGAAGCAAATGAGCTAGTGTAAGATGGTTTACTGTTACTGTCTCGTTTTATATAACATCTAGAACATTACTGTGAGGCAAGATGACTGAGCCCCAGCAATGAGTTATGATGCTCAATCCTATACTCATTGCAGTTTGCCTATCGCACCACAAACAAAGATATATATTAACGAATATAACATTGTATGCTGTTGACTGGACAATAAAGTACAACGATAGTCATCTTTATGAGAAAATGGGTCATTTATTCTGGAAAGTATGTAGGTATCTTGACAGAAAGTCTTTTCTCTGAACAACAGAAGGGAATTCAGGAGAATAGTTATAGTAGGATCATTAACAGAGTTTGCCTTAAAAGTTCTTCTAGGGTTCCAATTTTGTTTCCAGTTCTTGTTTTGTAAGAATACAAAAGGCTTAATGGACAACATAAGTTTATCTACTGACGCTTCTGCCCCAGCTACCTGCATTCTTTCACAATAGTCTCTCTAATCCTCAGAAATGTGTCAAATGATCTCAAACTATTATTGCCAGTTTGAACATTTGTTACCTTATTCTACAACTTCTTTTCTACAAGCTTTCAAAGGGTGAAAAAGCTTCAGCTTTAGTTTATTATTCTCAACTGTGTAATGTTTAACTGGCTTCCTGAAGCATTTAGTGATTCCTGTTATGTGAACAATTTGCCTCGATCATTTGCTTCATTCTAATAAATACATCAGTGAGAAAGGAGTAGAAAAGTAAACTCATACAGTTAGATGAAGTAAGGCAATGAAGAGGCTCATGTGTGGCATAAATATCAGCATCAGCCAATTGGGTTGAACTGTTTATTTACGTGCTACAAACTCTCTGGAATCATTCAATATAATGATTAAAATTTCTACAGGGTTTCCACCTAAAACAAATAAAACTGATTTTTCTTAACCTCTGCATATAATGGAAATTCCTGACACCGCCAATCACTGTTGTTTGTACCTGCATCTTCTATCCGATCATATTGGGCTGGATGGATCATTCCTCATGATTCATTGTCCCTCTTTGCAAACTTCGAATGTTGTCTTGTGACAGCTTTATGCAAATCCGCCGAATTGGAAGGATCTAAGTATTGAGCCAAGACACCCTCCTCGTAATCTCTTTCCACCTCAAAAGTTCTCATTTCTGTCTCCTGTGTTTCCTGTTTTAAAGCCAACTTTTTCATTAGACCGCATTTCACTTCATATTTCATAATTTTGTATAATGGCAACACTTATTAATGTGTAAACCTTGTCAAAAGGTTTCTAACAATCTTGCTATTGTATAAATTGTATTTTCTCCAGCTGAGCACATCAATCACGTATTCAAAAGACCTCTGAGTGAACTAAACATACATCCCTTTCTGAATTTTTCATAAATTATACTTTTTCAAGTATTCACTCGATCTATCAAAGTCATTTCAAATATGAGGCAATACTTTAAGAGCATTTAAGGTACTTGGTATTGTAATATAAAGGGAAAGTATGTCATAGGCAGCAATTATGTATGTTAAGTATTTCAACTCATCCTGTCAGCAATTATAATTAAGTACCCTTTTCTGTAGTTTGGAGGAAATTAATATGGACTGGAATTCTCCAGTCTTGGATGCCCCACGCTGCTGCTCGCAAGAATGGAGAATTTGGTGCTTAGCCAAACCTCCATTCATTGCAGCGGGACTGGAGAATCCCAGCCATGATGAAAGTCAGTGAATTCCAGCCTTGGTCTCTCCTATCTCATCTTTGACCATGAAGCACTTTCTGCTTATTATGTTGAGGCATGCAATCCATGCCCTCTCCCATAAATTACCAACACACATCTCCATTCTTTTCAAACTCTTCTGACTCCCCTGGGCTCAATGTCATCATCCTGGTTCGTGTTCATATTTTTTACAGGCAATTTGAGTTTAGGAAAGATTAAAGTTCATCTGTAGAAAAGGAGATAAATGCAACCAAAGCAGCTTGGAGTCTATTACATTTAAAAGGTTGAGGCCATGTTGAACTGAGGGGCTAGCAGGAAGAATGGTAAGAACCAAAAGATAAAAGATGGGCTTACTTAGCTGGGAAATTGTGAAGGAAGGATAATTGGCTTGGAGGTCAATTTAAGGATAGATCAAAGCAGATGATGGCTTCTTGGAGATGGGTGGAGCTGAGGAAGGTTCTCTGGTTTCAATTTATCTGTGTGTTTGCTGGGAACTGGGTTGGTTGCAGTTTGGACCTTGTATTGTTTGTAGTTCAGAAAAGCCAAGGGAGCTGTTTGGTGTAGTTAGGGTTCAGGAGAAGTCCTGGAGTGTGGAGAAGGTGCCAGAAGTCACTGGTCCTATACTGAAGAGAGTTAGGGATCAGAAGGAGCTCTGGGAGCTAACTATTTGTAACTCAGTGCAGGCAGGAGACTGGATTTCAGAGAAATCCAGTGGCAGTGTCAGCTTAGTGAATCTGGAGACTCATCGATCAGTCATTATTCTCCTCCTTTCTGGAACTGTTTTCCTGAAGGTGCGAGAACATCTGATACTTCCTCATCAGCGTCTTCAAAAACCTGTCAAATCTTTTAAGATGAATCTGCGTTCTAGTTTTTCCCATCACCTGTCCTGACAAGTGCATTGTAAATAAAACCTGAGATCTCTTCATTTTCAGTGTTGCTGAAGTATGACTGTGTTGGCTTCTTTCAGCATTCTTACATTTGGTCTTTGTTCATCACAATGATACTTAAATTTGGGGTCAATATGTAACTTGGTAACTCTAGCCAAATGCAGAGCAGTGAAGGCTCGGGGAAGTGCCTGGAAGGTAGTGACAATGCAACAATAATTGTTGCTCCTCAGAAGATCTGGGCCAATGTTATATTTTCGTCAGAAATTTTTATTGATCAGCTGAGCAACTTCCCACACAAGCAACCAAAGCAAGAAAGATGGATGGATCAACAGATCTATCTTTCATACCGGTAGTTAATTGCTGTAGGACAGGAGAACAGTCTGTGCTGTTCACGGAAAACCATAGTATGCAAAACGTTGAAAGATGTTCTACAGAGTGAGAGAACGCCACCATGTAACAATTTTATATGCATTCATGTGAGGTAAAAGCAATTATAATTCACCGCATAAAGTAGAACATCACAAAATTCAGGAATGTACATTTAGGATTTCCCGTGCTCCTGTCTTTTCTTGGAATTCTTGGAGACAGCAACAGAGTTAACAGACAGGAGTTTTTGGCCCCTATAGCCTCTCCCTGCAACCCCCGTCATAGTGTATTTGCCAGCGGTGGAGGTGGTTTGCCGTTGGCTGGTGGTAGGTTTTTCCCATCTTGTTGATGTCGACAGTATTTTGTGTGGCTCTCCCATCCTGCCGCAGGGTGAGGGAGGTGGTGGGGGTCAGTTCGTCTTCGATGAGACCAGAAGATCCTGACGGCGAGAAGGGTGGCAAAATCCCACCCAATGTTTCGAGTCCGTACGGCTCTACTTCAGAGATCTGAGTTTTTATGGCACTTGCTGTTTTTCATTTCAGCTTTCCAGCATTCACAATATTTTGCTTTCCTTGTCTGATTCCCTGAAGGTACAGAACCATTCTGTGGTAGAGTATGACGATCTGGTCATTCTTGTGTGAATCAAGATGGTAGATATTAGTCATTGTAATATTTGACAGTGGCAGGGGGAGCAGGCGAGCACAAGTTGAGTTTAGTCTTGTCCTAATCAATCCCCATACACGTGCACTTTCCAGGAAGAGTCACAGAAAAGTGGGCAGGATTGGAAAACCGGGTGACATTTCCCCTCCTGAGACAGAAGGGTCATGGATGAGTGTTGTACCTGTCTCAAGGAGGATCAGATAACACAGAACTGATTAAGATGCTTCTATTCTATATTGATTAATGCCGTACAGGTGGCACAGTCATTAGCACTGCTGTCACACAGCGCCAGGGACCCAGGTTCAATTCCAGCCTTGGGTGTCTGTATGTATGGAGTTTGCACATTCTCCCTGTGTCTGCGTGGGTTTTCTCCAGATGCTCCAGTTTCCTCCCACACTCCAAAGACATGCAGACTATATGAATTGGCCATGCTAACTTGGCCCTTAATATTCAAAGAAATATAGATTTGGGTAAATGGTTGGGGTTATGTAGGTACAGGCAGTCGGGTGGCACAGGGGTTAGCACAGCTGCCTCACAGCTTCAGGAACCCAGGTTCGATTCTTGCCTTGGTGACTGCTTGTGTGGAGTCTGCATGTTCTCCCTGTGGGTTTCTTCCGGATGGTCCGGTTTCCTCCCACAATCTGAAAGATGTGCTAGTTAGGTGCACTGGCCATGATAAATTCTCGCTCAGTGTACCTCAACAGACAACCTGCTGTGATGATTAGGGGATTTTCACAGTAACTTCATTGTGGTGTTAATGTAAGCCTACTTGCGACTAATAAATAAACTTTAAACTTTAAAAAATTTTAAAGGTGCAGGCTTTGTGGGCTGAACAGCTCCTTATCCACAGGCTGCCTTTTATGCCCCCTTCCCCCAGGGTTAGGTTGGCAGGTGGGGAGGGGTGTAAAATTGGGCGCTAGACCATGTCCACCACGGCATTGCCTATGTCCACCTCATAATTTCTGCAGCGGAGGGGGAGGCCCGTCTGCCTGTTGGGTCAGGAGGACCTTTACGTGCACAGCATCGCCGCGACTCAGATGATTCAGGCTTCAGGTCTCTAAAGAATCAGAAAATACAATAACAGCAACTAAGGTTATTGAAATGGGACTTTTGGAGGAATTTAATTCTGACCATCGTCTACAAAAATGACTCAGTGATAGTGAACTCTGTGACTTTAAATCTCCCTGTACAGACTGGCAATGAGGACCTTATTTGTGCAAAGAGAATACTTTAGTGTCCAGCAATATTAATTTTTTCACTGCTTGCTCCACTGTCCAAAAAACTGAAGCTGCCGTGCTACATTTGATGCCAAGACCACATACTTTGTAAAGGTTTTCTGTTTAATCGGAAAGTCGGATATTGTAGTGAGAAATTATGAAGTGCCTGGGAAAGAATGTTCTTAAATTATCCTCATGAAAGTACATTCCTGATTACATAAGGCATTTATTTTAATAAAAAATATCTCTTGTCTCTTTCGATGAGTTGTAGCTGGGATGAGATCCGCACAATCCTCACATTGTGGGCCTGATTTTACCATTTTGATTCTAAGTGCTGAATCTGGGCACAATTCAGATCCGAAATTTGTCCTCAGGCACCCTCATACACACTTAGCCTGAAAAAAAAATTGCGAGTCTGAATTGCGCTGTGGGCAGGACTTATTGCGCCTGAAACACTACTAGTCTGACCGGAGCTTTGAACATCGCATACGCAGTGAGAAACAAATTTGAAAAGAACGCTTCCCTGTCACATCGCTTGTGGGTGGCAAAAAGCAGATAAAGTGGCCTGGAAGTGAGAAGTGAGAGTGATGGCCCCCATAGAGATTGCCCCATCCCCACAACGTAACTGTCCCCCTTAGCCACCCAATCCCCTGCTACCCAGACCAATCGCAACCCTCTGTCCCCCTTTACCCCCACCCATCACCCGTAGAGTGGCAGCGGTTCCCCCCCTGCCCCTCATTCCCCCCCCCAAGCAGAGATCCATCTGGCCTCCCTCCCACCAGTGAGCGATCGGGCCACCCACCGCCCCCCCCGCCCCCCCCCCCCACCTAAGATACATCTCACTCGCCTCCTTTCTCCCCCCACCAGAGAATAATCGCGCCTCCGCCTCACCCCCCCATTTCCTGCCTGAGAGTGTTCTGGTGTCCCTCCCTCCCCCCCCAACAAGAAAATGATCGGGCCTCCCTCCTCCCCCTCCTCGCCAGAGAATGATCTGATCTGCCTCCCTCCCATTACCACCACCAATCAGCGTCAGAGAGCCATCGGGAGCTCTGAACTTATCTCTTCGGAAGCTGGAGTGCCCAAAACAGGCCTTTGCGGAGCATGTCTGTTTCACACAGAATCTGGACGCGTGAACGCAATAGTAAAGGGGGAAATGCTGGTAAAGTTGGGCGGGCAACCCATTAATTCAATTCAAATGCATGCAAATGCATTTAAATCACCATTGCACCCGTTTCAGGTGCGATTCGGATGGCAGCCATTTTCGGGCCTTGATAAAGTGGGCGTCTATGCGGACACAGATCGCGTTAATGGTCTCATGCCTGACTTTATCAAGTTTTCACACTCAAAACATGTGATACAATGGTAAAATTGGACCCTGTGTATGTGTGTCATGAGATCACATGCTCACATTTCACACGGTGCCCACATCCTCTTCATCAGCAAATCAAAAGTCTAAATTTTGCCAAAATGATTGTAAGTTTGCTGGGGATCCTTTCCCCAGAACAGAGAAGACTGAAAGGTGACTGAATAGAGAGCTTTCATATGGTAAAAGGGTTTGATGTGATAGACATTGAGATTGGGGGAGTTCAAAACTAACAATGGTGAATATGGGATAAGTCACTAATGAATCCATAAAGTATCCAGAAAAAATGTATTTACCCAGAGACCAATGGTGAAAATGTACAACTTGCTACCTCATGGAGCAGTTGAATTGATTCGCTTTGTTGCATTAAATCATAAAATTGTAAGACAGCACAGCAAGGAGGGAGGTCATTCATTCCATTAATTCTATGCTGTTTCTTTTGAAGAACAGTTCATTTCATGCCAATCCGTCATTCGGTTCCCATATAATTCACTAATTTCCTTTTAGTTTATCTTCTTCTTCAGTTGTCTGCCCAAAGGCGTGTCCAGCCCACAGTGCCACGACCTCCATCTTGGTAGAGCCAGGAGGCAACATGGACCTCTACACGTATGCTGCAGTCCAGGGATGTGAACAGTGATGGTAGAGGCTCCGATTTGCTTTCTGTCACATGGGCGACCCAGAGTCTCTCCCATTCATTCTGCTTGTCTTTGGCATGTGAGGGAAGGATTTGCAGGTTGATACCTGTCTGGCGGCATTCTGAAAACACAATGATCAAGCCCTGGATGGGATTTGAATCCAGATCTTCTGGCTCAGAGGCAGTGACACTATCCACTGCACCACAAGATGTCTTAGATACATCTGCAGTGTAGGAGATACTTCATCCCTGCATCTTTTGAATGCAGTTTCTGTAGACCCTAGAAATTTGGTCAAGCTTAATATATAACCAGCATGGTTTGGGACAGCTGTCGAAATTTTGACGTAGGCTACTAATAATGTTGAAACTGGTGGTCAAAGCCAATTGGGGTTAATCAGCATTAGGAAAGGGAAGTGGGATTGTGTAAGGTCAAATAGAATTAAATTAGGTGAGACGAGATTATGGTAGAATCAAATAATTGAGATGAGATTATAGTAGAATCAATTAGTTGAGACTAGTCTGATGAGTATACAAAATCTCATAGTCAAAAGGTATAAACATTGAGCTCTGAGTGCTCAGAAATGAGAACCTAGGATCAACACTCAAAAGGAAAACCCTGAATCTGGGACTCAGTGCTCAACCATAATGAGAGACTAATCACTGAGTGAACAGGTAGTCTTGTTCTGTATGAGAAGTGAGTTTATGAATTGTTTGTTTTGGTTAACAAAGAAAAGAATTTCATTCGAAATACCGGACTGTGTAATTTCTCTGGTACTAGTACGCTACGGGGTTTGTTATCGCTCTCTCTCTCCCTTCATTGGGTAAATAAGAACATAAGAACATAAGAAATAGGAGCAGGAGTAGGCCATCTGGCCCTTCGAGCCTGCCCCGCCATTCAATAAGATCATGGCTGATCTGTCGTGGCTCAGTTCCACTTTCCCGCCCTCTCCCCATAACCCTTAATCCCCTCTCTTATCAAAAACCCATCAACCCGCTTCTTAAAAATATTTAGCGAGGCAGCCTCCACCACTTCAATGGGCAGAGAATTCCAGAGATTCACCACCCTTTGAGTGAAGAAGTTCCTCCTCAACTCCGTTCTAAACCGCCCCCCCTTTATCTTGAGGCTGTGCCCCCTAGTCCTACTGTCTTTTTTGAGCGGGCACAATTGTTTCTCTTGTTTAAATTAGGCACAATTGTTTCTCTTCCACTTCAATTCCTTTATTGGACCGATTGTATCACAAGGCCATTATTGCTTTGTATTGATAGCATTTTTTGGTTTTCATGAACTCATCCTGATGTGACACTAGCCATTCATAGGTAAGGAGACAAAGAAAATAGGATAGAGTTTTTCATATTTGGAAGAATTGAAGAGGGGCATTGCTATAACATTCATATGATTGTAGTCTATGTAGCTAGTTATAGTTAAAAGAAAGCACAATTTGTTAAAGGAATCCTTGCTCTTATCAATTATTTTCCTTTCATGCAGCCAATAGGCTACAGAACAGAGGAGAAACACCACGTTAGCGATTCTCTCTGCTTTTGTGCGTAGTGGGCCGGGAGACTCCAGCAGAGGCCGTTTCACGGGCTCCCCACTGTGCACCATGACCTCCGTGAGTCTCCATCCGCTGTTTTCCAGCACTGTCAGGTCCATGCCAGAAATCGGTGCAGAGCTGCATAAATTATGCAAACTCAAATTTAAATATGTTTTAAATATAATTAGTGGGCCTGGGACTGAAGTCTCCAGGCCAGTTAGCCTCTCCTTCCACATCATGGGTACTTCATTCCAACTGGGTTTAGTTTTCCTCCCCACTCGCAGGGAGCTGACAGCCCGACCCCACTGGAGTGAATAAGTATAGTCCCATTCTACTCAGTCCCTCCTCATAAGCCAGCCCTCTCAATTCTGGAATCAAACTAGTGAATCTCCTCTGCACTCCCTCCAGTGCAGGTTTATCCTTTCTCAAGTAGGGAGACCAATACTGTGCACAGTACTCCAGGTGTGGCCTCACCAGCACCTTATACACCTGCATCATAACATCCCTATTTTTAAACTCCATCCCTCCAGCAATGAAGGACAAAATTCCATTTGCCTTCTTAATTTGCCTGCTGCACCTGCAAACCAACCTTTTGAGACTCATGCAAAAGGACACCCAGGTCTCTCTGCATAGCAGCATGCTGCATTTTTTGCTATTTAAATAATAGTTCATTCCGCAGTTATTCCTGCCAAAATGGATGACCTTACATTTACCAACCCCTTGTCCACTCACTTAAACTATCTATATCCCTTTGCAGACAATCAGATCAAGAACAATACAGTTTAAATATAGTGAATGAAGTGGCTTAACTTTTACCATTTGAAATACTTAAACATGACAAGATACAATTCTTACCTGCTGACCTATCTCTATTACTTCCAGTTTAAGCAATATTCCTCATACACTTAAACATCTCTTCAAAGTCAATTGGCAAACAACACAGGCTTATGTGTTTTTTCACTTGTTAACAGCGCTATAGCCTTTGAACACCCTGGGGGAGAGAGGGTGAGAGAGATGCCTGTCCTCTGACAGCTTATACAACAGCCTCCAGAGAGAGAGAGATCAGCTTCAAGCAGAAAACAGCTTTTTTCCTGCAAGCATAACTCTATCATTCACATGACTCTGTCTCTTGGCAATCAATCTAATTAAACCCTACCCCAAACTCCAGGACAATAAAACAAAAATAAGCATAAATGCATTAGCTTAAATTAAAACAAACACCCCATTATCTGGGATCAATTATTCTGCATTTTCAACATCCACCTGCCTGGGGCAGCCAGATCAGCACTAGATTTATCAGAGCTGAATTTTAAACATATCCCTTACAAGAAACATGATATAAATGCATCAGAAGTCATTAGAAACTGTGATGAAGAGATAACTAAGTAGCCCAAAAGACCGAAATACATGAATGAAAATTTACAAATATGGCATTTAGATTGTCTGAGAGCCAACAGCATAGATGTGTCTTGCAGACACATTAAATGGAGATTTTTTATAATCTTGAATCCCTATATAGCCCAGAGCCATATTCAAAGATAAAATCAAATAGCCAAAGGAGCAAAGGACTCCAGACTCTGAAGAAACTTATCTTCATGGTTGGCCAGCTCTGGATATTTCAGGACAGCAAGGACAAAGGGAGTTAAATGTCCACATCTTTTATCTTTTCAGAGGCGTTACTAACTCTTTGTGTTGGTAGAATCTTGCACAAAATGATGCACACAGAAACGCACAATAGGTGGATACACCACGGTTTTAATAAGATAAAAAGGGAGAATTCATGTTTACTCGGATGTGATTTGGTAAATTGAAGATCATTCTCAAAAATATGAATGAAGACTTTGGGAGAATTTTCTTTTTGGGTTGTTAATATGTGAAATCCTTTATCAAAAACCGTGGTCTAATCAGAATCCATTATTAAGAACAAAGAACAGTACAGCACAGGAACAGGCCCTTTGGCCCACCACGCCTGCACCGACAGATGCCTCTCTAATCTAATATTTTCTTGCCTTTATGTGGTTCACCTTCAGGGAGTTCTGGACCTGCATGGGCTAGATTCCTCTGTATGCTAATATTTCTAAAGTCATGCTATTCACTGTGTACTTTCCATCTGCAGTAGACCTTCCAAATCGCATCATCTAACATTTGTCTGGGTTAAGTTCCATCTGCCATCTTTCAGTCCAGGTCTACAGTCAATTTATATCCTGCTGTATCCTTTGACAATCCTCCTCACTATCCTCTACTCCCCCAATTTTTGTATCATCTTAAATTTAATCAGACCACCTACATTTTCCTCCAAATTAGTTATTATATATACAATTACAAACAACAGAGGCCCCAGTATTGATCCTTATGGAACACTGCTTGTCACAGATCTCTAGTTAGGAGAAGTACCCTTCCACTCTTACTCTCTACTTTCTATGCCCAAGCTAGTTTTGCATCCACATTACCAGTTCACCTCAGATCCCAGACAGCTTCATCTTCTGTATCAGCCTGCCACGAGGAACGTTATTGAAGGCTTTACTAAACATTCAACATCTACTGCCCTGCCCTGGTCAATACTTTTTGTCACTTCCTCAAAGAATTCAATTAAGTTTGTGAGACACGAGCTCCCCTTCACAAAACCATGCTGGCTATTGCTAATAAGCCTATTCTGTTCCAGATGCGAGTACGTTCTTTCCCTAAGAACCTCCGCTAATAGTTTCCTTACCACTGATGTAAGTCTCACAGGCCTGTAATTTTCCAGATTGTCTCTTCTGCCCTTCTTAAACAGAGGAACAATGTTAATTACTCACCAATCCTCTGGTACCTCTCCCGTGACTAATGAAGATACAAAAATTTTGGCCAAGGCCTCAGCAATTTCTTCTCCTTTGAGCCCTCCTAAATCCCTGCTTAAGCTCTTTCCTGCTATCTTTGTATTCCTCAAGAGCCTTATCTGTTTTCAATTTCCTGAAATTTATATATGCCTCCTTCTTTTTCCCTAATCTTGCTGTCTTTATCCTCCATTTTTACAGGGGCGTACTTATCCTGAATTGTTAATAACTGATTTTTTAAAAGACTCCCACATATCAAATGTGGATTTACCCTCAAACAGCCACCCTCAGTCTCCATTCCCTAGCATCTGTCTAATACTGTCATAGTTAGCCTTCCAACAGTTTAGTATTTTCACTCTGGGACTACTTTTATCATTTTTTTTAACAAGTATCTTGAAACTTAGAGAATTGTGATCACTGATCCCAAAATGGTCTCCCACTGAGATATCAATCACTGGTCTGAGCTTGTTTCCCAGAACAAGGTCTAAGTTAGCCCCTTCCCAGATTAGACTATCTACATACTGCCTCAAGAAGCACTCTTGCACATGCTGTCCAAGTTCCCTGGCACTGAAGGAATCCCAGTTTATGTTGGGGAAGTTAATCACAATACAACAACCCTGTTTTTTTAACATTTTCCCATAATCTGCTGACATATCAGTTCTTCCACTTCATGCTGACTCATGTTAGGAGATCTGTAATATTAGTTTTTTGAAAAGGAAATGAATAGATTACATAGAAAGAGGTAAATTTTAAAGGATACGGGAAAGGGCAGGAACATTGAGATTTAGTGAGTAGCTCAATCATTTCAAGGCAATGGGTTTGAGTGGCTACTTTCAATATTACTTGCATTTAAACAGTGGGCAGGATTTTCTGGCCTCACTAGTCCAGAAACCATAAAATCCTGCTCAAGGTCAATGGACCTTTCAGTTGTCTGCCCTTCGCCCGTTCCAATCCCCATGGTGGGCGGGTGGTATCATTCTGGAAAGTATGCTAAAAATCATTGGTGTGTAACTTGCACGGGCACACCAGAGGAACTAGTTACAGTGTATACATTCCCAAATCATTGATGATATTGCATGACTTCAGGCAGAGTAACCATGGTAAAGGGAAACCAGAACATTGCATCGGAGGGACAGGAGTCTATTTCATTGCCAGTGTATGAGGCTTTCCATATCTGCTCCAGAAGAGTCTGGACTCTTCTCTTTTTTTATTGCTTTCATTGTTACCAAGGCAAGAAATGATGGAGATGAATCTGATTACAGACCAGTTGGATAGCTGCCACTGGCCTCAGAAGAGATACTTTGGCCTTGAAGTTGCATTCAGTAAATTGTCATCTGTTGCAGAAACATTTTATCCGGTCTAAATATAACCACAGCAATCTTACCGAGACTGAGCAAATATCACAGGAATTTGACCTGTTGCATTTTTGAATGTGTTTCTCATAGTAACAAGCAATTAGAAACAAAACACTGCCGAGTTTAATTTTCAATCTCTTACAACCGCACTGACAAGTGATGTGAGCCATTGGCTTGGTTCAGCCAAGTTCAGAATCACGCCACCAACACTGAGAGATCAGAATACCAGTCACCCCAAAGGATTGGGATCATCTGTAAACGAAAGCTTTGTGAAAGGAAGTAAATCTCATTGACGTTGGCATTCATCAAAATTCAAAATAGGAGCTTTTGGAAATTTCCAATTGGAATGTATAAATATTCCATGATACAATGCATTATATGCACACACGATGAACCAGTGGACTATCTTGACTTATCCACCTGGTTCATTCTGTTGTGATTTATTTACAATGTTTCCTAATTTTTTTTATCATTTCCCCATGTAGTCAGTGAGCCATAATGTAGATCCTGAGTAAGGGTTCAATTGCTGCCAGGAGAAGTTTAGCTTTTAATGGTTCAATGATTCAGATGTGTATGGTAGAACTGAGATATAATCTACCAGAGGAGTATTCATGTAATGGGCTCATTTTTCGCAAAGCAGAGATTATTTTGATGCACGTTCTGTCTGGTTGATGTTTGTGACAGAAAATATATGAATGTTGCAGACAGTTTTTTGTTAGACTAACCAGCAGCTTTATCCAATGAAGATCTACATGTCATAGGATGACAGCTGTTGGGGTGTAATATCATATAAGGTTGTCACCTTTTTTAGATTTGAGTTAAAGTTTCAAAGTTTATTTTGTTAGTGTCACAAGTAGGCTTACATTAACACTGCACTGAAGTTACTATGAAAATCCCCTGGTCACCACACTCCGATGCCTGTTCAGGTACACTGAGGGAGAATTTAGCATAGTAAAAAGTCTGACAACACCAGGTTTTAGTCCAACCTATTTATTTGATAATATACTCACAAGCTTTCGAGGGGACTGCCTCTTCGTCAGGTGACATCAGAATTTAGCATGGCCATAGCATGCACCTTACCAGCACATCTTTTATACTGTGGGAGGACACTAGAGCAGCCAGAGGAAACTCATAGGGAACATGTGCAGACTCTGCACAGATAGTGACCCAAGGCCAGAACTGAACCTGGATCCCTGATGCTGTGAGGCAGCAGTGCTAACCACTGTGCCACTCATAGGTATTGAATGGTGAAGGAGTGTCAACCACATGCTATTTGTATTTGATACATGTGGTGACTGTCTCTTTAAGGGCAACATATCAGAATAAGGGTCACCTGGACTGGGTGACCAACTGGGATTTAGAGTGGGGAACCACTGTAGGGGGAAGATTTCTCTTAGGCAGCAGCATTCCAGAACTAGCTGCAGACATGCAGTTGTTCTTGTAGATCCTTGTAAATAAATCTCTTGTTCACTAATGAAGTCTCAAAAAATGCATCATTACAATACAATTGCCCTAAAATAGACATGTGTATCTCTGATTACATGATATGCTCATTAAAAGGCAGCTCTCTATTGTTTACTGGAGGCACAGACTACTACCATCAGTGCAAGACCTGCTGTACAAACATTATTAATTCTGTTTCACAATCCTCTCATTCCCTCTTCTTAAGAGCTACTGAGACACAGTTTAATTGAGACTTATTCTCATGAAGTAATGGACTTCTGTGACCAGCTATCTGTTCATGGAAAATTTTACAACTAAGGCTAATCTTGTCCGATGTCAACCTCCACATAATTTGAACTTCCAGCAGGAGTCACTATCAGAGACCAGTGTTATGTGAGCAAATCAGGTCGTCAATTTGCATGCATGCCTTGTTGAAGGAAAGCATGACCAACGGTACATCATTCCCTCGATTACTGGTCAAAATGCCAGCATGAGTTGTGGTGCTCAAGCTTTGGAGTGGATCATGAAATCACAACATTCAGGTACAAGAGACCAGCATATTACTAACTGAAGAGTGGCACAGTGGTTGGCAGTGCTGCCTCACAGCGCCAGGGACCCATGTTCAATTCCAGCTGTCTGGTGACTGTCTGTGTAGAGTTTGCAGGTGGGCCTGGGTGAGATGCTCCTTCAAAGAATTGGTGCAGACTCAATGGACCGAATGGCCTCCTTCAGCACCGTAGAGATTCTATGGTTCTATGAAGCACACAAACAAAAGACTACAAGGCCACAGCTAAAGACAATGGAAAGCAAGCGTCAGACACATGGTGAGCACCCTTGGATTAATCTTACTATTTATGACTTTGGAAATATATTTTTGGAGACTGGCATGGTTACAAACAAGATCAAATTAAGTTTACAAACTCTTTTAATGCCCTGCTGATAAAGTGTATACATTCCATTTAGATGGCCTGGAAAGAGTTATATTGGCAGAATACGTCTCAACTTCTTTCATAGGTCTTTAAGCATTGAGATACGTGACACCATTCTAACTTGGTTGAATAAGTGTGCCAATCTTTTTCCACAATAATGAGTTCCCAGCTTATGTGCTGTCAACTGGATCACCCACTGACTTCTACCAGTCACTTGTATCAAATACCTTAATTTGCCTTCCACAACCCACCAACTGCTAAGGGGTGCAACCACAACAAAAAGAAAATACCCACAACACTGGAATTCCATTGACTCTGCTAAGTTTGTGTTCTCTTGAATGTAAAAGATTAAGAAGTAAACTAACTGTGGTGTTTCAGAGAATGAAAGGATTTGATAAGAGTTAATGCAGCAAATTTACTTCCTGTGGTAGAAGAGACAGCAAAACTGGAGTTAAACCTTTCAGGAGTGATATTAGGAAGCACTTCTTCACACAAAGGCTAGTGGAAGGATGGGAATCTCTCCCCAAACAATAGTTCAAAAAAGGGGCCAGATTTTCATGCCTCTAATCATGTCGAAAAAATGGCTGACCAGAGCAGATTCCGAGATTCCCACCACCATAAATTTTTAGCAGCGCGGGATAAGGGTATGGGTTCTCTGGCTACATGTGGCATTCCCGATCTTACCAGCTCCAGTGTGGGGATGAGCATTTCAGATGCCGTACAGCTTTGATGGGATTGGGATGGCTTCTGAAGAAGATTTGCATCATGGCACCTCAGAGGATTCATAAACACTAGTCTGGAGTTGGGAACCTTTTGAAAGTCGAGTTCCAAAGATGATGATGGCATCATATACCATAATGTAGTGCTGTACAATAAGCTAAATAGTACTTTTTCTAAAAAAGCAGTGATTAATGATAGAATTTTGCTCTTAAAATGTAAGCAAGTGACCATTACTGTGGCACGGTAGCACAGTGGTCAGCACTGCTGCTTCACAGCTCCACGGACCTGGGTTTGATTCCCAGCTTGGGTCACTGTCTGTGTGGAGTTTGCACATTCTCCACATGTCTGCGTGGGTTTCCTCCAGGTCCTCCGGTTTCCTCCCACAATCCAAAGACGTGCAGGTTATGTTGATAGCCCATGCTAAAATTGCCCTTTAGTGTCCTGCGATGTGTAGGTTAGAGGGATTAGGTAAATATGTAGGGAAATGGGGGTAGGGCCTGGGTGGGATTGTGGTCGGTGCAGACTCAATGGGCAAATGGCCACTTTCTGCACTGTAGGGATCCTATGATTCTATTATTAAATCGACCAACATAATGAAAGTGGAAAAGTGCTCATTGCATTAGAATGCATTAACCAGTGGGTAAAATGTTCATCTGCATTGAGCAGTATTGCTATTCCATGACTGACGGTGTCAATGGTCCTCTGTGATTTAAATCTTTAAGTAAGTGACAGTTCATACATCTGTTCACTCGCTGTTCATCTTGAACAAATGGCTGAGGTGTTTCAATAGCTTCAAAGGCTTTAATGTGTTTAGCTCTGGAGACTTTGTTTATATGGATGTGCAATGGAATCCATTACAAATGATTGGCTGAGCCCTCTGCTCCACTAATGAATGCAACTTAGCAGCAGTTGTTGACACGGTTGTCAAGGAACTGTGAATCTGTTTATCTTGACAGTTTTATGACCACTTAAGAAGAATATGTTTAGGAAGTGATTTTCAAACAAATCTACCTCAAATTCAAACAATTTATAGCAGCCAGTTCAGCCTGAGCATAAATTCAAGGTCATTCTACTGTGACTTTGCCATGTTGTTAAAAATGGATTTTTCCAACTCTGGTTGGCCAGTGACTAAATTACAGAATCTCATGCAAAGACTTGATGACAAGGAAAAAACTCACAATGACACAGTAGAGAGTACTCTTCTGAATGTTTTCACGTGTTTTACGTTTAGTTGAGCTGTTTAATCAAAATAGTGTGGGATCTTATTTGCCTTGTGTGATTGTGTCAATGGTATCAAGTGTACAATGATTTGGTTAAAGATATCCAACTACAGGGAAAGTACTGATGGATTGTCAGCCATGGGAGTATTGGCATTGAATGGGATCATTTATTGGGACAGTTGTAAGTCTAGACAAGCTGGAGACTGAGAAATGAGCAATCATTGTGCTGAATTGTATTGTAGTATAGGAGAGCCGAGATGCTATTGGGTGGAAATAGGATTTGGGTCCGCTGTCTGCATGTTAGGGGACTCATAGCATTGTGGTTATGTCACTGGCTACAGATGTAATTTTAAATCCCATTGCAAAGTTGAAAAATTTAAATTCAGTTAATTAATAAATCTTGAATATAATCCCTGTCTCAGCAATGATAACTATGCAACTATCAGATTGTAAAGAAGGCACATCTAGTTCACTAATGTCCTTTACAGAAGGAATTCTGCAGCCTTACTATGTGACAAGAGAGCCACTGCAATGTGTCTGATTCTTAACTGCTCCCTGAAAAGGTCTAGCAAGCCACTCAATAGTCTCTCACCACTATCTTTTCAATGGCAACAAGGGATGGGCAGAAAGTGTTGGCCTTACCAGCAATGCTACATCTCTGCGAATAGATATAGACCAGGAATCTCCAATCTTGTTTGCCCTGCCACTGCTGCCAGCAAGAATGAAGATTTTTGGCACTCACTGCAGCAGGACTGGAGAATCCCAGCCACGGATGAGGTTGGAGAATTCTGCCCACCATAAAAAAAACTCAACATTCCCCATAGCACAAATTTCCAGCCTCAGGATTTATGGGTGGAGGTGATTATCAGAAGATATGTGATGGTTTCAATGCCTGCAGCAAGGTGTATTTGATTAGCTGTAGACTTTGACATGATAGGAGTTCTTGTGGTACAATAGGTCGCATTCCTTCCCTGACCCATAAGCTCCTGGTTCAAGTCCCATGGCCAAAGAAAGTGCATTCATAACTTGGCCAAACAGATTAAATATTAATCTGTAACCTACCAGTGATAGGTGGTAAAAGCAGTAGAGATTTCTGGCCCGCCATGTGATAGAAAGAACATTTCAGCATAACCTCCTTTCTCTTGTACACTGTGTTCTTATTAATAAAGTTCAGAATACTATGTGCTTTATTAACAGCTCACTCCACCGGTTCTGCTATCTTCACTGATCTATGCACATCTACACCCTCTGCTCCTACAACCCTTTAAGAATTTTGTCCTTTGTTTTATATTGTCTGTCCATGTCCTCCCTGCTAAAATGCATCATCTCACATTTCTCCGCACTGAACTTCAGCTGCCACCTACCTGCCCACTCCACCACCTTGTCGAAGGCTGGAATTCTCCAGCCATTCATGCCTCACCACTGCTGCCGGTGAGAATGGAGAATTTGGTGCTCAGCCAAATCTCCATTCACTGCAGCGGGGCTGGAGAATCCCAGCCACATTCAAGGTTGGGGAATTCCAGCCTGTGACCTTTTTGAAGTTCTGCACTGTCCTGTTCACAATTTACAAAACTTCCAAGTTGTGTATCATCTGTAAACTTTGAAATTATCCCCAGAACATCAAGACGTAGATCATTCATATTTATCAGGAAAAGCAAAGGTCCCAGTACTGACTCCTGGTGAACACCACTACAAGCCTTCCTCTCCAACTTAGGAAATACCCATTGAACAGGGAAGGCAAATTGCAAGGAGCTATTTGCGTATGACACAGTTATACAAGACAAGAAAGCCGAAGACAGGGTTAACTTGAATTGTGAATTGGACAACTTTACAGCTGCTGCTTCAGTTTTGCCAGAGCTGACCAGAACATTTAAGAGGGTTTATTAAAGGGGTCAGTTAAAGAAGTGTCTGGGGAATCTATGCCACTAAGGCTGTGGTGAACCTAACTAAGGAACCTCCGCAGGATGTGCCAGTCGGGTGATGGCAGTCGCTGGTGACTTCGGATGAAATACAGCTGCCGGTGAATCGATCAAGTGGGAAAGTGAGAGATCCCACATACTAGAAGCTGAGTTAGAGAACTTTGGAATCATACATGGAGCCACATGTTTGCAGGGAGAGACACAAGCACTTTTGATTGTGTAAACTACTTAATGTAAAAATGACCTTTTTATTTGTAGCAAAATTAGCCTGTTAATTCATGGTTGATGTACATTGGTTCTGATCTGTGTTAGTTATAAAAAGTGAAATCTTGCTGATGACATGAATTTCCAGAAGCCATGGTATACATTGCCATGGATAATAAAGAAACTAGATGGTGCAATGTGACTTTTTATGGCGAAAGAGAAATAATTCCTAACGTTATCCTTTCAGTTTTGCAAGAAATATCAATGGTCTAAACAGAGTGCATTGAAGTACATTGTGTTCCAAAAAAAATCTATGAACTCCATTTTTTAGAAAATGCAAAGCAAGTTAGTTTAATAGGAATTTTCATGAGTGCCATAAATGCATAGACAAGTCACATATACAATGAGTAGCAGCTTGTACTAAACAGGTGTTTATGAAAAGCAGGACTATAAAATTCACTGTAAAGTGATGTAAGGCAAGGATACTTTGAAAGCCTTTTACTGTACTTAATGGCAGGATATTAACTTTGCATAGAATCCAGAACAGATTTGTCAGAGTTGAAACATTTTAAAACAATACGATATCACAAATGTGTATTTAATACCATAACCTACTTCACAGCCTATTATTAATCCAACACAGTCATAAATATTAAACATACAGCTGTAATTACTGGACTCTTGAGGATTTGTGCAGAGAGACAGAGTACTTGACCTCTTTATAATATACAAACTGATAGACAGGAAAAGACAAGTTCATCCATTGGTCCTATTCTGAACAGAACGACATAACAAAACATCTCGGCTCCTAGTGTTCCTTATAGTCCTGTCACTTCCTGATAGAGGCAAAAAAAAACCAGATGAAAAGAATTTAAGGCCAATTCATAGAAAAGTAAAGGTAGGCAGAGTAGAAATGTAGAGAATTCCTCACATATCGGCCCGAACTTTACTATCTCGCCCGCCATGGAATCAGAGCAGGTGAGAGTCCGAGGGAAATCTCTGTTGACCTCTGGAGGAATTACCGGTCTTGTCCAAGCAAGACTGTAAGATCCCACCCATCATCCCTCCTTCTGCCATCAAACCAGTTCCGGGTGGGTGGAAGAGAGTCTCTGAATCTTCTTTAGAGGAGCAAAGTAACTCAGGGAGCTGGAGGAAGCAAACCTAGGAGTGAGAACCAGACTAGAATCTGTTGACATGTGGCCACCAAATCCAGCCATACACTGAGAAAGACACTTGGCACTGACAATTGATGACATTATATATAAAGTACATGCTTTGCTAAACTGTACTGCAATGGCAGAAACCATCAAATTGAGCATGTGGAAGAACTGATGTATCTTAAAGTATTCTCCAATCAGGTTGATTTTTTGTGATACAAGAGGCTCTGGTGTCAATGCAGCAGCAGATGTATTTCAGCATATCATTTTGTCTGCACTTCAAGGACTTGAGGGCATTCTGAACATCAATGATAATATTCTCATCCACAGTCACAGGATAGTGAATCTGAGACATGCACGGCTACAATGTCTGAGAGAATGTAACCTCACCGTGAACAAAGACAGGTACTTGTTCAACGAACACATAATCAAATTCTTCTGTCATGTGTTCAATAGCAAAGGAGTGTCATCAACCCATGGAAAAGTGAAGCCAACCCTACAGATGTGCAGGAAATCTGGGAGGTTCTAGCAGCACAGTGGGCTGGGAGTCATCAGCAGAGGCGGTTTTGCAGGCTTCCGTTAGGAGCCCAGTCCTCTGAGCGTCTCCCAGCCAAAGATTTCTAATATCATCAGCTCCACGTCAGAAGTTGGAGGCTAATGAGGCCCACTGGCATTGCCCAAGGGGCAAACTGGCAATGCCAGTTTCAGGCTTCAGGGCTTCGGGGCTGCTGGGTTGGGGGTTGGTGGGGCCATGTGGGAGGTTGGGGAGATCGAGGCTGGCTGGGGTGTGGGGACATAGGGCCCGACCTAGGGAGGTCCAGGTGGCCAGAAAATGGGAGGATGGGGAGGTCAAAAGGCCAGTGATACAATAATGGGGGAGTTGCAAGGCTGGCCAGCAATCAAGAGGCCATCAATGCGGGGCCACTGCGCATGCGCTGACCTTTGTGCTGACAGATCCAAGCATGCGCAGTGGCACACTTAGTGCTATGCTGCCAGTCTCTTGGGCGGAAATAGGCCGTGCCTCCTGATTTTCTGAGGGAATCACACTGGGGCACTCTGCAGTGCTCAGAGTGTCGGAGACTCACTCTGAAAATCATGCGAATAAACTCGATGGGAGTTACCCCCATTTTCATGCAAATTGGGGACTTAGAATTATTTTGGGAAAATCCATCTGACAGAACACATCACACACTGTGGCCACTTTAGTCCTGACCTCACTACACTACCTACCCCACTACTACACTACCTACCCCATTAATGTTTTAAATGAACTCACTGTTACAACGTCTGATCTCATATTAACAACAATTCATTCCACAGCCATTGAAGAAATGTGTTGTTGACGTAGCACATGAAGGTCACCAGGGAATGTCAAAATCAACCAACTCCTTTGTGAAAAGGGTTTGTTCCCAAGAATTGATCACGTGGTAGATCACAAAACTGATGTTTGCCATGTCTAAACCACAAAGTCAAATCTTTGTCTCCTCTCAAGGGGTGGGATTTTACGTCCTTCCTCAAACAAGATTGGAAATTCCCACCTGAGGTCAATGGACATTTCTGTTGTCTGCCCGTCACTCCGATTCTGTGGTGGGCAAGGTGGTAGAGTTCTAGCGAAAATGTCTGAATTATAACCAGGACCATGGAGTGAGTTTAGAATTGATATAGCAGATTTCTCACTGGTGAACACATGCTTCTTTTCACTTATGACTACAAAGGAGTCCCAGTCAATGAAAGTCCCATGTCAATAAAAGCAGTCATCCCAAACCTTGCTTTTCACTTTGTTTGGAATTACTCAATCAGTAAGAAGTAACAATGGAGCCCCATTCAACAGCAATGAGATCAGTAAATCTGCAAGCTATCTAGGTTTCACTCATCGATTCGTCACAATCCATTGGGTATGAGCTAACAGAAAAGTAGAGAGATTTATGTGTTCCTTGGAAAAAGTGATACACGCAGTGACAGCAGGGAATGAGTCATAGACGCAAGTGTTGTATTGCTTTCTTTGCAATTATAGCGGGACTCCATTTGACTGCTGGAAAGCCTTCAGCTACATTCATCTTTGCACATCCTATGTGCACACATTTCCCTGAACTACCCAGCAGAGCTAACGATCAACATGTACACAAACGCATTGAGAACAGAATGAAACATGAAATTTGGAGCTGCACCACTAAAACTAGAAGATAAAGTGCTTGTGAAATGTGATGGCCATTTTGGAGATCGAACAACTTGTGACATTCAGCCATTTGTTGTGACTGATATAAAAGGATCAATGATTACTGTTCAGTGTGGTTCACAAATCATAATGTCAAACAAATCATTCTTCAAATCAGAAAACACTGTTTGTAAACTTTGAATCTGATTCCAAAATTGACAGTTCAGGTGAAGAGCATGAGTGAAATGAGACACACAATGAGGTTAGGTGATATCCTACTCATGAGAGAAATAACTACCGTACTTAAAAAGTATGTTACAAAATGAATTCCTTTCAGTGGGTGAACAAATCCTTCATCTTATTGTATATAACTGAATATATTGTTAAATTAATACAAACAATTAGAATAGAATGTTCCAGTCATCCTGAAGTATTTTGTTTACATTTTGATGATAAATTGTATGATGCAATGGAAAATCAGGGCACCCGTGCAATGTGCCTAATAGATGGTGGACAGGCTTTGGGGAGTCAGGAGATGATTTACTCGGTGCAGTATTCCTAGCCTCTGGTCTGCTCCTATAGCCATGGTGTTTATGTGACGAGTCCAGTTGAGTTTGTGGTCAATGGTAACCCAAAGGATATTGACAGTAAGAGATTCCATGATAGCAACACCACTGAATGTTAAGGGGTGACAGTGTGAGTGTCTCTTATTGGTGATGGTCATTGCCTGGCATTTGTGTGGCGTGAATGTTACTTGCCACTTGTCAGCCCAAGCCTGGATATTGTCCAGATCTTTTTACATATGAACGTGGACTGCTTCAGCATCTTGAGTCGCGAATGGTACTGAACATTGTGCAATCATTGGCAAATATCCCCACTTCTGATCTTATGATGGAGGGAAGGTCATTGATGAAGCAGCTGAAGATTGTTGGGCCTAGGACACTATCCTGAGGGTCTTCCGCAGAGCTGTCCTGGAGTTGAGATGACTGATCCTCCACAACCACAACCATCTTCCTTTGTACCAGGTATGACTACAACCAGCAGAGAGTGAAAAGCATCCCAAAGTGCTTTTTAGACAATTAGGTATTTCTGACGTAAGCACTATGGTGCATAACGCAAAACAGTTCAGTGTAGCGAACTATATTTGATAAAATGCAGTGTGCCCATCACTGGGATACCATCAATTGACCACAGTAATTTCGACAAAGGAAACCCCTGACAAGGTTAGGCCAGCACATCAGAGATTTATTAACCTCCACATACAAACAGCTTTATATTTTGGGGAGCTATATAAGACTGTTCATTTCTATATAGAGCAATGACTGCACATTTCCATTTGAAAACCTGCAATCTATTCATATAGGTCAGTCTAAATACAGTTTGAGCACTGTTTGGCTAGATTGTATTTCCCCTTTAATTGAAGTCAGTGAACAGCCAGTGTCTGTGTGATTTCATGAATGGAGAACGTTCAACTAAAACATTATCATTCATGGAATATTTATTTTTTCTTGTAAAAAGAAATATTGCCAAGGTTGGGGGCATGTAACCAAAATAGAATTACTTTTGTAAAGGTTGGATGTTAAATAGGACCAAGATTTATTCATTTTCATGCTCTGAGAAATAAATGACTTCAGGAATACACATGCAAAATATCAGTTAGAACTTATTTTGCTTGTGGCACAATCTCCAGAAAACACTTTGGTCTGGAGAAACAGACACTGTAAATGATCCAATTTGAAGACACCATCTACTCCTCATGATTCCATTGAACTGATGCCTCAGAGAAAGCAACATTAGTAAAACACGGCACTGACCATCAGTAAGAATGTTCTCACACAGAAGTAAACCCACTTACAAGCGAGGGTCGAATTCGAAAACAGAATACCTCAGAATTTGTAACAGAATACCAGGCAGAATAGTGGCACAGTGGTTAAGCATGCTGCCTCATAGCCCCAGCACCTTGGTTCGATTCCAGCCTCGGGTGACTGTCTGGATTTGCACACTCTCCCCATATATATGTGAGCTTCCTCCTGGTGCTCTGGTTTCCTCCCACCCTCCAAAGATGTGCAGGTTAGGTGGATTGGCCGTGCTAAATTGCCCTTTAGTCTGCCAAAATGTGTAGGTTAGATAGTTTAGCCGTGATAAACGTGTGAGGTTACAGAGATAGGGTGGGGTGTTCCTGGGTAAGATACTCATGGGTGCAGACTCAATGGACCAAATGTCTGCCTTCTGCACTGTGGGGATTCTATGATTCTGGAACTCTGAAAGAAAATAAGAAAATGCTCGAAATATTCAGCAGGAGAGAAGCAGACTTGACGGGGTGGGGTGGGGTAGGGTTGGGGGAGTTTTGGGCTCCATATCTAAGGAAGAATGTGCTGACCTTGGAAAGGGTCCAGAGGAGGTTCACAAGAATGATCCCTGGAATGAAGATCTTGTCGAATGAGGAACTACTGAGGAGTCCGGGTCTGTACTCATTGGAGTTTAGAAGGATGATGGGGAGATGTTATTGAAACTTACTGGACACTGCAAGGCCTGGATAGAGTGGATGTGGAGAGAATGGTTTCACTAATAGGAAAAACTAGAACCAGAGGGCACAACCTCAGGTTAAAGGGACAACAGAGATGAGGAGAAATTTCTTCAGCCAGGGAGTGGTGAATCTGTGGAACTGTGGCCGCAGAAGACTGTGGAGGCCAGGTCATTAAGTGTCTTTAAGATAGAGATGGATAGATTCTTGGTTAATAAGGGGATCAGGGGTCATGGGGAAAAGATAGGAGAATGGGGATGAGAAAAATATCAGCCACGATTGAATGGTAGAGCAGACTGGATGGGCCGAGTGGCGTAATTCTGTTCCTATGTCTTATGGTCTTACATGCACCTCCAGGCTGTTTACTCCAATTCAGTTAGGGATTTGCTCCAAACATCAATTGGATATATGTCACATCCCATGACTTCATATCACATTGACAGTCAAGTTCCTGTTTGAACTAGGTAATCAAGCAGTTGAAAATGAAAAGAGATGTCTTACAGAGTGTTCTCCAATCATAATGTTTTGTGTGATGGGAGCATATCTCAGGGGAGGTGGCAACGTGGGGTCAGTATCTTTGATTCATGGTCAGAGCGACAATTGGAGTGCATAATTGGAAATTTGCCTGATCTGCAAATTGGATGTGCTCATAAAATGACCCCTTTTACAGGTAGAATTGTTCAGATGGGCAAGTAGATGAAGATACTGCACCATAAAAAACAGGAGAGTTTGAAATTCAATATCTCATTTTGCAGTTTAATCTTCATCATTACAACAACTGCAGAACTGTAATTGGCTTCAGTGAACTTGCAACCTGGTGAGGACTTCTCCTATCGCCCTTCACCCCGTGCTCCTCTCTGTGGGGAGACTGTCAAACTAGAATACATTTTATACTTTATTTGGCCATCTCCTAAACTAGAAAACTCTACCTTTAAATGGTTCTTAGCTCCAGGTCAATTATTAGGCCTCGAGGTGCAATGAAATCAAGCTCATTTTTTAAAAACTATAATAATTTGGTTTGGGCATAATTTTCAAATTTGACATTGGCAAAATAATTTCCTTGACAGTTTCCAAAACTAAATCTGAAAGTGGAAAATACACTTCACAATAGCAGGAGAGAGCAAGCTGAACTCAGCCGCATTGAGTGAAAAGTTATGAAGGAGTCGATGTTGTAATTGCTAATGTGTAATTTGTATTCGATGGGTGTATTTACTAGCCAGAACAGGTTAAAGGGGAGATTTGACCAATCTAATTTTTCAGAACTTAGATGAAAGCTACTAAACTAAGATGGTGACACTAGAATACTTTCCTCTTATTACAAAGATAATGTTTTTTTTAAGGCTCATCTCAGTAAGGACTGTTGGGGAAGAGGAAATTAGAATCGCCATCAAGCTCTTCTGGATCAAATACAGCCCTTTTATTCAGTTATCAGTTATCCCTGCAGTGCAGAAGGAGGCTATTTGGCCCATCGAGTTTATACCGACTCTCCAACAGAGCATCTTACCCAGGCCCACCCTCCCTGAAACCATACACATTTACCCTACTCATCCCCCTAAATTGCACTCCTCAGGACACTAAGGGACAATTTACTATGGCCAATTCCCCCAAAGCTGCACATCTTTGGAGTGTGGAGGGAAACTGGGGCACCCAGAAGAAACTCAAGCAGACACAGGGAGAATGGGCAAACTCCACACAGTCACCCAAGGATGGAATTGAACCCAGGTCCCTGGTACTGTGAGGCAGCAATGGGTTTGGCAGCAGTGCTAACCACTGTGCCACTGTGCTACTGGTATCCAACCCCCCAGCCATGTCTCAGATCCAGACTCAGATACAGGTGAACATTTGTGAGGTTTTTTTCTATTTTCCTACACAAGAAATTATTAAAGATTCAGAGATAGTTCTCAAATCCGGATTCCTTTGGGTTGGAAGAAAAATATGTGCCTTCATATTGCACTCTTCATGATCACCAGAGGGCTCAAAGCACTTTACAGCCAATCAAGTTCTTACCCTACTGCTGTAATGTAGGAAACAGAGCATCCAACCAGTGGCCTACAAACTCCCACAAACAACATTGTGATAACAACTGGATAGCTTTTTTGTGATGTTATTAAAGGATACCAGAGGGAACTCCCTGTTCTCATTCAAAACTGTGTTGCGTGATGTTTTATACCCACACAAGAAGACAGATCGGGTCTTGGTTTAACATCTCATCTGAAAGACATTGTCCTCTCAGCACTGCAGGACCTTTGCATCCACTGGAAAAGGAGATTTTTGTCCCATATCTCAACTGACTTTCAGACCATCTTTTATCTAGTGTTGAATGCCTTGCACCACTCAACCTTGAGAGATCAAACAACCTGTCCTGCTTTCCATGTTGAAATTCTTGTCTCCGTGCATACATTTTTGGTGCGGTTAGATGAGATGACCGTTTTCTGGCAATGCAAGCTGCCGTTGATCACACGGTCAGTGCTTCAGTCATGCTGGCTTTGTGTGGGCTCCAAAGGGACATGAATTCTTCATTGATATTCTGAGGGCTTTGCAAGGTCCAAACATGAAGATAAATAAATTGTTGACTTCAACTCACTCGATGAATAAGTACAGGCAAAGTTAGAGAGGGCAAATGGGGGACTGGGACTGTAGATGTTCATTAACTGAAAGGGAACGTTGGACCTTGTGAGGTGATACCAAAAATATGACATTGATTACCAGAGGAACATCTATCTGACATTATGTCACCAGCATCAATAGGCTCTGCTGAACAGAAATGCCCTGGGGGTTACCATTAACCAGAAACTGAACTGGATCACCCATATAAATACTGTGGCTACCAAAGCAGGTCAGAGGCTATAAATCCTGTGGCGAGTAACTCACTCCAAAGCCTGTCCACAAGTCAGGAGTGTGACGGAATACTCTCCACTTGTTTGGATGAGTGTAGCTCCAACAAGAATCAAGAAGCTTGACACCATGCAGGACAAAACAGCCCACTTGACTGGCGCCCCATCCACAGACATTCACTCCTTCTAGCGCTAACACACAATGGCAGCAGTGCGTGCCATCTACAAGATGCACTTCAGGGACTCACCAAGGCTCCATAGACAGCACCTTCAAACCCAGAGCTGTTATCATCTAGAAAGAAGAGGGCAGCAGATGGACGGAAACACCACCACCTGGAGGTTCTCCTCCAAACCACTCACCATCCTGACTTGGAAATATATCACCATTCCTTCACTGTTGTTGTTAGGTCAAAATCCTGGAACTCCCCTCCTAACAGCACTATGGATGTACCAACACTACACAGGCTGCAGTGGTTCAGGAAGGCACCTCAAAAGCACTTTCTCAAGGGCAATAAATGTTGGCCTATACAGTAACACCCACATCCCATGAATGAATAAAAAACCCAGGGATTGCATTTGATTGAAATTAAACCCCTGCCTCCATCATTGCTCCCCATTCCCAGCTCGCCAAAGCGGATAATGTTGCAATAGCATTCCTTGCACTGGAATTAGTACGTCAGAGTTGAGACCAGAGCCTCTCTGCTGACTTTTTATTTAGATTTTACCTTTCAAAAATTAAAAAATGCAAAGAGTTTAGCAATTAGTTGCCTATCTTTTCTTGTGCCATTTTGTAGATAAAAGGGACGACAAGATAGACGTGAAACAAATAGAGGCTAGTTTCTGATAGCCAGATCTAACAGTTAAAAAAACTGCAGTTTAAGAAGAGATATTTATTTTCCTTTAGGTTATAGCGTGGTGGGTGTGAGGTTCTTTACAATAGCCCTGTTTGTCTGGTTGACTATGCTGAATATTAAGATGATTGACCATATAAGAGCAAAGTAGATATTTTTTGTAAGAAAGGGGAATCATCTTTGTGAAAAGAAAATGTTCGGCAAAATGTATTTTTTTAATTTGAGAAGGGAAAGAGGCCAGAATATCTGGGTGCATTTTTGTCAACTGAGTTCTGATACAATTCAGGGTTTGATGCCAAGAAAGCATTTTTTTTTAATTTGGAGACTTATGGCTTGCTTAAGTTGAAGAGATTGTTTGAAAGGTGTGTGCAGGAATGCAGTGCTTATAAAAATGAGTTTGTGATTTAATCAGTAATTTGACAAATAGCTCAGTAAAGAATTAGCAGAAAGGATTGCAGCAGAGTCCTATCCTTCGTGACATCGCTATGCAATGGTTGTGTAGCAGAACCCATTCTCCTGTGCCAGTCATCAATTGACAAAAAAGCAATCAACTATAAGCCACTACAATTAACCCCTGAGCTAGCCCAGCAACAGCTCAAACTGAATTTGGTTGCTGTTTTACAGTTCACAGTCTTAAACCAATTGGAAATGAGCAGAAGATCATTTGGAAAATGAACACATCCTCAAAAGTGTAAAGTATTTTGAAATCTTCAAGAAGGTTTATAATGGTATTTTCTTTTCAGAGTCACAGAATCCCTGCAGTGCAGAAAGAGGCCATTCAGCTCATCGGGTCTGCACCGACTCTCCAAAAGCGCATCTTACCCATGCCCACAGCCCCCCACGACCTGCTCTATCTCTTAACTTTGTGCTTTTGCCATGGCTAATCCACCTAGCCTACCCAAGCCTTGCAATCGCAACTCACAGTTTGTACACACTGGAGCTATTTAACCATGAATCACAACACACAAACATGTTGCACAATGCTCAGGCATTGGTATGCCTCATGTTTACTGGTGAGCATGACTTGTGCTCTTTAGACGTCATAGGAGAAAGTCTAAATCTGCCAGAGTTCTTTGGAGATGGGCAGTATCCCTTTTAGATATGGGCCTGGATGACTTTGGTTGAGGTCACATCCCCTTTGGGAAAGATACATGGTCCTTTGAGGTTGTAAAGAGTATGAATATGTGTAAACAGTGCATAAACTCAGTGAACCGTCAAGATAATTTCAATTAGAACCATAGAACCATAGAACATTACAGCACAGAAACAGGCCTTTTGGCCCTCTTGGCTGTGCTGAACCATTTTTCTGCCTAGTCCCACTGACCTGCACCTGGACCATATCCCTCCACACCCTTCTCATCCATGTACCCGTCCAAGTTTTTCTTAAATGTTAAAAGTGAGCCCGCATTTACCACTTCATCTGGCAGCTCATTCCACACTCCCACCACTCTCTGCGTGAAGAAGCCCCCCCTAATATTCCCTTTAAACTTTTCCCTCTTCACCCTTAACCCATGTCCTCTAGTTTTTTTTCTCCCCTAGCCTCAGTGGAAAAAGCCTGCTTGCATTCACTCTATCTATACCCATCATAATTTGATGCACTTCTATCAAATCTCCCCTCATTCTTCTATGCTCCAGGGAATAAAGTCCTAACTTATTCAACCTTTCTCTGTAACTCAGTTTCTCAAATCCTGGCAACATCCTTGTAAACCTTCTCTGTAGTCTTTCAACCTCATTTACATTTCCTGTAATTAGGTGACCAAAACTGCACATAATACTCTAAATTCGGCCTCTAAATTGTAAAGAGAAAAGCGAGGAGAACTCTCAAGAGAATTGTTGAGGGATTTAAATCTCCTACCCTTTAAGTATTTGCAGAAAACTGTCTGAAAATCAGTGCTTACTAATTAATTCTGTTTGTTGAAAAAGACCTGAGAGTTATTATTACAGGATTAGTGCTGCATGACTGATTTCACAACATGCCATTATCACTGTGGGGTCTCTATCAGTTCACAGCTCAGTTCCAAATGATTATAAAATATTTAAATACTTACTTTTAATATTGAATTAAATTATCTTTACCAATATGAGTTTTTTTAAAATACTAAATTCATAAATAGAGACTTAAGAACTTAAGAATCACAGCAAGGTTCCTAAAGTCTGTTTATGGTGTTTACTGGTGAGTTAATATGGTAGATGTAAGGACAAAGGGTAATGTGTGGATGGCAAAGATTGATATGAGTGGTACCAATTTAGCATCTTTTTATTTGTTGGGCATAACTGGCTGTGCTAGCGTAGGCTCTGTAAAGGTATGGTTTGACAGAGAGTTATAAGGGGCCATGGGGATGCGTAAGGGGCATTTGTTGGTAGGGATGGCATGAGTGACCATGGGACCGTAGATTAGCATGAGAGATATCAGGTACCATGTTGAGGCTAACATGAGAAGTTAAAGATTGAATGAAATCAAAGGAAGAAGTTGAAGTTGTGAAATGTAACATAGCTGAGAATTGGGAGATTTTTAGAATTTAGCAAAATAGGACCAAGAAATTGATAATGAAAGAGAAAATAGAATATGAAGGCAAATTTATATGAAATCTAAAATGGAATGCAAAAGCTTCTATAGATATGTAAAAAGAAAAAAGATTAGTAAAGACACGTGTGGGCCCATTACAGGCAGAGACAATGAGAATTTATAATAAGGAATAAATAAATGGAAGGGAAACTAAATAAATACTTTGGCCAGAAATCTCCAGCTATTCATGCCAGCTAGATTCTCTGGTCCTGCCGGCAGCGCACATCTCCCCGTGGGTTACCTGCCGGTGTGAGGTGACGTCAGTGGGAGTTCCCATTGACAGTGGTGAGACCAGAAAATCCTGCCACTAGCAAACAATATGCCATCTCCCGCCAGTGAGAGGCCAGAGAATCTCACCCTTTGTATCTGTCTTCACGGAGGAAGGTACAAAAAAGTGCCCAATAGTACTAGGGAATCAAGGAACTAATTAGTTTGAGGAACTGAAAGAAATTAATCTTAATAAAAAAGCAATACTGAAGTACAGGACTGAAAGAAAGTAAATCCCCCAGACCTGCTGATCTACATCTTCAGAGTGCTGAAAGATGTGGCTGTAGAATTTTTAAAATTGTTCTTGGATGTGGGTATCCCTAACTGGGACAACATTTATTGCCCATTCCTGAGGGCATTTAGGAATCAACCACATTGTTGTGGACCTGAAGTCACATGTAGGCCAGACCAGATAAGGATGGTCCTGCCTTGAAGGACATTGGTGAACCAGTATGGTCTTTGCAATAATCATGAATGGTTTCATGGTTATCATTAGATGTTTAATTCCAAATTTTGTTATTGAATTCATCTACCATGGTGGAATTTGAACCCAGGTCCCCAGAGCATTACCCTGGGTCTCTGGATTACTAGTCCAGTGACAATACCACAACACCACTGCCTCCACTAAATGGATACGTTGGTGGTAATTTTCCAAAATCTATGGGTTGTGGAATGGTTTCTGTAGTTTGGAAGGTAGCAAATGTAACCCCACTGTTTAAGAAATGGGGGAGAGAGAAAACAGGGAAAATTATAAATCTGCTGGCCTGACATCAGGAGTCAGGAGAATGCTAGAATCTATTACAAAGGATGCGGCAACTGGACATTTAGAAAAATAATGTAAGGATTGGATAGAGTCAGCATCGATTTACAAATGGAAGTCATGTTTGACAAATCTGTTGGAGTTTTTTGAGTATATAAGTAGCTGAATTGAGAAGCGAGAACCGGTGGATGTGATCATTAGAATTTTAAGAAGGCTTTTGATAAGGACCCACATAGGAGATGAGTACATTAGAGTTCATGGGATTAGGAATGATACACTGGCATGGATTTAGAACTGGTTAATGGGCAGAAAACAGACAGTAGGAATTAACATTCCGAAGGAGGGCATTTAGAGATTAAACATTAACTCTGTTTCTCGCCACAAATACTGCTATACTACTGAGCTTATCCAGCATTTTCTGTTTTTATTGCAGACTTCCAGAATTTGCGGTATTTTGCTTTTATTATCTGGAATAAAAGGGTCATTTTCAGATTGGCAGGATGGGAACAGAAGGGTATTTCAAGGATCAGTGCTTGAACCCCAGCTATTCACAATCTATATCAATGACCAAATTACATAGTCTAATTTTGCGAATGAAACAAAACTGGGTGGGAATGTGAGTTGTGAGGAGGATGCAAAGAGACTTCAAGGGAATTCAGATAGGTAGGCTAAGTCGGTAGCTAAGAACCTGGCAGATGGAATCTAATTTGAAAACGTGTGAAGCTATCCACTTTCATAGGGACAACAGAAATGCAGAATATTTCTTAAATGAAAGTGTTGATGTTCAAAGGGACCTGGATGCCCTCATTCACAAGTCACTGAAAGCTAGCATGCAGGTGCAGCAAGCAATCAGGAAGGAAGTAGTCTTTATTGCAATAAGTTTTGAGTACAGGAGTAAAGGTGTCTTGCTGCAATTGTGTAGCACCTTGGTGAGACCACAACTGGTGTACTGTGCACAGTTTTGGTCTCTTTACCTAGCGAAGGATATATTTGCCATAGATGAAGTGCAAGAAAGTTCACCAGACTGATTCCTGAGCTGATGGGGTTGTCCTATCAGGAGAGATGGAGTAGAGTGGCCTGCATTATCTGGTTAAGAAGAATGAGAGGAAATCTCATTGAAACTTTAAAAATTTTACAGGGTGTGGCTAGGCATGGACGGGGAATGGGGAGTGTCTTGGGGGTATGGATGTGAGGGCTGAAGGGCTGCATTCTGTTTCATTGTTTTTTTTTTCATATCTTCAGCAAATGCACTGAATCCAGCCTTGCACCCGGTCCATTTACAGACCCAACAGCGTCCGAGCATTTTCCCGGATGGCACTTCATGACACCCATTTTCAACAACCCTCCCCATTGCTGAACCAAATATCCAAACTTTCAGGGCACTTCTTCCCTAATTGGGTTTGCAAAGCCAGGAATTGATCAGGTTGTGAAAATGCAGGCCTGAGTCTTATACTTATGTTGTCTTTCATGACATGAAATTACATTTTCATTTATATAAATGTATTTACTCCCAAATCATTTTATAGCCGATTGAGTACTTCAGAAGTCTAGTCACTGTTCTAATGAAGAAAATGTGGAAGCCAATTTAAGCTCCCCAAAGAGCAATGTAATAGTACCTGATAATCTTTATAATTATGTTGATTGAGGATAAATATTGGCTGGGACACCAGCAATAACTCTCCTGCTGCTCTTCAAGTAATATCACAGGATTGTTTCCATCCTCCTGATATAGTACGCCTTGGCTTAATGTAACACCAAAAGACAGCACTTCCAACTGTTCAGCACCATCTCAGCACTGCAGTGGAGCGTCAGCCTCGATTATCATGCTCAAATTCTGGAACGGGATCTGAACCCACAACTATTTGACTCAGAGGCGAAAAATGCTCCTAACTGACCATGGCTGCCATATAAATCTGACACCAGTATATTGGAGAGGACCCATTATTGGTGGAAATGATTGAGGATAGAGAATATTGAATATTGGAATGTCCTAGATTGGGTTATCATGTTTATCACTGTACATGAAGCTTCCAAACGTCTCAAAGTAAAATTCCTTCTCCAATGCGCTGTCCCAGATAATCCAAGTTTTTGCAGATTTTCATTGAGTTTCTATCTGGCTAACTGGTGCTAACTATAATACAAGGACCCATTTGTGTTCAACACACTGAAGGGATCAGTAGACTTTGGCAGCAGCGAGGCCAATCAGTCAAAGGCAGGTACGTTTGGAATGTCAGACCTGGCCAACTTCTCCTCTGTATAAATATATAGTCCCGGAAAACTCCTGTCCCATGGCATTGAAAAGAGAGGCATATTTCAAATTTCACACCTATCAGAGTAAAATACAGCAGTGCCCACAATGTATCTTAAACTGAAGTAAAGTGTACAACAAAAAAAACTCTTGTATCCTATATCCCCTTCAGTACCATATTTCAAAGTCACTTTGCAAATCCCTTCTTGAGACAGCTTTAAAGCCTGTCAGAGCAGAGCCTGTGAATACGTTCTAAAAATAGGACCTGTTCTCAAAATTTACTGTTAAGGTGATTGATTATCCAGCACAATGCATATTGTTTCATTCTAGAAAGTCATCAAAAAGTTTTAGGCAGATTTTTAACGTTAATTTGTTTTCTCGGGTATGGAATAGAATAGATGGTACATCTCAGTTACAGATATTTAAGGTCAAACACAATTCATTATTTGTTGCGAAGGGTAGCGGTCTTTGTTTTGTATGAGGGAGATAGTGGTTGGATTTTGGAATTGCCAGACTATTTTTAGAGTTCAAGGAAATGATGAATTCTGGGACCGAGTGGTTAGTACCAGGCTTTGGGGGTTTGGGAGTGGCTGGTGAAATATACATCCAAGAAGAAGGTTTATACATCCCATTGCTTTTTCTGAATTATAAATGCAGCCAATGCATCACTTCATCTGGTTAATAAATGTCCCACGAGTTGTTTCCCTGCACCACTGAGAGCAGTAACTGCCTGTAACCCATTGAGATCCTTTGGCCGCCAGAAAAATGGACAAGGGATCAGTCACAGCTTCAATAGCCTCCAGAACCTCTGTCCAGAAAGCCTGGTGGAAGAGGAACGACCATCTCTGCCAGTATCACATGGAAATCTGTACGGCGTGGGGTCCACGCGGCAAAGAGCACTGAGCTCTTTCAGCTTTGTTATGGACACAAACCTCAAACTCACTGCCTCTTTCAGTCGTCAGCAGAAAATAGGTGGCTCCAGTCTTACAAAGGGTTCTGTTGTATCTTCTGATGCCAAGGAGGCGGAACCAAGTGGGGCCAAGGCACAAAACTTTGGGAGGTCCTGCAATGGAGGGTAATCTTTGTATGGTAAAGTGCATGGAGAATGTATTGGATTTGGAGGTAATGAGAAAGGTCCTTTTGTGATGCTGAAATTGCCAACACTTTAATGGAAGGATTTTATTTGACCCCTGCAGTAATGTATGCCCTCTTTGGGTATACCTTGGCTCTGTTAGTAGTCTCTGGAAGGGTGTTGGCAGGGAGGGGACTTGGAGCCTCTTCCAGTATGGGCATAGGCCTCCCCCAGGCCACTTTTGTTAATACAATAAGGCTACATTTGAGTCTCTCTGTGGATGTGTGAACACACGGTTATGCTGGGTTTAGGGAGGTGTTGGTAAAATGAAGCATCTCCTTGCCCAGAATCGCATTTTGAACTGTTAACTTTGAAAAGAAAAATGAGGTTGGGAAAAATAAACAATATGTAACAGAGCAGCCAGACAGGAAATCGTTGTCTTTTAGTTAATTTAATTAGCCTTGGTATGCCATTGCTTTGAACTGTTTATAATTCTGGAGCCAAATTCCTAAGCAAAGTATCTTATCTTTCTTTTGAATTGTCAGAATTCCGCACCACATAATTTCAAAGCTTCTTCATGTTTTATTTTTCACCAATGAATACTAATGGGAGACACTGAGCCCTTGGCTACAGAGCTAAGATTAAGATTTATTTTCATCATTAAGGATGTACTTTTCCAAGAGCCACAGGTCACTGCATTGTCTGTTTTCATTTCTCTTCCTTGCTTTTGGAATTCCTTACTGGTATTAATTTACGCACAAGTATTCGCATTGCTGAAGATTGTTCTAGACTTCCGTGCCAGCAAAACCTGAAGGGCAATATTCTTTACATTTTATTGCAGTAACCCGATCATTCAGTTCTCAAAGCTGCCAAAGTATACACGGGACTAGCTGCATGCTTGATCTTAAGCGAATGAAGTTGACAGATTGTAAGAAAAGCAGCACCATGTCTTCAGTTCACGAGGGCTGTTTATATTTCACGTTACATATCTCAGTTGCTTTCCAGAGCACCAATCCAACTGCATCAAGTTGAATGGAAAAGGCAGGGGGATGGCACTGAGTCATGATGCTCATCTGGAGACACGATGGGCTGAGTGGCCTCCTTCTGCAGCATACCAATTCTGTGATCCTATGAATATAATGACGGATCGTTAATGGAAAATGAGACACTAGTGGAAAGATACCTCTTTCAATGGCTAGTATTTATGAGAAATGTTAAAAAGTCAAAACATTTAGCTGGTTACTGTTGCCCCTTGTAAAGCATGGGTCCACAGGAGATTTGCTAATTATTTGATTGTTAAATAAATTTTGTTACTGGCAATATAATTTCTAAGTTCACTGCAGTGAAGGGATGAGGAAATTCTGTCTGATTCCCAGCATTGTGGATGCAGAGTGAAATTCCCTCTATTGGGTTCCACAAAAGGCTCTAACTAGCAGACTAAACAACCATCAGTTATTGCAATACTGCGACATTTATATTTCCATGTTAGAGAGAGATTAAAATAAATGCTGGAAGGTAAGCATGAGGAGAGATTGGGTAAACTAGGGTTGTTCTCCCTGGAAAGACGGACAATGAGGGAGACTTAATAGAGGTGTACAAAATTATGAAGGGTATCGATAGGGTGAACTGTGGGAAGCTTATTCCCAGGTCGGAGGTGATGATCACGAGGGGTCACGGGCTCAAGGTGAGAGGGGCGAGGTATAACTCCGATATCAGAGGGTGGTGGGAGCCTGGAATGCACTACCAGGTAGGGTGGTGGAGGCAGACATGCTGGCATCGTTTAACACTTACATAAGAACATAAGAAATAGGAGCAGGAGTAGGCCATCTAGCCCTTCGAGCCTGCCCCACCATTCAATAAGATCATGGCTGATCTGTCGCTGCTCAGTTCCACTTTCCCGCCCTCTCCCCATAACCCTTAATCCCCTCTCTTATCAAAAACCCATCAACCCGCATCTTAAAAATATTTAGCGAGGCAGCCTCCACCACTTCAACGGGCAGAGAATTCCAGAGATTCACCACCCTTTGAGTGAAGAAGTTCCTCCTCAACTCCGTTCTAAACCGCCCCCCCTTTATCTTGAGGCTGTGCCCCCTAGTCCTACTGTCCTTTCTGAGCGGGAAGAGTCTCTCCACCTCTATCCTATCCATCCCATTCATCATCTTATATGTCTCAATGAGATCTCCCCTCATTCTTCTAAACTCTAACGAGTACAAGCCTAGTTTATTCAGCCTCTCCTCATAGCTCAACCCCCTCAACTCCGGTATCAGCCTAGTAAACCTCCTCTGCACTCCCTCCAAGGCCAAAATATCTTTGCGTAAGTGCGGCGCCCAAAACTGCACACAGTACTCCAGCTGCGGCCTCACCAATGCCCTACACAGCTGCAGCAAGACCTCCCTACTTTTATATTCAGTCCCCCTCGCTATGAAGGCCAGCATCCCATTCGCCTTCCTGACCACCTGCTGCACCTGCAAGCTGGGTTTTTGCGACTCATGCACAAGGACCCCGAGGTCCCTCTGCACCGTCGCCTGCTGCAGTTTTTCGCCACGTAAGTAATAGTCCTTCCTACCATTCTTCCTACCAAAGTGGACCACCTCGCACTTGAGCAGACTGGGAATGGAGGGATACAAATGAATGGTCTAGTTGGACCAATGAGCGGCACAGGCTTGGAGGGTCGAAGGGCCTGTTTCCTGTGCTGTACTGTTCTTTGCTCTTTGTTCAGTTTCATAGAATCCCCGCAGTGCAGAAGAAGGTCATTTGGCGCGTCAGGTCTGTGCCCACTCTCTGACAGAACATTTTATCCAGGCCTGATCCACGTAATCCCATGTGTACTTGCTCTGCTAATCCAACTAACCTGCACATCTTTGCATACTAAGGGGCAATTTAGCATGGCCAATCCACCTAACTTACACATCTTTGCGCTGTGGGAGGAAACCGGACCACCTGGAGGAAACCCACACAGACACGGAGAGAACGTGCACACACCACATAGACAGTGACCCGAGGCTGGAATTGAACCCGGGTTCCTGGTGCTTTGTGGCAGAACTGCTAACCACTGTGCAACTGTGCCACCAGTTTGATGCTGTAGTTGCTATTATCCATGGTCACTGAGAGTTAGACGACTTGTAGAATAATTTCCCTTCTAATCCTTAGAGCTTAGGGACAAGATATTCAATTCCATTAGTCTATACTTCATTTGAACATTGCCCCAGAGAGAAGAAGATTAAATCCTAAAAAGAGGGTCAGATATGCATTTCAGTGATGTTAAGGTTTGTGCGTCGACTCCCTTTGATGGAACAAGGGAGGCATGTGGAGCAAATGCAGGACATCCATCTGGGGGAGGATGAACAATCAGAGGTCACGGTCCACATTGGTACCAATGATCGAGATAGGAAGTGGGATTAGGTCCTGAAAGCAGGAGGGCAATTCTCCCAGGCTGTTGTGCTGCTCTAGCAGGGCAGCGAACCGGGAGACATCAGCGGCAGCTGTTTTGCAGGATTCATGCTGGGCACTGTGGCCGCCGTGCATCTCCCAAGGGAACCTTTTTGGCATCATCAACTCCATGCCAGAAATCGACATTCCCATATAATTAACAGGCCCGGGACAGAATTCTCTAGGCTGCTAGTGTCTCCCACACAGTATGGGCAGTAAATGTGGGCTTGCCAGTGATACCCACACCTCAAGAATGAATTGAGAAAATACATTGCCAACTTATCTAAAATAACTCCCCTCTTCAACAGTGTGTAATCCACCACACTTCTCCCTCTCTGCAGCTCTGTACAAGGGTCATAAAGACTGAAAATATCAATTCTGTTTCTCTCTCCATAAATGCTGCCAGACCTGTTGAATTTGTCCAGCATTTTCTGTTTTTATTTCAGATTTCCAGAATCCGCAGTGTTTTTAAAATAAAATGTCTCTAAGTGGGGCAATAACAAATGATGGGTCATTTGACCCGCTGCCGAGACTCACACAATTAGAGTATTCACAAAAATCAGGTAACCCTGAAGATCTAGGAATTCCAAACCAACAAAAACATTTTTATTTAAAAGAGTTGCTTAAAGAGCTAAACGCATGATTTGAAGGTGATGTCATTAGGGTGTTTGCACTGGCTGCTAGTTTACTTTCAGTTTGTACTCTGCAGAAAACATTTCTTTCAATAAAACTTATCGTTTTTACTTTGAATCGATGGGCCCGATTTTACCATTTTGATTCTAAGTGCTGGGTGGACTTGAATCTGGGAGTGTTTCAGATTTGACTTTTAGACCCGATCTCCGGTGCCCCCACACGCACTCTGCCTGAAAAAACATCAGCGATTCCAAATCGCACTGTAGACGCATGTGGGTGGGGCTTATCGTGTTTGAAATGCTGCAGCTCCGATCGGGGCCTTCAACTGTGCATGTGCAGTAAACAAACATAGAAAAACACTCCCCTGCCACATCATTGGGGCAGCATGGTAGCACAGTGGTTAGCACTGCTACTTCACAGCTCCAGGGACCTGGGTTCGATTCCCGGCTTGGGTCACTGTCTGTGTGGAGTTTGCACATTCTCTTCGTGTCTCCGTAGGTTTCCTCCGGGTGCTCTGGTTTCCTCCCACAGTCCAAAGATGTGCAGGATAGGTCAACTGGCCATGCAAAAATTGCCCCTTAGTGTCCTAAGATGCTTAGGCGAGAGGGATTAGTGGGTAATAATATGTAGGGATATGGGAGAAGGGCTTGGGTGGGATTGTGGTTGTTGCAGACTTGATGGGCCAAAGGAACTCTTTCTGCACTGTAGGGTTCTATGGTTCTATCATTCCTGGGCTGGATAATGCCACCCCCCTGGCTCCCACAGACGTTGCCCTACCCCCACAACATAACTAACCCCCTTATTCCCCCACCATCCAGAGCAACCATAGCCCACTGCCCTCCTTCACCACCCCCCCACCCCACCGATCGCACGCAGAGTGGCAGTGGACCCTCCCTGCCACCCCACTCCCCCCATCAGAGAGCCATCCGATCTCTTTTCCCCCCACAAGAGAGCGATCTGACTTCCCTCCCTCCCTCACCACTGGTCTGAGTCAGAGAGCCGCCGAAAGCTCTGAATTTACCTCCTCAGAAGCTGGAGCACCCGAATCAGACTTTTGCAGACCATGTCTGTTTCATGCTGAATCTGGACAGGCAAACACAGTGGTAAAGTTGGGCATCAAGCCCATTAATTCAATTTAAATACATTCAAATGCATTTAAATTGCAGTCAAAGAACAAAGAACAAAAACAGCCTGGGAAACAGGCCCTTCGGCCCAACGAGCCCGCGCCGCCATTTTAACATTACCAGTCCCCCCCCTCCACCCATGACCCTTATCTATTGTTTATGGCAATCCACATTGAGGGAAACTAATTTAGGGACAATTTATTACTTCCAATCAGCCTAAGAGCACATCTTTGGGGCGTGGGAGGAAACCGGAGCACCTGGAGAAAACCCACGCAAGCACGGGGAGAATGCGCAAACTCCCACAGACACTGGCCCAAATCCATGTGTCTGCACAGCTAGCAGTGATAGTCACTGAGCTGTCGTCTTGCCCAGTATCTGGTCCAATTTAAGCACACACTAACGATATGAAGCACTAGGCCAATCTCGAACAACCAAAAGCAGCCCAAGTACGACCCATCGCGTGTATGCCCCACGTTGGACAACAACACGGGCCGACTTAAAACCTGTGAATTAGAAGAGAACACCGTTGCGGTCACAGTGCAGACGGTGGCCATTTTCAGCCTTTGATAAAGGGGGAGTGGCCACGGAGCTGGGCGTGGATCGCGCTGCTCACCTCATGCCCAATTTTACCAAGTTTTTGTGCCTGAAAATGGGCGCAATGTGATGGTAAAATCGGGCCTGAAGTGTGCAAATCACATTCTTTTCTTTTTGTTAAAACCCCCAACAACTGACATGGTTTGGATATTACAAAGAGTTTAAACCTCCAGGAGATATGGATAGAAAAATTAGACAGCAAAGCAAACACCCATTTTCTGATAAATGACCATTTTCAATTTAAGACCTTAATAGCACGCTATCACGGCAGCATCTCCATTTACCTGGCAATTATACTGGTAACTTTAAAACTGCCGTGAGCCAAGTCTCACAATTAATTGGGCCACAATGAATATATCATTCTCAGTGAGCTATTCAGACACAGTGCTTTACATATAGCTTTGATTATGCCGGCAACACTGATGGTGACAAGTAACAGGTTCTGGGTCGGTGGACATGAAGTGTGATCGACTGTGACATTGCCTAACTGAGCAAAGAAAGAAATAACAGCTCACAGCAGGCACCTAACTGCAATGTCAGTTGGAAATGAGAAGGGCAATTCCTAACTTTGCCAGTGCTAATTTGTTCATTGGGCATTAAAAGAAATTATACAGCATTTCATTGTATAATTGAGCTAAGGCGGCAAAAGTTTCTTATTTCTAAAGAATATTGTCATGCTTTTACACAAGTGCTAGCACCATCTAATCTGTATTGTACCTAAATGGTGTCTTTTGAACCTTGACTTTCCACTTTGGCTGGGATTTTCTAACCCCCCCCCAACTTCCCAAACCTGCCATGGCATGTTTTCTGTTAACGGAGGTGATAGCTATTGGCCGCCAGCAGGATCTTCCAGATCTTGGGGAACCCACTGCGGGGCAGGTTGCTTTCGGCAGGAATGGTAGATCCCCCTTTGTCTTCTCCATTTAAAATCTAAAACAGTGCCATAGGTAAGCAGGTTTCACATTGGAGTTCAAGCTCTGGAGATGCTGCCATTGCTTTCCAGTTATTCTTGCTCTGTATTTTTAAAGAGACTTGGAATATGATCCAAATGAAATCAATGTCTTACTGTTTGCACAGACCCGTTTAGATTGCTGTGAAGCAAAACAAAAGGTTGCTTTGATAAACCAGACACTTATTGCTAACGTCTGGAATGTTCTTGCCTTGTTGTTCTGGCACCAAGCCTTCAAACAACAATAAAACTTCAGGTCATTTTGCTTTTCTATGGGATGCCCAAAACAATTTGTTATTTTCCTGGTGAGTTTCTGCAGTGCCTGAAATTCCAGATGAAACGTTCGTGATCCAACTCATATTTCAACTGATAATTTAACAACGAGAGAAACCAATAAAGCCTAAATGATAAACACTGCATTCCAGGGACCAGACATTACTGGGGAATTGGGAGGCAGAGGTTTACATGAGGGAAGTCCATTCAGTCAAGTATCAGGCAGAAGCCATTGTTAATGGTTTACAAAAAGGAGTCTTCAAAAACTGAAACAAATGTTAAAGCACTTGCACTGAATTCTCTCAGAGCTACACAGCAGCATTCAGATTTGGCAGGGCTGGGCTGTTGCATAAACTTTGCTCCCAGTGCCATAAATAACATAGTTTGCACTTAGGTTTTCTTCCACTGGAAGACAAGCTGAGCTGAATTGTGTCAAAAGCCTGATGTTGTGAAGTATCAGTGGAGAAAGGCTCCTCAGTGATAATGAACGCCTTGTATGTCATTACATGATGGTAGATGCAGCCACTATAAGTCTGCTCCAAAAATTAATCATTATACTTCTTTTATTGAGGACATAAAACATGGTCCATTGAATCAATTGACATTTTTGGGACTGTAAGTTAATCGTATATGCAATACATTTGTGAGCCCATGACAATAATACAATTAGCCCATCAGTTTTATTTATCTAAGCTAATGTTGTATACATATTAGAACACTCTGCATGTAAAAATCAGCCTAGATAAGCCTGTTTTCTATCCCACATCAAGGTCCTCTCCCTTCACCTCTGTATTCACTGACCTATGTTGGATTCCTGCCTCCCCAACATCTTAAAATGGGATTTCTCATCCATATGTTTAAATCCCTTTGCCCTTCCCAACCTCCTCTGCTGCTACAATCCTCCAAGAATTTGCTGTTCTCCAGCTGCGGCCTTGTATGCAACCCCCCTCCCTCTCCCCTTGACCTTTCCACCTTCCCTTCAATTTGATGTTTACCTGTTCCAAAGTCTGCACCAATGGCATCATTGGCCTTAGGATGGGTGGAATTCCAGATTCTACGGGTAGGATTTTCCAGCCGCACTCGCCCCAAGGCCAGAAATTCCCACTCGAGGTCAATGGCCTTTGAATGGTCCAACCCACTCGTTACAATTCCCAAGGTGGGTGGGATGGGAAAATTCCACCCTATGAGTCATGTGTTAATCATCAAAGTGTCATTCTCATACTGGCATTGAGTTCCCTTATTATTCTTTTACACTGGAGTGCCTTTAGACACGGTAAGAAGTCTCACAACACCAGGTTAAAGTCTAACAGGTTTATTTGGTAGCAAAAGCCACTAGCTTTCGGAACGCTGCTCCTTCTGTTCACAAATAGGGCATATAAAGACACAAACTCAATTTATAAAATAATGTGGACAATGGTCTGTTTGAGGTTGTACGGTTGTTTAAAGGCAAGAAGTGGGGTGTGGGGATGGCCTTGGCGAGATGTTCGGCTTCATCAATGATATGTTGAAGGCTCCGGAGAAGATGTTGTAGCTTCTCCGCTCTGGGGAAGTACTGGACGATATACTCTGTCCGCTGTGTCCCGTGTTTGTCTTTTGAGAAGGTCAGTACGGTTTTTTGCTGTGACGCGTCGGAACTATCAATCGATGAATCGAGCGCCATATCCTGTCCAGCTGAGGGCATCTTTCAGTGCCTGGAGGTGTCTGTTGCAATCCTCCTCACCTGAGCAGGGCTTGTCCACAGGGGATGGCTTCTTTAATGTGTTTAGGGAGGAAGCTGGAAAAGTGGAGCATTGTGAGGTTATCAGTGGGCTTGCAGTACAGTGAAGTGCTGAGGTGACCGTCCTTGATGGAACTGCATATGCTCAAGAATGCAACCGATTCTGGAGAATAGTACATGGTGAGTTTGACGGTGGGATGGAACTTCCTGATGTCATCATATAGTTATTTCAATGATTGTTCGCCATGAGTCCAAAGGAAGAAAATGTCGTCAATGTATCTAGTGAATAACATTGGTTGAAGTCCTGTGCGGTGAAGAGGTCTTGTTCGAATCTGTTCGCATGAAGGTATTGGCATATTGAGGTGCAAATTTGGTCCCATGGCTGTTCTGTGTGTCTGGATGAAGAACTGGTTGTTAAAGGTAAAGACATTGTGGTCCAGAATGAAGCGGATGGGTTGTAAAATTGCATCTGGAGACTGGCAGTTGTCAGCGTTGTGTACTGAGGCAGTACACAACACAAGACAGCGCAGAGTTGCCAAGCAGAGACTGATAGCCAAGTTCCGCACACATGAGGATGGCCTCAACCGGGATCTTGGGTTCATGTCGCACTATCTGTAATCCCCAAGACTTGCCTGGGCTTGTAAAATCTCACTAACTGTCCTATCTGGAGACAATACACATTTCTTTAAACTGTGCTTAATGCTCTCTCCACTCACATTGTCCGTACTTTTGAGACTTGCATTCCAATCATTAGTTTGTAAATTGAGTTTGTGTCTTTATATGTCCTGTTTGTGAACAGAACTCCTACTCACTTGACAAAGGAGCAGCAAGTGCTCAGAAAGCTAATGACTTTTGCTGCCAAATAAACCTGTTGGACTATAACCTGGTATTGTGAGACTTCTTACTATGTTTACCCCAGTCCAACGCCGGCATTTCCACATCGTGCCTTTAAACCTCAGACAATGCTTGGCAGTTAACTGTCAGTCACCATCAAGTGATGCATTCTCCATGGCAACACCGCTACCAATCAAAGTCTACTTGAGACAAAAAAATTGAGAGAAAGTGAAGCCGCTCAATTTCTCCAAGGACGAGTAAAATCCAGTTGTTATATCAAGGTATAGACACAGGGGTATAAACAGTATATATAGGTGCTGCCCAATTTATTTTGTTTGTAAGAATTTGTTATAGACAACATTGTAACATTCTCAGAAAGAAGCCTACCAGCATTGCCAGAGAGCCAGCAGAGCCCTGAATCCCTCTCACAGGCATTCCAACGTCTATGAAAGAAAAATGCCTTGAAACCTTTCTCATGAGTTTCAGGAATCACATTCCATGATTCCAAGAGTTTTTAAATGAAACCCATAAACTGCTCAGTACAGTTTATGGGCTCCCCGCAGGGCACTGCCCAGCATGACCTTCTCTCTCCTGGGCACTGTACTCATCTGTGTATCTCTAGCAAGTTCTGTTTGCAAGTATACATCATGGGGAACCTGTCAGGATTCATGTTGACGTACCCTCGGGCTGATTTAAATGGACAGTTTAACTTGGGAGGGCTTAGGTGTAAAAACCTGATAATTATATTTAAATACATGCAAATTGTGATCCCAAATTTTAAAGTCAGGATGCCCATTGTGACATTGACAAGGTGGTGGGGGAACAATTGATCAAAGAAATCCCACTGGCATAAAAGCCACTTAGGGAGACTCCCAGAGGATTCCTCACTGCTTTTCCTGCCCCCCGAAAATAGGAATGAAAATTCCCCCAGCCCCAACAATAATGTCTCTTTTTCTCAAGCAATGGTATACCCTTCTCCACCCCCATTATACCATTACCACTGGGGGTTCCAATGGAGTTCAATAGGCTCCTTCAAAGTAAGTATCTTCAAATAATTATGCAATTGTATGACAGTGGCACAAAGCCCTGTAATCACTTTCCATCTCATTACTACATTAAAATACCAGAAAAATAAATAATCACAGTACTGTTCCAACTGCACTTGTTGGAAGAGAATCAGTAGAAAATTGCTGCATTGATTCATGCCAGATGTAATACACAACATCGCTCCAAGAAGTATCTTTAAATGCACTGAGAACAATGAACCTTACTTATAAATATGGCTGAAATTTCCTCTGGGCTCAAGAAAGCCTGATCCACACACATACACAGCTTTCAAATAGCACAAAGCACAAAGAACAACACAGCACGGGAAACAGGCCCTTCGGCCCAACCAGCCCGCGCCGCCATTTTAACAATGTGTTTTTCCTCTTTCACCCTTGACCCATGTCTGTGCTTATGGTACCCCCATTGGAAACCAGATTGAGGGGAGAATAATTTAGGAACAATTTGTTACACCAATCAGCCCAAGAGCACATCTTTGGGGTGTGGGAGGAAACCGGAGCACCCAGAGAAAACCCACGCAAGCACGGGGAGAATGCGCAAACTCCCACAGACACTGGCCCAAATCCATGTATCTGCACAGCTAACAGTGATAGCCACTGAGCTGTCGTGTTGCCCATCTGCTGGTCCAGTTTAAGCGTACACAAACGACGTGAAGCAACAAGTGACCCTATGTGACTTCACATACCATTTCTATGTTTTCACCCCAGGGTAGGGTTCACAATAAGCCGTATCGGCGTGTGTGGGGAGTGTGGCTAAGGAAGCAGCAAATTAGGAGACCTGCTTTGGTTCTCCAATTCAGTAACCCCGACCTAAAAGTGTTTGAAGCTCGCCCTAATCCCATCCTGTTCTCCATCAGCAACTCTCCCCTCACCCCATGCCAGCCCATGCTCCCTCAGATTGCCAATGCCACTTCACTGCCTCTATATATCCTTCATGCCTAATGTGCGGAACATATTATAACATTCTGTCCCCTTCACAATCTACATATATTTATCATCAGTGGGGAAAACCCCATTTCCTTCCAAACCAACCTTCCCCATCTTTAAAAGTCCCTTACCTACTCAAACCCTCCCAACCCAACACCCTGGACCTACTTGCTGTAAGGAACTAAGGTTTTTTTTTGGCTCGAAGTCCCAATTGACACTCAATAACTCTGCAGGGCTCGGTTTGAGTGCGCACTTGCTGGAACTAAGGCAAATGTGGAAAGCAGGAACGCTAGCCGACAGGAGGGGGCGGGGGGAGGGGGGGCGGGTGGTGGAGGGTGGTGAGGAGAGTAAGTTGGCCTCCAATTGGGTTGAGTATTTTTCAGCCCAATATGTAGAAAACATTCACGTTTGTGTTGACAAACAACATTCTAGTCACACTAGTACCAGGTGGCAGGGGGCACGGTGCTTAGCACTATTGCCTCACAACAGCAGGGACTTGAGTTCAATTCTAGCCTTAGGTGGAGTTTGTATATTCTCCCCATGTCTGTGTGGGTTTCCTGTGCGTGCTCTCGTTTCCTTTTACAGTCCAAAGATGTGCTGGTTAGGCAGATTGGCCATGCTAAATTGCCCCTTAGTGCCTGTGAATGGATTAGCCATGGTAAATGTGTAGGGTTATGGGGATAAGATGTTTAAGATACTCTTTGGTACTGACTCAGTGGGCCGAATAACTTCCGTCTGCACTGTAAGGAGTCTATGATGCTAATGACCAGCTCTACCAATGGCATCTAGTCATCTGCCCTTGACATTCAATGTCATTACCAACGCAAAATACCTCACCGTCAACCAGAAACACAACTGGACCAATCACATAAACATTGTGGCTGAAGGAACAGTCATTGGCTGGCATTCCAGCATTAAGTGATTCACCACCTGACTCCCCAAAGCCTGTCGACTATCTAGAGGACAACGTACAGGGGTGTGATGGACTACACCGCGCTTGTCTGGGACAGTACAGTTCCATTAACACTCAATAAGTCCAACACCATCCCTAACAAAACAACCTGCTTCATGAGCATCCCATCTGAAACATTCATTAGCTTGAATCCTCTCCCTCCACTTCCACTGCACAGCAGCTACAGTATGTACCATCTACAAGATGCACTGCAGCAACTCACCAAGGCTTTTTCAACAGCATACGCATGACCTCTCATACTGAGAAGGGCAAGGCTTGCAGGTCTGATGGGACCAGCACAGCTTCCAGTTCCCTCCAACTTCCACACAGCCTCACTTGGAAATTTATCGCTATTTCCTTATTGTCAATGGGTCAAAAAATTCTGGAACTCCTTAGCTCACAGAACCATTCCCACATGGGCTGCAGAGGTTCAAGGAAACAACTCACCATTATCTTCTCAAGGGCAATTCTGAGTGAGAAGTAAATACAAGCCTTGCTATTGGTGCATACACATTGAATAAAAAGGACACATCGCTACTATTTTGTGTTCCAAGAGCCCCGAAACATTTTATAAGCATTAACAATATAAGGATCGTCATTTATTGTGGAGGGGATCACAGTCCAGCTGAAGTTTTCTTCTGTCAACATCCTGGGCCATACAGTACTGGAGTAAACCTAATGAGCTGGAAATGCGGACTGAGCCAAAACAAACGTAACACTGATGTCATACGTAAGCCACACACTGGATCCATGAGGTTACTCACGGATTGCGGTTGATGAAGACATCCATCACCAGGCTACAAAAGTCTGTCACATTACTGACAATTCTTTTTTTGGCTATGTCTCCCGATTTCCACATTTGCCTTAGTTCCAGCAAGTACGCACTCAAACCAAGCTTTAAAAGGAGAAATGCAAGCCACTCAGGAGGTCAAACTCAGTCACGTTCCCTCATCCAGCTGTGTTTTTATATCCTAGCGATCAAACTGGCCAGAGAGTGATGCAATAGAATTGATGGGAAAACTTGGCTTAGTGTCAGAAAATTGACATGCTCTGTATCCTAATTTGAAAATCCCCAACTCTCCCAAATTTTGACGATTTGCTTTTATTCACTTACTTCAAGAATAAAAGTTTTACTTCAAAAATACATTTGGTCAAATTGTTGCACCATTGCATTTGGAAGTATGGGAAGTTTATTGGCTAATACAAAGAAAGCAGTCAACATTAAGTTGTTGCCATACTGGATACACTTATTATTCTTTGTTTTGTTACAATCCAATTAGGGATCAGTAACCTTTTATTTAAAGTAGATGATGTTTGAAATCCCAAGTAGTTAATAAAAGAATAAAGCTGCAAAATTGCATAGTTTTAAACAAACAAAAGAAACTTTACTGTACAAATTCAGAAAGTAAGACAATTACAATATCTATCTTGTATCTAAAATTCCAAATTAACATGAGATAAATATGGTTTAACTGACAAAAACTGTGGTCAAACACAAAACTGCACAATCAATGACAAATGCAACCAAGACAGACCCCACAGACTTCACAGCAATGCACTCAGAAAGCATTCTTTGTGGTTGTATCACACAGCTTGTTATGGCTCCTGCTCTGTCTAAGACCACAAGAATCTACAAAGGATCATGAACAAAGCCCAGTCCATCACGCAAACCAGCCTCCCATCCATTGATACTGGCACTTCGAACTGCCTCGGAAAAGCAGCTAGCATAATCAAGAACCCCATGCACCCCGGACATACTCCCTTTCACCATCATCTAATGTGAAAAAGATACAAAAGTCTGAGGACATGCACCAACCAACTCCAGAACAAGTTCTTCCCTGCTACCATCAGACTTTTGAATGGATCTTCCTCGCATTAAGTTGATCTTTCTCCACACCCTAGCTATGACTGTAACATTACAGTCTGCACTCTCTCCTTTCCTTCTCTATGTGTGGTATGCTTTGCCTGTAAAGCATGCAAGAAACACTAATACATGTAACAATAATAAATCAAATCAAATATCCTGGGTAGGGCACCTGGCTGTGATCTCTTGTGATCACACTTGCCATGTTATTTGCCTCTGTCGTTCCCTCATCGACTGCAGGTAAAGGACATTCTCCCTCCCCCTACCCTTATCCCCACAGTCCTGGAAAATCTGCAAGTCTTCCCTGTTGTCCCCAGAGCTATCCAGATACGTGGAGCTGTCTGCCAGCAAGTACACTCCACAGTTTCAATGGAAGTGACTGTGCAGAAGTTATATCTACATGAATCCATGGAAATTGTTCCCAGTCAACACAAGTGCTAAACATATGGGTTTAGCAATTTTTATACAATCAATGGTATGCAGTTTAGCACACTGACATGAACAATGTAGTCAGGTGACCCTGACCTCGACTGTGACAGAAATATTGATATTTTTCACGAGCACGGATAAAAATTCGAAATGTGGAAGCCAAGTTTGAACCGAGCTGGACTCTGCAATTTGCAAACTGCAGAGCTGGAACAGACAGTTTTCAGCCAGCCAAGCCTGGGACAATCAAATTTCTGTCAAAACCAGACAGACCTGGAACTGCCTGGCAAGATGTTCACCGCCACATTGTTTCAGAATGAACCATTGTTTACACCTCCAGTGAACCCACTTTGTCAGAAGAATGCTACGCACACTTGGTGGCACCCCACTCAGTAGAGGCATAACGTAACAAGGACAACACTTTGACAGTTGAAGGTTCAAAACCATGTTCTGTGACCTCGAAATATGGAAAGTAGTCATTTCACTGAATCTTCCGGCCCCCACCTGATGCTAGTATTGGACACAGGCCACAGAATCTCTAAGCAGGGTGCAAAGAAGGGGGCTAAGGGGAGCAACCCGGAGCCCCAGCTCTCTCTGCTTTTTGCACCTTCTTCAATGGTGTCTTGACGGAGCACCTTTGACTGGCAGCCAAACAGCACAGCATCTCCAGCTCCTTCTACCCTGTGGTCAGCATCATCAGACTGACCAGGCTCAGAAGATCACCAGGGTGAGATGACCCAAAGACCAGAAGCAGCGCCAGATGAGAGAGGAAGCTCAAATCGATGGCTGCAGATCTGAAGCATCAGCCAACACTCAAACACTGAGGGACAGCCTGTCCCAGCCTCATTGAATGGGTAGAAACAGTCTTTTCACAGACACAGTTCAAATATAGTGAGAGGGGCCTGGTAATAGAGTGTAGTGAATCCTCTGAAGCGTGTGTCAGAAATAGATAGCTAGTGTAGATTTGGGACTGTTTACTTAGTGATTTAAGACTGTTTTCTGATGAGTCCTGTGAAAAGGATGAATATTGGTTTTCCTTGATAAGGTGTTCAATAAAGTTGTGTTTGTCTATCTTTCCATGAAATGCACCTGAGTCAAAAAGGGCTACTGCAAACTGATCAAAATTCATCAGGGTACATTTATCCACCTTCTACTTCGCAACAACAATGTTCTCAATTTTTAGAAAGTTACTGAAGTGTTTGTCCAATCCAGGCATGTTTAAATCCTGCCATCAAGCTCAAAATCAGAGGCTAAGCCCAGACTTTTAAACAGGTTTATCTTATTAACACAGTATCCACTTTTAATGATTTCCCAAAATACCATACCCCCCACTTATAGTTTCCAAAGCTTTTTAACAAAAGCATTTCTGTGCCACCCCCCACACCCCCGCCATCCCTTGAATTAATAAATCAGGTTAAGTGGTTCATTTATTGCCTGAGATGTTAAAGGATCATTGTTACAAATGCTTCCCACTTGGTTGCCTTTTTCCATTCCCACCAGAAAGATTGCATTCTCAGGAAGTGCACATTTCCTAGTCACATGTTCCCTCTTTTGTTAGCAGTTGGTAAATTTGTCCTCAAAAACTGAAGGAAGCATTCAAAGCAATCGCTCACTTTGGCAGAGAGAAAACAGAGCCTGGAGGCCTTCTTTAACCTGCTCATAAACATCAGCAACTCTCAAACTGGACCTAAACAAAACACAACGTCCAACACTATCCTATCAATTAAAATAGTTTTCAAATTCCCCATTACAGGCAGAAGAATGGAAATTAAAGCAAAATACTTAGTACACTGAATTTTATCAGTAGCTAAGAAGTTCTGCTGCCAAGGTCATCAGGTGAGCGGAACTCTCCACTCACCTGATGAAGGGTCAGAGGCCTGAAAGCTTGTGGCTTTTGCTACCAAATAAACCTCTTGGACTTTAACCTGGTGTTGTGAGACTTCTTACTGTGTTTACCCCAGTCTAACGCCGGCATCTCCACATCAACCTGCTGGGAGGCAGCCTCAGTTTACCAGTGGCCTTCCCCTGTGGGAGCAGTCCCTCCTGATGTCAGATCAGTGCCAACATCAGTAGGAGGTGGCCCTCAATTGGGATCCAAATTATGGCAGGCACTGGTAAAGTGCTACGGCAGTCTATCCGTGCCTCCCCCCCTCCACCAAATCCTCCTCTGCCATTTTTTAACTCTCCCATTTCTTTGTCCAACTCCAAAAAGCTAATAAAAGATGAAAATATTTTCTGTAAGCTCAGAACACTGTCATTTAATCGAAGCGATCCTCCACTCAAACCCAGAACCTCCCTTTTGATATATACTCATTTATCTCACATGAAGAGGATTCATCACGGTACATAGCATGAATCTGAATTTCCACATGCACCAAAACCCCACATGAATCAAAATCTGTTTCACACAATCCCTACAGTGCAGAAGGAGGCCATTCAGGCCATTGAGTCTGCCCAACCACAATCCTACCCAGGCCCTATTCCCGTACCCCACATATTTACCCTGCTAATCTTCCTGACACTAAGGTCAATTTAGCATGGCCTATCAACCTAACCCGCACATCTTTGGGCTGTGAGAGGAAACCGGAGCACCCGGAGGAAACCCACGCAGACACGAGGAGATGTGCAAACTCCACACAGACAGTGACCGTGGCTGGAATTGAACCCAAGGGGCAGCACGGTAGCAGTGGTTAGCACTGCTGCTTCACAGCTCCAGGGACCTGGGTTCGATTCCCGCCTTGGGTCACTGTCTGTGTGGAGTTTGCACATTCTCCCCGTGTCTGTGTGGGTTTCCTTCAGATGCTCCGATTTCCTCTCACAGTCCAAGATGTGCGAGTTAGGTTGATTGGCCATGCTAAAATTGCCCCTTAGTGTCCTGACATGCATAGATTAGAGGGATTAGTGGCTAAATATGTAGGGATATGGGGGTAGGACCTGGGTGGGATTGTGGTCAGTCAGACTCGATGGGCCAAATGGCCTCTTTCTGCACTCTAAGGTTTTTATTTTTATCATTCTATGAGCCTGGGTCCCTGGTGGGGTGAGGCAGCAGTGCTAATCACTGTGCCACCATACTACATGCATATATTAATTATATAAATCAAAAAAAGCCTCCAGTCCGACTGTGTCTCAAAGCTGAATTTGTATGGAGAATAAATTTTTACATGCCTCTGGTCTTCAAATTCACCTGGACTCTAAAATAAACAATATCAAAATTTACCAATGAGGGTCTTCATTTCTCTATCAATACAGCCAGCACAGTGCTGGCACAGTGGTTAGCACTGCTGCCTCACAGCGACGGGGACCCGGATTTGATTCCAGTCTCGGGTGATTGTGTGGAGTTTGCACATTCTCCCCAAGTCTGTGTGCGTTTTCAGCGGGAGCTCAAGTTTCTTTCCACAGTCCAAAGACGTTCAGGTTAGGTAGACTGACTATGATAAGTTGTCCCTTAATGTCCAAAACTCCATAGATTAGGTGGATTAGCCATGGTAAATGAGCAAGGTTACGGGAATAATGGAGAGGGGATGGCCTGGTAAGATGCTCTTTCGGAGTCAGTTCAGAGTCAGAGGGCCAAATGGCATCCTGCTGTACTGTAGGGATTCCATTGTTCATGGATCATGGGGGAGTGTGAGCTACCAAGTGTAATTGGAACTGCAAGAAAGAGTAAAAGCTTTTTATAATCTCCATCAAAGTGCAATTTTGGTGTTGAAATGGAGCAGGGCTGAATTTAGGTTATCTGTTGAGGAAATAGCCCACATTCTTGGCAACCCAGTCAACATCTGAGCTCCCTGTGTGATCTACTGGTACATGAGATGCAGATCATGCATTTTAGGCCCCTGAACCTATATCATCATTCAATGTGATTATGACTGCTCTGAGACCTGACTCCAAATACTTACCTTCAACCCATATCCTATTGATTGCATAACCTTTGTTAGTGCAATATCTACCCACCCGCTGCTTGGTATCCTTTGCATATCAGTCAGTAAGTGCTGATAGGGACGTGTCTGTATCTTACCCTGGGGACGTGTGCACCTGATTTAACTCTCAGTAACCAGTAAAGAAGGGGAGAGGACAAATGAAACAATGTTTGTTAATGCTACTGAGACACCAGTGTGTCAACAAATTGGCTAAGACCAGGGCCAGAATTCTCCGACCTAGCCCGCAATTCTCCGGTGAGTGGAGATTTGGCTGAGTGCCAGTTTCACCATTCTCATTGGCAGCAGTAGTGGGGCATACAAAAGACTGGAGAATTCTGGCCCAGGTCACCTGGAATGACAAAAGCAAATCCGAATAAAATAAAATTCTGTCTGCTAGCATCTCACGCTCGTTTTACAAGCATGACGAACGCTGACGTTTTACAAGGGTGAAGGCCTCAATTAAATGAACGTCCCTTTGCTCCCCAGTGGAAGGAAACATGCTGGCCACAATTCCCCGCTCTCGTTCACCCCGCTGCCAGTGAGAACGGAGAATTTGACGTTCAGCCAAATCTCCATTCGCAGCAGTGGAACTGGAAAATCCTAGCCACAGGCGAGATTGGAAAACTCTGGCAGCTGTCTATGCTGAATCACTGCATGGTTCTGTCTAAAGTATTTTGCGGATTCTTTTTCCACAGCACAGCAGCAGAAGGAAGGAATGAGCAGGTGGAGAATACTCCAAAGTAACATTGTTTTTCGTTAATGTATTGTTGGTGAGCAGAAAACAAATCATAGCTTTGCTCCTTCCACTTACTAAAGTTCACCGTATCTTTATTTGAATCACAGCAATGTATTAACTCTGCAGCTTAACAGTAGAGTCACAAAATTATAACAAGAAACTAAAGGGAACTGACAGATTGAAGTCACAATATTCACCATCCTTAAATTGGTTTCTCTAGGCCCGATTAACGTGACAACATTTGAGAGGTTTTGGCTCCTTCTGTTGCAATAGTTCTCTATTTTACTGTCCAATTTCCCTAGCCATGAGTTATTACCGCATCTGGGATGTTGTTATTCTCTCGGTCAGGAGAGAAAGAAAGTCAAATTCACAACTATCCCAGTGAAAGCATCAATAACTAAATGTGTGTGAGGAGCAGTTTGTCCCTTCGACCGACATTCCTTCATCCTTAGCAGCGTCCTGAGAGAATTTCAGCCAGCTTACATTTGCGGGCTGAGCATTGTGTGTATTTTATTTACAATGCCAATAATTCAGGACTTTTCAGTTCAGATTGCATCAGTAATGTACTAGAACACTGATGTGGTTGAGTGGAATCCTTCCCTTTATCTACACACGCATACAAAAACAATTTATAAAGCATTTGATCATATCGCAGATGAAAGAACTTTAAGAATGGGACATCTAAACAAATTAATCTTGAGAGACATCCACTTGTTTCAGAGCTAATCTACAGCCGTTGAACTTCTGTGACCATTTAGTGTGATAACAATTCAGGATTTGATATGAGCAACATTGGGCTGCAGATAAGACAGAACGGAAAGCCAAGTATTGTACTGTACTTTCTCAAGCTTGCTACCTCCTCATGAATCTCCCTGCCCACAGTATGACTGGAGCTACAAGGGGGTGGGGAGTGGCTGTGTGATGCAGGGTGAGGGAAAAATTTCCTTGGACATTTGAACTAGGCTTTCATAGGGTACTTAAGTCCATTACTGAAGCACAGAAAGAGCAGTCACTGACTTGGTAATCATAAATTAACGCCCAAAGATGTGATGGGAAAGATGTAATGTCCTAACTATGTGCAGGGTTGTGGGTTTTAATCAACAAGGAAAGGATGTGATCTGCACACATAGGGCAGAATTCTCCAGCCATGCTGGTCTAAAAACCAGAAATTTCTGCCCAACTCTCAATGGGTCTTCACATTGACCACAACCTGCCTGTTACAATTGCAGTGACAGGCAGGGTGGGAGAATTCCGGCCATAGATACCAAATAATAACAGATTTATTGTAAGAGCTGTTGCCTGTACAGAGTAGAAAATTAAACTAAAGATCAAAACACCCCAATGACATCGCCATCAAATCATGTGATGGCTCTTAACTATATATATATAAAACAATAGGTAAATTAAATTAACATGTTATGAAAGTTGAACCTCATAACATTCAGCTTAATCTTTAGACTTTCGAGGTTTGTTTATCTCCATTGAGACAGTGATATGGTGCAGCAGTAAGCCTAAACACCTCCTGCATACAGTATGTCAAATGATTGACTAGATTTACTGCCCTTAATTACTATTCATCCACAATGGAAGCACTGTTCATCTACAAAATAAACTGTGAGCAATAACTGGAACCTTTCAGAGAGCGTGGGGTAACACATTTCTGTCAAAGTTGGAGCAGATGTATACTGAAAAAAACACATTTTTAAACCCAGGGAATTACCCAGCTACTGACATCAAAGTCTTGTAAAAAAAGTGATCTAGACAGTGGTCCTGGAGTTACCTAGTCTTCCAGTGCGCTTCCCCTGAAATTGGCCAAGCCAATGGAAAAGTTTGAGGCATTTTCAAGTACAAATGGCATTGAGCACGAGTTGAGCTACTTAGATCATTTGTGTTAGTTTAAAATATATCCCAGGAAGACGACACACAGGCCAAGTCACCTTGAGGGGGGGGGGGGAATAGTTAAGCAGGCCACCAAGGATATCCAAGATAGATGCCCATCGATCAGGAGGAGTTGGGAGAGGCTAGTGTGGGAATATGGCTACTGTGTGTGAGAGAGAATGGAGTGAAGCCTATTGGAAAGGTACTCATCTCAGGGAATGTGCATGGATGGACCAAATGTTTTGTTCTTTTTCTACTACCATTCCCATTTCTTTTGTACTTTAACACCCCGCTCTCCACCCCCTCCCTGTAATCTATTCTCAATCTTGTCTTTTTGCTCCAACAGCTCTTTCTTCCTCCTTTTTTTCAACAGTTTGTGCAATGACTGGAACTTTCAAACCTGACAGGGTGTAATGTGGGCAGAGGAGGAACAATTGTTCATTATTCATCCCATTAATTTCCCTTCTCATTGACTTCAGTGGATTTCCAATCCAGTATCACTGCAAATTAAAATGATAACCTTTGTGCTGAGTGTAAAAAAAAACAAATCACATGGGATGGACTCTTCCCAAAAACATTCAAAGTGTCAGAAGGGGGCGAGTTTGGTACTGCAATCTTCCCACCTTCAGTCAGTATTTTTGACAGTTGGGAGCTTTGCGCCGGCAGGGAGAGGGATGGAACTTAAACAGTGGGAAAGCTGGCTGCAGCGCGCTTGGGTGCCGTTGAACAGGGCACCCCAATCTTCCAGTGAACTAGGAACACCTTCTCCCCACTCCTCTCCGACGATTCCATGCTGTCCCCAGGATGACCCCCTCCATGACCCACCTCTGCATGGTTTAAGTGAACGGTTTGGTTGTTTAGCTCAGGAGGTTGGATTTCTCACAAATAGTGGGCAGAGCAGTGGCACAATGGCTAACGCAGCTGCCTCACAACACCAGGGACCCAGGTTCAATTCCTGGCATGGGTCACTGTCTGTGAGGAGTTTGTACATTCTCCCTGTGTCTGCGTGGGTTTCCCCTAGGTGCTCTGGTTTCCTCCCACACTTCAAAAACGTGCAAGTTAGGTGGATTGGCCATGCTAAATTATCCATTAGTGTTGGTGGATTAGCAGGGTAAATATGAGGGGTTACAGGAATAGGGCATGGATGGGATTATCATCAGTGTAGTCAATGGGCCGAATGGCCTCCAACTGCATTGTAGGGATTCTATTCTATGATTCTAAGGTGTGGCAACTAGAGGATTTTTACAGTAACCTCACTGCAGTGTTAATGTAAGCCTACTTGTGACTAATAAATAAAAACTTTAAATTTTAGTATGAAGTTACCAGAAGGACACAATGAATTTAATGTCCATATACCAGGAAAAAAGCAGATAGAAGTTTGACAAATGCAATACAAAGGTGTTCTGGTTACCATATGTAGTATCCAAGCTGAAACAGAAACAGAAAATGTTCCTGGACTCCAAACAGCAAACTCAGCATCTCTGGAGAAAACATCTCAGATGTAGAGCCTTTGTCAAGTCTGGGGTACATCACTGAACTACACTTCATCAAAAAGCAAGAGGTCAAAGAAAAGGGATCTGATGAACACAATAGGCAGAGAAATAGAATGCCTAGTAAACTGCTAAAATGGATATTAGAAGTCGATTAAATGACAAATGGGATAACGGGGGATAATGGTGGGCATAATGAGAGAGATCAAGGAAACTGAGAAACAGCACAAGCAATTGAAGAACATGAGAAATGGAAACTTGCAAAGCACAGCAATGAGAAGGCACGTCAACAGTTAGGGTACAGAATGAGTCAGTAACAGTGTTTTGACAGAAGGTCAAATAAACTCAATAAGAACTTACCTAACCCATTCCTTTGAAACAACAATTGGTACACCAATCCTACATTGGAAACACTAACTGCCAAAGGAGAAATGGGAGCTATAATTCAAGTCTGTGGTTATTTGTCCAGCTCCTCATGTAACGCCATCAGTTTCCACTTCAACTCCATGTGACATTCCCACTCGATCGTTGTTGTTGTTTCTCTTCCTAACCTACTGATACACAAGGCAGATTTTCATTAGGGTGGCACAATGATTAGCACTTTGGGGCGGCATGGTGGCAACAATGGTTAGCATTGCTGTCTCACAGTGCCAGGGACCTGGGTTCAATTCCCAGCTTGGGTTGCTGTCTGTGTGGAGTTTGCACGTTCTCCCCGTGTCTGCGTGGGTTTCCTCCAGGTGCTCCAGTTTCCTCCCACACTTCAAAAATGTGCGAGTTAGGTGGATTGGTCATGCTAAATTATCCATTAGTGTTGGGGGGGGGCTTAGCAGGGTCAACATATGGGGTTACAGGGATAGGGTCTTGGTGAGATTGTTGTTGGTGCAGACTCAATGGGCTGAGTGGCCTCCGTCTGCATGGTAGGGATTCTATGATTCTTCTGTTCCCTTAGTGAGATGTGGCCTGCATCAAGTCTCTCACCATTCAGAGACTTATAACTTGAAGGGCTCCACTCCACATCAAGCATGGCTAAGCAGGAGTCTCTCCTGCTATTATCACCAGACATTGGCATGTTGGAAGGATGAATGTATCTTTTTTTAGACATTAAGTCCTTGGCATGGGACTCGAACACAGTAAAAAGTCTGACAACACCAGGTTTTAGTCCAACCTATTTATTTGATAATATACTCACAAGCTTTCGAGGGACACCCTCTTCGTCAGGTGAATGGAGGTGAATGGAGAACTCTCCATTCACCTGACGAAGAGGGTGTCCCTCGAAAGCTTGTGAGTATATTATCAAATAAATAGGTTGGACTAAAACCTGGTGTTGTCAGACTTTTTACTGTGTTTACGCCAGTCCAACGCCGGCATACCCACATCATGGGACTCGAACCCAGAGCTTCTGGTTCAGAGGCAACGATGCTATCCGTTGTACCACAAGACCCCTACGCACATTCTGACCTGGTCTTTATTTTAATTATGCTCAATGTGACCTCAGGAAGCAACATCTCATTTTCGGACTAGGCATTTTGCAGCAGTTAATGTTCACTTTAAATACATCAATAACTCTACTCCAGCCTTCTGCTCTTTGAGCTCTATCTTTCCTCACAGCCAGTTCATTTTACATTGGGATAATTCTCCTTTTTCTCTTGCAGCCAGTCCAATGTATCTGTTTCAAAATATGATCAGGCTCTTTTTGCCGAGTTCTGACGAGCCAGTTTTAAAGATCTGGTATAACTTCTATGGCTTTCACTTCACTTTTCAGGTTACATAGCCGAATATGTTCATTTATATTTTAATTGCTTCTCTGCTTTATCTCAGTCTTGCAAGTTACAAGCTTTGAATTATTTTCTAGTCGCCTTGCGTCCCCCTGTACTAATTCTATTCTCTTCATTATCAGCTATTCATCATACTTTACATTTGCTGTTATTAAACTTAATTTAGAATTTGTGACTCCTGTAATCCTTCTACAATTCATCAACTGAATCCTACATTCCTGCTGTTATACAGTTTTAAGGGTTGTCTGGAAATTTAACAAGCTTGTGATTAGTGCCTGTATTCTGTTACGAACCCCCCTCTGTGGTGAGCCATAACGTGAAAGAACAGAAATTTCCAAGCAACCCCCATGGAAAATCCTGAAGGACAGAATTTCACTTTTCTTAAAAAAAACCTTTTACTATAGCAATCAAACTGAAATCAACATAGATTAAACATGACTTAACAAGCAAATGTTATTCCGTAGGGACCATAAAATTGCACGTTGAACAGCCTGTACATTGAAAGTAGGCCTCCCAAATTTATTTAGCAGTTCCTTTAGCATTCACTGCAAAATTCTATCAAACTTCCCAGGCAAAGTTTCAGCTTCTTTATTCAAGCAGAGTTAGGGTCCCAACTGCAGCAGCTTTACCTCCCTATTCACCTCCCCTCTCCTGCCTCCCTGAGTTCCAGAGGTACAATGTTAACCAATCGCCACACCTCGTCAGATCCTCATGGCACATCCCCAGGATCAGCTATTTTAAGTCTTCCTCTCCAACTTTGCACCTTAGTTGCATGACACACACAGCCTCACAGTCACTTTCCTATTTCCCTGCGGCTAAAGAACCCATTGGCTGGGATTTTATGATCTGGTTCGGGTAAGGGCTTGTAAAACCCCACCCAAGGCCAATGGAGATTTCCGTTCTGCAAGCCCTCACTGAGGCAGTAGAGTTCTAGCCATTTGTCTCACCCACAGTCCGCTTCTCTTTTTTTCCTGAATAGAAACTACCTTTTCCCCTTCCTGTGTCTACCTACAGGATGAAATTTGATCCCTCAGCCTGTTCTTTTGAATTAGTTTCCGTTTCCCTAGCACCTGAGCCAGAAATTTCTCAGAAATAGGGGGCAGCATATGATGGTGCGGGGGCGGGGGGGGGGATATACAGCTTACACCCACTCCCCTGGAAGCAAAGTTAGTGTGAACATAAGAACATAAGCAATAGGAGCTGGAGTAGGCGATCTAGCCCCTCGAGTCTGCCCTGCCATTCAATAAGATCATGGCTGATCTGATAGTGGTTCAGTTCCACTTACCCGCCTGCTCCCTATAACCCTTAATTCCCTTATTGGTCAAAATCTATCTAACTGTGACTTAAATATATTTAACAAGGTAGCTTCTACTGCTTCAGTGTGGAGCTGACTACTGAATGCCAGTCCACTCCATAGCCAGGACGCATTGGGGATGGGCTAATCAGGCTGCTTGTGGACCTCCTGCCCCTCAGTGGGGAACAAGTTACATGCCCGAGCTCTGTCAGACAATTCAATTATCTGGCAACAGGTGGGTAGGAAGAAAATCTTAGGGCGTCACTCCCTGAAAATAAAACCCCACTTCCTTCTCAATCTTTTAAATAAATTATTTTCAAAAACAGCTTGCCTATTCCTATGTCTATGCCAACCGTAGTGTGATGTGAGCAGCGTAATATCGGGGTCTAATGGATTGGTAACCAGCTTAAATGACCCTTCATTATTTTAATATGGCAGGTGGGCTGTCGATTGCAGCTCATCTCTTGTAATATTGGACTGAGCACGGAGCTCAGGAAGGTGGTGGGGTTACATGACAGAATATATGAAACTATATGGCAGAAAATGTCACCATTGTCATCAGCGGGCACTGCTTTTCCCGCCCCGACATTGGACTTTTACCAAATATGGGAGAAAATCTCACCCTTAGTTTCACTTTTGTGAGAGCTTGTGTCAAATGTAGTCTTTAAAACCAATGTCATTCACAAGGAAAAAGATTCAAGCAATGACCTGTGCTGCACCCTATTAACACTTCCCTCAGTCACTGCGCCTCTGACAAGCATTCATCTCCATTTTCTGATTTGGTTCTTCATTCTACCTAAAATCCTCCTAGGTTCTAAATGGATCTGAGTGAAATCGGAATGAAAATACAAATAAACTGTATCAGGTGCAACATATCAGCAGCAACATATCCTCAAAACAGGTCTCTGAGGCTGGAGTGTTCTATTGTTTAACACAGATATCAGACTATAACAACTGCTCCATTTCTTTTTGGCCAAATTGGGATTTCTTTTCGCAACATTTTTCTCAGAGGTTTAACAATTGTTGTCTTAAATCCTGAACCAAAAGCACAGGACCTATGGAGTCTTTGTAACTCTTAAATCTAAAGAATCGCTATATTCCTGGCACACTCTCTTGCTCTGTAGCTTGGATTGCTTTATTGATCCATTCAGATTCTTTAATTTTTATGATCCATCTCTGGACTCAAACAATTTCTCACAGGCATATTTGCATTTTTTCTGTGGTAAGGGCAAGTCACATTTTAAACAAGTTTTTAACAAGTGTTTGATAAAAGCCAGTTTGTGAATTTTCATCCTGACATGCTGATTTTTAAAAATCTCTGTCTTTCAATTTTATCGGAAAAAATGGAACCTCTCCCCATTTCCTCGTGGTGACGGAGGCTTCCAACGTGATTTGGGTTTTATCGTCATTTCCTGAGGCATCAAGGACTATGTCAACAGTTAAACTCAAACAATTAACACAAGCAACATATGCGCTTTGTTTAAATTCAGGACAATTGTGTGGCGCTAATAACCACTGCACAACGTTAATATTAACCATAATGTTGTGACAGGCTTATTCTAGGTGACTGCAAAGGGAGGAGGTCTATTCATTTGGATCGAATTCTCTGAAGACTCTGAATTTCAGTCAGGGCAAAGCATTTCTTGTGAGATGCATTGCAATACTCTGGTATGCTAGTCCCCAACATAAATCACATACAAGGAGAAAAGTTAAAAGTATTTCTGAGCTCTGACAAAGGGTCATCTGGACTCGAAACATCAGCTCTTTTCTCTCTTTACAGATGCTTCCAGGCAGTGTAGGATTTTCCAGCATTTTCTCTTTCGGTTTCAGATTCCAGCATCAGCAGTAATTTGCTTTTATTAAAGATAGAAGTATTCTTTCAGCAGGTCCCTTTATGTTGTGTCTGGCCCCTTTACGGGGGCGATCAGCTAGCAGGATCACATGACTTTGGAAAATGAACCAAGGGTGGGGGCTCACCCTAACAAGTGCAAGCTTCTGTCTCAGATTAATACCAGACTTTGACATGCAGCCACAAAGTTACAAGTATCTGTAAGACAGTATGTTGTAAATAGACATTAGTTGTTTTATATCTAGCTGATGACCCAAAGTTATGACTCTTTATTAGACATATGACACGTTCTATGGCTTGGTAGGTATGGATGCGATCGGCGCAACTTGTGGGCCGAAGGGCCTGTTTGTGCTGTAGTGTTCTATGTTCTATGCTGAGATGGCAACCTGTTACAGTACCAGCCGGCTGTCTCTTGATTCGAGGCTGGCACCTTCTTAAGGGTTGCAAGTTTCTGCTATAGAACTTTGAGCTGTGAACTTCTGAATGAATGAGTTGATTTTCAGCCAACAGATCTGAGGGCACCGGATACAGCTTTATGGACAAGCTGTGGCTGTAATGCGTGATTGGTAACAAGATCCTCCCAGTCCTGAAGGTCAATGCAGCTGCACTTCCAGGGAGAGATTCAGACTGCCTTAGAAGCGTTACCGTTGGCCTTTCGAAGGTTGAAACAACAGGACTCAGCAGGGAGGTGATTTCAATCTCACTGAATGGTGGAACAAGCTCAGGTGACTTACTCCAGCCTCCGGTTCCTGTGTTCCGCGAGGTGACACAGGGAATGCAGATGTGGCCTGGGTTGGAATGCAGACAATCTGCATAGAACGTAAATTCAAAGTGAGCTACTAGAGCACATAATGTTCCACCCTCAACAGCTCAATCTTTTCAGCATCTGTACTCTGCACGGCTAAACAGAGTATTCTAAATATAGTCAACTAAGTACACATTAGTAATGCAGGGGGCATTTATTGTACCCTAAAGCACCAATCACAGATTTGCTACCATTATTTATTCAGCATGTTTTGGGAAGACTTGATAAGAATAATACATCAGATTCAGGGCTGTGACCCATTAGTTCTTCAATATGAGGCGGAAAATACAAGTTTATAAAATTAAATGTGTGTCAAAAGTTCCTCGTCTGGCTGGGTAATTTGATACTTAGAGCCACGATAGAAGGGGCTTAGCCAAATACAAGGACAAACATAACAAGCGAAGAAATCTCAATATCTGCAGGATGGGGTGTGAGAAAGGTCAGATGGTCAAGCAATGGGCTCATTAGACAAAGATTCCTGATACCATTTAATAGCGATGGGCTTGATTCAGCGAGTATTCCCAAAGGATGCGACAGGATGGGTGTCTCCAGAATCAATACACCGATTCCCACAACACTCACTCAGCACAAAGAAATTCAAACAAATGAATGCCAAGTTCACAGCTCTAAGCCAATTGTAACTTATTCAGCCCCTGATTTAAGTTTCATATTTGTGTTAGCAAATCCACACTGTGTGGAACTGCTGCCAATGGGGGTGCAATAATTAATTGGTCCAACCCCTACAGGGGCACAGGAGAAGAATGAACAAAATCAAAGGGCATTGTCCTGGCCTGTTCCTGGCTGTTTCTGAGAGAGCGACTTGGAGCAGGATTCTCATCCACTGACTAAGGAATGTTACAAAGCACATTGGAGGAAGGATAAAGAGAACGTGTGTAGTCAGTAAGTGAGTCTGGACACCAACAAGACAATACTTGTTCATTCAAGTTTAGGTTAGGTTTACTTATCTGAGTTCCGGAAGAGAGACATACATTTCCCTAGGAATAATCAACTGCTCAACCCTATTTGACATCTCTTCAAAGAGTCATTGTTCACATTATTAGCACCTATACTGCCCATCATTAGACCAGTTACTTTCCTGTTCCTCTGAGACATAACAATGAAGACCCATTGGCTGGTCCAGTGGCAAAGATTGATGTCAGTAAATTCATCTAAAATTTGTTACACGAAAGAAATTCTCTGCACGGAATCCAATAACAAATTAGTGTACATTATTCGACTCCTGAGTACAACCTACAATATCCTTGTCATAACTGAATGTTAACCATCTTATAAATTCAATTCTAAGCATTCCCTGTTGTATAAGTTGACCTTTTAAGTTCAGGTAAGAATAGTAAATGTTTTATTTTTTTCCATTGATATTTCCCACATCAGGGCTGGAATTTTCCAGCTGTTCATGCCCCGCTGCATGCAAGGATGGAGAATTTGGAGCTCAGCCAAATCTCCATTCACTACAGCAGGACCAGAAATCGCACTGGTGTGAATGGTGTGAAAACCCTGGCCCTACTCTCTTTCAGAGTTGGGAGGTGAATTGGTCTAAATATTGGCCAGCTGTAATGAAGTTCTACATTGAGCCAAGAGGTGGAAATGGAGAGAGGGCCGTGGAATTTTTTTTTAAAACCAAATTTCCATCCCACCACTCCAGAAGTGATGGTGTGATTGACACCAGGAGACATTAACAGTGGGGCGGCTCAACTGACATACAGGAAACCTTGTTCAGAATTTTCCAGCTATTCCCACAGCAGGGATCTTCCAGTCCTGCTGAAGTAAACTCTTGCCACAGGTTCCCCAATGGCGGCACGAGCAAATAATGTAAATCACAAAGGACTTTGGCGGGACTGGAAGATCTCACTAAGGGCCAATGGTAAGCCGCCTTCGCCACAGGAAAACCTGCCCCTGGGTGGGGGCACGCAGTCGCTGAAGAATTCACCCCTTATCCACTAGAGAGGAAAGAGTTTGACTTGAAGCTCAGAGCAAGCTTTGAACAGAAAACAAAATGGAACATTCTAAACATCACAACTTCTTGCAGCAGCAATAAAATAATCTTCGAGTGTCTCACCCTGACATTTAACAATTATTCTTTCCACTAATCCCAACAGTATCATCCAAACAGATTTCTTTGGGGAGTATTTACCCACACAGTAGGAGGTTAAACCACTTTATGAAAGGCTGCCAATTTATGCCATCAGGAAATGTTATAACTTTTTTTAAACTATGTATTGAACTGATGCAAAACTGCTTTAGAAATTTCAGAAGTGTAAAACAAAACTGTACCATATTTTATTGGAAGCAAGTATAAAGTTGTTGGCTAGGTGACTAAGCTGCAGGAATGTTTCTGCTGTTACTGCAACATTGAGTGCAGGCGTGCAAATATATACTTGGACTACCCAAAATCAAAAACTCATCACTGCTTTCTCAATCCAACCCTATGTAACAAAACTGTGGAGCTTTCCTTAAGGAAAATTCTTGTTGCTTTCCTGCTAATGTCTCAGGTAGCTGAGCCAGAAGAATAGGCACATTGACAAGAATTTTGCCAGTACATCTGCCCTGGAATTGGGATGGTCAAGGCTCGCAGAACAGCATTCTCCTTGGACCTCAGGTGGGATCTTACAAGCCTCTGGTGGGCAAGACAGTAAAATTCCACCCATAGACTGGGAGGTCCCACAGTTGTCGGCCAAGTCTGTACTTCAACTTTGTAGTTGGAATGAAGAGTAGGGCGACTGCAACTGGTATCAATATTCTCAGGAGAGGGGAAAATGTACATGGGCTCTGTAGTGATTGTGGTGTCTGTTTCTTTAATACAGCACAGCAGAAGGGCGTCACTGGCTTGAGGAACCAATGGGGACCAAGAGCGAGTGATCACCCCAGAGGGTTGAGTCCTCTCTTGGGCAGTATACATCTAGAAGTCATGTAAGGACTGGAGTAGCTGGGGAGGCTGCTCTATTGCAGCCTTGGGCTACAAGGTCCTGTACAAAATTTCTCTTTATCAATAAAGTTCCAGTGTGCCACATTATTACAGGTTCCTTCTCCAGATCACCATGAAGGGACCCCAGACTATAAAATACATATGACATTGATGGGTAAATGGCCTATAGACACCACTCATGACAACAGCAGCACACATAGATCAGAAGGTGCCATGTCTGACCCACAGGGGGAAATCTACCCATCTTGCCTGCCATGGGAATCGTTGTGGGTGGTGGGGTGGGGGCAGACTATGCAAAGGTCCATTGTGCTCGGGTGGGATTTTACATTTTGGGGTGAGCAGAGCCAGAAAATCCCACCCATAGTCTAAAAACTAGACTATGACCTAGACTATAATCTAAAAACCAGACTAGATTAAAAACTAAAAACAATTTAGCCAGTCTTCCCATTTCTGACTGTTGTCCATAGATCTTGCTGAAAGTCCACGGTTGATTCTTGCTACTCACTGGCCATAGAGCTGCAGCCCAGAATAAGCTAATTGGAGAAATGTTTACCTTCACTGTCTGACTGACAGATCAAATCAGCCACTCATTTCAATAGAATGAACAGCAAGCTGAAGGAGATATATCCTGCAGCTCTGCGACAATAGATCAATCCTCGCTGCCAAATTACCACACAGGCAGTGAAGGCAAAAAAAAGTATCTCAGTGCCTCCCAGAGGGGTGAGGAAGAAAAGCAGGAAAGTTCTGGAAAAATCAAAAAAGGTGCAATTTCTCAAAAAAACAATCTACTTGAAGCAACAATTTCAAATGTCATCAGAGCTTTACAAAATCTAACGTCTTACTAGAATTCAAATGTTGGATTTATGATGTGAAATGATAGCGGAGGTCATATTAGTGTACCAAAAATGAAAACGGCACCCGGTGGGTGGCCCCAGTTATCAAATTGCTATGATTGCATTGGAACAAGTGTCAGTAAGGGTGAAACAGAGTAATGCAAGTAAAGGGTTTGAACAGGGACACAATAATGTTGGACACCGAATTGGTGTTAAGATCATTTTTAAACAAGATTGGAGTTCTCTAAACAGTCTGGCCTCCATATTATAAAGGAAGGATATAGAGGCACCTGCAAGGTGCAGTGAAGATTCACTTGAATGACACTTGAACTTAATGGTTATCAGAAAAGATTGAATAGACTAGAAAAGAGAATGAGCTGCTCCAGTACTTAAGATTATGAAAGGGTTGATTGAGTGTGTGCAGTGAAGATATTTGCAATGGCAGAGAATACCAGAACTCGGGGGCACAGATATAAGCTGGTCTTTAATAAATCCCATGGGGAATTCATGTGACAATCCTTTACCCAGACACTGGTAAGAATGTGACACTCACTATAGGGTGGAATTTTCCTACAAGTTGTCAGAGTGTCAGTCTCTGGCTGAAAACCAGTGTTCATTTGTTCAAATGCATAGCCAAGTTTTCAGATCAGATCTTGAGCAACTGTGACAAAAGAAATCTGGGGGACATGGTTAATGTCGTCACACTGGCAGGGTGGAGCCTGATAACAGCCGACTAGATCTAACTCCACAGAGATTGGATGGCCCTCCTTAAGCAGTACCCCATTCAATGCTGGAGTCAAACTTATCTCTTTCCATCCTCCCACGAACATGGAGAAACACCCCATAGAGCATGAAGGACCACACCCCTGACCATGCATCGGGGCAAACCCATTCCCAAGCCACAAAGGTAGCAGGGGCTCCCACCAACCCTATAACTGCACAAGTGTTGGAGACCCTCTTCCAAAACCACCCACCAACGCAGCAGTAATCATAGGAACTCCCTTCACGGACAAGTCCCCCACTCCCTTCAGTGGCAAATCTTCCCCCCACTCACAAATTCCACCCCCCACCCCGCCACCCTTTACTGGTAAGTGTCCCCCCAACCCCCACACACCTTCACGGGCAAGATTCCATTACTATTTATGTTCAGAGTGGACACTGGCACAAGATCGCCTCCCAACCCCCGAGGCAGAAAGTAGTTGGGGTGAATAGGACAAACACAATCAAATAATTACTAGATAAACATCTGAGGAAGAAAGGGACAGAAGGATGAATTAGTTAGATCACTTTTCTCTTGGAAGAAAAAAGGCTGAGTAGTGATGAAATAGTGGTCTTTACAATTTTGAGAAGTTTTGATAGAGTGGATACAAAGAGAATTCCCAGGCCAGAAATGACATTTACAAGGGATAAGTTTGAAATAAGGGGAGAAAGGTTCAGTGTGGGGGAAGTTTTTTACATAGAGGTTCTGGCTTGCACTGCCAAGTGAGGTGGTTGAGACAGATACATTGGCGACATTTAAGATTTATCTTGATTGACACATGAACAGATGGTGAATAGAGGGATACAAGTGGTTGATCTAGATAGGACAACGTGCGGTGCAGGCTTGGTGGGCCAAAGGGCCTGTACCTGTGCTGTACTGCTCTTTGTTCTTTGTTCAATGTTTCCTGGTGTGAGGAAGAGCAGAACCAGAGGCTGTCAATATAAAATAGTCACCGAGAAATCCAATAGGGAATTCAGGAGAAACTTTGTTACCAAAGCAATTGAAAGAGTGGAACTCGCAACCACAGGAATTCAAGTGAATAACACAGATGCATTTACGAAGAAGCTAGACAAACATATCTAGAGGACTATGAGAAATATTTCGATGAAGAAAGAGGCTCAAATGGATACAGTGAGTCAGATGGTTTGTACCGGCATGTAGCAATTGTCCTTTTAAGGGCAACAGAGCAGGTTAAGGGCCACTGGGTCAGGGTTGACAGTAGTAGGACTAACCCAGAAAGTGTGGGTCACAGCAGGAGAGGAATTAATGGACAGCACTGATGTATCCACACTCACTGCAGGCAGACAAGACAAAACACAAATAACTACACCTCAGATAGCACTAAAACAGTCACACCCCAGGTGGTGTCGGTCCAACATTTCAGCAACCATAAGAGAATATCAATATTTAAGGCTCCAAAAGGTCCAGAAGAACCATTGTGTCTCTGAAAACCTAATCAAATATCCAGGTGCTGAGACAATTAACATACCATTGAAATCAGTTTGACAAACATAACGCTTTGATATTGTAAATAGGTGGACAGGAGATTTCCACAAAGTGAATAAAGTTGAATCACTCAAGACAATGGAACCATATAATGTATTCAAAAACAGAACTGTAACCAATTCAAGGTAACAATCTGATGACCTAAGCAAAATGTAACATGTTGTAATGTAAAGAAAAGTGTATAAAGAATGTGTAATACCCAATAATCAGTAGAGTGACTCGGAAGATCAAAGAAGAACAAAGAACAAAAACAGCCCGGGAAACAGGCCCTTCGGCCCAACGAGCCCACGCCGCCATTCTGTAGTTACAGCCACACATTCTACTCTTCCTCTCACATGTTGAATAAAGCCGTTTTGTTGAAGTTCTTCATAGTCTCTGAAGACTTGTACGTTCATTCCCTCCAACAGTGACCAATCAGGACTCAAGAGCAGGGTAAACAGCTGGCGGAGGAGGAGTGCAGAGGTATTTTGGAATTAGCTTTTGAAGATCACTTGTAAATAAATCCCTTTTTGTTCTACCAGTGAAGTCTCTGAGAGTGCACCATTGCACTGTGCTATAAACACTGTACAATACTTTTGAGACCCTCTTTTGTGAGAATCAATCTTGTTCTTCCCTCAAGTAAAGAGTATATAGGCAATACAAGAACAAAATGATGCAGATGCCTGAAATCTGTGAAGGAGACAGGAAGTGCTGGAAATACTTCTTATTTATTCATTTATGGGATATGGTTATCATTAAAAAAAAACAGCATTTATTAACCATCCCTAACTGCTGAAGGGGATGGTGAGCCACTTTCTTGTATGGCTGTAGTCCATGCGGTGTGGGCAGAGTGGGTGGGAGGGAAGTTCAGGAATTTTGACTCAATGACTGTGAAGGAGCAGTGATATATTCCCGAGTCAGAATGATGTGTAACTTGGAGGGCAGTCTTTTTGGAGAGAATGCAAAAATGTTGGAATTACCCAAAAGTCTTGACAGTATCTATGGAGAGAGAAACAGAGTTTCCATTTCAGGTCTCTCCACAGTGGCTGTTAGACCTGGTATTTCCAACATTTCTGTTTTCTCTCTCATACATATACGGACTATATTAGGAACATGAGGAAAGGTTGTATGGCCAATATAGCTGTTCAGTTAATTTTAAATCACTTTCCTGAGTGTCATCCATCAGATGCAAAAGACTGAAATGGTTCGGGAGCCTGACAAGAAGGATTTTTTGACTGAGGGACTGGGCAGAGAGAAGCCAGGGAGAGGTCCTGGCTGTTACCCTCACAGGGAATTGAGAGGTATTGCCTTTGACCTTGGAAGAAGTGGTATCCCTGCTAAAGACAGATCTACTGTGTTCATGTTATGCTTCTATGACAACAGGACCTGCTGATAAGATTGCTGATGATGTCAATGATACAGAGCCAAACCTTGTAAAACAAACTGTGCTGATCATTTGAACCCTGTGCAACATCCTGTAAATCTGTGGCCATTAATGAGATGCTTGAGATAAAAAGCAAACAAAAAAGTTAATGCTGGACATCTCCAGACAATATGTGAAGTTGGCCAGCATTCTCTGCCCTCCCTGCAGTGCTTTTCTTGTTGGCGGTGTGCCGTTTGCTTTTCGGGGGGGGGGGTATCTCCCAACTCCTCTCCCCAAAATGGTAGTTCTGGAAGCCCCGAGTTGAACTTCTCAGTGTCCCCGAGTCCTACCTGGTGGTCCCGAGCAGTGCATACTGCAGAGGGTGCTGGCTGCCTGAGCACTTACCTCTGATATTCCCCCCCCCAATGCTTATGTTGTCGATGGCACTGGTATGTCGTCACATTGGTGCCCACTGAATACCTGTTGAGAGGGAAGCCCCGGAGAGAGTGCTCGGTAATGATATGCCAATGTATTAAAATGAACATTCTGTGATCCCGTGGCGTGTTTCAGGTCATTCCACTGGACAGAGGCTGGGAAGGTCAGAATCTGGAAACTGGCCAGTCCAAATTGTGCTTTCTGGATTTTGAGCACCCAGCACCATTCCCGCAGATGGAGATACAGGCTCAAATTTATAATCTTACCGCTTCCTAGTTGGGGGGGTGGTGGGGTGGGGTGATCTTGCCAAAAAAATTTCTAAGTGCCAAACAAGCATGAAAACAGGAGAGAGTTGCATCCATTTTCCCAGGCGAGCTCCCACAAGCAATCATATGGCACGTAGGAAAGAAAAATGTGGCAAAATGTGATTCTCACCAATAGGGGGAGTGGGTGGAGCCTCTTCATGCCAGGAAGCTGGCTGCTGAGTGTCAGTGTGCATGCGCCCTGATCTCTCAGTGCACCCTGTACAAGTGTACACATCCTCCTCCCCCCATCCGGTTGTCCCCCACCACCCACCCCCTCCACCCCCATGACATTGTCCTCTCCCAATCTCTGGCCTCGATGATGGCAACCCACACTTTATGCCACCACCATCTCCACCACCAACCCCCACCCCCCCCACCTCCCCACCTCACCCCCGCAAATGCTGGCCCAGATCCCCACACCAATCGCTGGCCTCGATACCCGCCCCCCTGCCTCCCTCCCTTGGCTGATAGCTGTTTGTGACCCCCTTCCAAGGCAATTTGCAGGTCCAAGCAGCACTGTCTGGTTACTCCCCCAGCGTCACGAGGGGCTTCAATGGCCTCTGATCCTACCAGCAAGGCCATCCCATCTGGTCCCCTTGAGTGAGAACCTCCATTAGTATGGCCATTAAGGCAAGTGAGTTTGAACAATTGCATCCCAGACTTACTAATAATATTAAAATGAGAAAATGGATATTTAAATCAGCCTTGCCCTCCCTAGGTGCGAGGCTGATTATACTGGCAGAACAGGGCTGGTAATACCACGAGGGGTGAGAAACCAGGCATGAAACCAATTTTTCGCCTCTTACCCAATCCTACTGGTGTGCCACACCGATTGACCAGCGAAACGAGCCAGTAAGATCACTCCCAAGGTCAATGCTTGCTTCCTAATGGCTAAAGAGGTGACCCAAGTTCACATCGCCACCTCATTATTCCATTGCACATACAATTCTAATTCCAAAAAGGCTGGTGAGGAATGATAGTTTGTTATTCTGCAGCCTGACCCTGCCATTTCACTTTATAAGTTATCAGGGCTTCGTTTCTGTCAGAAACTGGGATTGTTTTCTGTTATCCCTCACTTCCCATCTGGAGAGATGGTGGGTCAGTCTCTGCTACTGTGTTTAACAGATGGATAACTATTTATCAGAGCAGGCAGCTGAAGATATCCTGATGATTCAGAACGGTTTATTGTTACAGTGTAGTTCAGTACAAATACCATTTCCACTTTTTTCTTCCAGATCCTCTCCCTGTCCAGAAGCTACCCCTTCCTTTTTTGCTTTTATTGGAAATTTAGCACAGACATAATTTTCATGAGGACAGTAAGTGGCCCTGACATTTACTTCAACTTCTTCTTATTTGTTTGGCCACTATTTATTTTCCAGCAGTTTGTTGCTGGAGGGTAGAGATGGGCAGGCATAAATATTTGTGACAGATCATCTTGTCAGTGTTGTATTTCTGAGCGAGGATATGGAGAGAAGGCTGCAGAACATTATCCCTCAGGCACAGCCAGATGTAGAGACAACTTGTTCTGGATATTGTCGCCAGATAAGGTGTGTCCTTGACAACAACACAAACAGAAAATGTTGGAAAATCTCAGCAGGTCTGATAGCATCTGTAGGGAGAGAATAGAGCCAAAGTTTGGACTGAGGGTGACCCTTTGTCAGAGCTAGTGGGGACCATAAGTGCCCTGACAAAGGATCATCTGAACTAAGAACATAAGAAATAGGAGCAGGAGTAGGCCATCTAGCCCTTCGAGCCTGCCCTGCCATTCAATAAGATCATGGCTGATCTGAAGTGGATCAGTTCCACTTTCCCGCCCTCTCCCCATAACCCTTAATTCCCTTGTCTATCAAAAACCTATCTACTCGTGTCTTAAATATATTTAGCGAGGTAGCCTCCACCACTTCAACGGGCAGAGAATTCCAGAGATTCACCACCCTTTGAGTGAAGAAGTTCCTCCTCAACTCCGTTCTAAACTGCCCCCCCCCCCTTATCTTGAGGCTGTGCCCTCTAGTCCTGCTGTCCTTTCTGAGCGGGAAGAATCTCTCTACCTCTACCCTATCCATCCCTTTCATTATCTTATACGTCTCTATAAGATCCCCCCTCATCCTTCTAAATTCCAACGAGCACAGACTCAGTCTATTTAGTCTCTCTTCATAGTCCAACCCCCCCTCATCTCCAGTATCAGCCTAGTGAACCTCCTCTGCACTCCTTCCAAGGCCCAAATATCCTTGCGCAAGTGCGGCGACCAAAACTGCACACAGTACTCCAGCTGCGGCCTCACCAATGCCCTGTACAGTTGCAGCAAGACCTCCCTACTTTTATATTCTATCCCCCTCGCTATAAAGGCCAACATCCCATTTGCCTTCCTGACCACCTGCTGCACCTGCAGACTGGGTTTTTGTGACTCGTGCACAAGGACCCCCAGGTCCCTCTGCACCGTAGCATGCTGCAGCTTTTCGCCCTTTAAATAGTAATCCCTCCTACTATTATTCCTGCCAAAGTGGATAACCTCACACTTGCTAACATTATACTCCATCTGCCAGGTCCTCGCCCACTTGCTCAGCCTATCCAGATCCCTCTGCAGACTTTCCACACCCTCCACACAATTTGCTTTTCCACTCACCTTCATGTCATCAGCAAATTTCATCACCCTACACTCAGCCCCCTCCTCCAGATCATCTATATAAATGGTAAATAGCTGAGGCCCCAGCACTGGTCCCTACGGCACTCCACTAGTCACCAACCGCCAATCTGAATAGCACCCATTGATACCAACTCTCTGCCTCCTATTAGACCACCAATCCTCTATCCACGCTAACACCTTACCCCCAACTCCATGCCCCCTAACCTTCTGAAGCAACCTTTTGTGCGGCACCTTATCAAACGCCTTTTGAAAAATCGAGAAACACCACATTCACCGGTTCCCCTCTGTCTACCGCACTAGTCACATCCTCATAGAAATCCAATAAATTTGTCAAACACGACTTCCCCTTAACGATTCCGTGCTGCGACTGGTCTATCAAACCATTCCTTTCCAGGTCCCTCGCTATTTCTTCTTTGATGACAGATTCAAGCATTTTTCCAACAACAGATGTTAAACTAACCGGCCTATAATTCCCTGCCTTTTGCCTGCTACCTTTTTTAAACAGTGGCGTAACATTAGCCGTTTTCCAATCTTCCGGCACTTCCCCGGAATCCAGCAAAGTTTGGTAAATAATCACTAAGGCATCTACTATCACCTCCGCCATTTCCTTCAGAACCCTGGGATGCATTCCATCCGGTCCTGGGGACTTGTCCACCATCAGTCCCACTCGTCGATCAAGCACTACCTCTCTAGTGACAGTGATCACATTCAGGCCCTCAACTCCTACCATCCCTCTATCTTTAAGATCCGGCAAACTATTCACGTCCTCCTCCGTGAAGACTGAGGCAAAAAACTTATTTAAGGCCTCAGCCATTTCCTCATCCCCCACCACTAAATCCCTCCTCTCATCCTCTAAGGGTCCAACATTCACTCGAGCCAGCCTCCTCCTCTTTATATATTTATAAAAACTCTTACTGTCCTTTTTTATATTTAGTGCTAGTTTAGCTTCATAGTCTACCCTTCCTTTCTTTATCAACTTCTTAGTCAAAACTCAAAACATTGAACTCAAAACATTGGCTCTCCACAGATGCTGTCAGACCTGCTGAGATTTTCCAGCATTTTGTGTTTGTGTTTCAGATTCCAGCGTCCACAGTAGTTTAGCTTTCATCGAGGTGCATCCTTCCTCTGGCTACTTCACAGCAAAGATCACAAGTGGGGAAGTTCCCTCCTTATCCTGGATCCTTGCTTTCACACTCTCCGTGGTGTCATTCAGTTCCACCTCCAGGGTTTTCCCGGTTAGACCTTTCACAAAAGTCTGCATCCTGCCCTCTCTCAGTGACTGTCAGAACTGGAAAGGAGTAACCCAGCTTTTAAACACAGGCTTCAACAAGCGGCATCCGCTCTCAACTCACTCTGAAGCTACTACTTTACTCTTATAGGGTCCCGCATTTCTTACAATGATATCCCCTAGTTCTAGACTCTATCCCCAAGGGGAAACATAGGATTTTACCAGCTCACCCCACCCATCGATGGGCAGAGCGAGCTGGTACAGTGGCACGGAGCTGAGAAATCAGGATCACGCCCAATTTCTCACCCCTCGCAATCTTACGAGAGCCGAATTTCCTGCACAGTCAGCCCCTCACTGGAAGTGGGCGAGAGGCTGAATAAATTAGGGCAATATATTTAAATGTTTATCTGTATCTGTTTAGCGAGCCCAGTGCTCAATTGTCCGGATTCACCTGCCTTTGTGGCCTCGCTGGCAGAGGGTCTCCCTGATGAGAAAAGCACCTGCTCCCCATGAGCGAGGGAGAACGGGCATCCAGATGGCCTCGCCAATGGAACTGGAGTCCATTATGGCCACCAGAGAAGGTGGGGGGGCGGGGTGCTGCTCCTTAGGCAGTGCCAGTCTAGCAGTGTCACCCTAGCAACTTGACACTGCTAGGCTGGCATCTTTGTAATGCCCACTGGGCACATTGGCGCTGTCCAATAGGCAGCACCGGGGGTGGGGTGTTTGGGAAGGGGCCAGGGAGCAGGGCCTATGAGGGTGGGGCCACGGACAGGGCCTATTGGGGTTGGGGCCTGGGGCTTGGGGCATATAGCACAGGGCCTGAGAGGGAAGCATTGATAGAAGTAAGGATTGAAGGAGTGGGACCTGAATGGATGGCCCAATCAAGGAGGAGGGGGTCACTGCATACTCTGCCTGCCCTCAGATTGGGGAGGGGGCCCCACAGGCACTCCGTCTGTGATCGAACTGGGAGGGAGGGTGGGCCCGCTGCTGCTCTGCAGGCGATTGGATGGGGGAGGCGGGGGGGCACGATTGGTCAGGATGGTGGAGAAGTGCAGCGGGGGCAAGATGTCCGAATGTTGTAGGGCTCCTGATTGGCCATGGGCCCCATGATTGTGGGATGGTGGGGGTTAATTCAGGCTGGCTGCAGCAGCAGGGGCCTGAGAGCTCTCTCTGTCTGTCAGACCCCTGCAGTTGGAATTGCGCATCTGCAGAATCAGAGGTGTGAACATGCACAATAGCTCCCTCTGCAGGCTGGCTGATAAATTAAGCCCAGCCCATTGCCTGCAGCTGAAAAAGAGTCGACCATTTTTTTCAACGTCTAAATCTATAAGATTGGATGTGAAAACAATCCAAATGGATCAGTAACTCTCCCATTTTAACGCTAACTGGACACTTAGGATCATTCTTGTAAAATTCCACCTGTATTTTCAGAACCCGCCTATCAAATCCCCTCAGGATGTTTTTGATCCAATAAGATCACCTTATTCTTCTAAACTCCAATGGATACTAATGGCGTTCCTAACACAAAATGCACAAAATACATAGTGTTTTTCCAGTCAGAAATCGAGCATTTTTCTCTCCAGAGAAACTGGTTGGTTTTCTCTCCAGAGCTTATGACATTCCGCCAAAGAAAGATCAACGGGGTGTGTTTCACACCGTCAGACAAGGGGAGGGGGCCTCAACACCCACAAATCTTGGCTCAGAGACCAGGCTGCCATCTTTAAAAGAAAATGCAAATCAGAACCTGAGGAAGAAGAGGATGGGCATGCTGAGGAAAATCAACTAGGCGCTGGAGGGCTGGCAGCCCAAATGAAGTATGTGAGGAAGGCAAGGGCAGTTCACTCACTGTGGGTTCCTCCACGTTCTCCTCCTCCTTCTACAATAGGTATCAGCCATGTCCGAAGTGAGTAACCCATATCACCCAGGAGTCAACGTCGCAGTCTGGGCTCCTCCTGCCACCACCCCCCACCCCCCCAAAAAATTTCTTCTATCTCCTGCAACATTGTCATACCAGAGCGATGGGCCTGGGCGCTCTGTGAGTGAGTTTTTTCGGCAGGCAGGAGAGTGATGACAACTCGCTACCCACCATTATGATGATGCCCTGGTGCAAACTAGTCTGGCTCCTACCTGAGCTCCGCATGCACACTGGCACTGGGCCCGCGTCTGTGTAGTGGGTAAGGGATCTGATCCCCCATACAGGGCCTTGGGGCAGGGGGGGTGGGGAGGGGGCAGGAGGGTATCGTTCACGGGGAACCAATGCCTTCTTTTTCTCAGTGACACAACATTGAGGCGCCTCCCTCATGAAGCATCACTCTGCGATCATCAATGGAAGAGGCAAATTAATCAAAGATGGGTGGTGAAAAGCCATTTATTTGCAATAGAGGTGTTTAAATAAGACATTCTAGCATAAGAACTTGTGAACAGAAAACATTAAGGTCCTTAAATATCTTTCTAACAAGTGCAACCCTTCACCCATGCCATCTCAGTACAACTCCAAACTCCTAACCTTATGTGGTCTCCCACTATGCCTCAGTCACTCCCCAGAAAGTACACCAGAGGTGGAGAGGGGGCCAGCTGCCGGCTACCATGCCCCATGGCCTGTGATGCGTGTGGCAGGCATCATCTGGAGGCCCTGGGCCTGGAGAACTCTGGCTGGCTTCCAGGTGTCTGGGATGTTTCTTCACCCCGCTGCCCCCGAGATGCCCCAGTGTCAGGACTGGGGGGGGCAGTCAGAAGGTGTAGCCACAGCCACAGTGTCCTGGCTGGAAGGCCCCGGCACTGGCTCGAGCCCTTCCTCCTCCCTTGGGGTTCCTGTGGGTCCCTTGGTCACTCCATGGGAGGGTGGTGCTTCTACAGTGAGCTCCAGAAACTCTGGCATCACCTGGCAGTAGCTGTATTAGAGGACCACCTGCATCTTACCCATGGAGGTCGAGCCCTCTGCGATGGCCACTTGAGTCAGGGGCCACCTCTCAATGGCCATAGCAAGTACCCTTTGAGACTGGGCTATACTCTGCAACCCATAGCCAAGGCCCTCTGAGACTGGGTCATACTATGCAATCCCTAACTGTGGCACTCTGAGACTGGGCCACATTCTCAAGGGCTGCTGCCATAGCCCCATGTGCATCAGCACTGTCCTGCTGGGTCTCCTGGAAGTTCTTGAGCCTCTCAGCCATGGGCCACAGAATCCCAAGAAGCCTGTTCAGTCCCTCAGCTGTAACCAACAGTGACTTGGCCATTGAGAACAAACAAAGAACAAACAAAGAGCAACAAAGCACAGGAAACAGGCCCTTTGACCCAACAAGCCCGCACTGCCATCTTAACACTCAGTGAACACTGCATTCCAATCCTTCTTCTACCTATGACTTTTGCCTACACCTCTAGGATTCCACAACAAAGGGGTGCAAACTTAGAGAATTATATGTGCGCCAGATTGAGGGAGATCTAATTTCGGGACAATTTGTTAACACCAATCAGCCTAAAAGCACGTTTTTGGGGCGTGGGAGGAAACCGGAGCACTCGGAGAAAACCCACGCAAGCACGGGGAGAATGTGCAAACTCCCACAAACACCGACCCAAGTCAGAGGTCCGACCCAGGTCCCTGTAACTGCACAGCAAACAGTGATAGTCACTGAGCTGTCGTGTTGCCCATCAATTGGTCCAGTATTGCTTGGAACCTGCCACTCATGGTGAGGATCCCCTGCACCAGGCTTTCCCAAGCAGACGCCACCCTTGCAGTGTTGGCCTGGGATCCACACAAGACAGGAGATAGCTGGTCTGCCTGAAAGCTTTGGGACTCCTCCCAGCAGCCTCCCAGTTAGGTCCAGTGTGACCATCAGCCCCTCCTGCGTTCGCTGGCTCTGTTGCTGCATCTCCAGCAGCTGAGGGAGAAGTGATCTCAGAGACACAGCATGTAGGCTGGGGCTAGCTGAGTCCTCACCTCCGGCAGGCCCCCCCATGCCAGAGGCCTCGGACGTTTCCTCCTCCGCCCAATGTACATCAGCAGATGTGTTGTGCTCACCAGAGAGTGACCCAGAAGCCTCAACACTAACTGGGCTCACCAGTTTCTGGGATGACGAGTTGTGAGGTGGAAGCTGACACCAAATCAGTGCCACCTCGGAGCCCCCTTCACCCATATCCTCCGAGAACTCATCCAAACTGTCTGGACCAGGATGGGTGGGAGCTGCATCAGGGGCCTAGAGTCCAGAAGGCCCTGGGTGTCCCTGCAACACAGGACATAAGTACAAGGGAGGGAGAGGAATCCGAACCAAACATGTGATTCACATTTCTCCATTGAATATAGATTAAAGCACCAACAAAATTACATCACAGGAATGGGCCCTTTGGCCCTCCAAGCCTGCCCATCTGATTTGTAACCCCCCCCCCCCCCACCTTTCTGGAACCCATAAGCCTCTATTTCCATCCCATTCGCATAGCCGTAAAGATACCCTTTAAACGTCACTATGGATTTGCATCTGCGATCTCTCCCGGCAGCGAGTTCCAGGCACCCACTATCGTCTCTGTGCAAATAAACATGCCTCTTATATCTCCTGTTAACTTGCCCGAAACTCGTGCTCCTGAGAAGTTGCCTCAAGGTGATCGAAGGGATGACAGGTGCTCACGTCTGATGGCAGCCCGACCATTCTGTCGCTGACAGCCCGCATCTCCCCTTCCCTTGAGAGCTCAAAGTAGGTGAGGACCCGAAGGTCTGGCTCACTACCCGCTGTCTTCACCCTCTCCCTAGTCTGATGGTCAGTTTTCTCCTGTGGAGACAGAAGGAGCTATGAAAGAAATGGTGGTGTGACCCATGGTATCAGGTGGTGACCCTTAGAGGGCAAGTGTAGTGGGGCTTATTGGGGGGATAGGAAGGAGGTGTTTGGGGATCAGGAGCTGGGAATATGCAGGGTGCTGGGGATGGAAGAATTTAGGAGAAGATGCAAGATGAGGGTCAGTACTCACCCTTGCTGCACGGATGAGGTCATTGACTTTTTTCCAGCACTGCTTCCTGGTTCGGGGAACCACTACCCGGGCACTGATCAAGGCAGCAACTTCCTCTCAGGCCACATTGCCACCAGTCCCCTGGGTCTGTGTCCTCCTGGAGGGGAAGAGGGTGTCCCACCTTGCCTCCCCAGATCGCCCTTAGTAAATTGGGGGGCTGGTTGTGCGCACATTTTGTGCAGGCGTGCCTGCCTACCCATCAGTCTTGAGTTTTTAATGGAACTGCCCCTCATTAGGGCAGATCAACTGCAGGCAGTTTGACAGAGCATTCCAGCAACTTCCATGCAGTTTTCTTGTTAGCTTTGGGGGAAGGCAAGTGAGCACTTGCAGGTGTGCTGATGGGGGGGGGGGTGGGGGAGCCATTGGAGTCCGGAGGGGATTGGGGCCTTGTGTGGGAGAATCTAGGGCGGGGGATCATCTGCCTGATATCTGGAGAGTGGAGGGGGGGTAGGTGGATCTCTCTGCCTGAGACCAGTGACGTGGGGGGGTAGGGGGGGCCGTGATTGGTCTGGGTGAAGGGGTGAGGGGATAAGGGGGTCAGTAATGTTGGGGGGAGTGGGGCAATGTCTGTGGGGGCTGGGGGGAGGCATTATCCGGCCCGCAGGGATGTGGTAGGGGAGCAGCATTCTAGCGTTTTCTTGTGCATGCACAGTTGGATACGCCGATCGGAGCTGCAGTGTATCAGGCGGTTAATCCCCGTCCGCAGGTTTGTGCAGCGTGATTTGGAATCACTGATATTTTTGCAGACGGAGTGCGTATGGGGTGCGGAATGGGTCTAGGAGTCAGATCTGAAACACTCCCAGATTCAAGTCCGCTCAGCACTTAGAATCAACATGGTAAAATAGGAGCCTATGTTGCCTGTGGTGTGTTTCACTCTGTTCCTCCAGCGATGGTCTGGCAAGATCAGAACTCAATAACTTGCTGGTGAAAATTGCTCTCTTTGGATTTTGAGAGTGTGAGCTCAAAATCACCCCCAGAGCTTTTCACTTTTGGACATATGACATTTTCTGCAATTAATCAATAACTTGCAAAACTTGGCATCACTTCAAGCAAGATATTTCAGACTCACAGAATTGTTATGGCGCAGAAGGAGGCCGCTTAGCCCATCATGTCTGCATCGGTTCTTTAACCGAGCATCATGATTTAGTACCATTTCCCTCCCTTGTCCCTGCACCCCTGTACATTGTTTCTATTCAAATAATCATCTAATGCCCTCTTAAATGCCTCAATTGAACTGGCCTCCACCACACTCCCAGGCCGTGCATTCCAGATTTGAACCACTGTGTGAAAATGCTTTCTCTCACATCACTTTTTCTTCTTTTGCAAATTGCTTTAAATCGTCCTTGATCCCTTTATGAGTGGGAACAGATTCTCCATATCTACTCGGTTCAGCCCCCTCATGATTTCAAACATCTCTATCAGATCACCTCTTCACCTTCTCTCCAAGGAGAACAATCCCAATCTCTCCAATCTATCCTCATAACTGAAGTTTCTCACTCCTGGAACCATTCTTATAAACCCAGTTGACAATAAGATCTCGCTGCCAGCCTGTGCTGCCTCCTACTGCAACTCCTACAACATCCTGACTCATCAGGTAAGGAAATGGATTCTCATCATCACTGTTTGCAAAATTTCCTCGTCTGCTCACTCTCAAGTCTCTTCTCATCCAACAAGCTGAGCATTGGTACTGAGCAACCAATTGACTTGCTTTGGTCTCAACAGAAATGATGCAAGCTTGTGGTCATAACATAGCCAACTGCTTTGACCTAACCATCAATTTCAAATCATGGTTTTACTGTGTGTGGTCACTTGCCAAAGTAATGCTTTTGTTTTACCCTGTTATTTTCTGATTTCTCCTGCTTTCATTCTGATATTCTTGGAGGTTAGTAATGGTGGCTTATGGCCAATGTCTTTCTGGTCAGGGAGTATGGAATGGTCTGCAAACTATCACTGTTTAGATAATATTCCACTTTCTTATTCATCCTGTCAAAATGGACAGCCTCACACTTCCAAACATTTTACTCCATTTGCCAGATCTTTGCCTCTCGCCTAGTTTAACTGTACCCTTTTGTAGCCTCCTTATGTCCTCTTCACAACTTAACTTCCTACCCATCTTTGCACCACCAGTGAATTTAGACACCGCTCAATCAGTCCCTTCTTCTAAATCATTCAAATAAATTGTAGCAAGTTGAGGTCCCAGCACTAAACTTATTTTAGTTAACCACAGATGGTGAATGCTCCCCTTGGAATTTTTCTTTCTTGCTGGAATGTATCTATTCTATGTATTCTGAAATATTCCATTGCATGTCTATTGTCACATCTCTTAATGCAACATGCCAATTCACTTTCTCTAATTCTGCTTTCATATGTTCATAATTGCCCTTATTAAAGTTCAAAATACTAGTCTTAGACCCACTCTTCTCTTCCTCAATCTGAATGCAAAATTCAGTCATATTATGATCACTGCTACCTTCACTATGAGATCATTAATTAATCCCATCTTGTTGTACCATACCAGGTCCAATACAACCTGTTCCCTGGATGGCTCCAGCGCATGCCCATTTAAGAAATTATCCTCAAAATATTCTATGAGCTTTTTACCTTTGTTCTAGCCCACATGTGGACTAAAATCCCTCGTGATAATCACTATACTTTTCTGACAAACTCCCACTATTTCTTTTTTGATTTCCTCACTCCTGCGTGATTACTGTTAGGGAGCTAGTACTCCACTCCCACAAGTGGCTTCTTGCCTTTATCATTCCTCATCTCTACCCAAACCACTTCTACATCTCGGTTTCCTGGACTTAGATCATCACTTTCTTTTTTTAATTCATTTCTGGGACATGGGTGTTGCTGTCTGGCCAGCAGTTGTTGCCTGTTTCAATTACCCTTGAACTGAGGTACTTGCTGGGCCAAAGTCAACCACATTGCTGTGGCTCCGGGGTCACATGCAGGCCAGACCAGGTAAGAACAGCAGATTCCTTTCCTAAAGAGCATTAGTAAACCAGATGGGCTTTTCCGACAATCCACAATGGTTCCATGGTCATCAGTGAATTCTTAATTCCAGATTTTTCTTATTGAATTCAAATTCCACCATCTGCCAAGGTAGGATTCAAACCCGGGGCCTAGAACATTTGCTGAGTTTCTGGATTAATAGTCTAGCAATAATACCATTAGGCCACCCCTATAATTAACAGCGCTGCTGTCTTTAACAGAGTCAGCCATCCACCTTTTCCAAGTCTCCTGTGCTTCCTAAAAGTCACATATACTTCAATATTCAGGTTCCATCCAAGCCATGTCTCTGTAATTGTTATTAAACCATACTTACTTATCTCTATGTGCACTATCAGTTCATCTTTTTTGAATGCAATGTACATTCAGATACAGAGCCTTAGGTTGTGTCTTTTTATTATTTTTGTAACCTTTAACCTAAACTGGTAATTTTTATGCTTAGGCTTGTACTCTCTGTCCCTTTCTGTCATGATCTGTATATCATTTCCATATTAATAACATCATCTCTTCCTTATCTCCAGTCTTTTATATCCCACATCTTCCGACATTTGACCCTTTGCTCCCGCTAAATATCTTTGCTTTGCCTCCTGAAGCCTCCACAAAATCTTTTCTGAATTTTGATTCAGTTACTCTCCTGTTGCTGCTCAGTCCATCACCAAATGATGGTCCCTTAGTAACTGGTTACTGCATCAAAAGTGCGATATAAGTTAATTGGTGTTGAAGACTACAACTTCCTCTCTTTTCAAATCCAGTTTAGCCAATTTTTTCTTATGCATTGAAGGCAATAATTCTTGAGATGCTTTAAAAATGATGTTGCAAAATAAAAACTTCAAATTGGACCAAAACAAAAGCTAAAAATGACAGGCAGAAACATGGCAAAGCACATATCTTCAGTAGTGAGAATACTTTACAAAATGTATTCCGAAGCCTTGAGATATCTAGGAACACATGTCTTAGGAGCAGGTTAAGGCATTTGGCCCTTCAAGCCTGCTCTACCATTCAATAAGGTCACGCCTGATCTGGTTGCTCCATTTTCCTGTCTACCTCCCATAACCATTGACTCACTTATCAATCAAAAATCTGTCTAATTCAGACTTGCATAAACTCCATGACCCAGCGTCTGCTACATTCTGGGGCAGTGAATTCCACAGACTAACGACCCTTTGTGAGAAAGAAATTCTCCTTATCTCCATCTTAAAAGATAAACCATTTATTCTTAAATCATGCCCCCTGGTTCTGGACTCTCCCGCAAGTGGAAACATCCTCAGTTTATCAAATTCCTGCAGGATCTTACATGTTTCAATAAGATCGACTCTCATTCTTCTGAACTCCAGTGGGGATAGGCCCAACCTGCTCAACCTTTCTTCATAAGTTAAGACCTTCATCCCTGGAATGAACTAAGTGGACCTTCCCTGAACTGCAATTATATACTTTTTCAAATGAGGAGACAAAATGTACCTTGCTGTTGAGAGGAAATTAATCGACAATGCACAATTTATATCACCTCTACCCTTCCAACATGTTACGTTTGGAGACTGAGGTGACAGCTTAAGTTACTTGTTTTGGGAAATGAATAAAGTCATCTGGGAAACTCACGCATGCCTTTGACTATGGGGATATTAGTTTTAATCCGATCTTTCATTCTGTCTCATAATTTTGCTTTCCATATCTGGTGTGACATTGATATTCTATATCAATGGGAAGAGGATAACCAAGGAAATGTCGAGCCCACTGGGGACAAACCTGAGGGTGAAGCCACAGACATTGGTAGAGTGTTGAATGAATACTTCACATCTGTTGTCACCCAAGAGAATGAGGGCAATGGTATGAAATTCATGGAGACTGTGAGGTTCTAAAGCAAACTGATGTAGGGAAGGACAAGGTGTTGGTGGTGTTAGCACACTTAAAAGTGGATAAATCTCCAGGTCCAGATGAATTGTGCCCTAGGATGATGTGGGAGGTAAGGGAGGAGATGGCTAGGGCTCTGACCCAAATTTTCAATTCCTCTCTAGCAAAGGGGGAGGTGCCAGATGACTGGAGAATGGCTAATGTAGTTCCGCTATTTAAGAAGGGTTGTAGAGATAAACCAAAGAACTATGGACCACTGAGTCTCACGTCAGTTGTAGAGAAACAATTAGAGAAACTTCTGAAGGAGAATATCTATCTCCATTTGGAGAGGTAAAGCTTGATCAGGGATAATCAACATGGCTTTGTCAGAGGGAGGGGTCATGCCTAACAAATTTGATTGATTTTTTTGAGGCTGTGACCAGGTTTAAGTGGTTAGTTTATTGTTAATGGGGTGGTCAGATTTTTAAATGAATAGACATTAAGGAACTGACAGAATTAGTAGCATTCAGTTAAATGATTTTTAAAATAAGTTTACGAAATAAATTTGTGTACACCCACAGTGCTGCTAGAGAGGGAGATCGAAGGTTTTGACCCAGCAATAGTGAAGAAACAGGGATATATTTCCAAGTCAGGATGGTGAAGGACTTGAAAGGGAACTTCCAGGTGATGGTGTTCCCAAGTATCCGGTGCCCTTGTCCTTTGAGATGTAGTGGTTGAGGGTTTGGAAGTTGCTGCCTCAGGACCCTTGGTGAGTTCCTGCTGTACATCCTGTAGTGGTCCACACTGCTGCCACTGTTCATTGGTGGTAGATGGATTTACTATTTGTGAAAGGGGTAACAATCAAGCAGATTGCTTTGTCCTGGATGGTGTCAAGCTTCTTGAGTGTTGTTGGAGCTGAACCCGTCCAGGCAAGTGGAGAGTATTCCATCACACACTTGACTTGTTTCTTGTAGATGGTGGACAGGCTTTGGGAGTCAGGAGCTGAATTACTCACCACAGGATTCCTATCCTTGATCTGTTCTGGTATTAAACAATAATACAATTAATGTATGCGGCATTTGAAGTGCATTCAACTGTGAAGGGAAATATAAATAACCACAGGTAGCTGGAGGATGATCAAGATCCACTGAGCTGGCAGTTGAATCTTTTACAAGGCATCGCAAGTTGAACTTGTTACTGATCAAAGGTTTCAAGTGCAATGGACTATATTTAAATGATTTCACTTTCCTGGGAAGCCTCAGCAACTTCAAATCAAAGCTGTGTGCATGCACGGGGGCTGAGTGCACAGCTGGGCAAACTGAAACTAACCCCCCCACCCTCTCCCACAGGTGAAAGTGACAGCTCCTCTCTTTCAGAGGACTTCGAAAGGGTTTGCTCTCACCTGCAGCTTCTGTCAGGCAGAAAGGAAAACCTCTGCTGCAGAATGAAGTGCTACAATGATTTAATATCCTGCCAGGTGACCGGTGGGTATGAAGGTTAAAGTGACCTGGCCACTTGAAAATCTGCATACCGACAGGTAGGAAAGAGATGCCAGTCACAGGGCTGCCTGAAATCACTAGGCCAGTGATGATCTTCAGGCCTGCCATAGGCAGAACGGACAGTCCATCCACGACACCCCCATCTTGTCAGAGAGTGGCAAGGTCAACCCGTTGCCCCCAGCCAGAGCCCACCCAACTCCCAGGACCCTTGAGCAACCTGTCCTTTGCAGCCTGGCATCAGCAAAGTGGCAAATAGCCGCTGGACCTACCTCCTCAAGCCCCCTCAGGACCCAAGGTGCCAGGCCAGAGTGACAGTGCTCAGGCAAGTGGCCTGAAGGGAAACTGAGTGGGCTGGGTGGGGCTCGGAGGAAGGGGCTATGTGGGGGGGGGGGGGGGGGGGGGGTCTGAGCGAGGAAGGGGCCTGCATGAGGGAGTGGGGGGGTTTGGTTCAGATAAATCTCATGCCTGTGTGGTGTCGGGAGGGAGGATGTCTCTCATTGCTGTGCAGTTGGTGGTACTTCCTTGATCTTTGGGTCAAGTCCTTGCTTGTGAAGACCTGGGCAAAAGCCTGCCCACTGCAGATCCCGCTGGGGAGGTAGGTGAATAACGAGAGCTATTTGAATGGGGCTGCAAGCCCGCTAATTATATTTAAAGTTGTTCCTTTGAAGTTGTGCATCGGTTAACAGGCGGGAACCCAATCGAGGCTGGCAGCACAGCACGGGTGGGACGCATCGGGTTTGGAACAAAGCCTGTTTCTGCTGTGACACCCAATTCCTGAATCCATCGCGTTTTGTGTTCGGAGCTATCGGACTTGGAGAGAGCCCCCCTTAGTCATATTTTGGGAAATTTCTGCCCAAAATTTAAACAAGTGCCATGCATAGTGTGGATTTGGATTGATAACAAGGGCAGTTCAGAGGAAGATTGAGTCTGCATCCATTTTAAATTGGTTTGAAACACGGTTAAAGCATCTCCCCAAACACAAGGCAGGTTGTTAGAATCAATCGGCATCTGCTGAAATCTACGCCTCACCCCCACCCCATCCCTTCCTTCATCAGAAGATTTTCTTTGCGCTCACGCTGTGAAGTAGATCACAGAAAATGCAACCTGCCAGTCAGCACCACCTTCACTTCTCTTATCCTTCCCTAATCAAAGTGGCTCCATCATTTTTCTTGACAGTCTATTAGGAACCTGTCATCCTTAACAAGCGCTCTTGAGATGGTTTTCAACTACAGTTCCCGTTTAATACCTCAGTGAAACCATTGTCCTGGTTTCGAACTGGCTGGGTGAACAGGGCAGATCTTTCTCTGGTATCTTAATAAAATGTGTATTGGCTCATTTGCGGGAAGGGTGTTTGAAACAAGTGTTTGTAGGAATAAATAAGCTGTTAAATCAGACTTTAGTTTGTTCTGTGACTGATCGAATATCGCGAAATCAAAGGCATTATTTTCCCATCACCATGAATCCGCAATGTTGTGTTGTTGCTGATATATTTCAGTTTTGCTACTGGGTGAGACAAGACACCATTAAGCTTTTCTCCAAATTGAATTCCGTCATTTCTCCTGCTGCAGGGAGGTTTAGTTACGAAAGTTGTTCAGGTTTCAATAGATTTTTATTATTAGCAAAGATCAGAACTCCAGCCCATGAAACAGACTTGTTTCCTCAGTCCACCCTGTGTGTGGTGTGATTCTGGACTTTGCAATATTTGATAGTTCAGGGACTTTCCTGCAACGTGGGTTGAAATGATTTTTCATCTCCCACTCTCTTGACAGTTGTAATCTTTTTTTGTGGATTCTTTTCAGTTCTAGGGTTGCTGCATCCAAGCATTCATTATGTATTATGACAATGAATTTCAACATCCATTTAACTGTAGAACACATCACGGAGTCTATCCATACCTGACATTCACACATACATAGAGTACACTTATAGCTGTTGGGAGTGGGAATCCCTAACTCTATTACACAGAGGGGCAGCTTACAACCACTGCAGTACAACTCAAACGAGGTTACTGATCCTAGGTTGGATGCTAAACTTTAGACTTTCCCCACTTTGCACAGCTTAGGTAAGTTCACTGAATCACTGGGATGCAGTGTATTCTTTTGTGACATTGTATTGTGACTTGTTAAACCCAGGTGAAAGGGTCAAAGTTCATTTGCAGTCCCTCACCAAGATTGATAAGAGTGAGAGATAGCCAGCAGGTTGTATCAGTAATTAGCTGAAGACAAGATGAGAGAAGGAAGAAAAGTGTTACAGACAGAAAGGCTCAGATCAAACAGCACTTATCTCCGCTCTCCACATCCATCCCCAAAAAGAAAGGTGTTTGATTTGTTTGCTTTTTAATCGGTGGCAACATAATTGCCAACCCTTCAATTTTTTGTGTGATTAATTTCTTAATAATAACCCCGTAGCAAACTCAAGATAGGATGAACTCAAAGGGTTAGTTTATTGCACACATTCAAAAATGGTGAAATGGTGGGTCTACAATGTTCCCCTCTGCACACTATTAGGAATTTGGAAGTTAATGAAGTTTGAAGTGAATTTGAGATGAAACCAAAATAACAGATGACTAACAAGATTGGCAATGTGTCCAGAGGAATGCTGAGATGCAATTTGTCCAGCAACAAGATTAGCAGGTGTCTGGAGAAATTGAGGCATGAATTGCCATATTAGAAACATTGTTTGCCAGAGATCAGTAGGGCTCTGCAGAAGGATAACTTCTCAGGGCAAGTAATTTGAGAAATAAACAACCGAATCCACAGGATGAGATATCAATACTGCTGAACAGTATATCTGTTACTACCCTCATTGGGCAAGGTAGCTAGTTTTCCATCCAAAAACCAGACAGGCCAAAATCCTCAGGGAGGCCAGTTCCATTGATGATCAGAGCCACAGAGACCTGGTCTATCTAACATTTAGAGCTACAGCAGATTTTAGATATTCTCCTCTAAAAGACATAGTTTTGTAACTTCATAGAACCAGGAAAATACATTTTCCCAGACTTGGTCACCTAAGTGGCAACTATAAGTTGGATTCAGTCATAGAGTTACTAAATTAGGTGTTGTTTTGGGGAGAAGGTATTTATAGTGAGTTCTGGAAACAGGGGTATGTTTTGGGAACAAGATGTAATGTATGTTTCGTTATTAATATGTAGCGTATATTAGTGTCCCATGTCATATCTTTTTATTTCACTTTAATAAATATTCTTTATTAATTCCTTATACAATGACTGGACTGATTCATCACTGAGTTGTACATTGTTCCTCGCATATTCTAATCAAATATACACCACTAAGAACCAATGTTTCGGGTTATCCTTTGGGGTTTTGAAACACCCTTGCTGGTAACATCAGCAGGGTTGTTAACAACACATCCAGTAAAGACAGGAATAGAGAAAAGAAAGATTGACAGTGCAGAGACCACGGAGAAAATAAATATAGGTTTGTGTGAGTCAGTGGGCTGAGAAAAAGCAGTGTAAAATTCACTTTTTCAATGTCATTGACTCACAAGATGAAATAGGTATGTAACAGATGAAGCATTTTGTAGGCAATGGTACAGATCTTTCAGCAATGGCAAGGCAGATGGGGCCAGAGCTACTTCTGTATGGCCTGAGAGTTAAATGTTTAAGTACAGACTTGCTGCAGCTCAAGAGGGCAATATTAACTTGTTCCAGGAGTCAGAGTCTTAGGTGATGTGGCCTTGTCTTTTTTCAACAAAGACTGTTTATCTAGTGCCTGGGATTTGTCTTAGTCTTTGGAGCTGCAGCCATTATGGGTTAAAAGGAATGTTTGAGAGGCCATTGTCTTCAACAACTTGCCGGCAAGCCTGGTACATCAAAGGCAAATGGCCTACTTGTTTCTCTCTTTGAGCTTGAGCTGTGCAGACCCCAGGTAGTCTGTTAGTAGCTCCTCAGATATAACGAGGTGTGATATTTTCGACACTGCTGCGTGATGTCTTTTGTTCTGATGAGTCACCGGCAGTAACTCACGGATAGTCAGCCATTTTAACCATCTTTGTTCAGGCAAAATGCCCAGTTTGAAAGTAAGAAATAGCCACAAGGATATATTTTATAAAAATTATACAGGCCAGAATTTACCAACCCAGAAAGGGGGCAGACCATGGAAAGGTCCATAGATCCCGGGTGGGACTTTATAGTTTTAGCTCGATCGAGGCTGTAAAATCCCGCCCACAGTGTTAGTTTCTCTTCCATCGCACAAGACTGAGGGAGGTGAGGCAAATAAAAAGTAGAGACGGCAGAAAAGCAGGACTAACGGTTGAAAAACAGAAAAGAAAAGGGGAGAGATAGAAAAATGAACTAATTTGCCCAGGATATTAGCACATCCTTGTGGCATTTAACAGTAAGAGATAGCAATGGCAGTGTTATTACCTGCTGCTGACTATATTTCACAAACAATTACACAGTTGACTCACTCATGGGGTATATCTTGGCCCCAACAATTCTTCACAATGCATCTTTTATGTACCCCTTTTGAAATTGAACTTGCTTTCAAGAATAAATCAATTCATGACATTTTAAAATGGTCGTATTCTCATTAAATAAATGTTTTTGGAAAATCTTGGCCGTAACCCGATGAGGTAAGTGTTCATCAAACACACATTTAGAAGTGTTGAAAAGTTAGAGTGTGGCACACAGAACGCTGGGACTAAATAGACCTTGCAGTATGTCCTTGCATTGCCTTTCTTTCTTTATTTAACACATTCCTTTAAAAACTTGGACTCAATGCTGAGTTCAGCAGCTTTAAGTTGTGAACTTTCTCCTCCATCTTAAACTCCCTTTTTTTAAAAAGAAACCCCATACATTGTGATGTCATAAGGAGCCGGGTGTTGGAGAGACCGTGTTTCTGATACTCGCTCCTTCACTTTTTAGATCACATCCATCTCTCACTCAACGTAGCCGCTGAGTACAACCAGGCCTCACACAAGATGGCTGCCTGCAATCCCAGAAGAAGCTGGTGAGCTTCACCCTGGAGCCACTTCCATGTCAATCTTGGAGATGAGGTTCAGCTGTAAACCCTTAGACAGACTCTGTAAGTAGATCATCCAGCAATAGTAAAGGGTAGAAAGCAAGGAGAACATTAGATTCCTGTGTGAATGACTTGCTGTGGGCAAATTGCTGTGTGTTTATGAGATATGATCGATACCAGAAAACAAACCTTCTTTGGAACCTGACCATGGACTGTATGAGAACCTATCTTGGTAACTTGAGCCTTTTTTCTGTGGCTTCACATGTGTTAATCAATAAACTATTGATTTGACTTGGTCTTCTGGTTGCTTACTTTGTGTCTTTAAACCCTACCTATATCGTCACCCAATCTGTGCAACATCACATATATTGCCTCAGTGCAAAGCTCTCCCTCTCCCTCCCGCACCCGATCTTTTGTTCAAAAGTTGCTACTTGTTGTTCTAATCTCTCACAACTCTCACACAATTCTCTGTCCTTTCAGTTCTGAAGATGAGTTAAAGGACTCAGAATGTTAATTCTGCTTTCTCTCAGTAAGAAGTCCAACAGGTTTATTTCAAATCATGAGCTTTCAGAGTGCTGCTCCTTCCTCAGGTGAGTGCTTTCTCTCCAGGTAGCTGCTGCCAGACCTGCTGGGTTGTTCTGGAATCCTCTGTTCTTGTGCCTTCAGAAACAACTTCCTGTAACTGTCTCCTTCATTGGCTCAAGAATGTTTTTTTTAAATTATGCTTTGGTGGGATATTTCCCTATGTTAAAAATGTACAAGTTATATTTGTATGTATTGCTGTCACTTGCGTATGATAATAGTGCAAAGAAATTATTAACCCCCAGAGATTTGCCACAGATTTTTTGCCCGGACATCAATGTGATCTTCTCACTGTTGTATGATATTTGCTTGCTTTGAAGTGAATATTGTGTACAGTGCCACCTTTAGCCACTAACAAACCAGACAGTGAAAGAGCAAGACTGGAAGCATGGGTTGAGTTATGATTTTGGCTTTGCCACGAATACATATTTGTTGAAACCCTTTATGAGCTTGATAATGGAAATATTCACATTAAGAGTCAAAGCAATACCAGAAAAGGATGGCTTGTATTTTACAACCAGAATTTTGTTATCTGGGTTTGTATCTAGAAATGTCTGTGTGCCACTTAAAACCAGACCGTCTGGTCCAAACTTAAAGGGTACTGTTACCCTTTTTGGTTACCATCTGGTCCAAAATTAAAGGCTTGCTGTTGAGACAATGCAGTAGAATCCCCATGATTAATGTTTGTCTTCACAGGTTGGTCAGTAATCTGACAGGCAGATTTTCCGACCTTTCTAGATCTTGCTCAATGGAAGGAAAATCTAATTCTTTCTATAGTAAGGGTCCTGCCAGATTATTAGCTTTCCAGCGGTGTGGGAAATGAACCCCTTCAGCTATTCTGAATGCTGCAGGCAGGTCGCAGTTACCATTCCAGATGTGGCAGAAACAAACTGAATCCCTGGATCTGGGCTTGATGGTCAGTTCAAATGTCTCCATAATCTCATCCTCTCCATCTCTATAACCTCCTCCACTCCTACGAGAAATCTAAATTCCTCTGACTCTTCTCTCATTCTATAATGTTTTTATCAGGCGATTGAGGTTGGCCTACTTGAATATGAACTCCTTTATTAACAGCCAAATTGATGATCCAATCATCAATGTATTTAAACAGGAGTGTCAGTTCCTCTGGCACTCCATATGTTGACTGCATACTGAGAGCACTCTGTATAGTGTTGTTGGATCTTGTAAACAAAGGAAGTTTGATGGAGGGACTTCCACCTCTGAAGACATATTATACATTCCTATCCATTGCTTTTAGCACTTGTCTCCTTCCTTAGCTGGGTGGGTTTTTTTTCTATTTGTCTTATGTGCTCTCCTGCTGGTCTTTGGCATGTTTTACTATGTTAAACTTTGTGGGCTGGATTCTCCGACCTTCCCTGTGGCTGAGATTCCCCTGTGCCACTGCAGTTAATTTGGCCAGAGGTTTGGCTAAGCGGCAAACTCTCCATTCTCACTGGCAGCAGCAGCGGGGTGTGAAGGCTGGAGAACTCCGGCCCCTAAATTTTCAGACTGCACCAATTTTGATATTCAACAAATTATTTGAACAGTGAAAACTGCTTTGTTTGTTACACTGGAAAGCAATTGCATTTGTGCCTTTCACATCTGTCCCAAAGTGCTTTGCAGTCAGTTAATTATTTATGACATGTAGCCCAGTTGTTGTGCAGGAAAGAAGTTTGTGGGTTCAAGTCCCACTCCAGAATTTTCAGTGCACAATCTGGGCTGACACTCCAAAGCAGCGCTGAGGGAGTGCTGCATTGTCAGAGGCACTGTCACTTGGGCAAAGGTCCAGTTTTGCCTCCGGGCAGATGTATAAGATCCTGCAGTACAATTTAAAGAAGAGCAGGAGAGTTCTCCAAGATATCCTTCAACCAGTCGCATTAATACATGATTATTTAGCCCTTATCAGTTTACCATTTGTGGGGACATTGCTTTGGACAAAGTTGACATATCTTCTACATTACAACAGCGATGACAATTTAAGATGACATCACTGGCAATACATTGCTCAGAAAGCTCCAAGGAAGTTACTAATACAAGTTATTTCGCGTAATGCAACATTTAAAGTAAAAAATAGGCAAGAGGGTCAAGCAGAGTCACCGTGGAACAGCCAAGATAGACAAGAAAACAACAGGAAATGTGCCTCTTTCCTGGTGTAAACTGCCAAAGTATTCTCACACATACATTGACAAAGAATAAGGAACTTGCTGTTTTAATTGGCCTTGACTTACCTCACTGTGCAGTTTGGGTTTCCAGCCCTGTAAAATTATAGCTCAACTCCCATCACATCAGTTCCATCTTTTAATTAATTGATTACAATCATCATTGCTTCAGAATAGACTCAAGATTGGAGATACCTTCCCTTCAAAAGTTGACAAGCACTTCCCAAACAATATGTTCAACAAGAACCAAAAGAGGCAGCTTCTGAAAGTCAGGGTTGTGGGGTGTTACTGAGTTTGTTGTTGCCAGCATTTGGTGGGTGAATGGTGGGGGGAGGTTGATGAGTGAGTTGGTGGGTGAGTGGGTGGGGGTGGAGATTGGTGGATGAATGGGTGGGTGAGTGGGTGAGGAGAGGGTAGTTGGTGGGTAGCGAGGAGGTTAGTAGATGAGTGGATAGGGGGAGTTGGTGGGCGAGTGGATGGGGTGGAGGTTGGTGGGTGAGTGGGTGGGGCAGAAGTTGGTGGGTGAGTGGATGGGGGGGAGGTTGGTGGGTGAGTGGATGGGGGGGAGGTTGGTGGGTGAGTGGATGGGGGGGAGGTTGGTGGGTGAGTGGATGGGGGGGAGGTTGGTGGGGTGAGTGGATGGGGGGAGGTTGGTGGGTGAGTGGATGGGGGGGAGGTTGGTGGGTGAGTGGATGGGGGGGAGGTTGGTGGGTGAGTGGATGGGGGGGAGGTTGGTGGGTGAGTGGATGGGGGGAGGTTGGTGGGTGAGTGGATGGGGGGGAGGTTGGTGGGTGAGTGGATGGGGGGGAGGTTGGTGGGTGAGTGGATGGGGGGGAGGTTGGTGGGTGAGTGGATGGGGGGGAGGTTGGTGGGTGAGTGGATGGGGGGGAGGTTGGTGGGTGAGTGGATGGGGGGGAGGTTGGTGGGTGAGTGGATGGGGGGGAGGTTGGTGGGTGAGTGGATGGGGGGGAGGTTGGTGGGTGAGTGGATGGGGGGGAGGTTGGTGGGTGAGTGGATGGGGGGGAGGTTGGTGGGTGAGTGGATGGGGGGGAGGTTGGTGGGTGAGTGGATGGGGGGGAGGTTGGTGGGTGAGTGGATGGGGAGAGGTTGGTGGGTGAGTGGGTGGGGGGAGGTTGGAACATAGAACATAGAACATAGAACATAACAGCGCAGAACAGGCCCTTCGGCCCACGATGTTGCGCCGACCAGTTTTTTAAAAAAAAACACTGACCCACTAATCTAAACCAATCCCTTTTCATCCATAAACCTATCCACAGATCTCTTAAACGCCCCCAAACTAGGCGCATTTACAACTGCAGCAGGCAGGGCATTCCAATCCCTCACCACCCTCTGGGTAAAGAACCTACCCCTGACATCTGTCCTATAACTACCACCCCTTAATTTAAAGCCATGCCCCCTCGTGCTAGCTTTCTCCATCTGAGGAAAAAGGCTATCACTATCCACCCTATCTAAACCTCTAATCATCTTATACATTTCAATAAGATCCCCTCTTAGCCGCCTTCTTTCCAGCGAAAACAACCCCAAATCCCTCAGTCTCTCCTCATATGACCTCCCCTCCATACCAGGCAACATCCTGGTAAACCTCCTCTGCACCCTCTCCAAAGCCTCCACGTCCTTCCTGTAATGTGGGGACCAGAACTGCACACAGTACTCCAAGTGCGGCCGCACCAGAGTTGTGTACAGTTGCAACATGACGCTGCGACTCCTAAATTCAATCCCCCTACCAATAAACGCCAAGACACCGTATGCCTTCTTAACAACCTTATCTACTTGATTCCCAACTTTCAGGGATCTATGTACACATACACCTAGATCCCTCTGCTCCTCCACACTATCCAAAGTCCTCCCGTTAGCCCTATACTCAACACATCTGTTATTCCTACCAAAGTGAATTACCTCACACTTCTCCGCATTAAACTCCATCCACCACCTCGCGGCCCAGCTCTGCAACCTGTCTAAGTCACCCTGCAAACTATGACACCCTTCCTCACAATCTACCACACCTCCGACTTTGGTGTCATCAGCAAACTTACTAATCCACCCAACTATACCCTCATCCAGATCATTAATAAAAATTACAAACAGCAGTGGCCCCAAAACAAATCCCTGAGGCACACCACTCGTAACCGAACTCCATGACGAATATTTACCATCAACCACCACCCTCTGTCTCCTATCTGATAGCCAATTCCTGATCCAAGTACCTAGATTACCCCCAATCCCATACATCTGCATTTTCTGCAGAAGCCTACCATGGTGAACCTTATCAAACGCCTTACTAAAATCCATATATACCACGTCAACTGCCTTACCCCTATCCACCTCTTTGGTCACTTTCTCAAAGAACTCAATAAGGTTAGTAAGGCACGACCTACCCGCTACAAAACCATGCTGACTGTCTCTAATCAATTCATTACTCTCCAAATAACTATAAATCCTATCCCTAATAATTCTTTCTAAAACCTTGCCCACAACAGAAGTAAGACTCACCGGTCTATAATTCCCGGGGAAGTCTCTGTTCCCCTTCTTAAACAATGGGACAACATTCGCTGTCCTCCAATCTTCCAGTACTATACCAGAGACCAACGATGACCTGAAGATCAGAGCCAGAGGCTCTGCAATCACCTCTCTAGCCTCCCAGAGAATCCTAGGGTAAATCCCGTCCGGACCAGGGGACTTATCTATTTTCAAGCCCTCTAGAATATCCAGCACATCCCCGGTATCAACTGCAATACTGTCTATTTTACACCCCTGCACCCCAGTGTCCTCCTCAGCTACATTCATGTCCCCCTGCGTGAACACCGAAGAGAAATATTGGTTCAATGCCTCTCCAATCTCTTCCGGTTCCACACACAGCTTCCCTCTACTGTCTGTAACTGGCCCTAATCTTGCCCTAACCAACCTTCTGTTTTTGACATACCTATAGAACGCCTTAGGATTCTCCTTAATCCTATCAGCCAAAGTCATCTCATGTCCTCTTTTAGCCCTTCTTAACTCCCTCTTCAACTCCCTCCTAGCCAATCTAAAGCTTTCTAATGCACTACCTGAGCCCTCAAGCCTCATCCGAACATAAGCCTCCTTTTTCTTCCTAACCAACGAATCAACTTTTTTAGTACACCACGGTTCCCTAGCCCTACCAATTCCTCCTTGCCTGACAGGGACATACCTATCACAGACCCGCAGTAGCTGCTCCTTGAAAAAACTCCACATTTCGGACGTTCCCAGTCCCTGTAATCTCCTAGTCCAACCTATGCTTCCTAATTCTCTCCTAATAGCCTCATAATTACCCTTCCCCCAGCTAAAACTACTGACCCGAGGTTCATGCCTATCCCTTTCCATCACTAAGGTGAACGTAACCGAATTGTGGTCACTATCACCAAAATGCACACCAACTTCCAAGTCTAGCACCTGGTCTGGCTCATTACCCAGCACCAAATCCAATATAGCCTCACCTCTAGTTGGCCTATCTACATACTGAGTCAAAAAAACCTTCCTGCACACTTTGCACAAAAACTGATCCCTCTAACGAGCTAGAGCTATAACAATTCCAATCAATATTAGTAAAGTTAAAGTCCCCCATAACAATTACCCTATTACTTTCACTCCTAACCAGGATCGTCTCCGCAATCCTTTCCTCAACCTCTCTAGAACTTTTTGGAGGTCTATAAAAGACTCCCAGCAGGGTGACCTCTCCTCTCCTATTTCTAATCTCCGCCCATACTACCTCAACAGACAAGTCCTCATCAAACTTCCTCTCTGACACTGTGATACAGTCCTTGACCAATAATGCTACCCCACCCCCCTTCTACCTCCTTCTCTACTCCGACTAAAGCATTTGTACCCCGGAACCCGCAACAACCATTCCTGACCCTGCTCTATCCATGTCTCTGAAATGGCCACAACATCAAAGTCCCAGGTACTGGTCCACGCTGCAAGTTCATCCACTTTATTGCGAATACTCCTCGCATTAAAGTATACGCATTTCAAACCCTGCTCCGCCCCACCCCCACTATGCCATGCCTTGCATTCCCCAACTATGCCCCCCTCACTTTCACCCCCTCTACTCAGGATCCCACCCCGCCTCTGAATCAGTTTAAACCACTCCGCATAGCCTTCACAAATTTACCCCCCAGGATATTGATTCCCCTCTGGTTCAGGTGTAGACCATCACTCTTATAGAGGTCCCACCTTCCCCAGAATGAGCCCCAATTGCTCAAGTACCTGAACCCCTCCCTCCTGCACCATCCCCTCAGCCACAAGTTCAAACTTTCCCTCTCTCTATTCCTCTCTAAACTATCCCGTGGCACAGGCAAGAGTCCAGAGATAACCACTCTGTCTGACTTGTACTTTAGTTTCCACCCCAACTCCATGAATCTCTGCTTAATATCCCCTTCCCTTAGCTTCCCTATGTCATGTGTCCCCACATGAACTATAACTTGGGGTTGGTGGGTGAGTGGATGGGGGGGAGGTTGGTGGGTGAGTGGATGGGGGGGAGGTTGGTGGGAGAGTGGATGGGGGGAGGTTGGTGGGTGAGTGGATGGGGGGGAGGTTGGTGGGTGAGTGGATGGGGGGAGGTTGGTGGGTGAGTGGATGGGGGGAGTTGGTGGGTGAGTGGATGGGGGGAGGTTGGTGGGTGAGTGGATGGGGGGAGGTTGGTGGGTGAGTGGATGGGGGGAGGTTGGTGGGTGAGTGGGTGGGGGGGAGGTTGGTGGGTGAGTGGATGGGGGGAGGTTGGTGGGTGAGTGGATGGGGGGAGGTTGGTGGGTGAGTGGATGGGGGGGAGGTTGGTGGGTGAGTGGATGGGGGGGAGGTTGGTGGGTGAGTGGATGGGGGGGAGGTTGGTGGGTGAGTGGATGGGGGGAGGTTGGTGGGTGAGTGGATGGGGGGGAGGTTGGTGGGTGAGTGGATGGGGGGAGGTTGGTGGGTGAGTGGATGGGGGGAGGTTGGTGGTGAGTGGATGGGGGGAGGTTGGTGGGTGAGTGGATGGGGGGAGGTTGGTGGGTGAGTGGATGGGGGAGAGGTTGGTGGGTGAGTGGATGGGGGGGAGGTTGGTGGGTGAGTGGATGGGGGGGAGGTTGGTGGGTGAGTGGATGGGGGGGAGGTTGGTGGGTGAGTGGATGGGGGGAGGTTGGTGGGTGAGTGGATGGGGGGGAGGTTGGTGGGTGAGTGGATGGGGGGGAGGTTGGTGGGTGAGTGGATGGGGGGGAGGTTGGTGGGTGAGTGGATGGGGGGGAGGTTGGTGGGTGAGTGGATGGGGGGAGGTTGGTGGGTGAGTGGATGGGGGGGGAGGTTGGTGGGTGAGTGGATGAGGGGGGAGGTTGGTGGGTGAGTGGATGGGGGGGAGGTTGGTGGGTGAGTGGATGGGGGGGAGGTTGGGTGGGTGAGTGGATGGGGGGAGGTTGGTGGGTGAGTGGATGGGGGGGAGGTTGGTGGGTGAGTGGATGGGGGGAGGTTGGTGGGTGAGTGGATGGGGGGGAGGTTGGTGGGTGAGTGGATGGGGGGAGGTTGGTGGGTGAGTGGATGGGGGGAGGTTGGTGGGTGAGTGGATGGGGGGGAGGTTGGTGGGTGAGTGGGATGGGGGGAGGTTGGTGGGTGAGTGGATGGGGGGGGAGGTTGGTGGGTGAGTGGATGGGGGGAGGTTGGTGGGTGAGTGGATGGGGGGGAGGTTGGTGGGTGAGTGGATGGGGGGAGGTTGGTGGGTGAGTGGATGGGGGAGTTGGGGGTGAGTGGATGGGGGGAGGTTGGTGGGTGAGTGGATGGGGGGAGGTTGGTGGGTGAGTGGATGGGGGGAGGTTGGTGGGTGAGTGGGTGGGGGGGAGGTTGGTGGGTGAGTGGATGGGGGGGAGGTTGGTGGGTGAGTGGATGGGGGGGAGGTTGGTGGGTGAGTGGATGGGGGGAGGTTGGTGGGTGAGTGGATGGGGGGAGGTTGGTGGGTGAGTGGATGGGGGGGAGGTTGGTGGGTGAGTGGATGGGGGGAGGTTGGTGGGTGAGTGGATGGGGGGGGAGGTTGTGGGTGAGTGGATGGGGGGAGGGTTGGTGGGTGAGTGGATGGGGGGGGGTTGGTGGGTGAGTGGATGGGGGGGAGGTTGGTGGGTGAGTGGATGGGGGGGAGGTTGGTGGGTGAGTGGATGGGGGGAGGTTGGTGGGTGAGTGGATGGGGGGGAGGTTGGTGGGTGAGTGGATGGGGGGGAGGTTGGTGGGTGAGTGGATGGGGGGAGGTTGGTGGGTGAGTGGATGGGGGGGAGGTTGGTGGGTGAGTGGATGGGGGGGAGGTTGGTGGGTGAGTGGATGGGGGGGAGGTTGGTGGGTGAGTGGATGGGGGGGAGGTTGGTGGGTGAGTGGATGGGGGGAGGTTGGTGGGTGAGTGGATGGGGGGGAGGTGGGTGGGTGAGTGGATGGGGGGGGAGGTTGGTGGGTGAGTGGATGAGGGGGAGGTTGGTGGGTGAGTGGGTGGGGGGGTGAGGTTGGTGGGTGAGTGGATGGGGGGAGGTTGGTGGGCGAGTGGATGGGGGGACGTTGGTGGGTGAGTGGATGGGGGGAGGTTGGTGGGTGAGTGGATGGAGGGGAGGTTGGTGGGTGAGTGGATGGGGGGGAGGTTGGTGGGTGAGTGGATGGGGGGGGTTGGTGGGTGAGTGGATGGGGGGGAGGTTGGTGGGTGAGTGGATGGGGGGGAGGTTGGTGGTGAGTGGATGGGGGGGAGGTTGGTGGGTGAGTGGATGGGGGGGAGGTTGGTGGGTGAGTGGATGGGGGGAGGTTGGTGGGTGAGTGGATGGGGGGAGGTTGGTGGGTGAGTGGATGGGGGGAGGTTGGTGGGTGAGTGGATGGGGGGGAGGTTGGTGGGTGAGTGGATGGGGGGGAGGTTGGTGGGTGAGTGGATGGGGGGAGGTTGGTGGGTGAGTGGATGGGGGGGGAGGTTGGTGGGTGAGTGGATGGGGGGAGGTTGGTGGGTGAGTGGATGGGGGGGAGGTTGGTGGGTGAGTGGATGGGGGGGATGGTTGGTGGGTGAGTGGATGGGGGGGAGGTTGGTGGGTGAGTGGCTGTTCATTTTTTTCTTATTATTTATCTATTCATTTTGGTGGTGGGGTGAGTGGATGGGGGGAGGTTGGTGGGTGAGTGATGGGAGGTTGGTGGGTGAGTGGATGGGGGAGGTTGGTGGGTGAGTGGATGTGGGGGAGGTTGGTGGGTGAGTGGATGGGGGGGAGGTTGGTGGGTGAGTGGATGGGGGGAGGTTGGTGGGTGAGTGGATGGGGGGAGGTTGGTGGGTGAGTGGATGGGGGGAGGTTGGTGGGTGAGTGGATGGGGGGGAGGTTGGTGGGTGAGTGGATGAGGGGGAGGTTGGTGGGGTGAGTGGATGGGGGGAGGTTGGTGGGTGAGTGGATGGGGGGGAGGTTGGTGGGTGAGTGGATGGGGGGGAGGTTGGTGGGTGAGTGGATGGGGGGAGGTTGGTGGGTGAGTGGATGGGGGGAGGTTGGTGGGTGAGTGGATGGGGGGAGGTTGGTGGGTGAGTGGATGGGGGGAGGTTGGTGGGTGAGTGGATGGGGGGAGGTTGGTGGGTGAGTGGATGGGGGGGAGGTTGGTGGGTGAGTGGATGGGGGGGAGGTTGGTGGGTGAGTGGATGGGGGGGAGGTTGGTGGGTGAGTGGATGGGGGGAGGTTGGTGGGTGAGTGGATGGGGGGGAGGTTGGTGGGTGAGTGGATGGGGGGAGGTTGGTGGGTGAGTGGATGGGGGGAGGTTGGTGGGTGAGTGGATGGGGGGGAGGTTGGTGGGTGAGTGGATGGGGGGGAGGTTGGTGGGTGAGTGGATGGGGGGGAGGTTGGTGGGTGAGTGGATGGGGGGAGGTTGGTGGGTGAGTGGATGGGGGGAGGTTGGTGGGTGAGTGGATGGGGGGAGGTTGGTGGGTGAGTGGATGGGGGGAGGTTGGTGGGTGAATGAGTTGGGGAGTGGGTGGAGGGGAGGTTGATTGTGGGGGTAGGATTGGTCCATTGGCCTTGCACAGTGGAATGTAGCACAGCCCCCTGCCATTTTAACACAAAAGTGCGCTTGTAATTCCCTAATGTGCGTTATCGATAAGTAAAAAACCCCAAGAGGATCCGCCCTGTAATCTACATTTAATTTTATTCATTAATAATGCCTCCAACTCCTCATTATGGCATGGTGGCACAGTGGTTAGCACTGCTGCCTCACAGCGCCAGGGACCTGGGTTCGATTCCGCCCTTCTGTGTGGAGTTTGCACATTCTCCCCATGGCCCCATGTATGGTGCAGGGTGTACTATATAGTATCTAATTCTGGAATCCCGAACCACAGTCTGCAATTATCCTGACACTCGTATTGTCAGATCAATGTGTCCTTGGTCAATGCATCTTTCTGGAGAGAGACAGATATATTTTGCCTTCTCTAGCTGTCTGACTGGAACCAGATTAGAGAAATAACTCAACAACTAAACAATTCAAAGTTCATACGTACTGCAACAATCAGCCAGCAATTTAGATTTGCAGTCTCCCTTCCAGCCACAGTGCCGTGTTCATACTGCTTTGCTCAGATCAGACAGTTCCTCCCCAGGACACAGGCATGGATGTTTTGAGTAGATCTACCTATCCTTGCATCAGTTCAAATTTCTATTCTCTGTGAGCGTGAATGTGTGCACTCACATTCAATGAAGATTTGAATTAAATCTGTGCAAATTTATAAGGAGCCCAGAGAAGAACCAAAAGATACAATCTATGTAAGTGTCAAAGTAACAAACCTGCTCCCTCACATCTCTCTGCATTGTAAAGATACTAAAGTTGCAGTAGAAATGCACTCCTAGGCCCAGATTTTCATCCCTGGGTCAAGTGTGTAGATTTTAGAGATTTCCTGGCTCAGCAAACCCAATCTTTAAAAATATCTGTCTGTAGCTCAGGGTTTCGGATGGTGCAGGGACTGAAATAGGAATGGGGGTGAGCAACTTGGATTGAATGTGCAGGCTGCTGGGTGCAGGGCAGGCTGGGAATAGGCCTGCCTCTGCTCCTGCTTTGTATTTGAGTTAAAAAAAACAAAAGATTGCCCCTTCAACCTTCACCCTTCATTTCATCCCATGATGCCAATGCCCCATCCATGCCAATATATGTCCCTGTGCCCACCCTTCATGGCCTCTCATACGACCTTTGCTAAATTAGTGTCAACTCACGCCAAACCATACCCCCAAGACACAGCCCTTTTCCCATTACCCTGACAAATCACCAACTATCCTTGGATAATTTCTGGACCGCTTTGACAGCTGTGACACTTCCTGGACACTTTGACAGTTCCTTAACAGCTCCTCGACAGCTGGACACTTCCAATGAGTTTGTTTGCAAAATATGCATAACCATGTTTAATTCTAACAATCACAAAGGGTGCCTTATCTCTCCCAAAGGACTCCCAGAACCCTATCCAAAGAAGTATCTTTTCTCTCCAAAAGGAATTAAACGAGTCCACCAAGTTCGGACCTCCATCATACCTGATCCACTCTGCACACACCGGAGTCACGCAGTTTGGGTTCAAAAACCAAAGGTGAGCTGGCAATTTAAATGGCCAGCTGCCTTTGCAATTCGTGCGTGAGTGGACACTGTTCCAACCCCAGTCCCACCCCGTCAAAACGAGTCAACACACGTTTGGAGGTGGGGCTTAGAAAATTGGGCCACTGTTAATGGGATTTTCACCATGATATTGTGATGAAAATCTGAATCTTAAATTCCCAAATAGAGCTTTTCTTTTCTAACTCTAGTCTCAGAGCATCTAGGATCCAACCAGTATGTGCATTTAACATGCAGACATCTTTGAGATGGAATAGTCCCTCCTAACTCTGGGTTGGCAGAGAAGCAATCGGTTCCCTCTCATTTCATCTCATTTCTCAAACCCCCTTGTACATGTTTTGTGGAGTGCGCCAATTGTTGCTATTGTGATTCTATAAATACATTGTGTTGGCTGGAATATCAGTATCCCTTACAGAAGAGGGTAGAGCTTCTCTGATATCTAATGCATCCAAACCCTGTTTTTTATGGCCATAGATGCCAGGAGCTTTCGTTTGCTGAGTTGGGTGATCGGAGCTGAGAATTATGGAGGACAGGAGTACAATCGACCTGGATTACAGAAAATAAATGTTTGCAGAATTCCTGCTGGCACTGAGTGTTTCGGTGACCCTGTTGAAAAGTGTGATACTCTCAATGATCCAATATGTGCTATCTGGGCTTAGACATGAGAAGTGGTCACTTGGGAGCAACAGTGGATGACCGTTGACACGATGGAAACATAATCCAGCTAAGTGCAGCACCTTCCAAAAGGGAATGGAGAGAGCTGGAAAAGCACAAATTAAAACTGATAATGTCTCAGATAAGAATTAGTCCAACAAGACTGATGCAGGTTCCTATGAGTTACATAATGATTGCTGAGCATTAATCATCAAAGATGATTTCTTGGCATCCATGACTGAACAAATAAAGCCATCTGTTTTCTCTGTTCAATCGTAATGGAAGCTGCACTGAATCCTTTCTCCTGGGAACAGTGGGCTTTTGGGTTTTCTTGGCACATTTCAGCTTTGTTCTGAATGCAGGGCAGAAAGGCTTTGAAATCTCTTCAGCACTCATTCCCCTAACTGCCTCAGCAACTTGAGATGAAAGGAGGCTGAGAGAGTAATTGCTGGAAGTCCTCGCATGCTTTGTGGATGGACCTGCAGGATGCCGATGGCTCCAAATCAGTGTCTGTCCTGGGACATGAGTGAAAGCCAGAGCCAGGCTCCCGTGTCACATTATTCGAGGGGCTCACAATTCCTGCCTCGCCTGTGATAAGAAAACACTGCTCCATCATCATTCTCTGCCACAAGGGAAGTGGGCACAGCAACCTGCCTGGTTTTCTGATCCATGCTGAAGTTAGTCGATCTCAGCCAAGACAAAGATAAGAAGAGCACATTGAGTTGAGACAGTTGGCCATCTTTTAACTATCTTTCTTTTTATGCCTTGCCCAATCTCACATTCTGCTTTTTGATTTTTCTCCATCTCCCTGAAGCCACAGTTTTGGCTCTTGCACCGGTTCATGTTTGCAGCACAGTTCCAGGGTTGGCTGACTGCACCTTTCCCAAGTGGATCTTACCGGTTGGTCCACAGAGTAGGTTATTTGAACATGGATATCAATTTGCTGAAAGTGTTTGTCTGCTTTTTAATCCTCAACACTTTCCCTTCCCAGTAGGAATCCATAGCTATTAATCAGGAATAGAAACCCTGGCTGAATTTATTTATCCCTCTAACCCGCTGATGTTGAGGTTAGTCATTGCTGCGTTGAATTAACTAAAAACAGAAGGAAGTTGAATTTGGGATTTATGATCTATCTACCTTGTCTGTCCTACCTCATTGAAGCTTACCTGCAAAACAAGGACTCAGAAAGTACAGATCAAAGGTTCATTCTCTATGTAAGATGCATGTTTCCTCTAGGTATTTCTACTCAGGCCTTATCAAATTTATTCATAGTGGACGTAGGAATGGTTTGCAGATGACAATGTTGGGAAGCACAATCACTTCTGTAGATAGAAGTGGAGAGACATAAATAAAGTAAATGAGCAGATAAAACTACAGGAGATGTCATCCCCTTTGAAAAAAAAAATTTGGAGCATTTTCTTAATGGCGAAAGATAAGGAGCTGTGAAATGGCAAATTAATTTGCGAATCCATGAGAAAAGTTAGTACAAAGTTACAAAAATTAATCCCAATCAAAATAGGCTAATAACTCAATACTGACTTTAACAACTTTTGACTGTCACTTTTCTCCTCCATCTTTACCTTTTCTTTATGTCCCAAATATTTTTTTCATTCCTATGTCAGAGCCCTCCCTCCCCCGCTGGGCCATCTGTCACTTGTTCTTAGGTTTTGCTACAGTCATTGTTGCAATCTCTCCCAGCCGCCACTCATCGCTGTTCCACCCCATCTTATAAATGAGCATGCCTTTCCCTCTCAGTTCTGAAGGAGGATCGTAAGGACCGAAAAGATGATTCTATTTTCTCTCCCCGCAGATGCAGTCAGACCTGCAGAGATTTTCCTGCCGCAGTTTCAGATTCCAGCATCCACAGTATTTTACCATTTTAGGTGAATAGTATGGTATTAATGATTATCTTAAGAAGACAGGAACACCAAGGAGAAAAAATTATCCTTCAGTTGTTCGGCTCCATCTGGAGTGCTGCATTCAGTTTTGGACACTGAGGGAGGGATTTTCCAGACCTTCTTGCCAGTGGGATCTTCCGACCCTGCTGAATGCGAGCCCCCACATCAGGTTCTCTGACGTGAGGTTGGCGAGAATCATAATTGACCATTGACTACGGTAAGTCTGGACGATATCGCCAGCAGCCAATGGCGATATCGTCATTAATGACGATATCGCCATTATCGTCATCGATGATGTAAAAACTTGGTGCGGGATGGCGTGGAGAGGAAGGGGGGAGGTGGCAGTGCAGGGATTATGGTGGAAAACCCTGGCCCAAAATCTGAAAAGGAGAAATTGACCATGAATCGGGTACAGTGTAGATTCACCAAGGATTAAATTCTGAGGATCGTTCAATGGAAATGCATTTATATTCCTTTGAGATGAGATGATGCAGGGTGATTTAATGGAGTTTATTCAGTGTTAAAGGGATTCAATGCGGTTGATCATCTTGGGAAATTATAACAATAGGAAAAAATGTTGAAATTAGAGATAAACCATTTAGGAGTAAAATCAGAAAATATTTTAGAAAAATAGTCTACATCAACTGTCTGAGAGACTATCTTACCCAGGCCCAATTTCTCGCCCTGTTCCTGTAACTCCACACACTGATCATAACACATATCCAGCACATCTTTGGACTGTGAGAGGAAGCTAGAGCACCCAGAGGAAACCCATACAGGCAAGGAGAAAACGGGCAAACTCCACACAGATAGTCACCCAAGGCTGGAATCCAACCCAAGTCCCTGGCACAATGAGACAGCAATGCTAACCACTGTGCCACTGTGCTGCTCCACTCAGACCTGAGTGGAAATCAGGACAGGCTGTAAAGGCTGAGTCATTTCTGGTTTTCGAGACTAAAATGGATAGATATTTATTCGGTAAGGATATCAAGGGATCTTGGATAAAGTAGATATAGCTGAGGTACAGATCAGACATCATTAAACCCTACCTCCTAGCTTTATGGCAAACACTCAGAGAGCCCTCGTTCAGTTCTTCTGGGACAACAGATTGCACAGGGTCTCTGCTGAGGTTCAGTGTCTCCTGTTTAGGGAGGTGGTCAGGCACTGACGACCTTCCACCTCCAGGCACTGCAGAGATACCTTAATGTTGAGACTCCTCCGTAATGGTGTGCCCTGTCGATGTATTCCTTCCACAAGTGCACAGCCTGAACCATAACGTGCAGATCCTGTACAGAAATCTGGGGAGTCTTCAGAGCTCCTTGCAGGTGTTGCTCATCTTTTACCAGGGTCTACTCAAAGTGGCCTTCCCCGTTTCGAGTAGCGCTGTCATTCAGGAGTCGCTGCTCAGGAATCCTCTTGTCCACCAACTCCATTCCCAGTGGCTGGTGGAAAGGCAGACTATGGCCGTCAGAGTGACCAGGCTTGGGGACTTGCTGGCTGGTGGAGGAGTGTGCTGGATGATGCTCAGTGCATGGCAGTGGATGTTCAGCTTATGATTAATACCATCCATGACTACAAAACGGTGCTCAGACCCAACATCATACGTGGTCTCAAGGGGGCACAGCTCTGTAGTGGAACCCTCCTGCTTGGATTGAATTCCACATTGGTACCAAGCCCGGACCCCCTCCCAAGGACTGGCACCCCACACTCTGAGCTGCCTCACAGAAACATCCTCCATGCCTTTTGCCACTGCACAGAGGGTTTCCTGCATGGGCTGCTGCTGCTGTACACCTTCACTACCATGTCTTTGTCCATTATCCAGGCATGCCTTGTTGAAGTCAAGCAGTGGAGGGACCTTCCCCTTTAACACTGGGGTCCTGGGATGGAGGATGTTGCATTTAGCAATCCCATACAACTACAGATTGCAGATGGGCCCTCAGTTATTTAAAAATCTGTTCTCTTGCTTCCTCCCAACCTTCCTTTTCTCACTATTTCTCCGTCCACTCTCTCTCTCTCTCCCCTTCCATCCCTCCAATTTCCTTATTTTCCTACCCACTTTTCCGTTTTTGCCCCTCTCTTTCCACTTCTCCCTTTCACGCTCCCTATTCCCCCTCCCCTCGCCCCACGTGAAAAAGGGTCTCTGTCTCTTGATCTTTGCCCATCTGACCCCGTACAGTTCCAGTGTCTCAGGTGATGGTGAGGTTGTCAAATTCAGTTCTATTAAAAGTTGTGTCCTTTTTCCCTAACTTTATCTCTGACTCTGAACATTGTCCTTTTATCATTTTAAACATGCGATAGTTATCTCATTCAGTTTGTCTGCCAAGAGTTTACAATCCAACAAAATATTTTCATATCTTTCAAACAGAAATCACATATTTGACTCCCGGCATGAATACCTTTTGCCTCTCTGCCAATTTTCCCTTAAACAACATTTTCCTTTCTGCAAAGTAACCACTAGAGTGTGCCAGAGTTTTCTCATTTTAAAACTATCCCAAATTCAGGTAGTGATTGCTGAGCTGACTGCGGGCACATTTCAAATCTTTCTCTTCTTTCTGAGCAGAAAGGTGCAGTGTTTTGAATTGGGAACCAAACTTCAAATCTTTAAGCCTTGTAAAATATTTTTGACTCAACGTCAACCCAACTCAGGATGTTACCAAGTTGCAATTTACACCATCAGAATTAAAGCTACCCTCTTTCATGGTGAATTTATATCCAGATATCTGCGTGTGCTCTGTGTTTACCTCATATCTCCTGTTGACAAAGCAGAAGATAATAATTGGCCCGGATGGTTAAAGTCATTTTCTTTAAAGGTAAAATGAAGAGTGTGGGGGAGTTTTTAAGCCTGCACTGACCATCTGCGGGGATGGCATCACACAATCAAAATCCAAAAAGCACGATTCGCACCAGGGGGTTTCCTAGTTCTGATCTCACTGTTCCCTCACTGGTGGAGTGGTGTGAAACACACAGTGCGACCGCAGGAAGCTCATTTTAATACACTAGATGTCACTCACAAGCACTTTCTCTGGGACATCCCCCCTCACCAGATATTCAGTGGATGCCAACATTTACAACAGGTTCACCTCAACATGAACTTGTCTTGGGGGCCTCTCCTGGGGCTGTAGAGGTAAGTATAGCCCCTGTGGGAGAGAGACATGGACAGGAACTGGCATGGTAATGCCCCCTGACCCTGCCTCTTGGCACAAATTAGCACTTCCAGGTTGGCAGTGTCAACCTGTGCCATGGGGCAGCCCCACTTGGAGTCTAATGATGTGGTGGTGGGCGGAAGTGGGCAGAGGAGCAGGGCTGCTGGTGATGGTAATTGGGGGCAGGGTGGTGGAGTTGGGGCAGGGGGGGCCGGCTCAGGCTGTAGCTGAGAGTGGGGAAGGGTGTGGCAGTGGGAGCAGAAAGAGAATCAGCCGATGACTGTGGGATGGGGGGGAAAAGAAGGGGTGGTGATTGGGTGGGTGGGGAGGGTTAGAGAAGTGCTAACACAATTGAGGAAGGGAAGGGGATCCCTTGAGACGTCTGTGGTGGGGGGAGGTTATGATCGAGATGCCCTTTAAAGATAGCACATTAATCTCTAAACAGCCGGGTTCTGTCGCTGTGTTGAGGCCCCATCCCCTGTATGATGGTGTGAAACACGCCCCCTTGATTTTTTTTGGCAGAGGTTCGTAAGATCTGGAGACAAACACACCAGTTTTCTCGCCGGAATCTGAACCCTGCCATTCCTTGGTAAGATTTTGCCCTTTAAACCATAACGATGCTGCGGTGTTAAAAATCTGCTGATTAATTCTTAGCTTCTTAAAGCTGTTAGAAATGTCGTTACAATTTACAATCATCTCTCAACAAAATCACACGACTCTTCATCAGGTTGGCAGGGTGTGACAAGTGGTGTGCCATAGTATCCAGTGCTGGGGCCTCAACTCATTACAATTTATCTAAATGACCTGGATGAAGGTGTGGTTACTAAATTTTCTGACAACACAAAGATCGGTAGGGAAGTAAATTGTGAAGAGGATCTAAAGAGGCTACAAAGCAATATAGATAGGTTGAGTGAGTGGGCAAAAATCTGGCAAATGGAGTGCAATTTAGCAGGAAGAATAAAAAACAAACTTATTGACTAAATGGTGAGCGGCTGTAAACTCTGAGGTGCAGAGGGATCTGAGTGTCCTTGCGCATAAGTCACAAAAGGCTGGTATACAGATACAGAAAGTAATTAGGAAAGCTAATAAATTGCTATCACTTAATGTGAGGGTAATTGATTACAAAAGTAGGGAGGTTATGTTTCAGTTGTATGAGGCATTGTTCAGCCACATCTGCAGTATTGTATGCTGTACCGGTCTCTCAAAGATGTAAATGAATTAAAAGTAGTTCGCTAATACTAGGAATTGGTGACTTGTCTTATGAGGAAAAGCTGGAGAGATTAGGTTTGAATTCACTAGTATTTAGATAAGTAAGAGGTGACTAGATTGAAACATTTATGCTCCCGAGAGGTATGGATAGGGTCGCTGTGGAGAGAATGTTTCCTCTTGTCGTAGACACTGTTCAACACTGAGGCATCGCTCATTTCATTCAGAGATAAAGACAACATTTTTCTCTAAGAGGGTCATGAGTCTCTGGAATTCCCTTCCACAAAAGGCATAGGAAGCAGAGTCTTTGAATATTTTTAAGGCAGAGCTAGATAGATTCTGACAAGGAAGTGAAATGTTATCGGGAGTTGGCAGGGATATAAAGTTGAATTTACCACCAGATTAGCCATGATCTGTGGGCTTGTGGGACCAAGTAGCCAATTCCTGCTCCGAATTCACATGTTTGTATGTTCCTGCTAACAGAAACAGATTGTGAGACATAAGACATTGCCTGTGTCCAATGCTTCAAACATACACATGTTCATTATTATCTCATAAGGTCCTTGCCACAACAAGTTAAATCCCAGCTGTTCTGGTGTTCCCTTAACTTTTACCGTATCTCTTACTTCTGACATGTTCTGGGGTAGCTTCTCTCCCTCACTTCCTCCCGGAGTACTACCTCCTGCTACTGTCTCTCCTCGGACCTCAATACCTTAATTTATCTACACAACTCTACAATACAACTTCTTGTCCTATCTTTCAATGGCCAATATTCTCACTTCCAGTGATGCTTCCCAGCTCTGTCTGTCATTGTGGTGTTATCCTGTGGATCTACTTGATGTACATCCACCCATCCTTTTTCTAGCTCTCCTCTTAACCGTGCCATCTTGTGGAAAATTGTAGTTGAGTGTTACTCCTTCTCACATTTCAATGATTTCCAACCAAAGATTCATTGTTTGGGTACTTTAATTTTTTTTCCGTCTCTGACCATTTTCACCTTACAATTCTCTTAAAGTTGGTTTCTCTATTGCCTTGATGGTTTAAAAACATTTTCGTACTCTTTAGGCCCCAGTAATCATTTCATGTCAAAGTGGGTCTCATCTCCCTTTGCAACATTCCAATGTCTCGGACGACGGTGAGGTTTTCAAATTCAGTTCTATTGAAAAGTTTGTTCGTTATGTCCATTTTCCCTAAATTTATCTCTTACTCTTCATAATTTCCTCATATCATTTTACACATGCAATATTTACCATCTTTTCTCATTCAGTTTATCTACCAAGAGTTTACAGTCCAATAAAATATTCTCAGTGTCTTTCAAACAAAAATCAAATCTTTCTATTTGATTCCCGGCATGAATACCTTTTGCCTCTTGGCTAATTTTCCCTTCAACAACATTTTCCTTTCTGCAAAGTAACCACTAGAGTGTGCCAGAGCTTTCTCATTGTAAAAATAAAACTTCAAAACAAATTCAGATAGTGATTGTTGAGCTGACTATGGGCACATTTCAAGCCTTTCTCTTTTTTCAGTAGATATGGAGGGATGACTTGCTCGTAGAGAGAGATTCCAACAGTCGGAGTAACCTTCGAGAAATGTTTTTTAACCTGTAATCAGTGAAGTATCTGATCGACCTGTTGTAGACATAATTGATGTCTCCATGAAAGCCAACAATCTGTCCTGGTCCCTCCACACTGACGCTATAGTTAAGAAAGCCCACCATCACCTCTACTTTCTCAGAACGCTAAGGAAATTTGGCATGTCCACTACGATTCTCACCAACTTTTACATGTGCACTGTAGAAAGCATTCTTTCTGGTTGTATCATAACTTGGTATGGCTCCTGCTCTGACTGCAAGAAGTTACAAAGGATAGTGAACTTAGTCCAGTCCATCACTCAAACCAGCCTCCCATCCACTGATTCTGTCTACATTACCCCTGCATCGGAAAAGCAGCCAGCATAATCAAGGACCCCACACAGTCTGGACATACCCACTTCTACCTTCTTCCATTGGGAAAAAGATACGAAAGTCTGAGATCATGTACCAGCTGACACAAGAACAGCTTCTTCCCTGCTGCCATCAGGCTTTAAAATGCACTACATTATATTAAGCTGATGTTTCTCCACATCTTATCTGTGACTGTAACATTACATTCTGCACCCTATCCTTCTCCCCATGCACTCTATGAACTATATGTCTTGTCTGTATACCACACAAGAAGCAACATTTTTCACTGTATCCCAATACAAATGAAAATAACAAATCAAATCAAATGAAATCAAAAAAAAGGAATAATGAACTGCCTGTGCCAGAAGCGTATCCATTATTTGTAGTTCCTTGAGGGGCGGGGGGGTTTGGGGTCGAGGGGGTTGAGGAGTGGGAGGGGGTTGGGGTCGGAGAGGGTGTCGAGGGGTCCCAACAGTTGTACAGCATTCACACCAACTTGACTCCACTTCTAGCTGAATCTCCAGTTTCCTAGTTTTCTCCATAGTTATTTTTCCCTGCACCCTTCCCTTTGTGATCACTTGACAGATTTGTTTCATAAGCCTCCTGGTAATGGTTAGACTCATCTCCACCGCAACCCAAGCCTTTGAGCTCAGAGCATTATTGATACATAATGTACCGTCCCAACATGGTCAGCATACATAGTCAGTGAGGGCCCTACCCTCAATATGCATGTCAACCACTGTAAGAGAGTTGGTGATCAGTAAACAGAAGGTGTGGTTACTGTCACACTCTAATCCTCCATACAGGAATCCCACCCCATCCATCTGAAAGCATCACTATGTAGGGGAAGTTTGGATTGCCTCAAAGGCCTCTTCAGGAAGGTTAATTGATGCCATAACGGCAGAATCATTATTGATGAGTTTCAGGGTATAACAGAGGCACATGATGCAATTCAGTACAACACCCAGGATTCTCCCTGGCAGACAGACCCACCCTTTTGCACTCCTAGGGGGCGATTCATCCAGCCCAGTGCACTGCACAAGTAGTGCAGCAGGCTGGGAGATATCAGTGAGGGCCTGCAGGGGGATTCACAACTGGTATCCAGCTGATCACAAGTCTCCCAGGCGATGTTTTCTGATGTAATCTGCCTTGTGTCAGTAATCTGCGTGGGGCTAATTACCATATGGAAATTCACATTTCACTATGATTAGTGAGCCTGGGATGGTATCTCCCAGGCTTGCTATTGTTGTCCCCCACTCCTTCCCACCCTCCATCCCCTCTGTGGGGGAAATTCCTACCAGTGGGGATTACAACTGCTCCTCACTAATGGGGGATAGAAGTCCTCATCCCAAGAGGTCATTGAGGCCCCCCCCGGGAGGTCGGGGGCAGACGGGGTGCCCGTTGGGCAGTGCCAGTCTAGCAGTGCCAGTGTGGCATACTGTTACTGCTAACCAGGCACCCTGGCACTGCCCACTGGGCACCAGGCAGTGTCAAGGGATGGGACCAATGACGGCCAGGGCCTACTCAGGGGTGCTGATTGGTAGTGAAGGAGGAGACCCGCTGTGAACTCTACAATGGAATTGGTAAGGGTGGAGGGAGATCAGAGTTGCACATATGGGTGGGGGGTGTTTGGGAGTGGTCATGGGGCGCTGGTGATTACTGCTACTTGCGAGAGGGGGCATCAGGTAGGCAGGTGATTGGGGTGATGGGAGTCGGGTAGACTAACAATCAGGTTGGGGCCATTGGGTAGGCCAGCAAATGGGTGGGGTGGAGGGGCTAATAGTTTGGGAGGCTGGTGATGGTGAGGACCAGTATGCATGCACCAATCTCCACACTGACAGATCGGCACATATGCAGTGGTCCACTCAGCGCACTGATGCCACCCTCTTCAGTGGGATGAGGCCTTGCCATTTACCCACATGAATCTTCCTCAGGTACTCTGTGGAATGAAACCCAGAGTCATGGCTCTCACTGATGATACTTTTTTGCTTTGATCGGGGCAGCCCTTAAATGTGGCATCCCAATTTCAGTGCAGCCAGGCTTTGCCGACGTGTTAAGGCCTCGCCCACCCTTAGATAAAACATAGAACATTACAGCGCAGTACAGGCCCTTTGGCCCTCGATGTGGTGCTGACCTGTGATCTAAAGCCATCTAACCTACACTATTCCAATATCATCATGGCATGAAACTCAGCCACCTGTTTTTTGTGACAGAGTGTGGTAAGATCTCACGCCATTTTTCTCACTGGAACCAACACTCTGCCATTTTTTGGTAAGATTCCCCCCTTAACCTAATTTAGTTTTATATATCAGCCAACATGATAAAAGTCCTCTCCTTAGACCGTGAGTCAGTGAGTTTTTAATCCGTGTATTACACCTTGGCTCTGAGCTTGTACAGCTGTAGTTTTGTTCAGTTCCCTGTGTTGTGAATCCCAGGCCCTCTGCGGTCTCTTTGGCTTTCCAGGCGGTGGAAACCATGTGACCTTTCCTTTGCTCAATCAACCAATAAGGTCAGGATGTGGTTGGTCGGATTGTAGGTTACCTCCAGCATAACCATTGTTACATCACAGAAACCCTACAGTATAGAAGAAGGCCATTCAGCCCATCAAACTGTACTGACAACAATCCCACACAGGCCCTATCTCCATATTTACTCTGCTATTCCCTGTGGCACTAAGTGGCAATTTATCATGGCCAATCAACATAACCTGCACATCTTTGGACTGTGGGAAGAAACCCACACAGACATGAGGAGAATGTGCATACTTCACATACATTCTGAGGGCGGAATTGAACCCAGGATGTGGTGCTATGAGACAGCAGTGCTAACCACTGTGCCACACTGCCATCATGTCAGAGCACCTGTAGGTTTCCGATACCCGCAGGTTAATAAACTAAAGCATCTCGTATTGTGACAACCAAGTCCATTAACAACATTTATACATCGTCCTTAACAATATTGTCCCTCTGATCCTGACTCCCAAACAAATGGGAACAGATTAGTCCATCCTACTGTAATGTTCATTCCCTGTGTCGGACACAGTTACCAGAATTTCTCCATGCTCAGGCTAACATTTACATTTCTTTCATGTCTACATTTCCAGCCGTGTAAAATGTCAAGGCAATGTTAGCCGAGACAGACTGTCCCCTTTTGATAATATAACCTCAATGACATGATGTCTGGTAATGATTCTCAGAAATTCAAACACTCAGTACTCCTATCCATTCTCTGCTGCCAGTTCCAATCATAAGCTAATGTTCCTCTTGGACAGTCAGATCCCAGAATGGAACCCTGGCTGAACAGACCATAACTTTTATTTTCGTTTGAAGATATGGATAAACAGTGTCACAGGTCTGCCGATTAACTTTTATCAAAAGAATAAATCATTTGTTAAACATAAAAAGATAACAATACAGTCCTCTTTCATCCCATCCATATCTTCATAGCAGTACACTGATTGTTAAGGATAACACATGTTATAAAATCTGTCACATACTCTAATATTCTTGGTAAAGACACTGTTCATGTAAACCCACAGATCAAATGTCTCACACTCTGAAACCATATTACAGATGCCATCCAATAGAATTTCTGTGGATTTCTCATCAAATCCCCAGTTGCTTGTTATGTTGTGAGCCAATTTGGAATCTGATTTTTACCAGAGTGTTTCCAAACGCCACTCTTGATAAAACACATCTGTGATTTTTCCCCAAACTCACTTTCTCTCAGATGCCTTCACCAAGCATCCATTTCCAGCAATTCAATCTCTCCTTCCAGTATTCCTCTGCCTTGGAATGCCATGTGCATTCAAGATTCCACACAATCTCTCAGGTATCCAGCCACACCAAAAGAACACCACTGCTTTACAAGTTTATTAAGGTGTCATCAACCTTACAATTACTTCAGATACTTGGCCTCTTGCTCATCCATTTCACCAGGTCTGCATCTTACAGGTCCATCTTTAAATGAGAGCCTCTCTCTGCTCCATAATTTAACTTCCATGAACAGTACCTTGGTTAGTTTCCAGTTCTTTGTCCCTTTGACTTCAGTCTTCCTAGGACCTCTCATTTCGTTCTCTGGTTTCTAGAATTATTTGTTAGCTTCTGGGACTTGTTCTCTATTCCTTACTCCATTGCCCTGCCTCTCTGCTGGCAGTTTGCAGGAGATCTGCTTTCTTCTCATGTTCCTGGTCCCATATGAACCATTAGTTCTTACGCTTTTCAGTGTGGGCTCCTGGTTACTAAGCAACAACTTAGTCTTTCTTTAAACCCTGTTTGTTTACATGTTGTAAACCTTTAATTGCAATCCAATTACAGTTTGAAATGAAATGAAAACTCACAGACATATAGGCACCTTGTTTAACAGGAAGCCAAATAAAATTTTAACCCTTTCTTAACACAGAAACATAAAACTAAACTTGCTTAAAGCGATATCTTGTTTCCAATACCCACAATTACAAAGATAGATTACTTATAACTACTTTCGTTTCCTGACATCCATCCCTTGGGTTGCTGCATTTATTGTACTGGATGCAGACACATACCTTTACTGACATTCATGTTGGGTATCTCCCATGCTGCTATTGATAAGGGGGTTTATTGCTGTCCTCTAGATTACCATTGCTCTGACCATTTACCTGAGCCAAAAGAGTTAAGCGAGCTGACAAAAACAACTAATGAGATTTTTTGTGGCCAATGCTTCCAAACATACACATATTTCAATAATCATTATTATTTGATAAAGTCCTTTTTACCAGGGGAAAATCCTGACCATTCTGGTGTCCCCTTAAGTATTACCTTATCCCCTGCCTCTGACATGTCCTGGGGGTGTTACTTTCCCCTCACATTTTTCGCCGTCTGCTACCCCCTGCTGCTGACTCACCTCGAAGCTTAATTCCTTAATTTGAACTCTACAATACACCTTCATATCCTATCTTTCAATGGCCCAATATCTTCACTTCCAGTGAAGACTCCCAGCTCTGCCTGTCATCATTGTAGTAACCCTGAGGTTCTATTTGGTGCCTATCCACTCATCCTCTTTCCAGTTCTCCCATTGCTTGTATGCATTTCATGGTAAATAGTTGTTAAGTATTATTTTGCCTTACCCATAAATTGCCTCAATCAATGATCCCTTGTATTTTTACTTTAATTTTTTTATTTCTTCCGACAATGATCATCTTAAGATTCTCTTAAAATCAGTTTTGCTATTGCCTTGAATGCTTTCTGACTCTTTAGGTCCATTACCCATTTCATGTCAAAGAGTTTCTCTGTCTCGAGATTTTTACTTATCTCCCTCTGTGCAGTTCCAATGTTTCAGGTGATGACCAGATTATCAAATTCATAGAAGTTTATAGAATCCTTACAGTGCAGAAGAGGGCCATTCGGCCCATTGAGTCTGCATTGACTCTCTGACAGAGTATCTTATGCAGGCCCTCTCCCTGTCCTATCCCCGTAACCCCACTCATTTACCATGCTAATCCATCAAACCTACACCTATTAGGACACAAAGGAGCAATTTAGCATGGCTAATCAGTTCTCCCAAAAAGTTAATTTACTTTATGCTTTTCCATATTCTATCTCTTACCTTTAATCATTTCCTAATACCATTTACATATGCAATATTCACCATCTTACCTCCTCCAGTTTGTCTGTAGAGGCTTTACAGTCCAATAAAATATTCTCTTGATATCTTTCAAACAGAAATCAAATATTTTTATTTGATTCTTGGCATTAATACTTTTTGCTTCTTTGCGTTCTTTCCATTAAACAACATTTTTTTCCTTCTGTAAAGTAACCACTAGAGTGTGCCAGAGCTTTATCATTCTCAAAATATCCCAAATTCAGTAATTGTTGAGCTGACAGCAAGTACATTTTAAACTTTTCCTTTCATTCTGCACACAAAGACGCAGCATTTTGAACTGGGAACCGAACTTAAAATCTTTGCACTTCGTAAGCTGCACAGTGACCCAACGGTTAGCACTGCCTCATAGCACCAGGGACCTGGGTTCAATTCCTGGCTTGGGTCACTGTATGGAGTTTGCATGTTCTTTCCATGTGTGTGAGTTTCCTCCCACAGTCCAAAAGATGTGCAGGTTAGGTGCATTGGCCATGCTAAATTCTCACTCAGTGTACCCGAACATTGGAGTGTGGTGTCTAGGGGATTTTCACAGTAACTTCGCTGCAGTGTTAACATAAGCCTACTTGTGACACTAATAAAAGAACCTAAAAATGTTAATGTCAACCCAAGTCAGGTGTTACAAATTCGCAGTCTATACAATCAGAATTAAAAACACCCCTTGCTCATGTGTGAATTTGTATCTGGAGTAAAAGTCCCATTTGTTTACCTTAATTTTCCAGTCCCACCCACTGCAGGAATCATGCAGGACTGGATAGCTTGATGGACCAGTAAAAAGTCCATTAGTATAGGGCAGGAGTTTCCAGTCCTGAGGTGCTGGGACTGGAAATACCCACCCATATTCTTTATCTTAGATGACAACATATGTTCCAAAAGTCCATTGCTGAGAGACCTGTTACTCACTGGGCAGTGTGTTCATTTCAGATCCTCTGTTCCCAAGTAGAAGATAACAATTGGCCTGAATAGATTGTTACACTTTGATAATTCTATAATGTCTATGGATTTTATTCCATAGCCATAGTTTAAATTGTATTGTTCAGTTTGTATTTCTGTTAGCCAATTAACAGTCAAAGTAATTGGGGAACAGGAAAACAGCTGATTGTGAGAAACTGTACTTGATAAAATATGCCTTTATTGCCAAGAAGGTCTGAATTTGAGGATTATTCTGCTTTGAAGGAATATTTAACAGCAATGAGTTCAATAGTCTGAATGTAGGATGACGTACAATAATCAAAAAAACATATATTGCTTTAATTGATCAGTATGAGAGGGGAGCCTTTACTTTCTGATATGGTGGAACTAGGGTAAAATATATTGACAGGAGAATATGACTTCCTTGTATCTGGAGAGATATGTTATTTGTTTGTAATGGCATGTAATCTCTAAGGTGCCCAGAGAAAGAGTGATGAATATTTATCTTTTGTCTGTATAAGTCAAGTTACAGAGGTGGGTGACACAAGACAATTTGTATCTGATGGCCAATAGGAGGGGGGATTTTGAACCATCTCCAAAAAAGGGAGGAGGGATGAGAGACTGAGGGATAAGAGTTAAGAAATTATAGTCCTTTTTGGCACATTGAATACCATGGTTTCTGAGGTATGACACTCCTTGACACAATTCCACATCACTTTAAAGACATAGGAGAGAGACATTGCCTGTGTTCGCAACACCAAGAATTCCTAGGATCCTGAGAGATGAAAACGTTCTGTTGTCTTCACTACTTCTTGTGAAGTGAACGTAAAGCCTTGCTTAAAAAAATTGACTTGAACCATGAATACCAGCTATTTGTACCTTGTAGCCCAAGCACAACCAAGAATCCTAGTGTTAGAAATTAAGAATTTGGAGCTTGGAGCTTTTGTGTAATTGGAGGGGTTTTTTACCTCAAAACACTAAAAGACAACAACCTTATATAGTGATAGCTCCCAGCTCTGCCCGTCATCATGGCATTAACCCTCTTGTCCAACTTGGCGTACATCCACCCATCCTTTTTCCTGGCCTCCCTTTATCCATAGAATCATAAAATTATCGAAATGCAGAAGCAGCCATTTGGCCCATGGAGTCTGCACCAACTACATTGTGTGGTAAATTGTTGTGAAGTATTATTTCTCCTCACCCATTAATTCTCTCAACCAAAGGTGCTTATACTTGAATTTTTTTTACTCCGTCTGAGCGTAATCATCTTACATTCTCTTGAAAGTCAGTTTCCCTATTGCCTTTGTTGTTTAAAAATATTTTCTCTTAGGCCCCAATAACTATTTGATGTAAAAAGCGGGTGTCTGCCTCTAGATCTTTGCTTATCCCTCCCTGTATGGTTGCCTTGTCTTAGGTGATGGAGAAATGATCAAATTCAGTTCTGTTAAAAAGTCTGTGTATTTATCTTTCACCCTTAATAATTTCCTCAAATCGTTTTACACAACCAATACTTATCATCTCATCTTTACAGCCCAATAAAATATTCTTATAATGTCTTTCAAACAGAAATCAAACCTTTCTGTTTGATTCCCAGCATGGGTATCTTTTGCTTCTTTGCTTTCTTTCCCTTACACAATATTTTCCTTTTTGCAAACTAACCACTAGAGTGTGCCAGAGCTTTCTCATTTTAAAATTATTGCACATCCAGATAGCAGCTGTGAAACTGACTGCAAACACATTTCACATGTTTTTCTTTTATCTGCACAGAAATTTGCTTTTTGAATTGGGAACCAAACCTCAATTCTTCAAGCTTTGTGAGAAGTTTCCAAACCAATATAAATTCCAATTCAAGATCAGATACTTCAAAATTGCAATTTACAACATCAGAGTTAAACTACCCCTCTTTCATGTGTGAATTTGTGTCTAGATTAAAAGTTCCATGTGTTTATCAACACATATTCTTTATCATAGAATCCCTATAATGTAGAAAAAGGCCATTTGGCTAATTGAGTCTGCATCAAATCTCCAACAGAGCATCTTACTGCCTGCTCTATCCCTGTAGCCTAACATTTATCCCACTCATCCCTCCAACCTACTCATCTTTTGGCACTAAGGGGCAATTAGCATAGCCAATTCACTTAATCTGCACACCGTTCAACACTAAGGGACAACTTAGCATGGCCAATCCACTTAATCTGCACATCTGTTTGTAATTTTTATTAATGATCTGGATGAGGGTATAGTTGGGTGGATTAGTAAATTTGCTGATGACACCAAAGTCAGAGGTGTGGTAGATTGTGAGGAAGGGTGTCATAGTTTGCAGGGAGACTTAGATAGGTTGCAGAGCTGGGCCGAGAGGTGGCGGATGGAGTTTAATGTGGAGAAGTGTGAGGTAATTCACTTTGGTAGGAATAACAGATGTGTCGAGTATAGGGCTAACGGGAGGACTCTGAATAGTGTGGATGAACAGAGGGATCTAGGTGTATGTGTACATAGATCCCTGAAAGTTGGGAATCAAGTAGATAAGGTTGTTAGGAAGGCATACGGTGTCTTGGCGTTTATTGGTAGGGGGATTGAATTTAGGAGTCGCAGCGTCATGTTGCAACTGTACACAACTCTGGTGCGGCCGCACTTGGAGTATTGTGTGCAGTTCTGGTCCCCACATTATAGGAAGGATGTGGAGGCTTTGGAGAGGGTGCAGAGGAGGTTTACCAGGATGTTGCCTGGTATGGAGGGGAGGTCCTATGAGGAGAGGCTGAGGGATTTGGGGTTGTTTTCGCTAGAAAGAAGGAGGCTAAGAGGGGATCTTATTGAAACATACAGGATGATTAGAGGTTTAGATAGGGTGGACAGTGATAGCCTTTTTCCTCGGATGGAGAAAGCTAGCACGAGGGGGCATGGCTTTAAATTAAGGGGGGGTAGTTGTAGGACGGATGTCAGGGGTAGGTTCTTTACCCAGAGGGTGGTGAGGGATTGGAATGCCCTGCCTGCTGCAGTTGTAAATGCGCCTAGTTTGGGGGTGTTTAAGAGATCTGTGGATAGGTTTATGGATGGAAAGGGATTGGTTTAGGTTAGAGGGTCATTGTTTTTTAACTGGTCGGCGCAACATCGTGGGCCGAAGGGCCTGTTCTGCGCTGTAATGTTCTATGTTCTATGTTCTATGTTCTATCTTTGGACTGTGGGAGGATACCAGAGCACCCAGAGGAAACCCACACAAACACAAAGAGAACGTGCAAACTCCACACAGTCACTCTAGGCTGGAACTGAACCCAGGTCCCTGGCGCTGTGAGCTAGCGGTGCTTATCACTGTGCCACCCCTGCATCTTAGAACACAGCATAGTTTTTCACAGGTAACTTGCTAAAAGGTCTGTTTCTCATTGGTCAGCTCATTCAATGCAGACCACCTATCCTCAAGCAGAAGTTAATAGTTGGCCCAAATGGTTTAAGTCATTTTCTTTAAAAATAAAGTGAAGAGTTTAAACCATGGCAATGCTGTGGTGTTGAAAACTATTGATTAATTCTTAGATTAGAATCATAGAGTCATAGAGATTTGCAGCATGGAAACAGGCCCTTCAGCCCAACTTGTCCATGCTGCCCTTTTTTTTGAAACCGGTAAGCTAATCCCAATTGCCTGCGTTTGGCCCATATCCCTCTATACCCATCTTACCCATGTAACTATCTAAATGCTTTTTAAAAGACAAAATTGTACCCGCCTCTACTACTACCTCTGGCAGCTTGTTCCAGACACTCACTACCCTCTGTATGAAAAAGACTGCCCCTCTGGACACTTCTGTGTCTCTCCCCTCTCACCTTAAACCTATGCTCTCAGTTTTAGACTCCCCTACCTTTGGGAAAAGATATTGAATATCCAGCTGATCTGTGCCTCTCATTATTTTATAAACCTCTATAAGATCACCTCTCAGCTTCCTACGCTCCGAGAAAAAAGTCCCAGTCTATCCAGCCTCTCCTTATAACTCAATCCATCAAGTCACGGTAGCATCACATTTAGTCTTAAAGCTGTTAGAAATGTTGTTACAATTTGCAATTACCAGACAATAAAATCACAAGGCTCCATTCTGCTTGAGGTGGAATGGGTTAATTCCACAGCCTGAAAGCTGAGCTGTTGGTGGAAAGAGTTAACTCCCTGTTAATCTGAGAGAGAGCGGTGTGAAGACTGGTGTAAAGATTAAATCTTCTGTATCTTTCAAATTTAACTCAAAGTGCTGGAACTCCACACACACACGATAATTTAGTGATGAAAGCATATAACAGATCATGCACACATTCTCCATTACACACAAACACTGACATTTTAAGAACCATAGAATCCTACAGTGCAGAAAGTCTGCCCCAACCACAATCCCACCCAGGCCCTACCCCCATATCCCTACATATTTAACCCACTAATCCCTCTAACCTAAGCATCTCAGGAATTAAGGGGCAATTTTAGCATGGCCAATCAACCTAACCCGCACATCTTTGGACTGTGGGAGGAAACCAGAGCACCCAGAGGAAACCCATGCAGACACGAGGAGAATGTGCAAACTCCACACAGACAGTGACCCGAGCCAGGAATCGAACCCAGGTCCCTGGAGCTGTGAAGCAGCAGTGCTAACCACTGTGCTACCATGCTGCCCCAAAGAATTTTGCATTCTTATAATATTTATCTTAACAACTTAAAGCTTTCACACTCCAAACAAAACTTCAAGTAGCAGTGGGGAGGGAAATGGATCGTCGCCACTTTCACTGACAAAATGACCAGTCACATTTCCTCTGCCCCTGTATGTCACTGCTCATTAACCCCCACAATGCCTTCCCCCTCAGCCCCCCTTCTCCCTGACCCAGCCCACCACTCCCCTCTCTCTCTCCTCAGGACCAAAGCTTTCATGACTTGCTTCATTTTTAAAAAATTCCCCTTAATTACCGAATATTCTGTGAGTGGTCCTCCTAGCCCCCAATCTAAATTCTAACCATTCTTGTTGATGATATGTTTATATTGTTTATATTCCAACTACCATTATTGCTTTCTTACCAGGAGATGGATCATTCCCCATTCCACTGCCCTTTCACCACACTGGAAAGTGGGAAGAGGTCACTCCCAGATTACTGCACAAACACACACACACACACACACACACACACACACACACACACACACACACACACACACACACACACACACACACACACACACACACACACCTTAACAACTTAAAACTTTCCTACACTAAACAAAACTTCAAGTAGCTGTAAGGAGAAAGAGATCTCCAAGACTTCCACCTATAGCAACAATCAAAATGACCAAAGCTCCCATTTCCTCTGCTCCTACAGTCACAGCTCATTAACCCCATCCCGTACTATGAGCACTTCCAACTTCCAAATCCAAACCTGAATCAATCTGTGTGTGGAAAGGGATCATTCTGAATCCAAATCTAAACTCATCTGAATCAATCTGAATTGGAATTGAAATTAATCTGGATCAATCTGAATGTGAATCTGAATCATTCTGAGCGTGAATTGGACTCCACCTGAATCTGAAGTTTACTCCACAGTTATGCTGTGAGTTTAGTTTCCTCATTTATAAGGTCAGTGTTAGCATGAAGCATTGCCAATAAGCCTTTTGAAGGGAAGGAGTTGAGTCTGAGGATGTAGATACATACCAACAAGGAGTAGGAGTAGGCCATTTAGCCCCATAAGTCTGCTCTGGCATTTAGTAAAATCACGGTGAATCTGATAGTAACTTCACATCTGCATCCCACTGACACCTGGTAATGTTCACCAAGAATTTATCCACCTCTGTCTTACACATATTCAAAAACTCTGCTTTCGTTGCCTTTTCAGGAAGAGAGTTCCAAAGACTCGTGACTGTCTAAGTGATAAATGGGTGTAAATGGATGACCCCTTAGTTTAATATCCGGTGCGTTAAGGAAATTTAAGCTCTGAATGACAGCAACGCTGAAGGGCCACAGGCAGTCAGGAGAATTACCCATTGCTTTTCATCTGCCATAATATAAATTGCCTGAAAAAAATGATGCATGCTTTTCACATACTGAGCCCAGTCCTCAATAGCAGGTTTGAAAGAGTCCAGTCTTCTGAACAAAGACAATGATGCATAAGAATGGCTCTGCCCAATTTAGGCCAACTGTAGGCCAGGGTTGTGCTACATCTCGTTGCCACTGAAATAACTTTCACTGGGTCAAAATACTGGAATTCCCTTCCTAAAAGCGTTGTGCGTCAACTCACAGAACATGGACTGCAATAGTTCAAGAAGGCAGCTCACCATCACTTTCTCAAGGGCAACTAGGGATGGGCAATAAATGCTGGCCAGTGAGTGATGCCCATGTCTCACGAATGAATGAAAAAACTCCTCTAAGGTCAATATGCAGAGGTTCAGACATGGACTGTATGGAATCTGCTGTCACTGGGCACATATCTGGTGCTGATTTGCAGCCTATCCCTGCCCCGTGACACGGACCAGCAACACGTGCCTGTAACAGATGTTGTAGTTGCACGAATAGCAATGGCTCACGGGTGTACATTGCCCACACCGACCTGCATAATCTGTACCAGCATTTGTCATGATGGGATCTCACACGACCCGAATCGGGCCACGCATAGCACCATGGATTGTGTGGTGTTGCCAGGACCCACAAGTGGGGATTCAGGCCCAAGTGAGGGATTGGTGTGGTGCTGGGCCGATGCAGCCATTCTTTGCTCTTTCCAAACCCCAGCTGGCACCTCAGGGGAGGGGCGGCCACCCACTTCCTGTGAAGGTGACGGCTGTGCTGAATATTTTGCACCTGGGTCATTTCAGACACGCAGTGGTGACTTCAGTGGGATCTCCCGGGCCCCTGTGCACAGATGTGTGTGGCAGGTGGGCCGATCACAACAGGAGGCCCAGTCTCCAGGCTTTGCTGCCATTGCTGGGATTCCCAATGTCCAGGGAGCAGTGGGCAGGACACATGTCGCCTTGAGGGCCCCACATACATGACCATAGCAATTGGTGAACAGGAAGGGGTTCCACTCCTTCAATGTGCAGATTGTTGGTGACCATTTCATGTGGATCATGCAGATCAATGTACACCATCCAGGAAGTGTCCCTGATAGCTTTGTCCTCAGGCAGTTGGACATCCCCAGGCTCTTTGAAGGCCAGTGCAGGTTCCCGGGATGGCTACTGGGCTGATGACGCCTTGTGGAGGCCCCAGGCCGAGGCGGAGACCCACTACAACAAGGCCTATGCAGCCACTGGCCCATTGTGGAGTGCTGCATCAGCCTGCTGAAGATGCAGTTCCATTGCTTGGACCACTCTAGGGGAGAGCCCTCCAGCATGACCTTGTATGCGCTTCACGCATAATCATTGTTTGCTGCACTCTGTACAACATCACCCAGCAGCAGGGAGACCTGCTGGAGCAGGAGGAGGAGGAGGGGGGAGGAGGAGTGGTGAGGGGGTGAGGTGGACATCTCGCCATATGAGGAGCCCGAGGAAAGGGGGCGGGTGCCAATGGCAGGTGCCCAGCAAAGGAGGGCAGTGAGGGATGCCTTGATTGCAGCCTGCTTCACCTAGCTGGGTGTGCAGTGAGGAGGCTACAGCCACCACACTGCAGGTGCAAGTGAAGCCACCAATCCCCCTCCAAACCGACCTAGGACCTCAAACCAGCAGGCTTCCCCAGCCTCTCTCATCCCACCACCCTGTCTCCTGGAAACATCCGAACCTATTAATGTGCCTGGGCTGGCAATGGTTGTGAGTCTTGGTTGAAGGCTGAAGGATGATGGCCTGCTGTTGTGCACACTGGGATCCTGCCCCTGGTGCAATTCAAGTCTGACTCCTACCCATACTCCAAATGCACGCTGCCACCCTGGCCCACGTAGCTGTAAAGGTCGGGGACAGATGTTTGTTGGCAATCAGTTAGCAGGGGGAGGCACTTGCAGCCAGGGTCTGGTGGATGTTGGGGAAGGTAGGACAGGCACTCTGAAACATGCAGCCGAGTCAGCAAGGCTCCACAGACAGCACCTCTGTTCACGGGAATGGGGAACATCAGACACATTAGTCACAGCTGAATGCAGAACGCCTTCCTCACCACTCTGTCCACCTGTGACTCCGCTTTCTAGAAGCTATGACCATGTACCCCTAGATCTCTTTGTTCTGTAACTCTCCCCTACCAGTAACTGAGTAAGTCCTGTCCTGGTTCAATCTACCAAAATGCATCACCTCGCATTTACCTACATTAAACTCCATCTGCCATTCGTCAGCCCACTGGCCCAATTGATCAAGATCCTGTTGCAATCCAAGATAACCTTCTATACTATCCACTATACCCCCAATCTTGGCATCATCTGCAAACTTACTAACCATGCTTCCTATATTCTCATCCAAATCATTAATATAAATGACAAACAACAGTGGGCCCAGCACTGACCCCTGAGGCACATCGCTGATCACAGTTCTCCAATTTGAAAAACAACCGCTACAACCACCCTGTCATATCAAGCCAGTTTTGGATCCATTTAGATACCTCACCCTGGATTCCATGAAATTTACCCTTATGCAACAACCTACTATGCAGTACCTTGTCAGAGGCCTCACTAAAGTCCATTAGTCTTTGGAAATATCCCATGACAGTGGGAAAGTCAAAATTCCCATCCACCAGCAGTCCCACCCATTCCTCCCAGCCTGTTCCCAAATGGCTGGTAGGATCCCAGCCTCACTGTTAGATAAAGGGGGAGCTGTGAAACAACACATTCGAAAGCCATGGTGCCTTGCTGAAATAGTGCCCACAATCGGACGCCTTTGTTGCTAAGAGTTCTCAAACCGCATGAATACTCATTAGTTGAAGTATTGGAACATTTTTATCCAGGGAAATTGACAGGACAGAGCAATTTTAGACATGACTTCATGAGAACGGATATAGGGAAATTTTAAAAATGTCACTTTATTGCCTCATGGACCGGAACGCAAAGGCATCAAAGGATGTGAGAGGAGTCATCACGCTCACAGGGGAACCAAGGAACTGTTGAAGGCAATGAGGAACAGTTGTGATTCTGAAATGTATCCAAGAGTTGGTTTATTATGACTAATTGTGGTTTGAACTCTGAGCTCTCTCTCAAGTACCTTACTTCGCCAACAAAACCTTCTTGGAAAGAACATCACAGTGTAAGTGGTCTCGCAGAATGAAGTAAAAAATATATAAGGTCTTCTGCAAGGGTGATCCCAGGAGCAATTTGTTTTTGTTTGCACAGAGTGATTAAGACATGTCGGTCCTCCAGAAGCAGAAGAGGGAGCAAAATTCTGCACTAGCTTTCAAAGGAGAAGTGGATAAATTTCTCAGAGAAAAAATAAACAAAATCCCCATGAAGGATGAAGGGCAGGGTGAGTCATGGCTGCCAGAGTCGATGGGCATGGTCTTTCCTAGCTCTGAAATTCCTTTCAAAGTGTGGATGTAGGCATGATGGGCCAAATTACTTTCTTCTATGCTGTAGAATTCCACAATTTTATGAAGAAGGTTTTCTTTCTTTCTGTTGTGCAGTGTTATCTCAAATTGTTCTGTTCTCATATTTTCAAAACCTGCCTGTTGAGATGTGGAGGAACGGGGCTGAGAATTTACACCTTGCCCCAGGAGTGGGTGGGATGTTAGAACACAAGCAGCAGTTTTGAATGATCTCAAGTTTGCAGAAGGTGGAATGTGAGAGACTGGCCATGAATCCAGTCATATAGTCTAGAGAACACAGGAAAGTAAGGACGTAGGAGTAGACCATATAACCCATTGAGCCTGCTCTACCACTCAAGGCTGATCTTGAGCTACAACTCAATTTCCTCACCTGCTCCCCTTGTCCCTTAACTCTCTGAGAGACCAAACGTCAATCTATCCTGGACTTAAATGTATTAAACAAGGTAACCGCATGGATGTGGGCTTCTGCTGCAGATAACATGACAAATAAATTAAATCATTCAAATCACTAGTTAATTATAAATTAATTATTATTTAGTAATGGCTGTTAAGCTAATATTAAGCAAAGTTAGCAGACTAGAGATTTTTAAGGGCAAATGGAATGAATCAAGACCCTCCCTCACAAGACCTGTAGTGATGGGAAGTGTTGTAGGGAAAATATCAAGCTGCACCGCAAGCTTCCTGGTTTGTTGTTTCAGACCTTCTAGCTTAAACAGCGTGCCTCAAACATGGGCCTAGATAAAATGCAATGGAAGTGAAGGCTCTTTCTGTTACTTATCCACAGTGTGGGATCTATTCCTTGAGCATCTCATCCTCAGGTTGGCCAATTTTGAGAGTTTGGTGTCTTCCTTTCTATGGCCGATCATCGTCTCCTGCTAGAATGGCCCCAGCCTCAGGCATAGATACAGCTCATTGTAAGGTGATGATTCAGCTCCCCAGACACGAATGGTATTGTACCATTTGTGGTCTTTGGACTACATTTTCATTGGCTATGTTGGACAGCTGCAAGTATCAGAGAGACACAGAATAACATGTAATTCAGGTGCCACTGAGGAATCCAGACATTTACAAGACAGTTTGCAAGAATATGGGGGGGAGGCAATTCTCCCCAAAAAATTCGAGGTGTCAAATTTGCGTAAATCACATTGGTTTTTCGAGCAGAAGTTTCAAAATGAATCTCCCACACTCTGTGCACAGAAGAGTGTAAATCAGTCTAAAAATCAGTGGGTGGAGCCTATTTCCATTGGAGAGGCCAACAGCATAGCGCTGAGTGGGCCACTGCAAATGCACGGATCTGTCATAACAGAGATCGGCGCATGACATTAATGAACCAGGTGGGTTTTTAACGACAATCAAACATGGTTGCATCGTCATCATTAATTCCAGATTTAATCTGAATTCAAATTTCACCATCTATCATGTCGGGATTTAAACCCAAGTCCCCTGACTCTCTGGATTACTAAGCCAGTGATCATACCACTATGCCACCAACTACCAAAAGGATGATGGTGAGAGAGTGTAGGGAATGATGAGATGGTATGGGTGATGGTGAGAGAGTGTGAGTGATGGTGAGAGAGTGTGGGGGACGATGAGAGAGTGTGGAGCTGGTGAAAGTGAGTGACTGATGGTGAGAGAGTGTGGAACTGGTGAGAGAGTATGGGGGACGATGAGAGAGTGTGGAGATGGTGAGAGGGTGTAGTGATGAAAGCAGTGATGATAGTACTGGGGCCAAGTATGTCCATAAGTTTGGCTCTCTCCCAGTATCAGTGTTGTCTCTCACCCACACCTACACACACATCATGCACTCTGACAGTGGGTGACATTGAGTGAATGAGCACTTTGCCTCTGGGAGGGAGACAGAAACACATATTCTCACCCTATTACACTCTAATATACATCTTGATTTATTATTCATTGCTTATTTTACTCAGCAAGTTGCTTCTTTCCATACCTCAGTCTTTTTTATTGAAATTCATATTTAATGTTGTGCCGAATTTTATCTTTCTAAATTTCACTCATGGGCTTCTTGTGGGAGAAATGTTTTGAAATGTGGGTCCTCAACATGAAAAGGTTAGACATGCCTGGTTTAATATGTCAATACTACAAGGCACTGCCACCAGCCCTGTATGGAAGCAGCCAGAGGCTTTGACTGATTAGAATTCACAGATTGCCCACGTTCTATAGGAATATTAATCAGTTGTCACATTGTGGCACCCTCTACTCCCTCCAGTAAGATCCAAGGATTTGTTACTGTTGGGTTGCATATCCTTGCCGTCTAATAGTAGAATGGATGGGCAAACTGCTGGGGGAGCCCCAATGCTCCATTTTGTTAGTTAGTTAGGGAAGAACGATCACTGCACATGTACTAAGGATTGTTGTCTTCTCATTAATTGTTGGAAACCAGTTAATGGATCATTAGGCTAATACCCAGTTTATATTAGATCATCAGATCTGAACAAAAGTCCAATCAGTTGCTGTATTTTGAATGCAGAAAAAGGGTTATTTAAGTAAAGCCTTTGGGTTTAAAAAAAAATCAGACACAGAAGTTAATGTTCAAATCTTCCTGGAAAATTAAGTGTGTTATCTGGGATGGCAAGGTGGCACAGTGGTTAGCATTGCTGCCTTACAGTGCCAGGGACCTGGGTTTGATTCCTGGCCTGGGTCACTGTCTGTGTGGAGTTTGCACATTCTCCCCATCTCTGCATGGGTTTCCTCTGGGTGCTCCAGTTTCCTCCCACAGTCTAAAAGATGGGCTGGTCAAGTGAATTGACCCAAACAGGCACCAGAATGTGGCAACAAGTGGAGTTTCACTGTAACTTCATTGCAATGTAAGCTTTACTTGTGACTAATAAATAAACTTTAAATGTTAATGACATCAAACGACTAAAGATTTCAGGGGATGAGACACTCTGCCATCATCGCCATGAGTTGTTGATTTATATGTTGCACCTTAAGCATCTTTCTCTTGAAGCATCTTAGCCTCTCTATTAAGGCAAATATTTTGCATTGAACCGGCTGCTGAGAGTTAAGGCCTACAATTAGGTAACAATTAAGGATGGCATGGTGGCACAGTAGTTAGCACTGCTGCCTCACAGCGCCAGGGACCCGGGTTCAATTCCGGCCTTGGGTGACTGTCAGTGTGGATTTTGTACGTTCTCCCCATGCCTGCACGTGTTTCCTCCGGGTGTTCTGGTTTCCTCACACACAGTAAAAAGTCTGACAACACCACTCCAGAGATGTGCAGGTTAAATGGATTGGCCATGCTAAATTGCTCCTTAACATCCCAAAATGTGTAGAGAAGGCGGTTTAATGGGATAAATACATGGGATTGCAGGAATAGGGTGTGGGTGAGATATTCTGTTGGAGCGACGGTGCAGGATAAATGGGCTGAATGGCTTCCTTCTGAACATAGGGATTCTATGATTTGTTTATGGGGCTAAAGAGATCAAGGGATATGGGGGGAAGGGGTGATCAAGAATTTGATGATCAGCCATAAACGATCATAACAAATGTGATGATTAGCCATGATCGTAATGAATGTGATAACATCATTTAAGTTGTTGAGTCTCACCCCTGCCAATAGGAGGTTGTTGTTTGAGCTTTTAAAAAAATTCACTTGTTTGCAATGGTTCTTACTTTTCCTTTCTGTCTCCTTCCTTCTTTATTTTAATTCAATTTAATTCCTTCTCTTTATTTCTCCTTCTGTACCTGATTTGCCTCTAATTCATCCATTTTGATCTACCCACTTCTCCATTGTCCCTCCAATTATTTTCTAATCCCGAAATGTCATTGCCAGCTGCCCATTGCCCTCGGCACGCTATTATCCGCTCTAACACACAGCAAGTGTGCTGTAAATTATATTTAAGATGAAGGGTGCAGGGATTCATTGCTAGAGTAGCAAACTGTGAAGTAAGAACATAAGAACTAGAAGCAGGAGTAGGCCACCTGGGCCCCTCGAGCCAGCTCCACCATTCAATAAGATAATGGTTGATTATGTACCGATTCAGCAATATTTTTGACATTATGCTTTCTCCGAGTAAACATTGAATCTGAAGCATTGAAACCAACAACAGCCAAAATAAACTATTTGAACAGAATCCCATGTACCGTGAGTTACATGCAATATCTGGAGATGTGTGCTGATATCTCCCTCTCTGACTGGCACAGCTCTTCATCTTCATCAGATGTTTCCTGTTGGCATGGTTCTTGGCTTCTATTGGTTAATGGGAGTGCATACATCTGACTTATCTGCTTTCGATTGAGAAGGAATCAGTATCTGAAATCCAGCTTTTTATGCAGATGGCTAAGAGTCTATTTCCACACCAACTGCAGAGGATATTTCCTATGTCCTAATTATTATATATTTAAAATATATGTCTGCTACACTTGATGCCAGTGTTTCTATTATAAACTCCTATGTCTGTATTTTTATTGGAAATGTGTTGCAGTCCAATTAACAACCTCCCGCCAGTCATTTTACTGCTGCAGTCCAACCCAATCCTTGCTGACGAACATTGAGTTCTCAAATTCAAAATTATTGCCTTCACGTACAGTTGTCTCAATGGCCACATGTCAAACTATCTCTGAACCTTCTCCATCCTATGGCTGGAGGTCTCCAACTCCTTCTCTTTGTCATCTGATCCAGACTTCATAAGAACACATGACATAATAGGCCATTCAGTCCATCGAGCCTGTTCCACCATTTGATAAGATCATGGCTATTCTGATTGTGGCCTTAACTCCACTTTCCTGCCTGCCTCCCTAAACCTCAGCTCTCTCGTAGATCACAAATTTGTCTGGCTCAGCCTTGAATAGGTTCAGTGAACCAGCCTCCACTTGTCTCTGAGAAAGCAAATTCCAAAAACTGACAACCCCCTCACAGAGATAAATTTCCTCCACATCTCAATCTTAAATGGGAGACCCCTTATTTTGAAACTGTTCCCCCAGTTCTGGATTTCCCCAAGAGAGGTAACATGCTCTGAGCACACAGCCCCCTATGCCTCCTCAGAACTTTCTATGTTTCTCACTTCAGTGTCTGTGGCAAAGATGTCAGCACCCAACTGTCTGGAAATCTCTCTAAACCACAAGTGCAGATTTATGGATTTAGAGTCTTGCATATCAATGGAGTTAGAGTTAAATCATTTCTTTAATTAAATTCTATCTTATGCACACCAAAGTCCAAATAAGTACAAGCACTTAGTTTAAACCTCACCTTCCCTATTCTTGATAATTCTTTAATAATCCAATAGTCCCTCATCTGCTTTCCCAAGGAATTCAAATTAATATGTTGTTTTTTGCTGAAGTTCTCTAAATTTACTCTTGGTTTTTGAATGCTGTTTTTTAACACCCATTTCTTTTCCTATTTTTGTTGGGAAAAAATAAAACTCAATAATACCCTCATCTTTAAATCAGTAACAGGAATCCGTGAACATTGTGCAATCTACATTATTTATTTGTGAGCAAAAGGAGAAATATTTCTCAAGGATTGCCTCATGAAATCCCTTCTCCTTTTCTGCATCACTTCAGCTGTCACCTGTAGTTCAGTGCTCTTACCCTTATCTCTGGTTTGAACCCCACTGCATGGGCTTGGAGCACAGGATTTAGGCTGATATTCCAGAACAGGGTGGTGATTCTCCCAGCATAGCGGAATGGGAGATATAAGCGGAGGTCATTTCGTGGCCTTCCCAGTGGGTGCCACAACCTCCTTGTGTCTCCGGGCCCCGGATTTCCAGCGGCCTCAGCTCTGCGCCGGAAAACGGCTCGATGCTGCTTTAAATATTTGAATCTTCATTTGAATCCATTTAGCGGGTCAGGGACTGACACCTACACAAAAAAAACAACTCCTGCGCCTGGAGCATCTTCTGCTCAAGGTTTTGAGTCTTGACATGACTGTTCCAATGGTTAACCAGTTTCTAACACAGTGTTTGAAGGAGGAAGGGACTGATGGCCAAATGGGACCTCTAGCTATGCACATAACTGAGTTGAGTTTACGAGAAGCTGATGTATGTCTGAAGTGTGCTCCCTCTCTGATGGCAGCTGCTACATGCTGCTTTGCAAATTGCACAATCAACAGTGCTTTTTGGCCTGAACCACAGGCTACATTCACTGGTTATTCATTAGTGGATAGTGTTTCTTGTCTGAATGATATCCTCAAGACTTTCCTTTAAGCCAAACTCCAGTCTCAACAAGCCATTAAAGGAAAAATACAAGAGCTCCAACTACTTGACAATTTCTTCCATTGAGCCTACAGCATCTTTACCTCTCAGTGAACTTGAAGACAAATTGTAGGAAGAAAATGGAACACTGATTTTTTTAAATGCCAAGATAGACTGAACTGATGAAAAACACTTGAGGACTGCTGCTAACCAACTCCATAGCTAACTGCTGGTGGATTGTGGCCTTAGTTTATAGAATATTTTAAGGCACAATTTTTAAACTACAGTGTTAAATTTCTAATCTTTATTTATAAGGGTATCTATAGATTCAGGGAATAGTTTCCCCTCCCAACGCCCACCCCCACCAGCAGTGTAGCAGGGCTTCAATAGTTCCCCACTAATGGGGAGCTGTCGGATCAACCCCACAGGAGTGAAGGCAGGCCATGGAGGCACCCCAGGAGATTGGGGGGTAAGCAGGAGGAGGGGTTGCCCCCTGAGGCACTGCCCATGGGGCAAAGTGGCAATGCTCAAGGGGCACCTTGGAACTCGTCACTGGCATCGGGCACTGTGAAGGGATGGGGCCAGAGGGGCGGGGCCTATGGGGAGGAGATTGGTGTGAGCGGGGGGCGGTGGGGGTCCTGCCGCCACTGTGCTGTGCACTTGGGATCCAGTGGCTGTGGGAGGGAGGACAGTGAGCGGGGTTGACCATCGGGGTGGGAGGGCGTGGCGGCAGTTGGCTCCTGCGGTGGGGGGGGGGGGGAGTTGGGAGCTACAGGTCAGGATTGTGTGGGAGGGCGTCAGGACTTCAGTTTGGGGAAGGAGAGGGGCTACTGGTGATTGGTGGCACTCAGAAGAGCAGGACGGATGGCGTGGGGTGGAGAATGAGGCAGACCAGGAGGGTGGGGTGTCGGGGCTGGCCCGGAGACGTCCGGGAGGCCAGCGATTGGGGCAAGGAGAAGTCAGGGGGCAGTGTTGTGGGGTCACAGGGCTGGCCAGCAATTGGGAGGCTGGCAGCGTGGGGCTACCATGCATGTACTGCTCTCCACTATGACAGATCAGCACATGCGCAGTGGCTATGCTGCCAGCCACTTCAGTGGGAATAAGCCCTGCCTAAATATTTTCAGCACGGATCTGTTGCACATTCTGCAGCACTCAGAGTGAAGGAGATTCATTTTGAAAATACCGCTAAATAAAACAGCAGAAGTTATTCCAGCTTTTACGCAAATTTGGCACTTAGAATTTTTTTGGGACAATCCCAACCCAGTACTAAGGGAGTGCTGAACTGGTGGAGATGCTATCATTCAGATGAGACACTTCTACTCTCAGCTGGATGTTGACTAGAAACCATTCCAAGAGGAGCAGATGAGTTCACTCCATTGTCCTGGCCAATATTTCCCCAACCAGCATCATATTATTGAATAATTTATTATGTGTTAAACAGTCATGGATTGGACAATAGAAGGATGTCAAAGATGCTTTGCAGAAGTCTGAAGTATTGGTTATCTTAATCCAAAGCTACCATTACCACTTGCTTATGAAGCTTCATCCTATAGAATAGGGGCATCAGTGTCACATTCAGGAGAAGAATATCAATAGTTTTTGCTTCACATTCTCTGAGTAGTGCTGAATCTAACTATGCTCAGCTAGAGAAAGAAGCATTGGGTATAATTTTGGTGTATAAAAGTTTCATCATTATTTATATTGTTATCATTTCACATTATTGACTGATCATCGACCATTAACTACTATTTTTGGACCATATAAAGGCATAATATTGTGAGCTGCTAACTGATTGCAAAAATGTTCACTGATCTTATCAGCACAATCATACAATATGAAGTATTGTCAATCAGAGGACCATACTAATGCTGATGCATTGTCATGCTTATCTATACCTATTGAGTCGATTTCACCAACTACTTTTGCTAATGTTCTTTATTTTTTGCTCATAGATCATTTGTCTGTGACAGGTTCTTGAGTTCAGGGTCATACCAGAAATGATCCTGTGATGATGAAGGTGATAGAAATGGGTTTGAAAGGGATGATAGCTGGCATGCATCATCTGCATCCTGATTTGAAACAATATGAGTCAACAAAGCTTGAATTGACCATCTAAGGTTGGGGTCTATTGTGGAGAATCTGAGTGATCGTTCCTCCTAGTCGCCATGAAAAAGTTCTGGACCAGCTGCACGAAAAACATTCTGGTATAGTCTGGATAAAGAAATTAACACACAGTTATTTTTGTGGTGGGGTAGAGATGCTCAGATTGAGGAAAAAGTGTGCACAAATAAGAAACACCACCATTGTCTCTGTTACACCCTTGGGATTGGCATAAATGCCGTGCTAATGATTAAAAACAGATTTTGTTGGTCTTTTTGAGAGTGACATGTTCTTAGTCATAGTTGGTGCCCACTCAAAATAGCCAGAAATTGTTATCATGAGATCTAAGGCAACTGAACAAACCACTGAAAAACTTGACAAAATGTTTTGCGAGATTTGGTAAGCCGAAACAGATTGTTAGTGATAATAGTTCACAGCTGACTTCACAAGAGTTTGAGGATTATTTCAAAGCAAATGGTATTCAGCATATAAAATCCACACTTTATCATCATCAAGCAAAGCTGAAAGATTTGTACAATCTTTGAAACATTGTGTAAAAGCTTCAAAAGAGCAAAGTTCATTTTCATGTTGTGTGAATAGCTTTTTGTCATCTTATAGAAACACAACTCATGCAGCTACCCAAAATTCGCCTGCATTACTACTCTTATCTACATTGGATTTGTTATTACCTCCAGAAACTTCAGAGGTAGTAGCATGTCAACAGCAATCTCAAGTTGCTGGACAAGAAGTGAGGGAAAAACAAGACTCATTTCAACAAGGAGATTGAGCTTTAGCACTTAATATGCCACGAGTGAGAAATGGATACCAGCCATAATTTTAGCAAACACAGGTTCAATTTCTAACACAATTCAAACTGAAAATGATCTGGTTTGGTGAGGCCATGCTGCCCATTGTAGTCATCTCAAAATGATTTCTCAGAATAAACCTTGTTGTTGTTATTTTGAATCTACGTGTACAAACCACATCTTTTCCTTTTGTTTAAAACCCACAACTTCTAACAGAGATGGGACATTACAGATCGGAACTAATCCTAGAAAGTAGCTCAATTGCATTATATTCATCAGATGTTGTACATTTAAAATAGCATCCATTTCTGGCTGCTTGATGTAGACCATTACTGTCAATAATGTGACCCAAATACCAAAATGATGTCTGGAAAAAGTCACAATTTTCTTTCTAGATATATTTTTGATACTTTTCCAGTACTCCCCTTCTTATCCTGGAGACCATTGAAGTGATTTTTTTCAAATAGTCCAGCTGCTCAGCAAATCATCCCTTCTGTTTAAATATGCCAAATACTGCCTGGAACCTCACACTTCTCTGATTGGAAAAAAACTCCTTTTAAAACAACACAGGGAGCATTTTTCTTACTTGATTTTCCTGCACTGGCACTTTCATCTTTAATCATGTTGTTGCTTTTCCCCAACCTTCTAATATTGAAGGTGAGGACTCACGATGTATCTTCTTCTACTTGGGATCTTTTCTCAATATTCTCGTTGAAATAAAGTCCTGAATCATCACCAGTTTTCTTTTTGTAATGTCCTGACGTGCAACCATTCAAATATACAACAAACACAAGCATAAATCATTCAACTGGCATGAAATGATAATCATTATGTTGTGATTCCCATCATATTTTGATTCAGAACTGAATGCATCTTAAGGAGGGAGGATTCTAAGTGCTACACATCAGCAGGATCTGAAGTAAAATTCTTGGTCTGCGCTGAATACACCAGTCTTGAATTTAGGAGATGGTGTATGTATCACAATTAACCATAATGGAATGGGGAAATCAGTCAAAGAATCATAGAATCAAAGAATCCCTATAGTGCAGAAGGAGACCATTCGGCCCATCGAGTCTGCACTAACACAATCCCATGCAGGCCCTATTCCCACAACCCCACATATTTACCCTAGCTAGTCCCCCTGACACAAAGGATCAATTTATCATAGCCAATCAACGTAACCTGCACATCTTTGGAGATACAGTAAGAAGTCTCACCACACCAGGTTAAAGTCCAACAGATTTATTTGATAGTAAATGCCACAAGCTTTCAGAATGCTGTTCCTTCATCAGGTGAGTGGAAAGTTCTGATCAGAAACAGGGCATATAAAGGCATATACAGGTTAAAGAATATTGATTAGAATGCAAGTCTTTACAGCTAATCTGCTATTCAAGTCTTAAAGGTGCAGACAATGTGAGTGGAGATAGCATTAAGCACTGGTTAAAGAGATGTGTATTGTCTCCAGACAGGACAGTAAGTGAGATATTGCAAGTTCAGGCAAGTCGTGGGGGTTACAGATAGTGTGACATGAACCCAAGGTCCCGGTTGAGGCCGTCCTCATGTGAACTTGGCTATCAGTCTCTGCTCAGCAATTCTGCGCTGTTGTGTGTCATGAAGGCTGCCTTGGAGAACGTTTACCTGAAGATCAGAGGCCAAATGCCTGTGACCACTGAAGTGTTCCCCAACAGGGAGGGAACAGTCTTGCCAGGTGATTGTCGAGCAATGTTCATTCATCCGTTGTTGTAGCATCTGTATGGTTTCCCCAGTGTACCATGCTTCAGGACATCCTTTCCTGCAGCGGATTAGATAGATGTCCCAAAGCAGTGATGTGAGCACAAGCACCTATCATATGTGAATTCCTTGTAAATTTGGTTCTAGGCTCCATTTTCACTAAGGCATCTCACAAAGAAAAAGGTTCAATTTTTTTTCTCAAACAGGACAGAGTTGTAATGAATTGTTATGGGAGAATGCTCAATTAGTGATGAACAATTTGATGCTTCTATTTCAGAATAGTTAGGTCAATAATTGAATTCATTCCCATTCAGAGTGTGCTGAGGTAGAAGTGCTAACTTGAACACATAACTGTGGGGCAACACAGTGGTTAGCACTGCTGCCTTACAGCGCCAGGGGCACAGGTTCAATTCTGACCTCGGGTCACTGTCTGTATGGAGTTTGCATATTCTCCCCATGTCTACATGGGTTTCCTCCAGACGCTCCAGTTTCCTCCCACAGTCCAAAGATGTGCGGGTTTATTGGATTGGCCATGCTAAGTTGACCCTAGTTTCCGGGAATTAGAAGGGTAAATATGTGGGGTGATGGGAATAGGGCCTGGATGGGATTGTGATGGACTCAATGGGTCGAATGGCCTCCTTCTGTAATGTAGAGACTCTATAATTCTATAAGTGCATATGCCTGTGAGTATTTCAGGCAGTCACTTGCTGACCTCAGGATGTTGGAGTGGCTGCAAACAATGGTAATTACCAACAAGAAAGCTTTAGTCTGTAATTTTCTCAGCGTGTAGTTGCTAATGTGACATGAGCCAAAGATGCACACAAGGGAGCCAGATGAAGCTGTTAGCTACCAGGATGAATGAATCCATAATTGAGTGGCAGCACATTCAGGATATAACCTCACATGGCAAGCAGATCTTTCATTCAGGGCATAAATAATTCTATCAAATTTCAAAATAAGCAAGAACATAATTTTCCAATATTTTGCACAAGGCCTGTGTGGTATAGGCTAGCAGGGACAATAATTATTTTCTGACCCATCATTTTTGCATGTCTGTCGCCTGGCCTCAAATGAAATCATCCTGATATTTTTCCCTGAACTGAAGTTTGTTTCTCAGACTAATAAAAGCAAAACATTACAGATGTTGCCAGACCTGCTGAGTTTATTCAGAATTTTCTGTTTTTATCCCTGTTTCTCACACTTCGCTCCCTTCTCTCCCCAGTGTGACATATCTCCCGTTCAAGATTAGATTGTTGTCTGAGATTACCAGCTCCCAAACCATCTGCCTTGGCACATTATTTTCATTCCTCTGCTGATTACGTTACAAATCTTTTCCTTGCTGCTTCCACTCTGAGTGAAAAGAATAAATAATAGGAGTGTTTCGCTTGAAGCAGCGCAGGAATTAGCAGAATGATCAAGATAAGAAATAAGGGATGATGCACTTACCATAATTTTGCTATCTATTTACTGTGATTGTGGCTGGCTGGGCCAACATTTATTGCCCATCCCTAATTGCACTTCAGAAGGTGGTGATGAGCTGCCTTCTTGAAACACTGTCGTCCACAGTGCTGTTAGTTAACTTTTCAAAACCCACTTGATTCAGGATACACTGGAGCATCAGAAGATAGCATACATAAGACCTTAAAGTTTATTTGAGAGCTTATCTATTAGTGTCACAAGTAGCCTTACACTAACACTGCAATGAAGTTGCTGTGAAAATTTCCTTCTCGCCACACTCTGGCACCTGTTCGGCCACACTGAGGGAGAATTTAGCATGGCCAATACACCTAACCAGTATGTCTTTCGCACTGTGGGAGGAAACCAGGAAACCCATGCTGACACATGGGGAGAATGTGCAGACTCTGCACAGAGAGTGACCCAAGCTGGGAATCAAACACAGCTCCCTGCCGCTGTGAGGCAGCAGCACTAACCACTTGTGTCACCGTGCTGCCTTTGTTTTTAGTAGTAAGAAGAATTGAACCAAGTAGTTATAGGCTTAATTTCACAAGTGAGAAAATTACTCCATTTCATCATCACAGGCAGACTGTGAATGCTCAGATAGTTGTACGTTGACTGGAAAATATCAGCACCTAAAGGCAGTGGTCAAAGAGCAATGGATGTCAAATATATGGACAGAGTGCAGGCAGTGCCATTGGTTTTGGATTGCTCGAGGGAAGAGTTAGCACTGACACAATGGCCCGAATGGCCTTCTTCCGTTTTGCAAACTTCTAAGATCCTGTGGATTTTTGGAAAATAACTTATAAAGGCGTGAGTTTGCTAAGTAGAAATGTCACAGAATCGGGGCTGGGCTGGTAGATAAGAAATTGGTCGGGAGGTAACATAGAATAGGTATGTTCTGCTTGAGTGGAAGTGAAAAGTGTTGCTTTGCACTGATCGATTCTGGGACCCCAGATTTTAATTCTTCATATATACCTCCTGATTTTGGGAACACAGAGAAGAATGTACAAATTTATAGATTATACTAAAATGGAAAAAAAGAACTGAAACTCACAAATAGGGTTACCTTGATTAATTATTGTCATGTGTACTGGGATACAGTGAAAAGTATTGTTTCTTCCGCACTATATAGACAAAACACACCATTCGTACAGTACATGGGGGAAAAAGAAAGGAGGGCGCAGAACATAATGTTACAGTCATAGCTAAAGTATAGAGAAAGATCAGCTTAATATGAGATAGGTCCATTCAAAAGTCTGATGGCAGCAGAGACAAAGCTTTTTTTGAGTTGGCCGGGATGTGATCTCAGATTTTTGTATCTTTTTCTCAAAGGAAGAAGGTGGAAAAAGGTATGTCCGGGGTGGGTGAGGTCCTCGATCGTGCTGGCTGCTTTTCCAAAGCAGCAGGAAGTGTAGGCAGAGTCGATGGGTGGGAGACTGGTTTGTGTGATGCACTGGGCTACGTTCACAACTCTTTGTAGTTTCTTGCAGTCTTGGTCCAAGGAGTCATATCAAGCTGTGATGCATCCGGAAAGGATGCTTTCCATGGTGCATCTGTAAAAATTGGTGTGAGTCGCAGCAGACATGTCAAATTTCCTTAAACATTTAAGAAAGTTTAGGAGTTGGTGGGTTTTCCTAACGATAGTGTCAGCACGGCAGAATCAGGATCGGTTGTTGGTGATCTAGGCACCTAGAAACTTGAATCTCTCGACCATTTCCACTTCATCACCGTTGATGTTGACAGGAGAATGTACAGGAGAATACAATCTGGGAGGCCAGAACTGATTTGTGCCATAATTTTTCAAAGCATTTCATAATGATGGATGTCAGAGCCACTGGGCGGTCATCATTAAGGCACGCTGCCTGACTTTTCTTTGGTACAGGGATGATGCTTAAGAAAATGGGTAGATGTCATTGACTGTAACAAACTTTGAGGTAGCAGTTCTTTGACAGCCACATGGTAGATGAAAGAATAATCTATACGGAGGCTGTCTAGGAGGGTAATACACAAACAAGGGGATAAAGAAATCCTGTGAAATAAGTCATTAGAGGCTAACTCACAGGTACCAAAAAGGAATTAGATAGCTGAATGGGATGTTTTGAATATAGAAGCCCTGAAGTAAAATTACAATGATCGAATGTTACTCAGTTATCATTTATAATATCACTTCCAGTCTTAGGAAGGTCGGAACATAGAAACAGGGTGAGGTCATTTGGCCCATCAAGCCTTCTCCTGCACCATTCAATATGATGTGGGTATGCCGGCGTTGGACTGGCGTAAACACAGTAAAAAGTCTGACAACACCAGGTTTTGGTCCAACCTATTTATCTGATAATATACTCGCAAGCTTTCGGGTTAGCCCCTTCGTCAGGTGAATGGAGAGTTCTGGCCTCAGACAGAGTGTATAAAGCACAGACAGTTTAGAGATTACTGATTAGAATGCGAATCCTTACACCTAACCTGCTGTTCAAGACCTGAAGTGGCTGATAATGTGAGTGGAAGGAGCACTGATCACAGTTTAAAGAGATGTGTATTGTCTCCAGACAGTACAGTAAGTGAGGTTTTGCAAACCCAGGCAAGTCACGGGGGTTACAGATAGTGCGACATGAACCCAAGATCCCTGTTGAGACCATCCTCATGTGTGCGGAACTTGGCTATCAGTCTCTGCTCAGCGACTCTGCGCTGTCGTGTGTCGTGAAGGCCGCCTTGGAGAATGCTTACCCGAAGGTCAGATTCTCCAAGGCGGCCTTCACGACACACGACAGCGCAGAGTCGCTGAACAGAGACTGATAGCCAAGTTCCGCACACATGAGGACGGTCTCAACAGGGATCTTGGGTTCATGTCGCACTATCTGTAACCCCCGTGACTTGCCTGGGTTTGCAAAACCTCACTTACTGTACTGTCTCGAGACAATACACATCTCTTTAACCTGTGATCAGTGCTCCTTCCACTCACATTATCAGCCACTTCAGGTCTTGAACAGCAGGTTAGGTGTAAGGATTTGCATTCTAATCAGTAATCTCTAAACTGTCTGTGCTTTATATGCTCTGTCTGAGGCCAGAACTCTCCATTCACCTGACGAAGGGACTAACCCGAAAGCTTGTGAGTATATTATCAAATAAATAGGTTGGACTAAAACCTGGTGTTGTCAGACTTTTTACCATTCAATATGGTCATGGCTGACCAGATATTTTAATACCTTTTACACTCACTGTTACCCTTCGCATTATTGTCAATCAGAAATCCATCAGTCTTTGCTTTAAACATACACAATGACTGAGTTTCCCTCTGGAGTAGAGAATTCTAAACACTTACAACCCTCTGTGGAAAGAAATTTCTCCTCACTTCAGTTCTAAATGGCTTTCCCCTTATTTTGTGTGCCCTGGTTCCAGACTCTCCACCCAAGGGAAATATCCACCCTGTCTATTCCTATAAATATTTTGTCAGTTTCAACGACATTACCTCTCATTCTTCGAAACTCTAGAGAATAGAGCCCCTGCTTGCCCAATCTCTCTTCATCGCCAGAACAAGTCTGGTGAACATTGATCACTCTGCATTGAGGAAATATTCTGACAGGGAGTAGACTGCCCTATACTGTCCTTTGAACCCTTAAGAGAAGGAAGTTCTTCAACTTCTTGGCATTGGTTAGGCCACATTTCAAATATTATGTGCTGTTTGAATCTTCTTATTTATGGAAGGATGTAAAGGTGTTGGAGGTCGTTCAGAGGAAGTTTATTAGACTGATACTTGGAATGAGTGGTTGGCTTATGGGAAAATGTTAGACAGACTGGGCTTGCTTCCACTGGAGTTTAAAATGTAAGGAATGACTTGAAGGCAGTATGTAAGATGTTGGGTGGAATTCTGCTGCAGTCCTGAAAATCAGTTTTACGCCAGTGTGACTTTCCACAGGATGTTCTGCTGCCTGGTGGATCAAGAAACAGCCAGGGTGCCAACATGAGGTAGATCGATTTTTGTTAAGCAAGGGAATCAATGGTTATCGGGATAGATGGGAATGTAGAATTAGAAAGATGAACAGACCAACCATGATCCTATTGCATGGTGGAGCAGGCTTGATGGGCTGAATGGCCTACTTCTGCTCCTATTTTGTATGTTGTAACTCCTGGTCGGAGAAGCATAGTTGAAGACAGGAGTGTTGAAGGCACATGCCAACTGCTGGTTTTAAGAGATCAACTGCTTTTCTTCCTTCGCAACAAATTGTACCCTAGCTGTCCGCAAGCTGGATTGCAAAATCCTGATGGCAGTCTGGTGAAAAGGTTTCATCTCCTCCAGCATTTTTAACCCATCTTCACCTTTTCCTCCTGCCTAACTGAAGTGATAGAGCCAGACAGCCACTGAACCCTACCAACCTGTCACCAAATGCACTGTAGTTCACTCTATGCCATCCAAGCAGCAACCCAGAGATATCGGGCCCAATTTTACCATCGTGTGGCGTCCATTTTTGTGTGCAAAAACTTGGTAAAGTTGGGAGTGAGACGAGTAGCACGATCCGCGCCTGCCTCCGCATCCCCCTTTACCAAGGCCTGAAAATGCCAGTGATCGGGACCACATCCAAAACAGGTGCAACAGCCATTTAAGCGCATTTGCAGGGGGAAGGTGGATCCAACGGCTCTCTGCTTGAGATTGGTGGGGGGAGGGGTTCTGCGCCACTCTGCCTGTGATCGGTGAGGGGGAAGGGGGGAGGGGCCCGCGATCGGTCTGGGTGGCTGAGAGTGTGGGGGTGATAAAGGAGTCAGTGATATTGGGGGGGGGGGGGTGGGCCGATGTCTGTGAGGGCCAAGGGGAAGCTTTATTCGGCCCGGGAGCGATGTGGCAAGGGAGCAGCATCCTATCATTTTGTTTCTGCGAATGCACTGTTGAAGGTGCCGACTGAAGCTTCAGGATTTGGAGCACGTTACGCCCTACCCACAGGCTTCGACAGCGCAATTTGGAATTGCTATTATATTTTTCCAGACAGAGGGCGTATGAGGCCGCCCGAGAACAGGTCTGAAAGTCAGATCTGAAAGACTCCCAGTTTCAAGTCCGCCCGGCATTTAGAATTAAAATGGTAAAATAGGGCCCATCAACTCTGAGGGGATTAGGAAATAAAAATGCAGAGTGTGAACTGGGCAATACACACAGTACAAGTGGGAAGAAGCAACTGGTGATGTGTGAAGGGTAAGACTTGGCCACTGAATGCTCCGCTATATTGCTCCTTAAATTACAGCCCTACTTTGATGAGAGGAGTGTCTGCAGAGTACGTGTGAAGACTGGATGGACAACACTGAAATATAGGAACACCAGAATTAGGAGCAGAAGTAGGCAAATTCAACCCTTCGAACCTGCTCCGCTATTCAATCAGATCATGGCTGATTTCTCGTTGGTCTCAAACCCACCTCCCCACCTGTTCCCTATATCTCTCTTTCTCTTTTTTTCAATCAGAAATCTATTTATCTCCTTCTTGAAATCACTCAACATTTCAGCCTCCATCATGCTATAGGGCAGCGAGTTCCACAAATTCACCACTCTCTGCAGGAAGTGGTTCCTCCTCATCTCAGTTTCAAACCTACTGCCTCTCAGCCTCTACCTGTGACCTCTTGTTCTAGATTGTCCCATAAGAGAAAATGTTTGGTCTATATTTATTTTATCAATCCCTTTTAAAATTTTATACACCTCTCATCCTTCTAAACTTGAACGAATATAAGTCCAAACTGATTATCTCTCCTCATATGTCAATCTTTTCACCCTCAGAATCAATCTGGTGAACCTCCTCTGAACTGCCTCCAATGCCATCACATCCTTCATCAAATAAGGAGACCAAAACTGGACACAATACTCCAGACGTTGTCTCACCATCACCCTATACAATTGCAACAACACTTCTCTACTTTTATACTCCGGTCCCTTTGCAAGAAATGCTAAGATCCCAGTTGCCTTTTATATTACATGCTGCAACAGAGTGCGGGCTAGCATTAAACAGTGCTGGCTAGCTTTAAATTGTACAGGGTAGCTTGAAACAGCGAGTGCTATCTTTAAAATATACACGGTAGCTTGAAACAGTGCAGGCTAGCTTTAAATATCCCAATATCGACTCCAATTGGCTCATGTTGCACCTTGCTATGCATTTTTGGTCTAAAACTAGCAAATGAAGAAAGTAGAAAATTAAAGGACAACCATTCATGATTTGAAAGGATAAAAAAGGAAGCGCGGAGGCAGGCGTGGATCGTGCCACTCACCTCACTCCCGACTTTACCAAGATTGTGCACTCAAAAACAGACACAACACAATGGTAAAATTGGTCCCGATATCTCTGGGCTGCTGCTTGGATGGCATAGAGTGAATAGTCTTGAAATATTGTCTTGAAATATTGCAACATTAAAATTCCAGAATACTACACCTTCCATGTTTTACTCAAGACAGCTAAAGCAGAAATTTTTCTGACCAATCTGTGCCCTGTGGCAGTAATATTTAAGATTAAATACTGCCAGTTAATTGCACATTTACTGGCGCGTAGGAGGTTTCTTGCAATTATGCTCCATCAATTTTCCGTCAGTCATTTTCATAATTAGGATATAGAGTTTTCAAATTTGCATCAACACGATGCCTAATTTAACATCGTTTGGTCAAGTTGTACTTAACTCCATTCTAGTTATAGTCTGTTTTAACAGCTGAAGATTTATAAGGTGCTTTGTCCCAGAGCAATGGGATAAGCTAATGGTTGAGACTTTGTCAGCTGATGCCATTGTGTGGCAGGAGCTGTTCCAAGGAAGTTCTGGGCCAACGGACTGGATTTTCCTAGTTCAGGGGTGGAGGGAATGGAGGTTGTGAGGAGCACCAGGAACTTAAATGGGAGTGCCACATTGAGACAGCTCCTCAGTGCATTGCCACGTCTGGGGAGGGTTCCCAGGGTTGGTCTAGGAAGCAAAACCATCAGCACAGCAGGTCTACCATTGACTCATCAGCTTCTCTGTGAGACCAGGAAACTCAGAAAAGATTTGTAGGTCGCATCTCTGAATGAGGAAGTGCTGTGTGACTGTAGCAGCTGTTGGAACCGGTTTGCAGGAGAGAGTGAAAAAAGAGATACGTTGACAAATGGCACAACCTAGCAGAGAGTGGGCTTCAAGATTTTCAAAATCTGCTCTGGAGGCCCTCACCACATTGACGCAGAGCAGTGGGAGACATGACATCTATCCCCAGGAGGCCTCTGGACAAAAACACAAAGATTTGCTTTGGAAATGGTGTTTTTCATGATCATCAGAGATCTCAAAGCTTCTTACAGAAAATGAAGTATTTTTTAAGTGAGTCACAACTGACCATGCAGGGGGGGTCACAGTAATCAATTTGCACAAAGCAAACTCTTACAAACAGCAATGTTATAACAACAAGATTATCTGTTTCTGTGATAGAGAGGTAAATGTTGAATAGGACACTGAGATCAACTCTGCTCCTCTTCTTCAAAGAAGAGCCAAGGGTACTTCCATATTGACCTAAGCTGGTAGATGGAACCTCAGTTTAACACCTCAGTTGAAAGGCCACAGCTCCAAGAGTGCATAACTGTACTCGGTCATCAACTTTGATTTCCATCCTCTCACCTTGGTTAGGGACTTGAACATAAAATCTTATGAGTAGGAAGCAACAGTGCTACCCATTGAGATACAGCTGGCACATCAGAGAAGGCACAGACATCACTGCCCATAGCAGGAGTTTAGCTCTGAGGACCTGAATGCATTGCCCAAGAGATCCAGTAACTTCACAGAAAGACAGTAAAGGCATCGTCTAATGCCATATCCCACCAAATGCACCACCAGCCTCACGTGCTGCTCAATGCCTCACACTGCCTTCATTCACCCATCAATAATCCCCATCAATTTATGTGTAACTTTTGACTGTTACAATGCAAATCCAGTATGCTGGCAGCGTAACCTGTATTCAAAGACACTTACAAGATGTCACAACAGTCCAGTAGTCTGTCCCCCCAGCACATCACTGGGGAACTGCTCTATGGAAGTGCAATGGAGCATCTCTTTCAGGATGACCCTCTTGGTCATCCCACCACTACTGCCCACGATTGCCCTCCTTGTTGTCTATCAGCCAGCCCATATCAGACTGCTGAAATCCATGATGAGCTTGCAGCCTGAAGCTGAGTATCCGGGTTCCAGAGGCACTTGAGGATGTGAGTAAGAGCAACCTGCAATTTCCTCCAGTGAAAGTCAGCAATTCTCCACCACGCTGTACCAACTGGGGAGCACTGCATAGGAGCACCAGAACGGGCAGTGCTCACTAAAAACAGCAAGGAATTGTGCAAAGTTGAATTGTTGACTTTTGCAATGCAATGTTGGATAACTTGAGCTATGTTGGTTTGGAGTAGTTGTTCTGTGATGGATTTGATTTCAGTATTAACATAACATAAGAAATAGGAGCAGGATTGTGGTCAGGTAGATGCTGTAGTGATCAGTAATAGAGGGGACAAGGTATGGGACTGCTGATGGCACAGTGGCACAGTGGTTGGCACTGTTGCCTCACAGCACTAGGGACCCGGGTTTAATTCCGGCCTTGGATCACTGTCTGTGTGGAGTTTGCACCTTCTCTCTATATCTGCGTGGGTTTCTTTCAGGTGCTCTAGTTTCCTCCCACAGTCCAAAGATGTGCAGGTTAGGTTGAGTGGCCGTGTTAAATTGCTCCTTAGTGTCAGGAGGATTAGCTGGGTAAATACGTAGGGTTACGGGTATAGGTCCTGGGTGGGATTGTTGTCGGTGCAGGCTCGATGGGCCAAATGGCCACTTCTGCACTGTAGGGATTCTATGGCGAATGGGGAATTGGAGTTGTGTTCACTGCAGTCGAGTGAGCCAGTCACAGAGAGTCCAGCTGGAAAGGGCATGTCTTGGTTATTCCCTCTTTTACCTCTTTCTCTTCCTCCTTGGCTGCTTGCCACATAAGTAATAGGAAAAGCAGTGCCCAATGATGGCATGCAACTGGTCATAGTGACTATTGCAGGGCTCCCCCAGTGCAATCCCTACACTGGAAGCCATGTTTAAACACCCAGTGATCTGCTCAATGACATTTAGTAGAGCAACATTTTTGTTATATGCTTGCCGCTCCCCATGTGTGCATGGGTTATGTACTGGATTCTGTGTGATGAGGTCAACAGAGACACCCTGTGTTATCCAGCATTCACCTTCCATTCTGTTTTAGTGGCTAAAATGCAAAGATGCAGTGGATTTCCAGACTATGAAGACAACGGGGCATCGGCCTGCTTGGTGCTTTAAGTGTGACTAAACACGAGCTGGAAAGCTCTTCCAATTCCGGTGCATCTCAGAATTGACATTTGGCGCCCACAAAAGTGACATCTGTGTGCCATCAATGACACCCTGTGCGACAGGGCAAACCCACAATCCTGACCAAGCCGTGTGCTTACTCTGCCAGCTTCTCTCTGAAGGAGAGAATGTTTGGTTTACGTATAGAGCCTTAGTGACCTTCCTTATACAACAGCAGATCGGAGATCTTACATTCTGTCCCCAGCTCGAGCCTGGAAGGAACCTGGCACATGAAAGTTCATGGCCACAGTTAACCTTCACAGTTACTGGCAATGTCGTCCTCACCCTGCAGTCAGACTCCAGCTGGCAGTGGTCAGTGAACATCTCGCCAGTCAATCAGGGGCATCTAACATACTCAACCTTGCTGAGCCTGAGGTTGGAGAATTGTCCCCCTGAATACCCTGGGGGGATATGACCTCCTGTCAAGGACCCTTCTCCCCTTCCTCCTCTCTCAGAAATTTGTCATGCTCTGTGCCACCTCTGCTTCTTCTCTCTGCCATGCTGCAGGCCGTGAGCATACAAACTTCTGCCTCCTTCTCTGTGAGCCAGTGTTCTGAGCAGAATCCTCAGAGTCAGAGCCAAGTACACCTTGTGATTTTAAATAATAGTTCAAACCATCAAATGCTTGTACTATCGCAGCAAAAGCCAGCAGAAATTAATTATCTAACCTAAATATAGTTCATGATCCCCCAACTAGTGCAGGGTAGAGGTGGAATGTATATTTAACTGTGTGGGATAGGGTGTTGGCTGGAGTTTTGAGCTCCAAAGTAGCAGTGCTGGTTTCAGACCAATGTTACATACTGACTGATGTCACAAGCTGCCTAGTCTTCATTCCTCCAGTTCCCTGTATGCCAGTGTGAATGCCCTTACTAAAATAATGCACCACACTGTAAGTCTGAATGTCTTGGGTAGACACCATTTTGGTACCTACAGCAACAAGAACAGGCAGCCATTGTTTCCACTAAATCAATCTATAAATTAAAAACTTGTGTCTAATGTACATCCATAGCATGCGAGAAAACTTCTTTATAATTCAAAAGTTTTACATATGAATATTTCCATCCAATTGGTTTGAGCCTCTGTCAAGTTAGCACTGCTGATTTGCATAACTCACACTTTCATACAAGTTAAATAAACTACCAGTCACAAATCAACAATCCACAGAAAACCAATCAATCAAACCATTCAATTTGTTTCCAAACATGTCACTCAGGAGCCAGTGATTTAATCATTGATTCATAGAATCCTTCCAGCAGAGGAAAGTCATTTAGTTCATTTGTTCCATGCTAACTCTCTGTAGAATCCAGTCAGTTCCTTTCCCTTGCTCTATCACCGTAACCTTGCAAGTGCCCATCCAAATTCCTTTAGAATTCATTCATTGTCTTCACTTCAAGCTTGTTAGACAGTGAATTCCAAGTTATTTTCACTCACTGCATTAAAAAAGTGAATCCTTGCATCCTCCTCCGCATCTCTTGTCCAAAGTCTTGAGTATGTGTCTCTTGGTCATTGTATTGCCAATTAATGGGAACAGATGTTGTTTGTATTTGTTATCTTATCTAAACCTATCATTATCTTTTACAACTCTATCAGGTCTTCCCTCAACCTCCTTTGCTCCAACACAGCTCTGCGCTACTCTGAGTCGCAGGGAGAAGTGGTTGTGATTCACTGCTGGGAGATGGTGGGGGTGGAGGCCAAGGACCACAATTCCCGTATGCATCAGGTCGTGGCACAACTGTAGAGAGCAATGGGTCTGGTAGACAGGGGTGGGGGCAGTGCAGCTGGAAACAGGACAGGCATGTGCAAAAGATGGCTTAAAGCTTTTGTTTTGGCAAAAACCTCATCATTGGACCTGGGACAGCATGAGAAAAACAAGCCCATGTGACAAAGTTAGACTGGAGTTGAAGAGGTGGCATCTGGAGTGTTGCAGTTAGTTCCGTGCAGCTGGGACTCAAAGAATCTGGTGGGATGCTGAGACTCAGAGGAGCCCAGAAGCAGTTGATTGCTCTCTGCTGCTGAGGAATTAGGGCTCAATGAAGCCCTGGAACAATTGTCAGCTCGATGAAGTTGAAGCAAAGCTATCAACTCTATGAAGCTTGCAGCTGGGAGAGAGATATGTCTGTGATGAGCAATAATGTCTGATAGTTGGGATTATGCAAATAGTGAGGTGCTGGAGTACAGCCTGGCCAATCCAGTGGGATGCAATCTCAATCATAGAATCTCTACAGTGCAGAAAGAGCCATTCAGCCCATCGTGTCTGCACCGACCACAATCCCATCCAGGCCCTACCCCCATATCCCTACATATATACCCACTAATCCCTCTAACCTACGCATGTCAGGACACTAAGGGCAATTTTAGCATGGCCAATCAACCTAACCCACACATCTTTGGACTGTGGGAGGAAACCGGAGCAGCTGGAGGAAACCCACCCAGACACGAGGAGAATGTGCAAACTCCACACAGACAGTGACCCAAGCCAGGAATCAAAGCCAGATCCCTAGAACTGTGAAGCAGCAGTGCTAACCACTGTGTTACCGTGCCACCCGGATGGTGTCATCTCAGGTGACGTGATTGAGCAGTTGGGAGATTCTTGGGGCAGTTTTAGCTGGAGTCAGGTTGCCTGGCAACTCACTGCAGACAGAAAAAGCAAGACATCCTCCAGGATACGTTGGAGCTGCTATCCTTAAGTGAGGAGCCCAAATCCCCTGTGAGGAAGACTGAGATTGGAACTCACAATAATCACTGACATCTGGGTAGGTTGCTGAAAGTTCATAGTGTCCCTTTTGATTGTGACTTGTATTTGTGTGCGGTTTGTGTTTGACAACAGTTTGGATGTTACTTCATGTTTACCTCATGTTAAGTCTGGATGATAGTATAGAAGATAGGTCATGTTGGCTGTTTGCTTTGTTGGCACTTGTACAATAAAAAATTTTCTGTTGTCTGAAACCATGGAAAGTAATATGCCAGTTAAGGCCTAACCAAAACATTTTAAGGTACAGCATATCTTTCCTGACTTTGCACTTTTGTGAAACTTAAGTTCCCATATGCTTTGAGAACTATTTTCCTGATATGCCCTGCCACCTTAGAGATATGTTCACATGAATCCCCAGGTCCCTCTGTCCTCTACACTCTTTAGAATTGTGCTATTAAGTCGAAATCACCCCCTCTATGCCTCTTCTGTTAGTTTTTTAAATTGATTTTCCTTTTACAGACCTAAGCTGGTTTTTCTTAATTTACTCAAACATTTCCAAGCGTCTGTTATTCTTTTCCCCGATTATTATTTTTAATACCTTCCTCTTTATTGACTAACTATCCAGTAGTTGCTAGAAATGTCCTTAAACCATTCCTTGAACAAAGTGTCTCACGTTTACCCATTTTCCAATCCTCTGTCACCTCCCCGATAGAAGGAGGTTATCTCCATCCCCATTTTGAAAACTGAGTCAATTACATTTTTGGTCATTTTTTTTCAGGTTGGGCAATCTTATACACCTGACAGAATTAAGTTTAGGTCACAACAAACATAAGTTAAATAATTCACAAAACCATTTAGATTTATCCATAAATTTTCCCGCTTCCTAACCATCCAATGAACCTCACAAAGACCCAAGACTTAAAGTTTGCTTTTACCCTCTTACCCTCTTCCATTACATACCCGGCCTTCACACATGCTCAACGTCAACCTTCAGGGATATCAGTCACAGCTCTCTAGAGCCATCTCAGCTTGTATATACCCATCTTTCCAATCATCTTTACTTTTGATCAGGAGTACTTTCTTACCTTGTCTTCCCTAACTGCTCCTCAGTCTGCCCTGGCCTCAAACAGCAACCTGTCCCCCACCCCTGAAGGCTGTATGGGTGCCTTATCTTGACATTACAAATCTGAATCAGTGCTTAATTAAGATCATGCAGATCCAGGATCCAGGCAACAAGTTTGTCAATTACTCTGAAACAGCAAGCTCTAAACTGCAAGATGGACCTTGCACTCTCATTCCTTAAAGAGCCAAGCACCCGAATTATAGGAAGACAATTTTTCAGAACTTCAGCTATTAGGAATTGTCTGACTGTGTGGAGTGGAAGCGTTGTGGTAAATTCCTGGATTTGCCAGACGAAGGCATGATGGAAAAGCAGTAGGTGACCTGTTCACACAAAGCAACAGCTACGAGGACAGCAGCTGCGGTGCCTCTGGCTCTGCGGGGCAACAGGAGAATGGAGCAGAGGCTGAGGAGAGGGCAAGATCCACACCATGGCCTAAGCCAATTTGGAGCCAAACTCCTCAATCCTTTTTGATAGAGACAAGAGGTTACCCAGCAGGCAGCTGAGAGCTATGAGTAGGAATATCAATAGTGCTGGTTCACAAGCCATCCTGGCTCAGTGACTGTGGGACTGGGTGAGGTAGGAGCAAGCCAGACCACCTAAAAGGTGGCTTGAAAATCTAGGCCTTAGAAATCAGTGATAAAAGAGAGGAAGAAGATGATAAGGAGAATGGAAGAAGATCTGGGTGAAGATGGTGGAAAATATCTTGAATAGAGGAGATAAGAACATCAGGTCTTGAAACAAGGTAACTCCAGCACCAGTCCCTGCTGCTGTGGTTGCAGAAACCCCAGAATCAAAGCCATCTAGTGTTTATCTTGCAGTCAGATGGGGTAATGTGAGAAGATCACAATCACAAGGAGCACCAGAGATTTACAATGATTCACAGCTACTGCCCCTGCAAGCTTCTGCAGAACATATAGAAACCAGAAAAGATAAAGAAATGGAAAAGATCTTTGAGATGGTGAAGTGTGAAAACAGAGAGAAGATGGTTCTAAAAGTCAGTCTGCTCAGCTGGAACTTGCCAATCAGTTTGTTCTTGGGCACAGTAAATGTTGGGCATATTTTACAGACTGGTGCTCTGTATTCCATCCCAGGTAAACTAAACTACATGGAACCCATCTGTCTTCACCCCACAATGCCAGAAACATTTTTAATTGATCTGGTATAGACTTGTGTGGACAAATGAAACATCTGCAGGACATCATGGGAATTTTAAGCTTGAAACACAACAACTGCTGTCATTAACTTTGTACTGAAATTGATAACGGGCTTGATTGAATTATCAGCTGCTCTGGGAGTGACTTTTCTGGATAGAGATTAAAAATGCAGCCATTAAGTGGTCCATTTGTTTATAACCCTGCTTCCTATTTGAATGTTGAGCCTCTCAAAGGTGACTAGCTTCCCAGGACAGCCTCTAGCCACCTATCACCCAAAGCTGGTTTATGAAGGAAGAATACAAGATCCCTGTCAGAGAGGGCAAGCTCCGAGGGACCCTTATTGTCCTATCAGGTAAGGTCTGATTTTAAATTCACTGTTATTCTGAGTTTTCTTCACTTTGTGCTTTCTAATGCTATTGATATCTAAACAACAGGCTGTGCCCCAACACTGTGCAGAAACAAAGTGCTCGGACCCAATCATTCCAAATAGTCTTTGCACAGCTGGACTCACTTCTGTAAAAATTAAGGTTCATACTATGTTTGCTTTAGGAAAGAATATTTAAATAATTATATCTAAAGTGGGAAACAACGGGTTTTGAGTTTTGAGATCTTTTAGTAAATATGAAATGGATTTTAACTGTTTTCAAAATGCTAATGTTTTTGTACGTGATATTGTATCCTGGCTTGAATTTACACACATGAGTGGGCATCTACCAACACAAGTTACCTTTTAAGGAAGCTTTTCAAACTACTTATAAATGTTTACATCATCACATTTAGCAATATTAATTGGAAGTGTAAAATATTTATCTGAGTCAATGAGCCATTAATTTTTGCAGGATGAACATTGGTAAGACCAATAATTATTTAGCATTTGAAATGAAATGTTATTGGAGCGAGCTGTGACATCATTGGGAGCAAGGTGTGACCTCACTGGGGTGGGGCATGGCATCATGGGGATGGGATGTGTTTTCACTGGGGAGCCCAGAAATGAAGGTGAGCCATGGGGCCCAACAAAGTGCAAACCTGCCACTGTGACAAGCCAGCTTTTGTATTTTATGAAACTGTTTTCTCGAGTCACAGACAGCAGCAGAAAGAATGCCGAAGTGACAAGTCCCCGATGGTGGCCTCCCTATCCGTCTCTCATCCAACACAGTTCTGTGTGTTGCCTGCCTATCCGTGTGTCAGAGGCAGCGATTATTTTAAAGAAAGCAGCCCAGCAATTGCTGTCTCCGAAAGAAAAGATAAATCGACTGTCAACATGTTTAAATCATCTCAACATTGGATCCAGAGCGAGCACAAAGTTCAGCCTGGGACAATTCCAACCATCAGTCTAAAAGAACTGTATGCCTTTAGCTTTTATTGGACACTTAAAAAACTGTTTAACCTAATCTATCCTCTCACTTGGTAACAGTGCGCATATGTGAGTATGTGTGTGTGTCTGTGGTTGTTTGTGTGTGTGTGTGTGTGTGTGTGTGTGTGTGTGTGTGTGTGTGTGTGTGTGTGTGTGTGTGTGTGTGTGTGTGTGTGTGTGTGTGTGTGTGTGTGTGTGTGTGTGTCAGGGGGGGAGGTGGGTGGTGGGGGGTGGTGGTGGGGGGGGGAGAAGAGGGAAGGGCTGGTGGCAGAGACCAGTGTTGTGCTTGCCGGACAGTCTGTTTTAACCCTTATACGTGGACAAAGAATTGCGAGTAGACTCTTTGTTCATACAATAATATTTATTTAAACATACAATCAGTAATCACCCACCCAACCAACAATAAGTTATCCTACAAAAATACTCAAGTTCAAGTCCAATACGAGACCTTGACTTAACTTTTGTGTGACTGGCAAGTACCCAATAAATAACTCCTTATTAAAAACCTCAAGGAGATAAGTCTTTTTTGGTTGTTTACATTCAATGCATATAAACAATTAAACACTCACTGAATTAGCAAGCACATCCTTTTAAACATGTTATGCTGAGACAGAGAATGAGAAAAGAGGAAAGTCATTCTAACCTACTCCTGCCCCCTTGCCTGACCATCACAACTGCCCCAAGTAGGTTGTGGGTTCAAGCTTCCCTCCAGGGTTTGAGCACAAAATCTATTCTGACATGGTGTCGCACTGAGGGACTGCTGCATTATCAGAGATGCTGTCTGTCAGAGGATTCAATATGACAAGTGAACGTAAAAGATTCTGTGGCAGAAAGTTAGGGAGTTCTTTCTGGTCTCTTGTCCTCAAGTAATAAAAACAGATTTTTTTTCATTGCAAACTGTGGGATCTTTCTTCAAAAAATTTGGCCTTTGTATTTGCCTATTCAAAATTAATTCATTGGTGCATTGAGTTGTCCTGAGGATATGAACGGTGCGATATAAAAGCGCGTCCTTTCCTTCCCTGTCCTTTCTTTTCTGTTACCTTGCTGCAGGAAATTCAAGAAGATGAGTGTTGGTTTAATGTTTGAAATAAATGGAATCAACTGTCAGCTTTGTTGCACGCCAATCCAAATAACTAGACTTTGAGACAGTTTTGGCTGAAGCAGGATGGAAGGAATTAAATACAGAACAAATTGTGTTTTGCCAGTTGACAACATTGTATAAAAACAGCAGCAGATCCCCCAGAATTCGCTGCTTTAATTTATCATTTTAATCTTCCCTCTATTGTTTCCCAGGAAGACATCTGGTACTCCTATGGAAATTGATCACTGAGGGAGAGATAAACACTGAATGCTATTTCGCAACCTTCATCCCAGAACTCATCTGCTTTCTACCTTACCAGGGAACGCAAAAATCATCATTTAGTAATTTGACAGTGTGTGCAGAGCAGACCCTGAAAAGTATTTGCCCACATACACACATGCACACACACACACACACACACACACCTTCATTACAAACATAGCAATACTGATTTTTCTGGAGTTCTTTGACAAAGTAACATGTGTCATGAATGAAGAGGAATTTGGTTTTCCAGAAAGCATTTGATAAGGTGTCACATCAAAGGTTATTGTGGACAACAAGAGCTTATGATATAGGGGTAAAATATTAACATGGATAGAAGATTTGCTGGCTGACAGAAAGCAGAGAGCATGCATAAAGAGTCTTTTTCTGATTGATCTGATTTGATTTATTATTCTCACATGTATTAACATACAGTGAAAAGTATTATTTCTTGTGCACTGTACCGTTCATAGAGAAGGAAACAAGAGAATGCAGACTATAGTGTTGCAGTCATAGCTAGGGTGTAGAGAGTTTAAAAGAGAATGAAGTTTTAGAAGCATAGAATGGGAGTAAAAAATAAAATTAGAAGGTATGCTGGGCACAACTTGCAAGAAGTCACCTTGCTCTGGCGTCATCCTGGAAAAAAATATTGGCAGGATGTGGTAATTGGAGTCCTGCAGGGGTCTGTGCTGGGGCCTTAGCTTTTTAGATGAGAGGAGTGATGTCATGGCAACTAAATTTGAAGATAGGAAAGTATGTTGTGAAGCGTACATAAGGAGGTTGCAGATGGATATAGATAGGTTGAGTGAATGGGTGAAATCAGTTGGAGTATAATGTGGGAAAATTGTTCACCTTGGCAGAAAGAATAAGAAGGAAGAGTATTAGTTACAAAAATTAATTCCCTGGTGTAAGGGAATCTAGGTGTTCTCGTGCATGAGTATCAAAACATTAATGTGCAGGTGCAGCAAATAATTAAGAAGGCTAATGGAATGCCATTCTTTATTACAAAAGGAATTGAACATAAAAGTAAGGATGTTATACTTCAATTAGACAGGGCACTGGTGAGGCCCCATCTCCAATACTGTATGCATTTTTGGCCTCCTTATTTAAGGAAGGACGTAAAGGCATTGGAGAGAGTCTAGAGGGGGTTTACCAGATCGATACCTCAAATGAGTGTGATGTCTAATGAGGAAAGGTTTGACACACCGGGCTTGTTTCCACTAGAGTTTGGAAGTGTGACGAGTGACTTGATTGAAGTCTATAAGATCCTGAATGGTCTTTAACAAGGTGGATATGTAAAGAATGTTTCCAATTGTGGGTGAGTCCTGAACTGGAGGACACAGTGTTAAAATTAGAGGTCACCCTTTTAGGAAAGAGATGATTTCTTTTTCTCAAGAGTGTTGTGTGACTTTGGAATTCACTTCCTCAGAAGGCAGTGGAATTGGGGTGATTGAATAATTTTACAGCAGAGGTAGATAGATTCTTGTTAGGCAAAGGGACATAGGTTCCAGGGTTTGATGGAATGTAAAATTCAAAACACAAGCAGATCCGCCATGATCACGTTGAACAACAGAGCAAGCTTGAAGGGCTAAATGACCTACTTCTGCACCTATTTTGTATGTTTGTCTGAAACACAATGAGCCCCTCACATAGTTAGATTCTGTGGAATTATTGGCAATCGTTTCATGCAGCTCAGTGATCATGGCAAGGAAATGTGTAAGTAACAAGTAGCTATATCAAAGTGTTAGAGAACAGTTATCAACGGTTGCAATTCTGCGTGTGTGTGCGCATGCATGCGCACATGTGTGCATTCTAGTCAAAGATGTGTCAGTTCAAGTCCAGTCCTGGACTGGAGAGCAAATTTTGGCTGATACATTAGTGCAATGCTTCGGGAGTGCAATCTAGTCTGAGGTGCTGTTTTTATATGGACTATTACATTGAGGCTCCAATTGCTCTCTCAGGTGTAGGTAGAAGCTTCCAGGCTATTACTTGGAAGAAGGGCACTCTGGTGTCCTGGCCATTATTTATCCCTTAATCAACATTGCAGAAATGGATTGTTTGTTCATTATCACATTGGTTTTTGGGAGTTTGCTGGCACAAATTGGCTGTCACATTCCCTAAATTGCAACAGTAATTACATTTCAAAAGTACTTCATTGGCTGTCAGCACTTTGGAATGTTCCTCACACAAGATTAAAAAAAATTTGAGAAATGATTAAGTGAAGAATGGGAAATGGTTAAATGGCAGATGTCTGATTGTCTTGAAATATTAGGGGAGTTAGTGGGCGAAGCTGAAGAAAGGAAATACATAGAATGTCTGTAAACATCTTAAAGAGGTTAGAGATGGGAAGATGGAAAGTAAGGTATGAAAAACTGGCAATGAGAGTAGGTTGTTGCTTTCCTATGTGAATAGGAGCCAGTAACTCAGTGAAACATCTCAAATAGTTACTGCCAAAGCTCCAACACAAATAACAATTCAACCTTCTGTTCTCAAGGGGCAAATAAAGCAACGTTACCATCGCACAAAAGCCAGCCACCTGTGGAAAAGCTGAAGTTTTCTTGTTAGTTCTCCTGGTGTTTTTTGATTAATGGTCCATTTAGCCACATATATCTCAACTTTCCTTCTTCTGCAGAGCATTCCCTGTCTCCTGCTTTTATTTCCTTATCTCCCTTCATTCCAGGTTGCATCACTTGTAAAACAAAATAACGTATTTAGAGAATATAAGGAAATAGTGTAGTTGGTGCCTAACTTGAGAGATTACTGAAAGAATGTATGCTGATCACAGAGTTAACACTGATCAAAGAATGGAATACCCACAGTGTAGATGTTTGACATTATCAGATGGAAACACATGGGTGGAAAAGTCCATTGGTTACCCTAAAGAATCTAATGATAGCACACTGCTCAGTACCATTTGCAGCTGGTCAGATACTGTAGTTGTTCATGTCCACGCACAGCATGTTATGGACAACAATCAGTTTGAGGTGATAAATTGCAACATTTATATGACCCAAGTACAATGGCTATCTCCACCAAGACAGAATTCTGTCATCTCTCCTTGATGTTCATCAACTTCACCATCGCTGAATCTCGTACCATCAACATCCTGGGGGTTACCATTGACCAGAAATGAACAGGACTAGTCATATAAATACTGTGGCATATAAATACTGAGAGAAGGTCAGAGGCTGTCAATTCTGTAGTAAGTGACTCACCTCCTGGCTCCCCAAAGCCTGTCAATTACTTACAAGTCACAAGTCAAAGAGTGTCAGCATATTCTCCACTTGGACTGAATGAGTGCAGCTCAGGAAGCTCGACATCATCCAGGACAAAGCAACCCACTTGATTGGCACCCCATCCACCATCTTCAACATTCACTCCCTCCACCACCAATGCATAATGGCAGCAGTGTGGACCATCTACAAGATACACTGCAGCACTTTTCAAATCTGTGACATCTACCACCTAAGGATGAGGGTATAGACACATGAGAACACCACCACCTACAAGATCCCCCCCAAAGCCACGCATATTCCTGACTTTGAAGTATCGCCGTTCCTTTGCTGTCACTGGGTCAAAATCCTGGAACTTCCTCCCTCACAACACTGTGGGTATATTTACAAAACATGGACTGCAATGGTTTAAGATGGGAACTCATCACCACCTTCTCAACATCCTGACTTGGAAATGTATTGTCAATCTTTTACTTACCTGGGTTAGACAACTGGAGCTCCCATCCCCACAACATCTGCAAAACAAAAAAGTGGCCCTAATGTGTAATTAGGGATGGGCTTTAAAAATTAGTCCAGCTACTCTCACGTGTTGTGAATGAATGGTGCAATTGAGCGTAATAATATGATGAATACACACCAGAATAGTACCAGATGCCATTCCTGGTCTAAGTATGGTTAATAGGTTTGATTCAGCACAATACTAAGATATTAGAGTTGGACTCACTGGGGGTGATCTTACCAAAAATATTATAAGCTCAGAACAGGCAGAAAAATGGAAGAGTTTCTCACCTGTTTATCGGGCAAGTTCAAATTCAGAATTTTATACACAGTTCATGGAAAAATGAGCTAAACCATTCCTCACTTGGAGGGGCATGGGGGTGGGGCTTAAATCACCAACCAGTCTGCTATCGCAGCAGAGTGTGCTATAGTGCATTCTTCTCTTTACTTGACATTAAAATCTTGAAAATGGAATGGGGCAAGGCTGTTTGTCTGACAGGCAAGCATCATCCAATTGGATTATGAGCCTTTCTGCTTTCCAGCTACTGTAGGAGAGCAATGTGTCACAAGAATAGATGTGTTGAGCAATGAAACCGGACTCAGATAAGGCTACATCAAAAGCTCACAAACAAGGTCAAATGGATACCGTATCACTTGCTGGAAGGAGATACGATGGGGAGATGTCTAAGTGGGGCATGGGCACCTTGCAGCTAATGAGGTTCAGGCAAGAATGGTTGAGTCAAAGAACAGACTTTTTCTTGAGGCTGTTAGCTGCTGGGGTGCCAGAAAAGTTGGAGGGGAACTCACCCATGTATAACTACCAAGGTTCCAAGCACAGAATCTCGTGTGGTCTCTGCCATTCTGGCCAGGGTTGCCTCTGGAGCTACCCACCACCGTGTCATAATTAGAGCATTTTACCCCTAGTTTCTCTCTTTAAATATGTATACTGCACCTATACCAATTTACAGCAAATTTTCTGTATTTCTGCCACGGAGCTTCCCCTGTCAGGGTCATGTACCAGGGCACTGTGAGAATGCAGCCCATGATTATCCCATTAGTATCAAAACATGCCACTGGAAATGTAATCTTAAAAATTATGTTTTAATCAGAAAATCTGGCAACAACATCGTTTTAAGAAACATCAATATCCTACACCGATTGCACACACATTTTATGATCAGTATTAACCTGTATATACTTTTGAAATGGATTTTGTTAATATGAATTGGAGAAACCAATAGGTTATTTATGCAGCTAAGGCACTGAATGTCATTTTTGAGTTGAGCTCTGAAAACACTAATTGCCTGTCATTTGTATTCCTTGTAGACTGGCTCAGTGATAACTCAGCCATAAATTCTGTTTACACTGCATTCCTTAGAGAATGCCAAAGATTTCTCAGAAAGTTTCATGCACTTACGGTGAAACTTAGTAAATGTGTCACCTCACCTCAACCTTAGCCAGGAACAGAGTGTGCTATGTAAAAATACAAGATGCTGGAAACACTCAATGGGATCAACATCCTGGAATTCCCTTCCCCCACAACATTCTGGACCAAACGGACTCAAGTGGTTTCAGTCTTTTTTATTCATTCATGGGACATGGGCATCACTGGCTGGCCAGCATTTATTGCCCATCCCTAGTTGCCCTTGAGAAGGTGGTGGTGAGCTGCCTTCTAGAAATGCTGCAGTCTATGTGCTGTGGGTTGACCCACAATGCGGTTAGGGAGGGAATTCCAGGATTTTGACCCAGTAACTGTGAAGGAATGGAAATTTTCTAAGTCAGGACAGTGAGTGGCTTGGAGGGAATTTGCAGGTGGTGGCATTCCCATGTATCTGCTGCCCTTGTTCTTCTGGATGGAAGTGGCCGTGGGTTTGGAAGGTGCTGTCTAAGGATCTTTGGTGAATTGCTGCAGTGCATCTTGTAGATAGTACACACTACTGTTCCTGAATGTCGGTGATGGAGGAAGTGGATGTTCGTAGATGTTGTGCCAACCAAGCAGGCTGCTTTGTCCTGGATGGTGTCAAGCTTCTTGAGTGCTATTGGACCTGCACACATCCAGGCAAGTGGACAGTATTCCATCACACTCCTGACTTGTGCCTTGTAGATGGTGGATAGGCTTTGGAAACTCAGGAGGTGAGTTACTCACCACAGGATTCCTAGTCTCTGACCTGCTCTTGTAGCCACTGTGTTTATGTGCAAATCCAGCTGAGTTTCTGCTCAATGGTAACTCCAAGGATGTTGACAGCGGGGGATTCAGTGATGGTAACACCACTGATTGTCAAGTGGCAGTGGTTAAAAATGTCTTATTGGTGATGGTCATTGCCTGGCATTTATGTGGCACGAATGTTACTTGCCTGTTATCAGCTCAAGCCTGGATATTGTCCAAATCTTGTTGCATTTGAACATGGACTGCTTCAGCATCTGAGGAGTTGGGAATGGTGCTGAACATTGCGCAATCATGGTGAACATCCCCATTTCAGACCTTATGATGGAGGGAAGGGTATCCTAGGACACTACCTTGAGGATCTCCTGGAAAGATGTCCTGGAATTGAGATGACTGACTCTCAACAACCACAACCATCTTCCTATGTACCAGGTATGACTCCGAGTAATGAAGAGTTTGCCTCTTGATTCCAATTTTGCTAGGGCTCCTTGATGCCACACCCAGTTGAATGCAGCCTTGATGTCAAGGTCTATCACTCTTACCTCACCTCTAGAATTCAGCTCTTTCATCCATGTTTGACAATGAGGTCAGAAGCTGAGTGACCCTGGCGAAACTTAAACTGGGCGTCACTGAGCAGTTTATTGCTGAGCAGGTGCTGCTTGATAGCACCTTTGATGACCCTTTCCATCACTTTACTGATGATCAAAAGTAGACTTATTGGGCGGTAATTGGCCTGGTTGGATTTGTCCTGTTTTTTGTGTACAGGACATACCTGGGCAGTTTTCCACATTGTTGGGTAGATAACAGTTTTGTAACTGTACTGAAAGAACTTGGTGAGGGGAGTGGCAAGTTCTGGAGCACAAGTCTTCAATCCTATTGCCAGGATGTTATCAAGGCCCATTGTCTTTGCAGTATCCACAGCCTCCAACCGTTTTTTGATATCACGTGGAGTCAATCAAATTGGCTGGAGACTGGCATCTGAGAGGTTGGGGACCTCTGGAGGAGGCCAAAATGGATCATTCACTCAGTAGTTCTGATTGCAGATTGCTGTGAATGCTTCAGCCTTATCTTTTGTACGGATGTGTTGGGCTCCTCCGTCACTGAGGATGGGGATATTTGTGGCATCTCTTCCAGTCAGTTGTTTAATTGTCCAAAAGGCAAAAAGGCAGGTTAATAGGGTGGTGAAAAAGATATATGGCACACTCACTTTTGTCATTTGGGGAACTGATTACAAAAGCAGAGAGCTCATGATGGAGTTATGTAGAACTTCAGTGAGGCGACAGTTGGAATACTGTGTGCAGCTCTGGTCATCACATAATAGGAAGGACATGAATGCACGGGAGGGGATGCAGAGGAGATTTACCAGGATGCTGCCTGGGATGGAACATTTAAGTTATGAAGAGAGGCCAGATAGGCTTGGGTTGTTTTCTCTAGTGCAGAGAAGACTAAGGAGTGACCTGATTGAGGTGTTCAAGATTATGAGGGGCGTGTACAGGGTGGATAGGGAGCAGCAGTTCCCGATTTGAAGGGTCAGTTACGAGGGGACACTAGTTAAAAGTGAGAGGTGGAAGGTTTGGGGGGATTTGAGGAAAAACTTTTTTACTCAGAGGGTGGTGATGATCTGGAATGTGCTGCCTGGGAGGGTGGTGGAGGGGGATGCACAGTAGCACAGTGGTTAGCACTGCTGCTTCACAGCTCCAGGGTCCTGGGTTCGATTCCTGGCTCGGGTCACTGTTTGTGTAGAGTTTGCACATTCTCCTTGTGTCTGCATGGGTTTCCTCCGGGTACCCCGGTTTCCTCCCACAGTCTAAAAATGTGCAGGTTAGGTTGATTGGCCATGCTAAGAAGTTTCCCCTTAGTGTCCAGGGATGCGTAGGTTAGAGGGGATTAGTGGGTATAGTATATGGGAGTAGGGCCTGGGTGGGATTGTGTTTGGTGCAGACTCGATGGGCCGAAGGGCCTCTTTCTGCACTGTAGGGATTCTATGGTTCCATGATCTTTCAGAGGCGGTACGAGTCTCCATGTTACAGAGAAGGTAAAATGTCTCCATGTTACAGAGGAGGTACGAGTCTCCATGTTACAGAGGAGGTACGAGTCTCCATGTGACAGAGAAGGTAAAATGTCTCCATGTTACATAGGAGGTACGAGTCTCCATGTTACAGAGGAGGTACGAGTCTCCATGTTACAGAGGAGGTACGAGTCTCCATGTTACAGAGGAGGTACGAGTCTCCATGTTACAGAGGAGGTACGAGTCTCCATGTTACAGAGGAGGTACGAGTCTCCATGTTACAGAGGAGGTACGAGTCTCCATGTTACAGAGGAGGTACGAGTCTCCATGTTACAGAGGAGGTACGAGTCTCCATGTTACAGAGAAGGTAAAATGTCTCCATGTTACAGAGGAGGTACGAGTCTCCATGTTACAAAGGAGGTACGAGTCTCCATGTTACAGAGGAGGTACGAGTCTCCATGTTACATAGGAGGTGTGAGTCTCCATGTTACAGAGGAGGTACGAGTCTCCATGTTACATAGGAGGTGTGAGTCTCCATGTTACAAAGGAGGTACGAGTCTCCATGTTACAAAGGAGGTACGAGTCTCCATGTTACAAAGGAGGTACGAGTCTCCATGTTACAAAGGAGGTGCAAGTCTCCATGTTACAGAGGAGGTGTAACATCTCCATATTATAGAGAAGATACAAGTTTCCATATTACAGCAGAGGTGCAACATCTCCATGTTACAGAGGAGGTGAAATGTCTCCATGTTAGAGAGAAGGTGCATCGTCTCCATGTTACAGAGGAAGTGTGAAGCCTCCATGTTACAGAAGTGAGATGTTTCCATGTTACACAGTATGCGTGACATTTCCATGTTACAAAGGAAATGTGACATTTCCATGTTACGGAGGGATTGTGATCTCAGACATTCTGTGCCAGCTCGTGTGGTAGGTGTTGACTCTCTGCATGCCTTCAAGAGGGTGCTGGACTATCTTTGAGCAGAGATCTTTCATGTGGATGATAGTAAGGGTTTCTTTCATTCATCCATAGAAAATAGGCATCACTGGCAGGACCAGCATTTAATGCCCATTGCCAGTTATCCTAGGTGGTGGTGAGCTGCCTTCCTGAACCGCAGCAGTCCATGTGATGTAGGTATGTAGGTACACCACAGTGCTGCTAGGGAGAAAATTAAAGGGTTTTGACCCAGTGTTAATGAAGGAACAATGATCTATTTCCAAGTCAGGATGGGACTTAGAGGGGAACCTCTAGATGGTGGTGCTTCCAGGTATCTGCTATTCTTGTCCTTCCAGATAATGGTGGCTGTGTTTATTTCCTGCTGCAAAGATACATTTGTGAGTTCCTCTTGCAGATCGTACATACTGCTGCCACTGTAAGCCAGTGGTGAAGGGAGTGAGTGTCTGTGGATGGGGTGCCAATCAAGCGAGCTGCTTTGTTCTGGATAGTATGGAGCTTTGAGTGTTGTTGGAGCCACACTCATCCAGGCAAGTGAAGAATATTCCATCAAACTCCTGACTTATAGATGGTAGACAGAGTTTGGGGGAATCAGGAGGTGAGTCATTCTCCACAGAATTCCAAGCCTCTGCCCTGCTCTTATAGCCATAGTATTTACATGGCTGGTCCAGTTCAGTTTCTGGTCAATGGCAACCCTCAGGGTGTTGATGGATGTTGATAGATAATAAGAACTTGGTCCATGTGATCTTCAGAGCTCAGAGTGGAATTTTTCAGAGCATTTGTTTTCCCTTTTCAGTTTCTTTTTCTTTTTATTTGCCTCTTTTAGAATAATTCCTTCCTTATATCCTTTCAACAGATCAAAAAAGTTAGGGAAAATACTTTGTTTGATAAGTAACTTATTTTGTTAATGGTGCAAAGCATTCACCTTAAAATGCAAACATGTCTAAAACTTGCATGTAGAGAACTTATAGAAAGCATTCTTTCTGGTTGTATCACAGCTTGGTATGGCTCCTGCTCTGTCCAAGACTGCAAAAACCTACAACGGGTCATGAACAAAGCCCAGTCAATCACACAAACCAGCCTCCCATCCATTGACTCTGTCTATACTTCCTGCTGCCTCAGAAAAGCAGTCAGCATAATCAAGGACCTCACATGCCCTGGACATGCTCTCTTCCATCTTCTTCCATCAGGACAAAGATACAGAAGTCTGAGGTCACATACCAACTGACTCAAGAACAGCTTCATCCCTGCTGCCGTCAGACTTTTGAATGGACCTACCTTGCATTAAGTTGATCTTTCTCTACACCCTAGCTGTGACTGTAACTGCTTTCTGCACTCTCCTTTCCTTCTCTATGTATAGTATGCTTTGTAAGTATTGCGCGCAAGAAACAATATTTTTCACTGGATGCCAATACATGTGACAATAATAAATCAAATCAAATCAAAAAAACTGAGCAGGGTTTGTGAGCATGACTTGTTCAAGCCTATTCACCTAATCTCATCTTGAAGTTAGTGATAATCGAAGTTCCGAATGCGTCAAGCACAACCACTGTTTTTAATTTTGCTGGATTAAACTGCACTTGTTTTATTATCCTTAGATTATTAAGAAGATTGTTGGATAATTATGTCCTGTTCCATGGTATCTTTGTTTCTGATCTATTTTCTTCCTGAACTAAAGCCTTTATTGTGCAAGCCATTGACATCTTCAATTTCTATAGTTACAGGAACTTACTCCCTTATTTATGCTGCAGTAATTTTATTCTTTAATACAACACCTGCTGTGATAAAAATGTCTTTTATCATAGCAATCCTTCTTAATTTCATATCAATAAGGCATCTAGTTTACTTATTTAATAAGCTATGTTGTTGTTCGTTCATCGTCATCGATGAGGACCTTGACACCATTAATCATTTTGAGGCTGGTTGCAATGTGTCAGAAGATGACTGATCAGGCCAACTCAGGCACGGAATGTCCTGGCACATATTGGACAGACTTGTATAGACACTGTAGTTGTTGCGCTGGTGGTTCCGGACTTGCGCAGTTCGTGCTGAAGCTGCCAGATAGGGTGGTTTTGTGCCAGCGTTTCCCAGGTGGTCATGTCAATGTCCAGCTACTTCAGGGAGGCCTTGAGTGTGTCTTTGAAACATTTCTTCTGCCTTCCATGCGAACGTCTTCCAGCAGAGAGTTCCCCAAAAAGGAGCTGCTTAGGTATGCGCTTGTCTGACATACGGATGACATGACCTGCCCACCGGGTCTGCGCTTTCATCAGCAGTGTGTGGACTGATGGTAGACTTACTCTAGAGAGAAGTTCAGTGTCTGGTACTTTGTCTTGCCATCTGATGTGTAATATTCTGTGAAGACAAGTCATGTGGAAATGATTGAGCTGTCTTGCATGCCTTCGATACACAGTTCACGTTTCACAGGCATACAGGAGGGTAGTGAGTACCATGGCGCTGTAGACCTTCAGTTTTGTTGCTGGGCTGATTCCTCAATGTTCCCATGCAGTGGAGCGCAGTCTACCAAAAGCAGAACTTGCCTTTGCTATTCTATAGTTAACTTCTGTATCAATAGTCACTGCTTGGGAGAGGGTGCTGCCAAGATAAGTGAACTGGTCCACTGCCTGTAGTTTCTGCCCTTTGATTGTGATTATGGGTCAGGTGTACGGTGCATGAGGAGCAGGCTGGTGGATGACTTCAGTCTTTTTAATGTTGATGGTGAGTCCAAAGTTGTCACAAGCCATGGAAAATTTATCCATACTGACTTGCATCTTTGGCTCTGAGCCAGCATACAGGGCTCAGTCATTGGCAAAGAGGAAATCTCTCAGAACAGTCTCCTTCACTTTGGTAATAGCTTGAAGTCTCCACAGGTTGAAGAGCTTCCCACCCAGTCTGTACTTGAGGCTGATTCCAGCAACACTGTCCTGGAAGGCATCATTCAGCATGGCAGTAAACATCATGCTGAACAGTGTGGGTGCGAGCACACAGCCCTGTTTGACGTCACTGGTGACTGGGAATGCCTCAGAGGATTCTCCGCCATCCAGTACTCTGGCTGTCATGGAACTGGCGTACCATCTGAATGAATTTGGGGGGCAGCCGAACTTTGACATGATCCTCCAAAGGCCTTGTTGGCTTACAGCGTCGAAGGCTTTCACGAGGTCAATAAAGGTTGTGTAGAGCTCGCGATTCTGCTCCTGACACTCCTCCTGAAGTTGGCGCACAGCAAAAATCATATCAGTAGTCCTGCGACCTTTGTGGAAGCCACACTGTGACTCTGGAAGCAGGCCCAGCTCCAGATGAGTGACCAGACAATTTAGCAGGACTCTGGCGAGGGTTTTTCCTGTGATGGAGAGCAGCGAGATTCCTCGGTGGTTATCGCATTCTTGCTGATTGCCCTTCCTCTTGTAGAGGTGTACGATGGAAGCATCTTTAAGTTCCTGAGGAATGGATCTTTGCTTCCAAAAGGACTGGAACAACTCAGTGAGCTTCTTGATGAGTACAGGACCAGCAGCTTTGTAGATCTTTGTGGGCATGGCATCTGTCCCTGGGGCTTTGCCACTGGATAGCTGGCTGACAGCTTTTGTGACTTCAACTACTACCAGTGGGCCATCCATGGCGCTGTTGATAACCTGGGGAATCCTGTCTATTGCCTCATCGTTAATGGATGACGGTCGGTTGAGGATAGCTTCAAAGTGGTCAGCCCATCTCTGCAGGACCTGAGCCCTCTCTGTACCAAGAGTTGTACCATCTGTACTCAGGGGGGAGGAACTCCCGAGAGATTGAGGTCCACAGAGAGTGTTGAGGGCTTCATAGAACGGTTCTATGAAGTCATTTCTGTCGGCATATCCCTGTATTTCATCTGCCTTGGCACTCAGCCAGGCATCCTGCATTTTACGGTTTATTCTGGACTGTCCTGTGAGCACTGGTAAAAGCATTTTTCTTGGCAGCTGAAGATGGGTCATTCTGACAGGCCCGATGAAGACGGTGCTTTTCAACAAGTAGAGTCTGTAAATCCTCATCATTCTCATTGAACCAATCATGCTGCTTGCGGGTGGAGGGCCCGGGCATCTTCAGCACAGATGAACAGATAGCATCCCTGAAGCGTTCCCAGTCATCCTCAGCGCTGCCTGTGAGGTGTAGGTCAGCAAGCTTGATTTCTAAGTCTTCAGCCAGTGCTGGAGTTTTGCTGGGGTTCTTTAGCTTGGCCACTTTGATTCTTTTCATAACCTTGTTTCCTTGTGGTTGCCTCTTGTGTCTGATGTGGAGCCTCATTTTGGAGACAATGAGCCTGTGATGTGTCCAGCAGTCAGCACCACACATGGCCTTGGTTACTCTGACATCCTGCCTGTCTTTTCTCCTGACAATGACATAGTCAATAAGATGCCAATGTTTAGAGCAGGGGTGAATCCAGGAGGTCTTGTTACGGGTAGGCAGATGGAAGGTTGTATTGGTGATGAGGAGGTCGTGTGCAGCACAGGTCTTCATTAAGAGTAGGCCGTTGCTGTTATACTTGCCCACTCCATGCCTCCCAATGACTCCCTGCCAGATCGCAGAGTCACACCCTACTCTTGCATTGAAATCACCAAGCAAGATCAGCTTGTCGGTACTACTCACTGCTGATAGTAGGGCATCTAGTTCTTCGTAAAACTTGTCTTTCATCTCGTCCAGGTTGTTCATTGTGGGGGCATAGGCGCTGATCAGGGTGGCTTGACTTCTGTTCTGTAGCGGAAGCGGTAATGTTATAAGCCGGTCGTTCACACCCTTGGGTAGACTATCAAGTTTCAGAACAAGGTGACTCCTGACGGCGAATCCAACTCCATCATCACGATGCTCATCGCTGCTGCGACCGCTCCAGAAAAACGTGTATCCACCTCCAGTTTCAGTCAACTGACCTATGCTGGCAAGACAAGTTTCACTCAGGGCAGTAATGTCAGTGTTGTATCTTGCCTCTGGCAACCAAGGCTGTTCCTCTCTCTGGTCTGCCTGCTGTAAGGTTGTCCAAAAGCGTGTGCATGTTCCAAGTGCCAATGGTGAGTGGTGTCACCTTGTGTTTTATTTTATTTGTTTGACCGCAAGATGGGATCCCCGCCAGCCGTGGTAAACTGGCCAGAGTGTAGTGAAGCAGGCAATGTTTAGGGCACCTTTTCTAGCCCCTTCCTCATTCTACGGAGGTGAGTAGTGCATTCCTGAAGAGGACTGCTCAGTCGCCCAGGTAGACACCGAGTTTCACTGCTGCATCGGTCAGCGGAAAACGACCATTAGACCTGAGCCGCCTGTGTGCAAGTCCGTGACTACAGCTCCCAGTGTATCCACACCTGCTGCTTTGTCACTCGCTCATCGCCACAGGACTTCAAGGGTTGAACAGGACACTGATGATGATGATGGTGTCGAGACTAGTCCTTGATTTGGATTAAAGTGAGGGAGATTTGCGCAACATCAGCCTCACTATCTCTTTCCAATTCCCATCTGGATCCAGTGGCAAGACAAGAGTCAAGACGGCTGGAGATGGGACTAGGCGCAGTGGATGACCAGGATATCTTCTGTGTCTTGTCCTGCTCTTCACGTTCCACGACGCTTGCAGTGACCGCCTTGTAAACCGTTGGACCTTCCATTGGTCTCAATCTGCCGGACTTTGTCTTCGCATGCTGGGATAGACATCTCCCTATCTCACTGAGGGTTGAGACCCGTCAGCTACCCTCACCTGGTTTAGCCGGCTTGTCGAAGCCGTTGCCTGGGGTGTGGCTGCTGTTGCATGCAAACAGCTACGGGGAGCCATAGGTGAGAGCTGAGTGCCAGGCAGGGACAAAGAATGGACAAACCGACCTGAAAGGGTGCAACCTATTCCCCCACCAGAGTATTACTCCTCCCTGACACCCCATACATGCCCATCATAGTCTATACATATTTACTGTCATGAAGATATGCTTATTTCAAATAATGTTTTTTAATCTACTGGCTAGAAACCAGGGTTTGAAATTTTAAGAAGAAACTTTTCAAAACCAACAAGCTGAAAAAAGATGACTGGGAATCATAGCCAAAACTGTCTGCCCCAATGTACATCACTATGCAGTCCACATCCCACTTCACTGGGATGGAGATATCTGGTCTGCAAAGACCCTGCCAGAGACAGTAAACCCTTGAGAAATTTGATGGACCTATTCTCCTGTGCTATTAAAAAGGCATTAAGATTCAACTGAGATTCAATTGTTGGACATGGGACATTAAACCTAATCACTTGGGCCATGAGACAATGGCTAACGTAACTTTGTAGACATGAGCTAACTAAGCTACCTATTGGAACAGCAGTCTTAATTGGATTGCCTCGACTCCCCAGCAGTGGAGAGAGCAAGTCACCTGACTTTCCGAGGGTAGAAAGAGACAATTTTGCAGAGATTTGATGCTGAGATGCTGATGAATCGAGTAAGCAACTAAAGCTGTTGAGCTTGCTTTCACTCTATCCTGCCAGATAAGCTTCAAGGCCTGTTTGCTGATCAAGGCCAGCCAGGGACATACCTATAAGTGAACAGCGACAAGTTAAAACAGGACCTGCTCAAAAACACTGTCTCGAGAGGAACAATCAAATTAACCAGCAGCAAATCTAAAAGTCAAAACATCAGGACCACCAAAGGAGCATCTGACCAGCAGAGTCACTGGACCACTGATCTTATGTTCCTTCTCCTAATGGACCCTATATTGATTGATCTATCCCTCCCCACTCTGTCATCTATATTTGTGTGTCCCTCAGAGTGTGTATCTGCATATGAAAGTTGTGCATATTTTATTATTATGCCCAGATCATTGTAAGTACAATATAACATATCTTTCTTTGTTAAGCTGAAGAAAACATGTCCAACTGGTTATTTAATTATCACAGCATGTAAACAGTCAAACACTTTCAGAATTGGCAAATACGGTGGCACAGTGACTAGCACTGCTGCCTCACAGTGTCAGAGTCCCAAGTTCAATTCCAACCTCAGGTCACTGTCTGTGTGGAGTCTGCACATTCTCCCCGTGTCTATGTGGGTTTCTTCCGGATGCTTCGGTTTCCTTCCACCGTCCAAAATATGTGGATTAGGTTGATTGGCCATGCTAAATTGACCCTGCTGTCAGGAGGATCACCTGATCATAACAATTCCCTTGGTGTATAAGTTTTACGGTCCTGAAATTCATCATTCCCCAGTGTTACCAGTTTAATTTATGGTTAAAGATAAACTTTGTGAGTGCATATTGACCCCATGCTTTTAATTAAAAAAAAAGTAATGTCTGGACATGTTTCTTTTGCCTGCAGAGGACAAGTCCTGTGTACAGATATATGTACCTTCTAGCAAGCCTAAGTGAGCCACAATGCAAGTCTAACTGATTGCATGGGTTTTTCTGGTCTCGCACTGAAACCATAAAATCCTGCCCGAGGTCAATGGACATTTCTATGGCCCGCCCCTCACCCATTCCAATTCCCACGGCAGGCGGGATGGTAACATTTGGCCCATCATGTTAAATTGTATAGTTCTTGGCATCGTGGGGGACAATCATTCCCTGGTGCATTCTCAACGACAACATCTTGACCATTCAGAATTGAGTTGCCAACTAATCATCACCCTTGTCTCATGGATAGAATTATACAGTACAGAAGAGACCCTTCGACCCATCAAGTTTGCACTGATACGTGAGAAACACCTGAACTCCCCCTTAATGCCATCTACCAGCACTTGGCCCATAGCCTTGCAGTATAAATTGTTACTCCATTTGAAGTTTGGCATTCTGGCATCTATCCTGATGAGTCCAAGATGAAAATCTTTGACAGTATGTCTCTTTTTCTCAGCAATACTCAAGTTCTGTACTGCCAAGCGGCTGTTTATCAAGTTAATCCCAGAGCCCTGCTGGAAGTTACTATTCAGTCTACTTCCATTGTCCTTGCATGCAGTGTATTCCAGACAATAACATCTCAGTTTCCTTACTTTTCCCATTGTTAGTAATGCATCTTGTCAGTCCACAAAAACTTCAAGATAAGATTTGTTAAGGTATGTTGTTCTGCAGTCCCGTTAATAACTGACTAGTTCCTTAATTAATATAAATTAAGCTGGTTTATGTAGGATGGCTCAGAGTCAAATTTATCCATTGCAAATTAAAAACTTGACATAAGTATAAATCACGAAACATTTTTCTTAGCAGCATAGAAGGAGAGAAGCTAATTGTTTTCCATTCCTAATCATTGCTCAGTGAACTCTGACGATGGCATGCAGTAAGCGCCCTGCATTGGTACATTTTCATGTAAATTATCTGGTGCATTCCTGTGGTCTGATGTGTGGAAGAAGGACCAGGAATTAGGTTGGGATTTGGCATTCACTATCTGCTTCTGCAGTCCAGTCACAAAGATTCTGAGAAAAACAGTGACGGTTCCTTTGCAGTAGTTGCACAGACGCTGGTCACCATTTGACGAGGAAAGTGATGTGCCCATAATAAAAGTAGAATAACGTAGATGCTGCTGGAAATCTGCAATCAGAATAAAAGATGCTGGAAAAATGCAGCAGATTTGACAGCAGAGAACGTTTTTGCGTTGGATTAACTCTTCTTCAGAACTAAAAAGAGCGAGAAATGTAATTGATTTTATACTCTATATGAAGGGGTGGAGCAGATGGAGCAAAGTAGAAGGGCACTGATAGGTGGGAATTAGGAGAGATTGTACAAGATCTTTGGGCCCAAGACAAATGAAGTGTTCACAGAAATGGTCAGGATGTGTTAATAGGAGAACAAAGGTCAGTGCTCAGTGAAAACAAAACTCTTGAACAAGTGACAGTTGGCCCTGTGGAAGGTGGAGCAGATGGTTGCATTGGGACAAAAATATGTTTGGATTATAAAAGGGTGAAGATGAAGGAGAAAATTCACAGTCTAAAGTTGTTGGATGTTCCTATTCGGAAGATGAAGTGCTGCCCTTCCAGTTTGCGTTGGGCAAACTTGCCCAGTAACGTGCTGAATTGGCGTCCGTACAAAGATATTTAAGGAAGAGGCTATCAAAATGTTTTGCATTCTCACAGTTTTTTTTGGGGAGTTATTAAAAAGAAGCAAAGGAACAACTCAGGAAGCCATGAGCCAGAGTGGCGAATGTGTGAGTAAAGTTTTGGAAAACATTCCTAAGGATAATATCATGAAACACTTTGACAGATACAAAATAATAATAGGTCATGGCTTACACTTCTGAAATCATAGCATGCCTGCAGTGGAAAAGGAGGTCATTTAGCCCATCAAACCTGCATTATTAGAGACAGGATTTATAGTTATTTGGAGAGTAATGAATTGATTAGAGACAGTCAGCATGGTTTTGTAGCGGGTAGGTCGTGCCTTACTAACCTTATCGAGTTCTTTGAGAAAGTGACCAAAGAGGTGGATAGGGGTAAGGCAGTTGACGTGGTATATATGGATTTTAGTAAGGCATTTGATAAGGTTCACCATGGTAGGCTTCTGCAGAAAATGCAGATGTATGGGATTGGGGGTGATCTAGGTAATTGGATCAGGAATTGGCTAGCAGATAGGAGACAGAGGGTGGTGGTTGATGGTAAATATTCATCATGGAGTTCGGTTACGAGTGGTGTGCCTCAGGGATCTGTTTTGGGGCCACTGCTGTTTGTAATTTTTATTAATGATCTGGATGAGGGTATAGTTGGGTGGATTAGTAAGTTTGCTGATGACACCAAAGTCGGAGGTGTGGTAGATTGTGAGGAAGGGTGTCATAGTTTGCAGGGTGACTTAGAAAGGTTGCAGAGCTGGGCCGCGAGGTGGCGGATGGAGTTTAATGTGGAGAAGTGTGAGGTAATTCATTTCGGTAGGAATAACAGATGTGTTGAGTATAGGGCTAACGGGAGGACTTTGAATAGTGTGGAGGAGCAGAGGGATCTAGGTGTATGTGTACATAGATCCCTGAAAGTTGGGAATCAAGTAGATAAGGTTGTTAAGAAGGCATACGGTGTCTTGGCGTTTATTGGTAGGGGGATTGAATTTAGGAGTCGCAGCGTCATGATGCAACTGTACACAACTCTGGTGCGGCCGCACTTGGAGTATTGTGTGCAGTTCTGGTCCCCACATTACAGGAAGGACGTAGAGGCTTTGGAGAGGGTGCAGAGGAGGTTTACCAGGATGTTGCCTGGTATGGAGGGGAGATCCTATGAGGAGAGACTGAGAGATTTGGGGTTGTTTTCGCTGGAAAGAAGGCGGCTAAGAGGGGACCTTATTGAAACATATAAGATGATTAGAGGTTTAGACAGGGTGGATAGTGATAGCCTTTTTCCTAGGATGGAGAAAGCTAGCACGAGGGGGCACGGCTTTAAATTAAGGGGGGGTAGTTATAGGACGGATGTCAGGGGTAGGTTCTTTACCCAGAGGGTGGTGAGGGACTGGAATGCCCTGCCAGCTGCAGTTGTAAATGTGCCTAGTTTGGGGGCGTTTAAGAGATCTGTGGATAGGTTTATGGACGAAATGGGATTGGTTTAGATTAGTGGGTTAGTGTTGTTTTTTTTTTAAAAGCTGGTCGGCGCAACATCGTGGGCCGAAGGGCCTGTTCTGCGCTGTAATGTTCTACGTTCTATTTCTATGTTCGACTCTCTGACAGAGCATCTTATCCAAGCCCTATTCCCGTAACCACAGGTATTTACCCCACTAATCTCCTAACCTACACATCTTGAGACACTAAGGGGGAAATGCGTTAAAATTACAGCATAGACATGCTGCACAAATTAGTACATGGATTAGTTTAAAACCAGAATTACAGAAAATCAGCACAAACAAGCTTGTTTTTACGATGGCGATTACTGATGTTCAGATGTGTATAAATGTGCTGAGATATTCATGGAAATAACAAGTATTTTAGGGAAGCACTGGGTGGGTTTGGATGATTATTTCTGTATTGGGTGGGAGATCTTGTTTTCCAACATGTTTCACCTGAAATCCCCAGTTTTAATCATAACCAAGGGCAGCACAACTGCCCAGAAAAAATGAATATAGGAGCTGTACAATCACAAGGCAATGAGATTGGAAAACCATTTAGCAGGAAGAAACAACTTTCAGCAGGAAGGTGATGGCCTAGTTGTATTTTTGCTAGACTATAAATCAAGAAATTCAACCAATGTTTTGGAGACCCTTTGTTCAAATCCCAGCACATCAGATGATGGAATTTGAATTTGATAAAAAAATTCTGGAATTAAGAATCTACTGATGACCATGAAATTGTCGGAAAAACTCAACAAGTTCACTAACGTCCTTTAGGGGAGGAAATCTGCCATCCTTACCTGGTCTGGCCTACATGTGACCTCAGAGCCACAGCAATGTGGCTGATTCTCAACTACCCACAGGCAACTACGAATGGGCAATAAATGCTGACCAGCCAGTGATGCCCATGTCCCACAAATGAATTTAAAAAAAGATTGAGAGATGAAATGCTGCACACTGAGGTTGCTCTACTTAAATGTAATGTATGTCTGATAGCATTGGCAAAACCAAGCTTGCCATTTTACAAATGATTTCAAAGAAGCATGGCCCAAATCAACGAGCAGGAAATTGGTTCTCCCCATTTGAGAAAGGAAAGGTATTCAGGATTTTGACTTACCAATATCTGACTGTAAAACTGGGCATGGCAAGTGCCAAACATTGGCCATTATAATAACATGTCCAGTTAAGCCTTGGGATATATCATAAGTCAGACATGGCCATACTTACCTTGCATTCCCGAATTCTTTAATTAAAGTTGTGGGAGCTATTGTGAATTTTCTGTACCATTGCCATGTTTTAATAGAAAGATCAATCAGATCAAGATGCCTGGTTTAAATTCAAACAGTGCCTGGCAGTTATCTGTTAGTCACCATCAACTGATGCATTCTCTGTGGCAACACCTACACCAATCAGAGTCCAGTTGCCAATCAATCAACAACCTATTTTCATAATGTATAAAATTGTTATTTCCTCTGACACTTATTATTGCAATTGTTTGGTGAGGGCAAGATGAAAAGCTTTATCAAAATGTCTTTTTTTAGCAATACTCAATCTGATTATTGTTGTCTTGCAAGCAATCAGTTCCACATTTTCCTTCCCCTCATTTTTTTTCCCTCATCTCATGAATGTTAGGAATTAGTTCTACAATTACAGGCACATTTTTGTACCTGACCCAGGCATTATTATATTAGCTGTGAAATGAAAATGTACTCGGTATTTGATGGGAGAAGAGCACAGACCTGAACTCATCCTCAACCAATGTCTACTTTACAACTGGACACCAATCAGTACCTTAGGTGCAACATCCTTGACGTATGTTTAAATCTTTGGAGTGGGGATTGAACCAACAGTCTCCTGAGCCAGAGGCAAGAGTGCTACTATTAAGTCAAGGCTGGCTACTGAGATGATAGCAATTAGATTTCTTTCTAATTTAAACATTTTAAAAGCTGCTAGGAAGCTCAACATCAACCTTGATTGGAAAAATATACTTTCGAATTCCAAAGAATTTAAGGGAAAATTAGACAAATATTTGAAGAAAGGAGTAGATGGCTCCAATGAGTGGATTTAGATGAGAAAAGTTGGGAGGCAGCTTGTGTGGACCATATGCACCAGCATGGACTGGATTGGCTGAATGGCTTTTTCTCTGTGTCTATATCATTTGCAGGTAACCAAACCTGAACTCTGCATATATGTACAGAAATATGTGTATTCTCTCCACCTTAGTTCCAATCCTTCCATTTGCTATTTGTTCACCTCCTCCTGCAGGTATCAAGCCCTAAGAGCACACTGCTGCCATGGACTTCCATTGAATTAGTCCATGAGTCTGCAGTGTGGCTGACCAGAAAACTCTCCAACTCTTACTGTCTGTATTAGGAGGATTTATAGACTGATAATCGACCAGTTTGGCTACATGATGGACGTATCTTCCACGGGCATCATGTCCTGAAGTGTGACTTGAACCTGGATGCTACTACTCTGCCACAAGACCTCCGCACTTGTTGTTTGTATTTTTGTGGAATCTGAACTTTTATGGCATCTCCCAACAGTTTGAATGTAAATAGACAAACCCAATTATTAAAAAAATACATAATGAAACATCAATAATAAAAGATAATCATGCCCACAGATCGGATACAATCACAGACTTTCTATAGAAGAAAGTTTCAGCAAAGTTGATTTCTGTGACCAAAGGTAAATCAAACAACACTTGAATATATTTATCTAATCTTATATGCTGCACTATACCTCCAAAGTGAGATGTTTTTCTTTGGACAAAAGACAATAAATCTTTGGAATTGCAATAGAACCATAATGTTCAATTTCTATTTTTATTTGTTTGTAAGAAATACAAGCGAGGCTGTATATATTGTCTATATCCTGGTTATTGTTACAGATCTTGGTCCTGTACGTAACCAGATGCTGATCCAGATATTTTTGTAAAGATTATTTAGAAATTACAAAACAGAAGCAAACTGTTCAGCTTAATTATTCTATGCTGGTCTTTATTAGACAAGCTGGAGTCCCAGTCTCCTGTGTCTGCCCTATTTATTTCCTTGTCCTTCAATCATTTATTTAATCTACTGGTTGGTGTGATCACTGCTTCAATCAATAAATCTGGAAGTTCAGTCCATAGCCTTTCTCGATATTAAAACAAGTTTCTCTATCCCTCCATAGTAAATATCTTTTATTTAATCTTACAACACCTTGTTTCAGACCTCTTAATCACTGGAGAATGATTCTTTCTAACTACTCTGTCCCATCACTTCATAATATGAAATATCGTTATAACATCCTGCCTTAATCTCTACTGTTCTAATAAAAACAGCACCAATTCTTTCCTTCCTCCCACCCCGTGTGGTGAATATGCACTGTACTCTCTCTCTACGATCTTTAAACGTTTCCTATAGTTTGGAAACCAAAACCAAAATGGTTTGTGCAGGTCAGCTGCTTTTGCCATATGAAGCCCTACTATAGATTCGTTCTGAAATAAGCTTTTAGTTTAGATATGATCTTTTTTGGACTACGTTTCAGGATTTTCAGGTCCTGCCAGCAGCGGGAAATTGTGATTTATGGGACCTGTGATGAAAGTGGGCAATTAATATAAATATGTATATTCTTTAGGTAGTGAAGGTTGTGCAGTGCCCAATGCAACTAGTGAAGATTGCACAGTGCCCAATGCAGCTAGTGAAGATTGCACAGTGCCCAATGCAGCTAGTGCAGATTGCACAGTGCCCAATGCAGCTAGTGAAGATTGCACAGTGCCCAATGCAGCTAGTGAAGATTGCACAGTGCCCAATGCAGCTAGTGAAGATTTCACAATCCTCAATGCAACTAGTGAAATTTGTACAGTGTCCAATGCAGCTAGTGAAGGTTGCACAATGCCCAATGTAGCTAGTGAAGATTGCACAATGCCCAATGCAGCTAGTGAAGGTTGCACAATCCTCAATGCAGCTAGTGAAGATTGCACAATCCTCAATGCACCTAGTAAAGTTTGTCCAGTGCCCAATGCAGCTAGTGAAGGTTGCACAATCCTCAATGCAACTAGTGAAGTTTGTACAGTGCCTAATGCAGCTAGTGAAGGTTGCACAATGCCCAATGTAGCTAGTGAAGATTGCACAGTGCCCAATGCAGCTTGTGAAGGTTGCACAATGCCCAATGTAGCTAGTGAAGATTGCACAGTGCCCAATGCAGGTTGTGAAGGTTGCACAATGCCCAATGTAGCTAGTGAAGATTGCACAGTGCCCAATGCAGGTTGTGAAGGTTGCACAATGCCCAATGTAGCTAGTGAAGATTGCACAGTGCCCAATGCAGCTAGTGAAGGTTGCACAATGCCCAATGCAGCTAGTGAAGGTTGCACAATGCCACATGTAGCTAGTCAAGGATGCACAGTGCCCAATGCAGCTAGTGAAGGTTGCACAATCCTCAATGCAACTAGTGAAGTTTGTACAGTGCCCAATGCAGCTAGTGAAGGTTGCACAATGCTCAATGTAGCTAGTGAAGATTGCACAGTGCCCAATGCAGGTTGTGAAGGTTGCACAATGCCCAATGTAGCTAGTGAAGGTTGCACAGTGTCCAATGCAGCTTGTGAAGGTTGCACAATGCCCAATGCAGCTAGTGAAGGTTGCACAATGCCCAATGCAGCTAGCGGAGGTTGCACAATGCCCAATGCAGGTAGCGAAGGTTGCACGATGCCCAATGTAGCTGGTGAAGATTGCACAGTGCCCAATGCAGGTAGCGAAGGTTGCAGAGTGTTAAATGCAGCTTGTGAAGGTTGCACAGTGCCTATTGTGGCTAGTGAAGGTTGCACAATGCCCAATGTAGCTAGTGAAGATTGCAAAATGCCCAATGCAGGTAGCGAAGACTGCACAGTGCCCAATGCAGGTTGTGACGGTTGCACAATGCCCAATGTAGCTAGTGAAGTTTGCACAGTGCCCAATGCAGCTAGCGAAGGTTGCACAATGCCCAATGCAGCTAGTGAAGGTTGCACAATGCCACATGTAGCTAGTCAAGGATGCACAGTGCCCAATGCAGCTAGTGAAGGTTGCACAATCCTCAATGCAACTAGTGAAGTTTGTACAGTGCCCAATGCAGCTAGTGAAGGTTGCACAATGCTCAATGTAGCTAGTGAAGATTGCACAGTGCCCAATGCAGGTTGTGAAGGTTGCACAATGCCACATGTAGCTAGTGAAGGTTGCACAGTGCCCAATGCAGCTTGTGAAGGTTGCACAATGCCCAATGTAGCTAGTGAAGGTTGCACAGTGCCCAATGCAGCTAGCGGAGGTTGCACAATGCCCAATGCAGGTAGCGAAGGTTGCACAATGCCCAATGTAGCTGGTGAAGATTGCACAGTGCCCAATGCAGGTAGCGAAGGTTGCAGAGTGTTAAATGCAGCTAGTGAAGGTTGCACAGTGCCTATTGTGGCTAGTGAAGGTTGCGCAATGCCCAATGTAGCTAGTGAAGATTGCAAAATGCCCAATGCAGGTAGCGAAGACTGCACAGTGCCCAATGTAAGTAGTGCAGATTGCACAGTGCCCAATGCAACTAGTGAAGTTTGCACAGTGCCCAATGCAGCTAGCGAAGATTGCGCAATGCCCAATGCAGCTAGTGAAGATTGCACAGTGCCTATTGTGGCTAGTGAAGATTGCACAATGCCCAATATAGCTAGTGAAGATTGCACAATGCCCAATGCAGGTAGCGAAGATTTCACAATGCCCAATGCAGCTAGTGAAGGTTGCACAGTGCCCAATGCAAGTAGTGCAGATTGCACAGTGCCCAATGCAACTAGTGAAGATTGCACAATGCCCAATGCAGCTAGTGAAGATTGCACAATCCTCAATGCAACTAGTGGAGTTTGCACAATGCCCAATGCAGCTTGTGAAGGTTGCACAATGCGCAATGTAGCTAGTGAAGGTTGCACAGTGCCCAATGCAGCTAGCGGAGGTTGCACAATGCCCAATGCAGGTAGCGAAGGTTGCACAATGCCCAATGTAGCTGGTGAAGATTGCACAGTGCCCAATGCAGGTAGCGAAGGTTGCAGAGTGTTAAATGCAGCTAGTGAAGGTTGCACAGTGCCTATTGTGGCTAGTGAAGGTTGCACAATGCCCAATGTAGCTAGTGAAGATTGCATAGTGTCCAATGCAGGTAGTGAAGATGGCACAGTGCCTAATGCAACCAGTGTAGGTTGCACAGTGTCCAATGCAGACAGTACAGGCTACACAACGTCCAATGCAGTTAGTGAAGATTGCAAAATGCACAATGCAGCTAGTGAAGATTGCACAATGTCCAATGCAGCTAGTGAAGATTGCACAATGTCCAATGCAGCTAGTGAAGATTGCAAAATGCCCAATGCAGCTAGTGAAGGTTGCACAACGCCCAATGCAGCTAGTGAAGATTGCATAGTACCCAGTGCAGGTAGTGAAGGTTGCATAGTACCCAGTGCACCTAACGATGTTTGCACAGTGTCCAATGCAGCTAGTGAAGATTGCACAGTGCCTAATGCAGCAAATGAAGTTTGCACAGTGTCCAATGCAGCTAGTGAAGATTGCAAAATGCCCAATGCAGCTAGTGAAGATTGCACTGTGAAGGTGCAGCTAGTGAAGATTGCATAGTGTCCAATGAAGCTAGCAATGTTTGCAGTGTCCAATGCAGCTAGTGAAGATTGCAAAATGCCCAGTGCCTAATGCAGCTAATGAAGGTTGCACAGTGTCCAACGCAGGTAGTGAAGGTTGCACAATGCAGCTAGTGAAGATTGCATTGTGCCCAATGCAGCTACTGAAGGTTGCAATATGCTCAATGCAGCTAGTGAATATTGCACAATGCCCAATGCAGCTAGTGAAGGTTGCACAATATCCCATACAGCTGGTGAAGATTGCAAAATGCTAAATGCAGGTAATTACAATGCCCAATGCAGCTAGTGCAGATTTCACAATGTCCAATGCAGCTAGTAAAGATTGTACAATGCCCGATGCAGCTAGTGAAGGTTGCAGTGTCCAATGCAGCTAGTGCAAGTTGCAAAATGCTCAATGCAGTAGTGAAGTTTGCACAATACCCAATGTGGCAAGTGAAGACTGCACAATGCCCATTACAGCTAGTGAAGATTGCATAATGCCCAATGCAGCTAGTAAAGGTTGCACAGTGTCCAATGCATCTAGTGTTGTTTGCAGAGTGTCCAATGCAGCTAGTGAAGATTGGGTAATGCCAAATGCAGCTAATGAAGATTGCATAGTGTCCAATGCAGGTAGTGAGGATTGCACAGTGCCCAATGCGGCTAGTGAAGGTTGTGCAGTGCCAAAGGCAGGTAGTGAAGGTTGTGCAGTGTTCAATACAGGTAGCGAAGATTGCACAGCGCCTAATGCAACCAGTGAAGGTTGCACAGTGTCCAATGGAGGTTGTGAAGATTGCACAATGCCCAATGCAGCTAGCGAAGATTGCACAGTGCCTAATGCAGCTAGTGAAGGTTGCAGTGTCCAATGCACCTAGTAAAGGTTTCACAATGCCCAATGCAGGTAGTGAAAGTTGCACAGTGCCCAATGCAGCTAGTGAACATTGCACAATGCCCAATGTAGCTCGTGAAATTTGCACATTGTCCAATGCAGCTAGTGAAGTTTGCACAGTGCCCAATGACGCTCGCGAAGGTTGCACGTTGCCGAATGCAGCTAGTGAAGGTAGCACAGTGCCCAATGCAGCTTGTGAAGGTTGCACAGTGTCCAATGCAGGTAGTTGAATTTGCACATTTCCCAATGCAGGTAGTGAAGGTTGCATAGCCTCGAATGCAGGTAGTGAGCGTTGCATGGTGCTCACTGCAGACTAATGTCTGCACAGTGTAGAGAGCAAAGTTGTTAGTGCAAATAGTGACATACGTGCAGTGTTTGGTGCAGTTAGAGAGATTTGCAGAGTGCAGGCTTCAGACAGAGAGGTTTGCGCAGTGCTAAGTGCAGACAGTGAGGTTAGCACAGTGCAGGATGCAGACAATGAGATTACCATACTGCACGTTGCAGACAGTGAGATTTGCACAGTGCAGTTTGCAGACAGTGAGATTTGTCCAGTGCCGGGTGGGACAGTGAAGTTAGCACAGTGCAGATTGCAGAAAGTGAGATTTACACAATGCGGGGTGCATAGTGAGATTTGCACAATGCAGGATGCAGACAGTGGGATTTGCACAGTGCAGGATGCAGAGAGTGAGAGTTGCACAGTGCAGGATGCAGAGAGTGAGAGTTGCACAGTGCAGGATGCAGACAGTGATATTTGTGCAATATATGGTGCAGCTCGGTGCGCTATGCGGGTCTGTGTGTGTGCGCGGTGCAGGATCCCAATGCCGGGCTTTCTGAATCGCGCGGTTCCGGAGCCGCGAGACACCGGATAGGGTTTTCTCTCAGCTTCTGAATGACGTGTATCCGGCTGTGAGAGCGCGCGGTTTTTACTGAGTTCCAAAGAGAGACAGAATGTGGGAAAGACTAAAGGTGAGAGAGAGAAAAAATGTGGGAGACTCTGAGGGTGGGGGAGTCCGGGTGAAGGGGGGAGAGTGAATGGTGACAAGGGGCTGAGGGGGTGGTCCCACGGTATCGTCTCTGTCAACACTGCCTAGTTCAGTGTTATATTGACAGGGTCACTATGGGATGTCTGGGATTTCTGAATGAGCTTTATTTAATCCTGTTAGTGGGATATAAATTTCATTCTGTTCTTAGTGCAATAGTAAATTGGTGCAAATATTGCCTATCTCCATAGGCCCCCAGTTGTGTGGTTTGGCACAATGCAAGATGACAGCTCCACGAAAGATGGCAAGTTTTTATTGTGGGTTTGCTCACAGAGCATCTAATACACGTCCAGTTTGGATTCAAGTTGTCTTGTTTCCTTTTCAGGCGATGGATAACCTACTGCGTTGCGGTATCTGTTTTGACTACTTCAACATTGCCATGATGATCCCTCACTGTTCGCATAATTGTAAGTTTTCTAGATGTAACAATCACAAGACAGGCACCCAAAACTTGTTAAGCACTACTGTGTTGTCAGGAGGATTTTGGTAAAATGTAATCTGGTTGTGAAGAAAATTTCACATTTTTGCCCTTGTAAAATGTGAGGTGCGTTGATTTTGATTGGCAGATGAGTTATAAAAAAACGAGATGACAGAGTATGATTTAAATAGTGATAGATTGGGAAATGTTGATGTAAGAGACCCTGGTGTTCAGATTCTGGAATCTGAAACAAGAATAGAGGAAGCTGGAAAAACTCAGCAGATCTGTCAGCATCTAAACATTTTAAGTCATAGACCCTTTGTTGGAACAAATGGTATGATGGCCTTCATTGAAAAAGGATTTGGGTACAGCAGTGTGATGTTGTACTACAGCTGCACAGAGCCTTTGTGAAGCCATACATGGAGTGTTGTCTGCAGCATTGGTCTCCTTACCTAAGAAAATATATACTTGCCATGAGGAAGTGCAGCTAAGGTTCACCAGACTGATTCCGAGGATGGCAGGATTGGGTTGACTGGGCCTGTCTTTACAAGAGTTTGGAAGAATGAGAGGTGATCTCGTTGAAGCATGTAAAATTTTGACAGGGCTGGACAGTCTGAATGCAGTAATGTTTTTTCCTCTGGCTGCGGGAGAGTTGTAGAACAAGGGGTCACAGTCTGAGGATATGGACTAGGCCATTAGAATGAGATAAGTAGAAATTCCTTCACTCACAAAGGTGGTGAACCTTCTGCCATAGAAGACTATTGGGACCAAGTCACTGGAAGAAGAAAATGGATGTCCAGACTCTAAAGATTTTGAGGGAAGTAGGCAGAGTGCTGAAAATAGTGTTAGGATAGAGGATCAGCCATGATCATATTGAATGGGAGAACAGACTTGAAGGACTGATTGACTTACTGCTGCTCCTGTTTCCTTTTTTTTGTTTCTAAGATGTTTCATGCGCTTTTTAGCTGTGCATTAAGTATTTTGGTTACATGTCTTCTGCTCACATTAATTAGTGGTAAAACGTGATTAGCTTAAATGCAATATTTGCTGCAATATTGGGACTCAGATAAACCTAGTGATAGTGATGTTGCAATATGAAGAATGATTTCATGGACATACACGTTGGAGTTTATAGTTTATTATTGCATTTCATACCAAGGGAAACTACATTCTGCTTAACAGTTTGAACAATAACTTGTACTTATACAGCATTGTTAATGATGTTTAACAGTTCTATATTTGTTGGAATTGTTTCTTGGATTGTTGAGCATTTGTAATGTCACAGGTGGATAATAGAACATACTGCGTGGTACTAGCAATTCCAGAAATCCATTTCCGGACTGGTTGGTCCTCTGTTGTATATAAATGGGGAAGAGGCTGTACATGTCATTATATTTCCTCCAGTCTTCAGAGAATACTGACTTGCATTTAAAAAGAAAAGGTTGCAAAATTGATGGACAGAAAAAGACCAGTTGGCCAATTAAGCCCACTCCATGCATCACAGCTGGAACATCATGACCAGAAACTTCCTACCCACGATACCCTGCAGTTATGTAATCTCTTCAAGAAGTTAAAGTAAATGTGAGGTATGAGGATCCAGAAAAGGAATCGACAGGTTGATGTTTCATGATGCAGTGTGAATTGAAAACAAAAATTAATCTTGGGATGTGGGCCAAGCTGGTTGGGCCAGAATTTATTGCCCATCCCTAGTTGCCCTTGAGAAGGAGGTGGTGAGCTGCTGCAATCCCTGAGGTGTAGGTAAATGCAGTTAGGGAAGGAGTTCCATGATCTGGACTCAGCGACAGTGAAGAAATGGCGATATATTTTAAAGTCAAGATGGTGAGTAATTTGGAAGGGAACTTCCAAGTGCTGGTTTCCCTATGTGTCTGCTGCTCTTGTCCTTCCAGAAGGTAATGGTGGTTGAGTGTTTGGGAGGTGCTGTCTAGGTCAGAGGACCAAGAAGTCAGTGAGACCATGCCTTCCACCCTAGACGCCCTGGATGAACCTGTATCTGGGATCACCATTGCAAATGTCAGAGCAGTTTTCTTGAAGGTCAACCCTCAGAAAGCAATTGGCCCAGATGGGATACCTGGACATGCACTCAGATCCTGCGTGGATCAGCTGGCGGAGGTATTCACAGACATCTTCAACCTCTTTTTACAACAATCTGAGTCCCTATCTGCTTTAAGAAGACGACTATCATCCCGGTACCTAAGAAAACCAAGCAGTGTGCCTTATTGACTATCAGCCGGTGGCTCTGACATCCATCATTATGACGTGGTTCGAAAGATTAGTCATGGCCTGAATCATTTCTAGCCTCCCAGACTACCTGGATCCACTACAGTTAGCCTATTGCCACAACAGCTCCACAGCTGACACCATTTTCCCTGGTGCTGCACTCAACCCTGAAACACCGAAAAAAACAAAGACATCTGTGCTAAACTTCTATTTATTGACTACAGCTCAGCCTTCAACGCTATTATTCCCATGAAACTCGTCTCCAAACTCTGTGGCGTGGGCCTCAGTTCCTCACTCTGCGACTGGATCCTGAATTTCCTAACCTCAAGAGAACAGCACCCCCCTCCACGATCATCCTCAACACCGGTGCCCCACAAGGCTGTGTTCTCAGCCCCCTACTGTACTCCTTTATACGCCTGTGACTCTATGGCAAATTCCCCTCCAATTCGATTTTCAAGTTTGCTGACGACACCGTAGTGGGTCGGATCTCAAACAATGACGAGACAGAGTACAGGATAGAGAATCTGGTGAACTGGTGCAGCAACAATAATCTCTCCCTCAATGTCATCAAAACAAAGGAGATTGTCAATGACTTCAGGAAACGAAAAGGAAAACATGCCCCTGTCTACATCAATGGGGACGAAGTAGAAAGGGTCGAGAGCTTCAAGCTTTTAGGTATCCGTATCAACAACCTGCCCTGGTCCCCCATGCTGATACTGTATAGTGTTAGCCTGGGGGACCAGGACAGGTTGTTGATACGGATACCTAAGAAAGCCCACTAATGCCTCCACTTTCTCAGAAGACTAAGGAAATTTGGCATGTAAGCTGTTACTTTCGCCTTATACTGATGCAACTTTTACAGATGAATCATAGCAAGCATTCTTTCTGGTTGTATCACAGCTTGGTATGGCCCCTGTTCTGCCCAAGACGGCAAGAAACTACAAAAGGTTGTGAATGTAGCCCAATCCATCACGCAAACCAGCCTCCCATCCATTGACTCTGTCTACACTTCCTGCTGCCTCAACAGAGCAGTCCGTGTAACTAAGGACCTCATACCCTGGACATATCCTCTTACATCTTCTTCCATCAGGAAAAAGATACAAAAGTCTGAGGACACATACCAACCGATTCCAGAACAGCTTCTTCCCTGCTGCTGTCAGACTTTTGAATGGACTTACCTCACATTAAGTTGACCTTTCTCTACACCCTAGCTATGACTGTAACACTACATGCTGCACTCCCTCGTTTCCTTTTCTATGAATGGTATGTTTTGTCTGTAAAGTGCGCAAGAATCAATACTTTTCACTATATAACAATAATAAATCAAATCAAAAAACCAGAGCACCCAGAGGAAACCCACGCAGACGTGGGGAGAACATGCACAATCTACACAGTCACCCAAGGCTGGAATTGAACCTGGGTCTCTGAGGCAGCAGTGCTAACCACTGAGCCACCATGCCACCCTATTATTTATTTGTAGTTATTTACTAGTTATTTATTTCCCCCAGTTGACTGTACCCTTGCTAAAAGCCCCATCATTCTTGTAAAATCACTGAGTTTCGATAGAGTTTATAAAACTTTTCACTGGAATCATGGAGTTTAGTAGTAGCAGAGGTTAATTGTTCACTGTAACCAGTTCCAGTTGTGATGCCATTTCCCCTGATGGTTGTTTCCTGCACTGAGAATGACAGGCTTTGAGCAGAAATTGATGAGTTTCACAGTCATTCAGAAATCTGGAGTTCCCACAGTTTGAGCAGCTTGAATCTGAGCCTACATCTAGTCTTCCTCTCCACAATTCGCAACTCCTAATCAATCACAGAGTATCGAATAAGAACATTGACAAATCATTGGCTTAAATTGTCCAGCAACAAAAATTTTGAATTGGGGAAATGCAGGAAAGAAAATAAAACCACAATTATTGTTCTTCTCTAACATTATTTTACAAAGAGATTTCACTTGTGAACATTTGTCCACCATGAGTGGCAAACAACTCTATTCTGCAAATTCAAGCGGGGCACAGTGGGGAGGCATGTTGGCACAGTGGTTAGCACTACTGCTTCACAGAGCCAGGGACCCTGGATTCAATTCCAGTCTCTGGTCACTGTTCATGTGGAGTTTGTACATTCTCCCATTGTCCAAATGGGTTTCCTCTAGCTGCCATAGTTCCCTCCCACACTTCAAAGATGTGTGGGTTAGGTGAATTGGCAGTGCTAAATTGCCCCTTAGTGTCCCAAGATGTGTAGTTTAGATGGATTAGACATAATAAATGTGTGGGTTTACACGGATAAGGTGGGGGCAAGGGCCTGGGTAAGATACTCTGTCAGAGAGTTGGTGCGGACTTGACAGGCCAAAGGGCCTCTTTGCTGCTGTGTACTGATTCTATAAAATATGCAAAACTATCTGTCCCCCTTTCACACCAGCTTCACAGAGACACAGCAAAGTGACAGATTTCTGATCCTTTCCCCTGAAAATGGCAGTGAATGTCGCAAGTGATAGGCAGAGGGGAAATCCTATTGGGCTGGAGAGGAAAGGGACAGGGATCAAATGGAGCAGCGAGATTCTGGGCATGAACAGTCCGGAAAGCAGAAAAGGTCCAAAACACTAAATGGAAGGAGTAGACCTCAAATCTTCTTGATGCAAGGGCACGTTTGCAGGAGTGCTGGTGGCTGCAACATGCTTCTCGCAGCACACAAAACCACTGCTCCAGTGAGTTGTTTAATTGTACACCACCATTCACTGGATGTAGCAGGGCTGCAGAGGTTATAAATGATCCATTGCTTTTGGAATTGTTTAGCTCTCTATGTTACTTGCTGCTTCTGCTGTTTGACACACAGGTGGTCTTGTGCTGTACTTTCACCAGGTTGACTGCTCATTTTTAGGCATGCCTTCCTGCACTCTTCATTGAACAAGTGTTGAACCTCTGGTTTGGTGGTGATGGTAGACTGGGAGATGTGCAGGGTGATGACAGATTGCAGTTGAGTACAATTTTGCTATTGCTGATGGCCAACAGCACCTCATGGATACATTGTGTCTTGCTTTGATGCACCTGTTTGAAATCTATTCCATTTAGCATAGTGGTAGTGCTACACAACATGGAGTTTTTGTCATGTCCATAGCACTATGTGATGGTCACTCTGACAGATGCATTTGTGACAAGCAGGGTGGTGAGGATATGGTTAAGTTTTTCCCTCATCATCTGCTGCATACCGAGTTTAGCAGCTATGTCCTTTAAGACCCAGCCAGCTTGGTCTGATGGTACTACTGAGCCACTCTTGGTGATGGACATTGAGGTCCCCCACCCAGAGTACATTCTGCACCCTCGCCACCTTCATTGCTTCAAAATGGTGTTCAACATAGAGGAGTCCTGATTGATCAGCTGAAGGGGAGTGTGGAAGGCCAGGCCATATTAATCAGTAGGAGATTTTCTTGCCTGTGTTTGACCTGATGCCGTGGGACACCATGGGGTCTAGAGTCGATGTTGAGGACCCCCAGAGAAACCCCCCTCTTGACTGTATACCACTGTGCTGCTAGCTCTGCTGGGTCTGTTGGTGGGGCAGGGCTGGAATGGTGATAGAACATAGAACAATACAGCACAGTACAGGCCCTTCAGCCCTCGATGTTTTGCCAAGCTTAGTCCGAAACCAAGACCAAGCTGTCCCACTCGCTATCATTCTGGTGTGTTCCATGTGCCTATCCAATAACCGCTTGAAAGCTCCTAAAGTGTCCGACTCCACTATCAAAGCAGGCAGTCGATTCCACTTCCCAGCCACTCTTGAGTAAAGAATCTACCTTGGACATCCCTCCTATATCTCCCACAATGAACCTTATAGTTATGCCCCTTAGTAACAGCTACATCCACCTGAGGAAATAGTCTCTGAATGTCCACTCTATCTATCCCCCTCATCATCTTAGAAACCTCTATTGAGTTGCCTCTCATCCACCCCTGTTCTAAAGAGAAAAGCCCCAGCTCCCTCAACCTTTCCTCATAAGACCTACCTTCCAACCAGGCAGCGTCTTGTTAAATCTCCTCTGCACTCTCTCCAATGCTTGCACATCCTTCTTATAGTGAGGTGACCAGAACTGCACACAATATTCCAAATGTGGTCTCACCAAGGTCCCGTACAGTTGCAGCATAACCTCACGGCTCTTAAACTCAAACCCCCCCATTAATAAATGCTAACACACTATAGACCTTCTTCACGGCTTTATCCACTTGAGGGTCAACCTTCAGAGATCTGTGAATATGAACCCCGAGATCTCTCTGTTCCTCCACATTCCTCAGAACCCTGCCGTTGACCCTGCAATCTGCATTCAAGTTTGTTCTACCAAAATGAATCACCTTGCACTTATCAGGGTTAAGGTGATGGTTTTGTCTGAGACACTGCCTGAATACTGTGATTCCACGAGTATGACAATATCTGGCTGTTGCTTGACTAGTCTGAGACAGCCCTTTCACTGGCACAAATCCCCAGATCTTAGTAAGGAGAACTTTGCAGGGCCATCAGGTCTGGGTTTGACATTGGAAACAATCAGTTTTTTTCCCCTGTATGCTGGTTCTAGAGGCTTGAGCAGCTTCTTGGTAGCTTATCTGCAAGATCATTCTAGTCACTCAGGTTGTTCTGCTTTGTCAGTGGGTGGGTGTGAGAGATGAGCGCAACATGATTCCCATCTACAGGTATTTATTTGCTGGGTTGGTGGTAGGGATTTGATTTTTTTCCCCTCCCTCATCTTTCCTTCATTCAGAGAATCATTCTGGGATAAGTACAGTGAACCAAATCTTGCACCTTCAGTACTGGGTCTGAGGATGTGCTGGATTTTGGACATTCCCAAACTTTGGAACCAACTTTTTCACACAGGCTGTCTCTGTAGTATAACCTGTACTGATTGTTAATGTCATAAAATAACTAGGATATCGTCATGCAGTGGGGAATGTTTGTGCACCTCATAACCATTGTGGGCAGAAACATTAAAGGTTTAAAAGTTTGGGCAAATTTTTAAAAATCTATTAATCTTGCAATGGTGATTCTTTGTAAGAAAAGAGAATTTGTTTGGACTTCATTAACGGGGACAGAAAGAAACTTGCTGACTTCTGATCTTCTTACCTGAAAGCAGCTGTGAATGTTGCAGTTGTTATGTTCCCACGGGGCGGCACAATGGTTGGCACTGCTGCCTCACTGTGCCAGAGACCGAGGTTCAATTCCCAGCTTGGGTCACTGTCTGCGGAGTCTGCGTGTTCTCCCCATGTCTGCATGGGTTTCCTCCGGAATCTCTTTCCTTCCACAGTCCAAACGACGTGCTGGCTCGATGCATTAGTCATGTTAAATTTTCTCTGTGTTCCTAAACAGGCGCCAGAGCGTGGCAACTAAGGGATTTTCACAGCAACTTCATTGCAATGTTAATATAAGCCTACTTGTGACACTAATAAATAAACTTTAAACAACGGACTTGGATCCTGTGTGTGCACAATACTTGCTGATTCCAATTCTCTGGGATCAATCCGTGAATGACTGATCTTTCCCGTGTTAACTCTATTTCTGGAGTAGCACTCGAGAGAAAAGTGCTGTTTGTTTTTTGGACAGTTTTTGTTTTTGAATAGCTGGATTTGAAACACTGCCTGTATTTTTATGCCACCTTGGTAGATTTCAACTAACTTACTACGTACCTGTGAATGAACTTGCTACCTGATTATCGGTATGAATCACATCCCACACTTCCCACTGAGACTGAGTTTTGGAGTTATTCTTTAGTTGGATCTGAGCAATGGGATGGACATCGGTTGGTATGTTTCAATTGCCCTGATTCCAGGATGGGTGCTTTACGAAGAAGAAAGAGTCTCACCTGTTTCCTCATGTCATATCCAGTGAATCTTCTGTCTTAGGCCTGCATACCCTCCAGTGAGCATGGCGGTTTGATTTGATTCTGAAGGACTGATTGAGGTGGAGGCCTGGGTGGGGTTCTAGTTTGGTGGGGAGGGGGAGGATATTCTCATCCCCTGTTTTTCAGCGATAACTAGCATAGCTTGTATCTATGTGGGAAAGATAGTGAGGTGGCTGAGAACAATCATAAGCTCAGAAAATTAACATTTGACCACAGATGGATTACATAATGGAGCAGAGCATGAGTCAGCAGTTTGATGGTATTCTAAGTCATTGCTCCTGTTCCGTAGAACACAGTTAACAATTGACTTTGTGCCACAGTCTTTACAGAGGATTGCTTTATCATTGTATTACGCAGCAATTTTAAAATTATCATTTCCAAGTAACTTCTCCTCCTACCATGGCTTACACTTCTCTGGATGGAAGCCACACTGATAGGCCTGCAGTTGTTGCCTGGTTTGGACTTGGCAAATGGAGGCATCAGAGATTTTTATTTGAAATCCTGCATTGTCTTTTATTCTACCATGAAACATATATCTGCCAACCATCAATGCCCTCAACCACCACCGCCACCGCCACCGCCCCCCCCGGCCATTCCTCATGGAAAATACACCTTAAGGCTCAACAGCTGTTACAAATGTAATGTATGGTGCATATTTTTTATATGTATAGTCATTGAAATTAAGTACATTCCTTCTGTTGAAACTTTTTTGATTTTTTTAAAAACTGGTTCCACCGTTATAATGTTCTATTTGCTCATGATAACACAATAACATATGTTCAGCCAGGCAACCAGTTAGTGAATTGTCTGTGTATTCAAAAATAACTCCTCTCCCAGTACAATGGAGAAGTTTTCTCTGGAGTATGCCTTTATTTGTCGAATAAAACTTTGACTTTTGGCAATCTGGGGGTTTCAGTTAATTTGGTTTATAGGAATCAAGCATTTTATTAAAATAAATCATAGCCAAGCTATGTTCCATTTCTCTTTCACTTTTCACTTTTGTTTGTAAGGCATGAATAAGCTGCCTGTTCGTACTGGACAGGTTGGACGTTTCTTCAGCAGAATGCCAGTAACACTGATCACTTGATTTTGGCCCTGTCCAACACCTATGTACTTTTGGCTCCAGATCAAATCAGTCTCCCTGGATCTTACCTCAGGTTAAATCTGGTGGTGCCAGTTTTAACCCAAGCAAAGCTTTCTTCTGTCAAATCTGTTGTCAGTATTGCCCCTATGAAGCACTGCCTGCCCCTTCTCCTCTACCATTGCAGTCAAAACTCTGTATCTTTTACATCTGAACTTCTGCAGCAGTCATGTTGGCCTCCCAGTTTCCGTGCTCAATTAAGTCTAATTTAAATAAGAATTCTGTAGCCTGGATCCTCTCCCAGATTTCCAACACGTTCTAGTCTATCTAAGCTCCATATACTTAGGTGATTCACTTTTGAATTTCTGTCCTGCATTCTGTAGCTTCACCCTACCTAGCCACTGTAGTTCTTTCCAGTCATGTATCCCAATGAGCACTTGTTGCCCTTTCGATACTGGGTTTTGAGAAACCGAATGACCTGCTTGATTTGTTTACAATCAAGTAAATCGGTTGGACTCAAACCTGGTGTTGTCAGACTTCCTCCAGTTCCATCCTCAGTGACAGCTTTATCTGCAGCATTTCTGCTACTTCTAACTTTGTCCCTCTTGTCAGCTACTTTCCAATTCTAAAGCGATCTAAAAATTTAACATACTGACCTAGCTTCTAACCAGCTCTCTAGATTTGTTAATTCTGTTGCTCAATGTCCTCCAAATGTCCCATCTGTGAACTGATTTTGCGATATTTTTAATATGAGGAAGGCTAGATAAAGGGGGTGTTTTTCATTGCTATATTGTAAATTAAGAATGAGATGCTACTATTTGACAATAACAATGCAGAACAGCTTCTAACTACATCAAATAACAATAATCAATGAGAATCAGAGGCTGCCAGCAGGAGTCAGATCATTTTTATTTGGAAATGTCTGGTTAGGGATGCTAGAGTCTGGCCTGACCAGGGATACAGTAAAAAGTCTGACAACACCAGGTTTTAGTCCAACCTATTTATTTGATAATATACTCACAAGCTTTCGAGGGACACCCTCTTCGTCAGGTGAATGGAGAGTTCAGGATGTAGTCAAATGAGGATTACCAGTGGGAAATATGGTTCATTGTTGATTTGTGGGCTGTGACGAAATGGTCAGGCAATTGGACTTGTTACTCTTCCAAAGAACTGATAAAGTTAGGAGTTGAATTGCGTCCCTTTGTGCTGCATGACTCTTCAATACCATGGGTGTAGAAATCCCTACTTAAATCACTGCTGAGACTTGCAGTAGAAAGTCTTGACCTTGTGGCCTAAGAATCATACTGGCGATGAAGTGGCCAAGTAAGTAGATGGGGAGTCGCAGTGTGTGCTCATGCGTTCCTCCCTATAACATTGCCAGGCTGTTGGTGCTCTCTGCATTGTACCAGAAGGCTGGATTGAATGTTTTGTCATATATTTCACTCTTTCCATCACTGCATCATGTTTCTTGACTGAGGAAGTGGACAATACCTTAGCTCCTTCGCAATGTCATTGGAGCCTGGGAATGACCTGAGAATGCCACAGTCTGATTTATTGAATTGATTTATTTTTGTTTTGTTCCATCTTGTCTCATTTTCCTTGCAAAATTGCTTTATCTTCGATTTCCTTGCATCAGCTTAAAACAATTTTTCAGTTGGGCGCTAGGCTGTTATTTTTCCTATCTCCTTGCCAGCTGTTCTCTTGGTTGATACTTTTTTCCTGTTTTCTTGTTCTACTCCTAAGGGTCGTCTTTCTTGTTGAAGTTGCAGCTGTAAATTATCACTCTGAAATAAGCATCCTTAAAGTGAACTTTGACAGTGGGCAACATGACCTGGATACATAGTGAAGTTTGACCCGACTGTTGCTCAGAGTGCACGCATGTCTATTCAGCATGGAAATCACTGGATACTGGTTTTGAATGAGATCCCTGAATCATTTAAGTATGTTTGGTATGTAGTCCTCTCTAAGTTTGGAATGTTGAAGCTAGTCATATGCTTTCCCCACATCTTCGACTGAGATGAGCTAACGGAATGCAGAGCATAGACCCAATCCGAAATCTTCTTGATTTACGCAGGTCTCTTGTCGATCTGAATGAAAGTAGGAGGCAAAAATTTCTGTGACAAATGATTGAAAATAGCTTAAATTTGATAATACAAACAAATGTTACATTCAAGGAGTGTGATGCTCTTGTGGGCAGCCGCACTGCTTGATTTGAAGGCTTCTGCTTCAGTCACACAAGTTTATGAGCTGCTGGCTGACATCTTCAGCAAGTCTTGTTTGGGAGCAGGTGGGAAACAACCTCGGTGGGGCTGTGGGGAGAACAGTGAGAATGTCACAGGTTTCTGTTTCAGTGCATTCCTTGAGGGCCTTTTTTGATAGTTTAGGTGGACCTTTGAGATTAAGCAACAAGGCAGATGTGTGACACATTTAATGAGAGCAAAGTCATTGTTCTGTCCTCTTCAATTTCCTGTATTCTTATGTTTATGCATGAATTAAAATTGCAGAGCATTATTTCTTGACCTATTTGCAGATAATTAGCTGGTCAGCCACAAGAAAGCAGACTCACAAAATGAGGGGATTATTTTTATCTTGTTTGGAAAGCTGAATTTACTTTCTTGTTCTCCATGAAAACAAATGTAGTGTGTCAATTATTCAGTATTGTTGTATAGCCTAAGCCATCCATCAGCGTAATCATGGATTTTGACCTTGCATGAAAATGCAAGGAGCATTTTGCTCTGTACAGCATTCAGATGAAGAACTAATGGTTGTCATTCTTGATAAATTAAATCATTTCAGTAGCAAACAAATGAAGATCCTATAAAGGCATAATGTGATACATGCAGAATAAGTGCATGTGAAATCTAGGCAGATGGGATCCTAAAATGAATAAGAAATTAATCAAAAATGCAACCAGGAGAAAGAATGAACTCCACAAATCTTGCAGAAAGGGGATATTTTTGGGATAAATCGAACATGCAAAACACATGCTAAAGAGAGAGTTGCAGAAAGGAATCTTGAGAAAGTGTATCTACAGCATAACAGTAACCTATTATTTCAGCAAATAACAGAATGGGGAGGAGCCTTTAAACATGTAAATGGGTCTGAAACTGAGCGTGAACACTGGACAGTTAATATATTAAATGATTACTTTCTTCCTCTGAATGACAGAAGCTGCAGACAACATGGCCTTCTTGTTTTGCCATATCCTGAGTAGAATTAATGATTTGAATAAAACCGGGTGAACAATCTATATAAGCTTAAAGGATTCAGAACAAATAAAACTCCAGGGATGGTTGTTAGTCTTGATCTCAGTGTACTGAGACAAGAGATAAATGATTTTGAGTAATTTTGAGGAACTCTGACATTGGGGATGTCCTGTTAGACTTAATACAGATGAAATAAGTACGACCAAGCAGAAAATGGCAAGTACTTACTCCTATAACTATGGGTGAAAATTTATAATTAATTGTCAGACATAAACTTTGGGAAACCAAGTGCAGTAATAACCTTATAAATAGTAGTAGTCAGTGTGTATTATAAAAGGCAAGTCTGTGCCTGATCATCATCTGCTGTATTATGGAAGTAAAATCCTTGTGCTTTATGGAGAGCCCTGTGAAATGGTGCATCAAGATTGAAGAAAGGCATTTGATAGAGTTTCACGCAGAAGGTTCCTATTTAAAATAAATCTTTGGAGGTTTAGGGTGTTCCCTCACAAAGGATGGAAAATGAGCTAAAGGATTAAAAACAGTGGGCACCTATTAGACAAAGTCATGTTGGGGTGAAAACAATTGCTGAGTTGGGTGCCCCTAGGCTAAGTACTGGGGCTGTACTGTTTCAAATTTAGATTAATGATTTGGTTTAGAAAATGATCAGATTCACAGTTCTTATCCAATTAGGAGTGATAGTTAATTTGGTGAAGATGGTTTGGGAACATCAGAATAAATTGGAGGTAAGTGAGCTGCACAATGGCAAATGAGATCTTAATTTGAGAAGTGTATGAAACTGTAGATAGGAAGAGCTCAAACTCTCCATGCACAGGCATGTGTAAGTCAGGATAGATGAAGTCTGAGTGGAGACCAGTGTCTGCAGCCATTGTAGAGATGGACCTGCTCCAAAGACCAAAGGTGGTCTAACTGCTGTAAGCAGTCTGTACTCCACCTAACCATAGTAACCTGGAGGATTCAATTCTAGCGTGTTTTAATTAGCTAATCTCAACTAGGGTTGGGCTGAAGATGACATACTGGCTTCAGCAACGAGGCTAGGATCCTCTGGTCGTAATTGGTGTTCAGTGACTCTTAATGGGGTGATGTATTGTGGTGGGCCATTCTGTACTTTGGGATCAAAATTGAGTTAGCGCACGTGACCAATCATTCTCCTGTATGATTTATGAGGACAGTGTTCCCACTTTCATAGGCACAAAGAGGGGAGAAAGTTTACAGTTTGAGCAAAATAAGAGTTGTCAGGTACTGCATTCTCGAATGCTGGAGTGAACAGATTTTGTCTGTGACTGAAGGAGCAGCGAATGCTGGAATCAGAATCTGTGAGGAGTTGCTCCTCCAAACACAGTTTTTGTCTCTCCCATGTTGCTGCTCCAGTACCATTAATCTTAGGGCCCCTCCCTCCTGCTGTTTTTGTTTCTGATCTTTCTTTTTACCTTGCTGGGATGTACAGCTTTCTTGGGCAACAGTGAGGCATAGCTTTTGCGTTGGACTTTGCTCTGGGCTATGGTGAATCTTCCCACAAGCTTGTGGAGCTTCTTGTCATTGTGGATACGAGCTGGAGATTGCAGGGGGTGATGCGGGTCCAGCTTCAACTAAGGCAGATTTGCACCTTGGGCTTTACTGCCACAGTGTGAGCGTCTGTCTGTCTGCCTTCTGATGTGGAGATGCCGGCGTTGGACTGGGGTAAACACAGTAAGAAATCTGACAACACCAGGTTAAGTCCGACCGATTTATTTGATGGTAATCTCACAAGCTTTTGGGGTTTCTCCCTTCGTCAGGTGAATGGAAAGTTCTGGCCTCAGACAGAGCATATAACAGCTCAGACAGTTTACAGATTACTGATTTGAATGCCAATCTTTACACCTACCCTGCTATTCAAGTCTTAAACCTGCGCATTGAAGAAACACTTCAACATTGTCAGTGTAGCTCAATTGGTTTACAATTAAAATTAAGTTAGATTACAATATTGAATCTTGTACCTTATATTGAACCTTTTCTGTAAATTTACACCTTTGCTCTATTTACTGTCCCACTGAGTCAAATGCTTGGGAATTGAAATTAGAATCAAAATTTCAGAGATAACACCAAGATACTCAGGAAGAGTAGTGTCCTGAGCTCCACGTGTGAAAGTGAAGAACGCGGAACTCCAAAGTAGCTTTTAAAAAAATCTCAAGCCGAGCCTTCGGGGGAAAAAAAATGCATTTTGTCTTCTGCGATTGAGACTGGATTTGATGAGATGTTTTACTGTTGTATGGAGATGAGGAAAATGATTTTATCTTGTTTTCAAACTGCTAAATGGCACGGGACAAAATTACCCGTGAACTTGAAAACTGCAGTGTCAGAAACCAATGAAAGGTGCAGTTTAACAGCAGCTTCACGTACAACATTTCTTGCTCCAACAGGAAATTGCATTAATTCTTTGAAAATAGAATCATAAAGTGGATACTTGGATTGTTTTTCTTAAAATATTAAATTCTGTTTTTGTCAAATACTGTAACATCCTGATACAGTAACATTAAGTCATAGGTGGAATATGACTCCACTGATATCAGCCATCCGAGTGTATTCCTTATGTATGAGCAGAGAATGAATACCCTGTAGGCTATTGAACTGTAGTTTAACTGTAGTTTAATCTAACTTTGTTAGATGAACTGTAGTTTAATCTAACTTTGTTTTCACCCAATCACAAATACACACCTCCAGTCGGGGTTGCAAACTTCCAAGTTTTAAAATGGTTGTCATGTGAGTAGATAGTTCTCTTGTTTTATGTACGTTCTACTCTTGTCAATATTTGCATGGAAGCATTCTTTGAATTGCAATACAAATCTTTATTTTCTTTCTCTTGCCAGCATGCTGCATATAAATATTCATTATTATGATTCAGTAGGTTCCTGGCAAACTAGGACTGTGCTGAACTGAAAGGCTCTCATGAGGCATAGGGTTGTGGAGGGGAGTGGGTGGCCGGGGGTGGGTTGGGGGAGGGGGGGGGGCGGTGGGAATGTGGCAACAATTGTCAGCATCAATGTGTAAGCAATGTTTTTTGTTGATAAAGCTGAAATTTAAATATGAGCACTGAGAAAAATATGTTTTACTGTTGTTCCATCAGTGTTACTCCCATGTCACCCCCTGTAAATCAACATGCTTCTCTGTACACTGGGCTTGAGTTTGAATTGAACAAGAGGATCCAGGGTGTTGGAGTTGGATGAGTTCATTTAACTTTTGACTAATACCAGTTAAATCTTGAAAATCTAGAGGTGGATGTTTTCTAACTTTTAAATTGGTAATCTCTATGTCCTTGTTTGAACTGGAGTAAGCAAGTTTCTTGATTCCAGTCTCCAAATTCACTGATATAATCTAAAGTTGTGACGCTCTTTATGCTGTCAACGTGCTAGAGCTTTGTTCTTGCAGTCTGCCACAACATGTGTTCAGTGAGGGAGATGGCAGAGTCCTGATGGGGTCCTGCATGATTTATGCTGTATCCTTGTGTGCAGCAGAATATCAGTACAGTGGCATAGTGGTTGTGTTACAAGTAAACTGATGACGAGTTCAAATTCCACCAAAGCGGTTAGAGAATTTAAATTCAGTTGATTAAACAAATATGAAAAAAGAATTTGTATCAGTAGCAGTGAACATGTAGCCACTGATTTGTTTAAAAAAAAATCCATCTTGTTCACTAGTGTCGTTTTGGGAAGGGAATCTGCTGTTTTTGCTCTGACTACAGACCCATAACAATGTGATTGGCTCTTAACTGCCCTCTGCCTACATGAAAAACTGTTCCAAGAGATTCTAATTCACACAGACAGCTGCAGCTCAATGAGGTGGCTCACCATTTACCTTCAACAGGGCATTTGGGGATGGCCAAAAAATACTGGACTGGCCAGGTGTGTATTTGTGATCAGGTGAAACCAGGGTTAGATTAAACTACAGTTCATTGTGGTTAATTAAATAGCCTACGAGGTATTCATTCTCTGATCATAATAAGGAATACTGATGGATGGTTGATGTCTGTAGAATCATACCCTAGCTATGAGTTAATGTTACTGTACCTATGCCAGGATGTTACTGGCCGATATCGCATGAGTGAATTTAAAAAATACCCCGGACAGATATTTGCTTGCGCCAAATAATGATCATAGTTCGCAGTTAGACCAGTCTTGTGATTTCCTAGTTTATACTTGGGTGCCCAAGTCATTTGGGAACTGGATGAAGTGATATAAACTGCACATGTGATTACAGGATCATTCTGTCCATTGTTTGCTATTTTCCCACAACCTGTCAAAAGTTTCAGGTTGTCAGCTCTCTGACCTAAACTGTTCTGATTGATGTTTGGTTGTAAGTGACTTTTTCTTAATGGGGGAGATTGCAGTATACCTCAGAGATAACCACATTCTTATTTGACTATGTTTATTCTCTTCCTCTTAGCTTTGAGGGTCCTATGCGAAATAAATTCGATAATTTCAGTTGTGTTTTTTGTAAGTATAGCACTTGAACGGCCCAGAATTTAACACTTAATCTGTTATCTTGCCCGGGCCATGAGAAATGGAAATGTGCAGCATAGCAGTAGGGAGAGATTTACTGAAATTCGGTTTAAATCATGTGATTGAGATACTACAGATGGAGCTTTATTTTCTATATAATCCATGCTGTACTTGAGCTGGGAATGTTCAAAGCTAACACTGGGTGCTTGGGGTAATGGGAAATGTTGTTCCATTACTGATACCGTTACCTTGTTGGATACAAAGATAGCTTTAAATGAGATGAAATAATTATATGCAAAATGAATTATTAATTTGCTACAAATTCTCAAACATACATTTTTAATAGTCTGCAACCAAAAGTTTTATTTTAAATACAAGATTGTTTAATTACCTATTGTGATACTTCGTTATAATGGTGATATATAGCTGCTGTATTTTCATCAGTTTTGTTTCAAGCCCTTTTCGAGGGTTTTATTTGAAAGCTTTGTGCACAGCCAAGAGATCTGTTTGGCAGCTGTTATAGTGCTCTTTCTTATTCACATTTAACTTATGTTCTGTTTCGTTATATAAAGTTACAGGTCACTGACCCCTTCTGGGAAACTTTGGATTATATCTAGATTCTGTCTGTTGTGGTCAAATAAAAAGTGAACTGAATTTTCCCACAAGAGTTTGGGAGCATACACACAAGACTTAGGCTTACTTTTTGCCCTTTCATCGGTTATTTCTAGTTGTGTTGCATTAGATCCTGTGCTGTTGTACAATTATATGTGAGGTTTTGAGTTTTAACGGTGTTAGATGATCCTGGTCTTCGAGTCCCCATCGATGCAGAGCCTCCAGCCTTCACATCTTTTATCCTTTGTAGTTATAAGAACATAAGAAATAGGAGCAGGAGTAGGCCATCTAGCCCTTCGAGCCTGCCCCGCCATTCAATAAGATCATGGCTGATCTGTTGTGGCTCAGTTCCACTTTCCCGCCCTCTCCCCATAACCCTTAATCCCCTCTCTTATCAAGAACCCATCAACCCGCTTCTTAAAAATATTTAGCGAGGCAGCCTCCACCACTTCAACGGGCAGAGAATTCCAGAGATTCACCACCCTTTGAGTGAAGAAGTTCCTCCTCAACTCCGTTCTAAACCGCCTCCCCTTTATCTTGAGGCTGTGCCCCCTAGTCCTACTGTCTTTTTTGAGCGGGAAGAGTCTCTCCACCTCTATCCTATCCATCCCATTCATCATCTTATACGTCTCAATGAGATCTCCCCTCATTCTTCTAAACTCTAACGAGTACAAGCCTAGTTTATTCAGCCTCTCCTCATAGCTCAATCCCCTCAACTCCGGTATCAGCCTAGTAAACCTCCTCTGCACTCCCTCCAGGGCCAAAATATCCTTGCGCAGGTGCGGCGCCCAAAACTGCACACAGTACTCCAGCTGCGGCCTCACCAATGCCCTATACAGCTGCAGCAAGACCTCCCTACTTTTATATTCAATCCCCCTCGCTATGAAGGCCAGCATCCCATTCGCCTTCCTGACCACCTGCTGCACCTGCAAGCTGGGTTTTTGCGACTCATGCACAAGGACCCCGAGGTCCCTCTGCACCGTCGCCTGCTGTGTAGAGCGTGAAATGCACAAGGACTGAGTATGTGTATTAGTCTCAACCTGGATGGTTTGGCAGAGCACAGAGGTTTAGTTTGTTAAGTACATAAGGTGTAAAAATGCACAGCGATAAACGAGTTGCAAATTTTTAAGCATTACAAAGTTGGTGCCATTTGATGCTGTTTCGATTAAGAATAGTAAGAAGTTCCTAGTAAAAGTACTTTTGAGAACAAAATAAGTGCCTGAAACTAGAATTACTAAGGGAATTAGAACATGTGACTTGTTAAATCCATCAGGAATAGAAAGTAATAAACAGAAGGATGTAGTGCCATTGTTATAGAAACAGGAGCCAAAATTAGTGACTACTATGTAGTATTTACAGGGGCAGAGAATAGTAAGGGGGCAGAACAAAATTATTTAGAGGAAATTGGCAGGATTCTGATAATAATCATAGACAGATTATTATGACATCAGAACCAGATCATTTTCTGGAATCAATTATGAAAGATTGGCTGGTGGAACACTCAAGGGAGTTGTAAATTAAATAGAAAATAACAGCATGGATTTATAAAGGGAACTTTTGTGCAAAACAATTTGATAAAATTAGGTGAAGATTTTAATGAGTGCAGCAATGTGTATGTAATTTACTTAAATTAAGTAAAGTTTGAAATCGGCTAGCATGGTACTGCTGGCAATATAGAGTAAATGCAGAGTGGGGAGACATAGGATTTGTGTTAATGAGCATGATTTTGGATGGAGAAGTGATGACTGGAATTCTTGGCACCTGATGTAGGACTAGTATTGACCTAATATTTTTGTTAAGAGCTGTGAGAAGCTACCTGCAATTTCTTCTTAAAATTAATGGACAAAACATCAAAATAGGGATGGAGATTTGCAAAGCTTCAGGAGGGGAAATAATGTTGGCAGTTTGATTGAGACAAATATAAAGCATATTATAACATACAAATTAGGAGCAGGAGCAGGCCATTTAACCCTTCAAGCCTGCTGCACAGGATTTACTAATGTCAATGCGACATTCCTCATACCCCTGATAACCTTGAATCCTTTGCTTATAAAGAATCTGATCTATCAAGCTCTGCCATAAAAATATAAGAACATAAGAACATAAGAAATAGGAGCAGGAGTAGGCCTTCGAGCCTGCCCCGCCATTCAATAAGATCATGGCTGATCTGTCACTGCTCAATTCCACTTTCCCGCTTTCTCCCCATAACCCTTAATCCCCTCTCTTATCAAAAACCCATCAACCCGCGTCTTAAAAATATTTAGCGAGGCAGCCTCCACCACTTCAACGGGCAGAGAATTCCAGAGATCCACCACCCTTTGAGTGAAGAAGTTCCTCCTCAACTCCGTTCTAAACCGCCCCCCTTTTATCTTGAGGCTGTGCCCCCTAGTCCTACTATCCTTTCTGAGCGGGAAGAGTCTCTCCACCTCTATCCTATCCATCCCATTCATCATCTTATACGTCTCAATGAGATCTCCCCTCGTTCTTCTAAACTCTAACGAGTACAAGCCCAGTTTATTCAGCCTCTCCTCATAGCTCAACCCCCTCAACTCCGGTATCAGCCTAGTAAACCTCCTCTGCACTCCCTCCAAGGCCAAAATATCTTTGCGCAGGTGCGGCGCCCAAAACTGCACACAGAACTCCAGCTGCGGCCTCACCAATGCCCTATACAGCTGCAGCAAGACCTCCCTACTTTTATATTCAATCCCCCTCGCTATGAAGGCCAGCATCCCATTCGCCTTCCTGACCACCTGCTGCACCTGCAAGCTGGGTTTTTGCGACTCATGCACAAGGACCCCGAGGTCCCTCTGCACCGTCGCCTGCTGCAGTTTTTCACCACGTAAGTAATAGTCCTTCCTACCATTCTTCCTACCAAAGTGGACCACCTCACACTTGCCAACATTAAATTCCATTTGCCATTTCCTGGCCCATTCGCCCAGCCTATCTAGATCCTTCTGCAGACTCTCCACACCCTCCGCACAATTTGCCGTTCCCCCAATCTTGGTGTCATCAGCAAATTTCAACACCCTACACTCGGTTCCCTCCTCCAGATCATCTATATAAATGGTAAATAGCTGAGGCCCCAGCACCGACCCCTGGGGCACTCCACTAGTCACCATCCGCCAATTCGAATAGCACCCGTTGACCCCCACTCTCTGCCTCCTATTTGACAACCAATCCTCTATCCACGCTAACACCCTACCCCCAACTCCATGTCCCTCGACCTTCTGCAGTAACCTCTTGTGAGGTACTTTGTCAAACGCCTTCTGAAAATCTAGAAAGACCACATCCACCGGCTCTCCTCTATCCACCGCCCTAGACACATCCTCATAGAACTCCAGTAAATTTGTCAGACACGACTTCCCTTTAATGAAACCGTGCTGCGTCTGCTCTATCAAGCAATTCCCTTCAAGATGCCTCGCAATTTCCTCCTTAATGACAGATTCTAACATTTTACCTACCACAGACGTTAAACTAACCGGCCTATAATTCCCCGCCTTTTGCCTGGCACCCTTCTTAAACAACGGCGTAACATTAGCCGTTTTCCAATCATCCGGCACTTCCCCGGAATCCAGCGACGTTTGGAAAATAACCACCAAGGCATCCACTATCACCTCCGCCATTTCTTTCAGAACCCTCGGATGCATTCCATCCGGCCCTGGGGACTTGTCCACAATCAGCCCCTCCAGTCTGTCGAGCACCGCCTCTCTAGTAACAGTAATGTCATTAAGACCCTCCAGTCCTACCACCTTTCCATTGCTAACACCCGGCAAATTATTCACGTCCTCCTCCGTGAAGACAGAAACAAAAAAGTTATTCAATACCTTAGCCATATCCTCATCCCCTACCACTAGGTCCCCTTTCTCATCCTCTAAAGGACCAACGTTCACCCTAGCCAGCCTCTTCCTTTTTATATATTTATAAAAACTCTTGCTATCCTTTTTTATATTAAGCGCTAGCCCAGCTTCATAGTTTCTCCTACCCTCCTTTATCAGCTTCTTTGTCAATCTTTGTTGACATTTAAACCTCTCCCAATCCTCTTCTCGCCCACTATTCTTAGCTACTCTAAATTCCTCCGCTTTTAATTTAACACTTTCCTTCACCTCCTTCGTTATCCACGGCTTATTACCTCTCCTCCTACAGTTCTTTTTGACCATCGGAATAAATTTCTGCTGAGCACCAAGAAAGATCTCCTGAAAGATCCTCCACTGCTCCTCAGCAGACCCTCCCTCCAATGCACTCCCCCAGTCCACATTCACCAATTCTTCTCTCATCCTACCGTACTCCCCTCTATTCAAACAAAGGACGCGTGTCTGGGAACCCACTTTCTCCTCCTCCATCTGCACCAGAAACTCCACCATACAATGATCACTCTCTCCAAGAGGATCCTTCACCGCAAGGTCCCTAATTCTACCTGCCTCATTACATAGCACCAGATCCAAGGTAGCTCGCTCCCTCGTCGGCTCCAACACACACTGTTCAAGGAAATTATCGCACTTGGACTTTGCTGTATGTCCACGGGGACCATATTTTCTGATCGTGTTTTAGGTGAAACCGCGTTACCTGCAGGGTGCATACAACATATTAGGCTTTCTTTCTTGCTTGGCCTCCTTCATCCATCTTGATTGACATCCTTCTCAATCTTTAAGTCACTATGAAATGTTGAGTGACCTGTCTCCATTCTTTTAGATATGCGTGCTTGATCTTCCTTGATCTGGTCAACAATTTTCAGTTTCCTGGTGATGATATAAGATTTGCTTTGTGATCTATTTACGTTTTTGCATTGTTTGTCGAGCAAACACAGCCGACCTTGTCCTAAATTTGATCTGTTTACATAGTGAAATTATAGTCTTCAGTTATGATGGGAAATTTTACTCGCTGAACTCCTTAAATAGTCACATGACTGTAGGGCTCTGACTCAAGTCATTCAGGCCAGTTAGAGTACAAAATTCAGAAATACACAACAGCAGTTATAATTTCAAATTCAATAACAAGTAATTAACACATACCAATCAAGGTATAGGAGCTTTCTCTAACCAATCACAATGACCTCACACTTGCTTAATTATAATATCCTATCTGTGTGAGGTTTAATTACATCAGTAGGTTATTGCTCAAAGTATCTTTTGACACCCCATTTGTATCTGAATGTTAGAACACAGATCAATCTTCCCATTCCAAATGTTTGTTTAATGGCCTCCCTCAGACTAAGACATAAACAATTCCACACTATAATATCTTTCTCCCCTTTTGCTTATCTGAAGGTCTGTCACTCGGACAGTCGTTCTTCCTCTGGAAATAGAGGCTTATTATCCTGATATCTATGTCTCTGCAGTTAAACTGTGTGCAGGCTTTTTTTGTCTGTGGTTTGCCTTTTCTAACACTTTCACCAGACAAAGTTATTAATATGGCTACTATTCTCTGTAATTATCAGTATGGGTATTGTTGCCACTCATTTCCAAATAAAAGTTACCTGAAATGGAAAAGTTTGAAATAAACTTTAATTTTACTTAATTGCTTATTGGGTGCTGAAATATATTATGTCTTGGTATGGTGTTTCCAATTTTTAGTCTCAAGCAGCACAATTCTCTTACTCCAGCATTAAATTATTTGAAGAGGGCACTGGAAGCTCTATAACAAAGGCTCAATTGTATTGGTAGTTACAAGTTATTCTTTGATTGTGGTGAGAGAAATTTGATGTATTGGATTGTGTATCTTTTTTTTAAACATTGGTAACAGTACATTAACAAATACTTGTGGCAACACTTCAAAGCAACCAATACTGGTGAAAAAAACTTTGACAAAGGGTCACCTGGACTCAAAATGTTAACTGTTTTCTCTCTCTATAGATGCTGGCAGACCTGCTGAGATTTTCCAGCATTTTCTCTTTTGATTGCTTTGGTGAAGAATGAATAATGAATTGTGGATTAATCTTCACTTAGTTTCTTCATTTTGTTGTAATAGATAAATAGTTGACATTAACTATTAGTTGTTAATAGTTAACATTGTTGACAAACTTGCACTCTATTTTGCCTGTCAATTTTCTGAGCTGAAAGAAAGACCCGCCTTTGCATTTCACCTTATCACACATTGGGGAGGCAGTGGTGTAGTGGTATTGTAGCTGGAGTAGTAATCCAGAGACTCAGAGTAATCCTTTGGGGACTCAATTTGAAACCCACCACAGCAGATGGTGGAATAAAATCCAGAATTGAAAGCCTAATGATGACCATGAAACCATTGTCAATTGTCATTAAAAACCCAAATGGTTCACTAATGTCCTTTAGGGAAGGAAATTTGCAACTACATGTGACTCCAGATCCACAGCAATATGGATGCCCTATCAAGCCACTCAGTTGTATCCAACAGCTATGAAGAAAACACAAAGGAATTCCCACCTTACCAGCGCAGTGGGTGTACCTCCAGTTCTAACGCAGCTCACTACCATCTGCTGAAGGGCAGCTAGGGACGAGCAATAAATGCTGGCTGAGCCAGTGACATGCACCTAACATTGCAATGCCCTTCACACAAGTTACTTTTACATCGTTTTTGTAGGTAATTACAGTAACAAAGTAGCACACAGTAAGTTTGCAGAGCAAACAGTGAGGAGTTTGAGTAACTTATCTGTTTCAGTGGTTTGTTGACCAATGCACCAGGGAGAATTTCATATTCTTAGATATGTCATGGCATTTTGCATATATTTTATAAAGACACTGAGGGTTTTTGTTTCACAAGAAGAATGCATTGCATTGCCATCTTGTAACATTCATCCAAACTAAATCACAGACTTGTTATGGTACAGAAGGAGGCCATGTTGCCCATCGTGCCTGCACTGGTTCTCTAAGTGAGCATGTGCCATTCTTCCTGCCTTTTCCCTTTACCCCTGCACCTTGTTTTTATTCAAAAATCATCTGATGCTCTCTTGGATGCCGTGATTGAACCTGCTTCCATCACAATTGCAGGCAGTGCATTCCTGACCTCAACCATTCGCTGTGTGAAAAAGCTTTTCTCATATCATATTTGCTTCTTTTGCAAATCTCTTTAAATCCGTGCCCTCTCATTCTTGATCCTTTTATCAGACAGTTTCTGTCTACTCTGTTCAGTGCCCTCATTTAAACATCTCTATCAAATATCCTCTCAACTTTTTTGTCTCCAAGGAGAACAGTTTCAGTCTCTCCAATCAGTCTTCATTACTGAAGTCTCTCAACCCTGGACCCATCCTTGTAAATCGCTTTTGCATTCTCTCCAATGAGTTCACATCCTTCCTAACAAGCAGCTGGGTTTGATTTTCAGTTTAGTCTCAAGGAAGTACACCAGCTATTGAGTACAATGTTCCCTCCAAGTGAGCTAAGCTGATACTTCATAAAAGGCACTGTCTTGTCTCGTGACTTTTTTATCCATTGACAACATTCAAGTGATCTTTCTTTGTATGTCTGAAAGCTTGTGTCTGCAGACTATTGGACTCTGTAGTTCAAGCCATAATCACAAACATTGAATAGAGGTCACTAGATAGCAATCAGTAATAGGAATCCTGGCTGATATTTTTCTTCCTTCTCCCCGCACGCCTCGATTTTACATGCTATACTGTATGGAAAATGTACGTGTAAGTTTATCTGGTGTTATCATTTTCCCTACTGACTCGCTGGGTAAAGTTTTAAGTAAAGTTAAATGCAAATCCTAAATGAAATCGCAGCATGTAAGGTTAAGAATTCACAATCTCCGTAATAATTATCATTGGATAAAGAACATCAGATTTGAATAATATATTTAAAAAAATTGATTGGTATTTAAATCATTCTTTTCTAATGCTTCAGTTAGATTGCTTTGAATGATGCTGCTAGTTCAGCTCATGTGAGTTGGACTATTTCTCACACAAGAAGTCAAAACTTGGAGACTGTTCAAAATTTTCAGCCAGATCACAGAATCCCTGCAGTGCTGAAGGAGGCTGATTGCACCAACAGCACTGAGCCCGCACCAACAACAATCTCACCCAGGCCCTGTTCCTGTAACCCCATATATTTACCCTGCTAATCCCTCTAACCTATGCATCCCAAGACACTAGGGGGCAACTTAGCATGGCCAATCAATCTAAGCTGCACAGGGGAGGAAACCCACACAGACACAGAGAGAATGTGCAAACTACACACAGACAACCAAAGTCAGGAATCAAACCCAGGTCACTGGTGCTGTGAGGCAGCAGTGCTAACCACTGTACCACAGTGGACTGTAGAAGCTGTGACTTTAAAAACATAGGATAAAATAATAATGCATTCGTAGAAAATGTGTCCCCTATTGTCCTCGCCATGACAACACCTCAATCAATCCAAGTCAATTTGCCAACCAATCAGCACTGTTTTCTCCTGTCATATGTACAGTGATCTTTTGAAATTTAGCATTCTTGCATTTGTCCTGATGAGTGTGAGATGAAAATCGGCAGCAATGTTTCTTCAGCAATAACCAAGCAACTGCTGGTTTTCATGGACCATAAGTACAACAGGAATCCACCAGCAACCACATGTAACTTACTAACAGTGAAAGAGTACTGATGAATATTGCAGGGTAGCTAAGTAGATGTGACTAAATTAATAAATGAATGGAAAATCAGCATCACTGAATCAATAAATTCTTAGAACAGCAACTAATAAATGAATGCAGTAGCAGGCACCAGCAAATTAAATGGAGAAGTGGGAAGACATGAATTGATGTATTCAGAGACAGAGGCAACAATTCAATAAATGAGCAAATGAGTAAAGAATGCTGTCAACCGGTGAACATAATTGTTTTAAAAGAAGCTAAAGTGCTCTTCCCAACAAGACACTTAAGTGGTTAACATATACTTGTATCATATTTCTTTGATTGTGTTTCCAAGAGCACTGGGGACTTTCTCTACATTAGAATCACGATATAAAATGTACTGTTGTTGCATAATAAGATTAAATACTTCAGATAAATATTTCTGGTATTTAAATTTAGAAGTGGCAGTCCCATCACGCAGCATCATTCTCAGATTAAAAGAGAAATGGGTAGGTCTGGGTAGGAATCTCGCTGGGGGATATTAGATTTGGAGCTCACGAGTGTTGAAATGATGCCAGCAGAGTTATGAGGACTGAAGTGCTAAGCTTGAATTCATTGCCATTCAGGAAAGGAAACAAGGTCATTGTTCCCTGGGAGAAAGCTGAGCTATGGGCAGACTGTGAGCAGCACAGTGGTTAACACTGCTAACTCATAACTCCAGGGACCCAGGTTCAATTTCGGCCTCGGGTGACTGCGTGGAGTTTGCACATTCTCCCTTTGTCTGCATGAGTTTCCTCCGGATGCTCTGGTGTTCCCCACAATCCAAAGATGTGCAAGTTAGGTAAATTGGCCATGGTAAATTGCCCTTTAGTGTTCCAAGATGTGCAGGTTAGGGGGATTAGTGGGGTTACAGGGATGTAATATGGATAAGTTGCTCTGTCAGAGAGCCAGAGCACACAAATGCTAGCTTTCATGTATGAACAGTAAAATGTGGTTGTCGATGCGAATGGCCTCTCTCTGCTCTGTAGTGATTCTGTGATTCTAAGATGGGTTGATGGGCTGCATGAAGTAGGGGAAGGTTGGAAAACATGCGAAGGAGTCTTTGACCAAACATGTTTAGTCATTTAATATGTGGCATTTTGTTAAATATTGCTGTTTGTTACATTAAAGATTTATAAATGCAAACTTCTACCTGAGTACCCACTCCACTGTCCTTGTCTTTCTGCATTTTTTTCTAGTAAAATCTAGTTTTATTTTACTCCTTTATGCCACATTTCTTGTGGTTGTTCTACATGCACTTTGCAAAGGAATTCCTCCTAAGCTCTTTATTTGACCTGTTGGTGGGATCTCATATTGCTATTTGTGATCTCTGCTCTGAGCCCTATTCCGGATTCACCACAAGTGGAAAAGATTTCTTCGCATTCACTTGTTCCTGTGTTTCAACTGAACCAGTCATTACTCCCAGATCCCTGGGCCACACACTCAACAATCCCTAATCATATGATCCCTGACCTCCCCTTCATACCAAACTGTTGGTAGGAAAAGATCTGTTAGTCTATCAGACCTCTCCCAACAATGAGATTGTCCCATTTTCTTCCCTACTCTGCAACACCACCACCTCTTCCCACGACGTACTCACTCTCCATGCAATCATGTAATCTCCTGGGAGAGGCAACAAAATCCCAGGGGTGATAAGTGAGAAGAAAAGTACCGTGAAGTTTCTCTCTAAACCAGTCTGGGAAATCACGTCTGCTATCTGAAAAGAAAGAAGCCCTTGTATTTGTATAGCACCTTTAGAAATGTCAGGATGTCCTAAAGTGCTTTAAAGCCACTGAGTTACTTCTAAAGTGCAGCAATGTGGGAAACCTGGCAGTCAGTTTGTGCACAATAAACTCCCACAAATAGCAACATGGTAATGGTCAGCTAATTTTTTTTTGTGTGTGTGATGTTGATTGAGGGATAAATACTGGTCGGAACATGAGGGGTAATTCCTCTACTCTTTGAAATAGCACAATGTCATTTTTTACATCCACCTGAGAGAACGTTTTGGATTCCATTTAACATCTCTCTGAAAAATGGCACCTCTGACAGTGCAGCACTCCCTTGGTACTATATTGTAATAACAGTTTTTTTGTGCTCCAACGTTTGGAGCAGGCATCAAACCCACAACCTTCATGCGAAAGTGCTACTGAATCATGGCTGACGTTTACCTTCTCTAAGATATGATCTCATTGCCCAGCCAGGAGCTCAGCTCCTTCTAGAAGACACACAGAGAGTTCATCACGTTATCTGGTAATGCATTTGGGAGGTTCACAGTTCTCTGGGAAAAGACGAACTGTTGAGCTTCTAATATGTTTCTATGTCTGCCTAAGTTTAAGCTCTTGTTTCTGGTTCTTTCCAATCTGTAATGCAAACTAATACTTTCATAGCTTTAGTTGTAGTTTCTCTACCTTGGTCACGAACCTTCACTGATCCGTGCACAAGAATACCCAAGATTATTTTTTTTCTCAATCACATTCATGATTGTTTCTTGTAAATGATATGTTTATACTCTTGTTGAACCTAGCAATATCCATCACAGATACAGATTGTGGTGTCATCAGCAGACTTGCTTACTGTACTTTAAATGCTATTGCCCAAATCAGTAGTGAGTAAAGGCTGTGAAGAATAACGGGACAGAACCACATCCATTACCTGTCCCATTTTGACTACAAATTTGGATCTGATTCCTAATCCAGATACCATAAGATGCTAGCTTGTGCAGTCATTTATTGTGAGATGCCCAATCAAATGGAGATACACCTACTTATTTACATTGAACAACTTCTGTGCTGACAATAATAGGATCCTGGTTGCCAAAAATGGAAAGGAGGAGGACTCAAAATTTAGGTTATGGGTAAACAAATGAAAAGTAATAAAAACATCCACTGCTTTACAGTTAGCATATGTTGATACAGTAACGGGATTTTTAACCCCAAAATACCCTAATATTCCCATGACAATTTGCAATATAAAGGTCATTTTACTTAACCATTTGCAACCATTGAATGATCCTGCTACAGCATTGGAAGTTACAAAATGTGTAATTGTTTTGTTTAACTCTTGAGCTGCATGATGGGAAAATAGCTCACATTGTTTACATTGTAACAACCATGCTTAACCATGCCTTTATGGAAGATAGCACTTGAACGGTGCTGGAATGGCATGCTAAAAGACTGTGGTTCTAACAAGCTCCTGTTACATTGCCGATTGATCATAAGATCTGGAAACATAATTCTCTAGTTTGCCTTCATTCTAGCTTAATTCGTGACTCTTGTTAGCGCAACTTCAAGTATGTCCAGTTGCATTTAATCCAGAAGGTGTGTGGAAAGTTAATTTACTACAGGTTCAGTGTGAGTATTGAGGTTATGTAGTAAAGCAACTTGTGGTCTGATTCATAACATTTTCCAGAACCTTCATTCAGAAACCCAAATTCCAGTGTTGTGTTGTGAATTAGCAAAATGTAACAGGTTAATATTATTTGAATGAACTGTCTGTACTAAATGTATACATTTATAATTCACTTACCTTGACCATAACATTTCATAGATTGCTTATGCATCACTGCAAGCAGTTGCAGAGTGCAGAGTACTCCTTCATATTGCCTTCAATTGAACAATTTTTACTGTCCCATCTGAGGGAAAATTGTATGAAAAGATATTAGAGGCTCAGTAATTTTATTCTTTTTCATTTTCCAGATTGTTCCCTTTGTGTGAGGAAATTCTTATCATACAAAACCCAGTGTCCGACCTGTTGTGTGGTAAGTAAAGCTTTTGAGAGAAAAATAATGACCAATCTAGAATTAATAAATCATTCTACAGTAAATAAAATGACATATGGGGAACTTTAATTATGAATTGAACTTAATGTTCTCCATATCTGAGAACAGGCCATTCTAGACCTTGAATTTGAAAATGCTAGAATTTTGGGCAGGCATTATAGAAACTGTAACGCAAATAGGATAAGCCTAACTGCCAAGGGCAAGGTTTACTATAAATTCTTTATCAGTCCAATGCACCTGTGGCAGGATTCATGTGTTGAGAATTCAGGTTTTATCCTGATCTTCAAAATAAAAGAAGCGTCTCCTCGTGCAGGATGAGTAAGGACAATATAAGCTGGCAAAAAGTTTGAAACAGCTAGTTCCAGAGAGAAATGCTTTAAAAAGCATTTTCTTAAATCACTTTTTTAACATTCATCTGTCCAAGAGCAGACCTTGGACGAAGCCAGGAAAGGGAAAGACATCAGAGAGTGTGACTGGGAGATGTATAAAAAGACATTGAGCAAAAATAAGATGGACAGTGAGAGAGATAATACGTAGGCAAATGAGAATATCAGGGAGGGTCAGGTATTAACATGGAAGTGAGAATGAGAGACATTGTAGAGGACGAGAGAGAAAAGTCAAAATCAGAGAGGGTGAGAGACAAGTGAGAAATTTGAAAGGAAGTGGAAGCCCAGGAGTCTGTGAGAAGCCGGATTTTTGCAATGAGTTGTGTAACATTTGATCAGTTTAGTGTCTTGGAAATCTTGTGTGTGTATAATGACTCAGTGCTTTGTTTAATTGCTGTTTTCTAGCACAATGACACTGTTTCTTCTTTGGTAACTAATACTATCAAATTATAGGGCTGAATGTACTCAGGTGTTTACAGTATTTGCAGGGCAGTCCCCGTGCAATGCTTTTAAAAGTGCTGCACTATTGTGCACTGTTGAGGTGGTGCTGCACTGTCACAGGCATTGTCATCTGGAAGAGTGTTTAAAATGATCCTCTATCTGCTTATTCAGCTGAATGTTGATCTGACAACACTATTCAGTGGGTGTATGGGCCAACAATGTTCTCCAAACTGATATAAAAAAAAAGTTGCTAATTGGTCATTTATCTTGCTGCAGTTCATAAGATTTTCTTGTGCTTTCACATTTGTTTGCGGCTTGAGAGACATGATACGAATTCAGTTCTTTCTTTCCTAAATGCCGAGAAAACAGTTGAACATAGAATGTTGTGCAGCTGCTTTTCCTAAGCCAAGCGTATCCATATCTGGAAACCAGACCTGTTCTCATGGCAGTGGAGACACTTCTTCCAGATACTTTTGCTTTTCTTTCTTGTCCCTTCCATGGAGAAACCTGACTCCTACTCACTACATCATTACCCAATAACATCACTGATTAAAGCACCTAACAGTGGGGAAGCTGCATCTCTCCTTTCCAAATCTTTAGATCTTAGTAGACCAAAGCATAGTGGATACAGCCACTGCTTAGTCAGGGAGGAACCTTTGAGGTACTCAGAATCCGTTCTGTCCTCGGACAATAGGGTATTTGTGCACAACAAATGGCTTCAAGGCACTTGACCATTTACTCGGATAAATTGAAAAGAAGACTTTATTGGTATGGTGTCATTCATGATTTGTGGACATTCCAAAGCACTTTATAGCCAATTACTTACTTGGAAGCGTTGTTACCGTTATAGAAAATGATGCAAGCATTTTGCACATAGCAAGATCCCACCTAAAGCAATGTGTTAATTATGACCAGAAATAGCACTCCTAGTCTTTGAAAGAGTAAGAAGTCTCACAACACCAGATTAAAGTCCAACAGGTTTATTTGTAGCAAACCCCACTAGCTTTTGGAACTGGCTGTTCCTTCGTCAGATGGATGGGAGTTCTGATCACAAATGGGGCGTATAAAGACACAAACTCAATTTACATGAATAATGATTGGAATGTGAGTCTTTACAGCTAATCAAATCTTAAAGGTACAGATGATGTGAGTGGAGAGAGCATTAAGCATAGGTTAAAAAGATGTGTATTGTTTCCAGACAGGAAAGTTAGTGAAATTTTACAAGTCCAGGCAAGTTGTGGGGCTTACAGGTAGTGTGACATGAACCCAAGATCCCGGTTGAGGCCGTCCTCATGTGTGCAGAACTTGGCTATCAGTTTCTCTTCAGTGACTCTGTGCTGTCATGTGTCATGAAGGCCGCCTTGGAGAATACTTACCCAAAAATCAGAGGCCAAATGCCCGTGTTTACCCCAGTCCAACGCCAGCGTCTCCATATAAGAACATAAGAACATAAGAAATAGGAGCAGGAGTAGGCCATCTAGCCCTTCGAGCCTGCCCCGCCATTCAATAAGATCATGGCTGATCTGTCGTGGCTCAGTTCCACTTTCCCGCCCTCTCCCCATAACCCTTAATCCCCTCTCTTATCAAGAACCCATCAACCCGCTTCTTAAAAATATTTAGCGAGGCAGCCTCCACCACTTCAACGGGCAGAGAATTCCAGAGATTCACCACCCTTTGAGTGAAGAAGTTCCTCCTCAACTCCGTTCTAAACCGCCTCCCCTTTATCTTGAGGCTGTGCCCCCTAGTCCTACTGTCTTTTTTGAGCGGGAAGAGTCTCTCCACCTCTATCCTATCCATCCCATTCATCATCTTATACGTCTCAATGAGATCTCCCCTCATTCTTCTAAACTCTAACGAGTACAAGCCTAGTTTATTCAGCCTCTCCTCATAGCTCAACCCCCTCAACTCCGGTATCAGCCTAGTAAACCTCCTCTGCACTCCCTCCAGGGCCAAAATATCCTTGCGCAGGTGCGGCGCCCAAAACTGCACACAGTACTCCAGCTGCGGCCTCACCAATGCCCTATACAGCTGCAGCAAGACCTCCCTACTTTTATATTCAATCCCCCTCGCTATGAAGGCCAGCATCCCATTCGCCTTCCTGACCACCTGCTGCACCTGCAAGCTGGGTTTTTGCGACTCATGCACAAGGACCCCGAGGTCCCTCTGCACCGTCGCCTGCTGCAGTTTTTCGCCACGTAAGTAATAGTCCTTCCTACCATTCTTCCTACCAAAGTGGACCACCTCACACTTGCCAACATTAAATTCCATTTGCCATTTCCTGGCCCATTCGCCCAGCCTATCTAGATCCTTCTGCAGACTCTCCACACCCTCCGCACAATTTGCCTTTCCCCCAATCTTGGTGTCATCAGCAAATTTCGACACCCTGCACTCGGTTCCCTCCTCCAGATCATCTATATAAATGGTAAATAGCTGAGGCCCCAGCACCGACCCCTGGGGCACCCCACTAGTCACCAACCGCCAATCCGAATAGCACCCATTGACCCCCACTCTCTGCCTCCTATTTGACAACCAGTCCTCTATCCACGCTAACACCCTACCCCCAACTCCATGTCCCCTGACCTTCTGCAATAACCTCTTGTGAGGTACCTTGTCAAACGCCTTCTGAAAATCCAGAAAGACCACATCCACCGGCTCTCCTCTATCCACTGCCCTAGACACATCCTCATAGAACTCCAGTAAATTTGTCAGACTCTTTGAAATAGTGACATGAGATCTTTTATATCGACTTGAGAGGGTGAAATGGGTCACGATTTAATTTTTCATCTGAGTAATGCACCTTCTCAGTATCAGCCTAGATTTTATTGCTCAAGTGCTGAAGTGGACTTGAACACATAACCTCTTGTCTGACATTGGAGGACTACCAACCGAGGTACAGTGAACACTGTAACCTGTGTACGAGGCTACTGAGTGACTTACTTAAGTAGAACGTTCTTTTAATGTATCTATGGGATACAAAATGTCCAGTATCTTGTTTGCCACAGCAGAAATGTGCAACCAACTCAAAACCAGACCGACACAGGTGGCCAGTGGACAGGAATGCTGTGGTGTCAGCACAATCTGGGTTTGAAATAAATATCATCTTGTTGTTTGTTTATAGTAAGTGTTTCCACACATACGATATGCCGACAATTCCCAGAACCTCCATTTTAACTGTGTTTCCTTCTCCCAATCCCACCACTCCACAGACTGTGACAGAACCAGAGCTGCGAAATAACAGAATATTGGATGAATTGGTGAAATGCTTTCGCTCTGCAAGGTACAGCTATTTTCATTGTTGAAGAAGTGAAGTGGAATGTCTCCTGTTTTCACTTCATTGGAATGGTCTTACTTTGCAAAATGTTTGAATAATTTTGGAAGTGCTTTTTGGTTTTGCTGTGATTAATGGAATTTACAATAAGTTATGCCACAGGACATGTGTCTCCAAGAGTTTGTACATGTCCAGACACTCCATCTAACTCTTGCTATGCTGACTTTTGTGTTGATCTCAGTTTGCCCCATCTTTTTCTTTTGTGCCAATTTTCTCACAACCCTTTCCTGAAAGCATTGGCTGTTGTTGGTGTATAGTTCCACAGAAAGGAACATTGGTTAGCACAGTTCAACTGGAGAGACGTCGCAGCTCAGTCTCATCTTGGTACCTCTGCTTTTTCCAGCAGAAGTCATTAGGTAGTGGTTTGTAACACTGGCAAGTGTTAGCATTTATTTTGCTCCCTGTATTGATTCACCAGCACCCTTAAACCCCAACTAAATACAAGCTCGTTGCAAATTTGGCATCAACGAACTCAGAGGACCATGGCAAGTTTGACGCTCACTTCCTGATGTTTTAAAGAGATGGAATTTGATTCTGTGGCATTAGTATGATTGACAAATTTATGGATGTTTTTGTATACTCCACACATCAGGATCATGCTGTTTTCTTCAAGTTCACAGTTATTAAATAACAAGGGACAAATATTTCTCTCAGTTTTTTGCAATTATATTCCAAGTTCCAAATTCTCACTTGTCATTGAGATAATGGCGAGCAGAGACTGGGTGGTTAAGAAGTTAAAATGATCAGCTATTACCCAGGGCCAACTGCAATTAAGCCAACTAGCACCCTGGCTAAGTTGGATTAACTCAACATGCACTGAGAATTAAACGCTGTCATTAACAACTGAATCATTTGGGAGACCTTGTTACATATTTTTAAAAGGAAGGCTGAACTTGCAGTTATATAGTGCCTTTCACAACCTCAGGATGTCCACACCCCTCGCAACCAATGAAGTGTTTTGGAAGTAAATACCTATTGTGATCTAGGAATCACAGCAGCCCATTTACACACAACAAGCTCCCCCAAACAGCAGTGAGCTAAAGACCAGATAATCATTTCCAGTGATGCTTGAGGGACCTACTATCTTAGGTGAGGCGATGCCACTGAGGTTTTGTTGAAACTCTTTTGGATGATCAGATTTATGAGTAACAGAAAACTCAGCACTGAACATCACTTAGCCAATGCATGATACAGCAATGTGTCTTGCACAGTTTACCCATAAAACAGTGAAACCACCCAGTCTACGCTCACTTTCTCAATGAGAAAGGAGAATTTGGGGTTTACTTCATAAGCCCAAAGGTCTGAAGTCAGTTGTATCATTTACAGTGACACATTGGCTCAGGTCACTAGATTCAGCAAGAGGCTGACATCACCTGTATGGTGTGCTACAACCTGAAGCAGTACGTTTAACAGTTGGTCCAGTGAGAAACTCCTGAAGTTAGATTTTTCAGAATAAATTAGCCATGAACCACAAGTGGCTAATAGCATAGAAATTTGTCTAAGAAAGAAATAGGCAGAACCAAAAATGCTTGCACGTACAATTAAAATATGACAACATCATTGTGCTAAATGAGAAGCTGGTTGGATAGAGTGGACTGTCAACGTTGTTTCTATCTGCTGCTGGCATGAAACTCATGGATGGTTCATGAAATTAGACCATTAGAAGAATGTAGCAGATTAGGATCCACGCCTTTCGTTTACAGGTTATAGCTTAACGGAATTAAAGTTTCATCTCTGTATTGATTGTAAGGACCTGAAATGAAATGAGTTTTGAATGGCATTGATACAGAGTACAGATCCACACTTCATTTTATTAGCCAACGCAGTGTTCATCACACAAAAAATTTTTGTTACATGTTTAGTGGTTAGGATCTAGAATGCACTGCCTGAGCGTGTTATGGAAGCTGATTCAACAAGGGCCTTCCAAAAGATAGAAAGGAGAAAAGACAGAGGAGTGGAACTAGGTGAATTGCTCTTAGAGAGAGCCAACATGGTTATGACAGGCTGAATGGCCATCTTTTGTGCTGTAACCATTCTATATGAGGCCAATCCTTATTTGGCATGAACTGCCGCAGTGTCTGTATAGATGGCAGCAATGCTTAATTTTGTCTAAACGCCGCTGTAAAGCACCTTGGCATATTTTACGAAGTTAACAGGCCCATATTAAAACAAGTTTTAGTTGTTATTGAAAGAAAAGCAATGTGTTATGAAACTATAAAAATGTTTTGACACTGACATTTTCCATCATGCAAAATTAAAGGAAAAATCTACTGAATTTGTTTTCTGAAACCTTGCCAGTGTGATCTTCAGAAAGTGTTGTTCCCCAAGCAAAAGTGCATTTTCTAAACTTGTGTGCCTCAGAGTTTTTAGAGGAATGAAACTTTTGATTAACAATACAGAGTCGCAGCTGAATGGAAAAAAAAGTTTTTGTCACAACTTCAGATATTGTCAACCTGTGAGAATTAGTCTGTCAGTTAATGGAATGTTATGTGTTGACATGGTTCCTGTTGCCATAAATCCCTATCCTTGCTCGAGAATGTCAACCTCCAACCAGTATTGAAACGGCAATGGATAACAAATGAGAAGTCCTATCTTGATTGGAAGAATAAGCAGCATGACAACTTGTAGCGTTGGGTTGAAAGTACCTAATTGGCTCCCATTCACATCAAAAGCGTTGGCCACAAAATTTGGCTGCCCTGCTGCTGGTTTTGCCATTACCAGAACCTGAGGATCGAAAAACAGTAGAGGGCTCGCCCCTTCTTAGGAAGGACGACAGTGTGCATGTCCATGCATACAGAGTGTGACTCAGTCAGTGTCCAGAGTTGATTAGGTACCTAATCTGCAATTTTGGACTGGGCCTTAGTAACATCCGTTAAATATTCATGGCTGAACATTTATTTGGGTGCAGAAGAGACAACAGCCCCAACCTGTGCAATCTAAAGATATTAGCATGGAACTTGTAAGATATGGTCTTTTTGACTTTCTTTTGCTGCTGCCAATTTAGTGGACGTACTTTGTACTGTGTTGGTGGAGAAGCTGTCACAAGTTCTTTGAGTCAGAAGGGAGTGATGCTGGATCTTTGCAAAGTGCTCCACTCCCATAACATGCAGTTGTTGTGCAACAATACACAGAGCCTCATGTTGGCAAATGGCAACTATCCTGGCAATAGCCACATTGCTTTCATCTTCTGCCATCAGTCTGCAAGGGGATATTCATACTAGAGTCATGCTGTGATCAGTGATGTAGAGCATATTATCATTTCTGTTGCTTGGACAGCCAAAAAGTCCAATGTACCAGGACTTGTCTCCAGATTTGTGATTGTTTGCTTAATTCTGCACAACGTGAAAATCAGGGCCACCAGGGCTTCGGTGAGAACCTCAGGAGGAGGAAAAGGCATCATCATCCCTGACAGGTATCCACTAACATTACATTAAACGCTGGTTCCCCTGAAAACATCCCATTTCACAGTTTCTCCCTAATTCATCCCTCCACCATGGATTAATATGCCTTCTCTGATGTATCCTGAAAGAAAAGGCACCACAAAACATCCCTCCAATGACTTTATCCAACAACACCTGCAATAATAGGCAAAAGACTGAACTATTCACCCTTGTACTTTCCCTTAGTATCTGATTTTAAAAAAATATTGTGGGATGTGACCATCGTTGGCTAGGTCAACATTTATTGCCATTTCTTAATTGCTGTTGAGAAGATAGGTGGTGAGCTGCCTTCTCGAACAGCTGCAGTTTGTGTGTTGCAGTTGCACCCAGAGAGTTGTTAGATAGGAAGTTCCAGGAATCTGACCCAGCATCAGTGAAGGAACAGCGATATGTTTCCAAGTCAGGATGGTGTGTGGCTTTAAGGGCAACTTCCAGGTGGTGATGTTCCCATGTGTTAACCTCCCTTGACCTTCTAAGTGGTAGTGGTTGTGGCTTTGCAAGGTGCTGCCAGGTGTCTTGGTGCGTTCCTGCATACACCTTGTAGATGTTACATACTGCTGCCAGTGTGTCTCGGTGAGGGAGTCAATGTTTGTGCATGGGTTACCTTGTCTTTAATGGTGTTAATCTTCTTGAGTATTGTTGGAGCTGCACTTGATTAGGCAACTGGAGTGTATTCTATCACACTTCTGACTTGTGTCTTGTAGATGGTGGACAAGTTTTGGGGAATTAGGAGGTGAGTTACTCACCACAGGATTCCTAGTCTCTGATCTGGTCTTTTGGCCACAATATTTACAGTGATAGTCCAGTTCAGTTTCTAGCCAATGGTAACTTGTAGGATGTTGATTGTGGGGAATTCAGCAGTGGTAATGCCATTGAATGTGAAGGGGCAGTGGTTAGATTCTCTCTTGTTGCAGGTGGTCATTGCCTGGCACTTGTGTGGTGTGAATGTTACTTGCCGGTTATTAGCTCAAGCCTGAGTGTTGTCCAGGTCTTGCTGCACTTGAACATGAATTGCTTTAGTATCTGAGGAGTCACAAATTGTGCTGACCATTGTATCAGCCTCAAAGAGCTTCCCCACTTCTTATCTTGTGACAGAAGGGAGGTCATTGCTGAAGCAGCTGAAAGATGGTTGAGCCTAGGATGCTACCTTCAGGAACTTCCTGCAGTGATGTCCTGGAGCTGAGATGATTGACCTGCAACCACCACAACCATTTTCCTTTGTGCCAGGTATGACTCCAACCAGTGGAGCATCTCCCCCTGATTCCCATTGACTCCACTTTTGCTAGGGCTTCATGATGCCACATGTGGTCACAAGCTGTCTTGATGCTAAAGACAGTCACTCTCACCTTGCATCTGGCATTCAGCTCTTTTGCCCATTTTTGACTTAAGGCTGTAATAAAGTCAGGAGCTAAATGATCCCGGTGGGAACCCGAGCTAAATGTCAGTGAGTAGGTTATTGCTAAGCAAGTGCCGCTTGATGGTGCTGTTGATGATCCTTCCCATCATTTGACTGATGATTGAGAGTAGACTGAGGGGCAGTAATTGGCCGAGTTGGATTTATCCAGCTTTTTGTGTACAGGACATACCTAGGCAATTTTCCATGTAGATGTCAGTGTTGTAGTTGTACTGGAAGCTTGTTCTGAGGCATGGTGAGTTCTAGAGCACAAGTCTTTAATACTATAGTGTTATCCTAGTGGCTGCAGCATCATTGGTGGAAGGCTGCTGACTTTTCCTGGGCAAGAGTGTAAATGGCCTTTCATGACACCCTCGAGTCCCCTCTAAGGCTTGGCTTCAGAAGGTGCCACCTCAGCACTGGGGTCAATAGAATGGGCTGCTTGGCTGACAGGCAACAGTAAGAGATGGCAGAGTGGCGGTGGAAGCACAGATTTTCCTATCCTGAGAGAGGATAGCCAGTTTGTGCATTATGGAGTCTCAGTTAGTTCACTGGGTGCCTCAGCAATCCTTGTGATATATTGGAGGACAGAGTGCTAAGACACCCTGTAAAGCCCTTTGAGCACTGACTTGTGCATCCATAATGACAGCAGTTTGGGCCTGCAATTCATTACGTTGGACATGCATAGCAACATGTGTAGATCTTATAACTTCAGTCTGAACTTTCATAATCACACTCTGGGGTTAATGGCTTCTGCCTGTGCTGTAATTGACTATTATGGTTCAGTCCTGAAGTTATGCCATAGAGTTGGCCACTATTTCCACTCCCAAATGGATGGACTCCAAGCTCTGAATGAAATCTTATGGCAACTTGGAACCAGGCTTCCCCATAATTCTTCAGAGTGATGACAGACTCACTAGTAGGCCTGCCAATCCACAAAAACATTATGGTGTGCTTGCCTATCAGCTTTTTCCTGTAGACAACTCATCAAAGTCCTTTGCTGCTGAACTTGTTTGTCAGATTGCTTTCTAGTACACAAGCTCTGCTTTCTTCTCTCTACGCCCCTCCCCCACCGTACTCACAGCACCCACCCACAAACATACCATCCACAGACAAACTCCCAACCCTGCTGCCATAACTCAGAGAGCAATTCCAATTTCTTCTCCCTTTAAAGTATGTGCAGTGCCAGTATCTCAGCTGCTTGCTGTGAGTGTCAAATCAAGTAAAGCAGATTCATCAGACATCTGCTCCGATATTTGTCCTATTAGGGCTGCAGTGGATCTGTTTGGTTGGATAAGCAGATGTATCCTTGGGACAAGAATAAATTGGATGCTTGACATTGGCAGTGTGTTTTGTTACTTTTGTGGTGTTCTTAGTATCTTGGCCAGGGGCCACAATATCACATACTGCGATTGGCTCTGATAAGCTTGTACATCCAAATAGCATTCCAAGCCTTGACAGAACCCACATTTGAACATTTGACACTTGGGTGAAGTTTTGAAGGGTGACTGTATACCCTGAATCAGCTCATTAGTAGCAATGAGGAAGGGAAAAACGATATTCTAACTGATGCTCTTGCATGACCTGGCAGTGTGTAATGGCACAATGTTAAAGGAGTGTCTGACCTTGTAATGCTTGATTGAATGGTGTAGCTGAATCTTTAACCTGCTGTGCTATACATGATCTTGCAGTGCCTGATGGGCACTATATAGTAGAATTTTTACTGTGCATCTGATTTAGAATATCATGCAAGAATGCTTCATGGGAACCCTATGGAGGAAATGCCATTTTATACATACCTCATTTTCACTATGGTGGAATCTGTGGGCAAAGCTTGTGCTTCTTGATACGGTCTCTAATTGAAAAGGAAAACTGAGAAAGGAAACTGACCCTGACAGTGACTAAGAAACCTGAGACTGAAACTAAGAAACCAAAAGCTTTTGTCTGAAATAATATAATGAGACAGAGCCATCAGCGTTCAGGAGAAGTTGATGAGTCTAAAGGTGCAGTACAAGCAGGCTGAAGAAGACAGGTTAAATTTAGAAAAAGCAAAAATATTTCTGCAGCTGCTTTTGTTACTTGGAGATAATATTGCTGTATATACGCTATTGAGCCAAAGTTGAGGAGGTTCTGAATATGTGTGCCATTTTTGGTGAAGTCCGAACTGTTGGGGACTTGGGTTGGATTTGCGCTACTGTTGGTATCAGGCTACATCCTAGAAAAATAAATGCTGAAATTCTTTGCAAGGAAGACAGTGTTTTGACTGAGTTTGATGACCTATATGCTGAATAGATTACTTAGCCAATTTATAAAATCTGGCTTAATTTCATCTGCCATATATTGTTTAATTTATTGTTTATAATTGGTTGCAATTTGCCTGTCAATTCATGTTTAACAGATGTTGACTGGATTTGAGTTTAGGTGATTAACCAAGAAAAGGTTAAATGTTTGCTTTGTTTGACTCTTATGTGGTAAATGTAATTTTGTTTCAAACCATGAAATTTTTGCAGCTTCTACCTGTAAAGGCAAGTTACTGGTCTTGATCAAGATGATAATACACCGATTTTGGGAGTGCTGGATGCTGACACTGTGCAGAAATGCAAAGGTGCCTTCTTTCCCTGCCAACAGTTCTGATTTGGAAAACAAAAGTTCCAAAAAACTTTCTCTGATATTGGTTTTGCATTGTGAATCAGGAGCTCCTCCACAAATCCAGACTTGCTTTTCACAGCTGGTTTAGATGTGTGTACAAATTGAAAACCCTTTGAACTGATATTTTAGAAAGATCTAGATTAAAGCTACCTTTAATTAACAATCACGTAGACTGCATAAGGTGAGGAAAGTCTCCTGCTGTGCTTGGGGTTTTTGTAATAATGAGAAGTAAATGAGATGACTTGAAAGAAAAAGCATTTTCATGTGCATTGCTTTCTGATACCTTACTTTGGCAAACAAACACCGTTTTTCATTAAGAGCTCAGGGCATTGCCACACCAAGCAAGAAAACATAAGGTAGATCATGGCGATTCTCAAGCTGCTGATGTAGTTTTCCAATTCTTGGAGACTTTTTGCAGATCGCCATCACGGATGTATTTACATAGAAATGTAATCCTAACCTACTCAATCTGTCATTTGTTAGTTCCGCCATCCTAGGAATCAGTCTGGTAAACTCTTGCTGCACTCGCTGTGTAGCAACAACATCCTTCCTCAGATGAGACCAAAACTGCGCACAATATTCTAGGTGTGGCTTCCCCAGACTCTCTCAAAATTGAATCCTCTCACTATGAGACAGAACAGACAATGTAAAATTCTGGAGGAATCTATACTGATGTTTAACGTCATTGAAGTTCTAATAATGTAATGAATCACTTAATCATTGCTTCTTCCAAACATTGATGAATTCCCCCTCTGCCCCCTTCACTTTCTTTCTCTATTTAAATTTTTCATTTATGCCCTATGGTGTCAGCTTATCACTGACTCCTGGTTAGGGTATAGTTTAATGGACACCAGTAGCACTTCTGTACTACTGGTTCAGTTGGTCATTGTTCACAGCTAATGGTGTTACAACATTCAATCATAAGAACCTGACAGCTGAGACTGACCTCTGCCAACTTGGGGTGGGATTATTGCATTATGATCAGGATTGGTTGGAACTTGGTTAAATTTGCACTTCCCAAATCCAGAGTTAGTCCCCTTGATGAGATTCATTTACGCAATATAGACCATGATGCTCCACTACATATGGGTTTGTGAGGAAACTAATTTTGTTCTTCACTGCAGACCACTTGGCCTTTTTTATCTTTCTAGAATGGAACAGCTGCAGCTCAATTAAACATCAACATGTTGGAAGACCAGTTTGCTTTGGTGGCTTTAGTACTTTGCATGTTATGGTTAATACCATTATTCCATTGCTGGCAAAGTTGCAGTTTTTTTATTTACTTTTCTACTGCAGATAATATTCTGTGACATTTGTAACTTAATGAAAATTATTTTGTAAGTTAACCATTTTGCTAAGGGATGCGCGCTCAGTTATGAATCTGTTTTTTTTCTGTTGTCACGTACATTATTGGATTAACTACAGAGTTATATTGTTTGTTAGTTTGCTCCTTTGGCTCATTCATCATTCCATGTCAAGTCACAGAACTCTGTATTGCACATGGCTCTATAGTACCTATGGTTTTCTCTTGCTTTTGTTTTAATGTACAAAATATGATTTAATGCTTCTTATTCTGTGTGTGTGGCTGGCCCTTTTAGTGTTTTAATGCAATTTAGGTGCAACTAGGAACATTATTTTAATTTATTCATGGGATACGGACATTGTTAGGCCATTTCAGAGGGCATTTAGGAATTAACCACATTGCTGTAGATCCAGGGTCATGTGAGGACTAGACCAGGTAAGGATGGCAGATTCGTTCCCCGAAGGAAGGAAATCTTCCTTAGCGAGCCAGATGAATTTTTTTTAATGACAATCGACAATGGTTTCATGATTCATAATTCCAGATTTTTATTGAATTCAAATTTCACTATCTCCTCTGGTAGGAACGTTACCCGAGTTTCTGGATTACTAGTCCAGTGAAAATTCCATTGCACCACCATCTCCTGCAGGTTCACTGTGACCGATCACACCTGTATGTAGATGCTATGACTTTGAGATTTAGAGTGTGTCTTCACGCCAAATATTTAATTGAACAATATCCATACCGGGAACCGTAACGATAAGATTCCTGTGCGTACTGCACATTGCTGCACGTACTGCTGATTCCATTTCCATGTATACTGCCTACTGAGCTTGCATGTACTGCTGATTTTGTTTCTATGTGTACTGCACGCTGAGTTTCCACCTTGTGCCAATTCCATTTCTGTGTGTGTACCACATACTACCAATTCCATTTCCAGTGTGTATTGCATACAAAGCTTGTACATACTGCTGATTCCATTTCTATGTTAAAAGGTGGACTGAAAGGCATTCTAGAATGATGTGGCTTATTCTAAATGAACATCTGGTTTAATTTATAAGCAAGCAGATTAAAGTTTGGAGAGTAAGATTTAATCAAGTCTCCTATTACTCTTTGTACCGTATTCTAGTCTGAACTGCCAGACATTAATCTTTAGAAAGCAAGACCCTCGAATTTCATTCTGATTATAAAATTGCATGTGTGCGTATGTGTGAGATATATATCATATAATAGATAAATGAAAAGCGCACAAATATGCAGTGTTTACATCTCGCCACACCGATCAAACATTTCCGTGTCAGAAATAGGTGCAATTGCATAATGCAAAAAAAAAATCAAAAATACTAGATAGGAAGAAAGAAAGATCTGCATTTACATAGCACCTTTCATCAACATCAGTTGTTCAAAATGCTTTATAATCAATGAAGTGTAGCCATTGTTGTAAGGAAATGTAGAAAGCCAGTTAGTAAAGCCAATCTTGATACACTTCTTAAAATTTACGTAGTGTTACATAGTATAAGCATTCTAACTCCTAACCCAATGACCACAGTTTCAGTCTATGTCTCTTTATAAATTTTTCACTCACTCGTGCCTTCAACAGGATGGTTTTATTAAATTCAAATTTGATCATCTACTATGGTGGTATTCAAGCCAGAACCCCAGAGCATTGCTTGAGGTTTGTCATTTACCAGTTTAATAACCATACCACTAGGCTACAGGAGACACACACATCATCAGTTAATGCCCACCACTTACATGCAATTAAACGCAGTTAGTTTAAACAGTTACATGTTTGATTAGTGGCATCACCTGATACATATTCCCTGGCTCTCTGTGTTATGCTCTCTGTAGCATATTGTCATATTTGTACAGCTTCTTGGTTTCCTTAAGATTTGTAAATTATTTTATGAAACTGTGCATTGTAGATGGTCTGTGTTTGTAAAGCATACTTTAACTAAATGCTTACAAAATCTTTTCAGCTTCGAATTGAAATGCCATGATTTCGTTTCTGTGAAGTTTGAATTTGATACACAACAATAAATAAGGACCCTTAAATATGGGTGGCGACCTCTTTTTAGTTACTATCTCCTTTGGACTGACGTAATAAATAAATAGCTTGGATTTCATGCCTTTTTGAGATTCATTTTATAAAAGTGAGGGCATAATTATTCTCTGCTAGCCACTGACCCTCTAATTGTAGAAGGGAGCTAGAAGATGAAGTAGTGGACACATTGAGGATAAAACAAATAACAAAATTATGGTTATACATTGATTGTAACAAACAAAAAAATAAGAAAAGGAATGGAATTCTTAAAATGTGCTCTAATGTCCTTCCTTAACCAGTATGTGAGCCAACAAACAGAAAGGCACTGCTAAATTTAGTTATGAATAATGAAATACATTAGAAATTGAGGTAAATGTAATGACTATAACATGATGAGGTTTAGGGTCCAAATAGAAAGGGGAAAAAAAAGTTATTAAAAAAGCAAGAGCATTGGATTGGAAAAGTTCAACATTTAAACAAATGAGGACTGAAACTAGCTCCAGTCAGGTGGACGGAGGGGAACCGGTGGATGTGGTGTTTCTCGATTTTCAGAAGGTGTTTGATAAGGTTCCGCACAAAAGGTTGTTACAGAAGGTTAGTGGGCATGGAGTTGGGGGTAAGGTGTTAGCGTGGATAGAGGATTGGCTGTCTAATAGGAGGCAGGGAGTAGGTATCAATGGGTCCTATTCGGATTGGCGGCTGGTGACTAGTGGAGTGCCGCAGGGATCGGTGCTGGGGCCTCAGCTATTTACCATTTATATAGATGATCTGGAGGAGGGAGCTGAGTGTAGGGTGTCGAAATTTGCTGATGACACAAAGATAAGTGGAAAAGCAAATTGTGCAGAGGGTGTAGAAAGTCTGCAGAGGGATCTAGATAGGCTGAGCGAGTGGGCAAGGACCTGGCAGATGGAATACAATGTTAGCAAGTGTGAGATTATTCACTTTGGCAGGAATAATAGTAGGAGGGACTACTATTTAAAGGGCAAAAAGCTGCAGCATGCTACGGTGCAGAGGGACCTGGGGGTCCTTGTGCATGAGTTGCAAAAACCCAGCCTACAGGTGCAGCAGGTGATCAGGAAGGCAAATGGGATGCTGGCCTTCATAGCGAGGGGGATTGAATATAAAAGTAGGGAGGTCTTGCTGCAACTGTACAGGGCACTGGTGAGGTCGCAGCTGGAGTACTGTGTGCAGTTTTGGTCACCGCACTTGCGCAAGGATATTTTGGCCTTGGAGGGAGTGCAGAGGAGTTCACTAGGCTGATACCGGAGTTGAGGGGGTTGAGCTATGAGGAGAGGCTGGATAGACTGGGCTTGTACTCGTTGGAGTTTAGAAGGATGAGGGGGGAATCTTATAAGATGATGAAGGGGACGGATAGGGTAGAGGTTGAGAGATTCTTCCCGCTCAGAAAGGACAGTAGGACTAGAGGGCACAGCCTCAAGATAAGTGGGGGGGGGCAGTTTAGAATGGAGTTGAGGAGGAACTTCTTCACTCAAAGCGTGGTGAATCTCTGGAATTCTCTGCCCGTTGAAGTGGTGGAGGCTACCTTGCTAAATATATTTAAGACACAGGTAGATAGGTTTTTGGTAGGCAAGGGGATTAAGGGTTATGGGGAGAAAGCGGGAAAGTGGAACTGAGCCACTTCAGATCAGCTATGATCTTGTTGAATGGCGGGGCAGGCTTGAGGGGCTAGATGGCCTACTCCTGCTCCTATTTCTTATGCTCTTATGAAAGAGAAATTGGCACACGGGCTAGTCGAACAACAATGCAGTTTTCTTTTTGTTGAGATTGCAGTTTCAGAATTCGATTGGTGTAGATTTGTTATTAAGTTGTTCAGAAACTCTTCTGTATCTAGTGTTCCCTGCCCAAAGACAAGTCTGACCCACCACAGTACCAGGTCCTTCACCTCAGGCAGGGCAAGGAGGCAGACCCTGAATCCATCCATCTGGAAGGGGAATTGAATCCTGTAGTGTTGGCATTAATCTGATCCACACCGACAATCCAGCCAATTGAGCCAACTAACCCCCCCCTAAGGAGTCCCAAGTTGTTGTGGCAGCATATGTTTTTACCTAAATGTTGTCTTAGTGATGGTGGGCGGTCCAATTTCCTTTGGCTGACGAAGATTCTCTCCTGCACTTGCCACCTGCTGTTAGTGTGTATTGGAAATATTTACAAGTTCATGTTTGACCTGTTTAGTTGTGTTATGTATGCATTTTTTTTTGGCCATTTGAACTTGAGGCTTCTGGCTCAGAGGCAAGGACACTGCCACTGTGCCACAAATCTCCAGTTAACAAGGTGGATAACTAAGTTAATTTTGCACATATGTAGTGTTCCAGAATGTGCACTCCACAGCCAGAGCTTGTGATTGGCCTCTGCTCCCCCTGTTGACAACGAAGAATGCATTCAGTTGGATCTGCATTGAGAGCTCTACATGTTCCATGGCAATGATTGTGCCAGTGGAGGAGTGAACCAAGGCCAATTGGTCCCTCAGTTGGACATTTCGCAGGTCTCTGACTTGGAGAGCGGCATCCCAGGACGTTGACTCGGAGCCCAGAAACCTGACAGATCAAATCCAGCTTGATAGCATCCAATGCTGTGGTGAAACAAAGCACTGCAAAGGTGAAAAACGTATATTGCCAGAGCAACTGTGACTCCTTGGTGGTGTGCCAGTTGGTTGGATGACAACTTGATAGTAAAATTATGGTATCTTGACAAAAAGAAATCATATTGTTGGCCAACTGACCTTTGTCCTTTTCGCTTTCCACTTGACCATATCTCATTTCACTCATTTGTCCAAATGCTGTCCTTTTCCAATTTACTTATTAAGTCAATTCAAATGGGTTAGTAACTAAGAAAGTGGTCACCAAGCAATGTTTAAGGCTTCTTGCATATTGTTGCAGATAAAATTCAAGCTTCACAAATGAAAATATTTCATGCAGTCACTGCAGGAAGAGGAGAGCCGAGAAGCTTTGTAGTAACAGAGGAGATAATCAACATCCTGATCATTGCACGCAGAAGTGGCCAGCTGCAGTTAGTGTATATTGGGAAGATTTACAAGTTCATATTTGACCTGTTTAGTTGTGTTATGTATGCATTTTTCTTGGCTACTTCAACTTGGAGCTTCTGGCTCAGAGGCAAGGACACTACCGCTGTTCCATAAGACCTCCAGTTAACAAGATGGATAACTAAGTTAATTCTGCACCTATGTAGTGTTCCCGTGTGCACAACTTGCACTTGTTAACAATTATGGAGCAATCAGGAAAAACAAAATCTGTTTTCTTTTGGTTCTTTGTCAATCACTGAGAATGTAGAAGGTTTAGGTGCATTGCATTTTGTTTCTTAGGGCTGAACACATCTCCCAGATACCACACATATTTAAACGGGAAAACTTGCTTTGCTATAATTAGATTTGATTTAAGTTGTGGTTTTTAGAAAGATATTCATGATCTAAAATGGAGCATTCCTTGAAGTAACATGAACTAGAACTGCATTCTGTTTCCAAATGCTGCGGATGAATTGAGAGCTTAAAATCAAAACAGAATTGGAGAAGAAGTGGTAGTTGTGATTAAAAATAAGGCAGCGGTTAGAGGGAAATATATGAGTGGAACATTTATTCTATATCAAGAAAAATATATCATTAAAAACAATAATTGTGATATTGGACTCCAAGAGGAGAAAATAGTGACTTAAGTACAGAGAGAAATTGGTGGGGTTTCTTAAATACTTCAATGCTTACACAAGTGAAAGATGTTGGGAGGAGGTAAACCTGACTTGGTTAAAAACAAGATGAGCAATGTTGTAATAAATAACAGACACATATGAAGTATTTGTTAAAGGAGGACAAAGCACCAGAGGGACCCTAGAGAATGAAATAACCGTAGCACTAGCAATTGCATTCCAAGATTCCATTGAGAATGGGTGTTTGCCAAAAGACTGGAGAGTGGCCCACGTAACACTCATTTTCAGAAAGAAAGACAGACTGAACTGAGGTAATTATAGGCCAGTTAGTTTAACATAGTGGTAAAGAATATTTTAGAATCTTCACTTAAATATGTGATTACTGCAAAGCTAGACAAGGAAAACCCAATTAAAAGCAACTAAACTGAATTTCAAAAAGGAAGGTCCTATTTGACAAACCTGTTGCCTTTCTTTGAGAAGGTGACCAATCTGGCGGATGGTGAAATGCAGTAGATATGAACGTGATGGACAAGGGGATATCAATATCTCATTAAGAAAGAGATTTAACGCACAGGCAACACCTTTTTACATGGATTTGGTGACTAAAGCAAGACTTTTTCATTATTTAAGAATAGTTTTACTAGGTGGTTGAAGGAGATAAATAGATAAGTGGAAACGTGGAATTTGGGCAACTGCTTGAGTGGAGGATAAAGAGTGAAAAGGACTGATTGTACCAGTGTGATCTAACCTTGTAACAAAGGTGCAGTGCTGAGATTTATTGGCTGAAACATCTTTTGCAGATACAGCTATCATGGCCAAGAACTTTTAATTTTAAAATACTTTAAATATCATGGGCAATTTGTGCATAACATTGTGAAGATGATTTTCATGCTGCATATTCTGGTGCCGTTTATGGCAAAAAAAAATCAGTTTAATACTGGTACCAGACACATTGCATCAGATCCTTTGTATGTTTTGTGGTTTGGTTAGATGAAATCTGGTCTACAGAGATTATTTTTATAATCCCTGGCAGATGACTCTTGCATTAGATCATCTTTTAATTTGTGACTTTTATATAATGTGTTATTTAGTAGATTTCTATTCCCGCCCCGCAAACTTGGCTGAGGGGACAAACCAAACAGCGTTTGGTTCTGGCGGTCTTTGGTTCGCATAAAGATGTGAAAGAATACGAAGGCCTAATTTGGTATTGCGCCTGGCGATAATGAATCAGCTTCCTTAACTCGGTTAACTGAACAGTACAAGGAAAGAAAGTCAGAGTTTGACAATAATTTGAAGTGTTTTGGGATAATGTACTGTTATAGCATCTAAAGCCATGTTAATATTGTGCATGTGGCACTGACTATTAATGTCAAAGCCTTGCACAGGTAGTGGAAAAACCTAGAAATAAACTTGCCAATAAGACTGGCAGCAGGAGACTCAGGAAGCCCTAAGTCTTCCTGGCTGTTGGTCCTCATGAATCTGACAAGCTTATCTTTGGGGTTGTCATCGGGTGCCCAAGATCTGCGTGTTGGAGGTGATGGCACCTCAACACAAAAAGTGGCTTCCAAAAATAGGCCCCATGTCAGCTCGCACAGAGACTTGCAAGGAATATAGAGAAAATTATTAGCTACCGTTTAAGTTAGATCGAGACATGGTTGGCTGAAGACCATTCATAAACGACAGTGGGCTGACAGAAATAATTGGGTCAGTGGCAAAAAATGCATCAGGTTGCCTAAGTGGCAAGCCTAGACAAACCAGGTAGAGAGGTTAAGGAAACAAAAACTAAAGTTAAGTTTATGCACATGAAAATAAAATGTTGACCTGGAGACATTCATGGTGACAGGAATCATATTGTAGAAACTGCACAAGTCAAGACACGCCCAGAACAGTAGAAATTAATGTATTAGAAGGTCTCATGCAAGCTGTGGGAGCTTTTGTTTTCCTTTTGTAATGACTGGCTAAATCTTTATAACACGAAAAAGGCCAGGGCGGCTTTTAGGTTCTCTTAATGATGAAAGATAAGTGAGAAAAGTGAGGCATTCCTGGTGGGGATTTCAGTTGGCAGATAAGTTGAGAATTCCCAAGTGGGAGATGCTCTGAGGTTTGTCAGTGCTGTGTAGAAACGCTTTCTGACCTATCAGGGACCCCATGAGAGGTAGATGTGTTCGTTATTGTGTGTCCCAGAGACCAATCAGTGATTGAAATTACTTGGATTCATTATCAAGATGATGATAGTTCTCATGAGACCTGATGATCTTCAACTTGGCTTGGGGAAACAGTGCAGTCACATAACCAGATCACCGTGTAGAATTCTCAACAGGCAAACCAGAATTATGGTGGAGACTGAGATTAGTAATGTATTATTAAAGGGGTTGGAGTTTTCCTCAACAATACATGAAACTGGGAAGTAGGAGCCAGCATGCAGTCTCAGAAAGTGACAGATGCTGCCCAAGATTTCCCATACGATTCTCTGGTAAGGCTCCACCTGCTGGACCGCACTCTATGCTGGTCACCAGAAACAGAAAAGAAATATTCAAGTATTTGTGCTTCAATTTGTTTACTGGATTCTGGCCATCTTTATTTTTAATAGGGATAGGGCAGTATTCCTGAGGATTGAGGAAATGACTGCAGATGAATCCAAAAATGTCTGGGTTATGTTGACTGATGTGGAGATGCCGGTCTTGGAGATCTTCTCCACTTGGAGCCAGCAATTTGTGGTGTCGATGGTAGCCATGATGTAGAGATGCGGGATCACTGAGCAGGAACTGATAGCCAAGTTCCGCACACATGAGGACGGCCTCAACTGGGATCTTGGGTTCATGTCACACTATCTGTAACCCCCACGACTTGCCTGGGCTTGCAAAATCTCACTAACTGTCCTGGCTGGAGACAATACACGCCACTTTAATCTGTGCTTGGTCCTCTCTCCACTCACATTGTCTGTACCTTTAAGACTTGATTACCTGTAAAGACTCGCACTCCAACCCTTATCTTTAAATTGAGTTTGTGCCTGTATATGACCTTTTTGAGAACACAATCCTCACTCACCTGATGAAGGTACCTCATACTGACAAATTAAACTGTTGGACTTTATCCTGGTTTTGTGAGACTTCTTACTTAGGTTGATTGGCCATATTAAATTGACCCTTAGTGTCAGGTGGATTAGCAGAGTAAATATGTGGGATTGTGGGGATAGGGCCTGGGGAGATTGTTGTCAGTTTAGGCTCAATGGACTGAATGGCTCCTTCTGCACTGTCAGGTTGTTATGATTCTGTTCTATAATAGGAAATGCTGCATGGCTTGGATTCTACAATCTGAAAGGAGGCCAATGAGCAAGGACCCATTGGAGCTACAAAAGACAATGGTTGGAGTTGCAGCAGTTAATCTGAAACATTACCTCAAGTTAAACTGAGAGTATGGGACAAGTTAGAAATGGCTAAAGGAAAACTCAAGATGTCATGGGGAGTCAATAACAGTCATGATGTGGGTATGCCGGCGTTGGACTGGCGTAAACACAGTAAAAAGTCTGACAACACCAGGTTTTAGTCCAACCTATTTATTTGATAATATACTCACAAGCTTTCGGGGTTAGCCCCTTCGTCAGGTGAATGGAGAGTTCTGGCCTCAGACAGAGCATATAAAGCTCAGACAGTTTAGAGATTACTGATTAGAATGCGAATCCTTACACCTAACCTGCTGTTCAAGACCTGAAGTGGCTGATAATGTGAGTGGAAGGAGCACTGATCACAGGTTAAAGAGATGTGTATTGTCTCGAGACAGTACAGTAAGTGAGGTTTTGCAAACCCAGGCAAGTCACGGGGGTTACAGATAGTGCGACATGAACCCAAGATCCCTGTTGAGACCGTCCTCATGTGTGCGGAACTTGGCTATCAGTCTCTGCTCAGCGACTCTGCGCTGTCGTGTGTCGTGAAGGCCGCCTTGGAGAATGCTTACTCGAAGGTCAGAGGCTGAATGCCCGTGACCGCTGAAGTGTTCGCCAACAGGAAGGGAACAGTCTTGCCTGGTGACTGTCGAGCGATGTTCATTCATCCGTTGTCGTAGCGTCTGCATGGTCTCCCCAATGTACCATGCTTCGGGACATCCTTTCTTGCAACGTATCAGGTAGACAATGTTGGCCGAGTTGCAAGAGTATTTACCATGTACCTGGTGGATGGTATTCTCACGTGTGATGATGGTATCCATGTCGATGATCCGGCATGTCTTGCAGAGGTTGCTGTGGCAGGGTTGTGTGGTATTGTGGTCACTGTTCTCCTGAAGGCTGGGTAGTTTGCTGCGAACAATGGTCAGTTTCTTGCTTTCAGACAACCACACAACCTCAAACAGACCATTGTTTGCAGCAAACTACCCAGCCTTCAGGAGAACAGTGACCACAATACCACACAACCCTGCCACAGCAACCTCTGCAAGACATGCCGGATCATCGACATGGATACCATCATCACACGTGAGAATACCATCCACCAGGTACATGGTAAATACTCTTGCAACTCGGCCAACATTGTCTACCTGATACGTTGCAAGAAAGGACGTCCCGAAGCATGGTACATTGGGGAGACCATGCAGACGCTACGACAACGGATGAATGAACATCGCTCGACAGTCACCAGGCAAGACTGTTCCCTTCCTGTTGGCGAACACTTCAGCGGTCACGGGCATTCAGCCTCTGACCTTCGAGTAAGCATTCTCCAAGGCGGCCTTCACGACACACGACAGCGCAGAGTCGCTGAACAGAGACTGATAGCCAAGTTCCGCACACATGAGGACGGTCTCAACAGGGATCTTGGGTTCATGTCGCACTATCTGTAACCCCCGTGACTTGCCTGGGTTTGCAAAACCTCACTTACTGTACTGTCTCGAGACAATACACATCTCTTTAACTTGTGATCAGTGCTCCTTCCACTCACATTATCAGCCACTTCAGGTCTTGAACAGCAGGTTAGGTGTAAGGATTCGCATTCTAATCAGTAATCTCTAAACTGTCTGTGCTTTATATGCTCTGTCTGAGGCCAGAACTCTCCATTCACCTGACGAAGGGGCTAACCCCGAAAGCTTGTGAGTATATTATCAAATAAATAGGTTGGACTAAAACCTGATGTTGTCAGACTTTTTACTGAGTCAATAACATACAGAATGATTTTCAGAGTAGAGTAGCGGAAGCATAAACTCTGGAATCATTCAGAAAGCTGAAATAAGATGGGACCATGGTTTCTACAGAAGGATGAACTCCCCATTTAATTATAGTTGCGATATTTATGAAATGGATCAGTAGAGAAATTAGCATCTTTATTAAGAAAAGAAAGCAGCTCACAGTGCAAATGGAGATGAAGGCCATTAGATCAAGTACAAGATTGTACAGGAGCTGACGTAAGGATAGAGATTAGCTGAGAGAAATAGAATCAAATACCACAGGCAGAGCAAAGCTTTTGAAGTTACTTCTTTCAGTTTTATCTTAGTTAAAATATGTTTAAGTACTAATATCAAAAATATCTAATAAGTGGCTGAATAACAGCAAAGATACTGAATTAGAACGTGTTTTCTTTAATACCATAGGAGACATGAACAGTATATCATCAGACATCACACCCAGATGCTCTTCACTTCTGACATTAATGAACAGCAGTTTGCCAACTCTGGAGCTTTCCTGGAGGGCTGATCATTCATGTGACATCTTATCAACATTAACACGTATTCATAAAGTGCCTGTAAAATGTGCCAAGATGCTTCCTGGGGCATCATAAAGCAAAATTTGACATTGAGCCTCATGAACCCGCATTACGCCAAATGGCCTAAAACTCAGTCAAAGAGTTGGGATTTAAACTGTATGCCCCTATGTACCAAGGTGCGTAAAGAATCACAAAGGTAGAATTGATAACTTGAACATTGGAAGCTCTTTATTTAAGATGTGCACTGATTCGTGGTCATGTCTAAGACTGCCCAACATGGTCCCATACTGGGAGGAGCTAATTGCCCAGGGGTCACCTGACCTGTACTCTTAAAGGGGCAGTCTGCGCCCCAAACCACAACATGCAATATATATATGCATGCATATATTCTGTATGTCAGATAAAGTATTCTCCGAGTTCTACAAATGCCCCATCTCTGTTGAACCAAGTCCAGGTAACACTGTATTTCTGTCAAACCACTCAAGATTTGGTCCCTGGCCCTTCGGAGCTGGCGTAATGCCAAAGGAATTATGCCCTTAGAGTGGAACAAATCCCTGTGTGTATGACTATGTATGTTTAAGAGGTTAAAAACCTTCCCATGTGTTTATCTGGTAACTACTTTTTTGTTTTTTAGTTTTTTGCTTTGTGGTCTTGATTGCCTAACACGCATGTGGCTGTGAAATTCTCTGGAACTCTCTGCCCATTGAAGTGGTGGAGGCTGCCTCGCTAAATATATTTAAGACGCAGGTAGATAGGTTTTTGATAGGCAAGGGGATTAAGGGTTATGGGGAGAAGGCGGGAAAGTGGAACTGAGCCACGACAGATCAGCCATGATCTTATTGAATGGCGGGGCAGGCTCGAGGGGTTAGATGGCCTACTCCTGCTCCTATTTCTTACGTTCTTAAATAGTTCACTACCCCCTTCACTACCCCCATCTGCAAATTGGCCTGAGATAGATCAATTTTGGAGAATTGCTTCCCCCTTGCCAGTCCACTAAATAGATCTTCTACGAGAGAAAGCGGGTATGGGTCCATGCACAGGGCTGGGTTTGCTGTCATCTTAAAATCCCCACAGATTCTCATTGATCCATTTGATTTCATGACTGGAACGCCTATTTACCGGTGGTCACTGGTTCCAACACCCCCAGATCCATCAGCCATTCCAATGCAGCTTCCATCTTAGGCCTAAGTTTGGTCTCTCCGATATAAAGGGGACCACACTGGGGGCTTACAGTACCAGATGTGCCTTTAAACTTCTAGGACAAGCTTCTGGCTTCAGCTGTAATTTAACCTTGACACCTTTCATCTCTCCAAAGGATCCTTGAAAGACATCCTTGTCTTTTTCCAACATGTCTTGTAAACTCGTGTTTGAGTCTGTTTAGTCTATTTACCACACTCTAGTTCAATTTCAACTTTTGTAACCAGGAACCTCTGAATAATGCACCTTTCATTACTTATAATGGCAGTTCTGCACATCGATCTCTCAACTGTATCTTTAGCAGTACATAACCCTCGAGGGGAAATCACTTGCAGTGTATATGTTCGTAATGTGTTTTTTGCAGGTTTTAATGACAGGCCTTTCAGCCATTAACTCCCGCTGAATGGCTTCATGCTCAAGGCCACAAACCAGCCATTTTCACCAACTCCCAGCATGATGCTATCACCAGACACATCTTCCCTCCACTCCCTCTGTCAGCATTCCGCAGAGACCACTCCCTCTGGGATGACTTAGTCTACTCCTCCAGTATACCCATCACCTCTCCCATCACTCATGACACCTTCCTATGCAACTGCAAAAGGTGCAACACCTGCCTCTTTACCCCTTCCCTGCTTACCATCCAAGTTCAAAACACCCATTCCAGGTTAAGCAGTGTTTCACTTGCACCTCTTTCAATTTGGCCTACTGCATTCACTACCACCAATGTGGTCTCCTTTATAGTGGAGAGACTGGGTGATCGCTTTGCTGAGCACCTCCAGTTTGTGCGCAGTCAAGACCCTGACCTTCCTGTTGCTTGCCATTTTAGCACACGACCCTGCTGCCATGCCCATATGTCTGTCCTTGGTCTCCTGCAATATTCCAGTGAAGCTCAACGAAAGCTGGAAGAAAAGAACCTCATCTTCTGGCTGGGCACTTTACAGCCTTCCAGTCTCAACATTGAATTCAATAACTTCAGATGATTAACTCTACCCCACCTTAGCCCCTCTGTTTTCATTTCATTTTATTTTTAACTGTTCTCTATCTTTTACTACTTTATTGTTTTTCTTTATTTTTCTCCCCCCCACTCTTTCCCCCTATTTTATCCCTCCTCTTCTTACCTTTTCTCCCCCTTTGCTTTTCCATTTCCCCTGTTTTCTCCATTTTACCTCTCCCATATGCCCCCTCCCCCCACATCTTCATCTGTCACAGCTTACCCTCTGATTTGGCCGTTTGGCCATTTGCACCTTCTGTGTTGTTGTTTGTCCATCGTCATCGATGAGGATCTCAACACCATTAGTCATTTTGAGGCTGGTTGTGGTGTGTCCGAAGACTGACCAGGCCAATTCGGGCACGGAATGTCTTGGCACATATTGGACAGACTTGTGTAGGCACTGTAGTTGTTACACTGGTGGCTCTGGACTTGTGCAGCTCGCGCTTAAGTTGTTTTAGCAATATACCTTGCTTCATAAGTTTGACAGCCTTTGTGGGTGAGGCAGCGCCAGGTAGGGCGGTTTTGTGCCAGTGTTTCCCAGGTGGTTGTGTCAATGTCAAGCGATTTCAGAGTGGCCTTGAGTGTGTCTTTGAAACGTTTCTTCTGCCCTCCATGAGAACGTCTTCCAGCAGCGAGTTCCCCAAAAAGGAGCTGCTTAGGTACGTGCTTGTCTGACATACGGATGACATGACCTGCCCACCGGATCTGCGCTCTCATCAGCAGTATATGGACTGATGGTAGACTTGCTGTAGAGAGAACTTCAGTGTCTGGTACTTTGCCTTGCCATCTGATGTGTGATGTTCTGCGAAGACAAGTCATGTGGAAATGATTGAGCTGTCTTGCATGTCTTCGATACACAGTCCATGTTTCACAGGCATACAGGAGGGTAGTGAGTACTACGGTGCTGTAGACTTTCAGTTTTGTTGCTGGGCTGATTCCTTGACGTTCCCATGCAGTGGAGCGCAGTCTACCGAAAGCAGAACTTGCCTTTGCTATTCTGCAGTTAACTTCTGTATCAACTGCTTGGGAGGGGGTGCTGCCAAGTGAACTGGTCCACTGCCTGTAGTTTCTGCCCTTTGATTGTGATTATAGGTTCTGTGTACAGTGCATGAGGAGCAGGCTAGTGCCTGACTTTGGTCTTTTTAATGTTGATGGTGAGCCCAAAGTTGTCACACTCCATGGAAAATTTGTCCATACTGACTTGCATCCCTGGCTCTGAGCCAGTATACAGGGCGCAGTCATTGGCAAAGAGGAAGTCTCTCAGAACAGTCTCCTTCACTTTGGTAATAGCTGTCTCCACAGGTTGAAGAGTTTCCCATCCAGTCTGTACTTGAGGCTGATTCCAGCAACACTGTCCTGGAAGGCATCATTCAGCATGGCAGTAAACATCATGCTGAACAGTGTGGGTGCGAGCACACAGCCCTGTTTGACGCCACTGGTGACTGGGAATGCCTCCGAGGATTCTCCGCCATCCAGTACTCTGGCCATCATGAACTGGCGTACCATCTGAATGAATTTGGGGGGGCAGCCGAGCTTTGACATGATCCTCCAAAGGCCTTGTTGGCTTACAGTGTCAAAGGTTTTCGCAAAGTCACCAAAGGTTGTGTAGAGCTCGTGATTCTGCTCCTGACACTTCTTCTGAAGTTGGCGCACAGCAAAAATCATGTCAATAGTGCCATGACCTTTGCGGAAGCCACACTGTGACTCTGGAAGCAGGCCCAGCTCCAGATGAGTGACCAGACAATTTATCAGGACTCTGGCGAGGGTTTTTCCTGTGATGGAGAGCAGCGAGATTCCTCGGTGGTTGTCGCATTCTTGCTGATTGCCCTTCCTCTTGTAGAGGTATATGATGGAAGCATCTTTAAGTTCCTGAGGAATGGATCTTTGCTTCCAAAAGGACTGGAACAACTCAGTGAGCTTCTTGATGAGTACAGGACCAGCAGCTTTGTAGATTTTTACGGGCGTGGCATCTGTCCCTGGGGCTTTGCCACTGCATAGCTGGCTGACAGCTTTCGTGGCTTCGGCTACTACTGGTGGGTCATCCATGGCGCTGTTGGTATCAACCTGGGGAATCCTGTCTATTGCCTCATTGTTGAGGATGACTTCAAAGTGTTCAGTCCATCTCTGCAGGATCTGAGCCCTTTCTGTGATGTGAGCTCTACCATCTGTACTCAGGAGGGGGGACTTCCGAGAGTTTGAGGCCTGTAAAGAGTGTTGAGGGCTTCATAGAACCGTTTCAAGTCGTTTCTGTCAGCGTATCCCTGTATTTCATCTGCCTTGGCGCTCAGCCAGGCATCCGGCATTTTACACAGTTTATTCTGGACTGTCCTGCGAGCACTGGTAAAAGCATTTTTCTTGGCAGCTGATGATGGGTTGTTCTGACAGGCCCGATGAAGACGGTGCTTTTCAACAAGTAGAGTCTGTAAATCCTCATCATTCTCATCGAACCAATCATGCTGCTTGCGGTAGAGGGCCCGAGCATCATCAGTGCAGATTTATGGACAGCATCCCTGAAGCATACCCAGTTGTCCTCAGTGCTGCCTGCGAGGTGTAGGTTAGCAAGCTTAATTTCTATTTCTTCAGCCAATGCTGAAGCTATGCTGGGGTTCTTTAGCTTGGCCACATTGATTCTTTTCATAACCTTGCTTTCTTTGTCGCCTCTTGTGTCTGATGTGGAGCCTCACTTTGGAGACAATGAGCCTGTGATCTGTCCAGCAGTCAGCAGCAAACATGGCCTTGGTCACTCTGACATCCTGCCTGTCTTTTCTCCTGACAATGACATAGTCGATAAGATGCCAATGCTTAGAGCCGGGGGTGCATCCAAGAGGTCTTGTTACGGGTAGGCAGATGGAAGGTTGTATTGGTGATGAGGAGGTCATTTGCTGCACAGGTCTTCATTAAATGTGGGCCGTTACTGTTATACTTGCCCACACCATGCCTCCCAATGACTCCCTGCCAGATTGCAGAGTCACACCCTACTCTTACATTGAAATCACCAAGCAAGATCAGCTTGTCGGTACTGCTCACTGCTTTTAGTAGGACGTCTAGTTCTTCATAGAACTTGCCTTTCATCTCATCCGGGTTGTTCATTGTGGGGGCATAGGCGCTGATCAGGGTGGCTTGACTTCTGTTCTGTAGCGGAAGCTGTAATGTCATAAGTCGTTCGTTCACACCCTTGGGTAGACTATCAAGTTTCTGAACAAGGTGACTCCTGACGGTGAATCCAACTCCAGCATCACGATGCTCATCGCTGCCGCGACTGCTCCAGAAAAAAGTATATCCACCTCCAGTTTCAGTCAACTGACTACATTGGGAAGACGAGTTTCACTGAGGACTGCAGTGTCAATGTTGTATCTTGCAAGCTCTCTGGCAATTAAGGCTGTTCTTCTGTCTGCTGTAGGGTTGTCCAAAAGCGTGCGCACGTTCCAAGTGCCAATGCTGAGTGATGCCACCTTGTGTTTTGTTTGTTTGACCGCAAGCTGGGATCCCCGCCAGCCACGGTAAACTGGCCAGAGTGTAGTGAAGCAGGCAATGTTTAGGGCACCTTTTCTAGCCCCTTCCTCATTCCATGGAGGTGAGTAGTGCATTCCTGAAGAGGACTGCTCAGTCGCCCAGGTAGACACCGAGTTTCACTGCTGCATCGGTCAGCGGAAAACGACCATTAGACCTGAGCCGCCTGTGTGCAAGTCCGTGACTACAGCTCCCAGTGTATCCACACCTGCTGCTTTGTCACTCGCTCATCGCCACAGGACTTCAAGGGTTGAACAGGACACTGATGATGATGATGGTGTCGAGACTAGCGCTTGATTTGGATTAAAGTGAAGGAGAGTTGCGCAACGTTAGCCTCACTATCTCTTTCCAATTCCCATCTGGATCCAGTGGCAAGACAAGAGTCAAGACGGCTGAAGATAGGACTAGGTGCAGTGGATGACCAGGATATCTTCTGTGTCTCGTCCTGCTCTTCGCATTCCGTGATGCTTGCAAAGACTGCCTTCTTAACCGTTGGATCTTCCATTGGTCTCGTTCGCCGGAGTCTGTCTTCACGTGCTAGGAGAGATATCTCCCTATCTACCGTGGGCGGCACGGTAGCACCATAGTTAGCACTGCTGCTTCACAGCTCCGGGGTCCTGGGTTCGATTCTCGGCTCGGCTCACTGTCTGTGTGGAGTTTGCACATTCTCCTCATGTCTGCGTGGGTTTCCTCCGGGTACTTCTGTATCCTCCCACATACCAAAGATGTGCAGGTTGGGTTGATTGGCTATGCTAAGAAATTGTCCCTTAGTGTCCAGGGTAGCGGAGGTTAGAGGGATTAGTGGGTATAATATGTAGGGATTTGGGGGTAGGGCCTGGGTGGGATTGTGTTTGGTGCAGAATCGATGGGCCAAAGGACCTCTTTCTGCACTGTAGGGTTCTATGATTCTATGATCTCACCAACGGTTGAGACCCGTCGACTACCTGTCAGTGGCAGACTGGAGGACCCGAACTCCAGGCAAGCTTAGAGATCTTCTCCCGGCTTGACAACAACAGCCGCAGGTGCCCAATGGAGGAGCTTCCCCTACCTCCTATATCGGGAAATTCTAGTTTAGCTGGCTTGTCGCAGCTGTTGCCCGGGGTGTGGCTGCTTTCACATGCAGACAGCTACGGGGAGCCGCAGGTGAGAACTGAGTGCCAAGTGGAGACAAAGGGTGGATAAACCACCCTGAAAGGACGGAACATGTTCTCCCACCAAATGTATTACCCCTCCCTGACACCCCATACACACCCTTTTGCGCCTTTTATACTCTCTATGGATTGCCGTTAGCAGCCCATCCCCTTGTTTTTGTGGCTATGACTCATCTTTCATTCCCTCACTCTGCAGTATAAATATTTCCCACTTTCTATGCCTTTTAGTTTTGACAAAGGATCATCTGGACTCGAAATGTGAGCTTTTTTCTCTCCTTGCAGATGCTACCAGACCTGCCGAGATTTTCCAGCATTTTCACTTTTGGTTTAAGGTATCCAGTTCTTTTGCCTCTTTATCGAAGTGTCCTATGGCTCCATTTTGTTTTTCTGCCAGGAGAATTTTCCCGCCAAATGAGATTGACCCATAGCCTCCTCTCTCAGTTGCCGTAAGGTGCCTGCATTTGAGTCCCCTCAGTACCTGATTCCTGTGATGGTTGCTCCCTCGGCCTGCCATCAACTGCAGTCCGTGTCCCCTTGATGCCCCCTTCCCATGTCGTATTCAGTTCGCTACCAGGCAAGTTCTATCCTCCCCCTGAATGGACTGTGCAAAATGTAGTGACTGTAGTCAGAACCTTACCTATTCTTCATGGGGTAGCCACGCTGTGGTTCTTTTTCAGTGCAGTTCCTCCCCCTGCTCTGAAGTGATTGGCAATCACCCTGTCTTGTGGAAGGAAGACTGTGGGACTGGTATGGAAGAGGGAGACCAGCGACTGGCCTGGATATTGGGACTTGCAAGGGATAAACAGCCATTTGCTGGTTAACAAGCTGCTATTACTGAGGTGCCACGTAGATCAGTGGCATGGCCTCAACATGGAGGCTGCCTCTCAGTGGCAGATTGGAGGACCCGAACTCCAGGCAAGCTTAGAGATCTTCTCCTGGCTTGACAACAATGGCTGCAGGTGCCCAATGGAGAAGCTTCCCCTACCTCCTATATCGGGAAGTTGGGGCTCAGGAAAGGGGGATTGATAGGATTGAGACTTGGGAAAGGAGGGATTTCTGAGATTGGTACTCAGGGAACATAGGGTTGATGAGATTGAAATTCAGAGAGGTTGAGGTGGGAGATTGGCACTAGGGGAAGGGTGATTGGTGTTTGGGGGACAGAGTTGGTAAGATTGGAACTCGGTGAAGAAGTTAACAAGATTGAAAGGGAGAATTTGTTGGATGCTCTTTGGATTGGGAAAGGAGGGTGAATGAAGATCGGGTAACATATGTTTTGTGGTGTGACACCGAGCATTTCTGTCTGGAAGAAAAAATATGATAATTGTGAGTGGCACTCATAGGCAAATGTGAAACAGGAGGATGATGGTGAGCCACCTTATATGGTGAGCCTCCATTTTTTTCGACTCCTCTCTCAGGGCAACAAACTCCACAAACAACCCTGGCCCAACCCCTTGGCTGATCTGTCAACAATTCAGTCAGTGTCTTGCAGCATTTGCAGCCCAAGTTTGAACTTGCAACTTCAGAACTGCCAAAAGACACGTTTGCTGAAGCATTAATTTGTTTCTCACTCCACAGATGCTGTCAGACATGTGAGTATTGCTGCAATTTCTGTTTTTATTAAAGAACAGAAAGTTTCTTGCGCCGAGCAGCCCAAAAAACCCCCATTCTTGGAACCAAAGCGGGATGGGGTGGAGGGTGGGTAGAAGAGAGAGGCTGGAAGCAGAAACTTCGATTACATAAGTAATGAATATGTTAATGCTGGACCGGAGTGTCTGTAGTTTGAAGAAAGATTCTCCTTTCTTGGTGATTTTCCTAGAACTACAATTGGAATGAGACTGTGACATTGGTGTAGACAGAAAGAGAAAAAGGTGAATGATGAAGTTGTCCCTGTGGCCCGGATTTTAATATAAGTGTTGAAAGGACAGATGTGTTCGTGCCAAGATTAATGTAATGATAGATCTAACAATTTGACGATTTTTTTTGTTAATTTGCTTCAGCCAAACTGGGGAAAGAGAAAGTTATTACCAGCATGAGTACCTTTTGTTACAAAAGAAAATCCAGACTTATCTAAAAGCAAAAATAACTTTTCTTAAGCTCAAACAGCAGGCTCCACTGCAGCTTCTGTACTCTCTTTTGAGCAATTTATATCCCAGATGATATTTAGCACCAATTAGCTAAATTACCACAACAGTTGCATGAATCATGAAATAAATTTTGTATTTCTTTGTGACTGCAAATGGAAAATCTATGCGTTGATTTATGAGCAATGGCTATCTGGTGAAAGAATAGAGTGTTTGAGATGACAATGAAGTGCACTGTGGTGAGCAGTAGAAGTGCACAGGGAAATTGTGGAGATACATTTTCTAAAACTGCACCATTGTTTAAAAAGCTGAAATTTGTGTTTGCAGATGCTTGCCGCGTCAGTGATCTTATTCGGATGCATTGTAATCTTTTGTGAAATAACTGTGCCATCTATGCCAATTTCTCAGGGAGAATCTTTGGAGAACTGCATGTGAAAACTGTAGAAATAGTAGGGTAGAATTTCAACTGTGCAACAGAAACTGGAGGGAGCTGGCTCTGAGATTGAACTTTGGGCTTGAGTTTAATAATGTGGAGAGCTGTGGGAATACAGAGGCAGTTTGCCCAACATTGGGGGTCAGATTTGGACCTGCTGCATTACTGGCAAGCCCTGGATAGTGGGTGATGAAAAATGCAAGGGAACCTTGTGCAGCAAGTAGTGCTGTGTAGCCAAGAGTGCTGCTTTTTCCCTACTGTTTTGCTAGTGGCCTCCAGCAGCCTCTTTAGGATCACAGATTAAGCTGCAGTAGAATTTTAAAACTTATTGGAGCTTGTATGCCTAGTTTCCTGTGCATTTTGTTGCAGATACCTGAAACGCTTATCAGGAAAATGCCAGAATTGCTCATCAAGGAAGTGGTAACTGCTTTCAGTGGTTGCCATTTGAAAGATCAGTGTGGGGCTCTGAGTACAGTATGACCCGTTGCAGTGATGTAAGACCTGATCCACACCTAGGAGTCAGTGTAGCATTGGACAGAGCCATTTGTAGAAGCAAGCATAAAGCCAGCTCCTTGTTTGGACCTTTTGTGTATATAGTTTCTAGCAGTTATAAATTCCGTTGAACTGCTTAAGACTATGAATACCTTAATAAGACTACATCCAGCATCTTACTACAGTAAGATAAAGGCAAAATAGTGTAGATGCTCTAATCTGAAATGAAAACAGAAAATGCTGAGAAACTCAGCAGGGGTCTGACAACATCTGTGGAGAGAGAACAGAAATAATGTTTCAAGTCAGGATAACTCTTTGTTAGAACTCAGACAAAGATATATCCTGACTCGAAATGTTAGCTCTGTTCTCTGTCCACAAATGTTGTCAGACCTGCTGAGTTTCTTCAGCATTTTCTGCTATTGCACCTTACTATCATAACTGGGCACTTGCAAAATCATAATAGGCTTCAGAGAGTCAACCTAATCTTATGAAAGGGGAATGTTTTAAGAGCTTTTTGGAGATGTAATTAGCAGAGTATATAAAGAGGAATCGGTATGGGCTATTTTTGGATTTTCAAAACACATTTGATATGGTACCACACAAAAGGATGTTGAAGAAGCTAAGGGTGCTTGAGGTTGAGATTAATGCATTAGCGCAGATAAAAGGATTGGTTCAGAGACAAAAATAATAATAGGAATAAGAAGGCCATTTTTAGGTTAACAGGCTGCTATTACTGAGGTGTCACATGGATCAGTGGTACATCCTCAGCCTGAAGGGCTCCCAGTGGCAGACTGGGGGACCGGCACTGCAGGCAGGATTAGAGGCCCTCCCTGCCTGCCTTGGTTTGGCAGCAGGTTGCCCAGTGGAGGAGCTTCCCCCAGCACGGTGGATAGGCTGCTGAATATATTTTTTGACTTGATGTTAAAAAAGTTGGAGGGAAGATGCCTGTATTTCAGAGCGTCCTCTCTCTCACTTGCCTGCCATGGCAACCTGCTCAAGCTTTCAAGCTGTGGATTTCCTTTGGCCATCCATCTTGGAGAGTTCACTCTCGTACTTTAATTGGTCATCAGTTGGAAAATCATAAGCGTTTGTCCCACACAGTGTGGGCTCTGATTCACTTTTGAGTCTGACTGCAGCATGCCTTTAAGACCAAGAGGACAATAATAATAGGAGACATTAACTATCCCTATGTCAACTGAGATTCAAACAGTATAAGGGGCACTGAGGGTGAAAAATCCATGTCGTGTGCCCAGGAAATCTTTTTCAACAATTAGTGACAAACCCAACTTGAGGAGATGTAAATCTAGACTGAGTCTTGGGGAACAAAGAAAGGCAAATGGGTAAAGTGACAGTTGGTGACCATATCGGGGATAGTGATCACATTTGAGTTAGATTTAGCATTACCATGAAAAGTTCAGAGATGAGCAGGATTAAATTTTTTGAACTGGGGGAAGGCAAATTAGCAGGAATGAGAGGTGACTTGGCCGAGGTGGACTGGATAGCACTGCCAGGGGATAAATCAACGGAAAATCAGTGGGAAGCACTAGAAAGCAAAAACCTAAATGTACAAAGTAGACATAATCCCTCCAAAATTAGGCGTGGTACTGCTAACCTTAGACCCTTCTGATGGTCATAAGGAATATCGGGGAAGATCAAACAGAAAAATAAAGTGTATGATAGACACAAGAACTAAACATTGCAGATAGCCTACATGAGTATAGAAAGATCAAGAACAAAGTAAACAACAAAATTAAAGAGACGGTATGAAAATAGATGAGCAAGTAATATTAAAGAAAGCCCAAAGATGTTTTATCAATATTTTAATGCTAAAAGGTTAGTTAAGATAAAAGTGGGACCTATAAGAGGTGTATCTTGGGGTGGAGATGCAGGGAGTCATTATGCTGGCCGTAGGGGACCATATACGCTAGATAGCAAGATCCAGACCAGTCCCAGGGAGGCCAGCGATAGGCGTTATCTCCAGAGACAAAATAGGTGCCATTGTATGCTACCATGTCGTTTAATAGAACTGCGTCTAGTTGAAATGGAGCCCCCATAGTAGTCCAAAATGACTTGACTGTAGGGCAATGGACTTCAGGCCTTGGCTTTATCATATTAGTACTGGGACTGGTGACATTAAACTGCTGGTTGAAGTAGCTATGGCCAATGGAGTTGGTTCCGTTTCTTATCAGGCAGATGGATCCCCTTTGTTTACAACGAAGTGGAGTGGAGAGTCTGACCTATTTTAGTTGGGTTGGTAATGTTTCTTAAAAGTTGATAGAGTGCACCCCCCCTCCTTCATTGTATAGATATCACTGCTGATGTCAGTTAGCCAATTTCCTCCCATGTTCCAGGCCCCTTTTCTTATTCCGTCCTTAGTTCCATTTTGATACAAAATCCACTCTATCATTTTCTTGGTTTTGAGAGGAATAGGGAACCAAGGGATCCCCTCTTTGGCCTGTGGGTGGTATGTGTGAGCAGACCCAACACCTGCTTACATTAAACTTTACAGCATTCTCATAAGACATGTACAAAAAGGTGTTAAAATGAAATTGTCCATTAGTCAGTCCATCTTTCAGGCTTCCTTTCCATTGATCCGGTTGTCCTGGTGCCAGGAAAATAGCCAAAAGGCCGAAGAAGGTGAAGATAAACTTCATGATTTATTAGTGGATGTTGGTGTCCACCGTTTACAGTCACTCAGATGTATCCGGCAAGGTTGTCCTTGAACCTTGATTGCAGTTGGAGCCTGGAGGAGAACTTGGGACGCTCCTTTCCACTGTGGCCCAAGTTTGGGTCGATCCCAGTTCTTTATTAGTATGAGGTCTCCTATCTGTGGTCCAGGGAAGTAGTGCTGTGGTCAGAATCTTGATCTGGTGTCCATGGAGTTGATCCAAAGGCACACTGTACCCATGATGAAGAAACTTTAAAGACAATGTTAGCTGTTGGAAGTACTTTCTGCTTTTTGTCTCCCATAACATGTAAATCTATCTGGGTGGGCAGGCTTGTATTTGCATCCCAGAGTGTCCTGTTTGGTTTACCATAGGTTATCTCTGCAGCCGATAGTCCAGTGGTAGAATTGGGTTGTTATTCTCGTGGTAGGGGGCTAAGAGTAAGCCTTTTAACCAATTTAGACTGGTTCCAGATGTTAGCTTGGCTAGCTTAGCTTTAAAGGGCCCCATTAGCTCTTTCCACTATCCCTGCTGCCTGGAGGTGGTAGGCACAGTGGAACTGCTGCTGAATATGTAATATGTCACATAGTTCCTTATTAGTTTTCCCTACAAAGTGGGGGCCATTGTCTGAGCTAACCTGTTGGGGTACCCCGAATCTTAGTATTATTTCTGTCACTAAAACCTTTACTACTGTCGAGGCCTTGTTATTTATAGTTGGGAAAGCCTCTAACCATCTACTAAACACATCAACAATTACAAGACAATGCTTACAACGCTGCACACGTGGTAATTCATAGAACATAGAACATTACAGCGCAGAACAGGCCCTTTGGCCCACGATGTTGCGCCGACCAATTAAAAAGCAATGACCCTCTAACCTAAACCAATCCCTTTTCATCCATAAACCTATCCACGGATCTCTTAAACGCCCCCAAACTAGGCGCGTTTACAACTGCAGCAGGCAGGGCATTCCAATCCCTCACCACCCTCTGGGTAAAGAACCTACCTCTGACATCCGTCCTATAACTACCACCCCTTAATTTAAAGCTATGCCCCCTCGTGCTAGCTTTCTCCATCCGAGGAAAAAGGCTATCACTGTCCACCCTATCTAAACCTCTAATCATCTTACATGTTTCAATAAGGTCCCCTCTTAGCCGCCGCCTTTCTAACGAAAACAACCTCAAATCCCTCGGTCTCTCCTCTTAGGACCTCCCCTCCATACCAGGCAACATCCTGGTAAACCTCCTCTGCACCCTCTCCAATGCCTCCACATCCTTCCTATAATGTGGGGACCAGAACTGCACACAATACTCCAAGTGCGGCCGCACCAGAGTTTTGTACAGTTGCAACATGACGCTGCGGCTCCTAAATTCAATCCCCCTACCAATAAACGCCAAGACACCGTATGCCTTCTTAACAACCTTATCTACTTGATTCCCAACTTTCAGGGATCTATGTACACATACACCTAGATCCCTCTGCTCATCCACACTATTCAGAGTCCTACCGTTAGCCCTATACTCTACACATCTGTTATTCCTGCCAAAGTGAATTACCTCACACTTTTCCGCATTAAACTCCATCCGCCACCTCTCGGCCCAGCTCTGCAACTTGTCCAAGTCTCTCTGTAAACTATGACGCCCCTCCTCACTATCTACCACACCTCCGACTTTGGTGTCATCAGCAAATTTACTAATCCACCCAACTATACCCTCATCCAGATCATTTATAAAAATTACAAACAGCAGTGGCCCCAAAACAGATCCCTGAGGCACACCACTTGTAACCGAACTCCATGACGCATACTTACCATCAACCACCACCCTCTGTCTCCTATCTGCTAGCCAATTCCTGATCCAATTAACTAAATCACCCTCAATCCCATACACCTGCATTTTCTGCAGAAGCCTTCCATGGTGAACCTTACCAAACGCCTTACTAAAGTCCGTATATACCATGTCAACTGCCTTACCCCCATCCGCCTCTTTGGTCACTTTCTCAAAAAACTCAATAAGGTTAGTAAGGCACGACCTACCCTCCACAAAACCATGCTGACTATCTCCAATCAGTTCATTACTCTCTAAATAACTATAAATCCTATCCCTAATAATTTTTTCTAAAACCTTGCCCACAACAGAAGTAAGACTCACCGGTCTATAATTCCTGGGGAAGTCTCTGTTCCCCTTCTTAAACAATGGGACAACATTTGCTATCCTCCAATCTTCTGGCACTATACCTGTGACCAACGACGACCTGAAGATCAGAGCCAGAGGCTCTGCAATCGCCTCTCTTGCCTCCCAGAGAATCCTAGGGTAAATCCCGTCCGGCCCAGGGGACTTATCTATTTTCAAACCCTCAAGAATATCCAGCACATCCTCCTTATCAACTGCAATACTATCCAGTTTACAACCCTGTAACCCAGTGTTCTCCACAGCTACATTTATGTCTCGATAAAATCCAACTGAATACAATCAAATGGGCCACCCGGCAAGGGTGTTTTCCCTGATGAGCGTTTTATTCCTTGGCTAATATTATTTTGTTGGCTTTTTTTTTGTTTTTATTCCAATTCAATCAAATCAAGTCCAACTCAGAGTCTCAACATGTTGAGACATTCCCGATCCAAGCTGACAAGACAGGGCTCTCACCTCCTGTCTTGGGCTTGATCTACATGATCCAAGCTGATTGGAGTAGGCATAGCTCCTCCTCCAAGGCTTGATCTCATTTGCATCTCAGCCCAAAAGCCGAGATGCCGCTTTTAAAAATTGCCTCAAATGAAGCTAAAATGTCACCTAATGACTTCAACCAAGTGCGGCATGTCGATACTACAATGTTGGCATGTTAAACATGATGCTATGCGAGACTGAGCTGCCTCAGCTAGTCGGGGGTGCCACCAGGTACGAAGCAATATTCCATTCATTCCCTCCTTCCCAAGATGGGTGTCAGAGTATAGACAATCAAGCAATAAAGTCAGTAATGCATCTGGTATACAAACTTGGCCAGCTGGAGTAACTCAGAGGCCTGATAATGCAGAATGCGAACATCCATGTGTCTTCCAAAGATCTTTTTCAGAAGCAGGGGCGTCCCCCTGTAAGCGCTGAATAGTGGTTATATTTGGCTGCCCGGTGTGTTCAAAGAAGGCAAGTGATTTATCGTCTGCTTATTCATGGAGGGCACTGTGTTTGGGCTGTTGCAGTCTTTTTGGTGCATAGTCAGCCCTGGTATTACCACTGGTGTCAGTACTTTGGAACAACAATGGCGTGCCAGACATGTCAGGAGGTTTTTTATCCGGTTTTTTATCTTTCCTTTGTTTGGCTTGTCGCTCTAGCCATTTTTCTTGGTCTCGTCTCTCCCTTTCCAACCTCTGTTGTTCTGCTCTATCTCGTTTGTCCTTCTCATACTTCTCTCATTCTCACTTCAACATTTCCCAAGTTTTGGGTTTCCTTTCATCATCATATTCATTGATCCCTTTCCTATGTGCATTATCCTCCCTGCTGACCAGCTTTGATTTTTCGGTTATTTCCTTCCGACGTCTCCTACTTCACCTAATTCCCACCCTTTACTTTTTTTTTGAAAACAATTTAATAAATATTCCACAAGAACAAACAGGCTTTAACAATTCCTACTTGTTAAGGAAGGAATTCCTGTTTCGATTGATAACGCAACAACAACCATCCAGATTCGACAAGCAACCAGACCCCACAAACTCACTGAAATAGTTCAGTGAGAGAGACCAATGTTAATCTTACCTTGTGGGCCTGTCCGTATCACGTTACCGACACCCAGACGATCGCGTATTTAGTCCATCTCGGAGGACATCTGTATATGTTGGAATCCTGCTCTGCAGCGCCAGTTGTTAAGTTTGTTTCTCGCGAGACTCTTCCGTACTTGAAACAAAGGCAAACACCAACTGCTGTCTGATTCAAGAGTTCTTTGTTCTTCTTAAATATGCAAGGTGGCAAACCTTTGCTACGTAACTTCTACCCAGTGCTGGGAATCAGGTAGCAAAGGCACGCTGAATAATGGGACAGTCCCCCTTTATGTAGCTTTTACAATCCTTATGATCACATGTAATATAACTAATCACAAGACATCCTTTGTTCGAGTCAGGTTAACCATATCTAAAGTCGTAATATCGTTATGTTGAAAGAAAGAGAATTGTTAAAGGATAAATTTGTTAATCACATATGTCTTAAGCTTGTCATTTTGAAATCAACTCAAAAGTTCTTAGTTGCATGCGACGTTAACCCCTTAATATCTCACACAGGACTCGGTGTTGGGATGCACACTGTTCATGTTATATGTTAATGATTTGGATGTTAATGTAGGGGCATGATTGGGAAATTAAATTGGCTGAGTATTGGATAATGTAGTCTAGCTATAATCTCAAACGATACAGATGGGTTGGAAGAGTGGGGGGGAAAGTGGCAGATGGACTTTAACAATAAGAAGTGTGAGGTTATGCATTTAGAGAGGTCAAATAGTCATATTAAAAGGGGTAGATGAAATGAGAGATCTTGCGAACAAGTGCACAAGTCCCTAAAGGCAGCAATTGAAGTAGACAAGGTTGTAAAGAAGGCATGTGAAATGCTCTCTTTCATTGGCAGAGATATAGATTATATAAATAAGGATATAATGTTGGAATTGTATAAAACATTGGAGGCCAGAACTGGATTATTGTGTGCCAGCCCAAGGACACCCAGGTGCCCTTTCTAATCCCATAATCCTGCATCCGGCCCAGAGCCCTGTATCTAACAGTACTTAAGGTGCAGATCTCGGTACATTTTAAACATGGTTAGGGTTTCCGCCTCTACCACCAACTCGGGCAACGAATTTCAGACATCCACTACCCTCTGTGTAAAAAAACATCCTTACTCATGTCCCTTCTACACTTTCTGTCACTGAATCTATGGTTTTAGGGAAACAGTTTTATCCTGTCTACTCTATCTGTTCCCCTCATAATTTTATACACCTCAATCCAGTCACCCCTCCATCTTTGTTCCAAGAAAAGAAACCCCAACCTATCTAATCTTTCCTCATAGTTACACTTTTCCTGCACTGGCAGCATTCTTGTAAACCACCTCTGCATTCTCTCCAGTGCAATTACATCTTTCCTTTAAGGCGGTGACCAGAATCATCATGGGGGTTGCCATTGATCAAAAACTTAACTGGACCAGCCACATAAATAATGTGGCTACGAGAATAGGTTAGACACCAGCAATTCTGTGGTGACTATCTCACCTCCTGACTGCCCAAGTACTGTCCACCATCTACAAGGCACAAATCAGGAGTGAGATGGAATATTTTCCATTTGCCTGTATGAGTAAAGCTCCAGCAACACTCAAGAAACTGAACACCATTGAGAGCAAAGCAGCCTGCTTGATTGGCATCCTATTTACTGTTGTAAGCATTCAATCCTTCCACCACTGATACACAGCGGCAATAGTGTGTACTATCTATGAGATGTACTGCCACAACTCAGCAAGGATCCTTCAGTAGCACCTTCCAAGCCTACAAAGTGCAAAGCCAACGGATGCATGGGAACACCACTACATTCCAAGTCATCCTCCCAAGTTGCTTGCCATCTTGACTTGAAAATCTTTACCATTTCTTCTCTGTCACTGGGTCAAAATCCTGGCACTTCCTAACGGCACTATGGGTGTACCTACACTGCATTGATGGCAGTGATTCAAAAAGGCAGCTCAGCACCACCTCCTGAAGGGCAATTACAGATGAGCAATAAATTCTGGCCTAACCAGCAATACCCATATCCCATGCACAAATAAGACAACATTAACTGCACTGAAGAGTTTAAAATTAATGTATCATGAGTGATTGGGGGAAGTGGTAATGTTATTGGACTAGTTATCCTGAGGCCCAGGCTAAAGCTCTGGGGACAAGGGTGCAAATCCCACCATGGCATCTGGTGGAATTTAAATTCAATTAATTGGCTTAGTGGTTAGCACTGCTGCTGTCAGCACCAGTGACCCGGATTCAATTCAGGTTTTGGTTGACTGTCTGCGTAGAGTCAGCATATTCGCTCTATGGGGGTTTCCACTGGTTGCTCCAGTTTCGTCTCACAGTCCAGAAGTGCAGGTTAGGTTAATTGGCCACGCTGTGAGGTTACATGGATGGTGGGGGAAAGCACCCGGGTAAGGTACTCTGTCAGAGAGAGTTGGTGTACTTTCGTTGGGTCAAATGGCCTTCATCTGCACTGTAGGGACTCTCAGGATGATTTAAAATGGTGCGAAGTGTATTGTCGTCAGTATATGTTACCCAGACAGGTGGCTTGTGTTTTGTTTACATGTTACAATTCTTTTGATGAGAACTAATTTTTGCATGTTTTTCCTGAGAGGCAAGCACATAAAGATGAGCATACAGCAAAGATGCACCAAGGTGTACAAAGTAATATTTATTTCAGTAGATAAACTGGACCTGTGCTTAGAGAAGCTATATGTCGGGTCTGGATTTTAGTGGGTCAGACCAGTTCCAGTAGGCTTCACCTCTTAAAAATTAAGTTTCTTTGGGGATTGAAAATGACTTGACAAGTTTCGCAGGTGTATATCCTCTCTTGGAGAGGTTTGGCAGATTTGAGTGCGAGGTTATTTCTCCGTGTTACTGATGAAGATAGCTCTAATAAGGTTAGATGGAGGTTGAACGAAGAGCGTTGAAGTGTCAGTCTCTCCAGTCCCAAATGCCCGAAGCCATCACCAGTCTCAACAAGTGGAACTGTTTGTAAGAGCCTTACACTAGTGCCTAATTGGTGCCACACCTCGGTGAGGGACCACTTGCGTAATTACTGCTGCTTTAGCCAGAGCATGCACAGAACAAATGTTTTTATGACTATTTAAAGGATGTTTCTACAGATCCTAGTCCCTGTGCTGAGCAGAAATCAATGACATGAAATTAAATAATCGGAGCTGTTTTCACAGTAACTTAATTGCAGCATTAGTGTAAATTTACTTATGACACGAATAAATAAAAACTTTTAAAGAAAATAAATACTGACTTTCTTTATGATTATGTTTATATTTCTTTAAGGGGTAGTTAAAAAGGGTGGTTTTGAATGATAGAACAGGAACTGTCAAAACAAATAAAATTATTGACACTTCCTACTTTTCAAGGCTATTCAATTACATGTAACTAGCAATTGCGAAGCTGTGGTGGTGAAATAGTCTAGTAGACAGAAAATGATAGTTTAATAGACAGAAACTCTATTCCATGCATGACAATTATGCTTGAAATTGTGGTAGGTATGATGAGTTTACAATTTAAGACTTCTGTAGGAGAGAGGCGTCTCTCTCTGAACTAAAGGCTAGCTCGCTGAAGAAAGAAAAACAATGCCTGAGGATATATCAATGTATCTCACTTCTGCGTAGATTCTGTTGATATAGGTGGAGGCCCAGAAGCTGGCTGCCTTCACTGAGGAATGAAGCTAGGTATAGGAAAGACTTGACAATGACCATGAAAAGGTTTGCATTCATACAGCCATTTCGCAATCTTAGAACATCTTAAAAGTGCTTTCCAGCAAAAGAAGTATTTTGGAACTGTATTCACTGTTGCAATGGAAACACCGCAAATAAGTGGCATACAACAAGATCCTGTAAACAGCAGTGCAATTGTGATCATTTGTTTCAGTGATGTTGGATAGGGGATCAATATTGGGCCCTAGAGAGAACTCCCCTGCTTTTCAAAGTAGTACCATGGGCTCTTTGACATCCACCTCAAGGCAAATGGAGCATTGGTTTTGTGTCTTATTTGAAATATTGCACTTCTGCCTATGTGGATTCCCTATGTACTGCACTTAAGTATTACCCTTGACTTTCTGTTCAGATTTCTGAATGGGTCTAGAATCCATAATCTTCTAAATCAGAGGTGCAGGTGCTTCCTGTCTTGTGCCCCATCTCTGGCGCTCGCCTCCCCCATCTCTGGCGCTTGCCGCCCACCCCGATCTCTGGCACGATCCCCCCCCCCCCCCCCCCCCGATCTCTGGTGATCCTCCTCTCCCTGGCGTATCAGCACATTCTCCCATCAGACAGGGATTCTTAAACAGAGTAGTTCCTGCTGTGAAATAGGAAAGATGGCCTTTTAACTAGTGAAGAAGCAAAAATTGCATAAGTGCACAGGGTGAGAGTCTGATGTTGGTTACAATGGAGGATGAAACATTACAAAAGAATCATAAAAACAGTTTAAAAGAAAAGGAATGTTAAAAGAAATTGCCATGGGGTTTTGTACCTGAATACTCAGACCATTCGAAACAAAATGGATTAATTTTGTTTGATAGATGAAAAGGGGTATGATATAGTTGGCATTACAGAGATGAGGCTCCAAGGTGACCAAGGGTGGGAACTAAACATTGAGAACTGTTCTGTCTATTTTTCCTAAACAGTGAAAGGAAAAGGTGGGGGAGTTGCATTGCTTATTAAAGAAGATATTGATACAATATTGAGGAAATATATTAGCAAAAGCTATGTAGAATTTGTATGTGTTGAGTTAAGAAACACTATTGGACAAAAAACATTTGTGGAGATTGTATACAGATCACCAAACAGTAGTAGTAATGTTAGAATAGCACTAGACAGAAAATCAGATGCCTGTGATAACCATCATGATTATGGGTGACTTTAGTCTGCATGTAGATTGGGTGAGTAAAATTAGCCCCAGTACAATAGTGGAGGAATATCTGGAGTGTATACTGGATGGTTTTCTGGATCAATATGTTGAGGAACCAACAAGGGAACAGGCCATCTTGGACTGGGTATTGTACAATGAGAAAGGATTAGTTAGCAATTTAATTGTGAGAGAACCCTTGGGACGAGTGATCGTAATATGATCGAATGCTTTAATAAGGTAGACAGTGAAGCAACTGATTCTGAGATAAGGGTCTTGAATCTCAATAAAGGTAACTTCAATGGTATAAGTCTATAATGGACGGAGAAGCATTACTGAAGGGAAGAATAATGAACAGGCAATGGCAGGCATTCAAATAACAAATAGGTGAACTCCAAAAGTTATTTCTTCCTATTTGGTGCAAGAGTAGAAAGGGAACTGTGGTGAAACTATAACATACGAGAGCAATTAGATATAGTATTAGATTCAAAGAAGAAACATACAAATTGGCAAGAAAAAGCAATAGACCTGAGGATTGGGAGCAGTTTAAAATTAAGCAAAGGTGGACTAAGATTATTTTCCCTTTTTAATCAGAGTATGAAAGTATGCTGGTGAGGAACAAAAACAAATGTCAACCCCTTCCAGTCAGAAATGGGGAAATTCATAACAGGGAACAAAGAAACGGCTGAGGAACTAAATTTGTACTTTGCTTTTGCATTCATTGAGGAAGATATGAATAACGTACTGGAAGTTCTGAGAAACAAATCTTAGTGAGGAGCTAAAGGAATTCAGTATTAGTAGAGAAATGGTTTTGGGGAAATTAATGGGATTGAAGGCAAATAAATTTTCAGGGCCTGATAATCTTTATTCCAGAGTATAGTATACCCTAGAAATAGTGGATCCACTGGTGATCATTTTCCAAATTCTTTGGACTTTGGAATGGTTCCTACAGATTGGAGAGTAGCTAATGGCAGCCCACTATTTCAAAAGGAAAGAAGAGAACAAACTATAGACTAGTGAGCCTAACGCCGGCAGTAGGGAATTTGTTAGAGTCCATTATCAAGGATTTCATAGTGATATAATCAGACAAAATTAGCTTGGATTTACATAAAGGAAATCATGCTTGACAAATCCACCGGAATTCTTTGAGGATGTAGCTCATAGAGTTTACCAGGAAGAACTGGTGGATGTGGTTTATTTAAACTTTCAGAAGGCATTTGACAAAATCTCACGTAGCAGATTATGTAAAGTTAAAGCATATGGGTTTGCGGCTAGTGTCTTGAATGGTCAGAAAGCTGGTTAGCAGACAAAAAGCAAAGAGTTGGAATGAATGGGTCTTTTCTTGATTGGCAAGCAGTGATTAGTAGGGTATCACAGGGATCTGTGCACATTATATGTAAATAATTGGACGAGGGAACTGAATGTATTATCTCCAGATTTGGAAATGATACAAAGTTGGGTGGGAAAGTGAGCTTTGTGAGTGATGCAGAGATGCTTCAGCATGATTTGGACAGGCTGGATGAGTGGACGTATAGATGCAGTACAATGTGGATAACTAAATAGCAAAAATAGGAAGGCGTATTATTATTTGAATGGGTGTAAATTGAGAGAGCTGGATGCTTAGTGGCACCTTGTTGTCCTCGTGCTTCAGTTGCACACAAGTACAGCAGGCAGTAAAGAAGGCAAATGGTAAGTTAGCCTTCATAGGTGGTGTTAGGCTCACTGGTTGATAGTTCGCTCTCTTGTTCCTCCCTTTTGAATAGTGGACTTCCATTAGCTACTCTCCGATCTGTCAGAACTATTCCAAAGTCCAAAGAATTTGGAAAGTGACCACCAGAGCATAAGTGTATAGGGATAGAGATGTTTTACTGCAGTTGCATAGGGTGTTGATGAGGTCACACCTGGAGTATTGTGTGCAGTTTTGGTGTCCTTATCTGTGGAAGAATGGTCTTGCTATGGAGGGAATGCAGCAAAGGTTTACCAGGCTGATTCCTGGGATGGCAGGACTGTCATATGAGGCGAGACTAACACGGTTAGGATTATATTCATTGGAGTTAGAAGGGTGAGAGGGGATTTCATAAAAACTTATAAAATTCTAACAGAGGTAGACAAGGTACATTCAGAAAGAATGTTCCCGATGGTGGGGAAGTCCAGTACTAGGCATCATAGCTTGAGGAAATTCGGTAAACCTTTTAGGACTGAATTAAGGAGAAATTTCTTCAACCAAAGAGTGGTAAATCTGGAATTCGCTACCGCAGAAAGTGGTAGCGGGCCAAAATGTTGTGTGATTTCAAAAAAGAATTAGATATACCTCTTGGGGCTAAAGGGATCAAGGGATATGGGGTAAGGTGGGATCAGGGTGTTAAATTTGGTGATCAGCCATGATAATAATGAATGGTGGAGCAGGCTCGAAGGATTGAATGCATACTCGTAGAATCCCTAGAGTGTAAAAGGTCAGCTTCTATTTTCTTGTATGTTTCTATGTGGAACAGGCAAAGTTGGAAATGGAGTGGATAGTTGGAAAACATGAGAAACTGAGTGGAAGGAGGAATGATAGTGGTGCACAGATTTGCAGTGAGCAGAGATGCCTAGTCCTCATATGGGTGATAAGCAATTATGGAAGGATACATCTTTTCAAACTTATTCAGAGTTTTTAAATTTTTACTCCTGTTTGCTTGCTCTCAGAGTGGAGATGACTAAACCGTTTTGTCCACACATTTTAATTTGAGTTCCTCCTCTAAACATTCATGGATTCTTTCTGGAGAAGATATTTAAAGAACAAAATATGAATCTGGCAACCTTCCCCAAACATGATGCCCAGAAAGCATTAAAGAGACTACAGTCAGCTTATTTCAACTCCTTGACTAAGACCATCAGTTGCTAGGGGCTTTGAATTACAGGCGTGCTCTTAAGTCCCTCCCCGTACAAGAAATTTATTCATCGGAGGTGCACCTTGCTGACTGAGAGTCCAAGTAGAGGTGAGTTTATTTTGGCCAGTGTATTTACCAGATTCTGATCAAGTATGAATGGCATGCAATCAGACCCATTGGGTGGTTTTTGTTTACCAAATTCCAGGTAATGAGCAGAACAGAATGGGATTTGCTGTAGTTGCTAACTACTTTTTATGAAGGACCATATGTGTGCTATGATGTAATGGGAAGCAGTAGTCCATACCATATGTACAGAGATGAAATCCATGGCTTTTGGTGAATTGCATGATGGCAAAAGTTATATTAGTGTCGCTGCAATGCCACCAGTTTCCTTTTGCTATCCTCATTACTATAATCTCTGTTTCATGATACTCAATTGAATCTTCACTGTACTCTTTCTGGAAATATAATTTCCTTCTTGCGGCAAGGTGCCCATAACTATGCACAGCATTCCAGCTGTGGTTTATCCAAAATCTTTAAATTTCAAGATTATTTCCTTTTAAATTCAGTGTCACCCTGCAAAAAAAAATCCAATTTTTAGCAACTTTTTCTGTTACACCTTCACTTAAAATACCTGTGTTTTCCCACCTAGATCCTTCCAAAATTCTTACTTTTTGGAGTATTCTTATTTTCACTGTTTCTCTTCCCAGTATATATATCATTTCATTTTTCCAGCAACATCAGCCACCTGTTTACTCATTGGTGCAGCATGTTTGCATTCCCATGCAGTCTCCTGCATTTTCTCTTAGTTTTCAGTACCCCTAAATTGGTATTCCTTTTTTGTTTGGAGGAGTAAGTTGACATTCCCAGGGATGACTAGGTCAAGTTAGACACACTTATGGGTGCAGAATTGTTTGCCTGTGTCAGAAGTAATAGGAATACAGTAAGTCCTCATTTTAAGTTTTTTTTTGTTTGGTCTGTTTCCCCTGATTTAAGCTTAAGCGTCATTTTGCATTATCATGCTTGTCATCGCCATCCACTTTCATTGTGCATGTGTTTGTGTGTGCCTGTGTCATCACTGCTTGTCATCATTGGTATGGTGTGAAATTTTGCAATGCATGTTACTGCACGTTGGTTTCCTTCATGTCACGTTGGGTCCTGTGATCTGTCGGCACTATTGTTAAGGAAGTTGTTCGTACTGTAATATTCACAGCGACATCAATTCTTTTTTAAAACCGGAGGCTTCCGAAGTCAGATTATTTTTCAAATAAAATGTTAGATTTAAACTTGGTCTAAATTGTGGAATTTTGGAAAAGTAAGACTTGGAAATCACTTTTAAACATCAGCCAGATGGTGGTATACCTGTTGTTGAAAAGAAAGCAATAAAAGCCATCAAATTAGCAGTGAACTTGAATATTGTAAAATGTTCTGGGGCTGCGGAATGAACAGTCAATGTTGCTGAGTTGCTTAGGTTAGCCTCTATGTCAGTGAGAACAATTTGCAGCAATGCTGACAAAATCAATAGGACGTTTATAACATTGATGAGAGCAGATATTTTTGGAAACATCTGCCAGACAGAATGTACATTTCAAAAGTGAAGACAGTGTCAGGATCTGCATAATGGAAATGCTGCAGGAGATTTTTAGATTGAAGCCTTTAATGCTGCATCTGTCTGAGACACCACCGGCATTGAGGAGTTAATCCAAGAAACAGGTATGTGTTATTTTTCATTTGAATAAAAAAGCTCTTTAAAGAATAGTTCTTTCTGTACACCATCCATGCCTGGAGAGAATATTGTGCCAGATAAAATCTGTCCTTCAAAAAATTAACCCTCTTGGACAATTGCCTAGGTCATCTTGTCAGACTAGATGAATTGTCTGAAAATATGAAGGTGATTTTCCTGTCACCAATACATCTTCATCACTGCAGCTCATAGATCACGGTGTAATTGTAGCATTCAAGTCTTACTGATTATGCTATACGGTCTCCTAGCACAAAACAGCAATGGTGAGAATATGCTCTCAGCTAGGGAACTTTGGTGTGGCTGCAACATCCTCAAGGATATCAAGAATATGACTAATTCATAGGATGATTACATTGTTGTATCTGAAAGGTGTTTGACGGAAATTATGGTCGAGTGCATGAGTAGCTAAGAAGAATCTCACGATGCAGTCCTGATCTTCAACGTGAAATCATTGCCTTGGTGAGGAAGGCTGATAAAGTGGTTGAGGCTGATGTGGTGGAATTACTTGCATCCCACAGAGGGAAGTAGTCCAGTGAAGATTTAATATAGCTGGACAGTTAATAAGCTGAAGAGAAAGACAATGCTGAAAAAGCATCCCCTTGAGTTTTGTCAGAAAACAATTGTCAAGAGTTTTTCAGTTTATAAAATAGGCAATGAAAATCATCACAAAGGATGCCAAAGTGAACAAGGGTATCAATGCTTTAATTAACTACTACAGAGAGATCTTCCAGGAGAAACAAAAAACTGTCCTACTGTCTATGGACACATCGTTACAGGTTGTTGACAATGAACATAAGAACATAAGAAATAGGAGCAGGAGTAGGCCATCTAGCCCTTCGAGCCTGCCCCGCCATTCAATAAGATCATGGCTGATCTGTCGTGACTCAGTTCCATGTTCCCGCCCTCTCCCCATAACCCTTAATCCCCTCGCCTATCAAAAACCTATCAACCCGCGTCTTAAATATATTTAGCGAGGCAGCCTCCACCACTTCAACGGGCAGAGATTCACCACCCTTTGAGTGAAGAAGTTCCTCCTCAACTCTGTTCTAAACCGCCCCCCCTTTATCTTGAGGCTGTGTCCTCTAGTCCTACTGTCCTTTCTGAGCGGGAAGAGCCTCTCCACCTCTGTCCTATCCATCCCATTCATCATCTTATATGTCTCAATGAGATCTCCCCTCATTCTCCTAAACTCTAACGAGTACAAGCCTAGTTTATTCAGCCTCTCCTCATAGTTCAACCCCCTCAACTCCGGTATCAGCCTAGTAAACCTCCTCTGCACTCCCTCCAAGGCCAAAATATCCTTGCGTAAGTGCGGCGACCAAAACTGCACACAGTACTCCAGCTGCGGCCTCACCAGTGCCCTGTACAGTTGCAGCAAGACCTCCCTACTTTTATATTCAATCCCCCTCGCTATGAAGGCCAGCATCCCATTCGCCTTCCTGACCACCTGCTGCACCTGCAGGCTGGGTTTTTGCGACTCATGCACAAGGACCCTGAGGTCCCTCTGCACCGTCGCATGCTGCAGTTTTTCTCCACGTAAGTAATAGTCCTTCCTACCATTATTCCTACCAAAGTGGACAACTTCACACTTGCCAACATTAAATTCCATTTGCCAGTTCCTGGCCCATTCGCCCAGCCTATCTAGATCCTTCTGCAGACTTTCCACACCCTCCGCACAATGCTGTCCCAGCATCCCATTAACTTCACCAGGACCTGGCTATTTCATGCCACTTTCCATTCAAAATGGAAACCACTCCAACTTCAGTCATTGGGCTTCTCAGCAGAAGAGGATCAGGGTCTTGAAGCCAAAGGTCATGGCACCATGCAGGTAGCTCAAAGCACTACCAGCTGTGTTTTCAAAGGCTCTTCCAAATTCAGTGCTATGAAAAGCAGTGCAACAGCCAGCTCTTTCTCAAAGCCATTAAGCCCAGCATTGACGCTCTAAATCACTCACGATCACCTGATTTAGGAATGTTCTCAAAGCATCCCTGAAGAGATCAAACATTTTTCCAAATCATCGAGCTGGAGTCGAACCAAGTCTGAATCAGAGAGACTGTCCAAGAAGAGAGAGAGATCGGTGAATACTATCGTGTTTGAATTTATATGGGGTTTTGATTATTTTGAGAGATGTCTTATTTTGCAAGTTATTTCAGCTAGGAATGCATAGTGCTGCACAAGTGTGGTGAATAATTTCAACTTGTATATTTTTTTTTCACTGATGAGATTAACCTGATGGAACCTAAAAAAACACTCTAACCACCGTCCCTTGACATTCAGTGGCGTAACCATTACTGAATCCCCCACTGTCAACATCCTTGGGGTTGCCATTGACCAGAAACTCAACTGGACTCTCCACATACAGGGTAATAAGAGCAGGTCAGAGGCTAGGAATACTGTGGCGCGTAACTCAACTCCTCACTCCCCAAAGCCTATCTACCATCTACAAGGCACAAGTCTGGAATGTGATGGAATGCTTTCCACTTGTCTGGATGGGTGCAGCTCCAATAACACTTAAGAAGTTTGACACCATCCAGGACAAAGCAGTTCACTTGATTGGCATCATATCTACATTCAATCCCTCCACCACCAGTGCTGAATAGCAACAGTGTGTACTATCTACAAGATGTACTGCAGCAATTCACCAAAGTTCCTTAGACAGCACCTTCTAAACACACAACCACTTCCATCCAGAAGGGCAAGGACAGTAATGCAGATACATGGGAACACCACCACCTGCAGGTTTCCCTCCAAGCCACTCATCATCCTAACTTGGAAATACATCACCATTCCTTCGCAGTCGCTGGGTCAAAATCCCGAACTTCCCTCCCTAGTGGCATTGTGGGTCAATCCAGAGCGCATGGACTGCAGCGATTCAAGAAAGCTGCTTACCACAACCTTCCCAAGGGCAACTAGGGATGGGCAATAAATGCTGACCAGCCAGCAATGGCCATGTTCCATGAATGAATTTAAAAAAATCTTATCTTCAGTTATAATATTGATCCTGATGGGAACCTGTGATTAATATTAAGTTGTTTCACTTAAAGTTGTGATCTCAGGAATACAGCCACAACTGAAAATGAAGATTTGCTGTACTTAATCTTGGACTGGAAACAGCAGATTTCTGCTGTAGTTATGTTGTAGCTCAAAGAAAATGGGTATGGGAGGTGCCGTGCCTCAAAAGTCTCAGGCTTCAGGAGGGGTGAAGAACATGTTTCCTCAAAAGTTTTTAGCTGATTGCAACTGCTCCTACCTGCTCAGATTGAATGCCAAATGCATTCTTTCTTCTTTCTACCATTATTGATTGTGCTTTCAACTTGTAATCACTGGAATTCCCTTCATAAGTCTCCCTAGCTGTCTCTCTGCCTTTATGCTTAAAAATCACCTCTGATCAAGCTTTTTATTGCCTGACTTAATGGCTGGAATTCTCCAACCTCGCCTGTGGCTGGGATTTTCTGGTTCCACTGCAATGAATGGAGATTTGGTTGAGCACTAAATTCTCTGTTGTCGGCAGTGGCGGGGCGAACAAGACCAGAGAATCGCTTGTGACAAATTTTATCGGTACGTATGTCTGCAGATGACACCAAGATTGGTGGCATAGTGGACAGCGAAGAAACTTATCTTGGGTTGCAACAGGGTCTTGGTCAATTGGTCCAGTGGGCTGACGATTGGCAGATGGAATTTAATTTAGATAAATGCAAGGTGATACATTTTGATAGATCCATATGACTATAAGACATCAGAGCAGGATTATAGGCCACTTAGCCCATCGAGTCTATTCTGCCATTCAATCATGGCAGCTATTTTTCTCATCCGCATTCTCCTGTCTTTTCCCCATAACCCTGATTCCCTTATCAATCAAGATCAAACCAGGGCAGGACTTAATTAATGGTAGGGTGAATGGTAGAGCTCTAGAACAATGAGATCCAGGATACATGTTCATAGCTTGTTGAAAGTGGGGTCACAGGTGGATAGGGTGGTAAAGAAGGTATTTGGCATGCTTGGTTTCATCGATCAGAACATTGAATACAGGAGTTGGGACGTTTCACTGAAGTTGTTCAAGACGTTGGTAAGGCCACACTTGGAATACTGTGTACAGTTCTGGTCACCCATTATAAAAATGATATTATTAAACTAGATAGAGTGTAGAAAAGATTTACTAGGATGCTAATGGGACTTGATGATTTGAGTTATAAGGAGAGGCTGGATAGACTGTGGCTTTTTTCTCTGGAACTTAGGAAGCTGAGGGGTGATCTTACAGAAGTCTATAAAATAATGAGGGGCGTAGATCAGCTCGACCATCAATACCTTTTCCCAAAGGTAGGGGAGTCTAAAACTAGAGGGCATAGATTTGAGGTGAGAGGAGAGAGATACAAAAGGGTCTAGAGAGGCAATTTTTTCACACAGAGGAACAAGCTGCCAGAGGCAGTAGTAGAGGCTGGTACAATTTTGTCTTTTAAAAAGCATTTAGACAATTCCATGAGTAAGATGGCTATCGAGGGAAATGGGCCAAACGTGGGCAATTGGGACTAGCTTAGTCATTAAAAAAAAAGAAGGGTGGCATGGACAAGTTAGGCCAAAGGGCCTGTTTCCATGCTGTAAACCTCTTATGTTTATGTCTATGTCTCTAATTCTCTGCTGAACGCCTTTGAACATTTTATTATGTGAAGGGTGCTAGATAAAAGTGTCATTATAGCCACCACTGTTTTATAGGAAATTGCAAGCTGTTGCATTAAAAATCTATTTCTGTGAAATATCACCATTTTGATATATTTTTGTCATTTAACTGGAAGGAACGAGTTGGATACGAGGATGACAGTATTTTCTATCTCTGTTCACATGGCTGTGTTAGATGGATACTCCATCAAGTAGCATCTGGCAGACATTTGTTCGTTCGCAAGTACTTAATAGCAATGCAGATCACGTTGAAATAAATAATTAGGCCTCCTTTCTATAACATCATCAAGGCAAATGTTGATGTGTTTTACTGATTCTTCTCCCTCCATAACGGAAAGGTTTTCCCATATTTCTTGGCCCATTATATAAAAATATGAAAATGACAAAGCTGTAAAAATGAGCAACTGTTACATTTGTTGCCTAATAGTGTGAATATGGGATTGATAAATCTACAATGATTTTCCCTCTGCTAAATTCATAACTCTGCACTTTTCCATTAGGGAGTTGGATTAATAAATTCAGGAGACATTCTAATCCTCATACTATGTTTGTTATGAAACCCAAACAAAATAAGCTGAAGTGCCTGGGCATCCTAACTGCCTGTTAAGTTTGTCCTCAGGACAATTTGCCTGACAACCAGTCTTGGATAAAGGAACGAAGGAAGCCATTTGACTCATAGTGCCTCTTTGGTAGAATTATCCAACTATCCCCAGCATCTGCTCTTGTCCCATCACTCTGTAAAAACCTTTTCCTTCAACTAATTATTCAATTCAACATTGGAAGTGACCAGTATATTTGCCTGCCCAAACTACTCTCGCTGTTAAATATAGGATGCTGATCCTGACATCAGTTTGAAGCTTGCCTAATATCAGTCTACAGATGTCAGATTCCTGCTACCTAGACTGGTTCCCCATAGAACCAGATGTAGACAGATCGTATACATTGGTGTACAGAGCATGGAGCTGGTTTGAGTATTGCTTCAAGAGGACATTTAAATCTTTTCCACTCACCAGCTTCTGGCCAAGAACCCTATCGGAGCTAGCTTCTTGTCAAACTATGTTGTTATGAACCCTGTAGAGAAAGCTAATTTTTAAAAAAAATTTTTAAAGTCCTCCTCGGCAAATGGAGATCACAACTTCATAAGGTGAACACAATGTAAATCAAATGTTACTTTTAAACAACTAATATACCCAGCTAAGTAAAGTGTATCTGTATTTAGATTGCATTAATTTATTAATGCAAACTAAATATACCTTACAACTAATTTTTCTGTGCACTGCACTTGTGACAGAGATGTAGCAATATGAAATGAAGTTCCTACTCACTCAATTTTCCAACAGGCTCACTTCTCCCTGCCTTGCCAGGACCAATCTTCCAGCGTTCTTTGAAAAATAATTCCATTCTTCTAAATATTCTGGAGCTAACTTTTACTAGCAAGGCCCACCTTAGTATTCCATGTTCCTTAAATCTCTAAATGTCCAGTTAGTTCTGCTCCTTTCTTTTCAAAGTGAAAACCAATTTTTACAAGCATTCTGATTGCTTGTTATCGGAATGCTTGTTAATTTGTTAACACAAAACAGTTCACTCTGTTCTTCACCACAGTATTTCTCTTTCTTCTCCCTGTCTCCAAAAAGCAGCTGTCCCTTTTGCTGTATTAAAGTGTGAAATCTTCCAATTGGTTTTGGTTTGAATTTCTTCAGTCGTGACCAGATGCCATGGGTAAAGTTTAAATATGACACTTAATGTTTAAAGTGTATTTATTAGTGTCACAAGTAGGGCTTACATTAACACTGCAATGACGGTAATGTGAAAATCCCCTAGCCGCCATACTCCGGCACCTGTTTGGGTACACTGAGGGAGAATTTAGCATGGCCAATGCACCTAACTAGCATGTCTTTTGGACTGTGGGAGGAAACTGAAGCACCCAGAGGAAATCCACGTGGACACAGGGAGAATGTACAAACTCCACACAGACAGTGATCCAGGCTGGGAATCAAACCCGGTCCCTGGTGCTGAGGCAGCAGTGCTAATCACTGTGCTGTCCTATCCCCCTATCAGGATCATTCTGCTTCACAAATTAAGGGAGACGTTTTAAAACATAACCTTCTTGTTTACTTCCAAGTAGTTAGCACTGCTGCCTTATAGCACCAGGGACACAAGTTCAATTCTGGCCTCGGGTAGCTGTCTGTGTGGAGTTTGCACATTCTCCCCATGTCTGCGTGGTTTTGAACTGGGATCATCTGATTGAGTAGGTTAATATAGTTAAAGCACATCAGCATCTGGGCCAGAATTGAGTTAGATTTTCCCCCCAGTGTGAAGTGAAAAATCTTGCCGGAGTAAGTGACGCCTTCCGCTAATAAGTAATTAAATGCAGCTTCGTTGGATTGGGATGGAAAATTTTATCAGATTGTGAGGAGATCTCTCTTTGGGAAGACACTTTGTGCAAAGGAGGAATGTTTTAATCAAAAATAGAATCAGGTTAATAGGATCAGGATTGCCACATTTTGAGATTTCTGAATTAAGTGTAGACTTTAAAGAAACAGCTGAAAAATTCAAAGAAACTCTCCTGTGTTCATGATAGAAATAGAGAATGTTGATCATTTCAGTCAATGCAGAGCTAATTTTGGGGCAAAATTTAGTTTTTTGGAAAGTTGAAGAGATCAGCTGCTGAACATCCTCAATTGTGGCATTTGTTTCAGACAAATCTAGGTTAAGCTTCCAACTGATAGTGAAGCGTCACAACTCTCACCTTCATCTCTTGCATTTAGTCTTACATCTATGTTCCCTTGTTCTGCATTGCTCGATCATTAGAACCTACCTACCGTGTCCCATCCCTGAATAATTCTAAACAACTTGCCCTTTAATCTCTTCTGTTATAATGAAAATATCTCCAGTTTTTCAAATCTTTCTTTGAAATTGTATTTCCTCATATCAGGCAGCATTCTGTAACCCCTTAGATAAAGGCAAAATAGTGCGGATGCTAGAATCTGAAACAAAAACAGAAAATGCCGGATCTTTGGGGAGAGAGCAGAGCCAATGTTTCGAGTCTAGATGACCCCTCTGTTGCCTCAACATCCTTCCTGTTGGGAGTCCAAAACTACATGCAATTGACTTACCTAAGTTTAAATAAACACACTCTTGCATTTTGACTTTATATTTTTATTTCTTGCCATAAAATGTATTTCATAAGTTTTCTTTATCCATTGTGTTTTTGATGTCATGTGTTTCCAACTCTCTGCCTTTCCATGCCACCCCCACTTTTCCCCCTTTCACCTTTTGCACTGAAATGTATCGCCTTCCATTTTACATTCATTGAATTCCATTGTATGCACATGTTGCCCTTTTCCCTTGTGGACTCTTTTGATCTTCAGAATTATTTTGTGTCCTTTATTTTAATATCATGTGCAAATTTAGGCACCATTCCCTATTGTAGGAACTACATACGACATTGAAAGTGTATTGTTTTAAAGGTGCACGTTTTTCCATATTTGAGCTTTATTTGTTTTTGCAAGCTCTATTCTAATAAGTGGGTTTAAAAGCTTCACTCACAGCTATTCTTCCAGATAGGAATTTTCAAAATGACAGGTGGGGATGAGGCCTATTGCAGGAAGGCTCCTGCAATTTCTTCATAGATTTAGAGACTGATTTCCCATGTGTTTTGACAATTAATGCACCGCAAGATGCGAGACAAAATCATTAGACCTAAAATGATAAATGCTTCAGCAGGACCAGTAGAAACTCATGAAAAGTAAATTTACAGCAGATATCAGGAACATAAATACTTGGAATAATCTATCCTGCAGATTAAACAGAACCAGATAATGTAATTACCGCTGTCATCATAACATCCAATTGGACAAGTAATGTGCTGGAAAGATAAGCATTGATGAAGCAAAATGGTATATTTTATTTCTCACTTTTCTTTTGGTGTTGTTAATTTTGTTCAGTGGGGATGAATTAAACTTGATGCCTGAGATAAGAAAGGCCAGTGTGTGACCATCTCTGCTTCCCTAGTGTGGTGATTGTCCCTTTAAAGATCAGTCTGCAGAGTAAGAGTCATATGACCAAGGGAACTTATCAGGGAGCAGAGTGGGGATCACCCTGCCTGCAAGCTATTATATAGCTTTACCTAGAAATAAATGAGTTGTGTTTTCCCTCAACTGCTGAACAAGTATCTTTACACTCAGTCACATCAATTATCCTTTTGTTTTGATTTCCTCAGTGATCTGCTGGTGAATTATGATTTGCAGTCTCCGCCAACCTCACCGCAGGCAACACGAACAGATGTATCTGACAAGAATCATTCGAAAGGTTCGAAAGCTCGCGCTAAGATGAAGCAGGAGATGAAATTTATGGACAGCTTTCTATCTCGGAGCCCTTCCTCCACACCCATGAGACCATCAGGAATGTCTATGAAGAAACAATGCCACGAGGAACAGAATAACATGTGCTCAAACTCGATTACTGCTGCACCCAATTGCTTGGCACACCAGATGCAGGGGGGAGCTGATGCTACTGAGCAACCTTCAACTTCTGGGTTAAAGGAAATTGTGAAAGGTTGCGTGATTTTTTAAAAAGTCTTTGATATAAATTGTAGAAATTTAAAACAGTTCAGTTAACATTACCCAATTTCCAGTAAATGTAATTCATCACCATGTTTCTACAATTACTTCAAGTAGTAAAATAAGAGTTTCAATTTTATGGGAAGACTAGAGAAGCTTGTTTTCCTTAGAGCAGAGAACATTAGGGGAGATTTAAGAGAGGTGCTCAAAGTTTTCAAGAGATAAATAGCTTTTTTGTGGATGGTGACATACTGGCATTGTCACTGGTCTAATAATCAAAGGTCCAGGCTAATTCTCTGGGGACATTGCTTCAAATCCCATTGCGGCAGCTGGTGAAATTTAAATTCAGTTGACAAATCTGGAATTATAAAGCTAGTCTCAGTGATGGTAATCGTGACAACGATCATCATTATTAAAATCCTATCTGGTTCACTAATACCCTTTAGGGAAGGGAATCTGCCATCCTTACGTTGTCTGACCTACATGTGACTTCAGACCCACAGCAATGTGGCTGACCTTTAATTGCCCTCTGAAATAGCAAGCCACTCAGTTCAAGGGCAATTAGGGACGGGCAGCAAATGCTGGACCTGCCAGTGACACCAAATCCTGTGAAAGAACAGATCAAATAAAGAAAAGCCGTTTCCATTGTCAGTAGATTCAGTAACCAGAGGAGACAGGTTCAAGCTCATTGGCAACCAACGAGGGGAGAAATTAGAATGCGCTTATATAGCTAATTATTATGATCTGGAATGCACTGCCTGAAAGGATAGCGGAAAAATATTTAGTAATAACTTCAAAAAGGAATTGGCTATACACTGGAAAAGGGAAATAATTACAGGGCTATGTGGAGTGAGCAGAAAAATGGGACTAATTGGATAGCTGTTTCCATGAGTTGACACAGGGAGGATGGACTGTGTGATTCATAAATCACCATTGAGTTGCAGCTTTGTTTCCTTGGTTCCTTAGTGGATAAATGAACCACATAGAGTGGAATTGAGCTGTACAAACAAGGAAAGTCCAAGGTGCAATCCCAAATCAGTACTGAGTCACCTACTGTCAGCTAGGCAATGGGGACACTCAAACTAACGTATGTATTCTCAGACCAAGGATGGAAACATTTCCCAGGGCTGCTGTTCCAGCGTACTGCTTGTTGACAACTGCCAGGAAATGTAGGTATGTGGATAGGTAGATATTAGTTAAAGTACAGCTCAGTTACGGTGGATTAGCCTTTTAATACAATAGCATAATAACATTCAGTGACCAGTCTTACTTTACGATTGTAACTGGCATTGAGTTACACAAGGCCCTTGGTACCACTGGCGTCAAAACCTTTTGAATTATACCCAGGATGACTGATCACATTCAGGAAAGGAGAGTTCAATAATAAACATACAGAAAAACATGTTTCTATTGAAATTGAAGCATTTTTCAAGTTGCATGTTGTTCTAAGTAGATTCATTAAGGGGAAGGGCTACGATCTGGCTATCAAGGGTGTGTCTCCCAGTCCTCAGACTTTGGGGAGATGGTTGGCATCTTAGTGAAAGAAGGGAAGGATTTGTATTTACATTGCACTTTTAACGACCCTAAAATGTGCAAAATGTTGTACAGGCAATAATTACTTTTTCAGTGCAGCATAGGCTTGTTCTCCAATGCATGCAACACCTTCGGCCTTACGATCAGCATAAAGAAAACTGAAGGATCAACCTGCTTTAGGGAAATCCTATCTTGAGCCCAAGGACCAGAATCTGTTGGATCGGTTCATTTATCTTGGCAGCCTGCTGTCTCAAGCTGGCTGTGTTGACAACAAAACATATTCAAGAGTTGCCAGAACAAGTGTCGCCTTCGGCAGACTTCAAACGTCTGTGTAGCAATGAAAAAGAATAAGTCTGCCCATCAAACTGAAAGTTTGTGATGCAAATGTCTTGCTCATTCTACTCTATGCATGTGAGACTTGACTTCATACCAACATTATGCCTAGAAGCTCATTCACCTTCACTCAAGCTGCCTTGGAAGTTTCTGATGATCAGTTGGCCGGACAAAATATCAGACACCGCGGTGCTCACCTCATCTGGTTTGTCAAGCATCCACACCATATTGAGATAGTCATAAGTGTGATGGTACTGAAACTTTAAGAAATTTTTTTTTTCTACATCATGTTTTCTGCAGTTGTAAACAGGCCTTTTAGGCTTCAGCTTTTTTTTATTATGGCACTGGCTTGTCCAGATATGTCCTTTTATTGCTGCTTAAACGAGTGTTTGTTTATTTTTACTGTGGGATCTTTTATGACTCTGCATTGTTAGGAGAAAAGCTGGTTGGCAGATCAGGTGACAGGAGCTCTCCTGATTTCAGAGCTGAGCTGCAGAGTTGGGTTTTAAAAGGAACAGCAAGTTGAAAAGAAGTGTTTCTCTCTCTGGTTTGGGAAATTCTGCAGGTTAGCTGAAAGTCTTTCTGGAGTAGAAAGAGTAGTCTGTGGTTGATGGCTTGACCAGAGTCCACCTGTGGTTCTGGGAAACTGTTCTGACTTCAAACTGTTCTGGGTGTGTCAAGACGGCTACTAGAACTTACAAGACTGAGAGTTTTCAATTCTCCAACCAAGGGACTCAGTTTTAGTGTCAAGTGAGCATTAGACTTTGCTGTGTTGAACTTGTTTAAAGGATTTTGTTTATGGGATTGGGTTTGATTGGAACATCTTACATTTGTTAAGGGTTATACATTATCATGATTGTTTTGTTTTTTGTTTATAATTGATAAAAGTTATTGCTAATTTTCTTTCCATACATGTTAATTATATTCTTAAACGTGGTTTGATAAAAGCTCCCTAGTGGGTCATTTGAATCATACCTGAAGTAAAAGATCATGCTTATCCTAGCCAAATTCTAGATGCAAAACTTATGATCCAAACGGGCTCATAAAATACTTTGGAGTTTCTTACCTGAACTATAACAATAGCCAAGTTATGGCTAAGTCTTCTAGTTAGAATGCCTGATACCTGCTTACCAAAGCAAATCTTCAGTGGAGAGCTTGAGTCAGGGGTGTTCTTTCCTAATGGCCAATGGAAGTGTTGCAAGCATACTTGAAGGTTTTGCTGAGGAGTTTTGATATTGACTTTGAACCCAAGGAGAAGTTCATCCAGGATTGCTATACCTCATGCAACCAAGAAGAAAATGTGGTGTGATCTGCTTTGGATGAAAGCACATAACAGAGGCAGAGAGAAAATACAAGGAGAAGAAGCCCCTGAGCTAGGAACTTGTCCAAAACTCAATCACCTGCAGTAAGCTGTCCCGTTTGTGGCAGCACTTTGTGGGTATAGATCTGCCATAGCAGTCAGCTACATACCTATTGAGACCTTACTAAACACCCCAGATGATAAAAGTGGCCATCTTTGCCTCAAAGGACGAATCAGGAAGGAATTACTTTTGAATGTAATCACTGTTGTAGTGCAGAAAATTCAGATGTTGAACATTTTGTGGATGAAGTGGCACCAATCAGTTTGGACCATTTCTTGGATAGTTGTGCAATTACGCAATTGTCCCATAAGGACCAGAGCACACACTTGGGCAGGGGCAGACAAATACAAAAGAGGACTCCCACTCCCCATTCTATCTGCTGAAAAGATTACCAACCAACTCAACTCCACTCCAAACAAGAAAGGTGAACATCCCTGCTCATCTCTCCCGATCTTGAACATCTAACTATTCTCCCTATCTACTGTGCGTGGTAACATTACAGTGTGAGCAAAATGTACAACAGCCATACTATATTAAAATCACTGTAGTTTTGAGAGGGCCGAAGAATCTATTGCATTGTATAACCTTTTTTCTTTCTTTTGTCATGCAGTGAATTGTCCAGTCTGTATGGTTGCTATTCCTGAAAATAATATTAACAGGCATCTCGACAGCTGCTTAACGCGAGAAGATAAGCAAGGAAGTCTCCGGAGGTACAGTGCAATATCCAACCCATTAATTATTGCTGAGACAGATTATCTTGTGCAATATTGCAAGCTTCAATCTGGTGAGCTAATCTTTATCCTCGTCAAAAGAGAAAAAAATTCCTTAAGTCAAAAGCTAATGGATAATACGACCTTGGAGTGTGAAGGGCAACAAGCAGGTGCACGATGTGGTGCAACTCATAATATTTCTTTTTCCAAACAGCTTTGGGGTAAACTTTGTGTCAAAATGAGGAGTACTAACCATAGGAATTGGATTTCTTTCTGTTTCGTTCATTTGTCAGCATCAAGCACACCCAATTCCTTTGTAGTTAATGTTGTCTCCAGAGTAAATCTCCTTTTCTGCTGCATTATCAGAAAGGCAGCCCACTGCACCTGAGAGATGTTTTCCATCTCTCATAATAGCCTACCCTCTGATCCTGGTTGGATTGCAAATTATGCCAGATATCAGACTGTTAAGTTTTTTGTGAACTCAATTGAATTTATCCAAATTATTTTTATACTGGACTTCCATATTTTAGGTAGAGGAAGCTTTCCTTCCAAGACTGTGGGCTAACTTAAAACCCAGGTACAAAATGTAATGTGGCAATATTTGATATACATCATTTCCCAGTTATCTTTTAGCTGTAAGCTTGAAAGAATTGACAAGATTGCTACTGCTAGATTTGTTTCACTGTCATTGTTATCTGGAAATACGCAGGTGGTTAGTCAGTATCTAAAGGTTAATGGTGCTTTTCATGTTTGTACCTTTCATTGGAACTGAAGACAAAGATAAAAAGGCACGATAATAAAACTGGGGAAAAATACATTTTTTGTTTTAATGTTTGCATCATCATTTTCTATACGAGTTTTCAAGCCAGAGGCTGCTCTGCTAAAACAAGTACAGAAATGCAGCGTTGTATGTGCATGATGTATACAAATCTTGCAAGTTCAATTACATACAGGGCATGTACTGAAGTAGCAGTGACTTTATCTGTCAGTAATGTACTCCAACTATAAAAGCCTATATTCAATATAGTGAATATGTTCTTAGACCTGTAATCCAAAGAAGTTGTGTTCATTCATCACCGTGGCAATTAGAGCAATTCTGAACTCAGTTTGAAGAAAATAAGGATAAGTAACCTGGATTTTTGATTATGATCTCAGTAGAAACCAGTAACTTTTTAAGTAGATAGAAAAAAACAAAATTCCGGTTGTTTCCTAAGCGAATGAAACCATAAGGTTCCACGGTTAAGCAGAATTATTTCTATCCAAGAGTCAACAAAGTAAATATTAAATGCTTTCTATCCTGTACCTAACATGAGGTAAACATTAATTTACAGACAAATTATCATTGAATATAAATGTTAATTTGCACCTTAAACACTGATAGTTCTTACGAATTGGCTCAACAGTCCACTCAGACTTTAATGGTTACAGCGTGTCACAAAGCCCATCAACCTCTGTCATCCTCACAAGGAATTTAAGCTTCTCTCCTTCGAGGAGCTAGTCTGACCCTCTGCTAACAGCAGCATATTGTCAAAGTGAGTTCCATGGGCATGCAGGCTTGACGGGCTGAATGGCCTCTTTCTGCACTGTAAGGATTCTATGATTCTAAATAGAACTGTCATCAACTTCCAGTGGTAGACACAAAAGAAATATTTATACTTTTGTGCAGAGGGAGCGTACGGCTCTGAGGCCAATGCTGTGTGCAATTAGCATCTCACTTAATTTGCCCTTGCTTTATGTGCATGTCACTTCTGTCACACCAGTGGGGGGAAAAACAATGCCAATGAAATTAGATGAATATGGCAACCTTCCCTGTGGGCAACAGTCAACAAAATGTCTTGTGGAATGCATTCAGAGCACAGATAGACCGCATGTGGTCCCGTGGGCTGTAGAATGCCCACCACTGGGATAGACCCACCAAACGTATCTTCCTAGAACAGAAACAGTTGCAGCTTATTCTCAGCGTCTGTATCTGGACCATCACCATCAGTCACCTTCATCTTGTACTGCATCACTGGACTCAACACCTTCTACTGCTGCTTGGACTGACCTGTGTCCTTTTATCTTTTAATAAGGCTTGCATCATTCCACAAGGTTTAGTTTCAATTTCCTAGCCTCCATTGGCTTCTGACTTCCTAAGACTGGGAAGTTCAATTTCATTTCAGCGTTTACCTTTCCTGCTTCCCATTCAATTTCATTTTGAGTTTAATTTCTGTTTTTGAGGCAGGATCTTCCTCAAAATATATAAACTAAATTAAAAATCTAGATTCCTTCACATTTGTTAAGACCCAGGCCAGAAACTTCACGGTGTTTTGTGAAGTTAGCTTAGACCCTACATTTTACATTTGATTTTGGCATTGGTGAGCATATTAAGTTGATCTTTCTCTGCACCCCAGGTATGACTGTAATACCACATTGTGCACCCTCTCCTTTCCTTCTCCCTTATGTACTCTATGAACAGTATGCTTTCTCTGAATAGTGCACAAGAAACAATACAATAAAAGCTTCCTAGTGGGTTACTTGAGTAATACATGGAGTGAAACACCTGATGATTTGATTTATTATTGTTGAATGTGTTGGTGTACAACTATATACAAAGTTTATTTAAGAATTCAGTTAGAATATAACAAAAAGAATTTGCATAACTTTTACCAATTTCAAGACTTAAACATGACACAGTACAATCCTAACAGTTAATTATCTCAGTTGTTCTAATTTAATGCAATATCCCACAGACATGCACCCTTCTTCAGCATTAGCACAAAAACAAGTATGCTCACGTGGTACCAGATTTCAGCTTTTCAACACTTTTGAGCAGAGATCCTGACTGCAATTTTCAGGGAAGGATACATCCTCAAAATTTCAGAGAGGTAAACTTAGTCTCTGATAGCTCCCAGTTTCCAGACATCAGTGAGGGGAAAAGAGAGAACCTAGTCTCTCTCTCTCTAAACTGAAAAGCAGCATCTAAAATAGCAATGTTTAGACAACAAAAACTCCAATTGAAGGGAGGAGGAAAACACTGTTGTCTCCCTCAACTCCAAGCAGCTTCTGAAAAGCAAAACTAAAACTGGACTTCTCTGTGAAAACGTAGCAGTCCCTAGTCAAATGACCTGACTTGTCAATCACCCCCAATTCAAGCTCTAATTTGCTATGCCGGGGGACAATAAAACAACAGAACACTGCATTATTTCAGATTAAAACAAACATGACGTCAATTATACTGCTTTAGTATCAATAAAGGACACTGGCTGCAGACAGCACAGCTCCGACCAAATCCCAGGGGCTGCTAAAATACCCTGCAGAGAAATATGATTAAAATACATTTCTTATAGGCACAGTATTGTCACATTAAATAAAGTGCAAATGGTCTACCAATATCCTTTAAGGAAGGAAAGATACCTTATCCAGCTTCACATTTCTGTTATCCCATTAACAAATATTGTTAACTGCCTCCTGAAGCGATCTAGCCAAGCAATTCAGTTTTATGAGGGAAAGTTGAGACAATGCAGGGGGGAGGGCTGATGCAAAATCCTGTTTGTCTTGTTCTTTGTCATAGGCTGTTTTTTCTATGTTTTAAGCAAGCAGTGATGTAATTTAGTGGAGTTCTGTGTAACAGGCAAAGTTTCAGTTTCAGGTTCAGCTCTTGATCTTCATAAAGCTAATCTGTCTCAAACACTACCAGTGCCTCAGCACTGGGTTTAGTGGCACTGGAATGCCACACCATAATTGACAAGGAGCTTTTCTTCAGGTGATTAAGGCAATGGGTGATCACTCATTGGGGATTTGGAGTAGGAGGGAGGGTATCACAGCTGAGTCAAATCTTGTTTTCAGCCTTGACGAAAGGAGAAAGCAAATGACAATTAGAACAGAAGATTAGATATGAGTGACTCAAACCTTTGTGGCACTGTTATGTTGTGTGGAAATCAGAATGTGTGTTAATATTACCTCTCTACAGTATGAGCTGACCGCCACACTACAGAAACTGCTTTTATTAAGGTCAGAAATGTGACTGTGACAAAAGCTGACTATACTTCCTTATCTTTCTTGAACTGCAACCATCAGTGCCTTTTCACTGTTGTCCAATTGTGAGGGATTGCACTTCTCAGGTTCTATTCTTATCTATCCAATCAAAATCCAGAGAATCATCTGCTCCCACACCACTGGCCTCCTTCTGCACCGCAGAGATTCAATGGTTACCGCTAGTGACCCCCAAAGATCCATCCTCAACCCTATTCTATTTCTCATCCACATGTTGCCTTAGGAATATCTGTAAACACAGTATCAGTTACCGTATGAACAGCTGTACTTCACCCCTCCAATTGTCTCTAAATCATTAGACTCCTCATCTGACATCCAGTACTAGATGAACAGTCATTTCCTCTAGTTTAACTAACCTATTCTCTTTAGACAGACTAATGGTCCTACTGTGTATTTATATCAATTTTTGTTTTTATTTATTAAGAATATATTTCTCTGAAAATGGATATAGGAGGCATTTTCAGTTATTTGCCAATGAATGTTCATGTTACACAAAAAAAAGGTCATTAAAAGTCCTATTGAAGGGAATTATGTAGCAGTGTACTCCAGGGATCATTATTAGGACCACTGCTCATTTTGATGTACATTGATGATCTAGACTTTGGGTATGGGGCACAACTCAAAGTTTGCAGATGCAGCTGTATTTGACAATGAGGTGAATAGTGTGGAAAGATGGTAGCAAATTTCAAGAAGATGTAAACAAACTGGTGAAAAGAGAAGACACAAGAAGGATTCAATTTAATGCAAATAAAGGAAAGAAAAATATCAAAAGATATTTTTTCTAGCATCCTTCATGACTTCAGAGAGTCCCAAAGTGCTTACGGTCAACAAAATACTTTTGAAGTGTTGCTACTGGTGTAGGAAATGTGGCAGCCAATTTATGTGCAGCAAGGTCTCACAAACAGCAGCATGATAATTGCCAGATAATCTGTTCTCGTGATATTGATTGAGAGTTAAATATTAGCGAGGAGACTGGGAATAATTTTCCTGTTCCTCTTCCAAATAGTGCTTTTGGATCTTTTATGTCCATTTGAGAGAATGGGTGGGGCCTCATCAGCAAGATGGGATCTCTGGCAGTTCAGCATTCTCTCAATACTGCACTGGAATGTCAGCCCTGATTTTTGCATTCAAGTTTCTGGAGTGTGACTTGGGAACAGGGAAAAGATGTTATGTCAAACAAAGGTCTTCCTTTTTCATAGATCTTAACTCCTTGTGTGTACTTTGTCAATATATTATTCAATCCTTTCACTCCACAGAAAACATCTAATACCTTCAGGTCCATATGTATTTTCCATGTGATTGGTTTTCCTTGTAACTTTACAAGTGTATTACTGTTTGGGTTACAAAGTTTTATCCGAGATACCTTTATACTTCTCCCCAACTTTTATGGCTCTAAAACTGTTTATCTAGGTTCCTTAGGTCACTGATTTCCAAGTGACCTCTCTCTCCATAAGTCCATAAGATATAGGAGCAGAATTAGGCTATTCGGCCCAATGGGTCTGTTCTGCCATTCAATCATGGCTGATATGATTCTCATCCTCATTCTCCTGCCTTCTCCCCATAACCCTTGAACCTTTTCTTGATCAAAAACCTATCTATCTCTGTCCTATCTGCTGTGCCATTTCATGTGAAACTTAGCAATTTCTTTCAAATGGTCTCTTGGGGATACCAGCCTGAACGAGTGTACACTATAGTAAATGACTTCATTATCAAGTGTGTAGAAGACTGTGTGCCAAAGAAGCAAATCTGTGTGTTCTCCAGCCGGAAACCATGGATAAACAGAAATATCTACTGCTTGCTGAAATCCAGGTCTGAGGCGTTCAGGTGACCCTGACCTATACAAGAAAGTAGGTCCCATAACACCAGGATAAAATCCAACAGGTTTGTTTGGCAGCACAAGCTTATGGAGTCTCACTCCTTCTTCAGGTGAGTGAGGAGTTGTGTTCACAAACAGACCATATACAGACACAAACTTAATTTACAAGATAATGGTTGGAATGCAAGTCTTTACAGGTAATCAAGTCTTAAAGGAACAGACAATATAAGTGGAGAGAGAGTCAAACACAGTTTAAAGAGGCGTGTATTGTCTCCAGCCAGGACAGCAAGTGAGATTTTGCAAGCCCAAGCAAGTCGTGGGGGGTTACAGATAGTGTGACATGAACCCAAGATCCCAGTTGAGACTGTCCTTGTGTGCGGGACTTGGCTATCAGTTTCTGCTCAGCGTTTCTGCATTGTGTGTCGTAAAGGACACCTTGGAGAACGGTTATTTGAAGATCAGAGGCTGAAGACTCAGTGGTAAAGTCAGATACAATCTAAGGAGATCCATCAAACAAGCCAAAAGGCAGTACTGGACCAAGCTGGAATCCCAAGCTAGCTACACTGACCCCAGCCAACTATGGCAAGGTCTACAAGACATAACAGACTACAAGATGAAGGCATGTAAATTCTCCAGCTCCAAAGCACCCCTCCATGATAAGCTCAATGCATTCTACGCCCGTTTTGAGCAAGAGATCATCTAGAGCATGCCCCTACCCTGGAAACCCTGGATGAGCCTGTATCTGGTATTACCATTGCAGATGTCAGAGCAGCTTTCTTGAAGGTCAACCCATGGAAAATGACAGGTCCAGATGGGGTACCCGGACGAGCCTGCACGGATCAGCTAGTGGGAGTATTTGCAGACATCTTCAACCTCTCTTTACAGCAATCTGAGGTCCCTATCTGCTTTAAGAAGCTGACCATCATCCTGGTACTCAAGAAAAACCAAGCAGCATGCCTTAATGACTTTCGGCCAGTGGCTCTGACATCTATCATTATGAGTTGCTTCAAAAGTCATGGCACGAATTAGTTCCAGCCTCCTGGACTACCTGGATCCACTACAGTTTGCCTACTGCCACAAAAGGCCCACAGCAAACACCATCTCCTTGGCCTTGCACTCAACCCTGGAACACATAGATAACAAAGACACCTATGTTAGACTCCTATTTATTAACTACAGCTCAGCCTTCAACACCATTATTCCCAAGACACTCATCTCCAACCTCCGTGGCCTGGGCCTTAGCTCCTCTCTCTATGACTGGATCCTGAATTTCCTAACTCATAGACCACAATCAGTAAAGGATAGGCAACAATACCTCCTCCACGATCATCCTCAACACCGGTGCCCCATAAGGCTGTGTTCTCAGCCCCCTGCTATAGTCCTTATACGCCTATGACTGACCAAATTCCATTCCAATTTGAATTTCAAATTTGCTGACAACACCACCGTAGAGAGTCGGATCTCAAACAATGACAAGACAGAGTGCAGGAATGAGATAGAGAATCTGGTGAACTGGTGCAGCGACAATAATCTCAACTTCAGGAAGTGTAAAGGAGAACATGCCCCTGTCTACATCAACGGGGAGGAAGTAGAAAGGGTAGAAAGCTTCAAGTTTTTAGGTTCCAGATCACCAGCAACCTATCCTGGCGCCGCGCGGCTGCCCCCCCCCCATGCTGACACTATAGTTAAAAAAGCCCACCAATGCCTCTACCTTTTCAGAAGACTCAGGAAATTTGGCACGTCAGCTACGACTCTCATCAACTTTTACAGGTGCATCATAGAAAACACTCTTTCTGATTGTATCAGAGCTTGATGTGGCTCCTGCTCTGCCCAAAACCGCAACGAATTACAAAAGGTTGTGAATGTAGCCCAATCCATCGTGCAAGTCAGCCTCCCATCCAGTGACTCTGCCTACACTTCCCACTGCCTTGACAAAGCAGCCAGCATAATTAAGGACCCCACGCACCCTGGACATTCTCTCTCCCACTTTCTTCTGTCGGGAAAAAGATACAAAAGTCTGAGGTCGTGTACCAACCGACTCAAGAACAACTCCTTCCCTGCTGCCATCAGAATTTTGAACGGACCTGTCTTGCACTACGTTGATCTTTCTCCACACCCTAGCTATGACTGTAACATTACATTCTACATTCTCACGTTTCCTCCTTCATGTACAGTATGCTTTGTATAGCAGGCAAGAAACAATACTTTTCGTTATATGCTAATACATATGACAATAATAAATCAAAACAATCAAAAGACAGACCTGCCAGCAAAAACATGTGCAACAAAGCATTGGTAAACCCACAAAAAAGACTGGCATCTCTTTCAATCAGCTATCTGAACTTGTTGTTGTCTCCAGCACTGGAGATACTATCAAACCTGTAATTGCTTTCCTTTCCCTCAGAGCAATATAGTAATCATGTGAGCTGTGCTCTGTGCGTTTCTAACTCTTTATCAGCCTGTTCCAGCTGACTGCATGACTGGTGATTTGTTTCATTTTGTCAGTGCTAATTACATTGAAGGAGGTGTAATTGTGATGACTGAGTGGTCAGAAGGAGTCAGAAGCCCAGCAGACTGAATAAAAAATGTAAATTTGTCATGTTAGTGAAATCAGTTTTAACAGTGACCCAACACTTCAGAATTAAGCTCGTGGGCTGCAGGTCTGTTACAGGGCTGACAGTTGCATCCAGATTTTCTAGTTATTACAAGTATTAAGGCAGAATCGTATTTCCCAGAATAGAAAATCAGGATACAACATTGCAGAAAGTGAGCATTCAGGCCATCAAGTGTGTGTCTCCTTTTTTAAAGAGAAAATCAGTTAGTCCACCTTGCCCGCCCCTTCCCCATGCCTATGCAAATTTTTCTCCTTAAATGATCTATCCAATTTTCTCTTGAAATCTATCATTACATCTGTAGCCTCCAGTTTATCTGACAATACATTGCAAATCACAACCATTCGTTGCAAATCCCAACATCTGTTGTATGAAGATGATTTTTTCTCATGTTGTTTCTGGTTCTTTTGCCAAGCAGACAAGATTTATGCCTTAAGATTTGTCCCTTAAGATGATTGAAAGCAGTTACTCTTAATTTATTCCAAAGCATTCATATTTTAAACACCTCTCAGCCTTTCTCTGCTCCAAGGAGGACAATTTCAGTTTTTCCGGGTGTACCCAGTAGCTGTAATACCTCATCATGCTGATAAATCTCTGTTGTCTCCGAAGCTTCACATACTTTCCAAAGTGTGGCGCCCAAATTTGGACACATTCTCCAAAGTAGTGTTTTATGTAGCATAAGTTCCTTCTTTGAATGCTATCATTTTATTTATAAGTGTTTTGATCCCATATACTCACATTTCCCTTCCCTTCCTTGACCTTTTTGTCTCCATTTCTGGCAATAGATTATCTACTAATATCTGTTACAAGCCCACTGACTCCAATAGCTATCTGGACAACAGTTCTTTGCACCCTCCATCTTGTAAGAACTCCATCCCTTTCTCTTAGCTCGTTTGCTACATTTGTTCTGATGATGCTACTTTCCAGTGTGTGCTTACTATATGTGCTCCTTCTTCCCCAACTGTGGTTTCTGTCCTGTAGTTGTTGACAGCACCCTCAACAGCGTGAGGTCCATTTCCCACACCACAATCCTCATCCCACCATCCTCTCAGAACAAGGATAGAATTCCCCTTCCCACAATTCACCCCGCCAGCCTCCTCCTGCAAAGCATAATCCTCTGCCATTTCCGCCAACTCCAATATGATGCCACCACCAAACACATCTTCCCTTCATTCCCTTTGTCAGCATTCCACAGAGACCTTGCCCTCTGGGGTGACTGAGCCCACTCTTCTGCTATACCCAACACCTCTCCCACCACCCATGGCACCTTCTCATGCAATCGCAGAAGGTGTAACATCTCTCCTTTACTTCTTCCATGCTTACCATCCAAGTTCCAAAACATTGATTTCAGGTTAAGCAGCGTTTCACTTGCACCTCTTTCAATTTGGTGTATTGCATTCACTGCTCCCAATGTGCTCTACCCTATATCGGAGAGACCAAATGTAGACTGAGTGATTGCTTTACTGAGAACTTTCGATCTGTTCACAGTCAGGACCCTGATCTTCCCGTAGCTTGCCATTTTAACACACGATCCTGCTGCCATGCCCACATGTCTGACCTTGGCCTGCTGCAATGTTCCAGTGAAGTTCAGTGCACCTGGAGGAAAAGCATCTCATCTTCCCACTAGGCACTTGACAGCCTTCCAGTCTCAACACCAAATTTAGTAATTTCAGATGATTTGCTCCACCCCATCTCGACTCCTTTATTTTCATTTCATTTTCAAAAAATTGTTCTTTATATTTTATTTCTTTATTGTTTTTCTTTACTTTAACTTTATTTTTCTTTGCTCCCCCTTCCCCTATTTTATTCCCCCTTTTCTTAACTTTTCTCCCCCTTTGTTTCCCCCACTTTTTTTCTCAATTTTACTGCTTTCCCACCCATCTCCACCCCCCGCCCCTCCCCCACATCTTCATCTGTCACAGTTTACGCTCTGATTTCAGCTTCTGTGCTGCTTGGCCATTTGCACCTTCTATTCTCTCTCTGTGGACTGCCATTAGCAACCTTTCCCCTTGTTTTTGTGGCTATGACTCATCTTTCATTCCCTCACCCAACAGTATAAATATCTCCCATTTTCTATGCTTTTTAGCTTTGACAAAGGCTCATCAACTCGAAACATCAGTTCTTTTCTGTCACAGAATCCCTACAGTGCAGAAAGAGGCCATTCAATCCACCGAGTCTACACTAACCACAATCCCACCTGTTCCATAACTCCACATATTTACCCTGCTAATCCCCTGACATTGGGGTCAATTTATCATGGCCAATCAATCTAATCTGCACATTTTTTCCCCCAAGGGGAAAGACTGCTAATGGCTGCCCATAGAGAGAATAGAAGGTGCAAATGTCCAAGGAAAGCAGAGCATCCGGAGGAAACTCATGTAGACATGGGGAGAACATGCCAACTCCACGCAGACAGTGACCCAAGGCTGGAATTGAACCTGGGTCCCTGGCGTTGTGAGGCAGCAGTGCTAACCACCATGTCACTCTCTCCTTACAGATGCTGCCAGATCTGTTGAGATTTCCCAGCATTTTCTCTTTTATTTCACTCTATCATCTATTTTATTAACCTCTTTCACTACCTTGAAAGATATATGCACAAACCCCCTTAGACTTGGCTTCTCAGCACTTGCAACCTCTTTGGGTTTGTATTGACTTTCTAAGTTTTAATATCAGCTCACACTTCGTATTAAACTTCATCTGCTTTGTGTCTATCCATTCTGCCAGCCCCGTATATATCCTCTGGAAGTCCATTGTTATCTTCCTCATTGTTCAGTATATTTGTAAGTTTCTGCAAATTTTGAACCAGTTATTCTTTTTTCAAATCCCTCTTTGTCTCTTGCTAGAAATCAATTCGGGGCAATAGCTGAACTTTGCTAACTCATCTGAGTGCCCACAAGTGAAATCTGAACATCCGCAGTGAGGCTTTTTGACTATGGTTATTACAACTAAGTACAATCCTGTCTTTACCTGATGTCCAGACTGCACTTTTGCTTCTGGGATCACTGGGTAACTATGAACAAGAAAAGAAAATGAAGAATTTGCCTTTATAAAGCATCTTTCACAACCTCAGCCGTCAGTAAAACTCTTTAAAGTCAGTAATTACTCCAGGGAAATAGTTGTTGTTTGAGACGGTGGTTGGTGTAGACTCGGTCGATTGAATGGCCTCCTTCTGCACTGTAAGGATTCTGTGAGAGAAAAGAACTGATGTTTCGAGTCAATGAGCCTTTGTCAAAGCTAAAAAGCATAGAAAATGGGAGATATTTATACTGTTGGGTGAGGGAATGAAAGATGAGCCATAGCCACAAAAACAAGGGGGAAGATTGCTAATGGCTGTCCATAGAGAGATTAGAAGTTGCGAATGGCCAAGCGGCACAGAAGCTGAAATCAAGAGTGTAAACTGTGACAGATGAAGATGTGGGGGAGATGGGTGGGAGAGAGGTAAAATTGAGAAAAAAGGGGAGGAAGCAAAGGGGGAGATAAGTTATGATTTGCATGTAAGCAGGAAGCACAAACAGCAATGCGATAATGACTTGATAATCTACTTTTGTAGTGTTGAGGAGTAAATAGCAGCCATTTATTGGGACAAACTCCTCTATACTTATTTAAAATAGTCCCAGTGGATTTTTTTTATCTTACCTGAGGGGATCAAACAGGAGTCTCAGTTTGCTAACTGTTCACATCTTTGCCCACATCTTTGACAATACTACATGGAAGGAATGCTGCACTGAGGTTTATTGTATCACCTTGATCATTGTTGATGCTGAGATTAGATAACCCAGAGCACATTAGGGATTCAATATTAGGGGTGTAGTGCTACTAGAGTGCACCGGAGGACCAGTCCAACACCACCTTCCGGGAGAGGAGGGTGCAGACGCCAGGGCCCACAGGCTGAGATCCCAGGCTAGGTGTTTTATAACCAAGTTCTCATTATCGATGCTGAGCAGCCAGGGTTTAGGACCTGACAGACAGGCTTAAAAGAATTAGAATTAAAAGCTCTGATTTTTTTTGAATCTGGCCTGTGAGGACAGTTCACTTGTTGCTGGGGTGCTGGGAAGGGGTTTGGATACATAAACAGGAACACGTAATGTGGGGAAATAGTTTCTGTCTTTAAATTCTGCTCTTATGTTATTGAAAAAAAATTGAGCTTGTCTTTACTCGTTAGATAGTTGTAAATTTGCCACGTTATCTGTTGCAAGTAGCATTTCCGTCTGATATCCCAGGACACTATTTACAAAACTTGAAAGAAACCAAGCCTAAATACCAATAAAATCCAAACAAAGCACCAAAAGCTTTACTCTGTTACATCCAGACAGGCACTGCACCTGCACCCTGTCATCCCTGTTCCCTTAGTAATGGGTCTGACCTGGATGATGATGCCACCTTGTTCTCAGGACTGAGGGAGTCATTAACTTGTTACTGAGAGTGTTTGCGCTCAGAGGGAATCACGATCCAGCAATCATAGTCCAGGGCTGAGTCTTTGAATCTGGGCATCGTTAGTGACCCTGAAATAAAAATAACTGATATCAGACAAGGGGTAAAGGACCTGAAAGTTGGGTTATACTGTGTCAAACCGGCTGAGTGATCACCCCTAGCTCGAGTATCTGGCAATGTTACCCCTCATCCAGGAGGCAAAATTAGCTCTGAGCTTTGGCAGCAGGAACAGGAGAAGCCAGTCAGCTCCTCCAACCTGACCTACCCATTCAATCAGATAGTGAATGATCTGGGGGCCAAACTCCATCCATCCACCGTGGCTTCATTTCCACACCCTTGGGCAGCAAAAATATCCCCTTCTCGGTTTGAAAATTGTTCACTGAGCTGGTACTTGCTATTTAATATGGGAGGATCTTTCTAAGGAGGGATTTTCCTACTTCTACCATGCTACAGTGCCAAGAATAAAAGGTCAGGTGGCAGGATGAGGATGTAGCTACTTAACTCAATGTTTAAATCAGTGGCCTTATATTTTTTGCAGGCTTTTTCGCATGCCAGTTATTCACTCTGTCTGAAAGTTACACGCACTCTTGAGGTTGCCTGAAAAAGTTTTTTGTGAGAGTCCTAATTGATGAAGTTTCACAGGATGGATCAGTTGATCAGGGCAAAGACATTCTCCGGTTTCCGTTCCCCCCTGCACCCCCCCCACCCCCCCGTCCGAAAGACATGCTGGTTAGGTGCATTGACCATGCTAAATTCTCCCGCAGTGTACCTGAGTAAGTGCTGGAGAGCGGCGACTAGAAAATTTTCACAGTAAGTTCATTGCAGTATAAGCCCACTCTTGACTAACAAATAAATAAAACTTCTCAGGAATGTTGGTTTAGTCTAGGTCAGCCAGAGGCCAATCCTTTCACCTCAGTGGTCAGTGCAGTTAATGTTGCTGCATTCCATCCAAGGCAAGTATATGCTCCTTTTAGATAAGGAGACCGAAATTGTATATATTACTCCAGGTGTGGATGCACAAGGGCCCTTTGCAGCCTCCTCACAGCTTATTTTCCCACCTAACTATCATCAGCAACTTGGATGCATTACACACTATGGGTGGGATTTTACAGCCTGGCTTGAGTGAGTCCGAAAATTACTGCCTGAGGTCAATGGACATTTCCGCTGTCTGCCCCTCACCTGCTCCAATTCTGTGGCAGGTGAGGTGATAGAATTCTGGCATATGTCCTCATCCAAGCCATTGATATGGAAGTGAAACACTTAAGGCCCAAGTACTGGTGTGTGCGATATTCTGTTATAGCTTGACAACCAGAAAATGACATGTTCGTTTCTTCTCTCTATTTCTGTCTGCTCACCAGTCCTTGAACTTTACTGAATCACATTTGAAAATGTACCCAGTGGTTCAGCCTTATCTATCCTGATCATCCAAAGGGTTAGGTGCATTGGTCATGCTAAATTGCCCCTTCGTGTCCCAAGATGCGTAGATTAGAAGAATTAGTAGGGTAAATATGTGGGGTAATGGGATAGCATCTAGGTGGGATTGTTGTCGGTTCAGATTTGATGGGCTGTGATACCCTGCTACTTACAACTTCAAAAAACTCTAATAGATTTGTGAAACATAACTTCCCTTTTATAAATCTGTTGACTCTGCCTAATCATATTATGATTTTCAAAGTGCTCTGTTGCTATGACCCTAATAAGATTGTAGTATCTTTCTGATATCTGATGTCTGGCTAAGTAGCCTAGAGTTCCTGTTTTCTCTCCTCATCGCTACTTGAATAGTATGGTTACATTTGTTAATTTCCAATCCAGGCAGACTCCTTGCAGATTAAAAGCCATGCATCCATTATTGGTCACTCACAGAATGAATCCAGCTAATTTTGATATCTAACTGGTCGTTATCCTCCAGGTTGGATATTTCTGGGACTGGTCAAGCCATTTAGTGCAAATACAAGTATCTTATGGATTTTGAATATATGTTTGATGGACATCTTATTTTGGACTTCAGAGCAGATTTAAGTTTTGTTTCCCTCAGTTTTTTTCTCTGAAATGTGCATTCCTTAGCATGTAAGAAAGACTATTTATTGTTAGCAAAGAACTGCTATAGATGACTAATACTCGTATTGTTATTTCACATGGTGTATATAACTGTTCTTCAGACATTGTTAAGCTTCAAAATGCTTTATGGTGTGTCATGCTACTGTCTGATAAACCTGTTTATTGGTAGTATTCCCGAAACTGCAGTTAGCTGAAGGGTTTATTGTGTTGTTTTCCAAAAGTGAGGAAGACTTGTAATATAACCAATAAACTGAAATAAGGTATTGAGGGTTTCCTGTTTGATGCCCGGGAAGTATCCTGCACTTCCTGAATGTTGGACAAATAACAGGGAACTCTTAATTTACAGTAGCCGGAAATAAGAATTTCAACGCCACCAGGAGTCAAAATTTTATTTCCCCCTGTGGACTCTTCAGATTTTCTTGAGCCAGATTATTGATTTTCGTGGATTTTTCCCTTTACGGCAGAGAAAGTTGAGGGATGTTTTAATAGACATGACCCAAATTATGACAAATTAGGCAGGGAAAAGCTGGAAAACTGGAAAAGCATCAATAATCAGTGGTTTCCATTTTAATTCCAACTAATTCCTTTATTAGGTGATGCAGTCATTTAGAAATATTGCCTCCTGAATTTTGGCATTTGGGGTACTTGGATACTCACAGAAGCGGAATTAGAAGTAGTTTGCTTGATTGTAAAGAACTTTGGAATGTCTTGTGCTCAGGAAATACAAATCTTTTTTTGTTTTCATCATGCTTTGGGCAGGGTCCCCAAAGGAGCCATTTAGTTAGTCCCAATCTAGTGCTTTTTCTCCATAGCTCTGCAAATTTCTCTTTTCAAATTACTTCTCCAATTTCTCTTTGATGGTTACTGTTGAATCTGCTTCCTTCACATTTTTAGCCAGTGTATTCCAGATCGTAACAATTTGCTGAAGATCAATAGCTTCTCAAAAAATTATCTACCTCCCCACCAAACACAGACTTTGTTTTCCAATTATTTTATGTATGTATCCACTGATTACTGATCCTTTATCCAGTAGAAACAGTTTCTCTCTGCCTAATCTATCAAAATTCCTCATAATTTGGACCATGGTTATTAAAACATTCCTTAACTTTATCTGTTCTAAAGGGAAAATTACAAGCTTTTCCAATCTGTGAAACCTTTCATCCCTTTGTAATATAGTATATTTTTGTTTTTATACATAACCTGGGTCAGATCTTGCTTTGAACAAACTCAACTTGTTCTGGTGAGCAGTTATTAACAAAATTTGTTTTTTTTCCCCATTCAAGCTCAGTGAATCAAAGGAAACTGCTGCCAAAACTCGTATATAATCTGATTTCTGAGCGGGATTTGAGGAAAAAGTTGAAGGAGTGTGGACTGCCAACTCAGGGTAGTAAAGCACAATTGGTTAAACGACACCAGGCGTTTGTACAAATGTACAACTCACAATGCGACTCCTTAAACCCCAGATCAGGTGAGTAAACCTAAATTGCCAGAAATAAAACGTGTGGTACGCACAGTTCTTTCTTTCTGAAAGTTTGTTCATAATGTTTGTACATCCTTAAAGTGAGGTAAATATAACCAACAGTTTTTCTTACCAATGCAAAAGAATATTAGAATTTTGAAACGAACAAAGTTTACAGAATGTCTCCTGAAAACATGAATGTGAACTACACGATACAAAGAATATGGACAATGAAAATAATCATGGGAAGATCAGTTGGAACTTTTTCAGAAATCAGTGTCACCAACTCTCTTCCTCAGTGTATCCCTCAATCCATGTTGGTTTCAATGATCTCTTGAATTGATCAGTAGCTATCTGTTTGTGTATAATTTGCATACAAAAACAAAATTCTGGAAGATGTCGTGGATCTGGAGCATCTGTGGAGAGAGACAGAGTTAATGTTTCCATACGTCTCTTCTTCAGAGCATTTCACAGAATACATTCCCTTTTAGTAAAACAGTTCTGCTTAACTTGATTCTTAAATTGTGATTTATGACTGAATGATATTTCAACTTTGCAATTAAACGATCCATTTAAAAGTGTCAACATCACAGCCCTTGCAGTCAGACACTCAGAACAACAGATAAGTAGGCATGAAAACCAGGGTTTTCTACTAATGCATACAGCTCCCCATAGCTTTTCTTGTCTGTGAAACTGAATGTTGGAGAGGTGGAGTATTAATAAGCTGACGAACACTCAAGTGGAAAATTGAAGCCAATGCCTTAGAAGTTAATGGTTATTATTATGTTGCATAGAAACTTTTAAGTAGTTTTACTGTGTGACCAGGTGAACCAAGCTGAATGTAATTCACATCTGGTTTTCTGTGGATACCAACCCTTGAGGAAACAAATCTCTGCACATTACTAGGAATCCTGCTGTCTCTGAACTGTAGCTTCACAAAAACAGTGGGACAGGTTACGGTGCCAGCTGCTCCTAGAATCATAGAAACGATAGAAATTTACTGTACAAGAGGCTGGTTTGTTGATTATAGCTTTACTCGATGAAAAAGCGCTATCCAGCCTAATCCCACCACCTGGTACTTGGTTTATAGTCTTGTACATTACAAATTTTGTTTTTAAGTAATAAGGATTTCAGGCAATGAGTTCTGGAATCTCACAACCCTCTGACTGAAAATATTGTTCACAACTCTCCTCCAATCCTTGTGCCAATTACTTCAAATCTATCAGTCTTGGTTTTTGATCTCTCAATATATTCTGAGTTCTTCCTACCCATCTAACCTAAAGCCCTGGTAATTTTTTGCATCTCATTTAAATCTTGTTCCTGGTCTTATTTTGAGTTAGCTGTTTAGTTATCATCTTCATTTTATGATTGCATATTTTCCTGAGGGACAATAACAAAAGATATTTTTGGGTTACCTGTATCCAGCCAGTCAAAATTGTAGAAGAGAAATGAGTTTTATTTCATAGGATCATAGAAACCCTACAGTGCAGAAGAAGGCCATTCGGCCCATCAAGTCTACACCAACAACAATCCCACCTAGGCCTTATCCTCATAACCCCTTATATTTACCCCGCTAAACTCTCTAACCTATGTATCCCAGGACACTAATGGACAATTTAGCATGGCCGATGCACCTAACTCTCACATCTTTGGACATGAGAGGAAATGGAGCACACAGACATGGTGAGAATGTATGAACTCCACACAGATAGTGACCCAAGTTGGGAATCAAACCCTGGAGCTATGAGGCAGCAGTGCTAACCACTGTGCCAGCGTGTCACTTTGTATTATCTGTAGAATTTTGTCTTTTGCAGCTGGTTTGCTTCATTCATCCACTTCTGTGTTTACTCTCAAGTGGCTGGGAGTTGAACATAATTGCATAAGAAACATTAAAAATATTTTACCAGTTACTTTGGCATTCATGTGGGGAGGCAAGTTTTGATATTTTATAGATCTTGTGTCATATGATATTGCAGGCAACTTTTGCACTTCAAGCTTTGTTTTTGCTCATGGAAATATAGGTAAATTGGGTTGCTTGAGGAATTAGCCATTTAAACAACAAAGCGTTAAAGTGCTGATTGAAGCCTGTGCAGTTGATGCCTGAGGGTGTACAATCGCTTCACGTCATATTATTTCCAACATCCGTCAATCACGTAGGCAGCCAGCTTGTATAATTGAATTATTTTAACTTCTGCAAAATACAGTGGATTAAGTGTTTCCTTCTCTTGAGTTTGTTGAGGTACAGCTGATAGTAAACGCAGAGCTATGCGGTTTTTATTGTACGAGGAGAGGTTTTGAAACCCAGGAATTGTATCCTCAGCTACTTGTAATAATTTTATAGTAAAGTAAGTGTTTATTAAGAAATAGGAAAAAGTACAATAGAACTACACATAAACACAATAGCTTCACACAGTGCAAATATGCTAACAAGAACAGAGGATGTGGGAAAATCTCAGTAGGTCTGGCAGCATCTCTACGGAGACAAAGCAGAGTTAATGTTTAGAGCCCTTTTGGTTCTTGATCAGAACCAATACTTGAAGGCACTGCCACACAATCTTAATTTAACTATCTTCAGAGCTAATCTTTATGGATTTTAAAAATCTGTAAAAGTCCAGTATTTTTCTACACTCTGTTTTTAAATTTTCTTGAGGTGCCCTCTGGGGTTAACAGCAGCTAGCTTTTTGGATCTGGCTTCATTCATACTGCTTGCTGAGAGTCGACCAGCTGTCCTGCTGAGATCTAAAAGAGCTCCTCCCGTTGATTTCAGTATCTCCGTAAATATGTTCTTTTCCTTTGACATCTCAGTTTTCTCACCTCGTCTGTTTAGAAATGTTGTCTCCAAGAATTGATTAACTTCAATTCTTCATTTCAACCTACAGAATTTAAAAGAAAAGCAAACTTACTCTGTCTGTTCTTTACTTTTCTTTGATACCCTGTATGTCTTCTCTTTTGAATCACAACAACCATTAAGATTTTCTACTGTTCTGTATACACTCTTACTAAATCACCTTTTGTAGACATCTGTATGAATTAATTCTGGGCTTATCACCATATCAAACCCACAGTTTAAATTCACACAGTTGCTCTGTCCATTGCTTTAATTACCATTCACATACCACAACAGTTTAAAAACTATGTTTTACCAACTGATCAACATTTTCCTGACAATTTACAATGATTGCTATGCTTATTGTTTGTTTCACCTACTGAAAACCAAACTGTGAATATTGGTAGCCAAGATCCCTGTCATTTACTTAAGTATGGGGAGTTCTTCATATCATTGGCATTGAGGCCTGCCTATTAGTGTGAACATAATACCACACAATCAAAGAGCAGTGCAGCACAGGAATGGGCTCTTCGGCCCAACCAGTCTGTGCTGACACAAGTGCCTCTGTAATTTAATATTTTCTTCCCTCTTTGTGGTCCATATCCCTCTATTCCCTGTCTATTCATGGATCTATCCAGATGCTTCTTGAACATTGTTACAGAATCTGCTTCCACCACCACTTCCATCAGTGTGTTCCAAGATTCACCACCCTCTTGTCCCTTCCATCTCTTCCCCCTCTCACTTTCAGCCTATGCACCCAAGTAATTGAGCCTTTGATCCTGGGAAAAGACTTTGACTATTCACTCTATTCAAGCCTGTTATAATCTTGTAAATCCCTATCAGATGCCTCCTCATCCTCCAATGCTCCAATGAAAACAATTCTAGTTTGTTCAACCTTTCTTCATAGTCCATATTCTCCAAACTAGGCAAATCCTGATAAATCTCTTCTGCACCCTTTCCAGTGCATCAACATCCTTTCGATAGAGTGGCGACCAGAATTGTACACACTGCTCCAAGTGCGGCCTAACCAGCTGCAACATGATTTTCCAGTTACTATATTCAACACCCTGACTGATGAAAGCCAGCTTACCATATACCTTCTTGACCACCTTGTCCACCTGAGTTGCCACCTTCAGGGAACTGTGGATCTGCATGCCTAGATCCCTCTGTCTGCTAATATTTCTAAGGGCTCTACCTATTACTGTATAATTTCCTTCTGCAGTAGACCTTCCAAATTGCATCACCTCACATTTATCCAGGTTAAGTTTCATCTGCTAACTTTTGGCCCAGGTCTCCAGCAGATTTATATCGTGCTTTTTTTATTCATTCTTGGGACATGGGTGTCGTTGGCTGGACAGCATTTATTTTCCATCCCTAGTGGCCCTTGAGAAGGTGGTTGTGAGCTGCCTTCTTGAATAGCTACAGTCTGTGTGCCATAGGTTGACTCATAATGCAGTTAGTGAGGGAATTCCAGGATTTTTGTCCTGGCGACTGCGAAGGAATGGAGATATGTTTCCAAGTTAGGATGGTGAGTGGCTTGGAGGGGAACTTGCGGTGTGTAGTGTTCTCGTGTATCTGTTGCCCTTGTTTGAGATGAAGTGGTCATAGGTTTGGAAGATGCAGTCTGAGGATCTTTGGTGAATTGTTGCAGTGCATCTTGTAAATTGTATACACTGCTGCTACTGAGCGTTGGTGATGGAGGAATTAGATGTTTGGAGGTGCGGTGCCAACCAAATGGGCTGCTTTGTCCTGGATGGTGTCAAGCTCCTTGAGTGTTGTTGGAGCTGCACCCATCCAAGCGAGTGGGAAGTATTCCATCAAATCACTGACTTGTGCCTGTAGATGGTGGATAGAAGTTGGGGAGTCAGGACGTAAGTTACTTGTCACATTATTCCTAGCCTCTGACCTGCTCCTGTAGCCACTGTGTTTGTGGGAGTCCAGTTGAGTTTCTGGTCAATGATAACCCCAAGAATGTTGAAAGTGGGGTATTCAGTGATGTAACATCATTGAATGTCAAAGGGCAGTGGTTAAGAGTGTCTTTTATTGTTGATGGTCATTACCTGGCATTTGTGTGGTTATGTTATTTGCCACTTGTCAGCCCAAGCCTGGATATTGTCCAGATCTTGTTGCATTTGAACATGGACTACTTTAGTATCTGAGGAGTCGTGCATGTTGCTGAACATTGCACAATGGCGAACATCCCACTTCAGACCTTATGATGGAGGGAGTGTCATTGATAAGACAGCTAAAGATGGTTGGGCCAGGACACTATCTTGAAGGACTCCTGCAGAGATAGAACATAGAACATTACAGCGCAGAACAGGCCCTTCGGCCCACGATGTTGCGCCGACCAGCTTTTAAAAAAAAACAACACTAACCCACTAATCTAAACCAATCCCATTTCGTCCATAAACCTATCCACAGATCTCTTAAACGCCCCCAAACTAGGCGCATTTACAACTGCAGCTGGCAGGGCATTCCAGTCCCTCACCACCCTCTGGGTAAAGAACCTACCCCTGACATCAGTCCTATAACTACCCCCCCTTAATTTAAAGCCGTGCCCCCTCGTGCTAGCTTTCTCCATCCTAGGAAAAAGGCTATCACTATCCACCCTGTCTAAACCTCTAATCATCTTATATGTTTCAATAAGGTCCCCTCTTAGCCGCCTTCTTTCCAGCGAAAACAACCCCAAATCTCTCAGTCTCTCCTCATAGGATCTCCCCTCCATACCAGGCAACATCCTGGTAAACCTCCTCTGCACCCTCTCCAAAGCCTCTACATCCTTCCTGTAATGTGGGGACCAGAACTGCACACAATACTCCAAGTGCGGCCGCACCAGAGTTGTGTACAGTTGCATCATGACGCTGCGACTCCTAAATTCAATCCCCCTACCAATAAACGCCAAGACACCATATGCCTTCTTAACAACCTTATCTACTTGATTCCCAACTTTCAGGGATCTATGTACACATACACCTAGATCCCTCTGCTCCTCCACACTATTCAAAGTCCTCCCGTTAGCCCTATACTCAACACATCTGTTATTCCTACCGAAATGAATTACCTCACACTTCTCCACATTAAACTCCATCCGCCACCTCGCGGCCCAGCTCTGCAACCTTTCTAAGTCACCCTGCAAACTATGACACCCTTCCTCACAATCTACCACACCTCTGACTTTGGTGTCATCAGCAAACTTACTAATCCACCCAACTATACCCTCATCCAGATCATTAATAAAAATTACAAACAGCAGTGGCCCCAAAACAGATCCCTGAGGCACACCACTTGTAACCGAACTCCATGACGAATATTTACCATCAACCACCACCCTCTGTCTCCTATCTGCTAGCCAATTCCTGATCCAATTACCTAGATCACCCCCAATCCCATACATCTGCATTTTCTGCAGAAGCCTACCATGGTGAACCTTATCAAACGCCTTACTAAAATCCATATACACCACGTCAACTGCCTTACCCCTATCCACCTCTTTGGTCACTTTCTCAAAGAACTCGATAAGGTTAGTAAGGCACGACCTACCCGCTACAAAACCATGCTGACTGTCTCTAATCAATTCATTACTCTCCAAATAACTATAAATCCTGTCTCTAATAATCCTTTCCAAAACCTTACCCACCACAGAAGTAAGACTCACCGGTCTATAATTCCCAGGGAAGTCTCTGCTCCCCTTCTTAAACAATGGGACAACATTTGCTGTCCTCCAATCTTCCGGTACTATACCAGAGACCAACGACGACCTGAAGATCAGAGCCAGAGGCTCCGCAATCACCTCTCTTGCCTCCCAGAGAATCCTAGGGTAAATCCCGTCCGGCCCAGGGGACTTATCTATTTTCAAACCCTCTAAAATATCCAGCACATCCCCCGTATCAACTGCAATACTATCTATTTTACACCCCAGTGTCCTCCTCAGCTACATTCATGTCCCCTTGCGTGAACACCGAAGAGAAATATTGGTTCAGCGCCTCTCCAATCTCCTCCGGTTCCACACACAACTTCCCTCTACTGTCTGTAACTGGCCCTAATCTTGCCCTAACCAACCTTCTGTTCTTGACATACCTGTAAAACGCCTTAGGATTCTCCTTAATCCTATCAGCCAAAGTCATCTCATGTCCTCTTTTAGCCCTTCTTAACTCCCTCTTCAACTCCCTCCTAGCCAATCTAAAACTTTCTAATGCCTGGATGATGTCCTGGAACTGAGATGATTAACCCTCCACAACCACAACTATCTTCCTATGTACCAAGTATAACTCTAACCAGCAGAGTGTTTGCCCCCTGATATCCATTGATTCCAGTTTTGCTAGGGCTACTTGACTTAAACAATTTGAGTAAAAGTTTTGAATCTTGTTGTAAATTTATTTCTGATGGACAGCGGTGACTCCAGCTCCAGGAGCACAATCACTTCTTGATCCAGAGTATTAAACTCCAGCCTTGATATCAAAGGCTGCCACTCTCACCTCACCTCACCTCTGGAATTCAGCTCTTTCATCCATGTTTGAACCAAGGTTGTAATGAGGTCAGAAGCTGAGTGACCCTGGCGAAACCCAAACTGGGCGTCACTGAGCAGCTTATTGCTGAGCAGTGATAGCACTGTTGATGACCCCTTCCATCACTTTACTGATGATCGAGAGTAGACTGACTGGGCGGTAATTGGCCGGGTTGGATTGGTCCTGCTTGTTGTGCACAGGACATACCTGGGCAATTTTCCACATTGTTGGGTAGATGATAGTGTTGTAACTGTACTGGAAGAACTTGGCTAGGGGAGCAGGAAGGTCTGGAGCACAAGTCTTCAGTACTATTGCTGGAATGTTATAAAGGCCCGTTGCCTTTGCAGTATCCAGTGTCTCTAACCGTTTGTTGACATCACGAGGAGTGAATCAGGTTGGTTGGAGACTGGCATCTGAGATGCTGGGGACTGTTGGAGGAGGCCGAGATGGATCATCCACTTGGCACTTTTGACCAAAGATTGTTGCAAATGCTTCAGCCATATCTTTTGCACTGATGTGCTGGGCTCCTCCATCATTGAGGATGGAGGTATCCTCTGACAATCCTCCTCAGTAGCTGCTATTAGTCCAATTTTTGTGTGATCTGCAAATTTAATAATCAAACCACCTACATTTTCCTCCAAATCATTTATACATATATATCACAAACAACAGAGCCCCCAACAATGATCCACGTGGAAAACCACTTGTCACAGACCTCAGGTGTGTCTCAGGGATCAGTGCTGGATCCACTGTTATTTGTCATTTATATTAATGATTTTGATGAGAATATAGGAGGCATGGTTAATGAGTTTGCAGATGACACCAAAATTGGTGGCATAGTGGACCGTGAAGAAATCTTGGATTGCAACGGGATCTCAATTAATTGGGCCAGTGGGTTGACGAATGGCAGATGGAGTTTAATCTAGACAAATGTGAGGTGATGCATTTTGGTAGATTGAACCAGGGCAGGACTTAGTTAATGGTAGCGCGTTGGGGAGAGTTACAGAACAAAGAGACCTAGAGGTACATGCCCATAGCTGCTTGAAAGTGGAGTCACAGGTGGATAGAGTGGTGAAGAAGGCATTTGGCATGCTTGGTTTCATTGGTCAGAATATTGAATACAGGAGTTGGGATGTCTTGTTGAAGTAGTATAAGACATTGGTAAGGCCACACTTGGAATACTGAGTGCAATTCTTGTCACCTCATATAGAAAGGATATTATTTAACTAGAGAGAGTGCAGAAAAGATTTACTAGGATGCTACCGGTACTTTTGGATTGAGTTATCAGGAGAGGCTGAATAGACTGGGAATTTTTTTCTCTGGAGCGTAGGAGGCTGAGGGGCGACCTTATAGAGGCCTATAAAATAATGAGGGGCATAGACACGGTAGACAGTCAATATATTTTCCCAAAGGTAGGGGAGTCCAAAGCTAGAGAGCAGAGGTTTAAAGTGAGAGGGGAGAGATACAGAAGTGTCCAGAGGAGCAATTTTTTCACACACGGGATGGTGAGTGACTGGAACAAGCTGCCAGAGGTAGTAATAGAGACAGGTACAATTTTGTCTTTTAAAAAGCATTTAGACTGTTACATGGGTAAGATGGGTATAGAGGGATATTGGCTGAATGCGGGCAATTGGGATTAGCTTACGGGTTTAAAAAAAGAGGGTGGCACGGACAAATTGGGCCAAAGGGGCTGTTTCCATGCTGTAAACCTCTATGACTCTATGACCTTCAGTTAGAAAAATACCCTTCCACTGCTATTCTCTGCTTTCAAGTCACTTTTGTATTCATCTTAACAGCTCACCTTGGACCCCATATGACTTCACCTTCTGTATCAGCCTGTAATGAGGAACGTTATCGAAGACTTTATCAAAGTCCACGTATACAACATCCACTGCTCTGTTAATTTTTTTTGACACTTCCTCAAAGAACGCAATCAAGTTTGTGAGACACAATCTCCCCTTCACAAAACCATGCTGCCTATCGCTAATAAGTCTATTCTCTTCCAGATGTGAGTACATCTTGCCTCTAAGAATCTTGTCCAATAGTTTTACCACCAGTGACGTAAGGCTCACAGGCCTGTAATTTCCCAGATTGTTTCTTCTGCCCTTCTTAAACAGAGCAACAATAGTAACTACACTCCAATCCTCCGGTACCTCATACGTAGCTACAAAGAATACAAAGATTTTGGCCATGGCTTCAGCAATTCCTTTCCTCGCCTCTCAGTATTCTGGCATAGAGCCTATCTGGTCCTAGGGACTTGTCCATTTTAATGTTTTTCAAAACCTCCAATACCGCCTCCCTTTTTATCTCAACATATCCTAGAATGACAACATCTTCTTTTCTACATTCATCATCTACCACATCCTTCTCCTTTGTGTATACTGATGCAAAGTACTTGTTAAGAACCTCACCCACCTCATCTGGCTCCACACACACATTCTGTCCACTGTGGACCTACCCTTTCCTTCACTATCCTCTTTCTCCTTATATACACACAAAAAGCCTTCGGATTCTCTTAATTCAGCTTGCCAAAGACATTTCATGGCCCCTTTTAGCCTTCCTAAGTGCCTGTTTAAGCTCTTTCCTGCTATCTTACTATTCCTTAAGAGCCTTATCTGTTTCAATTTCCTGAAAGTTGTGTATGCCTCCTTCTTCTTTTTCAGTGAGCTCACAATCCCTCTTGTCATCCAGAGTTCCCGAATCTTGCCATCTTTATCCTTCATTTTTACAGGAACATACTTGTCATGAATTGTTAAGAACAGACTTTTAAAAGACTTCCACATATTGGATGAGGATTTACCTTCAAATAGCCGCCCCTAGTCTATGTTCTTGATCTCCTGCGTAATACTGTCTGTTAGCCTTCCCCCAGTTTAGTACTTTCACTCTGGGACTACTTCTATCATTTTTTGCAAGCATTCTGAAACTTACAGAATTGTGATCACTGTTCCCAAAATGGTTCCCACACCAAGACATCAATTAACTGTCCAGACTCATTTCCCAGAACCAGGTCTAAGATAGCCCCTCCCCATGTTGGACTATCTAATATTGCCTCAAGAAGCACTCTTGGACACACAGAACAAACTCTGCCCCATCCAGGAAAGGAATCCCAGTTTATGTTGGGGAAGTCAAAATCTCCCATCAGAACAACCGTGTTGTTTTTACATCTTCCCATAATCTGCTGACGTATCAGTTCCTCAATTTCATGCTGGCTGTTAAGTCTGTAGTACAACAGTGCGATTGCACTGAGTTCCTGAGTTCTACCCATTTGGCCTCACTGCATGATCCCACCAGTTGTCCTCCCTGTATAGCTATAACACTCTCCCTAATCAGTAAAGCAACACCCCCACTCTTCTGTCACCTTCTTTGTCTCGCCTGAAACATCTGAATCCTGGAATGCTAAGCTGCCAGTCCTGCCCTTCTTTCATTCAAGTCTTCTTGATGTGAAAACAAGAGTCTCTTGCCTGAAACAGATGGGCCATTCAACCACTCTGGAGTCTGTCCTTTTCAGGCTATGATATGGAGTTGCCGGCGTTGGACTGGGATAGCCAAAGTAAGTAGTCTTACAACATCAGTTTAAAGTCCATCAGGTTTATTTGGTAGTATGAGCTTTCAGTGCGCTGCCCCTTTATCAGATAACTCACTTGATAAAGGAGCAGTGCTCTGAAATCTCGTGCTACTAACTAAACCTGTTGGACCTTAACCTGGTGTTGTGAGACTACTTACTTTTTAGGATAGTGTCAGTTGGATGGGGAAAGAGGTGATAGGTTTTTTGGGTTACTGCTGCTCCATGTATGCCTGGCACAGCCACTCCTGGTCTCTCTTACCATCTTGATAAAAGAGTCATTTCAGTCGACTCCCCAGCCAAGAGGGAGAAATTCACATGGCTGCACCTGATCCAATATATGAGCAAGTATGTGAACGAAGTTTCTTCATTATGGTTCCTGAGTCAAACTTCCATTTAATGGCATACTGAATGATTTGTTAAACTGAGGTCCCATCTGCCTTCTTAGTTAGATTTAAAAGATTTCATGGCACTATTTTGAAGAACAACGGAGAAACTCTCCCCAGTTTCTTGACAAATATTTATTTCTCGATAGGTGCTACATACATATGCAAGGCTTTATATGTTAGTGGCAAAAGATGCACTCTGTATGGGGGGGGAGCAAATCAAGAAGTTTGCAGATGCTGTGACTAATACTGAACCCAAGGGAATGCAGAGGTACAAATCTGAAATTGCAACAGTGATCATCAAGTGTGTGGTTTTCACAGAAAGCAGGCGTGAGCAATGTAATCCCATAATCTCTCGTAATAAAAATGGAATTTGTCTCGGTTGCCAGAAACTGGTAGCTCTGATTATAAGCAGATTGAGTTGCAAATGAGTTCCCTAAATGCTAGCAAAAAGCCAGGGAACTCGTAATAAAAGTGGAATTTAATTTTGTGTCCAGTGGTCCTTATCATAATACAGTGTGAGTTAAGTGAGTGAATGAGCATATCGAATACGTCTGTCTTCATACTATTTATCTAAAACTGGCAATAGATAATAGCTTTACTGCTCAAAAGCTGGAGATGTGTGCGCGCAGTAAATGGGAAGGGTCACTGCAGTTAATCGCATGCCAAATTTACAATTCCCTCTTCTTCCACATTTGTGTTTATTAATTACATGAGCATACCGAGGAATAATTAACATTGCACAGTGCAATTGCTTGTAAAATTTTTGGTTCTGTGTTAAAATTATAAGGAGGAAAGGTCATTGCACTTGGACTGGCTTGTTAGTTGTATTTCCTCCCTTCCCTTGAACAACACAATTAATTCTGGCATACATCCAGATAAGTTGAAGTTTTTGCTACTGTTCCTTGCTGATGTTTACTGGACCATCCTGATAACCACTTTTTGAGCAGGAATATTATGGCTGCAGACTTCAGGATGCTTTGGTGCAGAAGGATCTGAGTGTCCTTATACATGCATTGCAGTAAACTGATATACAGATGCTGCAGGTGATAAAGAAAACAAGTGGAATTTTAGCATTAATAGCTAAAGGAATAGAGTATAAAAATGAGGAAGTGTTGCTGCAACTATACAAAACATTGGTGAGGGCCTCAGCTCCAGGGATCTGGGTTTAGTTCCAGCCCTGGGTGACACTCTGTAGAGTTTGCACATTCTTCCCGTGTCTGTGTGGATTTCCTCTGGGTGCTTTGGTTTCTTCCCACAGAGGATGTGTAGCTTAGGTGGATTGGCCATGCTAAATTGCCCGTTAGTGTCCCAAGATGTGTAGGTTAGGGGGATTAGTGGGATAAATATGTGGAGCTATGAGGATAGGGCCTGGGTAAGATGCTCTATCAGAGGGTCAATGCAGACTTGATGGGCTAATTGGCCTCCTTCTGCACTGTAGGATTCTATGATTTAAATGCCAGATTTTTGAAGGGGATGCAATAATGCCCTGATTGGAAAAACTAGGTTTTCCAAAACTGTTTTTATCATTTTCCACATCCAGTTTAAATCGTTTTTCTTTATGTAAGCCTTTCTCAACAACTAGGATATCTCCGCACAAACTATGTTTATACTAATAACATGCCTTATTCTAGCTATTTTGCATGGAATCACTAATGACGTTAATGTGTTGACATAACATATGAGATCTTGAGGGGACTTAAGAGGTTGGATGCTGTAGGGAGGTATCCTCTTGTGGAAGACTAGAACTAGGGAACACAGTTTGAAAATAAGAGGTCTCCCAGTTAAGATGTGGATGAGGTGAAATCTTTTCTTGGAGAATTTTTTTTCTTGAGGATTGTGAGCCTTTGAAACTTTTTTCCCCGGAGACTGGTGGAGGCAGGGTCATTGAATCTCTTTATGATAGCAGTAGATAGGTTCTTGACTAACAAGAGCCAAAAGTTTTTGGGGAGGTAGGTGGGAATGTGGAATTGAGACCACAATCAAATCAGCCAGAGTTTATTGAATGGTGGAACAGGCTTGAGAGGCTAAAAAGCCTACTCTTATTCCCAATATGTCTGTTCATTTGTATCCATAAATCCCTGACCTTATTTTGATTCTTGTTACTGAGTGAATATGAATAACATTTTAACTAGCGAGGTGCAGTCAGTATCCAACGTGGCACAGTCAAATGAATTCATGACTATTGCACTCATTATTGGATTAAAGTTTCTTGTGTTTAGTACAGTTCCCTCAGACTAATATTTATTATCACCTTCAGTTTCCAAATTCTCTGCATCATGTGTCAAGAACTGTACCCTTCCACTTTGGTAGTTCATCACATAATGGTGTTTTGAGTCACATCTGAAGCACTTGTTAACAGTTGGGCATTCCTGGGGTTCATTTGTCTATTAAAACAGCTCCAGTACTATCACTGCCAGTTCTGCTACAAATGCTTTCATCCTCAGTCCTTTTGTCTGTGACTCTTCTGTTGTACTAACACCTGCACCTCATACCTGAATGGTCTAGAAAGGCACAATTATTGAGTCAGTGTTTCATCTCTTGTGACACTCCGGAATGTTTCATTTGCATCATCAAAGCTACTGGAAATGACTGCTTCCTTTGTTTTATAAAACACCAGATGTCTGAACCAAAAGAACATCTCTTTCTGAAAATCTAATGCCGGTTAAGACCAGGAGTCTGTCCATGTCTCTCACCTTAGCACAATCCAGCAATTTGAATGCAAGCACTGAATAAATAATTTCCAAATTGAATTTGGCAACCATTTATACAGTCTGTTAAAATCCATGACATACTCTATAGCATAACTGCCTGGCTTTCAAAACCTGTCAAGGTCTTCACCATGCCTCACAGGCATTTAAGATCATCTTTCTACTAAATTTTATCCATGAAGCTTAACTGATTATTCAAATCTTCTTCTGTATCCAACTGATGGGCATCAAGTTCACAAAATGAATTTACTTTTGTCAGGAACTGAAAATGCCAAAGCCATATCTTGTCTTCTCACTGGTAATGAAGTGACCCATGTCCATATCGCCATTCACTCTGTTTTTCCCACTGGTTATAAAGTTTGGATCTGGAGAGTGGCAGTCAATAGTCGTGCTCTTGATACTTTATTCCTGCCTTCAGCTATTTTTCACAGAAGTAACTGATTATAATCTTCAGCGTGGGTTCCAACCTTCTTCACATTTAGCCAACCCTCCTTTAGTACCATGCTAAATTATTTTGTATCAGATGGTGAAATAGGAAACCAGACACCAAAATTTTAATTAAAACTAGTTTTATTTGCAGAATGTTTGCCTGCCTTCTCCTTAACCAATACCCAGTGATCCAGCAATGTTTATTTATACTTGTGAGTAAAATACATAACTCATTAAACAAATTAATAATTACCAGGCCCTTAAAGGGGCTCAGTAACAAAAAAACTATAAACGACACCTATCAAAGTAAAATTAATATAACATTCCTGAGGCTAATGATGCACCCTAATCTCTGCTGTGCTCACTAGTCGTGGGAGGCCCTGAATATACCAATAGACACTGCTCGAGTGTTTATCATCCTTTGATTAAATGAGTAAAAAAATTAACAAGTTAATCCATTAACAAGTTAACAGTCACCTATAAGTGCACTTTACCAAAAAGACAAAACTTTTAAAGGAAAATTATTAAATTAGTTTTCCTGTGGCTGATGACGTAGCCCAGCCTCTGCAGAACCCACCGTGTGCAGTCTATCAGACTGGCAGATGCCATGTGAGTGTTTCCTTATAAGTGCTCACGGTACTTAATCAGTGCCCTTCAACTGTATATTCTTAACCTTGATTGAAATCACAATTAATATAGCATTGACAAAAGTTCTCTGAACATGAAACTGGATGTCATTAATCCACGATTTGTGAAGTATATTAATTGAAGTGAGGCACTGATTGAAATCTCACTACTTTACAAACAGGTTAATTCTGGGCTGGGAACATGCAAAGTCTTCGTCCAGTGATAAGCTATAATGAAATAACCATAATGGTTAACTCCCCATTCTCAAAAGCAAATTTTTTTTCTGTAGTTTGATTTTTCAGCTGGTGAACATCTTTCGTCACTTTGGATTTAACAACTCTGCTGCTGCTGAGAGGTTTTGGAAGCAGTCTGGATCAGTGCTACGAACAATGCCTTCATAGCCCTTGATCACTGGATGGGAATGAAGAGCACCAATCCAGGCTGACACTCTGAGTGTCCTATCTTCAGAGATGTCTCTGTTCTGCTCAGTCTTTAACCATACGATATCATACTCTTATGGTTTGAATTGAATGTTTATGACTTGTTTCAATCTCTCCAGGGTCAGACCAAGAAAACACTTGAAATGGTGCACACTGATAAAAAAATTACACTGCTTTATTTCATAGTAAGTGAAAATTTGGTGCACCTATTATAATCAGATTCGTATTGTTTAATGAGTACAACCTACCTTCCCATTACAAAATAACACTTTGCTGCACTTCCCCACAACAGTAAATTAACTTGCTTGAATTAAAATAATTCCTAATCACTGTCCTGCATTCTAAACTTCTCAGCTTGATCAAAACCTGCCATTAGTTTTCAGTTAAAGCATGATTGCATTTGTAGTCTTGCTGAAGCTAAGTTTCTAAATCAGTTTCTGTTCTTAATCAGCCCTTGTTTTACAGCTGAAGGGTCCAGAAACAAATCAACATAATAGTTGTGTTGAGTTTATTGATTGAGGAGACAGACAAATGAGTTGTTTATTATTTGCAATCTGGGGAGAAAAACTTAGCTTAACATTTTAATCATTGAACTTCTTGGTGCTTTTTTAAAAACTTGTATGCACAGACAATGTTTGAAAACCAAACATAATTACAGAGGAAGGTTGTTTAGTAATTGCTGCAACTTATTTCAGCAAATCAATTCCAAGAACTCACCAGTATGTGCTCCATTTACTGTGCTCAATGCTCTCCCAGGGTGCATTAAAAAAAATGCCTGAGATTTCTGAGGTTATGACACTGCTTGTTCAATCCGTTAATTAAGCTAACATGTGTTCCCCTTTAACTGAACAAATTGTTTGTTTGAAGTTAATGGCTTCACTGTACACAATGCCAATCTTTCCCTCTCCTGTTCTGCTAGTTTTTTAGCGTGCAATTATTACCTCAAATAATAGACATTTTCACTAATACTTTTGTGCTAGTTGAAGTATCCTCAATGTAACTTGTAAGTACATTCTCTTATTACAGGACCACTATCTAGTGTTAACCTTCTCAGTGATCTTTCCTTATACAAGGAAGGAAAAATATAAATACACTGTTACTGTGCAAGCCAGTGATAATAGATAGCAGTAAACAAATAGATCTGTCCTGTTCACCATGTGGAAGCTGTAACTTCTAACCAATGGCAGTCTTGCATCATAATTGGAAACAACAGGGTTATTTAGTCTTGGAAACGCAAGTCTGATTCATGAATCCAATCTACCAGTGAAAGAAAATCTCTTCTTGCCAGGGATATCTGTATCAGGCAATTTGAACTTTGATGTAACTGCATTAAAGAATATATATGTACACACATACACACAGCCTTCAGTAATTGGGAGCTTCTTAGTAAGCCAAAACTAATGCTCAACTTTTTGATCTTAGCTCATCCCTAGCCTCTGCTGTACAACTACATTTGCCATTATCTCCAATTTATAGTTAGGAGTAGCGTAACCAGCTTGAACAAGAATTTAGTTTCAAACGTCAAGAGAAATCTGTCAAATACAAAGATGTCCATTATATTTTGACAAAATTGGAACTTTAATAAAATTTTGGATCATTACCTCAAAGTAATGCATAAGAAACAAAGACTGCAAATTTTAGTTGCATGTTCTTTTTGAGTCCCTTCCCCAAGAATTTTGATGCGCTTGTATTTTGTTCCTAATTCACATGTAGCCTCTGTACTTGGTTCTATTGCCACTCCCATGTCAGCAAAGCCATTCTCCAACCAGAATATCTGTTAAGTTCTGGATATTGCCATTGTTTTAACATTGTTCAGTTTTCTCATCAAATGTGCCTCTTGGTTGAGATTTATCTGCACTCTGTTCCATTAAACTATTGCCTTTCTTTTCGTTGTTACACTGAAACATTAAGCTGATGCATTCAGATCATAAATCATTAATGTGCATGTCAGTTGGGGGGAGCTCTGTATGTAATAAAATGAACAAAAACCAAATGGAGTGGTGGGAGGCCATGGAACATTACTGTTGTAGAGTGGAGCGAATCCTAAGTCCTGTTGGGATAATTGATTCAGCCCCTTTATGTCTGTTCTGTGTATTTTCAGAAATATTATAAACAGACAAATCAGAACTGCAGATTCTGGAAATCTGAATTAAAAACCAAAAATGCTGGAAATGTTCAGTTCTGGCAGTATTTGTGGAGAGAAAAACAGTTAATGTTTCAGGTCAATGGCCTTTCATCTGAAGTCCATTATTCAGAAATCCAGACAGTAAATAAATACCTAACTTGAGGACCTGGCTTGAAATGTTCCAATTACTTATGAAACCGGCAATGGAAGACGAGTGGGAAATGGAAAATGCCATTCAGACAAAAACTGTCCTTTTTTTGTATATTTACACCATTTATTTGCCTCAACATGTTGTCCATTCACTTGCAGTCGCACCCACCTGTCCTTCAATATACAAAGTCAAAAACACCTAGCCTAAGGAGTCTGACTGTCCCTGTAACCGAGTGTGCAAGTAACTTTCTCTCTCCCCCTGATGTATTGCAACTTGTATTTCAGATAATCAACTCATAGCCAAAGTTGCTGGATCTGCAGACACTTGTGATTGTCATAAATCAGGTGGTTATCCACCAGCTTCCACATGCAAGAGTTACAAGACATCACCTGCCTTGCCATCTTTGTTGTGTTTTATTTAACTAATTAGGTTTCAAGTTTAGAAATATCACTACTGTCATCTGTGGTTGTATTAAATAGTTCAACTAGTTAAGCTATAAATTTAATGCAATATTTATTACTGTTTAAACTGCTGTCTCCATTTAGAGGGATAAAGTCTTCAACCTTGCCAACCAATCACCCATACCTGCTGACTTAATTAATCACTTTGAACAATTACCAGCTAAGAGGAGACTAGAAACCTGGTATAAAAAACAGAAACTCCTTAACCCTGTCCACAAGATTTCTATCTGCACCAAATTCCTAAGTTAGCACTTGGTCCTTGCCACACTCAAGGTTTGTCATGTCCATTCTGTGCTCCCACTTATGTGGGACTACAAATTGCGGCGCTGAGTTAGCCTTTAGCCAGGTGGTGGGCAGATTTCCTTCCCTGAATGGAACTGAGGGGACTAATCAAGGGGGAAGCTCACAAACATCCCCATCCTCAAGAATGGCGGAGCCCAGTATATTAGTGCTAAAGACAAGGCTGAAACATCTGTAATCATCAAGAGGATCTGACTCAATCTCGCCATAAGGATCATAACATCACAGGTGTGAGTCTTGAGCCAATTTGATTAATTCCAAGTGATTGTAAGAAACCGCTGAACGTGCTGAATATAAGCAAAGGCACTGACAGCATTCTATTGGTACTGCTGAAGACTTGAACGTTTGAGCTATGAACACCCTGTGCTAAGTTATTTCGTTATGGCTGTAACTTTGGCATCTACATATTAAAATTGCCCTGCTATGTCCTATGTACAAAATGCAAACAAATCCAGTCTGGCCAGTTTTGCCTTGTCATCCTTGTCGTCCACTGTTACTTGTTATTTATATTAATGATTTGGATGAGAATTTATGGGACATGGTTAGTAAGTTTACAGATGATACCAAAATTGGTGGTATAGTGGACAGTGACGAAGGTGATCTAGGATTGCAACGGGATCTTGATCAGTTGGACCAGTGGGCCGATGAATCGCAGATGGAGTTTAATTTAGATAAATGCAAGGTGATGCATTTTCGTAGATTGAACCAGGGCAGAACTTACTCAGTTAATGGTAAGGTGTTGGGGAGAGCTATAGAACAGAGAGATCTAGGAGTACAGGTTCATAGCTCCTTGAAAGTGGAGTCACAGGTGAACAGGGTGGTGAAGAAGGTATTTGACATGCTTGGTTTCATTGCTCAGAACATTGAACACGGGTTGAAGTTGTACGTGACATTAGGAAGGCCACACTTGGAATACTGTAAATCGTTTTGATCACCCTATTAAAGAAAGGATATTTTTGAACTAGAAAGAGTGCAGAAAAGATTTACCAGGATGCCACTGGGAGTTGATGGTCTGAATTATAAGGAGAGACTGAATAGACTGGGACATTTTTCCCTGGATTGTAAGAGGCTTAGGGATGGTCTTATAGAGGTTGCTAAAATAATGAATCCTAGAATCCTACAGTGCAGAAGAAGGCCACTCGGCCCATCGAGTCTGCATCAACCACAGTCCCACCCAGGCCCTATCCCCATACCCCATGCATTTACCTTAGCCTGTCCCCCGAAACCGAGGGACAATTTTAGCATAGTCAATCCGCCTTAGCCACACATCTTCAGACAGTGGGAAGAAACCGGATCACCTGGACCAAACACACACAGACACAGGGAGAATGTGCAAACTCCACACAGACGGTAACTCGAGCCGGGAATCGAAACCGGGTCCTTGGCACTTTGAGGCAGCAGTCTAACCACTGTGCCACTGTGCTGCCCATAATAAGGGGCATAGATAGGATAGATAGTCAACATTGTTTCTTGATGGTAGGGGAATCTAAAACTAGAGGGCATAGGTTTAAGGTGAGAGGAGAGAGATACAAAAAGGTCCAGAGGAGCAATTTTTTCACACGCAAGGTGGTTTTTCCCGGGATGAGCTGCCAGAGACGGGTCCAATTTTGTCTTTTTTAAAAAGCATTTAGACAGTTACATGGGTAAATGGATGTAGAGGGATATGGCCAAATGCGGGCAATTGGGACTAGCTTTGTGGTAAAAGCTTGGCAACGTGGACAAGTTAGGCTGAAGGGCCTGTTTCCATGCTGTAAACATATCTGACTCTGTTCTCAATCACAAGCAAAATGATGGAAGGTGTCATTGACGAACTATCTATGGTATTTATTCACCAACAGCCTGCCCATTGTTGCTTAGTTTGGTTCAAGCAAGTTATCCTTTAGCTGTGAGCAGTTCTGGGCACCAGAGCTTAGGAATGATATATTAGATGGAGTGCAGCATTAATTTACCAGAATGGTACCCGAACACCAAGGGGTGAATTATGAGGATAGGTGAAACAAGCTGGAATTCAGACGTTTAATGGTGATTGATCAAATTTTTCAAGATATTAAAGGGAACAGATGGAGTAGATAGAGAAGAACTATTTCTGCTGGTTGGTGAAGTATTAGTCAAGAGATCACAGTCAAAAAATAAGAGCCAAATATTTTAGAAATGCAATTAGGAAGCACTTCTTTGCACAGAGTGATTAATTATGATTTTGAACTACAATTATACTAAATCAATTAATTTTAAAAGTGAGATGGATAGATTTTTTATTATCCAAAGTTATCAAAGGATATGAGATATGGAGTTAGGTGGCATAACAAGCTCATTGTGATTAAACAATTTATTCCTGTTCCCACAAACTAAGTGTCACAGTTTGCCATGTTCAGATTTGAGCTTGTAGTTGATGGATTGCCCGTCCAGTCTGGCCAGGTTTATTCTGCTGCACTGAGAACTCACAAGCTACCCTTCATCATTGGGATAGTCTCCTGGTGGGTTTACACAAAACCTTGGTAGCTTTGCTGACTGTTGAAAATTTCAGTGCAAAAACAATGCATTTAAAAAATAATTATTATTCAAAATAATTCAGCAACCTAACAAGATCAGTGAAAGACCAGCAACTTGATAGCAAAGCTGTTTGCTGCTATAATCCTAATTGTTGTTACATTTTGTGAAAGGAAGTGGTCTGACTTGAAGCCCTGAAAGTTGCATCACGTGAAATGCTGAGGCCTCTTAATGATATTTGGCAATGACTTACCAAAAAAATCACAGTAATGAATATTGAATTATTATAATTATAAACAGATAGAGTTAGTGATTATAAAGCAATTATTGCATTTTGTAAGTAGAATGCCAGCACAACAGAGCCACAAGATGGCTCTGGGTTTCATCATAGCAAAAAAGAGAAGTGTCATTACATTGATAGGCAAAAACCTGGAAGGAAATGGATAATGCAGATATCGGTAAGGTCTTGAAATTTCACTTGAGTCTCTCACTGGAGGGTGCCAGTGCAAAGTGAGACAAGAAAAATCTCGATGGGGAGCAAGGTCCCATCAAAAGCAGCAATTATGTTTATTGATTTGAGCATTGTAATTATTTGGTTGGGAGCAAACATGAACGTTATAAGGCCAAGTCTGAGAGTGAAGATCAATGGAACAGTGTCTTAGGAACTTCTGGGTTGAAAGGGAGATATTATGAAGAGCAGCTGGTCAAAGAGGAGTACTGTAGATTGTAAAATTAGATGTTTTAGAGTGTTGCTTGATATAACTTTGCAGAAATGTTACCCACAATAGATCAAGTGATTCTTTACAGCCACAAATAATTTGCAACTTAAGGGCTAGGGTTTTCCTTTCCAAAGCAATGCTTTGACTTGGTTGTACTTCTGCCATCCTTCATGTCCATTTCTTTTATTAATGATTATATGGTGGACATCCTGTGGGATTCTTGCCACCAGGAGGAAGCCAGCCAGAAACAGCCAAAAAACTTGGCATCAAGAATGAAGGATTTAAAAGGATGGAAACATCTCGATCAAAGAACTCAGCTGACACTTGAGGCCTTCAGCAAGTAGGTGACTCAAACTCACTATGAGGACACCTACCTCCACTTAGGCTTTTACCGCTACTTACTGGGGCCCACTGTCACCTTCCTATGCTGGTACGTAGAAGCAGTGATAAATGTGGTGGAGAACTGAAAAATCTGCCTAGATCTAAGGGGACTGTCTTCATTTTGTACTTTCAGGATCATTTGCTGAGGAAAGTTCCCACCTGAGAAGCTAACTGATCTTGTATTTTTGTTGTGTAGTCAATTGAGTGATTTGATTTTGTCATAGTAATTAACTTTATTGTAATTACTTCTTGGTGTATTTTGTGACAAGTTGAGAGAAATAAAGCTGAAGGGTACAGCTTACAGCTTTCAAGGGTTAAGGCTCAAAGACCAAGGGTTTTGGCACATGGACCCAAATAGCTGGTATTTACATAGGCGAGTCATATAGGTTTACAGCATGGAAACAGGCCCTTTGGATCAACTTGTCCATGCCACCTTTTGTTTTAAACCCATAAGCTAATCCCAGTTGCCCGCATTTAGCCCATATCCCTCTATACCCATTGTACCTGTTGGAGTGAAATCAAAGTTAAAGGACACAAAATGGTTACTTAGCACAAAATGGACTTTGGGAAAAGACATTAAGAGGCACTGACTTTGGGCACAGACAGTGTACAGAGATTTAAAACCTGTAGTGTTTAAATCACTGTAGGAAACAGGTCAGACCTTGAGGCACCTTAAACTTGGGATAAAAGTAGACCCAAAACAATGAGTTTGATAACGAGATCAGCCACTGAAGGGGGGACATAAATGTATATAACAAGATCAGCTATTTATAGGGACGTAACTGCATAAATGTATCTACTCTATGTACAACGATGTGCTAACTGTCGATGTCCATACTTGTCTATGTATAACGATACGCTAACTGTCGATTGATGTCTGTACTTGTCTACTCAATGTGTAACAATGCACTAATGGCTAATATCCATACTGTCTGTTATCTAACAATGTATAAAAGATGTTCAACTACCATTGTGGAGCTGAGAAGGTGACCGCCTGTACTGCAGAGTGCCAGCGCTTCTCTCAAAGCTTTGTCCAAATAAAACTATTGAACCTCCAAGCCTGACTCCGAAGTGGTGACTTTCCCACAACGTACCCATGTAACTATCTAAATGCTTTTTAAAAGATAAAAATGTATCCGCCTCTACTACTACCTCTGTCAGCTTGTTCCAGACACTCAACACCCTCTGTGTGAAAAAATTGCCCCTCTGAACACTTTTGTATCTCTCTCCTCCTGCTCCTATTTCTTATGTTCTTATGTTCTCCTCTCGGCTTAAACCTATGCCGTCTAGTTTTAGCTTCCCCTATCTTTGGGAAAAGATATTGACTATCTACCTTGTCTATGCCCCTCATTATTTTATAGTCAAGCAGTGAATAGTGTGTAGGGTTGTATTACCTGGATTACTCAATATAAACTAGTTTCATCTTATGGCTTTGATCAGACTTCAGCTGGAGTAATATGTACCTTCCCGATAAGTAGATCATGTTGACTCATGAGAGAATACAGGAAAGAACCACAAGACCACTTGGGCTAAGTGCTTTGCTTACAGAGAGGCATTTTGTCTCTTTGGGCATTAGAGGGGCATAGGCATGGAGGCCAATTAACTCAGGTCTTTACGGTTTTTAATGGTGCCAATAACAAACAAATGGATTGATTATTTGAGGCGCTAGGACCAGTGGAAACCATTTAAATGGCAGAAGCAGGGTGTGATTTAATGTGCAGGAGTTTATTTCCTTGGAGGTTTGTTGGGTCTGTGGTACAGCAATCTGGAGATGATAAGGAGGATCAATTCCTTACTGTTCTTCACAAGCTCATTACATATATTTTTGGATCCCCTAATTAGGGGATCACAGAAGGAATGTTTTGGGTTGCAAGTTGGGTTTGTAGAGTTAGCCTGAAGGGTTGAAGAAAAACTTCTGGCAGGTTTCCTAAAATGCCTACACAAGATTTTTCTCTTGTCTGCCTCTCCTAGGCAATGGGGGTGGGTATGAGTTCAGGAACTGCAATGCATCGGAAAGTAAATTTTACATTTCTCACAATAATTACTGCTCTTGTTTCAGTTCTGATTAATGTCATGTTCATAGCTTTTCATTTAATTTTGGACTTGGTATATTCTGAAAAAAATCTCAGAGTACAGTAACAATTAAACACTTAAAATTTTGGATTCTTGTCATGTATATCTTTGCATGATATGTTCAAAAGCATGCCCTGTCATCCATAGTAACAATTCTCAATTCAGTCCCATTTTGAATGAAAGACTTTTCATAGATGGTTAGATAGAGTTGCTCATATTCACTAAAGTTTGGCCTGAATTACATAGATTATGATGTGGAGATGCCGGTGTTGGACTGGGGTAAGCACAGTAAGAAGTCTCAAAACACCAGGTTAAAGTCCAACAGGTTTATTTGGCAGCACAAGCTTTCGGAACCTCACTCCTTCATCAGGTGACTGAGGAGTTGTGTTCACAAACGGGACATATACAGACACAAACACAATTTACAAGATAATGGTTGGAATGCGAGTCTTTATAGGTAATCAAGTCTTAAAGGTACAGACAATGTGAGTGGAGAGAGGACCAAGCACATGTTGAAAAGATGTGTATTGTCTCCAGCCAGGACAGTTAGTGAGATTTTGCAAGCCCAGGCAAGTTGTGGGGTTACAGATAGTGTGACATGAACCCAAGATCCTGGTTGAGGCCGTCCTCATGCGCGGAATTTGGCTATCAGTTTCCGCTCAGCGATTCTGTGTTGTTGTATGTCATGAAGGCCGCCTTGGAGAACGAAGATCAGAGACTGAATGCCCGTGACTGCTGAAGTGTTCCCTGACTGGAAGGGAACACTCCTTTAAGCCTTGATTACCTGTAAAGACTCGCATTCCAATCATTATCTTGGATTTGTGTCGGTATATGCCCTGATTGTGAACACAACTCCTCACTTACCTGATGAAGGAGCAAGACTCCAAAAACTTGTGCTGCCAAATAGATCTGTTGGACTGTAACCTGGTGTTGTGAGACTGCGTACATAGATTATGTCATTACCTGCAAATATTGTTGTGAAAGCATAGAGGTATATGTCATCTTGTAAGATTTGTCTTTGTTTTTCAAGTTTGTGTTGGTTTTCACTTTGAATTTTGAAGTCCAAAGGGCTCCTCTTAATGACAGCGAAGGTATCAGAGTCCAGGTTAGTCAAAATACTTTTGATGCAAAACAGCAGCAAAAGAGAAACATCTCGAGGTGAAAGAAGTGTTCTGACGATAGACTGCCTGACTTTTCGATTTTTGAAAGGTATCTTTCTCCTCTTCCTTGCTAGGTTTCTGACCAAAAGTGACAGTAGCTTACGGTTAAGTTATTTTGAAATGTGGTATTCAGTTCATGGCTAGCAGAGAGGCTGAGACCAGTAGTGAAGTTCATGACCATCAACTCTCAACTCTCAACTGAGACAAATAGAGTGTGCATTCGACTTTGCTGATGTGAAGGAAACAGTAGAAGTGAAAACCCACATAGACACGGGGAGAACATGCAAACTCCATACAGGCAGTTACCTAAGTGGATCCCGGGTCATGACATACAACACAGAATCGCTGAGCCGAAACTGACAGCTAAATTCCTCACGTGAGGACGGCCTCAACCAGGATCTTGGGTTTATGTCACACTATCTGTAACCCCATGACATGCCTGGGCTTGCAAAATCTCACTAACTGTCCTGGCCGGAGACAATACACATCTTTTCAACATGTGCTTGGTCCTCTCTCCACTCACATTGTCGGTACCTTTAAGATTTGATTACCGATAAAGACTAATCATAGTACTGCCATGCCACCCATTGCATTTGAAGCAGTATAGAGAAGGTTCACTCACCTGATTCCTGGGATGAAGAAGTTGTTTTATGAGGAAAGATTGGGCAGATTGGGCTTGTATCCATTTTAGAGTTTAGAATTGGTGAACTTATTGAAACACAGAAGATCCTGAGATGACTTGGGGTGGATGCTGAAAGGTGCTTCCCTTGTGAATGGCACAGTGGCTAGCACTTGTGCCTCACAATGCCAGGGACCCGGGATTGATTCTAGCCTTGGGTGATTGTGTGGAGTTTCTTAGTGTAGGCTAGGACTTGCTGCATAAATGGGTGGGGCTATTGGATGGGGTGGGTCTGGGTCAGGTGCTCTTTCCGAGAGTTGATGCAGAATAGCCTCCTGCAAGTGATTTTATGAAAAATTAGAACTAGGGGACACAGTTTAAAAATAAGGAGTCTCTTTCATTTGAGACAGATGAGGCTTTTTGTAATTCAGAGGGTTTGTGGAATTCTCTTCCCAAGACAACAGTGGAGGAAGGGTTACTAAGTTTTTAAAGGCTGAGGGCTATATTTTATCAAAATCATGATAAATTTGGGCATCGGGCCTGTAACGCAATTTGCACCCGAAACCGAGCAGATCGCGCCTTTACCGACACCCGATTTGGGCACGAATTCGGTCCATGCCCCTATCGAGCGGTCTGATTTAAGTGCATTAGCGTGCATTTAAATTGACTTAATGAACCGCGCGCCCAACTCTACTGCCAAATCCCATTTTACCGTGTTCGGATCCGTTCCGGATCCACGCTGTTACCAACCTGCAGAATAAAAATCTGAAGTGGATTCCTATTCTGCAGGGGAATCTCCAAAGTGCATTCTCCTCGAGCACCCTTTGCAGAACCTCCCCCCCCCCCCCCCCCCGTCCCCATTTCCGAACCCCCTGGGAGGCAGACCCCCCTCCCTCCCGTGATCAGACCCCAGGAAGCAGGCCTCTCCTCGGCAGAGCACACCCCCAACCAGAGATTGCTGCTCTCCCTTCTGACCTGCGCTCGTTGATGTGGAGATGCCGGCGTTGGACTGGGGTAAACACAGTAAGAAGTCTCACAACACCAGGTTAAAGTCCTGTTGGAGTTTAACCTGGTTTTGTGAGACTTCTTGCTGCCTGCAGCACCTCCTGGCCTTCTGCTGGCGTCTGCCAAAGGAGGAGGCGGTCTCAGATGGATCTCTGGTTCGGGGGTGGGGGGGGAATGGATTTGGGAGAATCTCCAACCACCCCCCCCCCCCCCCCCACCCTCCAGACATCCATCTATCTGAGCCCGCCCCCCCCCGCCCCCCCGCCCTCCTCCAGCAGATGCCAGCCAAAGGCCAGGAAGGTGCTGCAGGATGTTCAGTGAGTGCAGTAAGAAGTCCCGCAACACCAGGTTAATCTCCAACAGGATTTTAACCTGGTGTTGTGAGACTTCTTACTGTGTTTACCCCAGTCCAACGCCCGCATCTCCACATCAACGAGTGCAGGCCGGAATGATGGTGGAGGGAGAGCAGCAATCCAGGTAGGTTGGGGGTGTGCTCTGCCGAGTGGGAGCCTGCATCCTGGGATGTGGGGATCTGATCACGGGGAAGGGTTCTGCCGGATGGGGCCTCCCTAGCAGGCGAGGGGGGAGCCTGCCTCCCGGGGGGGTCCAATTACGGCTCATTCCCCAACCCCGCTCTCTCTGTTTTGTCTTTCACGCCCGGGCGCGTTGTTTCAGTTTTTTTTTTCGAACTGTGCATGTGCAGTTCAGAGCTCTGATCGTTCCGGCAGTGCTAAGCCCTGCCCACAGCACGGACCGGACTGCAAAAAACATATGGGCGCGCTGGAACGGGGATTCCGGGCTCAGATCTGTTTTACGTCCGGGCCCAGTCCTTAGCCTCCGATTGGTAAAATCTGGCCCTGAGTTAGATAGATTCTTGACTAACCAAGGGAGTCAAAGGGTATTGGGGTAGACAGGAAAGTGGAGGCCACAATCAGTTCAGCCATGACAGATGGCGAAGCAGACTTGAGGGACTCAGATTTCATATGTTTCTACAAGATTTAACCACAAAGGATGTTTCTCCAAGAGAGAGATCTTAGGGCACTTTCACCAATAGCTGAGAAGTTACCTCAATCACTTTCAGCTTTGTTTTAAGCCCCACATCACAAGGAAAAACTTGGATTTATAATAGTTTTGTTTGTTGTTTCAATTTGTATAGCAGAACAAACACAAACACAACAAGGGCCTGGGTGGGAAGCAGTTTCGGAGAGACGGTGCAGATTGTTGGAGGTGGTGGTGGTGGGGGGGAGGTGCAAAAGGCCTCTTCCTGCACTGTAGGGTTTCTATGATTCTGTAATAAAATTGTACATTCTGGTTTATAGAACAATTCAGACAATGAACAGTCATGGGAGAATGAAACATATGTTTCTCAAGTACCATCTATTGGCCATCTGTAGTCACCACAGGCTAGAAGCTTAACTGAACCAGCTGTATCAACACTGTAGCTATAAGAGAAAGGAAGATGTTGGGTGCACTGCAATAAGTCCAAAGATGTACAGGTTAGGTGGATTGGCAGTGCTAATGTTCAGGGGGACTAGCCAAGGTAAATGGGATAGGGCCTGGGTGGGATTCTGGTTGGTGCAAATTCGATGGGCCAAATGGCCTTCTGCATTGTAGGATTCTATGACTTGAAGCGATTCACCTCCTGACTGCTGTCTGTTGCCGTCAGTGGCACTCAACACCAAGAGGAACAAGCAATTTGCAGTATATATAATCTACAAGGTGCATGTCAGTAACTCACAGAGCTTACTGACTGGTAATTTTATGCAGAAAGCATCATCTCCAAGTCATACACCAATTTGTTTTGCAAGTATACTGGAACTTCTTTATTATTGCTAGATCAATGTAGAATTAGTGTCAGTGTCACTACTACAAGAACTAGAAGTTCACCACCTTCTCAAAGAGAACAGAGATGGGCAATGACTGTGGTCTTGCCAGTGTCACCAAAATGGGGAGAACAATTACATTGGGTTATGATAAAATGCATTTTAATTGGATTTGACTTAAGAATTCAACAATTGCAAAATCTAGACAATCTATGTATTTCTCAATGTATCTATACTTTATATAAATACACGTCATGTAAATATGTTTTCCACAATAGCTGGAATCCTGATATTGAAAAAAGATCATTTGCTGTTGAACTTTTTTTTGTGTAATAACTAAAGTTCCTGAGAGGTCAGTGCAAAGAGATGTGGATTCAATTTCTGCTGCTGGGCAAAGCAAGTTTGCACGCCACTTCTGGGCTGAGATACAACAGATGTTTTCCACTTCCCAGCAACCAGTCTTGCCTTTTTACTTAATTTTAATTCCAGTCTGTACTTTTCACTGAGGATGGAACTGTCAAAGAAATGCCATCAGAACCACATGCCTCTGTCTGGCTCCGAAAGGTAATTGCTGCAATCTGTGATGTTAGTTGCTCTTTCTTTCGCCAGTGCTGAGATAGGACACCAAGGAACAAAAAGTCAGACCGAAGAAACTACTTACTTCCTTGGCTGGTGTGGCTATGAACTGTGTGGAGAACCTGGGACTCAGCATGGCCTCAGCCAAATTTGTCACATTATTGCAAGAATCTTGCTCCAAATCCTTAAATCTATTATCATTAACTCTATACTATGTTTATAGTTTGAGAATTGAGCCATTGATGCAATCCCACAAGGTCTCAGAAGATAGGTCATGGGGCGATTTAGCCACATTGTGGGAACTTTGTTTTTGTTTGGTTGCAAAAACAGATATGAAAACGTGCTTGAAGTACAGATGACAGGCAGCTTATAACCTTTACTCAGTAGACTATTGGAAAACTGCAGCAGTTAAGAAGAAATGAATCAGTGACTACTTTACTCACTCAGCAGTTAGGAGGTGAATTGCTTTGAATCATAGAATCCTACAGTGCAGCAGAAGACCATTCGCCCCATTGAGTTTGCACCAACCACAATCCCACCCAGGCTCTATCCCATTTACCTTGATTTTTATCAGACCAGATCTGTGCTGTCCAATCCATTAGCTATTCGCCACGTTTGTGGTCCTAGCTGTGTTAATTGTAATAATTTTGGAAAATGCAAAATGATCAGTACTCAGTAAACATATTTGTGTGGGGTACGAAAATGCACATCAATATTTTTGTGCCTATGTTGGCAAAATGGTAAAAAGGACAGCAGTGTGCATGAGTGTATTTAGCTACTGTGATTAAATTGTTTTCTCACTTTACTAAATGGTGGCTGGTATTACGTATATACACAAAATATTTTTTGAAATTTATTCCTTCATGAGATGTGGGCATTGCTGGCAAGGCCAACATTTGTTGCCCTAATTGTTATTGCATTGTCTATCTGGAGTAATGTGTAAGCCAGACCAGGTAAAGGTGGCAGATTTCCACTATTGAAAGAACTTTAGTGAACCAGATGGATTTTTACAACAATCAATTATAGTTGCACTGTCACTGTTACTGCGGCTCTCTTTCAATCCCAATTTTTATTCATTGCTTTTAAATTTCATCAGTTGCTGTGGTTGGATTTGAACTCATGTCCCTAGAGCCTGAGCCTTTGAATTACTAGCTACATTTCCCATACTCCATTGTCTACCCCTCCGTTATTTCACTGTTATTATTTCTCTGTTATTGTGTGATTATTTCTGTGTTATTGTGTGAGTTTTTGAGGCATGTCGTGCAAACTGTTTTGTTGCGTGGCTGGTCAGCATTTTCTATTATCAAATTCCATCGAGACATATTGAAGAATAGATTGCGTCATCTTGGGAACTTGCCCTTAAAATTTAGCACGGATCTCTGAATTAAATTTTGAGTTATTTCACTTTAAGTTAATTAATTTCAACTATATAGAATTAAATTTAATTTTGAGGAAACAAAAGCTCATCTCTGGGTAATTTTCTGATAATTGTTGGTGGCAGTTTTAACCTTGCTCATGAGCAGTAGTTTTGCTTTTTCTCTTAGTAACTGGGATCAAATTATTTCTATAGCAGAGGAGACATTATGCTTTTCAGTTCAATAAATCCAGGAGTTTGAATTTGTTTCCTTTTCTTTCCAATATTCTGTCACCATAAATTCACTTAGTTTTTTCCTTCTGCAGTTTATTTTTATTTTTTACTGTTCACTTGCTGTTGTGGAGAGATCCATTATCGTATCAGCCTTTGAAGGATGCCAATTGTTGGCTGGGTCACTTCCAGAAAGTTCTGAGTGGTGGGAGATTAAATTTTGGCATTTCATTGCTAGCAGTCAGTCTTAATTTTCAGATAAGCCTCTGCTCCGAAAAAGCAAATGTGATTGCTGTGATTTTTTTCTGGGAGGAAGTAGGGAGGCTTCAAATGGTATTAGTTTGAATTTAAAGTTAAAAGTTCATTTATTGGTCACAGGGAAGGCTAACGTTAATACTGCAATGAAGTTACTGTGAAATTCAATGAATTGAGTGTTGAAATTAAACAAAATATCTTGTATGTACTTCTCATGCCCTAATGTGTTGCTCCAAATTTCTTACCTTATCCCATGCCCTGAAAGCATTGATTCCTTGCAAGAATGCAGTTCTAAAGTTTTGACGTTTAAAGTTTATTAATTAGTGTCACAAGGAGGCTTACATTAACACTGCAATGGAGTTACTGTGGAAATTCCTGATTCGGCACTCTGGCGTGTGTTCGGGTACACTGAGGTAGAATTTAGCATGGCCAGTGCATCTAGCCAGCGTGTCTTTTGGCCTGTGGGAGGAAACTGGAGCACCCGGAGGAAATCCACACAGACACAGGAAAAATGTGTAAATCCACACAGATAGTGACCCAAGCCGTGAATGAAACCTGGGTCCCTGAATCTGAGAGGCAGGATGCTAACCGCTGTGTCACCGTTTTGTACCTCACCTAAATTGGTATATTTGTAGCTAAAGCAATAAATGTTTGAGTAATATTCAACCATGAGGATCTACATCAAACTGCATTTTTTTGGTTTTTATGACGCAGTTATTAATTGAATAAATTTGTTACACCACTGGGAGAGGTGCCCAATATTTTTTTTGAAAGTCGTTCCTTGAAACACGCAAGACAATGTACTGCTTCATGATCAAGGTAAGGAAATATACCAGGCAGTCTAGGGTTCCTTACTTAAATCCTAATCAAAACAAAACCCACCTACCACAAACACTTCAACAATATTGTTCCATGTAAAGAAAGCAGGCTTGTATAAGAGATCAGTAGAAGGTAATGCATGCTCAGACCCTTGTGATGGACCATAACCAAACTAATGGCATTCTCCACGATATAATGAGGATCCTGCACACCTTAGCTCACTGACTACGGCTACAGTCAAAGAAAGCTCCTTGCACCCTCCAACTCTGCACATTCTTCCTTTTCAGATAATAATCTAATCCCTTTTTGCATGCCCCAGTTGAGCTTTGATGGAATTCCAATGTGTTATGACTTGAAGGGAGGAAAGAAAGACTGCATTTCTATAGTCCCTTTCACAATGTCAGGCGAAGCCAGTGAGCTTTGCACTCAGTGAAGTACATTTAAATTGAAGTCCCTCGTAATATAGAAAGCTCAATACCCGTATTGTGCATAGCAGGGTCTGCCTGTGAGATAAGTGACGAGGTAATCATGTTTTAACTGCCTTCCCAAACCATTTACAAGTCGCTCAACATATTTAGTACCCAGAGGAATGTTCTGTAAATAAATATCCCTTGATTCCAAATGGAATAAATTCAGAGTCTAGTATATACGGACACGTGACATCTTCACTATCCAACCCAAGCTTGCTGCCCTTCTCTAGCCCTACAGTGCAAGATCTTGTATGCCCCATTTAACATCTAATTAGCTTAGTCAACATCTCTCCTTACTATCATCTCATTATTTGTGAGACCTTGCTGCACATTGATTGCTATGTTTGTTAATAACAGCGACCACACTTCCAAATTACCTCTTTGGCTGTGAGATGTTTTGGGATGTGCTTGGACTGTGGAAAGGCGCTACATAATGGAAACGTTTTTCTTTCGTTGAGAGTGTACTCAAATTGCAAGTTTGCTTAAAGTACAAATTGGTCTTGGTTTCCCAACAACACTGTAATAACTAGATATCATAACCAAACCAACTCTGAAGCAAAGCAAATTGAGTCACCCCCTGCAAGGAGTCCTATGCCACATTCTGCAGGCCTGGACTTGGGGAAGGCTTTAGGCTGCATTGATCATATAACTAGTGTCTGCTAAATTAAACTGCTTTGCACCAATGTTACAATTGTAGTGTGAATGCACCCTCGATGAATCAGTCTTGACTGCTTTTACCCTACATGTACGCTACACTTCCGTGGTGGGGGTGGGGGGGATACAAAGTTTCTGCTAATTTCCAATTATTTTTGAGGCATGTTTATTTTAATCTTCAAATGTTAATGGTTCCAGCGGACTTTTAAAAAGAAACCCAATAGGATTTGATTTTGTACAAAGCAGAGGTGTTTCCCATGGTGTCTTATCAATATTCATCCTACATCGGTAACACAGCTTATTCATCACATTGCTTTTTGAGGGACCTTGCTGTGCAAATTGGTTGCTGCATTTCCTACATTACAATAGTGATCACACATAGAGGAATTAATTGACAATGAGGTGCTTTGGGACATTGTGAGGTGAAGACACTTGCCTTGGCTTCTCCTCAAATCTTTTTCCATTATTAATAATGTTTTGTTTTCGTTTCCTCCCCCCTTCTCTCCTGAGATGTTGCTGCTGTTTGAAGTCCGCCCAGTAGCTACTCAGTGTCATGCTTCATTTATTCTGACCACACCAAATGTTGCCAAACTATTTATCTCTGGAAGTCATGATAACTGAGTCTGAAACTCGGATTCTCTGTATTCATGGGAGCACTTTCCATCAAGACTTGCTGAATAGTGATTGGTAATATGAACCCTGACTGATTCCTCTGCACCCCCGATAATCATGGGACATTGATGCTGCAATATCACAGCTTCAACACTGACTATAATTGGGGAATGAAGCACAGATCAGCAATCAGATGAACAAACCTTTGGCCAGTTTTATTCAATGCTACAACAGGTAGACATTCTACCTTTTGGCCATGAGGTTGAACTAGTTGAAAATTGGTTTAAATGATGCCTAAACAAGCCGAGCACAATATTGTCTGGATGGTTTTGTCTTGGAACCAGAAATTAAAAAAAGCAAGCACATCCTTATGCTTGTATATAAGCAAAGCTAAAGAAGCTTTGTGCTGTGCCTCGTTGTTGTTGTACCTGTGTTGAAGTATCTCTGATATCCCAAGTGAGCATTTTAGAAACACTTTAGCTTTTTTTGCACATTTATTTTGATATCTGTCACATTGTGGTTAACAGATGAACATTAACTTGCTATGTTCTGGGTGAAGTTCTAAGCATCAGCTTGAATCATAGAATAAAGGGCATCTCAGTATATTATTCGTAGAAATGATTGACAACACATTGTGCGTAAAGGATAGAATGAAGGTGTGAGTAATGCAAGACACCAGAGAGACCAAGGAAGATACTCCATTAAATGTTAATTCTTCATTGGAGTGGGAGTGTTGCTAGGAAAGTCAACATTTATTGTCCAGTCCTAATTGCCCTCAAGAAAGTGGTAGTATTCCTAAAATAGTGCAGCCCTGTGGTATAGGTACTCCCATAGGGATGCATTTCCAGGATTATGACCCAGTGATGCTGCAGCTATGGTGTTTGCAGGTCAGAGTGTGGTGCAGTGGTGGGGGGCTTGCAGGTAGTAGTGTTCTCACATGCCTTCAATCTTGTTCTTCCAAGCAGTGTGGGTTTGAAAGTATAGCTGGAGGAGCCTTGGTGAGTTACTGCTGGGTATTTTGTAGATGTACCTTTGTGTAGAGATATTGGAGGGATTGAATGTTTATGGTTGTGGATAAAATGGACTCCTTTATCCTGGATGGTCTTGAGCTCCTTGAGTGTTTTTAGTGAAGCTGCAGAAGGTGGTTGAAACCAGGACCCTTGTCTGAGGAGCTCCTTCACTAATATGCTGGGGATGAGGTAATGGGTCTCCAAAAACCATCCTCCTTTATGCAAGATATGTCTCCAACCAGTGGAGATTTTTCACCTCTGATTCAGTTCAATTTTGATTGAACTCTTTAATGCCACATTCAGTTAAATGTTGCATGATTGTTAAGGGCAGCTGTTCTGAGGTCACTACTGGAACTCAAATTATTTTGCCATGTTTGGACTAAGGCTGTAATGAGATCTGGAGCTGCGAGATCATAACAGAGCCATAAATGAGCATTGGAGAGCAGATTATTGGAGTAAAGTACTTCCATTACTTCAGTAATTAAGAGTAAGCTGATGGACAGTAATTAGCCAGAGTGGATTTGTCCTTATCTTTATCTGAATCACTCTGGATAGAACTAAATGAGGTAAAGAAAGGGAAATGATGGATGGGAATTTTACTATTTAGCACTGAACCCTAATCAGCTATTTCACAGAGAAAAAAAGAAGCATTCAAGAGGGATAAAAATATAAGATGTGGGATTTAAAGCAGAATATTGAATGACTTTTGGGCAAAGATATGACCAAAATCAGTTAAAAGACCAAGAGAGGAGACAAGATATGTTTACGCAACAGTTTATAATGATCCAGAATTAATTTCCTAACAGAATGGTAGAAACAGATGAAGTATTATTTTTCAGTAGAGAATGAGACATACACTTGAAAAGGGAAGATTTGCAGGGCTATGCAGAATGAGTGGAGTAGTGAGTTTAATTGAAGGGCCGGCACAAGCACAGTGATGTATATAACATCCGTTTCTGTTACATTCTCTGTATTTCTGAGATGTGATAAAGAACGGCCAAGTGGAACAGCATATTCTTGAATTCACTAGAAATGGGATTGTGTACATTGTGCATGATTAATACTCATCAATAAAGTGTCTCTTGTGCCATAAGTGGAAGGGGATCAGGTCAATAGATCCAAGGTAATGAAAGGAGTAATGACAACTTCAGACAAATGCACTTTTGGAAAGACAAATATTAGGAGGTTGTGGGTGTAGTTAAGAGCAGTGACCTGGGTAACATTAGGCAGAGTGATGACTGAATGAAATAGTGAAAGATAATTGATAGGGCAGTGATGCTTTATGTAAGTTGTAGACATTGAAGTGTGTGCAAAATGTACTTTGTGTGGGGGATTTAAATGTCCACTTGCAAGAGTGGTTTGGTAGCACCACTATTGACTGAGCTGGCTGAGTGCTGAAAGATGCAGCTGTGAGGCTGGATCTGCAGCACATGGTGAAGAACAAACAGGATGGAATATCCTACTTTACTTCCATCTCACTGGCCTAGTTGTATCTGTCAGACAGATGTATCTGTCTGTGACAATATTGGTAGAAGTGGCCACTGCACCTTCCTGTGGAAGTAAAATCCTGTCTTTGCACATTTTGCCACGTAGCTAAACCACCATGCTAAATAGTAGATTCAGAAGAGCTTTACCAACTCAAATCTTGACATCAATGAAGTTCTGTGAGCCATCAGTAGCAGCAGAACTTTAGTCCTCACCTATTAATAACTAATGTTTCCCTTCCTTCTACCATTGCAAACAAGCCAGGTCTTCACCTGTGGTTCAATGAGGAGTGAAGGAAAGCATGCCAGGAGCGACATGAGGCACATCGAAAATGAGATACTCAACTGGTGAAGCTACAACACAGGGTTTTTATGTACATTAAACCGCTGAATCAGCATGTTATAGACAGAGTAAATCCATCCCACAGCTGCAACCCTGGCACCTCCTGCCAAAGTGAAGAAAGGCCCAGTTATGTCTTGTCCATAAAAAGCAAGACAAATTCAATCCAACCAATTATCACTACTGAGTTTTTCCAGTATCCTCTGTTCTTGTTTGGGAACCTGATATGTTTCCTGATTGTGTCGCTGAGGGTGAACATGTAGACACCTCAACTAAATATAAACCAGAGACAAAAGGCTACATTCTCATATGTGCATGATTTGGACTTTGGAGAAGCTGATTGACACTGAAGGAATAGTTTGTTTTTATGCAATCTCATTTCAAATGAATTCAATTTTTTGGGACTAAATTCCCACTTTGTTGTATTGTTTGCTTAATTCAAGTTATTGGATAATTCAGTTCTTTTCAAAGCCTATGCATTATTGCTTTTTTTTTCATTGATTATCTACTTGGAACGTGAATTTTAAGATTGACTAATGATTGTAGCCAGGGTCTTGTTGCTGGCCATTTGTGAATGGCAGCTGGTCTTTACATTGCTTTAAAGTTTCAACCAAATTGTCACTGACATGAGTCGCCACTATTCTTAAAATGCCTTTATATTGCGTTGCATGTCAAGCTAATGCTGCTGGTGCCTGCTGCACAAGTGCTGTCCAGCCAGAAGCAAACCAAAGGAAAACTTTCCTTTATTAGACCGAGGATTGGGTCTTTCTGATTGACAGAAAAAACACCTATGGTTTGGAAATTAGATGCTCCATCAATGGTATCGCGCAATACAGGATCAGCAATTGTATCTACTCTGTGCTGCCCCTGTGCATCACCAATCACCAAAATCTGTTTCAGATGACAAACTCCTCCTGAATTTCTTTCATACTGAATCGTTGGCACGCAGTCTTCTGAATCTTTTGATTTCCCTATTTAAAAATGGACAGAATTCATAGCGAGCTCGGTGTTCATCCAGTAACAATGTGTGTAAGTGACATGTTAGTCAATGATGTAATTAGTGTCGCGGCATCCTGTTCTATGCTTCTTCCTTTCAGCAAATTAATCTGAATGTTTCCCCCATTGTAACAATGATTGGGCATTGGTTACTTTGGTAGCTTTGTTAGAACTTTTCTAGTGAGAAGCCATGTTCCTTTTAATATCAGTTTATTGTCTGTGGTTGCCTTGATGCACTGCACAGTCCTTTTAAGATTGACTTGCAACCATGGCTGTGCATCTTGAAGTGAGCAATTTCTTGTGCATAGCCTGATTGCTGTGAGTGTTCAACATCGTTAAGCAGCTGAGTTCCAATCAAAGCTTATCTGTTTTGTTCTGCTTTAACTTTATGTGCAAGGCAGGGAATTCAAAACACCTCAAAAATATTAGATGAGTTTTAATCCTCTGTAGCTTACAAAATTGGTCACATTTGGAATATTGAAGGCAGTTTTCCCAACAGAGTGGGAGAAAGGATGTTATGGAGGGATTTGGGTGGGGAAAAGTATAAGTCTTTACATGAGGTGTAGTAGCACAAGGGTGCCAGTATATTGTTTCAGATAAACATGTGTTTGGGTCTGATCAAAAGGTCTGCACCTGGACTAATTTCATAGTGTTTTTTCATTTTTTGGCTCTCCCTGGACCTTTTCTCCTTTTATTCTGAACTGACAATGCTGGTGTTAGCGCGAGTGGGTGAAATGACCACTATGGACTCAGGGTGAAGTTCAATAACGGCACAGCTTTATTTTCCTTTACGTCGACGGAGAAGCACAGTCAGGACATACAGTCGGACTGTCCCAAAAGCGCTGTGCCCATCCCTCGCAGCAGGCTATAGTTATACCTGAACTCTGGTACAGTATGCGATTCAAATGCTAATACTTTGTTTACAGTATTCGACCTTAGCCATCCTGTCTCGAAGTTTCCAAGTGTTGAGGAAATTGTTTTAAGTGTGTGTTAATTGTTTCGTCTGATTGGTTATTTAATAGTCTAGAATCTCCAGCGTTTGAACCATAGGCGTGTCATTGATCTCAAAAGAGGTTTTGAGGGGCCAGGAATGTTTCCTTAACTGTGCTAATTTTAGGTGTCTCCATGGGTTGTTTGACTGTTTTAAGGGTGCTGATTTTGATGGGGTGGAGACTTAGTTGCTGTAGGTGCCATCCTGTCCAGCTTCCCTTATGTGCTAGCCTTCATTTGCATTCTAAAAGCATGCTCTTGCCTGCTGATCGGTGTACGTTTGTGATTCTTAGTGGAGGGGCTCTGAGGGTAGCTTTAGTTTGCTTCCATTTTGTGTGCCCAATTTCATAAAATTTGTTGTCCGATAACGCTGGTCTGTGCTTTATTTGATTTTGTTGCTTCATTCTCAGTTTTTTAACTGTTTTCATTGACGTAAGAAATGGAAACTGAGTCAGGTTGGGAGCTGAACGTATTATTGGCTTTCCCTCTCCTCTCACATTTCTTTCAGATCTCCTTTGTGAGTAATTGCCTTTCAAGTTGCATTATGCCTTAGGAACGTTGCAAACAGGTGGGATGTTAGCAATAACTCACATTCTGTATTTGTTTAAATTAAATGACATTTTGTCATTTTGGTCCCTACATTAGTCTTGAAAAATAAAATTTAATTTTCTCTGGCAGTCAATCATCTTCATCTATTCTAATAAATCTCTGTCCAACAAAGCATTTTTCAACAATGTTTTTATTAATCATAAAATATAAGTTAATTTGTTCCTCCACCATCGAACCTGGACAGTAGTTAGTTCATCTCAGCTATGGCAGTGACAATAAAATTGGCCCAAACTAGCCTAAGTTCAAGGTGGGGGGCAATTGTTCACGTTTCCATCTGATGGTTATCCAGAAAGCAAAGCTGGAAAATGCACGTGCATGGACTTCATCTATTAGCATGACAATTATTACTCGTAGAGCACAGTGGAAAGGCAAGAAAATGTAGTACACCACATCTGACATGTTGTCCATGGCATTGTGACTGTAACATTTCTGGGAAATGAGCATTTGCCCAGTCAGGCTGTATGCAGAATCAAAAAAGCAAGAGTTCGTGTCCGGGGAGAATGTGGCTTTAGTTTTCAAAAGCTGTATGGGCAATTTCTAATTTCTTCAATCCACCGCCTCCTTTTGGCTGACCACCCCATCCTGAATTGCTCTGTGAGAACGTTGTCCTCTTGGGTGACTGCTGGTGCCATTCTGTAGCTGCCCACCAGAAGGACCCCAAGAATTGCTTCTTCCTTCCTACCTTCAGTGACCAGGCTGGAGTTGGATATTCTTGATGAGGGGATTGTGACCAAGAACATAATGAGATTGTATGCCTTCACTGCTCTCCCATCAAGGAGAAGCACTCTGTCACTTTAGTTTCTATTCACAGTAACATTGGGTGTGAATTTGACTCTGCACCTTCCTGAACTATGAAAAACTATAAGTCGACACAGTGGTCAGAACTGCTGCCTCCAGGGACCTGGGTTCGATTCCCGGCTTGGGTCACTATATGGAGTTTGCACATTCTCCCCTTGTCTACGTGGATTTCCTGTGGATGCTCCGGTTTCCTCCCAAAGATGTGCAGGTTAGCTTGATTGGCCATGTCAAATTACCCCTTAGCACATTAGTAAATTGCTCACAGTGTGAAAGATGTGCTGGTTAGGTGCTTTGACCCAAACAGGGGCCAGAGTGTGGTGACTAGGGGAATTTCACAGTAACTTCATTGCAGTGTTAATGTAAGCCTTACTTGTGACTAATAAATAGAACTTTTAACTTTAGTGTCCCTGGATGTGTAGATTAGAGGGATTAAATATTTGGGGTTATGAGGATGGGACCTCGTTGGGATTGTTGTTAGTGCAGACTTGATGGGACGAATGGCCTTCTGCACTGTAGGGATTCTATTTCTATGAAGCACTCAGCAACACAATTACAGATGCAGTAGATGCTGTGCAGAGAGCATTTCAAGCTGCCTAACACCACATAATGTGTTGATTGTAATGGGAGCAATTCCAAGTGATGACAATGAATCAGACAGCAAAAAGCATATTACAGAAACATGAAAGCATTGCATAAGTGTGACTTTTTTCTTTTAGTGAACTAATTCCAGCATGCTGATGACCACACTGACCACACATCTTTCAAAACTCTGGCTCCTCAAAACAATATTCAAATCGTTTGATTGAGGTGCCTTTGGTTACTTCTGCCATCTGAGGCATTAATATTGTGCCTCTTGCCTTCTCAAACAAGTCTTTTCCACCTACTGCCCTTTTAAAATTTTATATCTATTTGTCCCAGAGTTCTGTCCAGCTGTCTTAATCGTGTGTTGTAAGTAGACAGGAAAGGGGGTGGCATAGCAATATTGTCACTGGATTAGTAATCCAGACACTCAATGTTGTGGGGTTCCAGGTTCAAATCACACCATAGTGAAATTAAAATCAATCGAAATCTGGATTTAAAAGTTTCTAATGAAGCCATTGTCGATTGTCATAAAAAGCCATTGGTTCACTAATGTCCTTTATACAAGGAAATCTGCCATCCTTACCTCAGGTTGACTCCAATACCCTGTGAAATGGCCGAGAAGTCACTCAGTTGGGGTAATTAGCTAGCAATACCAACATTCCAACGAATAAAAAAAAGCATGAACCATTTGTACTCCATCCTAAAGTTATGTTGTTTGATATTTCCATCTTTGACCAAAAGGCACCTTCTGGGCGGATGTATGTGCAATAATTTCATTGCCTCACCTGCATAATTTCTGGTTAGTTCATGCCTAAGATAATGTCAGCTGTGTTGTTCAAACAGCCTTGGAGATCGCCCGGGAAATTGAAAAGAATGAGAAGACCCAAGCTCAGCTTGAAAGCAAAGCAAGTGAAAATGTGAGTCTCATATGATGCTTTTTATGTCATTTATTTTAATCTTCCCGAAGAAGTCAAAAGAAATGAATTCAATTGTTTTAATTAGGCGATGAAATTCACAAAGGACCTGTCAGAGGAAGAAATCGATGAAGTCCACAAGGAATATCGTGAGTACATGATTGTTTTATTCACTGTTTAAAGGTTTGGAGACTCGTAAATCATGAGTGTTGCATTGGTTGAGCGGTGACCAAGCTCCCACTCCCCGCTGTGACCAGCTCTAATGTCAGTTTTAAAAGATGTGACAATGCTGAGACCTTGAAGAGAGTACAAAGGATGTTTACTTGAATATTAGCAGGGAGGGACTTCGTTTATGAGGAGAGATGCAAATAACTTGAATTGTTCTCCTTTGAGTAGAGGAAGTTACGGGCAGTTTTAAGAGGAACATTCAAAATTATGAAAGGTGTTCATAAAGTCGATAAGGTGATGGTTTTCACTGATAGTTGAGCCAGTGACACGTGGACATAAATTTAAGGTAATTGACAAAAGAATCAGGGAGTTTTTTTTAATACTGCAAGTTGTTATGACCTGAAAAACTACCTGAAAGGTCGTCCAAAGCAGACTCAGTAATTATTCTCTGAAAAGAATTGAATATATATGTGCAAAGGAGACAATTGTAGGCCTACAGAGAAAGAGCATGGCAATGGGATAAATCGGGTAGTTCAAAGAGCTGACACCAGCCCAATGGTTCAAATAGCCTCTCTTCTGTGCTGTGAGTTACAGATTGAGAACAATAACAGAAACATGGATGGGTGAGTGTTTAAAAGCTCAGATGCTCTCTTCACGGTATAGTTGGTGCTAGTGCTATAGAGCTAATAAGTAGCAATGATGGAGCAACTCTGATTCTCACCATTAATTGGAGGTGGATTTTACTAGAACAACTTGAGGCAGATATAAACAAGAATAATGAAGGTTTGCATTTAAATAATACCTTTCACAATCTTGGGCTGTGCCTCATGTGTTATCATTTTGTGATTTTAGAAACATGACAGCTGATTTGTGCACAGCAAGCTCCCACAAACAGCAACAAAATTAATAATATTCAGTTCTCCCCAACATTATGGGGTGGTGATGACCTAGTGATATTATCACTAGACTGTTAATCCAGAAACTCAGCTAATGTTCTGGGGATTTGGGTTCAAATCGCGCCTCAGCAGATGGTGGAATTTGAATTCAATAGAAAATATCTGGAATTAAGAATCTACTGATGACCACGAAACTATTGTTGATTGTCATAGAAACCCATCTAGTTCACTAATGTCCTTTAGGGAAGGAAATCTGCTGCCCTCACCTAGTCTGGCCTACATGTGACTCCAGAGCCACAGCAATGTGGTTGACTGTCAACTCAAGGGCAACTAAGGATGGGCAATAAATGCTGACCGGCCAGTCCCATGAACAAATAAAAAAAACTCCTAATCAATGATTGCCAACAGCTAAATCCAGATTATCAAGTCATATGTCTAATTGCTGTTAGTCTGACATTGTTGTACATGAATTGGTTTTTGCATTTCTTATACAGCAGTGATTGAGCCTCAATGTGTCTCACTACCTGTAATGCGCTTTGAGATATCCTGAGGTCTTGAATGGTGCAGCTAATGTCCAAGTTTTCTCTCCTTTTGACTGCTGGAAACATGAGATATTCAACCTGCTGAAGGTAAAAACTGATTCCACTGAATTCTGGATGGTAACTTGAAGACCCAAATTAATTAGCACCTGTCATCACCTGTTGAAAAATAGAAATAAAAGATTTTCATTTACCTATTGCTTTCCAGTTCCTCAGAACATTCCAGAATGCTTTACAACATTTCGAAACATAGTCACTGTTGTATTGTCTGTTGTATAGTATTATCCTTGATCAACCACCCCACCGCCCCCATTTATGAGGTAAATTTGAACCAACAGGCAAACTATAGTCAAACACATCACACTGCATGACAATTTTGACCAGGACAGAGTTCATGGATTTCTGAATGATCCACAAAGACATTAGTAATACTGTGAGTCAGCCAATGAAACTTTGGCTTTCACCTTCAATCATCTCACCTAGGAATTCTCTCCAAAAGTCTGTCGAACTCAGACAGCGTCAGTGACAGCCCACCTTGCAGGGTTTCAGTCTTGTCTTCCAAAACTTTGTTCCTCTGGATTCCCAGATATACGTTCAAGCAATAACTTGCAAGCACATTTTCAGCTCTTCAGCTATGCTAAGCAGAAGGCTACTGCTCCGAAGAGGTACTTTCAATCCAGTGGTCTTCAGCAGAGAGTCACCAACCTTCTGCTGCTTCCTTGGATCTTTGGGCTTCTTCCAAGCCCACTTTGATCCCCAGCGCTTCTCCTGCACTCTCTTCATCTAACATCTGCTAACCACAACCCTTTATCTACATAGAGCCTCTTTCTCTCCTCACTTTCTAACCAAACTGAGATCTCTTTCGATCCCGGGCCCCTGTCTGGGACTCTAGTCTTCAATGATGTTTTGCTGCTTGTCACCTGACCCAGGATGTCAAACTATTTCCATGCGCTGGGCCCATTGTTGGCCTAAAGAACTTACACTGATGAATTGCGCATGTGCAGCCCACTCCTGTACTGCACGTGCACAGAAATTCCAGAATCTGTTGGGATTTGGGATTCCTGACCTCTCTCCCTAGCAATAGGCATAGCTTTTGTAATAAATGCAGTGGCCATTTTGTACAAAGCAGGATCCCATAAATACCATTGTGATAATGGTCAGATTTTTGGTGATGTTGATCAGTGGTTTAATATTGGCCAGGGCACTGGGAGAAGCAGCCCTGTTTTTCAGAATAGTGCCTTCAGATGTTTTATGTCCACCTGTAAAGACAAGCAAATCCTCATTTAACATCTCATCTGAAAGTTGACAGATGACACTGACTGCCTCAGTGCATTTCAGTGTGGTTGTATGAAACAGAGCAAATTTACAGAACCACATTAAAGAATTACCTCCAACACTTGAGGTGGATGGAAGTAATGTTTATACCCCTGTTTGTCGATAAACAATATATCTCAAAACTAATGGAGGATTTCTGAAGAACTAGGTACATAGATAATTATGACCCAAGGAAGAACTGATTAGCTTTTGAAAAAGATCCACATCCTGGAATTCTTTGAAGGACCTAGTAACATTGGGAGGTAGGGCAAATTGACTTATATAGAATATTGTTGTTTGTTTTCGAATGTTATGGATTATCTCAGTTGCTGTGGTGGAATTTGTCACAGCTGTCAAAATGTGAACCGAGTTTTCAGAGCAGGTTGTTGGATGTGGTTTCACCTTGAAACCTCCTTGGTGAGTTGGAAACTCATAATAAAAAGAGGCAGTTCTTCAGCTTTGTAGTTGCAGAACATCAACCCATGCATGGAAAAGCCTCAAGAAAGAGCTGTGTAATTGCAATAATGTAGAGTTAACACAGTGTGGCTGAGTTATGCACTCTACTCAGTGCCCTCCCCCACTTTTTAAAGTTGCATTTCGCTACTTTCAACAAGCAGTGGTCTGCCATCTCTGAGATCTGAGCTCAAATACAACCCAGACTAAGGCAATGAAAGAATCTTCTTTCTACCTTTCTGTTGAAAGGATACCTCTTTGGAGAAGGCAGTTACTTCTAGCCATGTGGGCAGGCCTGTATTATAAACCTGACTGTTATAGCCTGAGCACTGAACGTTGACATACTATTTGAGCGTACCATTCAATGTCCAGGGCATTGACTTTCAAGGAGAAGTGTCTGGATAGTGATCATGTTTGGAACTTCCGTCTAATTCCCCACCTTCTCCAGCCCTGAGGCTAAGGCTCTTTGTAGCACCTAAAAGCTGAGGTTAGCTTACTTAGCAATGTCAGGGAGCCAAACTCAGAAATTCTTGTCTGTACTACACCACCCAGTGAATTTAAGTCATGAAGTACTTTGCTGCTTTGAAGAAGAGCTGGGGGAAAATGCTACTTTTCACTTCAGTTCAACTCTGTACGGACAGCTGAAAGAAACATAAAGTCTAAGTCATAGATTCCAGAGAACAGGTTGAAACTCCACCAACACTTGGGAGGAAATGGGTGATTTTAAAATGCAGGAACGTAGTTGTGAAACTCAAGGGAAAATCACCCTTTACCTTTCCTGAAGGAGGTGACTCCTGCTTAAGCTGCCAACATGAAATGAGGTTTGAGTTAGCTGGATCTTTTCTGCTCATTTCTGAGGCCACTCCATTCAAAGCGGGATGTGTGATAACCCTGAGAGGAATCAGCAAATACAGTGGGTTACCTCAGATCTGGTGACGCCAACATCATAATGGGTGACAAAACTATCCAGAGGGCATTCACTCAGTTGATCAGGTAAGCTGTTCACTCTGATGAAGTGTTCAAACATCAAAGGGCACAAGTTCAGAAATCAGATGTTCGTAAGAACCAAAATTAAATGGATTTTATCATGGGACAGATATTGAAGCAGATAGTTTGTATGGATACATTGGGTAGGTTTTTATTTTAGAGAACAAATTTACTCATCCAGTGAAAAGGCAGCTGAGTGAGGTGGACCAAAACTTTCCTTCCAAGGAAATGGTGCCCCTTTTAAAGAGTGATGTAGGTTTTGTTTGTTTTTCTACATGTCGTACTTGAGTCAAATTGGAAATGGGCACGGCAGCAATTCTGTACAGATCAGTACATTAATGAGTGACAGCTTATGACTTCCATTAGCACTTCCAGTTTGCCTGTTTATATTCATCACTGAGGCATCAGGCTTTGCTGAATGAAAGTAATTGCAGCTCCAGGCTCATCTTGTTAGGCACAGCTTAAAATTAATTTATTTTTCTGGGTGTATGCTGCAGTAATGGGTTTCCTTTTGAACATCGAGGTTCACTGTGCTGAAGCTTGTGCCTCATTTGTCACCAATTATCAAAATTTCCTGAGGGAAGCTCGGAATAGCTGTCCTGAAGAGTGTTGGTTTTGCATGTTGACAACTGTGGATGCAGTGCTCACCTAAGGGAGCGCTTGGTATAATGTGGTAGATTTTCCAAAATCAATCACATGTTGTGCAGAATTTCCATGGGCATTCTTCAGGATATTGGCATCACCGTATAGCTGGCATTACTGTCCATCCATATTTGCCTTTGGGAAGGTGGTGGTGAGGTATTTTCTAAGCCACTGTAATGCATGTAGTGTAGTTTTAGGAAGCCAATCATTTCAGTTATAGGTCATTGCCATGGAGTTCCTCAGAGCAGTGTCCAAGTCTGGACAGTTTCAGCTGCTTCATCACTGACATCCCTCCATCATAAATTCAGTAATGGGAATTTTTCTGATGTTCGCGTAATGTTCAACACAATTTGCAACTCCTCAGAGACTGATGCAGCCTGTGCCAATGTGTAACAGACAGTATTCAAACTTGTGCTGGTAAATGACAAGTAACATTTGAGCCACACAAGTGCCAGATAATGCCCATATCTAACAAGAGGGAATCTAACCATTTCCTCTTAACATTCAGTGGTATTAGAATTGCCGAATCCCCACAATTAACATCCTGGGGGTTACTATTGACCAGACCCTGCACTGGAGCACCCATATAAATATTGTCGTTACAAGAGCAGGTCGGAAGCTGGGAATTGTCAACTCACCTGCAGAGTCTGTCCATGGTCTTTAAAATACAACTCAGGAGTGTGAAGGAATTCAGCTCACTTGCCTGGATGAGTGTGGCTCCAATTAGTGAAGAAGAATGATAGCATCAGGACAAAGTAGCCTGTTTGATTGGTACCCTGGCCACTATCTTAAACATTCATTCCCTTCACCTTCAATGCACAGTGGCAGCAATGTGTTTTGTAAATGAGGTCCAGTGCAGCCACTCACTAAGGCTCCTTTGACAGCATCTTCCATACCCTCAATCAGAAGGATCAAAGCAGCAGATACATGGGAGCATCATCACTTGTAAGTTCACCTTCCTGACTTGGAACTATATTGCCATTCCTTCACTGTTGCAGGGTTAGAATCTTGGATCTTCCCTCCTAACAGCATTGTGGGTATACCTGAATTAAATGTATTGCAGCAGATGAAGAATGTGGTTCATCACCACCTTCTCAAGGTAGTTAGGAATGGAGAACAAATGCTGGCCTACCAGTATACCTCACATGCCATGAAAGAATAATAAGTAGTTACTTCTGCAGCTGCAGTGCTGCAAAGTAGGAATTTCCAGGATTATTACCTAATGATATCTTCTGTGTGAAGACATTAAATTGGGGAGATCAAGCGCAGATTGGATGACCACTTTGTTCAGTCTCTGTGATATAAATGCAGTGATGCAACTCCCTAGGAAAATCTGGAACTTGTCATTCTTTGGGTTTGCTTCTGAATAAAGGTTCTGATTGAAATATGTGTACTTTGTGAAACCTTTCGGAAACACAAAGTGTTGTAAACGCTGAAGAAAGAAGCAGAGCTGCAGTCAGTTGATGTCAAAATATAAGGACAAACATACTAGTTTCCAAAAAAACCCCAAACTATTCAGGAGAAAAAAGTTTGATCCCATCAACTTTGGTCAATTCTTTGATCAGCTCGTGCTTCTGGGTCAGAAAGTCGGATCCGATTTCAGGAAGGCATTTAGGGTAATACTTCAGTCCAGCACCCTGATGGTAGTGCTACACTGTAAGTGATGCATCTTTCAGATGGTATGCTAAACCAAATTTCAATCTGCCCTCTCAGCTGGAAATAACAGAACCTATTATACTATATGAAGAAGAACAGGAGATAGACATACGTATGAGCTAAAAGCAGGTGGCGGTCCCATGAACTTGGGCGACATTTATCCTGCAAACCAACTCCACTTCTAGAGTACTTTCATTGGTTATGAAGAGCTTCAGGATTTTGTAAATTCATTTTCTAAACTCATCTTAATACTGGCAGTGGTTCCATGTAACCCTTTCTCAGGGATTAGTCGACATGTCGTTGGCAAGGCTTGAGTATTTGTAACCATTTTCAACCAGAAGTGCTGAGTAGATGATCCATCTTGGTCTCTGAAGTTACCAGCATCACTGATGCCAGTCTTCATCCAATTTAATGCACAATTCATTTGTTATCATTAAAAGTTACTTACAGGGTTAAGTACTAGTCCTTTCTTTCTACAGTGAGAGTTTATTTAGTAATTAATAGTCAAACACAGCAACTTCTTTACAATGCAGCATCAGAACTTGAATCCTGAACGTGCAGTTTTGTTACTCACATTTCAGTCAAGTATAATTGGTGTGTGAAATTTGCATTAAGCATCCACTTAAATTGTGAGGAACAATTATCAATTCTTTGCAGATTCAATTTGTTATGATAGATGGATGCAGTTGACAGAAATGAATTAAGAGTTTGCCCTGACGGTGCACCAGGATAGAGCAGCCAAAATAGAAACAAATTTTATATGCATGTTGGTATTGTTCTGAAAATGGTCCACCAACTTGTATGAGAAAGTGATGGTCTATGAATTGCTAATTGCTACATTTGCTAGATAATTTATTTTGCTCCACCATTGGCAGCTCCTTCTCAGTCTCCCTTTGAGATTCAAGAAATTGCCACCCTTGTGGATTAATTACAAATTGAACTCACCAGAGAAAGTTAGAGCAAATAATTAACAGTGTAAATGCCCCATTAATGATTTATGTTCTTAGCACTGGCTGAGAAAGGGAACAATGGAAACTGGAATCTCATTCTTGCAGATAGTAGATTGTTGGAGATTTTCAATTTCTTTGAGAATTATTTTATTGCTCTGCCTATTTTTTTCTCTCAATCTGATCATCATTTCTCTTTCTGGGTTTGCTTTGAATCTGAATTACTCCTACTTCACTGTCATTCATCTGCATCTTTTTCAATCCTTAAAATTGATTAATGTTGTAGACTATTGGTGCCACGCTTATCAAGCTGCTAGATGCACATTAGCCTTGAGCCTCCTGTAACCTGCAGAGAAACCCTTCTTGAGTTGAATGGTGAGGAGAGAAAAAAAACCAATGAAGCATGCCACTAAATGCTCTGTTCCAGCAAAATCTGGTTTTCTCCTCTACATTGATGTAAAGAACTTTTTTATGTTATAAAAATGGATAATTAAACTGAGCTTTTGAGCCTTGATTCTTTTGTTCAAAATAAAAAGTACAAAGTAGATCAGCCTATTGATTGGCACAATTAAGATCGACCAGGAAAATTACAGCATTATAGAGTAATTTTAATGTTTTTTGAAGTGTGGAAAGGAGATAGCTACAGTCTGAAAATCTGAATGAAAGGCTTCCAGGGATTTGGTTTGAACATTACCTTTTTTTCAAAGCTGGTGACTTTTTTGGGGGAAAATAATGGATATTTTTTGTCTATCCTGTTTCCAAATAAGGCATGCAGATATCATTGATAATCTTCTCATCGCAGAAAGCATAATTCTCTGAGTGAAAACTTCTCCAATGTAGGGATTGGGGGAGGAATCTAGAATAACCTCAATGAGTGACGAACAGTTGCAGTCTGACGTGGATGTCCTGCTGCGGCATATTTTTCTTCTAAAACACTGCAGTGGGGATAAATGATCATCAACGCAAAATCTCTGCAACTGTAATTTCTGTACAAAGTATTCTGCATCAACCCTGTGATGGCAGATTGAGCTACCTACACACTCCACTTTAAATAATACTACTTCAATGTAAGAGCATAAAGTAACTAACTGTTCTTGCAAAACATGAAATAGCTTTTGGCTTGTGGCAGTTGACTCTAATATAATAGTCTTGTATTGTGAATAAGTCTTCATAAAAGGAGGAACAACTGTACTGCCTTGAGATTGACTTTCAGACTTCGAAAGCAGATTAAGTGTAACAGCATACCTATGTTGAAATGAAAGATATAAAGCTAACCAATTTGTAATAAACAGTGAACAAGCCTACCTGTTCCCCCACAAAAGATTGATTATGCCAGAATACCTAAGATCTGATGCTTAACATTCTTCTACATAGTAGCTGAATTACTTTGAAACATTGCAATATACAACCAACTTCTGTGAATTCAAAATAGCTTAATTTGATTGACCAGGATAGATAGTTATAATTGAGATGTGGGGCTGATTTAAATTTTTGGGTCTTGTTAAAAATCTGAACCTATATTATTTTGGCCTTACTATTCCTTACATGTGAGTCCCAACCCAAAAACTGGTTGATGATTGAGCATAGGCTGATTGAACAGTAATTGGCTGGATTGGATTTGTTCTGTTTTTCCTACATAATACATACCAATTTTCCACATTCAAAAACAGAAAATGATGTAGGAACTCAGCAGGTCTGATAGCATCTGTGGAAAGAGAATAGAGATTCGGTGACCTTTCGTCAATGCAATTATCTTAACTTTCCACATTGTCGAGTAGAGCCCAGTATTGTAAATGTACTTGAATTGAAGTGCCAAAGGTTTGGTCAGTTCTGGAGCATGAGTCTTCCGCACCACAACCAGGATGCAGAGTCTAAAATCTTTGCTGTATCTAGTGTGCTGAGCCACTTTTAGATATGTAGAATGAATGAAATTGGTTGAAGGCTGTCTTCTGTGATGGCTGGGACCTTAGCAGAAGACTGAGATGGATAATCCACTTGATGCTTCTGGTTGAATAGCAGAAGGCTGAGATTGATAATCCACTTGGCACTTGTTATAAATGTTTCAGCCTTACCTTTTGCAGTCACATGCTGGGCTATGCACCAATTGAGAATGGGGATGTTTATGGGGCTTCCTCTTCCCGTTAGTTGTTGCACAAAATCAATTCTCTGCTTTTCCCCACAGGATTTTTGTCAAATATCATAAATCTGTGTTCTGTGGTTACTGACATTCCCACCAGTGGAAAATTTTTCTCTGAGGATATAGGGCACTTTGAAGAGGATCCTGAGTAGCTGCAAAAACTGTAATTTATTTTTCTTTGACTTGGAAGCTGAGGTTGCTGCGAACAGTGTGCCTTCACTTCGAGGGCATCAGTCGATGTTACTGTTCTGCGGTTAGGGTAATGTTGAAGGAGGCTCAGCCATGTGCTCATTATGCTGTACCTAATTTTTAGTGTATGAATGGAATGGGTGTTGGAGGGAGAAGCTTGAATTCTCCTTATGGTGCAGGAGACAATTGTGCATGGCATCCAGCTCTGTTGTTCGGGATTCTTCATTATGGTGCTCTGCCCCACTCATCTGTTCCTGCTCTTGGAGGGTTCAATGCCATTATCTCTCAATCTAAAGAGGAATTAAGTGAATGTTATTGAATTTAACTTCATAGCAAAAATAGAAAGTATCTTGTCATTCTTATACCCTTATCAATTTCTAGTAATAAATCCCTTTCTGCCATATTTTAGAGGTTGTGATTTGCCCACTTTCAAAGGGCTTTTTCGGTGAATGCTTGAGATACCAGTCCCGAGACAATAAGCAGGGTGGAATGAACAGGCTTTAAGACTGAATCACAAATGTAAATATTTTTAAGGAAAGGATGGTGGGATAATTGGTGGGGCAGATCTGGTGCATTTAAGGTAAGTATTCTGTGTATCCTCTTCTCATGTGTTGGGCAGGTCAGAATTTCCCCTTTAATATTCTCATTCTCATTCTTCATCAGCTTGGGTCACTGTCTGTGTGGAGTTTGCACGTTCGCCTCGTGTTTGTGTGGGTTTCCTCCGGGTGCTCCGGTTTCCTCCCACAGTCTAAAGATGTGCGGGTTAGGTGGATTGGCCATGCTAAAATTGCCCCTTAGTGTCCTAAGATGCTGAGGTTAGAGGGATTAGCAGCTAATAATATGTAGGGATATGAGAGTAGGGCCTGGGTGGGATTGTAGTCGGTGGGCTGAAGGGCCTCTTTCTGCAGTGTAGGGTTCTATGGTTCACTTCCTGTCCGATTGCATGGGTAGGTTTGGACTTTGAGGATGATGCATTTCTTTGGGAGGATGGATTGTGGTTGTAAAGCATTGTTTTCTGGAATTAATTGAAACATTTTTAAGTTTATTTATTAGTGTCACAAGTAGGTTTACATTAACACTGCAGTGAAGTTACTGTGAAAATTCCCTAGTCGCCAAACACTGAGCAAGAATTTATCTCGGTCAGTGCACCTAACCAGCACTTCTTTCAGATTATGGGAGGAAACCAGAGCACCTGGAGAAAACCCTTGCAGAACATACAGGCTCGATACAAACAGTGATCCAAGTTGGGAATCGAACCCAGATCCCTGGTGCTGTGAGGAAGCAATGCTAACCATTGTACCACCGTGCCGTCCTAATTGTGTGGAGAGCTCCTGCCATTCATTGTCTCCTTTCACAGACTCATTGCAACATTCTCAAAATGGGATTATTCCCATAACTACAGTGAAAATATTCAATAAAATCCTTTTGTCATGTTACATTGCAGGTGTAAAACATCAAAAGGAGTTTCAACAGCTGGTGGCTGAGGTGAGAAACAGATGGAAAAAAAAGGGAAAGAACATGAAGAGTGACAAAGATGCTGAAGAACAATGTCTAACTATCACAGGTAACAGGAACCGGGATAATGATTTTCAATCTTGCTTAGCAGAGTTTCATCGAGTCTTCCAAACCTAAATCCAATGTTAGTTGGTCTTTCGCAAAACAATCAAATCAGCACAGTTCCAGACACAAGTACTCTCTAGTTTGCAGTATAGTGACAGTATAATTGGTTTTGTTGTCTTTAAGTTTTGGTCTTCTTTGTTTGCACCAGTTAGTTATTGAAGCTTTAATTTTTGTCAATCAAATTCAAAGCAGTTTGTCATTGACATAATAATGTTGAATTTAATTCACGTGTAAATCTGTATATCCGTGAAAACAATATAGTGGGGTCTTTCTAAAGCTTAAACAAGCTATCCGAATGAAAAACAGCTCCTAAAGAGGGAAAGAAAAAGTCAGCTCAGAAGGATCCATTGACGGATGCAACTGCAAAGCAGACTGTACTCCCAATGACACTACTCTCCCCTTCCAAGCAGGAGTTTGTCTTACCTAAGGTGATTTGGGCTTCTGAAATAAAGAAAGGGGTGTTCAAGAGCCAAGATACTTGACAGCATTGGCTGTTTAATTCTACTTTGTCCTCCGGATTTTCTGGATGTAAATGCTTTTCATAGCCTTTCTCATTAAAGGAGCACATTGTAGTCAGAATTCAATTAATTTCACCTAAAGTCCTTGGAAGAACATGCAACAAGAATTTTTTTTAATAACAGTTGCCTTACACAAGCAAACACCAGGCTAATATTCTGTTTGGGAGTCTTGTGCTGATCCAGACTCTATACAGTGGTAAATGTTGACTACATCTAATTCAGGAATGTAGTATCAAAATACAACCCTAGAGGACTGAATTTAGGGTGAATTTGATGCCTGTTTAATGTGAGAATGAACTGAGTGGGTTACAAGTAATGTTTCCCACTCCAGGAATCATTGTTGGTACTAACATTTTGATAAGGTGTAATGATGGATGTGTGGAATTTTTGCTGAAAGAGAATATCCAAGTAAGCCATGGAAAACACCAGGCTACACAAATATGGAGATTTTTTTCCTTCCAAATTTGTATTGTGTCTGGATAATGTACCTTGAGTTATATAATGGGGAAAGAAGATGGATTGTGCAGACAATTTTAAATCAATCTAGGCTGTCATTATTAACTTATTAGCACAAACATTCACTGGCAAGATAGAAATTCTTACTGATGTATATTTGTGTGTTAATAGTAAGATAGCTCCAAAAAAGTGCAGAGAGTAACATTGTGATACATATATACTGTTCATAGACTTTATGAAACTTTATTCCCAAGCTAGGGTGGATGAACAAGTTTAAAATTCTGCACCTACTGCTTGATGATATGTTTGGATGCATGTGAGTGTAAGATGAAATGTCTGATGCCTTTCTGGTAACCAGCATCATAAAGCAAGGATGCGTTGTGACTCCCCAATTCTTCAATCTCTTCTTTGCTCCAGAATTAAGGAAGCTGCCATAGTCATATCTGTAGTTATTAGTTATGTTTCAGCTAGCAACGGGCATGTGCTACGAAGCAACAGGCGTAACCATTCATGGCATCAGTTTCAACGTTGTGGAAAATTCTCATGCCTTGGTGCTGTTCTCCCTAGGGGTGCCACTATTGATGAAGGTATTCATGCATGTATCCAGAAAACATGTTCTGCCTATGGCTGACTCAGTAATTATGTCTGTAAGCAGCATGACATTAAATTGAAGACTAAAATCAAACTTCAGCTTGCCATTGTCTTTACCACCCTGCCGTATGGTGCAAAATCTGGATAGGTGCCACATCAAATTTCTGGGATACGTTCACTAAAGAAGTCCAAGGCCCATCATAAGTATTCAATGGCAGGAAAAGAATTCACAAACCCTGAGGTCATCCATCTTGATGGGCTCAACAGTATGGAGACCAGCCTCCAGGAAATTAACCTAGGAGGGCAACCATGCCACCCTAAGCAGCTCTTTGGGACCTGTCAAAAAATATCAAGGTGGTCACCATATCCCGTGTGCCCAGAGGAAGATCAGAAATACCACAGCTGCACAAGCTGTCCCTAAATTGACTATGTGAATTGTCAGTTCTGTGGATACCCATGCCAATTCCATATCACTCAGGAGAAATCTCACAGAAGATAATGAAATCATTATAGCATGAATGTACTCAAACAACGAGTAGTCTACCATGATGACTGCTATGCAATAGAACCATGAAGTATGGTAGCTTCATAAAACCCATTATATAAACTCCTTAGCCTAATGGAACCATTGAATGGTAGATTGTGGTCTCTTTGTACATCCAAAGTCTGAAGGCAGTAGTTTCACCTACAGAGAAACATGAGTTAGATTTCAGCCCCCGCTCTTCCTTCTCTACTACACTGCACTGGGTGCCACTCCTTTTGAGGACCTCGATTATGGATGCTTTCTTGGTTTAGAACAGATATAGTCATTATATATCTGACTAGCTACAGCGTGACTGTGTGAGGTGAATTACCAAAGTTTGCACAAGACCAGAGTTAGTAGGATGCACAAAAGTAACAGCCAACTGAGCTCCTGTGGCCTATTTCTACCCTTTAATTGTCTCAGCAGGGATATGCCACCGTTGACTTTGTGGTATTGTAATGACTAGCGCTAGACTTTGAGCTCAGTACTGATGCCAGTGTCAATCACTACCACATCCCAACTGTTCAGCTACTGGAAAGTGATTAATACTGTTTTTAAAAAATGTATATCAAAATGGAAAAGTGTCATTTGTAAAACAGTTGCTCGTACTGATTTGGTCACATTTTTAAAACTCAATCCATTTCCTGTAGGTCACTTGTACATGATTGTCAGGCCTGTCACTCTATCCCCTGCATTATTGAAGATTGGAAAGGTCGCCGACAATTCAAATAAAAGGAAATCTCTCCTGTGTTAAGAGAAATGATTGACTGTCAGCAGGACACTTCACTTCGACAGACAGTTAGACCTTTGCAACACTCTGACTGTCTCCTGGGTGCAGTGTTTCAAAAATAACTTTCCTAACAATACTTTAATGAATCTGAGTGGAGGGGGTGAATGAATTTCATTTTGATACACTGAGTGAGTGTTTGCGGGTCCCCTAGCCGAGATATTTGAATCATCGATAGTCACGGGTGAGGTGCCTGAAGATTGGAGGGTGGCAAATGTTATGCCTTTGTTTAAAAAAGGCTATAGGGAAAAGTGTGGGAACTACAGGCCAGTGAGCCTCACATCTGTGGTGGGTAAATTATTTTGAGAGACAGCATCTACAGGCATTTAGAAATGCAAGGACTGATTAGGGACAATCATCATGGCTTTGTGAGTGGAAAATCATGTCTCACAAATTTGATTGAGTTTGTTTGAAGGAGTAACCAAGAAGGTAGATGAGGGCGCTGCAGCTGATGTTGTCTACATGGATTTTAGCAAGACCTTTGACACGGTACCGCATGGTAGGTTGTTGCATAAAGTTAAATCTCACCGGATCCTGGGTTAGGGATCTAAATGGATACAAAATTGGCTTCTTAACAGAAGCCAGAGGGTGGTTGTAGAGAGTTGTTTTTCAAACTGGAGGCCTGTGCCCAGTGGTGTGCCTCAGGGATCAGTGCTGGGCCCACTGTTATTTGTCATTTATATTAATGATTTGGGTGAGAATATAGGGGGCATGGTTAGTAAGTTTGCAGATGACACCAAGATTGGTGGCATGGCGGACAGTGAGGAAGATGATCTCCAATTGCAGCGGGATCTTGATCAGTTGGGGCAGTGAGCTCATGAATGGCAGATGGAGTTTAATTTTGACAAATGCAAGGTAATGCATTTTGGTAGATTGAACCAGGGCTGGACTTAACTCAGTTAATGGTGAGGAGAGTTACAGAACAAAGGGATCTAGGGGTACATGTTCATAGGTCCTTGAAAGTGGAGTCACAGGTGGACAGAGTGGTGAAGAAGGCATTCAGCATCCTTGGTTTCCTCGGGCAGAACATTGAATACAGGAATTGGGACGTCTTGTTGAAGTTGTACATGACATTGGCCAGGCCACACTTGGAATACTGTGGTCACCCTATTATAAAAAGGATATTATTAAACTCGAAAGAGTGCAGAAAAGGTGTAATAGGATGCTACCGGGACTTGTTGGATTGAGTTAGAAGGAGAGGCTGAATAGGCTGGGACTTTTTTCTCTGGAGCGTAGGAGGCTGAGGGTGACCTCAGGGGCAGAGACAAGGTAGATAGTCAACATCTTTTCTCAAAGATAGGGGAGTCTAAAACTAGAGGGCACATGTTTAAGATGAGAGGGGAGGGATACAAAAGTGTCCAGAGGAGCAATTTTTTCACACAGAGGATGGTTGAGTGTCTGGAACAAGCTGCCAGAGGCAGATACAATTTTATCTTTTAAAAAGCATTTGGATAGTTACATGGGTACGATGGGTATAGAGGGATATGGGCCAAATGCGGGCAATTGGGATTAGCTTAGGGTTTTTTTTAAAAAAACGACAGAATGACAAGTTGGGCCAAAGAGCCTGTTTCCCTGCTGTAAAACCTCTATGAGTGATTATAATGGCAGTGATAAATTGTTTTGGAGAAGTTTGAAAATCCCCTTCAACTTTTGAAAATGTGTGGCTTTCGTTCTTATATCATTTTTCCTGTATTATTTTAATCAGCCATATCATTGCTGATGAGCTTACAGTTGCAATTCATGGGTAGTTCTTTCATGTGAATTACCTTGGTCACCAAAAGGCATAGATGTGTTAACACTTGCCACTGGCACAAACAACTATGGAGCAAAAAAAGGGTGTAAGATGCACGTCAAGAGAATTCTTCAAGGACAAATCAGGCCGAATACAATAAGTTGAGAGGGAAAGTGAAGAGGTAATTAATTCCAGCAAAGAGTAAAATGGCAGCTACATAAAAGGGAACTCAAAAGCTTCTCCCAGCTTGTAAATGGTAAAGAGGTGGAAAGACACAAAGAGAATGATATTTGCTTTGAGGTTCAAGACAAGGCTAGAATACTAAATAAGCACTCAATGCCAGTATTCAATCAGGAAGAGAAAGCTGACAAAATATCTGCAGAAATGGCAATGGTTGAGGAGATCGATGGGGTGAAAATTGGAGCAGATGTACTGGAAGGCTGGCTATGCTCAGAGTTAATAAGTCACCTGGTCGAGGTGGCTCACATTTCTGGTTCCCAAAAGAAGTGAGAGTGGAGATAACGGAAGGGCTTGTCATAATGTTCCAATCTTCTCCAGATACAAATTGAAGGATAGTAAATGTTGGAACCTTCATTTCAGAATGAGTGTAAGGACATTTCTAACAACTACGGGCTGGGTAATATAACATCAGTGGTACATGCATTTTAGAAACAAAAATTAGGGAGAAGGTCAGTAGGCACTTGGAGAAGTTTTAAGTTAATTACAGTGAGCCAACATGGATTTGTAAAAGATAGATTGTGCTTGACTAATCTAATTGAATCTTTTGATGAAATAACAAAAGCAATGCAACGTATGTTGGACATATGGATTTTAAGAAAACCTTTGACGAAGTACCTTATAAAACACTGGTTAGCAAAACTGGGCTCATGGTATCGGAGAGCCAGTGTCAGCTTGAATAATGGCTTAAAGACAGAAAACAGTGAGTTTTGGTAACTGGTAACTTTTCAGTCTAGAGGATGGTAGACAGTTGTGCTCCCCAGTTGTCAGTACTAGGACCAATATTTTTAGCATATATTAAATGTTTTGGATCTTGGAATACAAAGTAAAATTTTAAAGTTTTCCCTTAATTCCAAATGTGGCAGCCAGTATGATACTAATCAACTGTGAGAAGACTTAAGATAGGAATGTGTGGACAATTGTCAGATGGAATTCAATACAAAGAAGTTTAAGGAATTAATTTTAATAGAATGGATAGGGAGACGCAATATAGGCTTAAAGGTACAGTTCAGGATCTGGAGGACCTGGGAGTTGACGTGCATTGATCTTTGAAGGTGTTCAGACCTGATGATCTGCATCATAGGATCTTAAAAGTAGCTGCAAAGCTGGTCAGAGTTCCCTAGGTTTGAGCAAGGTCCCTGATGTTCAGCAAAACATCTTTATAACACCTCTAGTCATTGGAAAAGTGCTAGAATCCATTTTTTTTTTATTCATTCATGAGATATTGGCACCCATTCCTAATTGAACAGAATGGCTTGCTAAGCCATTTAAAAGTTAACCACATTGCTGTGGATCTGGAGTCACATGTGGGCCACACCAGTTAAAGTTGACAGATTTTCTTCCCTAAAGGATATTCGTGAACCAGATGGGTTTTTACAACAATCAACAATCATTAGACTTTCATTCCAGATTTTTATTGAATTCAATTTTCATCATCTGCTGTGGTGGTATTTGAAACTGGGTCTCTGGATTTCTAGTCCAGTGACAGTACCCCTACACCATCACCACCTCCCTTAAGGAGATAGTGGCTGGGCATTTAGAAACTCAATCAGGTAGAATCAACAAGGTTTTGTGAAAGGGAAGCTATGTTTGATAAATCTATTAGAATTCCTTGAAGGTGTGGGGTGGATAAAGAGGAACCCATAAATGTAATGCCGGATTCCCAAAAGGCATTTGATAAGATGCCAAATAAAAAGTTATTGCATGAGAAAAATCTCAAAAATTGTACATCTTTCAAAGCAGAATGCCTTGTCCTGGATAGTATTTCTTATTGTGTTGTTGCAGCTGTACTAATCCAGGTAAATCATGTTCTGTCATTCTTAGGCCTTGCGCCTTGTAGGTGATAGAGATGCCTTGGGATAGAGTGTAGTGGTTGTGGGGAATGAGCTACTTGCCACAGAATATCCAGGCTCTGAACTGTTGCGGACCTTGTGCCACTTATGTGGCTGGTCCACTTGAGTCAGTGGTCAGCCTCACAATACCAATATTATAGAAATAGAATAAGGAAATATACAACCAGAAGACATTAAATCCTTTGTTAAAATTAGTGCAAAAGTAGTAGTGTGATCATCAGATTGAGAAGTATGTGTTTCTTGCACTGTGAGGTTCATGCACACACATGGATGGTGTTGAAACAGAGCAGATGCCTCCCCAAATCTGTAGTGGGAGAGCATTGACTTTCAAAGCATTCTGCTTTGAAATATGTACAATTTTTGAGATTTTTCTCATGCAATAACTTTTTATTTGGCATCTTATCAAATGCCTTTTGGGAATCCGGCATTACATTTATGGGTTCCTTTTTATCCACCCCACACCTTGAAGGAATTCTAATAGATTTATCAGATTCTATTGAAACTAATTTGCAAATCTTACTTGCAGGAGACAATGTTGAGCAGACCGAGGCCACAGACTGCAATGTACAAGAGGTGCACCAGGATGAACCACAATTATCAGAGAGCACAGGCTCACTAGCAGCACCTGATACTTTAATAGATGAGCATTGTTCATCCAGTGTGGTCCCAGCTTCACCCTTGTCAACAGCCAGGTAGGTAACTGTAATTTTTCATAATTCCACAATCTCACCCACCCCTGGAGCATTGATTACTTTCTGGAGTGCAGTCTAAGTGTTCCAATTGCCCAGGTGTAGCTTTGTGTCTGACTGAACAAGGTGTCATGATGTGGGTATGCTGGCGTTGGACTGGCGTAAACACAGTAAAAAGTCTGACAACACCAGGTTTTAGTCCAACCGATTTATTTGATAATAGACTCACAAGCTTTCGAGGTTTCCCTCTTCGTCAGGTGAATGGAGAGTTCTGGCCTCAGACAGAGCATATAAAGCACAGACAGTTTAGAGATTACTGATTAGAATGCGAATCCTTACACCTAACCTGCTGGTTGAGCAGGTTAGGTGTAAGGATTCGCATTCTAATCAGTAATCTCTAAACTGTCTGTGCTTTATATGCTCTGTCTGAGGCCAGAACTCTCCATTCACCTGACGAAGAGGGAAACCTCGAAAGCTTGTGAGTCTATTATCAAATAAATCGGTTGGACTAAAACCTGGTGTTGTCAGACTTTTTACTGTGTGAACAAGGTGTCACAGATGAGCCTGATCCTAACTTCATTTACTTTTCACATGGACACTTCCAGTAGGTGTTGCTGGATAGGATCAAGGGAAGAGTCATTTATGTGAGTTTTATCTCCCTCACCAAGGTGCAGATATTTGCATTCCTGGTTGATACTCTCAGTGACATCACGCAACTCAGCTGTTTATTCAATCTGATCTATGTAAATCTGGCCTATGTGAATCTGGCTGAATTGCCTTCAACAGGTGAGTCACTTAATTGGCATTCCAGATGTCTTGCCGTGTTCTTGTGTGATTGAAGACTGTGACTGTGAAGAAGGTCTGACTTGGTTCTGTCCCAGATTTTTTGGAAACAGTCTGGGTACCATAGAATGATATCCAGAAGGAAGTCTGGCATGAATAGTTATAACCTGTGGTATTAATCTGGCACAGTACATTACAGTTCCAATACATGTCCAACTATTACTTATTTTGCATCTTCAACATAGATGCAGGATTGAAGGATTGAGCACTTTTGTATTAGTGAGATTATTTCCTGTGTGAGGAAAGCATTGCTGTCTTTCCTTGCTCTGTTTTTCCTGTGTAATCCAGAGAGTCGTTGAAAATGCTAAACCTGTTGGCTACACTTTACAATAGAATTGACAGCCAATTCATAGGGGAGGGCATATCTTTAAGGGGTTAGTTATTCACGACAAGGATAAGAAGGAATTTATCCACTGAAAGGCCTGTGAAACGTTTGAATTCTCTACCCCAGAAGGTTGTGGATTTCATCCTTGTGTATGTTCAAGGCTAAGGCAGATAGATTTTTGATCTTTCAGGAAATCAAGCAGAAAAGTTGAGTCGAGACAAATCAACTATGATCGTATGTTACAAGTTACAAGTTAGCCAGGAAGGACCTAAAGAGAGAGGTAAGAAGAGCCAGGAGGGGACATGAGAAGTCATTGGCAGGTAGGATCGAGGAAAACCCTAAAGGTTTCTAGAGGTATGTCAGGAATAAAAGAATGACTAGGGTAAGATTAGGGCCAATCAAGGACAGTAGTTGGAAGTTGTGTGTGGAGTCCGAGGAGATAGGAGTGGCGCTAAATGAATATTTTTCAACAGTATTCACACAGGAAAAAGACAATGTTGTTAAGGAGAATACTGAGATACATGCTATTAGACTAGATGGGATTGAGGTTCATAAGGAGGAGGTGTTAGCAATTCTGGAAAGTATGAAAATGGATAAGTCCCCTGGGCCGGATGGGATTTATCCTAGAATTCTCTGGGAGGAGATTGCAGAGCGTTTGACTTTGATCTTTATGTCGTCATTGACTACAGGAAAAGTGCCACAAGACTGGAGGATAGCAAATGTTGTCCCCATGTTCAAGAAGGGGAGTAGAGACAACCCTGGTAATTATAGACCAGTGAGCCTCACTTCTTTTGTGGGCAAAGTTTTGGAAAAGGTTATAAGAGATATATTTATAATCATCTAGAAAGGAATAATTTGATTAGGGTAGGCTATTGCAGAAGATATGGAGGCATGGGATTGAGGGTGATTTAGCGATTTGGATCAGAAATTAGCTAGCTGTAAGAAGACAGAGGGTGGTGGTTGATAGGAAATGTTCATCCTGGAGTTCAGTTCCTAATGGTGTACTGCAAGGATCTGTTTTGGAGCCACTGCTGTTTGTCATTTTTATAAATGACCTGGATGAGAGTGTAGAAGGATGGGTTAGTAAATTTGCGAATGACACTAAAGTCGGTGGAGTTATGGACAGTGCGGAAGGATGTTGCAGGTTACAGAGGAACATAGGTAAGCTGAAGAGCTGGACTGAGAGGTGGCAAATGGAGTTTAATGCGGAAAAGTGTGAAGTGATTCACTTTGGAAGGAGTAAAGGAATACGGAGTACTGGGCTAATGGTAAGTTACTTGGTAGTGTGGATGTGCAGAGAGATCTCAGTGTCAGTGTGCATAGATCCCTGAAAGTTGGCACCCAGGTTGATAGGGTTGTTAAGAAGGTATACGGTGTGTTAGGTTTTATTGGTAGAGGGACTGAGGTTCGGAGCCATGAGGTCATGTTGCAGCTGAACAGAACACTGGTGCGGCTGCACTTGGAGTATTGCGTACAGTTCTGGTTGCCGCATTGTAGGAAGGATGTGGAAGCATTGGAAAGGGTGCAGAGGAGATTTACCAGAATGTTGTCTGTTATGGTGGGAAGGTCTTATGAGGAAAGGCTGAGTGACTTGAGGCTGTTTTCGTTAGAGAGGAGGAGGTTAAGAGGTGACTTAATGAAGGCATATAAGTTGATCAGGTGATTAAATAGGGTGGACAGTGAGAGCCTTTTTCCTCAGATGGAGATGGCTAACACGAGGGGACATAGCTTTAAATTGAGGGGTGATAGATATAGGACAGATGTCAGAGGTAGGTTCTTTACTCAGAGTAGTAAGGGCGTGGAATGCCCTGCCTGCAACAGTAGTGGACTCTCCAACATTAAGGGCATCAAAATAGTCATTGGATAAACATATGAATGATATTGGTATAGTGTAGGTGAGATGGGCTTTAGGTCGGCGCAACATCAAGGGCCGAAGGTGCTGTAATGTCCTATGTTCTATGTATTGAATGGAAGTGCAGGCTCCAGGATCTGTATGGCCTACTCCTGGCCCTATTTCTTATGTTGCAGAATACTTCTGTCTTTTTTGGCTGGTACACATATAGTTCTAATGAAAGCAAGAGAAGCAGGTAAATGTATTCCCTGTTGAGACATCGTGACACCAGTCATTGCTGATGATATGTCATGAGAACATCATTCACAGAAACTTTCTAAAATATCCATCTTTCTAAAAAACAGTCCATGAATGTGCAGCATATTAATATCTACTTTGCAACAAGGCTGCAATCTTAATACTAAAGCAATTGTTGTATAACAAGCAGTAAGCACCTGCCTTTTGAAGACAGAGTTTTATTACCCATCTCTCTGTATCAATGTTCTCTCCCAAATGCACTAAGCCTTGCTGAGTTTTGTGGAAGTTCTCTTGTATCATTCCAAGGACACCCATTTTTCATGTGTGTGTTCGACAAACTATTTGGCCGTGGAATTCATCATAGTTAATCCCTCCTTCCATCCCTTAGCGTCCTCAATTATGTACAGACACAGAGTTTCCATAATATGACAGTGGATCTTGGCTAAGATCTAAATGTGAAAGAGTGATGCACTTAAATTGTTCTCTTAAGACCTAGACTGCAGTATTAATGACCCTTTAATATAATAGTCTGCTCAACTGAGAGAGCTAATTGTACTTAAACTGCTGACATTTATTAAATTGCAGATCTTAATGGAAAGCCTTCATGATGCAGATGCTAATTGAAGCATTAGTGGATCTGTTGCCTAATTTTCAGACTTTAGTAATTCTGGTCATGTTGGTCACTGATAATTCGCCGCAGACATGTCTCCAGTGATTGTGGGCTGTTTCCTTTCAGCTCTTTCTTTTCAAGGAGGAAAAAAAGCCTCAAAAATCTTCTTTTTCTTCAACACTGACTTATTCAAACATCATAATGGATATCAGCAGTACCTTCATGGAATTTGTTTTTCAGCCTATTCTTTAAATCTGTCCATGACCTGCTCCCACTCTAATTCTGTAACTTCCTCCAGCCCTATAACCTACTGCACTCATGTGATCTTTATACGTGATCTTCACATACGATCTTCACACACAATCTGCACTCCTCTTAATTCCAGCCTCTTGAGCATCCCTGATTTTAATCGTTGCACCAGTGGTGGCTGGGCCACTACTTCCCTAGGTACTAAGAATCATCGAATCCCTACAGTGCAGATGGAGGCCATTTGGTTCATTGGGCCTATACCGACGACAATCCCACCTGGGCCCTATTCCCATAGCCATATGTATTTACCCTGCTAATCCCCCATTATCCTCCCACACTAAGGGGCAATTTAGCGTGGCCAATTCACGTAACCTGCACGTCTTTGGACTGTAGGAGGAAACCAGGGCACCCAGGAGAAACCCACATTAAACACGAGGAGAATATGCAAACTCCACAAAGTCACCTGAGGCTGGAATTGAACCCAGATCCCTGGTGCTGTGAGGCAGCAGCGCCAAGCACTGTGCCATCGTGCTACAACCTGGAATTCCGTCCTATAACTCTCTCCCTCACTTTCTTCCTTTAAGACGGTCCTTAAAAACTACCTCTTTAACCAAGCTTTTGGTCATCTTAATATTCCTGTTTCTGATTTCTATTGTATTTTTGTTTTATAATGTCACTGTAAAACTCCCAGGGCATCTTATTTCCTTAAAGATACTATGTAAATACAATATGTTGTTGATGTCAGCTTTTTTTAGAGTTTGTCTTCTGGAAAAGGCAGATTTCTCCTGCTTGTGCTGTACCTTTTGATAGTTCAAGATAAGGGCCCACTTGCATTCTGCGATAAAAAGAGAATGTGCTAGATTCTTGTGGCAAGAAAACAGAGTTAAGGTGTTCAAGTTGATGACTCCATTAGAACTGGAAAATGTTGCGAGGTTTAACAATCTTTAAGTAAATAAAGTGTTTGGGGAGTTTAAGAACATAAGAAATGGGAGCAAGAGTGGATCCCTGTACGCTAGAGCCTGCTCCACCATTCAGCATGATTATGATTGATTTTCTGGCTCAATACCAATTTCCCTCAAGATTCTATTTGTCCCAGCCTTGAATATACTCAAGGATTTTGCATTCAGAACCATCTGGAGTGGAGAATTCTAAAGATTCACAGCCTCCTCGGTGAAGAAATTTCTCCTTTTCCCTAAATAATCAGCATCAACCCATATTCTGATACTATTTCCTTATGTTCTACCTTCCCCTGCCATGGGAAATGATCTCTGAGTCTACTCTGTCAACACAGTAAGAAGTCTGACAACACCAGGTTTAAGCCCAACCAATTTATTTGACAGTAAACTCACAAGCTTTCGAGGTTTGCCCCTTCATCAGGTGAATGGAGAGTTCTGGCCTTGGACGGAGCATATAACAGCAGACTTCTTACTGTGTTTACCCCAGTCCAACGCCGGCATCTCCACATCATGTCTACTCTGTCAAGCCCTTCAGATTCTTTATGTCCCAATGAAAGTACCTCACATTCTTTTAAATTCCAGAGTGCATGAATCCATTTTATTCAGCCTGCCATGAAAGGACAACTCTCTCATATCATAATGACTGATATTGGAATGCAAAGTAAAATTTCTACATTATCTGATAATACCAAACTTGGAGATGTGGCAAACACTCAGGATAATGACCGTTTGACTGCAGGATGTAAATAGGCCTACAGAATGAGCAGATGAGTAGCAGATGGAATTTAAGGTTGTGCATTTCAGTAGAAGAGATAAAGAGAGGCAATATATGCTTGATGGCTTCATTCTAAAGAGTGTGCAACAACAAAGGGACCTTGGACATCCATATGCACAGATCTTTGACGCATTGAGAACAGATTGCAAAGCATATGGGATCTTCGACTTTATAATTGGAGGCATTGGCAAAAAGCAAGGAAGTTATGCTGAACCTTTATAAAACTCTGGTTAGTCTACAGCTAAAATGTTATGTCCAGTTCTGCTTATTGCACTTTGGGAGGGATATAGATATTCTTGAGAGAGTTCAGAGGGTGTTTACCAAAATGGTTCCTGGAATGAGGGAATTTAATTACAAATTTACGTTGGAGGAGCTCTGGCTATTCGTCTTACAGCAAAGGAGATTGAGGAGGGATTTGTTAGAGGTACACAAGATTGTGACAGCTTGAGATAAAGTATTTGGAGCCTGCTGGTAGTAGCTGATAGTACAAGAATTAGCTAAACATAGATTTTAAATCTTGGGCAAGAGATGAAAGAACGATGTGAGGAAGCACTTTTTTATGCAGTTACAACCTTGAACTTGCTTCCCTTGAAGCGAGTGGAAGCTGAAGCAATAATTTCAAAAGGAAGTTGGATAGATACTTGAGAGAAATAAACTTGCAGGACTGCAGGGCAAAGCAAGGAAATACCACTGACTGTATTGCTCCACAGAGAGCCAATTGGATTCTATGAGACAAATAGCTACTCCTTGTACTGTTACAACTCTAGGATTCATCTCGTGAATCAATCTAGTGAACCACTGTGGCAAGTATATCAGTGAGATACGGAGACCAGAACTGTGAAGAGATTAAATGGCAAAAAAGATGATGGTGCAAGGTAAAATAGGTTTGAAATGTGAGAAGAAAGTGGACAGAAGATGAGTTTAGAAAAAGCCATTATTAACAACAATTATCAGAGGTGCTGTCTGAGAAATTGGGAACAATGGTCAGAAATTTTTAACGTTATGTTGAGCAGAAAGGCTGTAAGTGTCTCATCAAAAGACGAGGTACTGTTCCCCAGCCTTCCATTGAGCTTTATTGGAATACACATTGGGACAGATGTCAGAGAGATTAGAGTGGGCATGTTGTGGAGAATTAAGATGTCAGGCTGCTGGAAAATAACTTCATGCGTGTGACTGACTGGGCTGTTCAGCTGGATGTTCTCTGAATCTGCATTTGATCTCAAAGCTGTGGAAGAGACCACATTGTGAGTATCAAATAGGGAATCCTAAATTTAAAGACTAGTAAATTGTTTCACCTGAAAGCTCTGTTTGGCACTTAGGATGGTAGAAAGGGGCGAGATGAATGGGTGTTTGGGGTGATTAGAGAGTGGACCAGGGAGTCACAGAGGGAGTGGTCCTTTTGGACTCCTCGTAAGAGAGGACAAGTTGGATTTTGTGGTGACATCATGGTTGAGATAGTGAAAATGCAGAAGATGATCCAAGGACATGTTGAATCCTGTTATAGTTCTGAAAGGCAAGAGGTACAACCAGAAGTATGGAAATTGGAATATGATTATCAAGGACCCCATCAACTACAGTGAAGAGGAATCCTCATTTGAGAAAAGAGGAAGATATATTGGAAGCACTGATGTGAAAGTTGGCGTCAACAGAATAAGTATAACAATGATGAAGAAATTGGAAGAATATAATAGAGTCCTTACAGGAAGCAGGTAGAGAGGAAGTGTAGTTGAAGCAACTGTGGATATATGTAGGCTTAGAGTAGATTTAGGTTGACAGGTTATCCCCACAAATGGAAATACAGAAGTTGTGGGAATGAAAAGAGCAAGATAGACCTTGCGTTCTGTAGTTTATAATGTTCTTTCTCATTTCTCTGGAGATGGAGTGCTGTACCATTAACCACTGCTGCAATTATAATGTATGGCAACATTTTGAAATTGTACCAAAATAATCAAAGACTAATGTCTCAATTCTGGCAAACAGTTGCTGCGGTCCGTCCCCAGGTATCAGAGTACAGTGTAATGTATGTAGATTTGCAAGAGATGGCCAACACATAAAAGCCTTCTTGATTTTCTCTCTGTTGGCTGTTAGTGAGTTTGAGCTAAATCTAATGGTCCGTAGCATAAAACATAGTGCAATTCAATACTGAAATGGCAGTCTTACTTGGAGGGGCCACAAATGATTTCTGGTGTGGGAAATTGAAAATGAACAGAAAATTGCAGAGATGATTGGAGCTAAACCTTGATGCTGGAAGTGTCAGGGGAGCCTTAATCTGCAGCTAAGCATGCAAACATAGTTTTCCATTATCCAGCTTTAACATTTATAACTTTTAACGAGTAGAAAATGTTATAGAAAATGATGTTGCAGAAAATATTGTAAAACAGCAGCACTATGCAGTAAACAGAAAACATAGCATTAAACTCCCTGCCCCCCATCACACCATGCTAGTAAGCTCATTTGAAGACCATTTAAATTTTAAAATCAAAAGCTAATAGCTCTGATGACTGATGTGTGCAGACATGGATTAATACTGAAAGTGGAAATGCAGCAGAGACTGTCACGCCATACTGGGAGTTCCTGAGCCATACCAAATGATGCTAGACACAAGATTGACGATCATGGCGCAAACTATAGTTTCACAAGATGGAAGCTGCTATCAAGAAGAAGACTGAAAGTACTATAAGACATGGGTTTAAAATTGTGGAATTAACATTTAGCACTTTTACTGTGTGCGTGAAAGTGCAGTTAGCAACAGTGAAGATGTGGAAAATAGGTAATAAAAATCTGGGTGTTGGCCTAATCCAGCATCAGACATGACTCCTTCATAAAAGTTTGACATTTGCTTTGGCATAGGAGCCAAAAGTAATTCTGAAATTTTCATTTTTTTTTAAACATTTTGTGTTTGAGCCTTAGCAATTCCATGAGAACTGGAATTATGCAATGAACCCAGTTAAAATATTCACACTCAGGCAAAACAATGATCCCTGAAATAAAGCCAATGTAAAAATTGAAGGAGACAAACCTTTACCAAAAGTTTATTTAAAGAAAATAAAGCAACTAGCCTAATTTTAGCACCTAGTGTACTTCTTTGGATTTGAATGCTAAATACACACATCATGGATTGGGACTCTCAGAAACAAGCAAGTCAGTTAAAATGTTTCTCCCTCTTGTTTGTATACAGTGAAACCTATCTGATTATTGTCCTGCCTTATCTTTGATTCTGACAAGTTTCGGTCTGACAACCTGCACTTTCAAAATTGTTTAACTTCATCTGCTTCTCCACTTCCCTCTCAACATCCCATAAAATGTTACCCACCTTAAAGTCTTCTTTGGCTTGACACCCATTTTTGCCTGATTATACTTCTTGTAAAGGAGCATTGCAGGTTCTTCTACAGTAAAGGCATTATATAAGCAAACGTTCTTGTTTATTTGCCAGGATAGATGTTATCAGTTCCACTCATAATGGTGAAAATATCTATTGGCTCACTGATCTTAATTTGAAATGAACCACACGTGGATTTGCAATTCTTTAGATGTATAAAAAATGGCATGTCATTTAATAATATTTAGTGTGTCAAAGTGTATCATTGAAGTTGAAGCAGAAAATGCTGGCAAAACTTGGCAGATCAATCAACATCAGTAAAGAGAAAGACAGGTTATGATATTTCCAAATCAGTGATCACATCTTATTGCTCTCCTTGTCAGGATTGAAGTTGTCTGATTGGCCTGTGTTGAAGTAGCTGATACCCTCACAACCAAAAGCAAAACACAGCAATAATCAGGAGCAGGCTCACTCGTGAATAGCAACTTTCATGAGGGATTGAAAGGGCAGCAAGCAACTGAGAGCTGTTAACCAAGGGGGCATCGGTGTCTTCAGGAAATGCAAAAGACGCAATCAGTGCTTTCACTTAAAGTTCAGACTTTGCATTTATTTACTTGAAAAGACCCTGTGAAGGAACTTCCGCCCTTTCAAAGTTTTATTACTCACTGGTGGATAGCAAGTCATTTATTGTAAATAGTTAAAGTGTTAATCTTGAAACGTTTGCCACAATGCACAAAAGAATGTTTTTAAAATTTGTTCTTGGTACATGAGAGTAGTTTATTGGCCACCTTTAGTTGCACATGAGAAGGCAGTGGTGTGCCTTCTTTATAAAGTGGTGATAATGGGTTGCTTGCTTTTTTAATTGGCTGAGAATTCCAGGATTTTGATCCAGCGACACTGAAGGAATGGTGATATCCGAATCGGGATGGTGTGTCGCTGGGAAGAGAACTTGCAGATGATGTCTTCATACAACTGCTGCCCTCGTCCTCCTAGGAGGGAAAGGTTGAAGGTTTGTGAGGTACTGTTGAAGAAGTGTGGTGGAGTCAGATTTCAGTGTGGTTGTAAGTGAATTGGATAATTATCTGAAGAGAAATGATTTGCAGTGTTATAGGGAAAAGGCAGGGGCATGGGAATAGCTACATGGCTGTCATGGAGAGTCAGCATCAAGGCAACAGGCTGAATGGCCTTTCCATTCTATGGTCTTATAAACCCTGATTAGTTAAAGATTGAGTACATCTAGTAGATAAGAATTTTAAAAGACATACTGCTTTTGAGTGCACGTTTCATTCAGTTCAATAAAAGCAATTTTCCTGGTTAAAATAGATAATTTGAAGTTGTATGATCCCTTTGCTACAAAAAGAAAATTCAAGGGAGCTGGGTGATATAGTAGGTTAACAGACTATTTTTCATCATTGGAATTTGGTATGATGATGAAAGTCTGCAGTGACCTATTGGTTATGAGATCCCTAAATGAATGCGTTTGCTGCAACTTCAACTCAATTTCTACTGAGATTTTCTTGTGACTTCAAATTGGTATTAAGTTTTCAATCTAGTCAGAAGCTATGAACATAAAAACATAAGAAATAGCAACCTGAGTGGATTTTATAGCCTCTCAAGCTTGCTCCGCTTTTGATACACTCCAAGCTGATCTGCTTCAACTCCACTTTTCTTCCTGCTCCCCATATCCATTGATTCACTGAGAGGTCAAATATTTGTTTAATTCAGCCTTGAATGTACTCAAAGATGGAGCATTCTACGTGGTAGAGAATTCTATAGCTTCCCAGTCCATTATGTGAAGAAGTTTCTCCTCGGTCCAAAATGAGCAACCCCTTATTCTGAGAATGTGCTAACATGTTCTAGATTCTTCAGCCAGGAGAAATAACCTCTCAATGTCTGCCTTGTCAAACCACTTCAGAAATCTTGTACATTTCAATGAGATCACCTCTTATTTCTCTGAACTCCAGAGAATACAGGCCCAGTTTATTCAGTCTGTCACCATTGGACAACTCTCCCATTCCATGAACCTTTCTTACACTTGTACTTCAATCCCTTTACAATGAAGGTTTACATGCCATTTGCCTTCCTAACTGTTTGCTATATCTGCATGCTAGCTCTTTGTATTCCTTGTAGAGTACACCTAAGTCTTCATGAATATCAACATTTAGAAGCTTTAACACTGTTTCAATCCTTAGCCACGTTTGATCGGGAAATTTGTAACTGATCAGAATAGATGAACTATTGCTCCGCGTTTAACTGCAGCAGTTCCTGACCTTCGAATCTTCACATGAAACTCTCTGCCTCCCTGTTACTCTTGTGTTCTTTAAGACATAGCTACAAACCTACAACATCAAACAAATATTTGGTCATCAGTCTGACCTCCTCCTTTGACTTGGTGTCAACGTTTCTCTGATTACGTTCCTGGCTTGTTACTTTAAGAGCACAATATCAGTGCAAGTTATTGTTTTCAGTCCAAAAAGCATAAAGGTGTTTTCTGGCCCAGGACTGCCATAATTCCACTTGATAAAACTCAAAAAAGAATTCAACTTCTTCCTTATCTCTGTGTATAGGAGCTCTTTTAAGATGTTGCTTAGACCTACCTAAGCTTTTGGTCACCTATAATGTTCCTATGAAACAACGTGGAATGTTTTATTACATTAGAGGTACCATAAGAAGGGCAAATCGTTGTTAGCATGATGTGTGTTAGTGATTTAAATGTGTTTTTCTTCCTCAGACCAGGTAGCATGAAACTGTTGCATCAAATTGCCAATTTACTGGATGACCAGTAACTGGGAAGGGAGAACACACATTTCACATGGATCAAAGATGGAAATTTAATTCCTACAGTTATGCCTCCAGAAAGTTGGAGCAGTGTCAGCACGCTGGCGAGGAATCATTATACTGTGGTGATATCTGAATGCATATATTTTATTCGCTCCATTTTCTCTTTCTGCCTGAAGTTGATTCACTTGTTCGTGATCTCTTTCCCTGAACACACTTGTTTCAGTGGAACCAAACACCATTGAACCTCAGTTATTTTGGTTTGTGCTTAAATGTAATATCCTTTTGCAGTGGTTTGTGTTGATGTTGTGTATCTGGATTGCTGCTTTATATTTGTGTCAGCACTTGTTTCAAATTGCTTTGGTTTGATGTCCTTTTCAACTTTTGCTATTGGATGAGGTTTTCTGCACTGAGCCTTATACAAAATTTGTCAAAGCAGGCCATGCCAATGTGGAATGTTCTTATAGAATTAAAGAAAATTAGGTTAATCACTTACGTATAAGGAAAGTGCATGAAATAAAAGCAGAAAATACTGTAAATACTCAGACTTGGTAGCGCCTGTGGAGAGTGAAACAGAGCTAATAGATCAATCACGTTTCATCAGAACTGAGAAAGGTTAGAAATGTAATATCTGTTAAATCAATGAAAGGGGAGGGTGGATGATAGGAGAGGTTTAATGACGGCATTTTTGAGACAAGTAACAAAAGGTGCGTCTAGAGGAGGTGTGAATGACAAAATGATGAACAGCTGCGGTCAGGTTGCAGAACTGAATTTCTGTGAATTGGAACAGTTTCAACGTGTTCAACAGATTTTTGATGCACTTCTGTAAGTCTAAGAAAATGGAGCTTACCTGTTGAAAAAATCTTCTAAATGGATTTCAGTAAGGCGTTTGACAAAGTCCCTCATGGCAGGTTGGTTAAGAAAGTTAAGGCTCATGGGATACAAGGAGAGGTGGCTAGATGGGTAGAGAACTGGCTTGGCCACAGGAGACAGAGGGTAGCAGTCAAAGGGTCTTTTTCCGGCTGGAGGTCTGTGACCAGTGGTGTTCCGCAGGGCTCTGTACTGGGACCTCTGCTATTTGTGATATATATAAATGATCTGGAAGAAGGTGTAACTGGTGTTATCAGCAAGTTTGCGGATGACACAAAGATGGCTGGACTTGCGGATAGCTATGAACATTGTCGGACAGTACAGCAGGATATCGATAGGCTGGAAAATTGGGCAGAGAAATGGCAGATGGAATTTAATCCAGATAAATGCAAGGTGATGCATTTTGGAAGAACTAATGTAGGGGGAACTATACAATAAATGGCAGGGCCAGCAAAAGTATAGAAACACAGAGGGACCTATGTGTGCAAGTCGACAAATCCCTGAAGGTGGCAGCACAGGTGGAGAAGGTGGTGAAGAAGGCATATGGCGTGCTTGCCTTTATAGGACAGGGTATAGAGTATAAAAGCTGGAGTCTGATGTTGCAGCTGTGTAGAACGCTGGTTAGGCCACATTTGGAGTACTGTGTCCAATTCTGGTCGCCGCACTACCAGAAGGACATGGAGGCTTTGGAGAGAGTGCAGAGAAGGTTTACTAGGATGTTGCCTGGTATGGAGGGTCTTAGCTATGAGGAGAGATTGGGTAGACTGGGGTTGTTCTCCCTGGAAAGACGGAGAATGAGAGGAGACCTAATAGAGGTGTACAAAATTATGAAGGGTATAGATAGAGTGAATAGTGGGAAGCTTTTTACAGGTCGGAGGTGATGATCACGAGGGGTCATAGGCTCAAGGTGAGAGGGGCGAGGTATAACTCCGATATCAGAGGGACGTTTTTTACGCAGAGGGTGGTGGGGGCCTGGAATGCACTGCCAAGTAGGGTGGTGGAAGCAGACATGCTGGCATCGTTTAAGGATTACCTGGATAGTCACATGAGCAGCCTGGGAATGGAGGGATACAAACAAATGGTCGAGTTGGATCAATGAGCCGCACAGGCCTGGAGGGCCGAAGGGCCTGTTTTCTGTGCTGTACTGTTCTTTGTTCTTTGAAAAGATATAAGCTCTTTGGGGCCAGTTGGCATTACCTTGTCCCTAAGCGTTGCCATGCTCTTATACGAGTCATGGTCAGCCATTGAATGGAGATCTGGCATCTTTGTATAAGAGGCCAGGAAAGGAGAATTCAACTTTTCACTCAACAAACAACTTAATTGTTTTATTTATTGGTGTCACAAGTAGGCTTACGTTAATCCTACAATGAAGTTACTGAAAAATCCCCTAGTCATCACACTCTGGTGCATTGAGGGAGAACTTAGCACGACCAGTGCACCTAACCAGCACTTGCTCCAGACTGTGGGAGGAAACTGGAGGAATTCCATGCAGATGTGGGGAGAATGTACAAACTCTGCATAGACAGTGACCCAAGCTGGAAATCGAACCCGAGTCCCTGGCATTGTGAGATAGCAACGCCAACCATTGTGCCACCCAGTAACGCCTTTAACAAATTGCCCAAGACCCTTCATACGAGCTTCATAAAATAAAACTTATGTGGCTTCACTGAGCCACATAAGACAGTATTAGATTAGATGACAAAGTCTCGTTCAAGGAGGAAGACTTAGAACAGATATCGTAAAGAAGAGAGGTAGAGAAATAAAGGGGCTTTGAGATGGAATTCCAGAGCTGAGGCTCTTAAGCATATATAGGTATGACCACTAATGGTGAAGCATTTAAAATCATGTTGCTCAAAATGTCAATTGAATGGTTACAGATATCATGTGGAGTATTGTGGGGCTAGAGGAGATTACAAAGATTGGGGGCGGGGGGAGTAACGCTGTGGAATGTTTTGAAAACAAGGATAGAAATCTTAAAATCCAGATGTTGCTTGACTGAGAGCCATTATCTTCATCACAAAGCACACTTAATTCCATCTCCCTAACACCTCCAACCACAGCCTATGTTCTGCTTCAAGTATTATTCTTTCCAGATTCAATGCTCTCCTGGCTAGTCTCCCACCCTTCACCCTCTGGCATTTTAGCTGTGCCTTAGTGGGCTTGTCTGCATGTCAAAACATTATGGATTCAAGTTCCACTCTGGGTACTGAGCACTGAATCTAAATGACATAGGTGTTTCAGATGAGATGTGAAGCCAGCCTGCACCTTGAGGTGAACGTGGAAGGTCCCTTAGCAATACATGAAGAAGATCTAGGCTGTTCTCCCTTGTGTTCTGATCAATATTTATCCCCACCCAACATGCATAGAAAGAGACTGTCTGTCAGAGTCACATTTTGTTGTGGGATCTTGCTGCTGTGCAAGCATGATATATAGGTACTGTTGTCTAATTGTTACGTCGTTGAAATAGTAACGAGGCTTGCATTAATGTCTTGGATCATGACTTCAAATATGAATGCAGCAGTTAGGGATTTTGAATTTAGTTAGTCATCAGAGAATCCCTACAGTGCAGAGGTAGGCCATTTGGCCCATCAGGTCTGCACCAACTCTTCAACAGAGCATCTTTTCAGCCTCTATCCCCGTAATCCCACATATATACCCTGCTAATCCCCCTAACCTACTGATCTGGGGACACTAAGTGGTAATTGAACATTACCAATCCACCTAAACTGTACATCTTTGGACTGTGGGAAGTAACCCAAGCACCCAGAGGAAACCCACACTGGGGAGAATTTTAAAAAGGCCACACAGTCACCCAAAATTGGAATTAATCCCTGGTGCTGTAAATCAGCAGTACTAATCAAATATATTTCATGAATTAAATATGTTTGTAAGAAAAGCTGTAATCACTAATGGTGATTATGAAACCTAAAGTATTATTGTAAGGACCCTTTCCACTAATTTCCTTTATGGAAGCAAATCTACCATCCTAACCCTTTTGGCCTATATGTTAGCAGTGTGATTGACACTTATCTGCTGTCTGAAAAGGCCAAGCAAGCTACTCAATTTTATCAAGCTTCCATAAAAACATCGAAGAAGAATAAAGCCAGACCGACTACCCAGCATAGCTGAGCATCAGACCACTCACTCCTGCAAAATTCTCCACGCTAGCATCTTGTAACTTGTGCCAAAATTTGTGATAGAGCTGTGTAACAGCAACAGCTTGTCACAGTTATAGAATCATGCCATTCAACCAATGGCCCAAATTCCTTCATCACATTATCGAAACAGAAAAGGCTGGAAAAACTCAACATGTCTGACAGCATCTATGGAGAGAGAAACAGAGTTAACATTCCAGATCCGTGTGACTCTTCAGAGCTCTGTGGTATTTTGCTTTTATCCTTCATCTCTAACCAGTTCCACTGGTGGAGTAGACTCATTAGAGGTAGTGAGAGTACTCACCATTGACTGCGGCCCCTATGAAATCTCATGGCATCAGGTCAAACATGGATAAGGAAATCTCTTGCTGATTGCCACTTCCTCCCTAAACTGATGAATCAGTGCTCCATGTTGAGCATCACATGGAAGAGCCACTGTGCATAGCAAAGGCTCAAGATGTACTTTGAATGGGGGCTCCAGTGACCGTTACCAAAAGTAGCTTGTTGGGATAGCTGCTGACTGACTGGCCAAGTCTTGAACAGCATAACAGCCAGTGGTGAGGGAAGCTAATTGATAGGTGAGGTTATTCTTTACAGACCACCTATTCCCACTCTGTGCTGGGCTACAGGTCAAATGTATTTCCAGCCCTACGTGAGGAGACTTCAAAGATTCAGTGCAACCAGGTCCAGATCAGAATTGAGTCAGCGATAAAAGAAGGAACAGGAATTCTGCAATTTTCCCAAACATTCATGAATTCTGATGGCAAATGAACTGCCATCGCAATGCCATGTTAAAGATGACATTGAGCAACATCTCATTGAACTGGCAAGACAAGATACTTTCCCCAGTAGGAAATTGAAGCAGCTATATTATACAGATTTTTCTGCAGTATCTATGTCACAAAACCTGTTAATAAAAGAACAAGAGAAGTTCTTGCACATCTCAGCTAATGGCAGGCTCACGATTTGGTTCCAATTAAAACAGTTGGTTAAGTTTTGCATCCAGATGTGAACAGACTTTCCTGATTTGTCTGTCAGGGCTGTCAGAGTTTTGCTACTGTTTACTTACAACTCAGTTGTGTGCGAATGGAATTTCATCAGTTACTGGGTGAAATCAAAGTATCATTGGTGCTTTTGTGTAGAAAACTTCGACTCAAACTATTGTCCATCACTCCAGACATTGGGCTGTATTTTCCAGCTGTGCTCACCCCAAGTGGAAATTCCCATCCAAGGTCTGCGGGCCTTCACGTAGTCCTATCCTGTCAGCTCTGATTCCCGTGGTGGGTGGGAAGGAAAAATTCCATCCATTATGTGCCTGTATTTAAATAAACAAACTAATCTGTCACAATGACCAGTAGCACAAGCACAATTAGTGTTTGTTATATATAACATTTTGTATATATGTATTGTGTATATGAAACACACATTTTACAATGTTTGGACATTAAAGAGGTTAAAATATTAAACAGTACAGTGATAGGAGTGCATGGATAGCTGATGCATCTGGAAAAGGGTAAGTCTAATTTATGTTTGGAAACCTGTTCCAAAGTGCAAACATGAAAATAAAGTGTTTTGTTTCACACACAAGTGAAACTGTTTCTTAAGTGTGCCATTCTCAGTGTACTGAGTATTAACATTCCAGTAACTAAAGATAGGTATCCTTGAGTGAGGACTGTTGTACTTGGACCAGTGTCTTTGTGTAGCAATGAATAGGAGGGATTGCAGTTTGTGTGTGCATTTCTGGACCTTGATCAGGTAAATAAATATATAGTTGAGCTATATATTTAATTGTATATGGGTTTAATTGGCTGCAGAGTTAAGAGTTCTGTTCCCTATACATTGAATTCTTATTGGTCTAGTGGTAATGGTCTCTGTGTCTGCAGTGCCTGCTGTTAGCTGAAAGAACAGATGTTGACAGGACACAAACTTACAAATAGGCCATTTGGCCCCTCGAGGCTGCTCCAATATTGAATAATATCAGGTTGATCTGTTTGTTTGGAATTCCATATTCCCATCTACTCCTGATACCTTTGAAACCCCTTACCTTACATGAGTCTATCCATCTCCATCTTATTTTGGTCATATCGCATTGAGCTGCAGTCAGTCCTACTACAAAGGTTGACCCTGTCCAATTGTATAAAGGAAACAAAGTCCTGTGGCCAGAATATGAGATGTCATGGATGCCAAGACATGCTGCCAGCTTTCTATTGACTCCAGTGAATGCTGATGGTCTCTGTTTGACGAAGCATTACCCAGCAGCCTCGCACCAACATAAAAGCAGAAAGAACTGTAGAAATGGGAGCAGGTGTGACCAATTGGCCCCTCAACCCTGCTCCACCATTCAATAACATCATGGTGAATCTGATTGTGTCCTTATCTCCACTTTCCTGCCTGCTCCCCAAAATGCTCGACACCCTTGTACATCAAAAATCTGTAACTCAACCATGAGTATTCAGATTTTGCTCTGAGATCGAACATTCCAAATATTGACAAATTTCTGAGGTAAAATTCTTCCTTATCTCCATCTTAAATAGGAGACCCCTTCCTGACATGAACATAGAACATAGAACATTACAGCGCAGAACAGGCCCTTCGGCCCACGATGTTGCGCCGACCAGCTTTTTAAAAAAAAACACTAACCCACTAATCTAAACCATTCCCATTTCGTTCATAAACCTATCCACAGATCTCTTAAACGCCCCCAAACTAGGCGCATTTACAACTGCAGCTGGCAGGGCATTCCAGTCCCTCACCACCCTCTGGGTAAAGAACCTACCCCTGACATCAGTCCTATAACTACCCCCCCTTAATTTAAAGTCGTGCCCCCTCGTGCTAGCTTTCTCCATCCTAGGAAAAAGGCTATCACTATCCACCCTGTCTAAACCTCTAATCATCTTATATGTTTCAATAAGGTCCCCTCTTAGCCGCCTTCTTTCCAGCGAAAACAACCCCAAATCTCTCAGTCTCTCTTAGCCTCAGAAGACATTGGAGGTGGGATCATTGAATTTTTTTTGAGGTGGAGCTGGATAGATCCTTGTAAGGTAAGGGTTCCAAAGGTATCAGGAGTAGATGGGAATATGTAATTTCAACCATGATCTTATTCAATGGTGGCGCAAGCTTGAGGGACCAAATAACCTACTTCTATTTTGTATATTTGTATCATCTCAACATCTACCTTGTCAAGCCCCTTCACAATCTTAAATACCTCAATAAAATCATGTCTTATTCTTCTAAACACCCATAAATGTCCTTAAATTAAACTTAGGTGCCATAATAGGCATGATGAGAGTTGCTGTTATTCTGAGATTGATCATTGAGATAAGCGCATGGTTGATCAAAAGAAAATCATGCTGGATAAAAGATCCAAGACATGGGCAACACACTACAAACAATAATACAAAAGCAAGTGACCTCTCTGCTGCAATTGGTGAGAGTTCAGCAGCGACCTGTGAAACCTGAATCATTCCTCGTAAGACAACCTCTTCATTCCAGGAATCAGTATGTTGAACCTTTTCTGAACTGCTCCTAATGATAAAGGAGACCAAACCTGCAATCTGGATGTGGCATCACCAATATCCTGTGCAGTTGTAGCAATGTAAGAAGTCTCTCAACACCAGGTTAAAGTCCAACAGGTTTATTTGGTAGCACAAGCCACAAGCTTTCACAAGCAACACAAACCTGTTGGACTTTAATTTGATGTTGTGATACTTCTTACTGTGCTTACCCCAGTCTAGCGCCAGTATCTCCACATCAGTTTTAGCAAGACATCCATATTTTTGTACTCCAACCCCCTTATAATAAATGACAACATTCCATATGTCTTCATAAGTAGTTGCTGTCCCTGTGTGCTGACATTGTGATTCATGTACAAAACTACCTGTGCCCCCCTGTGCTTCAGCTTTCTGCAGTCTCTCTTCATTTAATTAATCTCTGCTTTTCTATTCTTCTCACCAAAGTGGACAAACTTACATTTTCCCATGTAGTCCATTTGCCATATGTATGCTTAATCTATCTCTATTCTTTACAGACTCTTTGCATCTTCCTCACAACTTGCTTTTCTACCTATGTTCATATCAACAAATTTGTCTGCAATACAATCGATCTCTTCATCCAAGTCATTCATATAGATTATAAATAATCATTACCTCTATATTATACCCTGCTGCACATAACTAACTGCAGTTTACCAACCTGAAAATGACTTATTTATGCTGACTGTCTTGATCCCTGTCCTCTATCCATACTAATTTTATAAACACCATGAGATCTTAGATCTTGTAGTTTCCTTCTAAATTACATCCCTATCTCATACCATTTGGAAATCAAAATATGTGACACCAACTGGTTCCACTTTATCCATCCTGTTTGTTACATCTTCAGTGAACGCTAATAAATTTGTCAATCATGATTTCCCATTCACAAAACCATGTTGATTCTGCCTGATTGTATTATGGTTTTCTAAATGGCCTTCTACTGCCTCTTGAATGATGAATTTTAGCATTTTACCAATGGCAAATGTTAAGCTAACTGGCCTATTTGCATTCTCCCTGTCTCTTTTCAATTGAGGTATTCCATTTACAATTTTCCAATCAGTTGGGACCTTATAGCTATCCAGGGAATTTTGCACTTAAAACCAGTGCCTCCAAGAACTCTACAGCCACATCTGTCAAAACCCTAGGATGCAGGCCATGGGATTTGTCAGCCTTAAGTTTCATTAGTATTCAGATTGCATTTTCTCCAGTGATGGTGATTGTTTGCATGCATCCTCTGTTTTGCCTCCTGATTTTCAATTATTCTTTAATGCTTTTTGTGTCTTGTACTGGGAAGATGGTTACAAATGCTTGTTTTTAATCTTTGCCATTTTCTTGTTTCCTGTTATTAACTCCCCAGTCTCATGCATTGAAGGACCAGTGTTCACTTTTCTATTTTAAATACTTGTAGAAGCTTTTACTTTTTGTTATATTGTTAGTTTTCTCTCGTATTCCAATTTTTCCTTCTTTATTATTTTTAGTCAACCGTTGCTAGTTTCTGAAATTTTCTTACTCTTCTGCCCTGCCACTAATCTTTGCGACATTTCCTTTCAGTTTGATATCACATTTAATTTCCTTGGTTAGCCACAGATGATGCATCCTCTAGTAGAATCTTTCTTTCTCAATGAGATATATATTTGTTGAGAGTTACGAAATAGTTCCTTAAATGTCTGCAACTAGATCTCATCAGTTTTACCTTTTAACCTATTTTCCCACTTTAGCCAAATCTTTCTTCATACGCTTGTCCTTATTGCTATTTTATGTTTAAGATACTGGTTATAGGCCCATGTTTCTCACCTTCAACCATGTGTGAAATTCTGTTCTATTATGATCAATGTTGCCTAGAGAATCCTTTATTTATCATGAAATCCTTAATTAATCCTGTCTCATTACACATTACCAAGCCCAAAACAGCCTGATCCTTGCTAGGTTCCAGAACATATTGTTCCAAGAAGCTGTCCTCATTACATTCTGTGAACTCATACTATAGGCTGCTATTGTCAATTTGATCTTTCCAATCAAGGTGAAGATTAAAGTCACCCACGGATTATTCTAGTACCTTTCCTGCCCTGCATGAAAATGCAGGGCACTTCCTTGATGTTTCCTTTCTCTTGCTGCATAATGGAGCCTGTAAAATTGCTCCTACAAGCAACTTCTTTCCATTGCTATTTTGTATCTTTGCTTAGATTGATTCTACATCTTGACTTCTAGCCCAAGACTATTTTTCATGAATGTACTCATACTCTTTATTAACAGAGCTGCCCCAACTCATCTTCGTTCTAAAATGTCAAATACCCTTGAATATTCAGGTCCCATATTACAACTGTGTCTCTGGAAAGGCTATTTTATCAGTGAAATGATAAATTTATTTTTATTTATGCTATCATTTCATTGATTTTGTTACAAATCTTGTGTGCATTCTCATAAAGAGCCTCTAATTCATTTCCTTACAGAAGAAGGAAGGAAAGTTTATTGCCGACTTTTTAAATGAGGGTTATGTATTCCTTCAGTGTAAAATCCTTTAGGGCAAGTGTACTTTTTGTATGCATACACATTTCGACTTTTAAGATTTCTATGTTATCAATATGATAGACACTAGAAAACTTCAGCTTGATGTGTTGCGTGACTATCCATGCCACACTGAGCAAATTATCATCCACCCCCAGTTTAAAAAAAAGTGTAAGTGTCATTTTGTTCCTCTGGTGAGTGCGTCACGCTTTCTCTGATATTTCCATTGAATTTTCAATCTGTTCCTCATCTGTGTCAACTCCTCAAGCTGTCTGGCTTCACACCTTTTGTTCATTTATACAGAGTTCCAAGTGGAGTGATGTGTATAATAGGTACTTACAGTGCTGTTGAGAACAAAATTATTATATAATGTTGGATACTTGTAAAGTTGTGGACTTAAATGTTACTGTTCCCCCAGCAACAAAGTGTGTGATGATTTTGTGAGTTTTCCCTTCTGACATGCTGCTGGTAGAATCAACAAATAAAATCCTCCTTCCTCTCTCACTCATGCTATGTCCATACAAAACCCATTAAGCGGATGTCACTTACTCGAGTCTGTTGAAAATGTGTTAATATATTTCCATATACAAGTCTGTTAACAAAGAGTTGACTGCAGTAAATCTTTCTAACTCTTAGGTGCAATGTAAATTGGTTTAGTAATAAGAAGCAGGTGGTGCCAATGAATGGAAAAATTGGGAGGCAGTAACAAATGTATTTCCAGTAACTTGTTTATATAGTATTTGGATAAACAACACCCAGAAAGGCGGTTTTATTAACATTTGGTGTTGATGGCTCACCCCACTCTTGTTAATGGCTCCGAGATGTAAGATTTTAGGTCAATTACAATTGTCAGATAGAGCTGGGTGCAGAGCTACAAACCTCACTGGGTACAAGTAAATTTTTACAGGTGCATCATAGAAAGCATCCTATTGGATGTATCACAGCTTGGTATAGCTCCTGCTCTGGGCAGGATGATAAGAAACTACAAAGGGATTTGAATGTAGCCCAGTCCATCACACAAACCAGCCTCCCATCCATTGACTGTGTCTACACTTTCCATTGCCTTGGAAAAACAGCCAGCATAATCAAGGACCCAATGCAGCCCAGACATACTCTCTTCCACCTTCTGTCAAGAAGAAGATACAAAAGTCTGAAAACAGGTACCAGCAGTTTCAAGAAGAGCTCATTCCTTGCTGTCATCAGACTGTTGAATCATCCTATCATATTATGATCTTTCTCATCATCCTACCTGCAACTGCAACACTATATTCTGCATTCTATCCTTTTCTTTTTCCCCTCTGTACTCTATGAATGGTATGTTTTGCCTGCATGGTGCACAAGAAACAATGCTATTCACTGTATCCCAAAACATGGGACAATAATAAACCAAATCAAAATGTTTTCACAAGCTTCACAGAATTTAAGTTAATCACAATAAGTACAAAATGCGATATTGAGTAAAGCATCAATTCACTTGAATACTGGCTCACAATGCTCTGTCTGACTGTGGTGTGCATCTGATTCTGTTGTCTGAAATCTTTTCTTCTTAATGCCTGCTTTAGGGTCTTACACATTCTTATTTTGTACCCTTTACCAATCCTTGCTCTGTCCCATATTAGATAAATTGCAATTTCTCAGAGTTACAAAGCCAATATGCAGAGTGGACAGGCCTTTAATCCAACTTCTTGCTTGCTCCAAAACCAATTCAAATTGAACCCAATTCATGGTCCCCACAAGAGAGACATATTAGATCCAAACTGACAAGAGTAGGCTTGATTCAACAATTAATCTTAATCAAAATCTAACTGCTCAATTAGTTGGTAGTTACCTCATTTTTCTATCAATGCTATACCTTGAGCTTAACCTGAGCAACAGGTTAAAGTTCAACCAATTTATTTGATAGTAAACTCACAAGCTTTCAGGATTTGCCCCTTCTGGCATCAGACAGCGCGTATAACAGCACACACAGTTTACAGATTACTGATTACAATGCGAGTCTTTACAACTAACCTGCTATTCAAGCCTTAAAAATGCAGACAATGAGAGTGGAAAGAGCATTAGGCATAGGTTAAAGAGATGTGTATTGTCTCCAGACAGTACAGTAAGTGAGGTTTTGCAAATCCAGGCAAGTCATGGGGGTTACAGATCATGCGACATGAACCCAAGATCCCTGTTGAGACCGTCCTTATGTGTGCGGAACTTGGCTATCAGTCTCTGCTCAGCGACTCTGCGCTGTTGTGTGGGGTGAAGGCCGCCTTGGAGAACGCTTACCCGAAGGTCAGAGGCAGAATGCCTGTGACGGCTGAAGTGTTCGCCAACAGGAAGGGAACAGTCTTGCCTGGTGATTGTCGAGCAGTGTTCATTCATCCGTTGCCATAGCGTCTGCATTGTCTCCCCAGTGTACCATGCTTCGGGACATCCTTTCCTGCAGCGTATTAGGTAGACAATGTTGGCCAAGTTGCAAGAGTATGTGCCGTGTACCTCGTGGATGGTGTTCTCACATGTGATGATGTCATCCATGTCGATGATCCGGCATGTCTTGCAGAGGTTGCTGTGGCAGGGTTGTGTGGTGTTGTGGTCACTGTTCTCCTGAAGGCTGGATCATCGACATGGATGACATCATCACACGTGAGAACACCATCCACCAGGTACACAGCACATACTCTTGCAACTCGTCCAACATTGTCTACCTAATACGCTGCAGGAAAGGATGTCCCGAAGCATGGTACATTGGGGAGACTATGCAGACACTATGTCAACAAATGAATGAACATCGCTCAACAATCACCAGGCAAGACTGTTCCCTTCCTGTTGGCGAACACTTCAGTGGTCACAGGCATTCAGCTTCTGAACTTCAGTTAAGTTCTGCAAGGCAGCCCGCACAACACAAGACAGCGCAGAGTCACTGAGCAGAGACTGATAGCCAAGTTCTGCACACATGAGGACGGTCTCAACCGGGATCTTGGGTTCATGTCGCACTATCTGTAACCCCCATGACTTGCCTGGATTTGCAAAACCTCACTTACTGTACTGTCTGGAGACAATACACATCTCTTTAACCTATGCCTAATGCTCTTTCCACTCACATTGTCTGCATCTTTAAGGCTTGAATAGCAGGTTAGTTGTAAAGACTCGCATTGTAATCTGTAAACTGTGTGTGCTGTTATATGTTCTGTCTGATGCCAGAACTCTCCATTCACCTGACGAAGGGGCAAACCCCGATAGCTTGTGAGTTGACTATCAAATAAATCGGTTGGACTTTAACCTGGTGTTGTGAGACTTCTTACTGTGTTTACCCCAGTCCATCTCCGTGTCATGTATTTCAACACCAGACGGTTTATGTATCTGTTGTTTACAGGAGCTTCACAGTCTCACACTTCCTTGATGCCATTAACTCTATGTAACTCATATTTTTTGTCTTAGACCAAAAGGTCACATCTCCTGCTGCTGTGGCTCCATGGTAATTTCATTTATCTGTCAGCGACAGCTGAAAAGGCCGATATGTGCAGAGTCTGTCTTTACTGCTCTTTATCGGATAAGGTACATTTTGCAGTCTTTTACTGGACAAAGGATCAGAAGTTTTCCTGAGGCTGTTCACAGTTTAAAGCATTTGCAATAAAGTTTTACATTAACTGGATTAACCATTTTATATTGTCTTTCGGGATTTTGTTTCACTTGCATAAAACCTAATCAAGCACTTAGCATATATTACCTGTCATGCCTTGCAGTTATATTACATCCAGAATACAATGTAAGCAAAACTGAAATGGATCAGAATCCTGGAACTCCCTCCCTAACAGCGTATGGGTCTATCTACATCACATGGACTGCAGCAGTTCAAGAAGTCATGATGTGGAGATGCCTTGTTGTTCAGTTGTCGGTATATTTCTTTGCAGTAATCTGTTCTGTTCAGTGTGACGATGGCCCCTTCTTTGTCTGCTGGTTTGATGACAGTGTTGCTGTTGGTCTTGAGACCGTGGATGGCGTTGCATTGTGCTTGGGTGATGTTCGGGGCTGTCTTGTGAGTTTTTGAAACTGCAAATGTACCTTATCCGATAAAGAGCAGTAAAGACAGTTCAAGAAGGCTGCTCACTGCCATCTTCTCAAGGGCAATTAGGGATAGACAAGAAATGTTGGTCTAGCTGGTGACACCCATATTCTATAAATGAATATGTAAATATAATTAACAATACAGTAATTAAACACTAACAAAATTATAATCAACAAAGTAAATATGAGGGAATTGGGCCAAATGTGGGCAATTGGGATTAGCTTAGGGGTTTAAAAAAAAGGGTGACATGGACAAGTTGGACCGAAGGGCCTGTTTCCATGCTGTAAACCTTTATGACTCTAAACTCATTCTTACAAAAGGCCTTCCCTTGATTGAAAGACCATTTCTTTATCTTCAGTGCTGATTTGATGGATGGGAATTTGTTTGTAATAACAATATTAATTTATGTATCTGAACAGCAATATGCATTGTCACCAAATTTATGAATATGTTAAGAGCTGCATCCAATTTAAAGAGCCAATTCAGCAAATGAGTTTGGAATCAAAATTTTGTATGTTATTTACTGATTATTCTGAAGCTTCAACACCAGAATTAATGAGGAACCAAGATGTATCTAGGGGCATTCGATTGTATAAATATAAACAAGTTACTTCAATTTTTGCACCAAATTGTTTACACATACAGAATAGTGCACACCTGATTTTGTGTCCTCGAAATAGATTGATGCATTGTAGAAGGTTCTGAAAATAGCAGCAGGATTAACTTCATTTTCTTTGATGAACTTTCTTCCTTCATTCCTGAAGATGCTGTGGCATGTTTTCAATGTTTTATTTGAACATGAAGCCCACATTGCAAGCCTGCCCATTGTAGAAATCACCCAGTTTTCATTCCATGAATGATACTTTCAGCAGCAGGGATGGAGATTTTCTTCAAATTTTTCTTTATTTTTTGTTATGGCATGGATCAGAAACTCCAGTGTTTTATGAAGCCCACCTGGATCATAAGCTTTGCAACTTGAATTTGGCTAGGATAAGCCTTATCACACAAGTTTATTTAAGAATATAGCTAACATACATTGTAAGAATAACTTTTATCAATTACAAGCAAAACAAAACAACCACAATAATGTATAACCCTTAACAAATATATCTTAAGATGTTCCAATCATTTCCCATAGACAAAATCCTTCCTCAAGCTTAACACAGCAAAGACTAATGCTCACGTGATACTGGAATTGAGTCATTTGGTTGCATGCTGCAATTCTCTTGAAACACTCAGAACAATTTGAAGTTAGAAAGCTTCCCAGAACACCAGGAAGAGACTCTGGTCAAGCCACTATCAGCAGATGTTCTACTCCAAGAAGGCTTTCAGCTAACCAGCAGAATTTCCCAAATCTAGGGACAGAGAGAGAGAGACACACACACACAGTTCTTTCCAACTTGATGTCCCTTCTGAAACCAAAACCTGCAGCTCAGAACTGAAAACGGAAGATCTCCTGTCACCTGACCTACAAACATTCTTCCTCCTGACAATTAGCATCATAAAACAAATTCCCAAAGTAAAAATAAACAACCGTCATTTCAGCCACTTAAGGAGTAATAAAAGACAGTTCGGCAACAATGACATCAGATAATTCTGTGAGCATGATTTTTTAAAAATCTCTTAATATACAAACGTCATCTTTTATAAAAATGCAACACACCCAAAACTGGTAGAGTACATTTTGATAATTTCTTCGTGTTTAATATGAAGAGAGACAGGAGGAAACCAACACAGTTTGTTTAGTATGTTCGATGTGCCGGCATTGCCATTTATACAAAAAAGAGAGGACAAGAAACAGGATAGTGGAAATGAGGATAAAGCCTCAGAACAAAGAACAACCCAGCACGGGAAACAGGCCCTTCGGCCCAACGAGCCTGCGCCGCCGCATCCTCCTACACCTACCCTGCCCTGTGTGTATGTGAGTGGAACCCCTAACTTAGCCAGATTCAGGGGAGAATAGTGTCACTTTGGTATACCAGTCAGCCTAAGAGCACATCTTTGGGGTGTGGGAGGAAACCGGAGCGCCCGGAGGAAACCCATGCAACCACAGGGAGAACGCGCAAACTCCCACAGACACAGGCCCAAATCCATGTATCTGCACAGCTAGCAGTGCTAGTCACTGAGCTGTTGCAGCGCCCGTCTACTGGTCCAGGATTAAGCACACACACCGACATGAAGTACTAGGCCACTCCCGGAACTGCCAAGAGCAGCCCACGCACGACCCACCGTGTGCATGCCCCTCGTTTGACAACAAGGTGGACCGACACCTGCGGAATAAAAAGACAAAAACGTTAACATGTAATTCTGCATTTCCGGTGTCGTCCTGAGGCTCTGACCCTATTTAATACCCTCTACTATAACCTTCCATCCTTGTTTCACTCATGTGTCTATCTAAGTGAACCTTAAACAAGTCCAACGTGCCTGCCTCCACCACCCTACTCGGTAGCACGTTCCATACCCCCACGATCCTCTGCGTGAAGAACCTTCCTCTCATATCCAAATTATACTTCTCCCCCCTCACCCTTAGATCGTGACCTCTCGTAATTGTCCCCAATCTAGGGAACAGCCTACCACTATTGACTCTATCTATTCCCTTCAGTATTTTATATACCTCTATCATGTCCCCCCTTAATCTCCGTCTTTCCAAGGAGAAGAGTCCCAGTTTCTCCAACCTTTCCTCGTAACTTAGTCCTTCCATGCCAGGCAACATCCTGGTAAACCTCCTCTGCATTCTCTCCAGAGTCTCCATGTCCTTCCGGTAGTAAGGTGACCAGAACTGGATGCAGTACTCCAAATGCGGTCTAACCAATGTTCTGTACAACTGAAGCATTAGACAGCAGCTCCTATACTCTATACCCCTTCCTATAAAGGCTAGCATTCCATAAGCTTTCCTCACAACCTTCTCTACTTGTATCACCACCTTCATAGACTTGTGAACCTGCACTCCCAGGTCCCTCTGTATTTCTATACTCCTCATTGGTCTGCCTTTTATCACGTAGCTCCTCTCTGCATTATTCCTTCCAAAATGCATCACCTCGCATTTGTCAGGATTAAATTCCATCTGCCACCTATCTGCCCAATATACCAACCTATCTATATCCTGCTGTGTTAACTGGCATTCCTCCTTGGTATCTGCCAATCCTGCCATCTTGGTGTCATCCGCAAACTTGCTGATCACACCACGTACGCTCTCTTCCAAGTCGTTTATATATACTACAAAGAGGAGAGGTCCCAGTACTGAGCCCTGCGGCACACCACTGGTGACTGGCCTCCAGCCTGAAAAGGTCCCCTCGACAACTACTCTCTGTCTCCTATTGCCCAGCCAGTTTTCAATCCACCTAGCTACCTGTCCTTGTATCCCATGTGCCTTAACCTTTTCTACCAGCCTACCATGAGGGACTTTGTCAAATGCCTTACTGAAATCCATATAGATGACATCAACGGCTCGCCCATCGTCAACCGTTTTTGTCACCTCCTCAAAGAATTCTACCAGATTCGTAAGGCAAGACTTCCCTCTAACAAAGCCATGTTGCGTATCCCTAATCAGATCGCAACGCTCCAAATGCTCATACATCCTACCCCTAAGAATTTTTTCCAATAATTTTCCTACCACCGATGTCAAACTCACTGGTCTATAATTACCAGGGTTATCCCTACTACCTTTTTTAAACAGCGGTACAACATTAGCTACCCTCCAGTCTTCTGGGACCTCACCTGTGTCCAAAGAAGAGACAAAGATTTGCGTCAGAGGCCCAGCAATTTCATCTTTCACCTCTCTAAGCAGCCTGGGATAAATACCATCAGGCCCTGGAGCTTTATCCGTTTTTATCCTACCTAAAAGCCTTAGCACTTCCTCCCTCGTAATGGATATTTCCTTCCACTGATCTACAGCTCCCTCCAAGACACTACACGACACCGAACCCCTCTCCTTCGTGAATACCGACGCAAAGTATTCATTCAGGATCTCCCCCATTCCCTCTGACTCGATACGTAACTCCCTTCCTTTGTCCCTAAGAGGACCAATTTTCCCTCTAACCACTCTCTTGCTCCTAATATAGGAGTAAAATGCTTTTGGATTTTCCTTAATCCTATCAGCCAAAGCCATTTCATGCCCTCTCTTCGCCCTTCTAATTCCCTTTTTTAGCTCCCTCCTACTCTCTCTATATTCCTCCAGTGCACTCTCCGTACCCAGTTGTTTTGACCTAACATATGCCTCCCTCTTCTTCCTGACCAAGTCTTCGATACCTCCTGTAATCCACGGCTCTCTAATCCTACCTTTCCCATCCTTCCGCTTAACCGGCACATGCCTTTCCTGCAACATTTTCAGTTTGCCCTTAAAAGCCTCCCACTTGCCAACCGTGGACTTGCCAGCTAACAGTCCCTCCCAATCAGTGTCCTTCAGCTCCCTCCTAATCCGGCTATAGCTCGCCTTCCCCCAGTTCAGCACCCTCCCCTTCGGACGGCACTCATCCCTTTCCATTTTTATCCTAAAGTAGACGGACTTGTGGTCACTGTTAGCCACATGTTCGCCTACCTCAACCTCAACCACCTGCCCTGGCTCATTTCCCAACACTAAATCCAGTATAGCCCCCTCCCTAGTCGGACTAGTTACGTACTGCTCTAGGGACCCTTCCAACACACATTTTACAAACTCCTCTCCCTCCGTACCCCCAGCTCTAGGCCCCTTCCAGTCCACTCCAGGAAGATTAAAGTCACCCACTACAACCACCTTATTCTTTCTGCACCTATCCAAAATGCCCCTGCAAATACCTTCCTCCACTGACCTCGGGCTGTTGGGTGGCCTATAGTATACGCCTAGCATCGTAATCTCTCCCTTTTTATTCCTCAACTCCACCCACAGCGACTCAATCCCTAACTCCTCCATATTGTCCTCCCTCTGCACTGCTGTGATGTGCTCCTTTACTAACAGTGTCACCCCTCCACCTCTCTTCAACCCTCCTCTGTCACACCTAAAACACTTGTACCCAGGAACATTCAGCTGCCAGTCCTGACCTTCACATAACCACGTCTCCGTTACTGCCACCACATCTAACTTCCTCACAATCATCAAGGCCCTAAGCTCATCCGTTTTTCCTGTCACACTCCTCGCAGTGAAACAGACACAGTCCAACCCACCAGTGTCCCTCGGAACCTCCTTCTCCCTGATAATTTTCCTTTCACCCAACTCACTCCCGGCCCCAGTGTCTAACGAGCTATCAGTCACATCCCCCCCCATTAGTTTAAACCATTCCTAAACACACCAGCTAACCTCCCTGCTAAGACACTTGTCCCTCTCCCATTCAAATTCTCCCCACCCCTCCTGTACAGTTGCCCTTCTCTCATAAATACCTCCCAGTGGTCTACAAAAGTAAGGCCCTCTACGCTGCACCAATCCCTCAACCATGCATTCAGCTGCATGATCTCGTTATTCCTAGCCCTGCTGGTACTAGGCAGCAACCCCGAGAATGCCACCCTGGAGGTCCTGCTCCTCAGTTTGGACCCCAACTCCCTAAATTGCCTACGTACATCTACCCTATTCCTCCTTCCTACGTCCCTCTCCCCTACGTGTATTATTACCTCTGCCTGGGTCCCCTCCCCTTTCAAAATTCCCTCTACCCTTTCCGTTATGTCCTGTACCCCTGCTCCAGGGAGGCAGACCACCATCCTGGAGTCACGCCTCTGCCCACAGAACCTCCTGTCAATGCCTCGGACCCTCCCATCCCCTACCACTATCACAATGCCAGCCCCCTTCTGTCCCTCTAATTCATTCTGGCCCTCCTGCCTATCCTTTTGTGCCCCTGTCGATGAATCTTGGGGGGCCACTGGGGAGGTCTGAGGACCATGACTATTCTTCTTCCTCTTTTTCCTCCTAACAGTCGTCCACCCATCCTGCTCTTCAGCCCCTGGGACCTCTTAGTGCTCACGGTTCCTAGCCATTATCTCCTCATTTTCCCTGACCAGAAACGCATCCTCTAAACGCCCCTCTAGTTGCTGACCCCGGCCCTCAAGCGCTGCAACTCTAAACATTTAACACACATGGCAAAGTAGTGCACATCGCCATGCACATTATTAGAGGCAATGATACATAGCATGTGGAAAACCTTGTTGGAGTAAGCCAGATGTTACAGAACCTGTATATTTGAAATAGGTGCCCAGAATGCAGCTGATTTGGATCACAGTATACAGATTAGGAATTCCATCGCATTATATTCCATAATAATTTAATGCAAATTCTGTACACTAGGAGCCTTATTGCTAATCCAGGAATCTCGGATGCTCTTCTGCACTGCATATGTTAGGATATTGTACAGCCTTTTTGTATTGCCTTCAATTATCATTTTGTTTGAGAACCCCGGAATCCAGCACAAATGATCAAACTCTTAAGGCCGTATCAAATGCCTTCTCAAGGTCTTTAAGTTTATCTAACCAGTAGGATTCAATTTTGACACAGGATTAGACACAATGTCTGTAGTCATAAGAACATAAGAAATAGGAGCAGGAGTAGGCCAACTAGCCCTTCGAGCCTGCCCCGCCATTCAATAAGATCATGGCTGATTTGTCGTGGCTCAGTTCCACATTCCCGCCCTCTCCCCATAACCCTTAATCCCCTCTCTCATCAAAAACCCATCAACCCGCGTCTTAAAAATATTTAGCGAGGCAGCCTCCACCACTTCAACGGGCAGAGAATTCCAGAGATTCACCACCCTTTGAGTGAAGAAGTTCCTCCTCAACTCTGTTCTAAACCGCCCCCCCTTTATCTTGAGGCTATGCCCCCTAGTCCTACTCTCCTTTCTGAGCGGGAAGAGTCTCTCCACCTCTATCCTATCCATCCCATTCATCATCTTATACGTCTCAATGAGATCTCCCCTCATTCTTCTAAACTCTAACGAGTACAAGCCTAATCTATTCAGCCTCTCCTCATAGATCAATCCCCTCAACTCCGGCATCAGCCTAGTAAACCTCCTCTGCACTCCCTCCAAGGCTAAAATATCCTTGCGTAAGTATGGTGCCCAAAACTGCATACAGTACTCCAGCTGCGGCCTCACCAATGCCCTATATAGCCGCAGCAAGACCTCCCTACTTTTATATTCAATCCCCCTCGCGATGAAGGCCAACATCCCATTCGCCTTCCTGACCACCTGCTGCACCTGCAGGCTGGGTTTTTGCGACTCATGCACAAGGACCCCAAGGTCCCTCTGCACCGTCGCCTGCTGCAGTTTTTCTCCACGTAAGTAATAATCCTTCCTACCATTATTCCTACCAAAGTGGACCACCTCGCACTTGCCAACATTAAATTCCATTTGCCATTTCCTGGCCCATTCGCCCAGCCTATCTAGATCCTTCTGTAGACTCTCCCCACCCTCCACACAATTTGCCTTTCCACCAATTTTGGTGTCATCAGCAAATTTCGACACCCTGCACTCGGTTCCCTCCTCTAGATCATCTATATAAATGGTAAATAGCTGAGGCCCCAGCACCGACCCCTGGGGCACTCCACTAGTCACCAACCGCCAATCCGAATAGCATCCATTGACCCCCACTCTCTGCCTCCTATTTGACACAGTAAAAAGTCTGACAACACCAGGTTTTAGTCCAACCTATTTATTTGATAATATACTCACTAGCTTTCGGGGTTACCCCCTTCGTCAGGTGAATGGAGAGTTCTGGCCTCAGACAGAGCATATAAAGCACAGACAGTTTAGAGATTACTGATTAAAATGCGAATCCTTACACCTAACCTGCTGTTCAAGACCTGAAGTGGCTGATAATGTGAGTGGAAGGAGCACTGATCACAGTTTAAAGAGATGTGTATTGTCTCCAGACAGTACAGTAAGTGAGGTTTTGCAAACCCAGGCAAGTCATGGGGGTTACAGATAGTGCGACATGAACCCAAGATCCCTGTTGAGACCGTCCTCATGTGTGCGGAACTTGGCTATCAGTCTCTGCTCAGCGACTCTGCGCTGTCGTGTGTCGTGAAGGCCGCCTTGGAGAATGCTTACCCGAAGGTCAGAGGCTGAATGCCCATGACCACTGAAGTGTTCGCCAACAGGAAGGGAACAGTCTTGCCTGGTGACTGTCGAGCGATGTTCATTCATCCGTTGTCGTAGCGTCTGCATGGTCTCCCCAATGTACCATGCTTCGGGACATCCTTTCTTGCAACGTATCAGGTAGACAATGTTGGCCGAGTTGCAAGAGTATTTACCATGTACCTGGTGGATGGTATTCTCACGTGTGATGATGGTATCCATGTCGATGATCCGGCATGTCTTGCAGAGGTTGCTGTGACAGGGTTGTGTGGTATTGTGGTCACTGTTCTCCTGAAGGCCTGAAGGCCCACATCAGTCCTATTTGACAACCAGTCCTCTATCCACGCTAACACCCTACCCCCAACTCCATGCCCCCTGACCTTCTGTAATAATCTCTTGTGAGGTACCTTGTCAAACGCCTTCTGAAAATCCAAAAAGACCACATCCACCGGCTCTCCTCTATCCACCGCCCTAGACACATTCTCATAGAACTCCAGTAAATTTGTCAGACACGACTTCCCTTTAAGGAAACCATGCTGCGTCTGCTCTATCAAGCAGTTCCCCTCAAGATGCCTCGCTATTTCCTCCTTGATGACGGATTCTAACATTTTACCTACAACAGACGTTAAACTAACAGGCCTATAATTCCCCGCCTTTTGCCTGGCACCCTTCTTAAACAACGGCGTAACATTAGCCGTTTTCCAATCTTCCGGCACTTCCCCGGAATCCAGTGACGTCTGGAAAATAACCACCAAGGCATCCACTATCACCTCCGCCATTTCTTTCAGGACCCTCGGATGCATTCCATCCGGTCCTGGGGACTTGTCCACAATCAGCCCCTCCAGTCTGTCGAGCACCACCTCCCTAGTAACAGTAATGTCATCGAGACCCTCCAGTCCTACCACCTTTCCATCTCTAACATCCGGCAAATTATTCACGTCCTCCTCCGTGAAGACCGAAACAAAAAAGTTATTCAAGACCTCCGCCATATCCCCATCCCCTACCACTAAGTCCCCCTTCTCATCCTCTAAGGGACCAACGTTCACCCTAGCCAGCCTCTTCCTTTTTATATATTTATAAAAACTCTTGCTATCCTTTTTTATATTAAGCGCTAGTCCAGCTTCATAGTTTCTCCTACCCTCCTTTATCAACTTCTTTGTCAATCTTTGTTGACATTTAAACCTCTCCCAATCCTCTTCTCGCCCACTACTCTATGCTACTCTAAACGCCTCCGCTTTTAATTTAACACTTTCCTTCACCTCCTTCGTTATCCATGGCTTATTACCTCTCCTCCTACGGTCCTTATTGACCAACCCACACCAATTTGCATTTTTTAGAGTAAGGATATAGAGGGGTCTGTCCTGTGTCTTAAGCTTGGTGTAATATGCAGATGGTATAATACTTTAGTTTGGGTCACCTTTGATCTGTTACAGATTGAGATTCTATTGGCATTTTCCCATATGCTGCCCCAGGCCAGCTCATCAATATTCACGCGAGATCTTTCTCCCAAGATCACAGAGTCTCCAGCATATTCACACAGGATCTAAAACATAAGTACCATAAAACCTACTGATGAATTGCTTTGGTTCCATTGATGTTTGGATTTTTTGCACCAGGGAGATACTAGCATCAAGATGCAAAGAAGTTTTATTAAGAGTAAAGTCTGTAAATTGTAAGTATCTGAAAAACGAATATATCATATTATTGACACAGTTGCTCAAAAGATAACACAGAGGCACCATGAAACACATCACACAACCTATTGAGTCCCTTAAACTTCCAAATATCAAAACCACGGTCCATAAGAATTAGTGGAAAATCTGGGTTACCTGAATGGGAAAGAGAGCTGAAGTCGAATTAAATGTTCCTTCCAACTCACGGACCATTCTCCATTCTCTCAGAATGTTAATGATTATTGGATTATCACATTTGTCAGGCATTGTCTTGAAATCCTTAAGAAACAACAAAGCTTGAAAGGAATACTCAGACTGGCCAGCTTCAATATGAAGCCCAGTGGAGGTGAGGTCCCCTGTTACCACCCCTGTATAAATCTAAAATGAGACACTAATTGGCACGTCTTAATATTTAGCACTCCAAGACCCTCTTCAATTTGATTTATTATTGTCACGTATTAGCATACAGTGAAAATATTGTTTCTTGCGTGCTAAACAGACAAAGTATACCATACATAGAGAAGGAAAGGAGAGAGTGCTGAATGTAGTGTTACAGTCATAGCTAGGGTGTAGAAAAAGATCAACTTAATGTGAGGAAGATCCATTCCGACATCCAATAGCAGCAAGGAAGAAGCTGTTCTTGAGTCGGTTGGTACATGCCCTCAGACTTCTGTACCTTTTTCCCGACAGAAGATGGTGGAAGACCAATTTTAAGCGAGATATCTTTTTGTTACATGTAAACACCCATTAATTTCCTTTGGAATGTTAGCAGAAAGCAAAATTGGTAGCATCTGTAAAGCTTACAGCAACCTAGGCAGCACTTTCATCTTAATCAGTGTTATCCTGTCCAGCCACAACATTGGTAAGGGGGACCAATAATGACAATTCTTCTTTAATAGATACAAGTAAGGTGGGGAGGGGGTGTGGAGGAGGAGGTGTGGGTGTGTAGTTTACCTTATATAACGACTAGAATGAGGAGGTCATGGTAACCCATTGAAAGCCTTGTAAGCTTCCCATAGGATTGAGGGGCTTATTTCTGAGAGAGAATTGACTTGAGTGGAAGAGATGAAATTCGGCTTTAAAGTACAAGATAAAGTTATGATCTTCAAGCAGTGATGCATTTAATCTTCAAGATCTAGATCAAGGATGAATCCTCTGGAATAAAAATTATAGGAGGACAGGAATGTGATCAGAGATCACTATACCTATGGAGCAGGAGACCACTGAGTATAGTATTGTTTATGGCAAGAAAAGATAATCAACTCCTGGTACTACATCGATGGAGATTGGGGAAGAAGGTGAGCTCTTTATCTGTAGTCTGCAGTAACCCACTTCCTCTCTTACCAATGCTAATGCCTTTGCCTGTTGAGCGGGTGGTTTCCTAATTATGGGAAGTTATCCATCAAAGGATTAAGGTGACAGTTCCCAGCTATTAAGTAATTTGCTGATGCTAATTCAGCAAAATCCATGAAGACTCCATTAACCAAAGCAGGTGAATATATTTGGGGGGGGGGCTTAGGAATTCATTATCAAAAAGGTTTCCTCATGCAGTAGCCCCTTAACAATCATATGTCTTCCCTCCCCTTATCCTTCACACAGTTCTCCAGCCCCAAAGGCACATTCTTATTAACTGAAACTGCAATCCCTCGATTACTAGTTGAGAATTTGGCAAAAATCACCTGTCCCACCTCAATTTCAGGTGCTTCTTGTCACCTGTTTCCTGCAACAAAGCTACATCAACTTTTTCCTTTGTAAGGAAAAACAAAATCTTTTTTCTTTTTAATAGGATGATGTATTTCCCATCCATTCAAGAAGCAGAGTTTCAAAGTAGCTGCTGCCGTTGCTTGTGCAGCGGAGTACAGGATATTGACACAAAGAAAATGACTTCCCTGCCAGAGATATTCCCACTTTGCCCAGGCATGCACCAGAGCATACTTTCCCCCATCCCCAGCTATACCAGAAGCACCAGCGACACAGTATAAAATATTTATCTAGAATATGAGACTTGTCTGTACTCTTGCAGGGACTATTTGATGAGTCTTTAACCCCAGAGTAAGAAACAAAAATGCAAAAGCATTAGTTCTAACGTGGTTCTAAATGTGAAGCCTTGTACGGCTGTACCTACAAACCTCCCATAATTAGACCAAGGAGTCTTTTTCATCAAAAAGAGACGAGATATACCACAAAAAAGGCGAGTACAGAATGCCCTTTCTGCATTCTAACCCATTCGATTAAGACTTAAGCCACTTGCTACCTCTCAGCAGTTATTCATATTTATCATTATCAGAGGAAATAAGACCAGAAAACATGTACCACCTTTATAAATGTATAGATGAAAAGAATGGGAGAAGGATTTTTTTTACACAGTTGAGTGTTGTTCAGTTTATACTGCCCTGTGTTGTAAAATCTGCATAGCATCTTTCTTAACAAGAGGGAGCACACCAGAATGTTTCCATGAAGGACCAAGAGAAGTCCCTGCCAACCTTAAGGTAACAAACTCACTAATGCTCAATTACTAGATTACCCCTGTCAGAATGATAAATGCTAACACAGAATCAGTTAGGAGTTTTAATGACAAGGGATAGAGTTCAGATTTTACAGTGAACTGCAGTCTGCTGCTCTAAATTCCACAGAGTTCCCAAAAATTGTGGTTTGAGCTGAATTGTTGAACATCTTTAAGAATGTCATCTCTATGACATCCTTATCAGATGTCACCTGTGGTGTAGCAGGATACAGTCGGGAATGTTGCACTCCAGTGGCTTTCAGTCATATTCTAACTTTATCAGAAATCTGGTGTCTTTTTTTTATCGCAGCTGAGAAATCCTGAAACAAAGAGACCTTTGCTTCATCATAGAGCAAAACCCCATTACAGTCAACTTTCTCCAATACTGTTTGGTGATCCTTGAAGTTATGAAAATTATGCATAATTATGGGCTGGAGTCATTGATTGTTCCTAGGCCTCAGACAGGAAGCAACGTCTTTTCTAACTTGATGTGCCCAACTTTCATTTCTAAATTAAGGAAACATGGTAGCCAGCTCTCAAAGAATCTATCCGGAAACTTATAGCTCCTTCTAGCAAACTAACAATCAGGAAATTTTTCCTCCAGCCTCAGTTCTCCAGATCCTCAAGGAATTCTGGCACACCACGTAGTTACTTTTCCAAGGATTGTAAGCAGACCTCAGCTGAGCAAGTTGCCAGTAAGGATTCTGTCCTCCACTTCATCAAGCCTTTTGCCATTATTCTTCAGTTCTATAGTATGTGCACTAAAGCTTTACACTAATAGACTGAGTTTCTCATCAATTACCTTAATATTAGCAGTCATCAATGGTGCTGGATCGATAGCCTGATTGTTCACTGAATCATCATGTTGCGAAATGGGCTCCACCCCAGTTACTTCTGACTGATGTCTTTTGTCGATAATTTTCTTAATATTTCTCGACATTTTGTGTCACATTTAACCAGAAATGTTCCAGGGACATAATATGGAGTTCTCACTCGGGGATTAGATAAGTATGAGCTGTGTAAACAGGATAGCTGAAAGGATTAGAGGCTAAGTGGCACCACAGCTCATGCAAATATAACCAAATCCATGTTCACAGCATGTGACCCTTTATCAACTTATCTGGTCCAGCATTTTACTCTGGATTTCCAAGCTTTTTACTTAAAAGACTTAATGTTAAGTAGATTTGTGGAGGCTTTCTGAAATAAGCTACATCAATAGAACATTCCACAGTTGGTTTTATAGAACATAGAACAGTACAGGCCCTTCGGCCCTCGATGTTGCACCGAGCTATGTCCAAACCTAAGATCAAGCTATCCCACTCCCTATCATTCTGGTGTGTTCCACGTGCCTACCTAACAACAACTTGAAAGTTCCTAAAGTGTCCGACTCCGCTATCACAGCAGGCAGTGTATTCCACACCCCAACCACTGTCTGAGTAAAGAATCTGCCTCAGACATCCCTCCTATATCTCCCACCATGAACCTTATAGTTATGCCCCCTAGTAACAGCTACATCCACCCGAGGAAATAGTCTCTGAACATCCACTCTATCTATCCCCTTCATCATCTTATAAACCTCTAATTAGTCGCCTCTCATCCTCCTCTGCTCTAAAGAGAAAAGCCCCAGCTCCCTCAACCTTTCCTCATAAGACCTACCCTCCAAACCAGGCAGCATCCTGGTAAATCTCCTCTGCATTCTCTCCAATGCTTCCACATCCTCCTTTTAGTGAGGTGACCAGAACTGCACACAGTATTTCAAATGTGGTCTCACCAAGGTCCTGTACAGTTGCAGCATAACCCCATGGCTCTTAAACTCAAACTCCCTGTTAATAAATAGTAACACGCTATAGGCCTTCTTCATGGCTCTAACCACTTGCGTGGCAACCTTCAGAGATCTGTGGATATGAACCCCAAGATCTCTCTGTTCCTCCACATTCCTCAGAACCCTGTCATTGACCCTGTAATCCGGATTCAAATTTGTCCCACCAAAATGAATCACCTCGCACTTATCAGGGTTAACCTCCATCTATCTTTAATATCCACAAAGGTATTGAGAAGTGTTTCAAGTTTGAAATTTTACAAGTTATGATTTGGGACTGTTTGTTTAATGTGAGACAAATGTAAGTAGTGAAGGACACTAACTGTAAATCCTGTTTGACAACAAACATGTGTGGCTTGGTTGCTGTTGTTATATTCTACTTCTTGCACCCGGTGGCCCACTAAGGCAGCATTTTGCCTTTGCATAGCTAGTAATTTCCAGAACAGGTTGCTAGTCTGTTACCAGGGCTTATAGCTTGAGGTGGCACTACACCACAGCAAGCATGGCTGAGGAGGAGTCTCTCCCATTCTTACTGTCAGCCATTTAGATGTTTGGAAGGACTTGGGGGTTGACACACTCAACCTGTTTGACCACGCTATGATCATCAAATCCTGTGGCGGGACTTAAACCCAGAGCTTCTGGCTCAGAGGCAGGGATGCTATCTGCTGTATCACATAACCTTCCCATTGCTATATTCTGGGTCCCCACATCTGACTCACTAGCATTCACACCCTCCTGTTCCTGACCACAGATCAGATCAGAAGTACCTAACCTAAGGGCTGTACTGCCTCCTGGAACAGTGTCCAGTAACTTTCCCACTCTCAGATGCATTGCAGCGTCCAAGGCTTAGACTCCAGCTCATCAACAGTGAGCCAAAGCTCCTCAAGCTTAAATGTGGTTGGCATGAATCTCACAAGTGTGTCCGCCAGAACCCACATGCTGCTGCAGCAACATGACTGTAGCTAACTGCTTCACAAATTTTCTCTCTCAGCTCCATAGTCCTTCTTGAATATATGACGTCTGCCAGAGTGTATCCAATAGATTTCACCATAACTTCTGAAATACCACCTCCATTAAACATTCAAACTAATCTTTCTTATTCATTGAGTCAATTATCTTCAATTATTTTTTAGAAAACTTCTCCTGAACCATTATTTTATTGTCTATTTAAAAACCAGTTGTGATTAACATCCATTCCTGAATGTATTTCTATCATCCCCTTTCTTTTTATAATCTGTTTTAGCAGCTTTTCATTTCCCCCACAGTTCTCCCTTTAATCTGTAGACTCAGCATTAATTGTTGTTTTCTTATTTCCATTTTAATTACAGTGTTCATCCATTTCAGTGATTGTTTATTTAACTTGTGCTTATTATCCTTGGGTATAATTTTATCTCGCATATTTCTTATTACCATTTTATAGGTTTATTTTTTTTAATTCAATTCGACTATTTCTTAATGGTACTACCAACTTAGTTTATGTAGCTCATTGCTCTGAAGTTAGCCTTCTAAATCACATTTCTGTTCTGCTTCATACTGGGATGATTCTTCAACAATCTCAAATTTTAATATATTGCTTCAATTACCTTGATTACAAATTCTTCTTACTGGAGGTAAGATTGTTCCAAGAAACAGCTTTCTTGTTTACTAGGTGTGATTCTTTCATCCTATTTCTTTTTAGATCCTCCCAGTTTATGCCAAGTTGGTTGGAGCCACCTATTAACACTATTATTCATATGCATCCTTCCCTATAAGGTGTTGCCATTTCTTTCACCCTCCTGGGGATCTGGAACAGATCCTAGTCATTAAACTTGTTTTGTGAGTTCAGGTCAGACCTTTTCTTCTTTTTCCTAGCCTTGAGATATTTATTCAGCTTTCTTCTCAAGCAAAACAATTATGAATAAAGTTAACTGTGTGATTCCCATGCATCTGTATGTTTACCAGCTGTTTTTCAAACTTTTGTTCCTAAACCATTGAAATCTGGAGGAGAACATAACATAAGAACTTAAGAAATAGGAGCAGGAGTAGGCCATCTAGCCCCTTGAGCCTGCCCCGCCATTCAATAAGATCATGGCTGATCTGTCGAGGCTCAGTTCCACATTCCCGTCCTCTCCCCATAACCCTTAATCCCCTTGCCTATCAAAAACCTATCAACCCACGTCTTAAAAATATTGAGCGAGGCAGCCTCCACCACTTCAACGGGCAGAGAATTCCAGAGATTCACCACCCTTTGAGTGAAGAAGTTCCTCCTCAACTCCGTTCTAAACCGCCCCCCCGCCCCCCCTTTATCCTGAGGCTGTGCCCTCTAGTCCTACTGTCCTTTCTGAGCGGGAAGAGCCTCTCCACCTCTATCCTATCCATCCCATTCAACATCTTATACGTCTCAATGAGATCTCCCCTCATTCTTCTAAACTCTAATGAGTACAAGCCTAGTTTATTCAGCCTCTCCTCATAGCTCAATCCCCTCAACTCTGGAATCAGCCTAGTAAACCTCCTCTGCAGGAGGTGGCTGGAAAATTTGGTAGAATAGACTTGTGAAATAGTACAGCAGAATAGTCAGCTCGTCTTCAGCTCTTTCAAAGAATGATCCAGTCAGCGCCACTGGTACCTCATCAAAAATCTTAATTGTCAATCAGATTTGATATTTCCTTAATAAATCCATGCTGGCTTTCTGTTATTAGTCCTTGCTTGTCCAAGTGGCTGTTCATGTTGTCACCAATTATTGTTTGTAAATGTTTCCCAATGGTAGATTAATTTTTACTGCCAGGTTTATCCTTTTTCTCTTTTGTATGTAGGTGTGTGACCTTTGTGACCAGGTGACTTATCTTTTAAGAACTGCCAGCCTTCCTTGTTCCTCCTCTTCAACTATTTTCTACTTCATCCAGTATTCCAGCAACCTCCTCATTTACCAATGGCTTTGATGAAGTCATCTTCCTAAGTTAATAGTGTTACAAAGTATTCATTTAGCATCTCAGCCATGCTTTCGGCCTCCAGCAATAGACCCTCATTTTGGTTCCTGATTGACCCTACCACTCCTGACAACTCTTTTACTGTTATTCCCAATAGAAAATGTTTAGATTTCCTTACATGTTAACCATCAATCTATGTTTTGTATTGGCTCTTTAACCCCATCCTATTTTCTTTACTTTTATCCTCTGTACTTTTATACTCTGCCTGATACTCCTGTTTTCAAGTTAGCATCTGTGATATGCTCTTCTGCTTCATCCTATCCTCTAACTCCATCATTCATTTGTCATTTGGTGAGCGCCTGTCTCTAGTTGCCTTCATTTTCTCTCTTGTGAGAATGCACCGGAACCCACAAGTAGAAATGATTCCCTTTACTCCATTTAGATCAGCTATGGAAAAGGATGAGGAGCAATCTAGAATAACATTTTTATTTGGAGGAGGGATAATTTCACCAACCTGAGTTACCGGCTTGGATAAACTGGAATCAAAGACCAGAAACTGCATGCTGGTCTTTGATTCCAGTTTGTCCAAGCCGATAACTCAGGTTGGTGAAATTATCCCTCCTCCAAATAAAAATGTTATTCTAGATCGCTCCTCATCCTTTTCCATAGCTGATCTAAACAGTACAATGCTATGGTCATTGTTCCCAGGGTGATTTCTGACTGTGATATTCTCTCTCGCACCTACTTCATTAACCAGGTGGAGACCTAGCAGTGTTACTTTCCTCATTGCACAAGAAACATAATGAGTAAGGAAGTTCTCTTGATCATGCTTCAGAAACTCTCCCGCACTGCGACCTTGACACAATAACTTCCCCATTCAATACTGAGAAGGATAAAGTGTCCCATTATCTCCATTTCTAAAGTTCTTGCATATCCTGCAGCTCTTACATTCCTTAGCAATTTCTTTGCAGTTTTGATCCTCTATCTCCCTATTATTTGGTGCCCTATAAAGTACAGCAAGTAATGTAACAAATTTTATTGTTGCTAACCTTCCGCCCCATAGATTCTGTCTAACCTCAAAGGCATTTGCTTTGTAGCTCTGTAATATTTTCCTTAATCAAAACTGCTACCCCTTTTGTCTTTTTCCTTCTCATCTTTCCTGAATGCCTTGTAGCCAGGGATGTTAGGCAATTAATCTTCTTCTCTTTTGAGCCAGCTCTGTGTTATTACTATTGCATCATATTCCACATGGTATTTTGGGATCTACAATTTTATTAACCATGCATTAACAGACATGCATTCCAAGATTAACTTGGGTTTCTTTATATTTTCTATCATCTCCCTAATTCTTATATTATTTTGCAATCTAACTTTCTCATGTAGACCTCTGTTCAACTTATTTCTACTTTTTAATGCTGAATCTTTATGCCCAAATCCCCGCTAATTAGTTTAAACTCTTCCCACAGTCTCTGTCTGCCTGGATCTTGGTATCAGCTCAATTCTGTTGCAACCTGCCCATCTTGAAGGGTCTCTCCTATAGACCTTGCATCATGTCTCTGGCTATGCATTAACCTGCTGTCTCCTTCTCCTCCTACTGGGAGTAATTTAGAGTTTACTACCTTTGAAGTTCTTTTTAACTCAATTCCTAGTTTTATCTTTAAGATCTTAATCCTCTTCCTCCCTGTGTTGTTGGTTTTGACATGGATCTGAACTTCTGGCTCTTGCAGAATGTACTGCAACCTCTTTGTGAGGACATTTTTTTGGCATCGGGAGGCAATTTACATTTCACATTGACAAGTGGCAGAACTGTTTGTCCCTGAGTTAGAACTCTTCGTAAATCAATGAAACATTGTAACTCTGTTTGACAGACTATTTTAGAAATGCAGCTCTCACGCAGTGCCGATCACTGAGGGAACTAGAAGAGGAGGATTCGCAGACAGGAAACTCAAATTAAACTTCAGACCAAACTCTGACAGAGCCATTCGATTCATCATGACCTAAATATGATTGCTTTGACAGTGAGGGGAGAAATCGTTCCCTGTTTTGTCAGCGGAAGAAAATTTCAAAATTCAATGTAGCAGAGAAAGAACCCAGACAGATCATAGTACTGGATGTAGATAGTCTGCCCCATGCCATAATCCAACATCTGCATACCTTTTACTACTGAGTTCAGTACAGCCCAAAGTCATGTGGTCCAGTCACATGGATGAGATGGCCTGCTCCACGATAGGATGCACTATCTGTAATATGGAAGAAGTGTGCCCAGATTGTCAACCCTCTGCAAGATCTTGATTGCAAGAATCTTTTACTCTTGGGCTTTATCTCTGTGTAACGCTGGGAAGATGTTAGCCATTTCAATTTCTGTTCAACATTCTTTTATCAATTCAACATATTCTTGGGCAAACATAGAATTGCATGATATTTATTAATTTTAGTGAAACTTGGGCCACTCGGCCCATTGAATCTGTGCCTACTCTCCAAAAGAATGTCTTACACAGGCCCACCCCACACGTTTACCATGGTCAATTCACCTAGCCTGTACATCTTTGGGCAGTGGGAGGGAACTGGAGCATCCAGAGGAAACCCACACAAACATGGGGAGTATGTGCAAATTCCCAGTCAGTCAGGGTCGGAATAGAACCCAGGTCCCTGGTACTGCATGCCAGCAGTGCTAACCATGAAGAATTTATCTTTGTTGCTAGTTGCACACTGTTTTGTGTGGCATGGGACTTTTTTTTAATTTGGAGGTGTTTAAGTGAAAAAGTGAGACTGGAGTTAAAAATGACATTTTAATTGGACGGAGATGAAACAATTAGAGAATGTGTGGAAATTGAAGCCAGATGGTAGTCAGACAACTGAATAGCACGTAAAGCCAGTGAAAACATGCAACTGCATATCATGTCAATTAACCTGTTTATGGAGCCATTCTCATGGTTTGCATTACTTCAGTTAATTCAGAATAATGGATCAGGGTTATAAATTCAAGCCTTCAGATATAAAATGCGTGACCAGCGCTTCTTCAGCGACAAATTTAAGTCCTCTTCATCCCACATAATGTGGTTCTTCTGTTTTTCCTCCTCTCCAGTCAACATTCGGCATTAAACATGTTATTTTCCTGGAGCCCCTCACAATTCAATCTGTGAGATGGCAGAGAGGGGCAGTAATATAGATTAACGATTATCAAATTGGGGTCTGTTGAGTCTTTCGGGGGGACAGAGTTAGTCTGCAAAGGCTGACTGGCAACTTTAGGAAACATGGAGAGCAACATGCAGTGAAGAATACTTAGAAGAATACGGAGAGTGGTATGAGGATTGCTATATTTTAATGATCTGTAAATAAGTACCAGTTTTCTAAAAGCATTAGTAAAACAGTCATTGCATTCAGTACTTTTCAATTATATATTAAAATGTGATTGTTGGGGGAGCGTGTGTCCAAGATAACTAATCTAGTTGCAAAAGGGCCCTTCAGTCAAAAAGAGATTTTGGTATAAAGATCTCAAAGTGTTGACTTTTGCCGTGAGAGAGGAAGGAATCATCTTTGAAGCAAAATGATTCTGAAGGTATGTATGCCCTCAGGATTTTAGGTAACCAAGCAATGAGTAGAATTATAATATTGTCTCCTCACCTTCGAATATCTGATTCCAATATAAATCAGATATGAGGGGTTGGAATAGACCTGATTTTTTTGGTCAATGGAGAACATTTCACTTGCCCGCAGACTTTCTAGGAACTTTTGATCAGATTGAAGAATCGTCACTGGTTAAACCAGGAAGCGACAGTTAAGAATAATTAACTTAATTTTGATCATGTACTTTCAACCCATGTACAAAAAATGAAATAGAGTGAATCAAATCTGGGATCAAGAGAGAAAAAAAGAGGAAAAATGGAAGTTACTTGCTTTTTTTAATAATCTCCAACAATAATTAAAACATGAAGGAATGAGGCTCCCTGCTTTTAAAAGTAAATTTTCAGTGCCTGGAGAGGCTGTTTATGAATAATGAAGATCTTTCCATGCCAATAAAAATTTACTCGAACGGACAAACGCCCAGTTTTCTCTGGTGAGGTATCACCTAATTTTAGCAATTTCACATCTTTCCATGGGTTTCATTGTTGAGTGTCTTTGGCACAATACCTTCTGTAGGAGCCAGGAACTCAGACAACAGCTTACTTATTTCTACATATAACTGCACATGTGCAGTCACTGTTGTTGCTGTCCAATATACTCTTTAATAACAGTGGATCACTGTTTACCTCTCTGTAACTTCTACAACAAATTCTAGGCCAATATTTTCTGTGTCTGTTTGTTTAGGATCCTGGGTGCAGTATGTTTTGAGCAGATAAACTGCAGGGCTTTGCGTAATGTGTATCCTGGCTCATTAGTCTAGCACTCCATGGCTCATGAACTGACAGAGATGTTGCTGTTGTGGAAATATAATCCTGTTTCATGTCAGCCTATGACTCATCCGTCCATGGATGCTCTGATTCCATTATGTAACTGTAGGCATTCAAAATTAATTGTTACACAGCAAGCGTTCATGTAACTTTAAAGGGACATAAAGTTATTACAGTTGCACTATAATAAATGCACAATAATTTTTACACCTGACATAGTTGAACCTTTCTCCACTGATGCACTGGCTGAAGAATAATCAGTATCCATCAGCTTAAAGAATCAATAATAATTGGTAAGGAATCATGAGGCTGAATAAGCTTGTTCATTTCATTATCAGCACCCTACTAGTGCAGTGTAAAATTTCACCCCAAAATCTCTGTCTGACCTGTTTAGATGTGGTGAGAAACATAATGAAGGAGGAGGATTGAGATCAGTTTTATAGCATCCAATGAGTTTGTTAGCGCGAGTGGGCAAAACGCCCACTACGGACTCAGGGTGTGGTTCAATAGCGGCACAGCTTTATTTTCTTTTACGTCGACGGAGGTGCAGTCAGGACATACAATCGGACTGTCCCGAAAGCACACTAAAGATTCCCGTGCAACGGGCTACAGTTATACCTGAACTTCGGTGTAGTACACGATTCAAATGCTAATCCTTTATTTACAGTATTTGACTTCAGCCATCCTGTCTCGATGTTTTCGAGTGTTGGGGCAATTGTTTTAAGTGTGTGTTAATCGTTTTTGTCTGATTGGTTGTTAATGGTCTAGAATCTCTGGGGTTTGAACCATAGGTGTGTCATTGATCTCAAAAGAGGTTTGAGGGGCCAGGGACGTTTCCTTAGCTATGCTAATTTTAGGTGTCTCCATGGGTTGTTTGACTGTTTTAGAAGTGCTGATTTTGATGGGGTGGGGATGTGTTTTTTAATTTAGTTCCTGTAGGTGCCATCCTGTCCAGCTTCCCTTGTGTGCTAGCCCTCATTTGCATTCTAAAAGCATGCTCTTGCCTACTGATCAGTGTCTGTTACTTTGTGATTTTTAGTGGAGAGGCTCTGATTGTAACTTTAGTCTGCTTCCATATTGTGTGCCCAATTTCATAAAATTTGTTGTTCGATAACAAGTTAATATGTTTTCATATATGCCTGCTATTTATTACACTTTCAGGTAATACTGCAGTGGAAAATCCTCATAAGTACTTCAATGCTGCAGATCAACTGGTATCTTCCACTGCTATCATTTCCTCACTATTTCTTGTTCTCTATTAAAGACATTGGCTCCTTGTTGGGACGCAGTTGCAGGACACACTTTGCCCAAGTGCCAATTCATCCCCTGTGGACTGGAAATAATACTCAGCAAACAGTTCAACTACAGGGAATATCACAATGAAATCCAAACCCATCCTTGCCTGATGTCCAGTCAAGTGTGCAGTTCCAGAAAAGGGCAGGCAGGGGATGTTAAATGACAAGCAGCAGCAAAGAGTTCTCCCTGATTTCACTCCTTCAAACCCAGAGGTGCTGAAGCAAATCGCAGTGACCTGATTGCCACATCAGCTAATCTCATTAAGGTTGAGGAAAAGCAGATTATTTATTTTTGAGATTAGATAGTAATGTTGGAAATACCTGGCAAGTCAGGCAGCATTTGTGGGGAGTGTTGTATGGTTGTTTGGTATCCCACTAAGAGGCCTAGATGCTTGTTTATTAGTAACACACAACTAAATTCATATCGCTAAGGTAAGACTTAGTCTTGGTGCTATCATCATGCTGGTTTCTCTCAGACTCTGCACCACTCTGTCTACTGTCATGTATCCCTCTATATCATACTGTGGACAATACTATTCTCCAATCTCACTTTAACCCTTATCAAATATATTTATACTACAGAGAGAGAAAAACAGTATTAATGTTTCAAGTTGATAGCCTTTCAACAAAACTGGGAGAAGTTAAAGATTTAATAGGTTTTGAGCAAGGAATGGGTGGGACAAAGATCAAAGAAAAGTTTGTGATATGATAGAAGACAGGAGGGGTTGAATTATAGGATCAAAGGGAATTGTGATGATGCAAGAAAAGGAACAAAAAAAAATCAAAAGATGTACCACGGGCAGGTGTGCTGCTATCTGAAAGCAAAAAGATCAATACTGAAACATATAAAGGAAAGAACACAGAACTGGAGACAAGAGTTAATGGTTTGAAGTTGTTGCCAGCATTGAGTCCAGAATCACAGAATCCCTACAATGCAGAAGGAGGCCATTCAACCTATCAAGTCTGCATCTACTCTCCGAAAGAGCATCTCCACCTAGGCCTGTCCCATGCATTTACCATGACTAATTCACCTTTGGACATAAGGGGCAAATTAACATGGCTAATCTAGCTGATCTGCAGTAAAGGCTGCAAAGTGCCTGAATGAAAGATGAGGTGCTGTTTCTCAAGCTTACATTGAGTCTCACTGGAAAAGTGTAGCAGGCTGAGGACAGGGGTGTCAGTTGGAGAGCAAAGTGGGGAATTAAAATGACAGGTCATCGGAACTTTGGGGTCATGCTTTCAGAATGCCTGATTAAACATGGAGAGGGAAATAGAAAGCAAAGAGGAGAAAAAGAGAAAATTGGAAATCACCCACAAGGCCGCCCTATATTGCTTGCAGATCATTTGAACTGAGACACGTTTTGAAAAGAAATGCAAGCAAAGATACTGAGTAAAAGATGGCTGAGAATGTAAACTAACCACTTTCAGGAAATTCCTACACTCTGCTGACAAGCCCAAGGAGTAAGGAGTCTCACAATGCCAGGTTAAAGTCCAACAGGTTTATTTGGTAGTACGAGCCACTAGCTTTCAGAGCACTGCCCCTTCATCAAGTGAGTGGGAGTTCCGTTCGCAAGCAGGGCATATAAAGACATAAACTCAATTTACAAAATTGATTCATAGAGTCATTGAGGTTTACAGCATGGAAATAATGGTTGGAATGTGAGCCTTTACAGGTAATCAAGTCTTAAAGGTACAGACAAAATGAGTGGAGAGATGATGAAACGCTGTTTAAAGAGATGTATATTGTCTCCAGCCAGGACAGTTTGTGAGATTTTGCAAGCCTAGGCAAGTCGTGGGGGTTTACAGATAGTGTGACACGAATCCAAGATCCCAGTTAAGGCCATCCTCACTTGTGCGGAACTTGGCTATCAGTCTCTGCTCAGTGATTCTGCGTTGTCGTGTGTCGTGAAGGCCGTCTTGGAGAATGCTTACCTGAAAATCAGAAGCCGAATGCCCGTGATCACTGAAGTGTTCCCCAACAGGAAGACAACACTCTTGCCTGGTGATTGTCGAGTGGTGTTCATTCATCCATTGTCGTAGCATCTGCATGGTTTCCCCAGTTCACCATGCCTCGGAACATCCTTTCCTACAGCGTATCAGCTGGACAACGTTGGCTAGATTTCAAGTGTATGTACCATGTACCTGGTGGATGGTGTTCTCGCGTGAGATTATGACATCTGCGTCGATGATCCGGCATGTCTTGCAGAGGTAGCTGTGGCAGGGTTGTGTGATGCCGTGGCACTGTTCTCCTGAAGGCTGGACAGTTTGCTGCAGTCAGTGGTCTGAATGAGATTGTGTGGTTGTTTGAAGGCAAGAAGTGGGGGTTGGGGATAGCCTTGGCACGATGGTCGTCTTCATCAATGACATGTTAAAGGCTCCAGAGGAGTACTGGATGACGAAGGGTACTCTGTCCGCTGTGTCCCACGTTTGGCTTCTGAGGAGGCTTCCGACGCTTTTCCGCTGTGGCGCTTCGGAACTGTCAATCAATGAGTTAAGCGCCATATCCTGGCTCTTATGAGGGCATCTTTCAGCGTTTGGAAGTGTCTGTTGCGATCTTCCTCATCTGAGCAGATTTTGTATATACGGAGGGCTTCTCCATAGGGGATGGCTTCTTTAACGTGTTTAGGGTGAAAGCTGGAGCATCGTGAAGTTATCTGTGGGCAGACAAAGCAGGGACCATCGTCATACTGAACAGAACGGATTACTGCAAAGAAGTGTACTGACAACTGAACAACGAGGAACACTACAGACAGTTGCCCGTAGATCCATCCAAAGAACACACCCATCAACTCAACAGACGGATCAAGACCTTTGACCCGGATCTTCAGAGCATGCTCCGTGCTCTCATCCCACACACTCCCCGCATTGGAGATCTCTACTGTCTCACGAAAATACACAAAGCAAACACACCTGGCCTTTTTCGGGCAATGGGACCCTGTGCGAGAACTCCTCTGGCTACGTTGAGGGCATCCTGAAACCCATTGTACAAAGAGCCCCCAGCTTTTGTTGAGACAGTACCAACTTCCTACAGAAACTCAGCACACATGGAGCAGTTGAACCAGGAGACTTTCTCATCACAATGAATGTTTTGGTACTGTACACCAGCATCCCCCACAACAATGGCGTTGCTGCAACTGCCTCAGTACTCAACACGAAAACTGCCAATCTCCAGATGCAATTTTACAACTCATCCACTTCATCCTGGACCACAATATCTCACCTTCAACAATCAGTTCTTCATCCGCACACACGGAACAACCATGGGGACCAAATTCGCACCTCAATATGCCAACAAATCCATACACAGATTCGAACAAGACCTCTTCACCGCACAGGACTTTCAACTGATGCTATACACTAGATACATCAATGATATTTTCTTCCTTTGGACTCGTGGTGAACAATCACTGAAATAACTATATGATGACATCAACAAGTTTCATCCCACCATCAGACTCACCAGGGACAACTGTCCGGAATCGGTTGCATTCTTGAACACATGCATTTCCTTCAAGGACAGTCACCTCAGCACTTCACTGTACCGCAAACCCACGCATAACCTCATGATGCTCCACTTCTCCAGCGTCCACTCTAAACACATTAAAGAAGCCATCCCCTATGGACAAGCCCTCTGTATGCGCAGGATCTGCTCAGATGAGGAGGATTGCAACAGACAAATCCAGACGCTGAAAGATGCCCTCATAAGAACAGAATATGGCACTTGACTCATTGATCGACAGTTGCAACGCGCCACAGCGAAAAGGTGCACCAACCTCCTCAGAAGACAAACACGGGACACGGTGGACAGAACACCATTCGTCGTCCAGTACTTGCCTGGAGTGAAGAAGCTACAACATCTTCTCTGGAGCCTTCAACATGTCATTGATGAAGATGAACATCTCACCAAGGCCATCCCCACACGCCCACTTCTTGCCTTCAAACAAACACACAACCTCATTCAGACCATTGTCCACAGCAAACTACCCAGCCTTCAGGAGAACTGTGACCACGATATGACACAACCCTGCCACAGCAACCTCTGCAAGACATGCTGGATCATCGACATGGATGCCATCATCTCACATGAGAACACCATCCACCAGGTACATGGTACATACACTTACAACTTGGCCAACGTTGTCCAGCTGATACGCTGTAGGAAAGGATGTCCTGAAGCATAGTACATTGGGAAGACCATGCAGACGCTACGACAACAGATGAATGAACACCGCTCGACAATCACCGAGCAAGAATGTTCTCTTCTGTTGGGGAACACTTCAACGGTCATGGGCATTCGGCCTCTGATCTTGGATAAGCATTCTGAAAGGTGGCCTTTACGACACACGACAACGCAGAGTCGCTGAGCAAAGACTGATAGCCAAATTCCATCCACATGAGGACAGCCTCAACCGGGATCTTGGGTTCATGTCACACTACCTGTAACCTCCACAAATTGCCTGGGCTTGCAAAATCTCACCAATTGCCCTAGCTGGAGACAATTCACATCTCTTTAACCTGTGCTTAACACTTTCCCCACTCATATTGTCTGTATCTTTAAGACTTGATTATCTGTAAAGACTTGCATTTCAACCATTAGTTTGTAAACTGAATTTGTGTCTTTATATGCCCTCTTTGTGAATAGAACTCACACTCACTTGTTGAAGGGGCAGCGGTCTGAAAGCTTGTGGCTTGTGCTACCAAATGAACCTGTTGGACTTTAACCTGGCCTTGTGAAACTTCTTACTGTGTTTAGTAAGCCAGTCCAATGCCGACATCTCCGCATCATAATCCCAAGAGAACATGGAATGTTCCACCTGAAAGGTGTCAGGCACTTCTTAAAACAGGGCTTTGAAAAGAAGGTAAGAAAAATGCAGAATTTAAGCTCCAGTGGTTGTAGAGACGGTCAAGATTGATCATCACATCTCAGCCGATATCCAGATCCCATTTACTGTTGATTTATCTCAAGATGTGGAAATAGTCTGCATTGAAAGAAAGGGCACAAGACTTGCCTTTCAGGAATACACAAGAAAATGGGGTAAAAAGCTAGCTGCAAACCTGATCTATATGTGCTAGTGTGCCAGTGTGTGTGAGACACAAGAACAAAAATAAACAGCAGTTAGTCATCCCTGCAGGTTGCAAGCAAAAGATCTCTTTCTCTCCGTCTCTTCCTCTTGTTTATTGGAAGAATGCTCAGCAGAAGCCACTATGAAAGAGAAAAAGCCATATCCTAGAATTCAGTGTCTTCAAACTAACTGCTAACCTATCAGAGTCAGCTCCACTGGAATCACCCAACTCAACATCCACATCTTACCACCGTCACAGCTCATGGACAAGCCAAAGGTGGATTTTTTTTAAATTTTCTGGATATTTAACTTCTCATTTATGATCAGTATGTGAATGTGTGTCTACATTTTTATTATTTTCTCAGGTATTAATAACGAATAAACACTTCTCTTTGAATTAAGAATGCCTGGTTAAATTGGCTCCTTCTAAAAGGTAAATACATTTGGACTGGGAAAAGGTATCCATGGGGGAAGCGACCCCTTTGAAATTAACCTTGTTGAATGTAGAAGGGGGCCAGCTATTTCTACCTCACCTGAGGTAAAACAAAATTGGCGTCCCTTCGAAAAGTTAACAAATTAGGGAACTTTGTCTGCGTACCGGTCATAACACTGGATATGCTCAGCTCTCAAGAAGGGACAACATTGATTTGGAAAATCCGCTAAGTGGATCATTTTCATCTTCTTCTTCACATGTAGATGAGGTAGACCATTATAATGTAACCCCAAGTAAAATGTCAGTCACAACTGGCAGTGGACTTATCACATGCATAATCAGAGCATAACATCTTACAAGTAATATGAACTCTGATAGTCACCAGATTAAAACAAACATTTTTCTCTAGGGAAAAAATGTGAAGAATATCATGTAGAGGGGCAGATAAAATTTGGAAGAGTGCTTAACGGAGTATATTTTTTAATCAACTCCTAGCTCCGTAAATGCTATCTCCTGTAGGAGTGCAGTCAGGTATTTTTTAAATGAAGACCTATTAATAAACCAGAAAAACATGATACTAACTTTAAAAGTTGGAAAGTAACCCAAAGATCATGTACAAATGGTACAGAATGGGTTGATTTAGGTACAGGTTCTTGTATTGATTTTTCATCATCTGTCCTCAACTGAGGGCAATGGTTGAATTTCACAGGGTCATTTAACGCGGCATAGGTGAGGTAGATGTACTCTCTAATGCAGTCTGTTATAATTTTGACTATTGTTCTACTTCCTGTATTGTGTTGTATTTTTGATTCTTAGTTTGAAAGGGATCTGCCTTCATCTTTAAGTGCTCGCTGGCTTGACAGTTAAAGGAAAATTTGCATCAACTTGGAATTCAACCTATTCAATCATTCTCTCTTTTGTTGGATGGGATTTAAACCTGTTCTTTTGGAAATGTGTTCCACAATTTCATCTGGTAATGAATAAATCCACTAGTTTACAGTTACCAAACAAGTTAAAAGCTGTTTTAATTGAATGGACTTACAGTAAAGTGCAGTTATGGCCACAGTCAGATCAACCATGATCTTACTGAATACCGATGCATGTTTGAGGATCCAAGTGGCCTACTCCTCCTCCTATTTCTTATGATCTTATAATTCAATTATTCTAATGTCTCCAATCCTTCACCCACAGAAAGGTCAACTTACCAGGAACAGTTTGCATCCCATCTTGCAGCCTGACGCAGGCATCTGGTCCCCAAACATCTTCCATTTGAAATTCTCATTCTGTGTTTAAATCATTCCATACCCTTATCCCTCCTTATCCCTATAAATTTCTGCAGCCCACAACTTCCCTCCTCCGCATTTTCTCTGCTGCAATAACTCCAGTCTTGTACAGCCTACCATTCCTCTGCACTACCATAGGTAGCTGTGCTTTTAACCAAGTCCAAAGCCTGGATTTCACAGGGCCAGAAATGTAAAATGGCAGGTGGGACTCAATTCCTCATTTCTGACACCCATTCCCGGAGCCCAGTTTTCACTGATTAAAATAATGTGGCTTGGCTAAGAGCCCAGATCCATAAAAGGATCATGTGAGTGGGATGTTGTTTACAGAGCTGGAGATAAACATTGACTTTGCTTGATTGACATTTTATGTGGTTATAAGTTATTTCTTATGTGACCTATTTTGTCAGTGTCTCGATGTTTGATGGAGCAGGGGTATGAAGTGCATAAAGCTTCTGTTATTGATACTTCAGTGGTCTCTTTTGTTGGCACTTTTATAGAGATGAAGGAATGCGGTTATTCCTCCAAGAAGTTAAGAATGGATGTTTTGTGCTAAGCAACTTTGCACTTCCATTGTTACTGTAAGGTTCATTGGCTCTGTACGTAATGTATTTTCGCTGAATGGACATGGAAGGGCCATGTGTTTACATGGGGTGATAAAGGGCCTGATTTTACCATTTTCATTCTAAGTTCTGAATCTGGGCGTAATCCGACTTGGAAATCTGTTCTCAGGCGCCCCCATACGCACTCGGCCTAAAAAAAAGAGTCCCTTTTGTGCTGTGGGCGGGCCTTAGTGCATCCAAAACGATCAGAGCTCTGAACTGCGCATGTGCTGTTCGAAAAAAATTTGAAAAAGTGCGCCCGCATCAGATCGCTCCCGGGCTGCAGAAAGCAGAGAAGGCGGCGCGGGAGCGATGGCCCCCACAGTCATCACTGTCCCCCTTATCCACCTACCCACTACCCACACCAATTACGATCCCCTGCCCTCTTCTCCCCCACCGTTCGTCCACAGAGTGGCAGCGGACCCCCTGCGCCCCCATCCCCCCCACCAGAGATCCATCTGTCCCCCCACCGCCCCCCCCCCCCCCCCAACCAATGAGCGATCGGGCCTCACTGCCCCCCCACTCAAGAATGCTCTGGCCTCACTATCCCCCCACCCCACCTCAGAATGATCCAGTCGCCTCTCTCCCCCCACCAACCAGACAATGATGGGACCTCCTCCCCGCATCCCCCCCACCAGACAATGGTCGATCTTCCTTCCCTCCCCCTTCCCACCCAAGATGGTGATAAATATAGGTTGGATGTCAGAGGTAGGTACTTTACTCAGAGGGTAGTAAGGGCATGGAATGCCCTGCCTGCAGCAGTAGTGGACTCGCTAACTTTAAGGGCATTCAGATGGTCATTGGATAGTCATATGGATAATATTGGAATAGTTTAGGTTAGAGGATCATTAGATTGGTTCCATTGGTTGGTGCAACATCGAGGGCCGAAGGGCCTATACTGTGCTGTAATGTTCTATGTTGTATGTTCTACGTCTGACCCGCCTCCTCCTCCTTCTCTTCGTTTCTTCTCCCCCCCACCCACCAGAGAATGATTTGGCATTTGGCCCACCTACCTCCCCCTCACCATCACCAATCTGAGTCAGAGAGCCGTTGGAAGCTCTGAACTCGCCTCTTCAGCAACTGGAGCACCTGATTCAGACTTTTATTCAGTGCATTCATTTTGGCATGATTCCGGATCGGTGAACGCGGTGGTAAAGGGGGAAACGCTGATAAAGTTGGGCGGCCTGCTTTGGGCACATTATCGGATCATGGCCATTCGCGGGCATTGGTCAAGTGGTCATCTGCGTGGACATGGATTGTGTTAATGGCCTCACACCCGACTTTACCGCATTTTTGCGCCCAAAAACAGGCGCAATGCAATGGTAAAATAGGGTCCAAAGAGTCAAGGAGGTCCGTGGATGTGAGTTGACATAGTGTCTGGAGGTGACATTGTGGGTGGGCGGGTGGGTTGGCATTGGGGTGTGAGGGATGAGCTCTAGGGTCCTAAAATGCAACCAGCCAATTGGAACCAAGCTGCAAAGAGGTGAGGCAAACCTTGAATTAACCTGCTTCAGCACCCAGCCACCCCTGTGGCCACCTCCAGTCTGTTACTGCAAATGAGAGACCTAAACCCATCACACCCCACCACCCCCGGCAAACTTGAGATCTTTCCCATTGGCTCAGTACCTGTTTTTCTTTATAGCTCTGAAGTGCTTTTGGGTGTTTTTCCACATTAAAACCACTGGCTATAGAAGCTGTTAGTTTTCTCCAGGTGCTCCGGTTTCCTCCCACACCCCAAAGATGTGCTATTAGGCTGATTGGAAGTAATAAATTGTCCCTAAATTAGTTTCCCTCAATGTGGATTGCCATAAAACAATAGATAAGGGTCATGGGTGGAGGGGGGGACTGGTAATGTTAAAATGGCGGCGCGGGCTCGTTGGGCCGAAGGGCCTGTTTCCCAGGCTGTTTTTGTTCTTTGTTCTTTGTTAATAGATGTAGTCAGCCAAATGGAGTTAAGTCCCTTCTTTGAAGCAGTCTTGTGGTGAGACATCACAGAAAAGAGTAATGGTTATTCAATGGAATGGCCAAATTCCCTCTTAAAGAGGCAGTCTCTAGTAATCATGTCTTCCACACCCACCCCATTTTCTGATATGTGAAGCCTGCTACACTAAGGACTATGTCATTACAAAATAGTTTACCATTGTAACACAGCATAATGAAGATATTGCATGGTAGTGTTGCAAAATCATGCTCATACCATTCTACTAATTGCCGTGTAATTCTCTCTTCATGGGTCTGTTGAGATTGATTCCAGATGATGATCATTGTTCTTTATATGTGGCTGTAAGTCTATCCATTGTCTTTCGCCAAATTTCAGTCTATGTTAGATAACCTGGCTCTCTGGAAGATATCACTTACAAAGTTTAATGAGTGCATCAAACAATGAGTCACTTAAATCTTATGTTGCAAATGGAATCTCTTGGTAGATGCTATTCTGATCTTTTATATGATGTGCACATGCACAAGTTCTTCATGTTATTGATATCCTGTCAACTTAATACCATAGAAAAGTCACTAACAAAATATCATTTGGTCCAGTAAAGCTCAAGCCTATGGTTTCTACTTCTTTCAACCTCACATTCAACTGTAATCTGAACATCCCTAATGTATTTGACTCTTCATAACTTGCCTGGCAATAAGTCCAAATATTTATCATGCCAGGTGGAGAAATTCTTTCCAATATCTATTTTAAGTTTATTTTTCTCAATTTAAATTTATGTCTTTGGTGTTACTGACTTGTCCTACTTTCAAGATGTTTTTTGGGCTCCCTTGCCTATAAGTTGTTTCCCTAAACACGGAGCTTAAATATTTTTATGGATTATTTAAAACTAAGATACCAACCTGGTGAAGTCAGAACACAGGACTGACTATGTTTGATAACAACAGATGCAGCATGCTAGAGACAGAGCTAGATGATCCCACAATAAAAGATGAGATCAAAGCTCCACCAGCTTTGGTGGACATTTGAACAAGTAATGAGAGACTGAGACTCCACAAACGTCTCCATCCTCAGTCATAGTGGAGCTTAGTAGGCCAATGCAAAAGACTAGGATGAAGCAGTTCCAACCATCTTCAGTCAGAAGTACCAACTGGATGGGACTTGGCTGCTGCTGACGTCTGAACCAGCATTGCTGCCAGTCTTCAGCCAATTCAATCCATTTATTCAGTAGCGTTCATTCAAGGAGGACTCCGATATAACTTCTGGGGCGTAAGGAATCATAAGATGTGGGTGGGGGGGAGCTGGGAACAGGCTAATGAGCTGGATGATCAGCCATGATCATAATGAATGCTGGCAGAGTCTCGAAGGATCAAATGGTCTACTCCTGATCCTATTTTCTATGTTTCTATTCCACTGATATCAAAAAATAGTTGATGGCATTGGAAACTGCAAAGACTATGGACCCTGATAACATCCATGCTCTAGAATTGAAGACCGGTGGAAGATTGTCCGATTTGCATTTGTTGGAGCTGGTCATTGGACTGTACATGGGCACTACTCATATTGGGCTAACACACCGCTTACAGTTAAGACCCTGATTTATCATAGAATTACCATAGAAATCCCTCAGTACAGAAAGAGGCCATTTGGCCCATCAAGTCTGCATCGACCACAATCAGTACAGAAAGAGGCCATTCGGCCCATCAAGTCTGCACCAACCACAATCTCAACTAGCACAACCCCCATATCCCTACATATTTACTCACTAATCCTTCTAACCTACGCATCTCAGGACACCACGGGCTATTTTTAGCATGGCCAATCAACCTAACCCGCAAATCTTTGGACTGTGGAACGAAACCAGAGCACCCGGAGGAAACCCACACAGACATGAGGAGAATGTGCGAACTCCACACAGACAGTGATCCAAGCCAGGAATCGAACCCTGGTCCCTGGAGCTGTGAAGCAGCAGTGCTAGCCACTATGCTACCATGCTGTCCATTTATAAGTTTTTAAAAATAAGTTTTCCACAACGTGAAAATCTTAATTTGATGCAAAGGCATTTAGATAAAAAATAATTAATATGTTAAAAGGAAATTATTTTCTTCAAATGAATGGGCAATTTGTTAGCTTGCATTAGGTAATTGGAAAACATTTCATACAATTAGTGTTGGAAAATGTTTTGATCTCTGACCCTGAACAGAAGACACACTGATAGGACAATCAGGTTTGAAATGTTAGGTTTCTACAAAGGGTGATTAATTTGCTGAATTAAAGCTGTTTTCTGTCGAAATCAATGGTTATTTAATTAATTCAATTAGCTTAGTTGAAAAGCACCTCACATTTATTGTATTAGAATGTTCTTTGATCTTGATTATGACAATGAGCAGAGAACAGTTTAATAAAAAAGGGAAAGGCAGGGGCACAGGCAAGTCAAGAAGGCTGTGACAGAAGCCAGCTTTGTATAAAGAAAAGGTAGGAAGCCTTTTCCTAAAGCAAAAGAGAAGCACTGGAGGATTTTTGGCAGCCATCTTACTCAGGCCAGGTACAATATTCCAGAGACGTGTTCTTCATTTTGTATTGTGCAATGAAAATTGTACAGATTGAATTAAGTAGCCCAGTCATAATGGCTGTTCTGTATGCCCACTTTACTGCGAAATGAATCAGCTTAGCGTTTATATTTGGCTTGTCTTATCAAGTGTTTGCTTTGACTAGCTTCAGAGAGATTGAAGAAGTACATGTGGAAAAGATGATTATTAAGTTCAAGTCATGCAGTGACTATATTACTTACACCGCTAGGTATTATATAAGCAGAGCTGAGACAGCATGAGTCAATTAAATGCGTAAGACACTCAGACCACTTAACAAAATGGCTGGCATTACAGTACCTGAGAACATGACAGGCTCAATTTGTTTAACACCATGGGCAGAATTTAATGTACAACTCACCATGTGTTTCACGATGACGGGATCTTCCTGGTCCCATTGTTGTCAATGGGATTTCTCGTTGAATCCATCCTCCACAGCTGGGATGTGTCAGTGGCAGGACTGGAAAGTTACAACTCATGTCTGAAAATGGAGATGACAGATCGAGGCTTTGGTTTAACCACTTGAAAATGAAATCAGCACCTCTGATAGACAAAGGGCAAAAATTTAAATGCTGTAGCACCAAATTTTGAAACTCTGAGGAAGTCAAGAGATATGGGGGTTTTCAATTTCAGGACCCAACAGCAGGCTGCCTCCCACCAGTGAGTACCCTGTCATAGGGGGACCAGAAAATCTCTCTCTCCACCCCCCCAACCCCCCCCAAAACCCCACATGACAATCAGCCAAGAAAGTGGAGTTAAGGTTTAAGATTAATCGTAATATTGTGAAATGGCAGAGCAACCTTGAGGGACTGAATTATGATGAAAAGACAGGGCACTTTGAGAAAGTGGTTACCAAGGCATACAGGGACCAGAGTGCTATACGTCATGGCAAAGAGCACAGGATCAAGGAAGTTATGGTGAATCTTTATAAAATACTAGTTCGGCCTCAACAGTGTCCAGTTCCGGGCAACACACTTACAAAGAATGTAAAGGCATTGGAGAGGGTGCAGATGAGATTTACAGGCACGGTTGAGGGCCTCCAATTCTGGCGGTCAATCCGAGAAGTTGGGACCACTCTCAAAGAAGAGAGTGTGAGGAGATTTGATAAGGGTATTCAAAATCATGAAAGGTTTGGACAATGTAGGTAGAAAGAAATTGTTCCCATTGGCAAAAGGGTTAAGAACCAGAGGATATGAAGTTAAATTGGATTGCAGAAGAACCAAAGGTGACATGAAGGGAAACTTTTTCATGTTGTGAACAATTAGGATTTGGAATGCAGTGGAAGGCAGCTTCACTCAGGACTTTCAAAAGGAAATTATATAATTAAGACAAAAGATTTGTGGAGCTATAAGAAACCGTGTGTGAAAGTGGGACTGGTTGAGTTTTTGTGGAGCGCTAGCACAGACACATTGGGCTAAATGGCCTTCAAATGCTGTAACCATTCTTTGATTTTATGGTCCTGATCCTGTTTCTTATGTTTTTCATCCAGAGCCAAAGGTTTTAAGTTTGATTCTTAGCCTAGATGGCATTAATAGTTGTATAATTGGCTCCAGTGCCTTGGTCTTGCAGTGAGTATAATTAGGTCAGGTGAATGTCTGTCTCTACTGAATGATCCCTATTTGAGTACTTACATGTTTAGACTTGGCTGTCTACCAAAATGGATCAGTCACTGCTGCTCACTGTCTGGACTCAGATTTGCCATTGGAGGGTGACCTATTGAGCTGTACTTCAGGATTTCTTGCCTTCTTAAAAAGAAGGAATAATTTTAGCAGAAAAATAAGGTCAACAATGGCAGATGAGTCAGAAAATTAACCCTTTAGCTCAGATGAATGATAATTTGAAGCTTGATTTCACACTGTTATAAAAACAAGCTTTCATTTTTAATCCTGCCAGAGTTTCATCTAAAGAGTTCTTCTCTGTGAGAAACAGAAGTATCCACTAGTTTGTCTGACTGTGAAAAGCACTAGGACTCAGCGTCTAAACACCACAAAGATCTCATTGCTCAGTTCTTATTGGCCCTATTCAGTGTTTCTGGACCAGAACTTACAGGCTGATTTGTCCCGTTTGATTGGCTAAAGAATTTTTTCAAATAGTATAGAATTTGAAGCTCTCTGATTCAGCAAGAGATAAATTTCCAATATGAGATTGTGAACAGGATGGCACCTATCTAATTTTGAAACATAGCGATATCAGTGTCAATTGCAGAGATTTATGTGTATGTGTGGGGTCTATTTAGGCCTAAACCATGCAATGTCATTAGTGGACAGAAAAGTGTGCCAGCTGTAACTGGATTAAAGAATTCTAAAGCACCACAGGTTATTTTTGTGGACGTGATTCCCCGGGCAATTCATCCGATAAAGTTACCTCTTATATGTTGTTTATAGTGTAGGAAATGTCCTGTAGCCAGAGTACTGTTCCTATAAATGTTGCATATATCCTCTAACGCTTAACTATCAACCTTGGTTAGCTACCACCACTCATTGCAAAGCAGCCTATTCACTGTTACTGAGCCAAAATCCTGGGACTTCCCTCCTAACAGCACTCCGGATGTTTCAACAGTACTATTGTGGTTCAGAAAGGCAGCTGACCACCACCACTACCTAAAGAGCAATTAGAGATGGGCAACAAATACTGGCCCAGCCAGTGATGCTCACGTCCCAGGAATGAACATGTAAAAGATCACTGACTCACTAAGCAACAGCATAGGAGATCTGTAAATATATTTCTAAACTGAATAACATGATTATCTAAAGTAGTTATGATATATTATTATCGGAAATGACAAAAGTTAACTTGTCTTTTTGCTGCTTTCTTCTCTCGTTTATGAATTTAAGCCGTTTCAACAATCAAATTATTTTTCCCTCCCAGTACTGTAACTCCCACAAACCTTTTTTTCTGGAGTTCTTCATCCTTTGACCAAATAGTTTTGAGCACTGAAACTCTTCTAACACCAAATTCCAGTTCCTGTAAGATTAATTAATCTCCATTGTTCTTTCTTGTTTAATTATTAATTGTTTTTACAGGAATATAAAACTTTGGTAGTCTTGTCCTCACCCAATGCCAATGCATGCACAATCCTTAGTCGGTGCATCATAATCAGGAACAAATGATGTATGCAACATAGCCGGTTCACTATGGTTGTTGGTACAATTGATTCAAAGTTTGATCAAGGTTTGTACGAGTCATTGAGCTAAAACCATCTAATGTAGTTTTGGAAGAAGTGTTACTGTCTTGTTTTAAGTGGGGGTTTGATTTTTATTTGGCAATGTACATTCTTGATGATGGATATTACCTGCAATAACATCTTAAGACATAGACTGCTTACAAACATAGACATTCTTCAAAAACGCTTTCAATCTCTTAGAAGAGATCTGTCTCTATTCTTAGGGATGCTGCTTGCCCATCCATCATAGTAGGGCAGACATATTTAACAGAGATGCTCATAGAACAATAACGTATTTCAGATGCATACTTGCTTTTTCCATTTGAGTATTGAATAATCTGTAGTAAGTTAAAAACCAAGTATCATTTTAGTCGGAAATTTAATATGGCTGTTGATCTTGTTCTTTCTGGCAGTCTGTTACACAGTTTTATAGTGTCAGTTGCTCTCCAGTTGAACAGTGGTTGGTACTGCTGCCTCACGGCGCCTGGGACCCGACTTCAATTCCCGGTTTGAGTCACTGTCAGTGGCATCTGCATGTTCTCCCTGTGTCTGCATGGGTTTCCTCCTGGTATTCCGGTTTCCTCCACCAGTCTGTTTGTACGCTAAGCACCAGTTCACACAGAAGTGTAGTTGAGCCCAATGCTGGACATTAGAAGCTTAGTGATATAACATGAGCAATAAATTCAGTTGCTTCTGTGTTATATATTTTTATATTTACATTTGGTCGTAGGGAAATTGAACATTAATGTGTCTATACATTCTAAGTAGTTCCTGGTGGCTCAGTTAGTCAAAGAATCACCACGATACTGGGCTATATGAACCAGAAAGGTCCCAGGCTCAATCGCCAATCTATTTCAAGTTAGCTGATCTCATATGCAGGGGCATCTACAGTTGGCTTTTACAAACCAGCATAAGGATAGTGAAAAATTGAACAACAATTGTTCCTGATTATGCTGCACTAGCGAAGAAGTAGGTGTGCGTGCATTATCATTAGGTGAAGAAAGGAGTGGACTTATCTGTGGTGGTGCTTTATAGTCCATTCAGTCCCAATACTGCCTGTGTAAACCGTGCATGTAAGAGTGCATTTATTGATGATACTTATTTAATTGTGTCACAAGTAGGCTTACATTAACACTGCAATGAAGTTACTGTGAAAATCCCCTAATCACCAAATTCTGGTGCTTGTTCAGGGACCGTGAAGGAGAGTTTAGCATGGCCAATGCACCTAACCAGCACATCTTTCAGACTGTGGGAGGAAACCGAAGCATCAGAAGGAAATCCACATAGACATGGGGAGAACATACAGACTCTGCACAGACAGTGACCCAAGCCGGGAATCGAACTGCAGTGCTAACCACTGTGCAACTGGAGAGCAGCTGACACTAAAATATTGAGGATTAAATTATGACAGGATATTACATGAACTTGAGTTTAAATGGTTAAGGAGTGATGTAAACTGGGTCTTTGAAGGGAGTTTTTCTTTAAACCAACATTTAGTAAGTAAGCAGGTTTTGGAATTTTATTGCTTATATATGATTCTATGTAAAAACTTATGAATCAAAGAGGCATCAGTGACAGTATGCAATATCCAGCTATAGTTTGTACTAGCAAATGAAATATTGGCTATAATAATATTTTAAGGCTTTACAGTTCAGTTACTTGCAGGAGGAGAATGTTGGAGACGGCTGAGATTTATTTGTGTAGACAGAGAAAATGTTCTTGCCGCCAGAACCTTCAATTTGCACTAAATACATCATTTTGTGGGCCTTGGAACTCTTATCGCCTTCTCTTTTCAAATAATTTTCTTTGTATATTAAGTTGCAAAACAATTCACACGCTTTCTTAGTCATAGCAAAATACAGATTGCATATTTATTTGCAGTCCCATTTTGGGGGGTCTAAACAGAGATACTATTCTTCATAAATAAGTATATTTGACAGAGTACAGTTATTCTATATCCATTGGCTTCAGTCATTACAAGGAGGAAAGTAAGGGATCTGGAACAAGAGATCCATCTTCTGCACCCAGATTTAAAAAGCATGGGATGTTTGAGCTGCTTCTTAATTCGTGCTAAGCCTCCACAGCCAAAGTTCCCCTTCCCTGACCCCTTCCATTGACCACTAATCAATGCTGTAGCAATCCAGTAACTTTTGATTTAGAGAGTAGATTTAATCAGCTTGACTTAGAGCCAAAAAATACTTAGCTCTGTCATTGTCCTGGTTTTATTGATTAGTCAGCCAGCAGTTCAACATTAAACTGTTTGGTAAAAAGTGTATGTCATGAATTAAAAAGTTTGTTTATTAGTGTCACAATTAGGTTTACATTAACACTACAATGAAGCTATTTGTTTATTAGTGTCACAATTAGGTTTACATTAACACTACAATGAAGCTATTGTGAAAATCCCAATAAAACTATGTTGACATTCAATATTAGTAACTCCTTCAATAGAAGAGGGTCTCACCAGTTAAAAACATAAAGATTACACGATCAATTTCACTAATATTGAGTTTATTTACTTATTCAAGTGTGCATCACGGTTAGCAATGTCAGTGTTTTTCTATTTTGAGAATTTGTTGTCAATACAGTATAGGCTAATGCAGAGTTAACACATACTGACCATCAGTCATTGATTAGGCTTACAATGAGCTAAGTGCCAAGTACAATGCTTACAGCTCTTCTGCACAAATGTGACATTTTAAGTTTCTTTGATTACAACTAGTAATGTCAGGAGTGCTGACAATTTAAATGGACATTTTTAAAGTCAACTGGAATCAGGGAAGAAAACCAGAAGAGATTTTTAACACCAACTGCATGCCAACCCACATTACTGTGGTTAAGCACACTGCAGTGTCTTAAAATCTAACTTTAATTTCTGGGAACTGTTTTATATGTCATCTTTCTATTGATGAAAGTTTCTCATCTGAAGCGGCTAGATAGGGTAGAGGTAGAGAGATTTTTTCCACTTGGAAAGGAAACCAGAACTAGAGGGCACAGAAGGGTGGCAGGCAAAAGGCAGGGAATTATAGGCCGGTTAGTTTAATGTCTGTTGTAGGTAAAATGTTAGAATCCGTGATCGAGGAGAAAGTAGCGAGGCATCTTGAGGAGAATTGTTTGATAAAGCAGACACAGCACGGTTTCGTTAAGGGGAAGTCGTGTCTGACGAATTTATTGGAGTTCTATGAGGATGTGTCTAGGGCGGTGGATAGAGGAGAGCCGGTGGATGTGGTGTTTCTTGATTTTCAGAAGGCATTTGATAAGGTGCCTCACAAGAGGTTATTACAGAAGGTCAGGGGACATGGAGTTGGGGGTAGGGTGTTAGCGTGGATAGAGGATTGGCTGTCAAATAGGAGTTAGAGAGTGGGGGTCAATGGGTGCTATTCGGATTGGCGGATGGTGACTACTGGAGTGCCCCAGGGGTCGGTGCTGGGGCCTCAGCTATTTACCATTTATATAGATGATCTGGAGGAGGGAACTGAGCATATGGTGTCGAACTTGCTGATGACACCAAGATTGGTGGAACGGCAAATTGTGCGGAGGGTGTGGAGAGTCTGCAGAAGGATCTAGATAGGCTGGGCGAATGGGCCAGGAGCTGGCAAATGGAATTTAATGTTGGCAAATGTGAGGTTGTCCACTTTGGTAGGAATAATGGTAGGAAGGACTATTACTTACATGGCGAAAAACTGCAGCATGCGACGGTGCAGAGGGACCTCAGGATCCTTGTACATGAGTTGCAAAAACCCAGCCTGCAGGTGCAGCAGGTGGTCAGGAAGGCAAATGGGATGCTGGCCTTCATAGCGAGGGGGATTGAATATAAAAGTAGGGAGGTCTTGCTGCAGCTGTATAGGGCACTCGTGAGGCCGCAGCTGGAGTACTGTGTGCAGTTTTGGTTGCTGCACTTACGCAAGGATATCTTGGCCTTGGAGGGAGTGCAGATGAGGTTTACTAGGCTGATACCGGAGTTGAGGGGGTTGAACTATGAGGAGAGGCTGAATAAACTAGGCTTGGACTCGTTAGAGTTTAGAAGAATGAGGGGAGATCTCATTGAGACATATAAGATGATGAATGGGATGGATAGGATAGAGGTGGAGAGGCTCTTTCCACTCAGAAAGGACAGTAGGACTAGAGGGCACAGCCTCAAGATAAAGGGGGGGCGGTTTAGAATGGAGTTGAGGAGGAACTTCTTCACTCAAAGGGTGGTGAATCTCTGGAATTCTCTGCCTGTTGAAGTGGTGGAGGCTGCCTCGCTAAATATTTTTTAAGACGCGGGTTGATGGGTTTTTGATAGGCAAGGGGATTAAGGGTTACGGGGAGAGGGCGGGGATGTGGAACTGAGACACGACAGATCAGCCATGATCTTATTGAATGGCGAGGCAGGCTCGAGGGGCTAGATGGCCTACTCCTGCTCCTGTTTCTTAAGTTCACAGCCGCAAAATGAGGGAGGGGGGGGTGCAGTTTAGAACAGAGTTGAGGAGGAACCTCTTCTCTCAGAGGGTGGTGAATCTCTGGTATTCTCTGCCTGTTGAAGTGGAGGAGGTTACCTCATTGAATATGTTTAAGTCGCGGGTAGTTAGATTTCTGATAGACAAGGGAATTAGGGGTTATGGGGAGCAGACGGGTAAGTGGAACTGATCCACTTCAGATCTGCCATGATCTTATTGAATGGCGGGGCAGGCTCGAAGGGCTAGGTGGCCTACTCCTGCTCCTATTTGTTATGTACTTATGTTCAAACTACATTCTGAGGAAGAGCTAAAACAGAATAAAGGCTGTAAAAATGCAGTTATAAAATGTCAAATGCTAGTCAAACAGACAATAGTTATCTAGAATATGTGGGTTGTGGAATTTTCACTTAATTATTTTTGCCTCAGATCAAAATATCTCACCCCTTCATTCCAAAAAGAGAAATAGGAATTGTTTTGTGAGTTGGCCTGGCCATAACTTGTGACAGAATTTTGAAATTTTTCGATGTACAGTTTTTTAGGTGTAATAATGAAGCCGTATCAAAGGTTCATGTTTCCTCCAGTGGATCTTCTCTCCTCTCCTGAAGGCTCTGACACACAAAGGGATTGATTCTGAATTTTCTGTTATCCACACATGCAAACTTTCCTGGTCACTATCCAGTGTCCTCTGCAGGAACATTTGCAGATGAGGTCAAAATTTGGTTGCTTTTCCGTGTGTCCTTCTCTCACCGAACTCCAATCTTCCAGGCAATGAGGCTAATTGGAACTTGTCAATCCCTAATTGAAGTTGGAAGCAGCTCAAGAGTCAGTTTTCATGGTGGCACAGTGGTTCGCACTGCTGGCCTAATAGCACCAGGGACCCGGGATTGACTCTGGTCTTGGGTGACTGTGTGGAGCTTGCATGTTCTCACCATGTCTCATGGGTTTCCTCTAGCTGCTCTGGTTTCCTCCCATAGTCCAAAGACATACAGATTAAGACATGCTAAATTGCCCCTTAGTGTCTAGGGATATGCAAGTTGGGTGGATTAGCCTTGGCAAATGTGTGGGGTTATGGGGTAGGGCCAAGGCGAGGACCTGGATGAGATGCTCTTTTGGAGAGTAGGTGCAGGCTCGATGGTCCAAATGGCCACTTGCTGCACTGTAGAGATTCTGTGGTTCTTCTTGAAATTTATTAAGGGTTACTCCTCATTTTTCAGAGGAAATCATTTTTGTTTTTCAGGAGCTGTTTTTTCATTCTTATTTATTCCTTCATTAGATGATGCAGTCATGTAGTGATACTATCATCTGTATTTGTGTTGACATGTAGGGTATTTGGACTTGCACAGAAACAGAATTAGAAGAATTCAATTCAGAGCCATGGCACACAAGGAAAACAATAATTTCCTATATACCGCCATATTTAAATCAACACAGAACAACAGTTAGAAATTAGCAACAAAGTTTTTTTTTTGAAATAATTGATATACTTTCACACACAACAAAAAGCCTTCACCCTAAATATGCCTTCCATGGACTGCAAGTTTACAGGTAATAGGTTTTCATCATATATAGACAAAGCTGTGAGATTTTAACCAGACAGCTACTACCCTTAAAATTGCCTCTCAGATTTCAACCTTAATCTAACATCAATTACTGTTGTTGGAAGAATATTCCAAACTTCTACGATCCTTTTTGTGTGGAAGTGTTTCCTAATTTCATTCCAGAAAGATCTGATTCTAATTTTTAGATTATGCACCCTAATCCTAGATTCACCTAAAATAATTGATCATTGACCTCATTACATTTCTTTGATTACAACAGTTACCAGATATCCAACATATTTCGTTGTCTGTAAAGGGATGTCCTGAGATCATAAAAAATATGACAAAAATGCAAGTAGCCCATTACTGTTTGGGATTTTAGTATATGCAAAATCATTGCATGCTTGTCCCTAACCTCACTGCACCTCAAGTAATTCTCAGTGTGTGAATGCTTTGGAATGTGATAAGGCAGCTTTGCTAATCTATCTTATGAAATTAAACTATTCAGTGTTAAGTTATCTAATTAACACAATGCACATTATAATAAATCCACTACATTTTTCCCCATGCGATAGGTCCTGAACTTAATGCAACCTTAAGAACATAAGAACATAAGAAATAGGAGCAGGAGTAGGCCATCCAGCCCTTCGAGCCTGCCCCGCCATTCAATAAGATCATGGCTGATCTGTCGCTGCTCAGTTCCACTTTCCCGCCCTCTCCCCATAACCCTTAATCCCCTCTCCTATCAAAAACCCATCAACCCGCGTCTTAAAAATATTTAGCGAGGCAGCCTCCACCACTTCAACGGGCAGAGAATTCCAGAGATTCACCACCCTTTGAGTGAAGAAGTTCCTCCTCAACTCCGTTCTAAACCGCCCCCCTTTTATCTTGAGGCTGTGCCCCCTAGTCCTAATGTCTTTTTTGAGCGGGAAGAGTCTTTCCACCTCTATCCTATCCATCCCATTCATCATCTTATACGTCTCAATGAGATCTCCTCTCATTCTTCTAAACTCTAACGAGTACAAGCCCAGTTTATTCAGCCTCTCCTCATAGCTCAACCCCCTCAACTCCGGTATCAGCCTAGTAAACCTCCTCTGCACTCCCTCCAAGGCCAAAATATCTTTGCGCAGGTGCGGCGCCCAAAAATGCACACAGTACTCCAGTTGCGGCCTCACCAATGCCCTATACAGCTGCAGCAAGACCTCCCTACTTTTATATTCAATCCCCTTCGCTATGAAGGCCAGCATCCCATTCGCCTTCCTGACCACCTGCTGCACCTGCAAGCTGGGTTTTTGCGACTCATGCACAAGGACCCCGAGGTCCCTCTGCACTGTCGCCTGCTGCAGTTTTTCGCCTCGTAAGTAATAGTCCTTCCTACCATTTTTCCTACCAAAGTGGACCACCTCACACTTGCCAACATTAAATTCCATTTGCCATTTCCTGGCCCATTCGCCCAGCCTATCTAGATCCTTCTGCAGACTCTCCACACCCTCCGCACAATTTACCGTTCCACCAATCTTGGTGTCATCAGCAAATTTCGACACCCTGCACTCGGTTCCCTCCTCCAGATCATCTATATAAATGGTAAAAAGCTGAGGCCCCAGCACCGACCCCTGGGGCACTCCACTAGTCACCATCCACCAATCCGAATAGCACCCGTTGACCCCCACTCTCTGCCTCCTATTTGACAACCAATCCTCTATCCACGCTAACACCCTACCCCCAACTCCATGTCCCTCGACCTTCTGCAATAACCTCTTGTGAGGCACTTTGTCAAACGCAAAAGCCGGAGTCTCCCATACTGAAGTAATTTATGAACTCAGTGTCAAGTTTTCCTGGCTCCCTGTTAGCTGATTATTAATTTGCTCACAAACTTGCAACTATTCTTTTTCCTTTGCAGCCTCTTCGCCGTCCCATTTGTCCCCTCTTTCCCTCCATCCAGCAGCCTCCCTCTCCCTCTCCCCTCCCCCCCAGTCTCCCTCATGGTGTCTGTCCATCCCAGCAGCTTCCCCTTTGAAGCCTTTCCTTCCAAAAGCCTTTTCCATGCAGCCTTTTTTCCTCCATTAGCCTCTCTGCCCCCCCACCACCAGCTTTTCCCTCACAGCACTGCCCTCACCAGCCCCTCCTTTGTAGCTTCTCTTCCTCCCCACCAGCCTCTCTCTCACATCACTTCACCTCTGCTAGACTCTCCCTCATGACTTCTCTCCCATATGTATATTCAACAGTAATATCATAAGCTTTGTTTTTGTTCCAAATATAAAATTGTAGCTTTTTTTATAGCTCTTGCTATCTGCTTTGTAGCTCTTGTGCATCTTGGTTGGGGCGTGAAGATCTAATTTCTCTAATTCATCTAATTTACCGGAGGTTTTGATCAGTGAGGGCAAATGGTCTGAAGCAAATTGGTAATTAAAGAGTATAAAAATCAATGATGGAGGAAATAGTAGATATGAAAAATGAGCAAGACAGGAGAGAGGTTTGAGCAAGAACAATTCGTTTGGAGCGAGAAGCAAAACAAGAACCTGAGGCTGAGACATCAGCTACTTTAATTAAATGCAAAATTACCACAAATATTGTTTTGATGCGAGTTGTAATATGTTGCTACGTGGGACTGGATACCATCAGAGAATTCGGAAATGTTTCAGTCAATCACCAGTCAGGCCTTAGCCAGTGTTTATTAGCAGAGATCCAGAGATTTTGACGGAGGCAACAGTGGAAATTGTAATCATGTTTATGGCAAACCATAAATTTCTAAGTTGTCAATACTGAGAGTGAACAACAGCTTCCCGAAGTTGTGATGTCATGGCTATCTTCCAGCTGGTGACTGGCAGTACATCCATGTTAAGCTCTTGATCTGCTGATTAGCAATCTTCCAAAGAATTCCACCAGTGAATGCAGGCTCCTAAATGGTGACACATGTCTAATATGTATTGGTTTGTGGGCCAGGTAGTCTACATCACTTTGCTGGTTTCAGTATACTTCAGATGAAGTTATATCACCTCACATTTACACTGCATTTTGTGGCAATGATGCACAAAACATACATGTACTCACTAATGTATAGTGACATGCCATTTATTTTTTTCTAAGGATTTCTATCTACAGCGAAGTTCAAATAGTGTGGTTTTAAAAATCTAGGGGCTTTTACTCTGCATCAACTCATTCAAGCAGCTTCACATTGCAAGTTATTAGAGGTTTTGTCTTTCAGATAAGACATTAAAGCAAGGCTGTCTGTCCTGAAGAAAGAATGATACTGTTTTGAATAAAAAGTAGAGTTGCTCTCAGTGACCTGGCCGTATTTATCCCTCAGCTAGCACTACAGACTGTCTGGTCATGACCACATTGTTATCTCTGGGATTTTGCTGTGTTTCTCTTCGCATTGCCTATATTGTAATATTATAAAAGCAAAATACTACATGTGCTGGAGATTGAAAGAAAAATTGAAAGTGCTGGAAAATCCCAGCAGGGCTGGCAGCATCTGTGGAAGGAGAAGCAGAGTTAACTTTTCAAGTACAATACAACTTCTCTTGGAACTGTACTTGGAAGAAGTCAGTGAGGGTTTGATGGGCCGAATGGCCTCCTGCACTGCAGAATTATATAATTTCAATAATATTTTGCCTGTAAAGCATTTTCCGATGCCCTGACGTGCTGGAAAGCTCATTATACACATGTTTCCCTTTCTACACTTCCCTCGCAAATTCAGCATTGATCGAGGATCAATACTGGGGGAGTGGGGGGCTTCTTGCCATATGTGGCGCATTCTCTTTTGTGTGTACTTAGTCATTTCAAGTCTGTGATGAATAAGACTAAGTATTTCAGTTTTACTGAATATATAAAAGAAACCAAGGCATCGAATGAAATGCCAGACATTGTTTTAAATGTAGTTAATATCTTTTGAATTGTAGTTCTGTCAAAATTCTTTTACTATTTTTAGCAGCAATCCACAGATTTCCAGAGTTCTTCATAAACACTACAAACCATGAAAGGAAAAAACTGCAGTAATTTTCTTTTCAACCACAAAGGGTGTAATTGTGAAGTATGAATGCCCTTAATGTGTTCTGATCTGTTTCCTCGCTCCAAGAAATGGAAGAATTGCGCAGCAATTCGTGGCTGACCTGTATCTTATATGGATTAATATTAAAGGCTTACCTTTCTGGGCTGCAGGTCAGCCATCTTTTCACTGACATTCTCTCAGGTTCAACAGGTTCACAAGGCAGCATTCAGTTGGTAACAATTACTTCACCTTTCTGGCAAAGGGGGTACTTATACGGAGAACAGCATGGATTGTGTCCCTCTGCTTTCCTGCTTCTCAAAAGAGTATCTCTTCCGCTCCTTTCCTCCTGAAACAAGATTGCACAACAAACAACTGTACTGTCTTAATATGCAAAATTTAAGGACCTTAGTTCCTTGACATTGGATTAATGTTACATTCATTCCTTGTAGAATCCAGACAATGCAGAAGGAAGCCATTCAGCCCATTAGGTCTGTGTTGATTCAGCATCCAACCCAGGTCCATATTCCCCACCCCCCCCAATCCCTATAACCACTAATCCCACATCTTTGACATTAAGGGGCAATTTAGCATCGCCCATCCACCTAACTTGCATATCTGTGGACTATGGAAGGGAACCGGAGCGCCTGGAAGAAACCCATGCAGACGCGGGGAGAATGTGCAAACTTTACATAGGCAGTCAACCAAGACAGGAATTGAACCCAGGTCTCTGGTGCTGTGAGGCAGCAGTGCTAACCACAGTAATACATCTCATCCAAAGTAATCAGATTAAAGTTATCCGTTTAGTATTGCCCTATAGTACGATAGGACAATACAGTACCATCCTTCTATACTACAATAGTATATATAGTGTGCTACTATATACTGAAACTTTATGAGCGGCTCGGTGGCACAGTGGCTAGCACTACTGCCTCATAGCACCAGGGGCACAGGTTAAATTCCTGGCTGGCTCACTGTCTGTGCAGAGTCTGCATGCTTTTCCCTCACAACTAGTGTGCATCTTGGGACGCAAGGGGCATCTTACGGGGCGGGGGGGGCATGGTGGCACGGTAGTTAGCACTGCTGCCTCAGAACACCAGGGAAACAGTTTCAATTCCAGCCTTGGGTTACTGTCTGTGTGGAGTTTGCACATTTTCCCCGTATCTGCATGGGTTTCCTCCGGGTACTGCAGTTTCCTCCCACAGTCCAAAGATGTGCGGAGTAGGTTGATCGGCTATGCTAAGTTGACCCTGAGTTTCAGGGGGATTATCAGGGTAAATACATGAGGTTACAGGGATAGGGCCTGGGTGGGATTGTTGTCAATATTGCCTTGATGGGCTGAATGGTCTCCTTCTACATTGTATAAATTCTATGATTTCTAAGATTCTACTCAGTGGAACCTTCATTACTGTTTTAAAAAAAAAATGGGTATTTACATTGCCTATTTGAAAGAAAGGACACAACTAGAATATGGCTATTCTTCAGTTGAAGCCAAGCTGAGACATTTTTAATATTTCTTAAAGTAATTCCATTGCAGGAAATTCCTGCAATCTCGTTTCTGTCACTTTGCTTTGATGTACTGTAATAGAATTTGTGCAGCTTAATTTTCTTCCAGTCAAATACATCTGGGAAATATATAGCACACTGACAATGTTTGTGTTTTATCTTTATTTCTCCCTTATCTTCTGAAGGCATTGACTCATCCTGCCACACTATTAGGTAGGTGCCAGCAGCCTCAACTAGCTCGATCATGTGACCATTCTCCACATGTTAAGGGAGACAGTAATTGCCAGTGAATTATTTGATTACAGAAAGCATCATAGCTCACCACATATCTCTGCCATGTGACTTTCGTGCGTGAACTTCCTAAAAATGGGCTGAGCGTTTTCAAAGGATAAATGCGTGCACACATTTCACATGCACACTGACAAGCAACTGTACCTTGTGAGCACCTTACTTTCCAATCTTTGGCTTCTATTTCACACATAAACCAGTGGACCATTTCTGGTGCATATACTAGGAAGAATAACTCAGTATATCTAGTAGTTTCTGTGGAAAGTTAGATAAACCCCCATGTACTCCTTTATTAAAATGTTGTTGTGCCACGTCAACTATTCTCAAATATTGCTATTCAACTTCCCATAGAAACTACTAGACAAACTGAGTTCCTCGCCCTCATTCAAGCAAACTGATTATAACGTTCAAATATTGTACCAGTTATTATCTGTTAAGTTGATAAAAAATATTGGATTGAATGTGGAATCTTCCTGCTGTGTAACGTCCATCCCCCATTTTGCTTTTATTATTACCTACGCTGACAATAGAATGTATTAATGCATTCTAGCGAAGGTGACATTCAAAGCTTTTTGCTTTCAATGTTCACCTTGATACAGTGAGCAAGATCTGAATACAGGTAGACAATGAATAGATTGTTATTGTTTATACAGATATGGAGCATTATATGTGATCGAACAAGGCTTGAACCTAATTCATATCATCACTGACATGCGAAAATTCTGCAGAATATTTTGATTCATTGCTTCAGATTTTCCCAACATACTTTGGTCAGATCATCCCTTAAATATTTTTCACTTGCATTGATTTTTTTAAGTCACAAAATGATTTCTTCTCTTTCAGCTGTACGTGTTGGGCAGTTCTGGTGCTTGATTAGGCATTAGTGATGATTATGCTTTGGTTTGATCTTTGGCATATTATGAATTCTTCACAACCTCCTTTTACACTACCATTGTCAGCCCTGCCTTCAGCCTTCTCAGCACCACAGTATGGCTTTCCCTCCCTCAACTACTTTGGCTCTCCACCAAGCTCTTCTCCAAGGCACTTGTTAAAATCCATTCCTTTTCTGTGCTTTTTGGTCACTGCTCCTAATAGCTCCTTCTTTATCTTGCATGCTGTTTTCAACTGAAATGCCTTGGGAATTGTTTTTCCCATGTTAGAAGCACATGGATATTTGCAAATTATAGTTCCATGCTTGTGCAAGATTTAGATGGGGGTCTAGAATGATAGAATCGCTACAGTGCAGAAGGAGACCGTTCAGCCAATTAAATATGTACTGACTCTCCAACAGTGCATCTTATTCCCCCCTACCATACTATCCCCATAACCCCATGCATTTTCCTGATAACTCCACTCACCAACGTATCTTGGGACACTAAAGGGCAATTTAGCATGGCCAATCCACCTAACCTGCACACCTTTGGACTGTAGCAGGAAACCAGAGCACGTGGAGGAAAGCCATGCTCCTGTGCTCCTGAGGGACCTGACAGTTTGCTCCCACGCATAACTGCACATATCTCCAAGGCTTACTACTTACAATTTGCATCATCGTACACTGATGTGTGTTTAAAAGAAGTGTCTTTTCGCTCCATCTCCAAAATCTGAGGAATCTGAATATTTTCACATTCTCTGTTTTTAGTTCAGATCGCCAGAATTTGGTTGTAACATTATTCCAACTGGAAAAGGTGTTTCAGCCTCCCAAGTACATTGTAACATTTGCATCTTTGTACTGTGACCATAATTGGATGAAAGTAATTGATGGATCTATCCTTTGCATTTGTCAAGATACTGTCACCTGTCATGTAGATTTTTAAAAAAGCAAAGATTCGTTCCGAGGGGAATGGTAACGAAAAACGACGATGTTGTATTAAACATGAATGAAGCTTTAGTTAGACCTCATTGGGCACAGTCACAGTCTCCATTATTGCAAGAGTAATATATACAACAATGATACCAGAACTGAAGTTCCAATTATTAGAAAAGGCTGAACAAGCAAGGATTAATTTTGTCTAAAAATGGATAGGCAACGGGGAAGCCTATGCAGGGGAAGACCAAACTAGCGACCAAAAATATAAGATGATCACTCATAATTCAGGAAGTAATTCAGGAGAAACAACTTTATCCAGAGAATGGATCAAACGTGGAACTTGTTATCACATAGGGAGGTTGAATTGAATAACATTGATATATTTAAAAGGAAACTAGGTAAGTACATGAGTGAGAAAGAAATAGACAGATGTGCTGATAGGTTGGGATGTGACTCGTATGGAACAGAATCACCAGCATAGGCTCGGTGGCAGAATGGCCTATTTCTGGCTGCAAATTTTGCACAAGGTACCAAAGCTGACCAAGAGAGCCCAACAAGAAGAGCAGTTGACAAGATAACATTCCTTAGTTTTCAGCGAGAAAGAATGCAAAAGGATGTCATTGAACCTGACAGTTACACCAGTGATTAAACAACTTAAATGATTCCACAGACAATATTTACAGAGTCCAGGAGCATCAGGTAGAGGAACTTTCACTCGAGTACTAAGGCTAGTGTTGGGGAAGTGAACTCAATAAAAACATGAGCATTATAAAACAAACTATCACACTGAGCCATATAAGGAGATATTAGGTCTGATAACGAAAAGTTTGCTCAAAGTGATAGAATTTTTAAGGATCATCTTAAATGAGGAAGTGGTGTAGAGAGGTAAAGAGGTGCAGGGAGAGAATTCCAGAATTTGGGGCCTAGGCAATTGAAGTCACAGCCATCACAGGAGCAATTCAGATCAGGGATGCACAAGAAGCCAGAATTAGAAGAGTTTAGATATCTCAGAGTCCTGAGGTTGGAATAGATTACTGAAAAAATGCAAGCCATGGAAGTAATTGAAAATACAGATGAAAATTTTAAAATCAAAATGTTATTTGATTGGGAGCTGATATACATCAGTGAGCGTAGGTATGATAGAGGAACACAATTTGATGTGAGTCAGAAGCTCATGCCAAGGTCAAACATGACATCAAGGTTGCAAATAGAGTGGCTTCATCTCTGATCGTTGACAAGAGACAGGATAGAGTCACCAACAAGGGAACAGAATTTGGAGCGGAGACCAAAAACAATGGCTTTAATCTTTCCAATATTAAATCGAAGGAAATTTCTGCTTTTGCAATTCTGGATATATGATAAGTAGTCATTTAAATCAGCAACAGTGAAGAAGTTGAGAGAGGTGCTGAGTTTTAGCTGCATGTAGTCAGCATACATGTGAAAACTGATATGCTTTCAGATTATGTCGCTGAGAGGCAGCATGTAAATAGGGAATAGGAGGTCAAAGACTGACTCTTTGGGGACACCAGAAGTAATGGAGCGTTCATTATGGAACACTTTTACAATTCTGATCATACAATCAGGATTGTCTCCCCCAGTATAATGCATATTATCAAAAGGCTGATTTATGGTACACACTGTACGAAGGAGCCACAATATTTTTGAGTTCTATTATGTCTCTCTCAGTTCCCAATGTTTGGAATTTGTTTGAATTATTTTGCATGATGGATTTCAGAGCACCAGTAGCAACAGTAGAACAACTGAGTGCACACAAGATTGAATGTGTGCATCAGTTTAAAGTGTGCATCTTTGTGAGCTGGCCCAAGGACTTCCTCCAGGTTTGGAACAGGGTCTATCCAGCAACAACTTGCATTGATGGCCACTGTCAAGATGGAAAAATACTGCTAGGCATTTCATGGAGCCAGAGAAGGAGACAGTTGGAGATATTAAAAAAAGCTTGATCAGCTGTCAAATTAATTAAATTTGAATTAATTTGTACTATTCTCTAACCATACTGGAAATTAATGTAGACAGTTTTTAAAAAATATATTTCTGATACAGTGATGCTGCAGGGAATCCTGAGCAACGCTCTGATTCACAATTTTCTGCATCTGGTTTTCCAATGTTCCAACATTTTTTTTGACAAATAATGCAAGTTAAAAGTTTTCCAAATGGCCTTTCTTTTGTGCCAAATTAAGACTATTTGCAAATGTTTCACTTCATGCCAACAATTCAAAATTCATTTAAGTATTGTTCTGTTCTGCAATTCTAAACATTTCCAAATTTAGAGAAATTGACTCAAAAGACCATTTTTCCTTTATTCAGCTAGAAGGCTTGTTGTGAAATGTTAAGAGATCTTTAGCGCTCGGCAGGATGAAGCATCGCTGACCAGATAAACTGATTTCATTAATAGACAGCAGTGAGACGATTATGATGTATCAGTAAATTGAATGAAAAGAAATCTGTTTTTAATGAGTTTCAAATTCAAATTCCTGCCTGGAAATGTAGCCCTTTGGAATTAATTTACAAACCTCCTTTCCTCTGATTCCAAAGCAGCTACCATCTAAACTCCATCAGGATTTTTCCAGATCTAATTCCAACTTAGTGTCAAATAACGGCCACATTATCTGCTTTAGTGATATTGGTTCAGGGACAAATATAGACCAGGACACAGGGGTAGAACTCCCCTGCTCTTTGAAATAGTGCTGTTGGATCTTTAATGTCCACTTAAAAAGGCCAGTGGGCCTGTTTAATATCTAACCAAAAGGAAGAAACGTCCAAATATGTAGCACTCTCTCAGGGTTGCTATGAAATATCAGCAATAGACTTACACCTACAAGCTTCTACATTAGAGGTGTGAGTACCACCACTAATCCATGACTGAGACTGGCCTCAGCAATTGTAAGTAGGGATGATGAAATCAAACAGGGTTCATAAACCTGGTCACTATCTACTAATTGCTCCTGGAAAATACCTATGTGTGGTTTTTGGAGGACAGGGTCAGACTTGGCAGTGATTTCTGTTCCCCACACCCTAATCCCAAACTGTGTAAGTGTTGTTTGTTAGTTATATGTACATTAACTGTGTAAGTGATATAATGGAAAGTTGATTTGATTTATTATCACATTTATTAGTATACAGTGAAAAGTATTGTTTCTTGCATGCTGTACAGACAAAGCATGCCATTCACAGAGAAGGAAAGGAGAGAGTGCAGAATGTAGTGTTACCGTTATAGCTGTTGTTTGTCCATCATCATTGATGAGGATCTTGACACCATTAGTCATTTTGAGGCTGGTTGCGATGTGTCAGAAGATGACTGATCAGGCCAATTCGGGCACAGAATGTCCTGGCACATATTGGACAGACTTGTGTAGACACTGTAGTTGTTGCGCTGGTGGCTCTGGACATGCGCAGCTCACGCTTAAGTTGTGCTTCAACAATACACCTTGCTTTGTAAGTTTGACAGTCTTTGTGGATGAGGCAGCGCCAGATAGGATGGTTTTGTGCCAGTGTTTCCCAGGTGGTCATTTTTATGTCAAGCAACTTCAGGGAAGCCTTGAGTGTATCTTTGAAATGTTTCTTCTTCCCTCCATGTGAGTTCCCCAAAAAGGAGCTGCTTGAGTATGCGCTTGTCTGACATACGGATGACATGACCTGCCCACCGGGTCTGCACTCTCATCAGCAGTGTGTGGACTGATGGTAGACTTGCTCTAGAGAGATCTTCAGTGTCTGGTACTTTGTCTTGCCATCTGATGTGTAATATTCTGCGAAGACAAGTCATGTGGAAAGGATTGCATGTCTTGCATGTCTTTGATACACAGTCCACATTTCACAGGCGTACAGGAGGGTAGTGAGAACCACAGCACTGTAGACCTTCAGTTTTTTGCTGGGCTGATTCCTCGACGTTCCCATGCAGAGGAGTGCAGTCTACCGAAAGCAGAACTTGCCTTTGCTATTCTGCAGTTAACTTCTGTATCAATAGTCACGGCTTGGGAGAGGGTGCTGCCAAGATAAGTGAACTGGTCCACTGCCTGTAGTTTCTGCCCTTTGATTGTGATTATGCGTTCTGCCTACGGTGCATGAGAGCAGGCTGGTGCATGACTTCAGTCTTTTTAATGTTGATGGTGAGTCCAAAGTTGTCACAAGCCATGGAAAATTTATCCATGCTGACTTGCATCTTTGGCTGTGAGCCAGTAAACAGGGTGAAGTCACTGGCAAACAGGAAATCTCTCAGAACAGTCCCTTTCACTTTGGTAATAGCTTGAAGTCTCCTCAGGTTGAAGAGCTTCCCATCCACTCTGTACTTGAGGCTGATTCCAGCAATACTGTCCTGGAAAGCATCATTCAGCATGGCAGTAAACATCAACACATTTCAAAGACACACTCAAGGCTCCCCTGAAGTTGCATGACATAAACATGACCACCTGGGAAACACTGGCACAAAACCGTCCTACCTGGCGCTGCCTCATCCACACAGCCCTGTTTTGACACCACAGGTGACTGGGAATGCCCCAGAGGATTCTCCGCCATCCAGTACTCTGGCCATCGTGCCATCATGGAATTGGCGTACCATCTGAATGAACTTGGGGGGGGGCAGCCGAGCTTTGACATGATCCTCCACAAGTCTTGTCGGCTTAGTGTCAAAGGCTTTTGCGAGGTCAACAAAGGTTGTTTAGAGCTTGCGATTTGCTCCTGACGCTTCTCCTGAAGTTGGCACCCAGCGAAAATCATGTCAATAGTCCCACAACCTTTGTGGAAGCCACACTGTGACTCTGGAAACAGGCCCAGCTCCAGATGAGTGACCAGGCGATTTAGCAGGACTCTTGCGAAGGTTTTTCCTGTGATGGAGAGCAGCAAGATTCCTCGGTGGTTGTCGCATACTTGCCGATTGCCCTTCCTCTTGTAGAGCTGTATGATGGAAGCATCTTTAAGTCCTTGAGAATGGATCCTTGCTTCCAAAGGGACTGGAACAACTCGGTGAGCTTCTCAATAAGTACAGGACCAGCAACTTTGTAGATCTCTGCAGGTACGGTATCTGCCCCTGGGTCTTTGCCACAGCTTTCGTGACTGTGGCTACTACCGGTGGGTCATCCATGGCGCTATTGATATCAACCTGGGGAATCCTGTCTGTTGCCTTATCGTTAATAAATGATGGTCGATTGAGGATGGCTTCAAAGTATTCAGCCCATCTCTGCAGGATCTGAGCTTTCTCTGTAATGAGAGTTATACCACCTCTACTCAGGAGGGCAGAACTCCCAAGAGATTGAGGTCCATAGAGTGTGTTGAGGGCTTCATAGAACTGTTTTGTTGCCTGCCGCACAGTTTGTTTTAACCCTTATACGGTGGACAAATAACTGAGTAGACGTCAAGTACAATACAAGACTTTGACTTAACTTTGCGTGATTGACAAGTACCCAAGCAGATATTGGCCTTTATCTGTGCGCTTGTCTTGGTAGTCGTCTGTGTAGTCTGGTCCTCCCTTTGTTTCCTTCCTTCCTTTGTTTCCTTCGTTCGTTCCTTTCTTTCTTTCTTTGGTGTGGTGGCTCTCTGTCATTGTAGCTCATTCATGGGGTCAGAGAGAGAGATTCCTGGTTGTGCAGCACCCTTTATATACCCCATTTGGTTTCACGCCCCTTTTTGGCCTTTGCCATTCCATTGGTCAGGGCTTGATCACCTGATCGATAAGAGTCCAATCAGGTGCTACTACACATCGCTGGATGTGTCCCCAGCGGCCATGTCTGTAGGTGTTGGAGGCACATAGGTCACATACCACCCTCCTAAATAAGGGTTCACAGTGCCCCTATGTCTGGTACACAACCCAGTGTGACCAGAAAGTCTCTTTCATCCTGGAGATGAAACAAGCCAGTGTGACTGTAAAGTCCCTTTCATCCTGGAGATGACCCGTATCCTGTTTATTCGCTCGTTAGGGTTGCAGCCTGTTTGTCTCTGTCTTTAAACTGCAGCCTGTCGGTTTAGTTTCTTGCCCAATTGTCCCAGAGTGCTTTACAAAACGCCATTTTAGATGGCCCGTTTGGCTACAGTTTCAAGTCGTTTCTGTCAGCGTATCCCTGTATTTCATCTTGGCGCTCAGCCAGGCATCCTGCATTTTACGCAATTTATTCTGGACTGTCCTGTGAGCACTGGTAAAAGCATTTTTCTTGGCAGTTGATGATGGGTTGTTCTGACAGACCCGATGAAGATGGTGCTTTTCAACAAGTAGAGCCTGTATCTCCTCATCATTCTCATCAAACCAGTCATGCTACTTGCGGGTGGAGGGCCCGAGAACCTTCAACACAGATGTATGGACAGCATCCCTAAAGCGATCCCAGTCCCCCTCAGCGCTGCCTGCGAGGTGTAGGTCAGCAAACTTGATTCCTAAGTCTTCAGCCAGTGCTGAAGCTATGTTGGGGTTCTTTAGCTTGGCCGCATTGATTCTTTTCATAACCTTGTTTCCTTGTGCTTGCCTCTTGTGTCTGATGTGGAGCCTCATTTTGGAGACAACGAGCCTGTGATGTGTCCAGCAGTCAGCACCACTCATGGCCTTGGTCACTCTGACATCCTGCCTGTCTTTTCTCCTGACAATGACATGTTCGATTAGATGCCAATGCTTAAGAGCGGGAGTGCATCCAGGAGGTCTTGTTACGGGTAGGCAGACAGAAGGTTGTGTTGGTGATGAGGAGGTCATGTGCTGCACAGGTCTTCAGTAGGAGTAGGCCGTTGTTGTTATACTTGCCCACTCCATGCCTCCCAATGACTCCCTACCAGATTGCAGAGTCACACCCTACTCTTGCGTTGAAATCACCAAGCAAGATCAGCTTGTCGGTACTGCTCACTGCTGATAGTAGGGCATCTAATTCTGCGTAGAACTTGTCTTTCAACTCGTCCGGGTTGTTCATTGTGGGGGCATAGGCGCTGATCAGGGTGGCTTGACTTCTGTTCTGTAGCGGAAGCTGTAATGTCATAAGCTGGTCGTTCACACCCTTGGGTTGACTATCAAGTTTCCAAACAAGGTGACTCCTGATGGTGAATCCAACTCCAGCATCACGACGCTCATCGCTGCTGCGACCGCTCCAGAAAAAAAGAACAGTCGTAGCTAGGGTGTAAAAAAAATCAACTTAATAAGAGGTAGGTCCATTTAAAAGCCTGATGGCAGCAGGGAAGAAGCTGTTCTTGAGTCAGTTGGTATGTGACCTCAGACTTTTGTATCTTTTTCCCAACAGAAGAAAGTGGAAGAGAGAATTTTGGCAGGGTTTGGAGCAACAACCCGATGATGCCTACCATCTTTGTGATTGAAGTGAATGTGGTGATGATTTATTGTGACCATTTCTATGGAAGTGCTCTTATATTACAAGAGATGTTGTTCTCTTAGTATTGGGAAGTGAATCACTGCCAACTCCTATTGCTACTTGGCATTAGATGCACAGCACTGTTCAGCCCATTTGATATCTTGGTCAGGTTTTTCTGGACTACGAATACATTTAACTTGTTTCTGGATTTTCATTCAAACTCCTTATTCTCTTTGTGCAGCTCCGACTCTGATATTTGTAGAGATCGTGTGTATTCCCAGGAACCTACAGGATCAATAATCATGTGAGTACAGCATTTCACAATTAAAATTGCTTTTCATTTTCAAGTTGCATTCCCTGACTCTCCTTTATTTATTAGGAGTGAATTGAGCAAAAATGTTCCCAGTGTATCAGCAGATGTGTAAACCCTACGAGTTAACTATTCCATACAAAAATTCTCAATTTGTTCTTCAGTGATTCAACTTCCTGAGTTGCATGGTGTTATACTAATCTCTGTAACAACTTAACATTATATCATGTGTTTAGTAGGAGGCTATGGACAGGATGAGGAGTCACAGTGTAAAGGTTAAAGGAGTTGTTTGTGAGGAAGGTAGCATGGGAAGTGAGCACCCAAGGCACTGGAAGATCAGATGGGATGGGTGGTATAAGTTGATGTGCTCAAATAAAAAAAAGTGCCAGAAGAGAAAGAGTAGAGGTCAAGGTGAATCCGGTGAGGAAAGTCATGCTTCTGCTTCAATAGGCTGGACAAGGGACACGGTGGAATATACATCGGGTTAGCAATTTTGAGGAGCAGATATGACTCAATATCCATAGCTAGAGCCAAAATGTCAATTCACGAAATCACAGATAGGGAGTATATTTGTAACAAAGTGTGAACCTTCTGCAGGGTGATGTAGAGAGAAGCTGTGGCTGAAGAGTGAGTGAGGAGGATTATCCCCAGGTCAACCAGCTAGCCAGGGTATTTATCAGGAGAAGAGCTGTGATTGCTGCTGCGAGTAAAGCAGAAGAGGGGGCATGGTGGCATGTTACATAATACCTATAATGGATCAGAAAGAAACTGGAAAGTCCATAAAGAACCCAAGCCTGTGGTGATGACAGCAGATTGTGGTCAAGTAGCTGAGAAACCAAGAAAGATCTGTTGCAGAGGACAAGGCAAGGTATGCTTGTGAGACCAAGGCTGACATAAATTGTGGGAAATCAGAAACTTACTATTGGATATCCCAGTCTGAGCAATTTCAGCCAGATAAACTGGGTTGAGTGGAACCACCCAACATTCTTGTTCCCAATACTGATTCTGATTTAAAATTCTGGTACACACTACTGCCACTCTTTGTTGATGGTGGAAGGAGTAAATGTTTTTGGAAGGGGTAACAATCAAGTGGACTGCTTTGCCCTGGATGATGTTGAGCTTCTTGTGTTGTTAGAGCTGCACTTATCCAGGCAAGTGTAGAGTATTCCATTGCATTCCAGACTTGTACCTTGTAGATGGGGGACAGGCCTCAGGGAGTCAGTAGGTAAGTCACTCACTGCGGGGTTCCTAGTCTTTAATCTTTTCTGATAGCTACAGTATTTGTATAGCTAACCCAGTTTAGTTTTTGGTTGGTGGTAACCCCAGGATGTTGATAATGAGCGATTTTGCGATGGTAATGCCATTGAATGTCATGGGTGATGGTTAAATCCTCTCTTGTTGGAGATGATCTCTGTTTGGCATCACTGTGGCAAGGATGTTATTTGCTACTTGACAGTCCAGGCTTGGATATTGTCCAGGTCTTGCTGCCTTTGGACATGGATTACTTCAGTATCTGAGGAGTCGCGAGTAGTACTGAAGATTGTGCAGTCATCAGTGAACATCCCTACTTCTGACCTTCTGATGGAGGGAAGGTCATTGATGAAGCAGATGAAGATGGTTGAGCCTTGGACACTGCCCTGAGAGACTCCTGCAGTGATGTCTTGGAGCTGAGATGATTGACCTCCAATCACTTTCCTTTGTACCAGGTATAACTCCAACCAGTGGAGAATCTTCCCCCTAGTTCCCATTGACCCCAGTTTTACTGGGGCTCCTTGATGCCATGCTTGGTCAATGCTGCCTTGATGTTAAGGGCAGTCACTATCATCTCACCTCTGGAGTTTAGCTCCCTTGTCCTTGTTTGAACCAAGGCCATAATGCGATCAGGAGCTGAATGACACTGGAAGATCCCAACCAGGGCATCTGTGAGCAGGTTATTGCTGAGTAAGTGCCGCTTGATAACACTGTTGATGACCCCTTCCATCATTTTTCCAATGATCATGAATAGACTGATGGGGTGGCAATTGGTGGGGTTCGATTTATCCTGGTCTTGTGTACAGCACATATCTGGGCAATTTTCCACATTGCCAGGTAGATGCTAGTTTTGTACCTGTACTGGAACAGCTAGGCTAGGAGTGTGACAGTTCTGGAGCACAAATCTTCAGTACTATTGCTGGAATATTGTCAAGACCCATAGTTGAAAGGCTGGACTTGCCTTGGAGCCATTGATGGCAGGAGCCAGTGGACCTAAGTACAAGGGAAAAGATATTGTCGCTTCCTTCCCTTAATATGAAGTAACTCATATCCATTATTGAATCAATGGTAAGAATAGTTCTGCTAAAACCCAATTTGTGAAATCAATGAAGCATGAAACAATGAACTGAGTGTTTAATTTTCTGTGGAGGCGCAATTTATCGCAGTCAGAAAAAAAATCAATGGTCCATTAATTTAATTTGATCATTAAGGTTAAACAATTCTGTACAATGCATTAAACTCCATACTTAGTCAGACAATTTTCCATAAGGTCAATTATTTTGGTGTCTGTGTGTTTAGTGATTGTCTTGGATTAACGCTCAAACAAAGTGGAAAGCTGCAAGATGACTGATTAGAAAAAAATCTTTCCTCCGCAGATTAGTAGTTAGGTGAAATGATATTCAATTGGAGATCGGTATTTGTCTCAGATGATTGAGTGGGTTGGATGAAGTCCCTGACGGAACATGTTACATATTGGTTTCTGGAGAGGAACGACTCAATCAGGCAAAATAGTCTTTCCCATTCCAAACATGGCAATGACAACTTAATATGAATATGGAACCTTGGCAACTGTGTTCCTGTTTACTTTTTTTTAAGTGTCGGCTTCTTGAATAATTGTAATACACTGTCAATCACTTGCAATGCATATTTGCTAAAGGATGCCTGGCTTGAAGTGAGATTGTAGGATTGTCCTTGTATTGGGGAATGACACATAATTTTGCTGACCACACTGAAATTTCCTGTTGCATGTTGGGGATTTAGCAGCACCAGTTAGAATTCATAAACCTGAAATTCAGTTTGGAGTTAGTGATGATAATGAGGTACTTGGCATTCTTCTCTTCAGTCACCTTGTCATTCTTTCTTCTGATTACATAAGGTATATCTGAGAGATTTAATTTAAATTTATGGCCTCAGCCTTGACTCGGTGGGTAGCATACTCACCTTTGAGTCAGGTTTGTGAGTTCAAATCGCACTCTAGAGACTTGAGTATATAACCTGGGTTGATAGCAGGACTGAGAGGGAGCTGCACTGTCAGAGGGGATGAGATGTCAGACTGCGGTTATCTCAAGGTAGAGATCCCAAATTGCACTTTCGAAAAATAGCAGGGAAGGTCTTCCTCGTGTCCTGGGCAATACTTATCCCTCAACCCATAATACTTAGTTGGTGGTGGGAGTTTGGTTTATGCACATTGGCTCTCATAGCCCCTGTATTACAATAGAAACAGCTCTTCATTTTCTGCAAAGCACCACTGGTACATCCTCAGCATGAGAAAGATGCTGCATGCATCTTTAATTAAAAAAAATTGAGAAGTCAGTGCTTTGCAGAAAGCAATGTGGATTTCTTTGCTAAAAATTTAAGTAGTACCTTCAGATATTTTGACAAAGCATATTCAAAGATTTTTGTTGTAGAGTAAAAGATGGAAGATTGTTTGAGCAGCTTTTAGAATATGTAGTACCTCTCCTGGTCACTTTCCATCCAGTTTGTTGGATAAATCATCATATTCAGACTAAGCTTTAAATTGTATACAATTTATTTAACAATATATGGTCACTCTCAATAATTTGGGTGTTTCCAGATCATTAAACCGGACTTCAACAAATTTTACATATGTTGAAAATAAATTACATTATCATCGACTGTTAGGCTCTTCAGAGTCTAATGAAGATAAAATTCTCCTATTAACTCGTGCCATTGCAGTTATTCATTTACATTTTCACGATCAGCAAGCTAAATTCAGGATAGGCTCAGAGCCCGATTCTCCCATCGCGACGCGCTAACTTTTTGGCGCGCTGGGTTGGGAGATGCGCGGGTCGGCTATTTCACGGGATTCGCGCATGTGCACTCTCGCTGTCGGAAAGCAGGTGCAGTGGAGACCACATTGGAAACCAGCGGGAAGACCGGGGAAGTGATTTTAATTTGTTTGTAATTAAATTTAAATGTCATTATCGGGCTCAGGTCTGAATTCTCCGAGCCCAATAGCATCTCCCGCCCTGCCAGGCGTATTTTACCCCAGTGGGGTTTAAAGTAGCTCCCCATGTTTGAGGAATTAGCGGGAGAACACGTTGGACTGAACAGGGGGACAATTGGGGGGGGGCCCCTGAGATTCAGACAGCTGGGGGGTGGTGCCCCCTGGGCATGGGTACCCTGGTGCTGTCCAGGAGCATCAGGCAGTGCCAAAGAGGCAGAGCCTATTGTGGATGGGACTTTGGGACAATTGGTGGGGTTGGGGGTATCCCACTGCCACTCTGCATAGGAATTGGTCGGGAGTAGCGGTAGGTGGGGTTGGGGCAGGCTCGGAAGGATCTGCCTGCCAGGAGGGGGCGGGGAGATCGTTACTGCTGGCAGAGGGCGTAGATGGAAATCAGGACGCTGCAGGATGGGATAGGAGGTTTCGGGGCTGGCCAGGGAATGGTCGTGGGAGCCACGATCAGGCCTTGGGGTCGGTGGAGGGGGGAGGGGAGTGTGTATGGGGCAATCCTGCTAGGATCTCGGGTTGGCCCGCGATTGAGCTGGCCTTCAAATGGGAGGCTGACAGATCGTGGCCACTGCATATGCGCAGAGGCCTGGAACTGTCAGACTCTGGTGTGAATATGCCTTGCCCCTGCCCTGAGCTTTTAATGATATTCGCGATTGTTTTCTCTGCATTGCACAGAGTATGGGAGGTTCGAGTCTGAACTCCAACTGAAAAAACAGTCGTGATTTACAGCGGTTTTCCTGCCCGTTCAGTTCTTAGATTTTTTTGGGAGAATCAGGCCCTCTGTCTTTCCTGGAAGAAAAATGAAGCAGTGGGGAAGAGGCAACGAATTTATAGTCAGTTGCGTTTTTCAATTTATTTTCTTATCCAATTGATTCCTTTTATTTTGTAATTGTTCGTAGTGGTTTTAAAGACGGAAAATGCCGCAGATGTCAGATTTATAAAATATTAAGATGCAAGATCCTCATGTCCATTCTGTCTGTTTTTCTGGTACTCACTCACTCACTGTCACTGACACACACACTCGCACACATGGATGAGAATTTATGGGCCATAGTTAGTAAATTTGCAGATGGCACTCAGGTTGGTGGAATAATGGACAGTGAAGAAAGCTATCTAGTATTGCAACAGGATCTTGCTCATTTGGGCCAGTGGGCTAACGAATGGGCGATGGAATTTAATTTAGACAAATGCGAGGTGATGCATTTTGGTAGATAGAACCAGGACCAGACCTACTCAGTTAATGGTTGGGTGTTAGAGAGAGTTATAAAATGAAGAGATCTAGGAGTACAGGTTCCTAGCTCCTTGAAAGTGGAGTCACAGGTGGATAGGGTGGTGAAGAACGCATTTGCCACGCTTGGTTTCATTGGTCAGAACATTGACTATAGGAGATGGGACATCTTGTTGAAGTTGTACAAGGTCACGCTTGGAATGCTGTGTACAGTTCTGGTCACTCTATTATAGAAAGGATATTATTTAACTAGAAAGAGTGCAGAAAAGATTTACTAGGATGCTACTGGGACTTGATGATTTGAGTTATAAGGAGAGGCTGGATAGACTGGGACTTTTTTCCTTGGAGCGTAAGAAGCTTAGGGGTATTCTTACAGAAGCCTATAAAATAATGAGGGGCATATATCAGCTAGATAGTTAATATCTTTTCCCAAAGGTAGGGGAGTTTAAAAATAGAGAGCGTTGGTTTAAGGTGAGAGTGGTGAGCTACAAAAGGGCTCAGAGGGGCAATTTTTTCAGACATGGGGTGAGTGTCCGGAACGAACTGCCAGAGCAGTAGTAGAGGCAGATACATCTTTTAGAAAGCATTTAGACAGTTACATGGGTAATATGGGTATAGAGAGATATGGGCCAAATGTGGGCAATTGGGACTAGCTTAATGGTAAAAGCTGGGCACATGGACACGTTGGTCCGAAGAGCCTGTTTCCATGCTGTAAACCTCTATGACACACATTCACTCTCTCTCTCTCTCTCACACACACACACACACACACACGCGTGCGCATGTATACTCACATTCACACACGCATACACTCACACATTCATACACGCACATGCGCTCCCCCGCACACACACACGCTCCCATACAGACGTGTTCACACACACGCACTCCCACACATACGCACGTGCTCCCACATGCACTTGCGCTTCTGCACACACACGCACTCTCTCGTGCTCCTGCATACACGCATGCGCGCATTCTAGCACGTTCTCTCTCTCGCACTATCTCACACGCACTCTCTCTTGCTTGCACGCATGCACACAAGAGAAAGAGAGCACTGTCGCGCGTGTGTTCTCTCATGTGCATGCACACAGTGACACGCCCTCCTGCACACGCACTCTTACAGGCAGGTCTGGCAGCATCTGTGGAGAGAGGGGTGCGAGCTGATGTTTTAGGTTGATGGCCTTCCTTCAGAACTGGCTGAGCCATTGAGAGAGCCTGCATACTGCATGTCTCTGGAGGTTTTCTTGCAGTTGTCAGATTAAGCAAAACATTTTGTTTAATGCAGTTTAGTTATTAATGACTATTTTAAATTGATTTATTGTGATTTATGCCTATGTCCGTCAAAGAGACAAGTGCAAGGAAAGTAATTAAATATGTATTACTAACCGTGGGCAATGTTTCACTTCTTTGGTTCTGTGCCTTTTATTATCACGAGCATTTCAAAATGAACTATTGTCTGATAATGAGATGCTCAGAGTATGTGCCTCATAGTTTGACCTCAAAATGCAAATTGGATTTCATTCCTGACTACATCTAACTTCTATTCATATCTGGCTTAATATACTGCTGTGGATGTTATTTGTGGCTGTAACTGCAAGCTGGGTCTGTGGTAGCAGTCAGTTGGGGAAATGTGACCAGGGTAAGAATTAACGAAGCAAAGCAGTTTTTTGTTTAATTTCCAGCGCTGGGGGTTTGGCTAAGGAGCCCAACCACTCTAATTTGAGTTCAGGTCATACTCCACACATTTGAGCACGAAATGCAGTGATGAGGAAACGCTGCACTGTCAAAAACGTTGGGCGGGATTTTCGGGCTGCGCTCGCCCCAAAACTGGAAAATCCTACCCAAGGATTTGGACAGGAAGGGAAAATCAAAGCTCATCTTGCATCTCTGATATGTTAAATGATCCTATGGCACTCCGTTAAAGAGGAGGGTGGTCTCCCTAAACTAATATCCTGAAGGCAGATTATCTGGTTATCATACTCCTGATTGCGGGAGCTTGGTGCACGCGAATTGGCTGCTGTATTTACTGAAGCTGTTAAAGTGGTCACACTCTAAAAGTATTTAATTGGATGTAAAGTGCCTACAGATGTGCTAGAACTTGGTGCCAATGAATTGCAATTTCTTTTTCTGTGAATACCAAAGCCATCAGGAGAAAACACAGTTCATTAACTTTTGTGACACAAACTAACAAAGGCAGTGGGCTATTAAGAGATTATACGAATTTTATGGTTCCATAATAAAGGATTTAATAATAGGAAATGCTGCATAGAGTAATTACCTCTTCAAACATTTAATCAACTAACCCACACATTAATCGGGAAGAGAACAAAGTTTTAAAAAAGGGGACGTGTCTGGTTTTATTAGGGGGAGCTGGTGATAACAGTGGTATTGCCACTGGACTAAGAAAGCAGAGTCCCAGGGAAATGCTCTGGGGATCATGACTGATAGTGGAATTTAAATTCAATAAAACATCTGGAGTTAAATGCCCAGTGATGACCGTGAAACCATTGTTGAATGTCATAAAAACCCATCTGGTTCACAAATGTTCTTTAGGGAAGGAAATCTGTTGTCCTTGCCTGGTCTGGCCAACACATGATTCCAGACACACCAAGACTCTTAAATGGTCTAGCAAGCTACTCAGTATTCAATCACTGCGAGGAAAATAAAACGGAATGAAACAGGACCGACCACCTGACAGCAACCTAGGTACTGGAAAGAACAACACAACTCTGTTGATCCTGCAAAGCGCTCCTAATTAACATATGGTGCCAAAATTGGGAGAGCTGTCTCACAGGCTAGTCAAGCAACAGCCTGACGTAGTTATATTTACAGAGTCATACCTTACAAATAATGTTCCAGACACCACCATCATCATTCCTGGGAATGTCCTGGTCCACTGGCAGACCCAGCAGAGGTAGCAATACAGTGGTATAAGTTGCTCTAGGAGTCCTCAACATTTACTCTGGACCCGTGAAGTTTCATGGCATCAGGTCAAACATGGACAAGAAAATATTCTGCTGATTACCACGTACTATCCTCCGTCCACTGATGAATTAATAATCCTCCACATTGAACACCACTTGGAGGAAACACTGAGGCTAGCAAGAGTGCAGAATGTACTCAGGGGATCCATCATGACTGGGCTAGTTGAGTCCTAAAGGATACAGCTGCTAGACTGGGACTGCAGCAGGTGGTGAGGAAACCAACAAGAGGGGAAACATTTGACCTCATCCTCACCAACCTGCCTGCCACAACTGCATCTATCCATAACAATATCAGTAGGAAAGGCCAATGCACTGTCCTTGTGAAGACAAAGTTGTGTCTTCACATTGAGGATACTGACCAGTGTGTTGTGTGGCAGCAGCACCTTATGCTAAATGGGACAGACTTCGAACAGATCTAGCAACTCAAGACTGGGCACCATAAGGTGCTGAAAGCCATCATCAACAGCAGAATTGTATGCGACCAACGACTGCAAAGACAGCAAATGTTGCAACCTGTGTGGGGAGGCTGGCTATGTTTACAGGGCCTGCCCCAAGCCAGGTTACCAGAGGCGAAGCAAGGAAGGCAAATGCTCCTACCACCTCAGGAAACAAGAAATCCACCACAAAAGAAGCTGACCCAGAGAAAGCTTCTGAATCAGGGGTGGACCCCCCAGTGCAGCAGGATGACACATCTGCACCACCAACAGCGGAGGACGCAGAGGACATGGAGCAAGAGGAAGCAGGCACCGAGAACCCCTGGCAGGAAGCAGCTTCAAGGAAAAACAACCAGAAAAGGAAATCCGTGGTAGCTAGAGCCTCCAGTGGTGACGCCTCCTCAGATGAGGAAAAGAAAGCTGGCAGACAACGAAACGTCAAACGGCTCAGCATAAAAGCGACATGGGAACCACAGCAGTCACTAACCACCACCGACATCATAACAGACGGGGCCCATCCAGGCGATGGAGGCACCAGTGCTGCCAAGGCTATCCTGACCCCGCAGAGCAGAAACAAGGACACTAACAACATCCAACGTGGAGACCAGCCTGCAACCCCAGCACCAACCGATGGCAGCACAGCGTCACAAAGGTCACCCAGTCACTGTCGGGGATCTGAGCCAGGGTCAGTCTGCTACCTCAGCCCTGCAGCTCTGCAGAATTTCGTCAGCGCCACAGGGATGCGACACCTAGAGCATGCTGACAAGAACTGACAAATCCTTTAAATTGTAAAAATGGCTTTAAAGTTTGCCACTATAAATGTACGCAACATTAAAAACGGTTTGAGATGTGTGACCACCTTGTCCTATCTGGCCAATATCAAGGCTGACCTGCTGTTCCTACAGGAGTATGGGATACCTCACCTCAGCAGCTACAGGCGTTGGTCGAGTGTGTGGTCCCACGGGCCGTCCATCTGGTCAGGTGGGATCGACTGCCGTTCCTCGGGCCTAGGCATCCTGCTGCGGGAAGGTGGCTTTACCATCTCTGAAGTTAGGGAGGTGGTGGGGGGGGGTTGCCTCCTCTTAGCAGACGTCACGTACAAAAACTGCCCTCTCAAGTTGATTAATGTGTATGCCCCTGCCGTTAAGACCGAGCGGCAGGCGGTTTTTGAGCAGCTGCCACTGCTGCTCACCACCTCCAGGCCAGTCATCCTGGTGGGGATTTCAATTGCATCATCGACAAGGCCGACCGATCCAGCAGGGCTGAAAACAAACTGGACGCTACGTCCAGAGCCCTGCTGGAGACGGTCAAAGATGCCAAGCTGCTCGACGTCTTCAGCAACCCAGCAGACGGAGGGCAGCGCAGGTACATGTGGTCGCGGCCAGATGGGTCTGTCCGCTCCAGGATCAACTTCATGTTTGTGTCCTGCACGCTCACAGTCAGGCCCACCGACGTCAAGCCGGTGTTCTTTTCTGACCACTGCCTCCTGCTGGCCGACTGTCAGCTGGAGGGAAACCAGAAAGTGGGCAGGGGGCCCTGGAAGCTGAATGTAGAACTGTTGACCCCAGAGAACCTCGAGGAACTCAGGAGGGTTTACCATGGTTGGAGGACTGTGAAACCCTTCTTTGAGTCTCCATCGCTCTGGTGGGAAACCATCAAAGACAACATCAAAAGGTTCTTCATTCGCAAAGGGGTTCAGAAGGCCAGGGAGAGACGGGGGGAAATGTCCCGACTCCAGAAAAGCATGCAGGAACTACTCCAACTGCAGTCGATGGGGGTTGATGTCAGGGAGGATCTCCAGGAGGTGAAGAGCCAGCAAGCCTCGCTCTTTGCCTCGGAGGCAGCCACAGTCATCTTCCGGTCCAGGGTCCACTCCGTGGAGCAGGACGAAAAATGCTCACATTTCTTCTTCCAGAAGGTACACAGAGAAACCTCTGTGATCAGCAGCCTGAAGGAAGAAGACGGCTCAGTAAGGTCATCACAGTCAGACGTTCTAAGGATCTGCAAATCCTTCTATGCTGGACTGTATGACCTGAAGCCAACAGACAGCACGGCCTCCCAGTCTTTCCAGTCGTCTATCACGCAGGTCTTAGACGACAGCGAGCGGGACAGCCTGGACAGACCGGTATCTCTGGTTGAGCTAACAAAGACCATCGAGTCCTTTCAGAAGGGTAAAACTCCCGGAAACGACGGCCTACCGGCTGAGTTTTACTCGGCGTTGTGGGACTTGACGGGCCTGGACCTCCTAGGAGTATACAAGAGTATGTTTCTGGAAGGCAGGATGTCAGAATCCATGAGATAAGGCATCATTACCCTTATCTACAAGCAGAAGGGGGAAAGGGGAGAAATTCGAAATTGGCGACCCATTTCACTATTGAACATGGATTATAAAATCCTGGCCAAAGTCATCGCCAACCGGGTCAAGTCTGCTCTGGGGTCAGTGATCCATCCTGATCAAACCTGTGCTGTACCCGGCAGGAAGATCTCTGACAGCCTCGCGCTACTCAGGGATACGATCGCCTATGTGCAGGACAGGCAGGTGGATACGTGCCTCATCAGCCTAGACCAGGAGAAGACGTTTGACAGAATATCGCACAGCTACATGATGGATGTGTTCTTCAAAATGGGCTTTGGGGAGGGAATCCGCAATTGGATCCGGCTGCTCTACACAGGCATCAGTAGCTCAGTTACAGTCAATGGGTGGGAATCAGATAGTTTTCAAATCAGGTCTGGAGTCATATAGGGCTGCCCTCTCTCCTCCGTCCTTTTTGTGTGTTGCATAGAACCCTTTGCCGAGGCCCTCAGAAGCGACCCAGGCATCAAAGGGGTGACAATCCCAGGCAGCGGAGGCACGCAGGTCAAAGCCTCCCTGTACATGGATGACATGGTTGTCTTCTGCTCGGACCCCTCGTCTGTCAGCTCGAGCTGGCCTCGGGAGCCAAAGTCAACCAGGGTAAGAGCGAGGCCATGTTCTTTGGGAACTGGGCTGACAAATCCTTTGTCCCCTTCACCGTCAGGGCAGATTACCTGAAGCTGCTGGGGATAAGGTTTGGAGTGGCAGGGGCATGCGCCAAAAACTGGGACGAGCGCATCACGAAAGCCAGGCAGAAACTGGGCTAGTGGGAGCTATGCTCCCTCTCCATGACAGGAAAAAACCTGGTGATCCAGTGCGAGGTGCTGTCCATGTTGTTGTACGTGGCACAGGTGTGGCCTGTCCCCAAACCCTGCGCTGCAGCAGTGACGCAGGCCATCTTCAAAATGGAGATCAAAGATGGATCGCATCCAGAGGAAAGCGATGCACAAATCTCCAGAGAACGAAGGGAAAAACGTTCCCAACGCCGCCTTCATCCTGATGGCCACCTTTGTGTGCGGCTGCATCAAGCTGTGCGTAGATCCTCGGTTCACTAACAGCAAGTGTCACTACTTTTTGAGGTTCTACCTGTCGCAGAGGATGGGTCTGGCCACACTGCCGCAGAATGCTGTGAGTAGTTGGACTGTACTGCAGCACCTGTCCTTTGTGGAGAAATTTTTCTGCAAACACACCTTTGACCACATGGCACTTAAGCAGTGGTTAGCGCGTAACGTCCTTGGGGCCCTCAGAGAAAAGGAGATGACGGATCCTGTCGGATGGTTCCCTGAGCAGACTGTCAGTGTCATCTAGCAGAATGCCTCATCATCAGAACTTACAAACAAGCATCAAGATCTGGCTTGGCTGGTGGTGAGAAGTGCTCCTGGAGAAGTACTATTACAAGTACAAGCACATTTGAATTACCAGGAGAAGGCCATTCAGCCCCTTTGAGCCTGCTTTGCCGTTTAATAAGATCGTGGCTAATCACATTCCTGCTGACTCCCGATTCGCTTTGACTCCCTTGTTAATCATGAACTTATCTTAGTCTGCCTTAAAAGTATTCAGTGACCCTGCCTCCACTGCTCTCTGGGGGAAAGAATTCCAAAAATACACAAACTTCATTAGTTCGGATACTAGAGAGAACTTACCTGCTCTTCAAAATCGTGAAACAGAATCTTCCTCATCCATGTGAGAGATGTTTAATACCACAGATTTAACACCATAGGTGTTTAACACCTCATTTGAAAGAAGGCAATCTCCAGCAATGCAATATTCCCTCAGTTGTGGATAAGCTAGGAAGCCAGTCCTAAAGCAACAGTAGAAATCTAACTGTATAATTGTAAGCTCTCGTCAGCATCTGCCAACCACAGCTCACAGGACCGCAGTGGGGAGTTCAGGTAACAGCTAATGGGAAGGAGACATAGATCAGGAATAAAAACAGAAAATGCTGGAAAACTCAGGTTTGGTAGCATCTGAGGAGAGAGAAACAATTAAAATTGTGTATGCGGACCACTCTTCTTCGAGCTTTTAAGCTTTTATATTAGATACAGATCAAGATTTTCTATAATGTAGACAGATGGAAAAAGGCAGATCTCCAGGACTTGACCAAGCAGACTTCTGGGGAGAGATTAAACATTAAGGGCTCAGGTGGGTCCCAAAGAATTCTAAAATTCAAAAATTTTTCAGTCTGTAAAATAAAGCTTCCTGTAAATGCAAATGCCATGTTTGTGATTTGAAACCTGTTCCACTGTAGCACAAGAAGTTTTGAGGCATTAAACTACGAATTATTATCCACAATTTCAAAGCAAGATAATAATTCCAAAACTCATTCACAGAATAAGTTGTGAGAATGCCTGTCCTGAAACAATACACCATGTAATCAATCCCTAATAATTATCAAACAAATACAGCCGCAGAAATACAACATGGTTATGGAGTTAGTATGGTCAGATAGATTACTAACACTAATCACAAAAATCAAGCATTATCGTAAGAAGAGAATTAATCCCCTATATGGATAACCAACAGGTGCTAACTTTCTCTGACTGGCACCTAAAATGAAATGGCCCATGAGATTATGGTACCTAATGACTCTTAATTGAGACCCCTCTGGATCTTGCAACTGATGTATGTGTCTCCAAATATCAAATCTCCAAAAATCTGCCATGTAATTCATACCTTGCTGTATTAAGTTTATTTTGCTCAAAGATGTAATCATAGATTCCCCTACTGTGCGGAAGGAGGCCATTCAGTCCAATGAATCTGCACTGACTCTCCAAACTTCATCTTATTCATGCCCACACCACCGTTCTATCCTCGTAACCCAGTGCATTTATCATGGCCAATCCACCTAACCTACACATCTTTGGACTGTGGGAGGAAATTGGAGCACCTGGCGAAAACCCATGCAGATATGAGGAGAATGTGAAAACTCCACACATACAGACTCCAGGCCAGAATCAAACCCGGGTCCATGACACGATGAGGCAACCTTGCTAACCACTTTGCCACTCTGCTGCCCCATCTTATTCAATAACAGCCAGTTCAAAAGCCCAGCCCCAGAAGAAACTGTGACGACCATCAATCAGATGAGGAGCAATAAAGTCCCCAGAACTGATGGAATTCCATCCAAAGTCGGTGGTCCTGCCTTATATAACAAGTTCCATGAGTTATTCATGGCCTAATGGGAATAGACAGGATTCCACAGGATTTTTGTGATACCATTATTATCACTTTATGCAAAATATGGCAGCAAAGTCAGGTTGCTCCAACTACCATGGCGTTACCCTTCATTCTATTGTTGGGGACATGCTGGCTAAAATACTTCTGAACAGACTTGTGCCTGCCATTGCAGAAAAAAAAACATGCATAGAGCCAGCGTGTTTTAACAGAGGCACCATAGACATGGTATCTGCACTCAGACAAATACAAGAAAAGTGTTGTGAGCAAAACAAAGGTTTCGAGTCACTTTTGCAGACCTCACTAATGCTATTCACACTGCTAGAGAGACAGACTCTGGAAAATCTTTGAAAAACATGGATGCCCAAAGTTCTTGGCCATGTAGCTTCATGTCAACACAAAAAAGTCAAATACAACAGAGACCTCCTGAGTACCTTCCATAAGTCTAATGGTGTGAAGCAGTATGCTGGCCCCTAACTTATTCATATCTTCTTCGGCATGAAGATGTAGCAGGTGACGGAAGGCCTTGAGGAGAGAGTTTACGTGCGCTTCCAGATTAATGGAGGTCTTTTCAATGGGTGCCTTCAGGCTCAGATAAAAACACAAGAAAAACTCACCCTTGAGCCTGATGATTGTGCTCTCCTGGACAATTGGACCTGCACCATATAATGGCACGTTTTTCTGAGGCAGCGTAATTCATTGGATTAAAAACCAGTTTAAAGAAGACTGAAGTTCTGCACCAGCATGCAACCCGAGTAGATTACAGACCACCAAGCTTTGTCATCAAGAGGACCAAACTGAACGCTGTCAAGCATTTTTCCTATTTGGGGTATGTCATCTCTTTTGATGCCGCCTTGAACAAAGAAGTGAATAGGCTTTTAAAAACAAATAAGCTACAAACAACTGTGGAACACCCATGGCCTCAGAACACAGACCAAACTCAAAGTTGCAGTCCTCTACACCTTCCTGCATGGTGACAAGTCGTGGACCCATACCCCTGTCATGCACGCCTTCCATCAGCATTACCTCCATAGAATCCTCAAAATTAATTGGCAGGATCACACCACAAAGTCCTGGAAACAGTAAACACCTCCAGCATCAAGGTCATCTTTCTGTAAAATCATCTGCACTGGGCAGGTCATGTTGTCTGGATGGACGACATCTGGCTATCGAAGATTGTGTTGGGCAGGGAGCTGTCCACTGACAAATAGAACAGAAGGGCACCATGCAAACATTTCCAGAACTCCCTGAAGTTCCTCTCTCTGTACCGTATTGGCCATCATCATGGGAAGTGCAGGCACTAGATCAAGATGCTTGGGAATGCTATGTTGGAAGTGCTGAGATAAATTTGACCGAACGAGAAACCAGAATGGAAGAGGAGAAGAAGGAAAGATAAAACCACCTCAGCAGCAACCGCATCTTCACTTGCACCTGCTGTGGGAGTCTCTGCCAGATATGGTTAGGCCTGACCAGCGGGCTGACAATCATTGAGCACAAACTTGCCTAAAGTCTTCACCTATGAAGTAACAGCAAGAGAATCATTGGCAAAATACTGTAATCCATTATAAAGAAAGCAGTAGCATGATATTTCGAAAATCATAAATACAAGCACGTAGAGCCAGCAAAGTTTTATGAAAGGGAAATCATGATTGACAAATCTATTAGAGTTCTCTGAGGACGTAAGAAACAATGTTGATAAAGGAGAACCAGCAGATGTGATGTATTTGGATTTTCAAAAGGAATTTGATAAATTGCCACATATAAAGTTAGTGCAGAAGGTAACAGCTCAAGTCGTAGGGGGTAATGTATTAGCATGGATAGAGGACTGGCTAACTAACAGGAAACAGAGCCAGGATAAATGGCTCATTTGTAGTTTAACCAACTGTAACTAGTCAACTGCCACAGGGATAAGTGCTGGGATCTCAATTGTTTAAAATCTACATGAGTGACTTGGATAAAGGGACAGAGTATATTCTCATCAAACTTACTGACCATACAAAAACAGATGAGAAACCAAGTTGTGTGGACAGACAGAATCTAGAGAAGAGTTTAGATAGGTTAAGTGACTGAGCAACAATTTGGATGGAATATAACGTGGAAAAATGTCAGGTTGCCCACTTTAGAAGAAAAATATTAGAGTAGAATATTATTTAATTGAAGAGAGACTATATAATGTTGTCCTTACATATGAATCACAACAAGTTAGCATGCAGGCACAGCAGGTAATTAGGAAGGTAACTGGAAATCAGTCTTTGTTGCAAAGGTTACAGAGTGTAGAAGTAGACAAACCTTGCTATAATTGTTTAGGACATTGATGGGAATGAGTCCTGTATACCATTTTGGTTACCTTATTTAAGGAGGGACATGCTTACATTGGAAGCAGTTCAGAGAAGGTTCACAAGGCTGATTTGTGCGATGAGGGGTTTGTCTAATGAGGAATGGTTGAGCTGGTTGGGCCTATACCCATTGGAGTTTAAAAGAATGAGAGGAGATCTAATTGAACCAATTAAGATTCTGAATTAGTTTGACAGGATAGATGCTGAGAGGATGTTTCTTCTTGGAGGGGAATCGAGAACTCAGGGCCACACTTTCAAAGTAAGAGGTCTCCCATTTAAGCTGGAGATGAGGAGAAGTTTATTCTCTCAGAGGATTATTAGTGTTTGAAATCATTTTCCCAAACAAGCAGAAGGTTTGGGTTATTGAATATATACAAGTTTGATTTGAGGAGAGGCTGAATAAACTAGGCTTGTACTCGTTAGAGTTTAGAAGAATGAGGGGAGATCTCATTGAGACGTATAAGATGATGAATGGGATGGATAGGATAGAGGTGGAGAGACTCTTCCCGCTCAAAAAAGACAGTAGGACTAGGGGGCACAGCCTCAAGATAAAGGGGAGGCGGTTTAGAACGGAGTTGAGGAGGAACTTCTTCACTCAAAGGGTGGTGAATCTCTGGAATTCTCTGCCCGTTGAAGTGGTGGAGGCTGCCTCGCTAAATATTTTTAAGAAGCGGGTTGATGGGTTTTTGATAAGAGAAGGGATTGAGGGTTATGGGGAGAGGGCGGGAAAGTGGAACTGAGCCACGACAGATCAGCCATGATCTTATTGAATGGCGGGGCAGGCTCGAAGGGCTAGATGGCCTACTCCTGCTCCTATTTCTTATGTTCTTATGTTCTTATGATTTACAGATTACACATCACTGTTTCTCCATCTCAACTGCCATCCAGCTAGTCAATTTGGTCAGCAGCCAGGGTGAAATGAAACCAAAGAATAATGATGAGATCAGGTTCTCTGGTCATTTTTGCTCTCTAAATATCAGAACCTCTACCTCCACACGTACCCCAACTGACACAGCAGAGAAAATGGACAGCACTTGGAGTTTTCTTGCTAAGGGTCATTCTCTCCCATATCATGTGGGTGCTTGGCAAGATAAAGGGTGTGATCTTACCAAAACATTCTAAGTGCTGAATGAGCACGAAAACAGGAGGGAATCACGCCATTTTTTTGGTGGGAGAAAAAAATCTTATGCCACTTAGAGGGAAAAAAAGCAAAGTGTGATTCTCGCAACTAGTGCGAGTGGACGAGTTTATTCATGCCAAGAAGCTGGCTGTTGAATGCTTGAGGGCACTATAGCGCATTATCTCCCAATGCACTATATACAAGAGTACATAATGATTTGGGAGATTGTCACTCCCCCAGCTGTTTTCTCTAAATGTGCTGTTCTTTTTGTTAATTTCACTCAGGCAGATTGGTGCTGTCCTTTCAGGACCACTATATTCTTAAGTTTTTTCCTTTCCTTCTTTCAGGAGGTAGAGGACTCCTTCACATCTTAAAACTTTCAGACTTCACTGCCTGCAGTGTGGAGATCTCCACCCAGACATGATTCTGCCCAGATTGGGAAATCTGAAAATCTCAGCTCTTTATTTTCCTGCACCATTGGGACAGGCTCAGCAGCTTGCTGGCTTTTCTTTCCTTTCTACTTCTGTACTTGTTTATCTGTAGCTAATTTCTTTCTGTAAAAAAAAACTTCAAGTTTCTTCTTTTTAAATTGGCAACACAGCTTTCTTCTACCTGAGCATATCTTCCTTTTATTTCAAATTCCTATCTTTTGTTTCTTTTACTCAAGTTTTACTTTTCTTGCTCCTGAAGGCTAATCGCTCTTCATTCTAATTTTTCTCATTCTCCCCAAACCTCTTGGCCAGTGGCCACACTGGATTGGTTACTTTGGCTGCCCTCAGAATTTGGCACTAACTCGACAATCCTCAGTTGACAATCCTATTCACCCTCAGGTGGGTATCCCACTTTTCCAACTTCAGTTAAACCGGATGCTCACAGATAGGCAGTGCCATTCAATCCATTCTATCGCGTCACCAATCTGTTATGACACCGTCAACCTATTTCAGACTTTGTTAAGAACAAGACATTTATTGATAAGAGAACTTGATAAAGGGGCTTGCAGTCCTTGGCTGCCCTGGAGCGGCAGCTTAAGTTCTTACAATCTTACAATATGATTTCTAGATGATACTGCCTGCAAGAGAACTTTGCCCCTTGTGTGATCACTCACTCTCAGTTTCCATTTGTCAGGTGACTCATTTCTGCTATAAGTTCTTAGATGTAGAGATGCTGGCGTTGGACTGGGGTAAACACATAGACAGACATCTCATACACAATTGAAGGCATTTTGAAGAAGCCTTGGTGAGTTGCTACAGAGCATATTACATAATGTCCTCAACTTATGAAGTTGACCCATCAGAGTCAGAGAGCTGGTGGAGGTGAACACTGGAAATCATAGGTATTTAGCTGTTTCAAATGGAGTACAGTGGGTATTTGGAATGTGAGGGATGCCTCACACTCAATGAATGAGGACACTCAAGGTAGACACATCCAAGGTAGATATTCAATACTCCTTCTCTTTCATTTATTCTCTGCCTACCACTGAAATTCACACTGAAGTTTGGAATGGAGGAGAATGACTTTATGCTTTAAGATTGAGGTCAGGGGTTCCATGGAATACAGTCTCCATTGGAGTAATGTTTAACTAACTCTGGCCCATACAGCAGCCTTCAGAGAACTACTATAAATGTTGATCACAAAACTGGATAATCAGCACCTCCCTATACCCATATACTTAAGCAAAGCAAATACAAATACAATACCTGCAACTCATTAAGCATCAAACCATTGGGAAATGCACTTATTTAATATCTTACTTCCACTAAATGCATTTTATCGTGACCTATAAAGTGAATACAATAAAAAGTGGAATTTGATTTCTAGCACAATCTCTGGGGAGAAATGATGGGTGAATTCCAATGCTGGGAAGATTCACATTCCACAATAATGCAATGTGGGGCCTTGTAATCCTTTCATTGTACTGACACCAGCAACAGAAATTTTAAGGTCAATAACTTTAACACCAGTTTTCAAATGCGGAATATATAAGGCTATTACAAAGCTTTTATATTAATGCAGCTATTGTGCAAACTCATGCATTTTCAACCAATTACTAAATCAGAAATGAGCAGTGGAACTGTGTATTGGAATATTATCTGTGACTGGATTTTCCACCTAATCCAGGCCTGGCATCTGCCAGCATTATCGTTTCCTCTGTGAAATTTATTTAGACTGTATTAGTGTGTGCAGGTCCACCCACAAAAAAGTTGACTATAATTCAGTACATACTGGCACTAAACTTGCAATCAGGCTTTATGACCATTCTGAACACAACATTAAAGCCTGCAGTTGCAAGCATAGAAAAGCTTTTACCCAGGCTATTGCCTGCTTTGAAGCAATAGATTCCCAATATATAAAGAGATCACCACTGGTTTAAAAAAAAAATCTAAAATAATGGTGGAAATAGATGATAGGAAATATGGCCACCACTTGGCCTTCCAATGAACTGGGTTATGGAGCATTCTTCAGAAATATCCAAAGATGCTTCAACGGCTTGGATGATTGAGCAGACTGGATGGGTAGCCAGAATATTCTTTTCTTTTCACTTCAGTTTTATGATCTCAATAAGAGTTTGGAATTATTCTGGCTGAGTTGTATGTGTGAATCTTGTGGAAATGAAATGAGACAAAAAAAATTACTTCCACGAACGTGAAATGTAAGCTACGGCCTTAGGGATCCATAGGACCGAAACAATTTTGACATGTGATCAATTTTCTGGTTCTTTTTGCTTTATGTATCAGTTGCAAGCTAATAGTATAGCTGTTCAAGAAGTTGAATGACTACTTCTGCTCCCACGTTCCAGAGGCATTGTCGTCATCAACTGTAGAGATGGAAAGCACTGACACAGAAATGTTGCCCAGCTTTGGATTCCCAGCTGGGTTAAGGTGGCAGACACCTAAATGGACAATCAAGAATCTCAGTTCTGCAATTTGTAGTTGTAAAAGTGACTAAATTACTCAGTGACTGTTTTGGACAAAGAATTCTGTGCATCCATTAGGAAAAATAATTTTTTTTTGCAGTCTAGCAGGCTGATCATTTATTTACCAACCTGAACGACGCTCTATGTGAACATTAAATCGCTTTTTCACAGATGAATGGACCCATCACTGTTGATGAACAATTAATTAGACTGTGTAACTACTGCCATGAATACATAAACTGAATGGTTGTACCTTAGCCACAGTAGACTGCAAGAAGCATTTTATTTTTCTTTTTAGGTTTGACATCAGGTCTATGATTCACATTTGAGAGATGCAAGAACACTAAGGGGAAGAAATGCAAATCATTAATAAGTATGCCATTAATTATTAGATACACTATCTGAAATTTACAGCCAATACTCCTTAGGGATGCAATGTGCAGTAGCAGTGCAGTGTGCTCCTGCAGGATTACTATCATCCCTAGACAGATGTCTCTTAATAGGAAAAATACTTCAAGGGAACAGGCAGCATTTTTGACAGGTTCTCAATGACTCATCCCATATCGCTTAAATCAAAATGTACATTTTATATTAATTCATGGCTGAAATTCCCCTCTATTCATAAGATCCGCCATTTTATGGGATCAAGGAGGATCAATTAGTAGAGAGGTAAGGCTGTACATGTTAGTCAATTCATAATCTAGCTCCTGCTGCAGACTACCTATTTTCTTGTGTCGTTATCTGAGGAAGAATGTCCTTGCTGTAGAAGGATTACAACAAAGGTTTACCAGGCTGATTCCTGAGATGGCAGGTCTGTCACATGAGGAGAGACCGAGTTGGTTAGGATTATATTCACTGGAGTTTAGAAGAGTGAGAGGGGATCTCAGAAACATAAAATTTTAACAGGGTTAGACAGGGTAGATTCAGGAAGAATGTTCTTGATGGTGGGGGAGTCCAGAACTAGGGGTCATAGTTTGAGGATAACCTTTTAGAACTGAGGTGAGGGGAAATTTCTTCACCTAGAGGGTGGTGAATGTATGGAATTCACTGCCACAGAATGTATTGAGGCCAAAACATTGTCTGATTTCAAGAAGAAATTAGATATAGCTTTTGGGGCTAAAGGGATCAAGAGATATGGGAGGAAGAGGGGAATCAGGATATTGAATTTGATGATCAACCACGATCAAAATGAATGGCAGAGCAGGCTCAAAGGCCCGAATGGCCTACCCCTGCTTCCAGTTTCTAAGTTTCTACATTGGATTGGGAAGAGGAGAGAACAGAGTTTTGTATTATACTTTTCTTGGGTGCAATCCTAAATGATTTGAACGGTTAATGTGACATTTAAGACCGATAAGTATTTGGCCTGTAAGGGAATTTTGATTTAATATATATGTTGTTGGAACGAGTTCAAAATCAGCTAATACATTTCTAGTGCTGAAGTAATCTGCTGTGACTTAATACAAAAAAGCTTGTTGTCACTGGACAATTAATGGTTAGAAACATGAACGGACAATTCTGAAATTAACTGTTTACTGTGGTGTGGTGATTGCGCTTCTAAGGGCAACACAGCAGAGTACGGGTCACATGGACGGTGTAGCCCAGTGGGGACTCAGAGTGCAAAATCACTCCACGGAGATGAGTCCTCTTAGGCAAGAGTCATTTTGGCAGATAGCTACAGCTACAGGCTGCTGTAAAATTCTTATTAATGAATATATTTTGTGTTCATGAATGAACAACCTAAGACACTACCCTGAGGAATTCCTGCAGTGATGTTTTGGATTCAAGATGATTGACCTCCAACCATCACAACATCTTTGTTTGTGCCGGGTGTGACTCCATATAGGGGTGGGTTTGACTCCAGTTTTGCTGGGGCTTCCTGGTGTATTAGTTGGTCAAATGCAGCCTTGATGTCAAGGGTGGTCTCTTTAGTTCAGCTCCTCTGTCCACGTCTGAACGAAAGCCATAATGAGGTCAGGAGCTGAGCGACCCTTACAGGATCCAAACTGAATGTCCCTGAGCACGTAATTGCTGCTAAGTTCTACTTGCTAGCACTGTTGATGACCCCTTCCATCACTTTACTGGTGCTTGAGAATAGAGTGACAGGGCAGTAATTGGCAGGGTTGGATTTGTCCCGTTTCTCGTGTACAGGATATAGCTGGGCAATTTACCACATTTCTGGGTAGATGCCAGTATTATTGATGTATTGGAAGAGATTGGCCAGGGGCATGACAAGTTCTCTCTGGAGCTAGTCTTCAGTACAATTGCTGAAATACTGTCAGGGCCCATAGCCTTTGCAATATTTAGTGTCTTCAGCCATTTCTTGATGTCACATGACTTGAATATAATCATTTGAACACTGACGTCTATGATCTGGGGACTTTCAGTGGAGGCAGAGATGGATCATTCACTCACCACTTCTGGCTGAAGGCCATTGCAAACGCCTCAGCCTTGTCTTTTGCACTGACGTGCTGGGCTCCTCCATCATTGAGGATGGAGAAATTTGTGGAACCTCCTCCAGTGTGTTGCTTAATCCACAACTGGATGTGGCAGCACTGCAGAGTTAGATCTGATCCTTTGATTGTGGAATTGCTTAGCTTTGTTTATTACTTGTTGTTTTTGGCTTTTGGCATGCAAGTAGTCCTTTACTGTAGCTTCATCTTGTTGGCACCTCATTTACAGGTATGCCTAGTGTTGCCCTGGGCAGGCCCTCTTGTACTTTTCATTGAATCAAGGTTGTTGATCCCCTAACTTGGTGGTAATGGGGAGAGTGGGATAACGCCAGTCCATGAGGTTACACATTGTGGTTGAGTACAATTTTTTTTTCCAAAAATATACTTTATTCATAAAAATCTCAAATAAACCATTGTAAATCTACATGTCTTTGAATTGCAAACAGTGCAGACAGTGCAGTAAACTACTCCTGGTAATTCAAATGTACTTGTATTAAACTAGCCCAAATATTCCTCCTGTGTATAGCATGCAATACATCAAAATAATCTGAAAAGCATAATGAAGCGCTGTGAGCTATAAATAGGAAAGGGAAAAGCGAATCTTCGTCTCCAACTAGGTAAATGACCTTATACACAATACATCTGGCAAAGGTTAAACTGAACACACTTTTTAATATTAGCTTGAAATACCACAAGCTGTCGTGTGGTCTAGTCTTAAGATACTAAAAGAATAATGGTTCTCATCCTCTGAGACTTAAGTTAGAATGTATGAATCGAGATTATTAAAAGTAAACATAAATTGTACAGGAAATTGGAAGAGCCAGTTTCTATAATTTACAGTATAAAATTGCTTATTGCCGTAGAAAAACTGTTTAAAAAAAGACTGACTCTGCGAACGAAGACAGAGGGTTTTATTCAGTACATTCTCTCCTCTTAAATTAGTGCAGTAGAGCACATACCAAGGCAGGCAGGAAGAACTTTATCCTCATTGGGGAAGCAGGTATGTAGCACCTGTTAAGCTCTGCACAGTAGTGCCAGCCTAGCTGGTTAGTCACAGGATGAGGGGTCAGATCCATAACCTTCAGATAGAGAGGTCAGATATGTTGCAAACTGAGCCAAACCAATTTCAGCAACTCGTTGTGCCACTGTTGTTTGTGCCAGCAGGATAGTAGCCTTAACAAAATGTAGTCTTGCAGTTGAATTGAAATGTTCCTTCGGCACGTGGAACTGATCCCAGCAGACTGCATGTGTCATAAGTCCACCACTGACTGAGTTCCATGCATGTTACTTCCTCCAGCCTGTGAGGCCCATTCATGTAACATGGCATGGCCTGAGAACAATGCACATCTGATGCACTGCAGCTTTCGATCTGCATCCTGCCTGAAACTGCTGCCTCCGTTGGGTTTTAATTATGCTGCATTTATGAAACCATCCAATTGAGTTCTGAGTATAGTATAACAAGGAGGTGATGGAAAGTATTCCTTGAAGAACATCTGTTGTAATCCAGTTATTTGGTGGCCTAGCAATGCTGTGCATATTTCCACTCATCACAAAGATTTTCGTGATCCAATCCTACTGGCAATTTCTTAGGGATCTGGGGCGGCGTGGTGACACAGTGGTTAGTATTGCTGCCCCATAGCTGCAGGGACCCAGGTTCAATTCCAGTCTCAGGTCACTGTCTGTTTGGAGTTTGTATATTTTCCCCTGTCTGTGTGGGTTTCCTCCGGCTGTTCCTATAGTCCAAAGATGTGCAGGTTATATTGATTGGCCATGCTAAATTGCTCCTTAGTGTCAGGGGGATTAGGATTGTAAATATGTGGGGTTACGGGGATGGGACCTGGGTGGGATTGTTGTCACTGCAGACTTGATGAGCAAATGGCCTCTAAAATGGGCAGCACTGTGTCGCCTTTCTAACTCCAGCATGTGGTTCAGTCTCCGGGGGAGAGGGGGCAACTTCTCATGGCGTTAGCAACCATTTCCACATCATTTTTTAAAGGGTCATTCGCTGAATGAATGAGTGAATGTGGGTTCGTGAAAGGGTGGGTAAAGCTGGCCAGTGAGGAGTCTGGTCAGTGAGGGCAGTCGGGGCAGGTCAGTGAGGATAGTCAGCCTGGTCAGAGAGGGTAGTCAGGACTGGTCAGAGAGGGTAGTCAGGGTCAGTCAGTGCGGGTAGTTGGGGCCAGTCAATGAGAGTAGTCAGGTCTGGTCAGTGATTGTAATTGGGGCTGGTCAGTGAGGATGGTCAGGACCGGTCAGTGAGAACTGTCAGGGCTGGTCAGTGAGGATAGTCGGGGCTGGTCAGTGAGAATAGTCAGCCTGGTCAGTGAGGGCGGTCAGGGCTGGTCAGAGAGGGTAGTCAGGGTCAGTCAGTGCGGGTAGTTGGGGCCAGTCAATGAGAGTAGTCAGGTCTGGTCAGTGATTGTAATTGGGACCGGTCAGTGAGGGCGGTCGGGGCCGGTCAGTGAGGGCGGTCGGGGCCGGTCAGTGAGGGCGGTCGGGGCCGGTCAGTGAGGGCGGTCGGGGCCGGTCAGTGAGGGCGGTCGGGGCCGGTCAGTGAGGGCGGTCGGGGCTGGTCAGTGAGAATAGTCAGCCTGGTCAGTGAGGGCGGTCGGGGCCGGTCAGTGAGGATGGTCGGGGCCGGTCAGTGAGGGCGGTCGGGGCCGGTCAGTGAGGGCGGTCGGGGCCGGTCAGTGAGGATGGTCGGGGCCGGTCAGTGAGGGCGGTCGGGGCCGGTCAGTGAGGATGGTCGGGGCCGGTCAGTGAGGGCGGCCGGGGCCGGTCAGTGAGGGCGGTCGGGGCCGGTCAGTGAGGGCGGTCGGGGCCGGTCAGTGAGGGCGGTCGGGGCCGGTCAGTGAGGGCGGTCGGGGCCGGTCAGTGAGGGCGGTCGGGGCCGGTCAGTGAGGGCGGTCGGGGCTGGTCAGTGAGAATAGTCAGCCTGGTCAGTGAGGGCGGTCGGGGCCGGTCAGTGAGGATGGTCGGGGCCGGTCAGTGAGGGCGGTCGGGGCCGGTCAGTGAGGATGGTCGGGGCCGGTCAGTGAGGGCGGTCGGGGCCGGTCAGTGAGGATGGTCGGGGCCGGTCAGTGAGGGCGGCCGGGGCCGGTCAGTGAGGGCGGTCGGGGCCGGTCAGTGAGGGCGGTCGGGGCCGGTCAGTGAGGGCGGTCGGGGCCGGTCAGTGAGAATAGTCAGCCTGGTCAGTGAGGATGGTCGGGGCTGGTCAGTGAGGGCGGTCGGGGCCGGTCAGTGAGGGCGGTCGGGGCCGGTCAGTGAGGGCGGTCGGGGCCGGTCAGTGAGGGCGGTCGGGGCTGGTCAGTGAGAATAGTCAGCCTGGTCAGTGAGGATGGTCGGGGCCGGTCAGTGAGGGCGGTCGGGGCCGGTCAGTGAGGGCGGTCGGGGCCGGTCAGTGAGGGCGGTCGGGGCCGGTCAGTGAGGGCGGTCGGGGCCGGTCAGTGAGGGCGGTCGGGGCCGGTCAGTGAGGGCGGCCGGGGCCGGTCAGTGAGGGCGGTCGGGGCCGGTCAGTGAGGACGGTCGGGGCCGGTCAGTGAGGGCGGTCGGGGCCGGTCAGCGAGGATAGTTGGGGCCGGTCAGTGAGGGCGGTCGGGGCCGGTCAGTGAGGATAGTTGGGGCTGGCATCTGCTCAGTGAGGATGATTGGCATTGGGTGGATGAGTCTGTACCTTTCCTGGGTAAGTACCCAGTTAAATCTCACATATTTAGTCCAAGTCTTTACCTTAAGCTCAGGCTTGGAGGCATTAACGAAGAGTCCCTGGCAGCAAGGAATCATCCCGTTGGGAGTTTTAACTTCCCAGGCAGTTCCTGCGTACATGTATGCACCAGGATTCCCACAGGGCCCAGACATGCAACTTTGTTCCATGTCCATTCTCTGTTCCATAGACCAGAATATTTATTTGTTCGTAAGTTTATTTATTAATGTCACAAGTATGCTTACGTTCACACTGCAATGCAGTTACAGTTAAAATCTTCTAGTCACCACGCTGGGGCGCCAGAGAAGATTTAGCATGGCCAATGCACCTAACCAGCACATCATTTGAACTGTGGGAGGAAACCAGGGCACCCAGAGGAAACCCATGCAGACACGGGGAGATCGCGCAGACTTGCACAGACAGTCATCCAAGCAGGGAATCGAGCCCGGGTCCCTGGCGCTGTGAAGCAACAGTGTAGTGCTAACCACTGTGCTACTGTGCTGCCACAGGCCAATATCTTTAAAGTAGAGGACAATCTTAGCCCCTATTTTAAGAGAAATTTTTTTTTTTTAATTTCCTGTTGAATATAAGTTCATGTTTTGCTGGACCATAGTAAATATTCATTGGGAAAGGAAAGACAAGAAGCCAAACAGGCTTTGGATGACTTTCTAGTCTGCTCATTGAATAGAGAGCAGCAGAGGAGACAAACGTACTGACTGTTGCCTGGAATAACCCACAGCATTCTCGTACTTGCTGCTCTAGTAGAATATTCTTTCAAACTCATTTATCCCATCCTGAAGGTTCTCAAATAATTCCAGACATGTTGCATTCTGGAAATATTCAGCAGGTCTGGCAGCAACCGTGGAGAGAGAAACAGTTAACATTTTAGGTTAGAGAAGACTCTTCATAAGAGTCAGTGAGGGCGGTCGGGGCCGGTCAGTGAGGGCGGTCGGGGCCGGTCAGTGAGGATGGTCGGGGCCGGTCGGTGAGGGCGGTCGGGGCCGGTCGGTGAGGGCGGTCGGGGCCGGTCGGTGAGGGCGGTCGGGGCCGGTCGGTGAGGGCGGCCGGGGCCGGTCGGTGAGGGCGGCCGGGGCCGGTCGGTGAGGGCGGCCGGGGCCGGTCGGTGAGGGCGGCCGGGGCCGGTCGGTGAGGGCGGCCGGGGCCGGTCGGTGAGGGCGGCCGGGGCCGGTCGGTGAGGGCGGCCGGGGCCGGTCGGTGAGGGCGGCCGGGGCCGGTCGGTGAGGGCGGCCGGGGCCGGTCGGTGAGGGCGGCCGGGGCCGGTCGGTGAGGGCGGCCGGGGCCGGTCGGTGAGGTTTACTCTGATGTTACTCTGATGTTTACACTGATATTCCAAACATTAACTCTGTTTCTCTCTCCACACATGGTGCCAGATCTGCTGACTATTTCCAGAACCTTCTGTTTCTATTCTGCATGTCACGTCTGATGTATAACACATTTCCACTTACAGCACTGCAGCTTACTGGAAGACATTTCTTAATTAATAAGGAATGCTCATTGCTAATTATTTGTTTGATTGTTTTATTAATAAGAAATTGGTTTGAAGTTGAATTTAACTTTTTCATTTCACATAATTTTGGGAAGGGATATTGTAAGGTGAAATAAGAAGCCTTGATTTATGTCCCAATCTAATAACCTGAAATATTTTTCTTTGATTGGCCTCAAATGTTTATTTATTTTCTTGCCCTGACCACATGAAGGAAGGTAGGTAGAAAGCCAGGCAGATCCTGAATCAGTTACATCTTTTCCTTCCTCTTGCCCTCTCAGCCAGCACATTTTGTTTTGCCCTTACCATCTTTATTGCTGGAGCATTAGCCACTTGTTAATGATCCAAAGGCTTTGGATACTCAGTAGCTCAATCAGGCCTCCTTTTTTGCATCTGTGAGCCTTCACTGTAGGTGTTAGTGGGCTGTTTGACCATGAGGGGCAACGTACACTTTTGATCCTGTTGTTGCCTGGCATTCTTTGGTAAATTTGAGCAGGAGCATTTGGAAAATGATCAGCAGAAGGCGCTTTGATCATTTATTTTACTTCCCTTAGACCTGAAGCTAATTATGGTGACTCTTACCCTATCGGACATCAGCTAACTCAACACAGACCAGATTTCAAACCTTGGAACTTTCTGGATTGTGCACCTCCACAGCTGAATAGCTAAATTTATTAAGCTGCCAGGGGAACCCTATTTGTGCCATTTTCATGAGCTGTTAGCAAAGGGGGACATGAGAAGACTCTGGTGTTGATTCTCTATTAAACTTAATGGGAGCAGCTGGCTTTCACTTGTCCCTCTTGGCATTGGGCTACCTTCCTTCTGAAGTGAGGAATATTCTGAGATACTGCAGTGCTTGTGGTTCAACAGCCAAATAGTTTGCATCTGCTGGGCCAAATAAAATATCTGCTTTTAATTTTAATTTCCTTTGCGTGTTACTTCTCTTGCAGGGAACTGGTGAATGTGAAGAGTCAGAAAAGGAAAATGAGCGGAGTGTCCAGGAAAAGGAGTTCTGAAAACAAACGGACAAGGAAGTGAGCATTCCAACACAAAGCATGACACGAGCTTCCAATAAAAACTAGCACTCCTGACTATTGACAAAATAGAATATTTTTAACCAGCATAAAGAATCAGCCCTTAGGACTGGAGATTCATACCAGTTTAATAAACTCCAGAGTTTAAGCTTATTAAGCTCCAGAGTTTATTTTAAATTATGTGAACATAATAAAAGGAGTGAGGAACTCAATTAGCATGTTAATATGCCGTATTGTTCCACTGAAGGTCGAGCAATTGCAGTTTTCCTGCAATTTTCACGAAAAGTTCCTGGAAATGTGCAAATAGATGAAACGCAACTAGCATGACTGGAATTAGGGGCTGGAATATTAACATCCTCTGTATACATGGAATATTTCAGTGAGGAGATTGCAAGAATAATAACCAGTTGATCCTTATTTGGTTTGCTTGCCATTGCTTGCTACCTATTGATATATAAAGTTCATAATTCTCTAATTAGCAAATTTTTGCACAGCAGTTTTAGAGCTTCAGTGCACTGACACTGCCTCTGTCTGTCCCTTTTCTCACTCTTCCATCTTCCCCTGTAGCAAGACCAATGAATATAAATGGGAATTGCTGGTTCATTCTACGGAAGAAGGTTTAGAAGTGCATAGCACCCCTGAAACTATCAGAAGTATTGCAAGAGCCAAGTAAATTTGCCAGTGCCAGTATAATGAACTCCTTCAGCACTGACTCTGAAATGCCTGCTATCTATTTAATCTATCAACCTCCCAAACCTGTGTGTGTGTCTGTATGTCTTATGTACATATTCAAATTTGTGCGCTGAAGTGCAGACATCATCAAAATACTACAGTGGACATCCTCACTCAATTTAGTTTGCCTCCCCTGGTTGCAGAGTGCAATTATTGTGGATTCTCCACGCCCCTGCCCGTCCAACCAATTAAAAAGGCTGCACTGGAATAGCACTGGATGAGATGCAGGGAAAAGGCTAATTCGATTAAATTATAAGATGAGGCATGTTGATATCTTCAGAGGAAAACTGGACCAGAAGGAGGAAAAATAGCCAAAGTAAAGGACCGGCCAGGGATTCATTTATACAAATGGCAGGAAGAATCCACAGGTTATTTCCTGTGAAATCACGTTGTTTTCAAAGTGCAACAACAGCAGAGATCTCAATGTAAGCATTTGTTTGATTGCCAAAGTGTCTTGTTTATTACATGCAAGTTATATTTTGGATTGCGACCAAACAATTTTAGCCAGCAGCCTTCTCAAATGATTACCACTTGGAGACCTGTGGTAAACAAGGCCAAAATAGTTGAGCAATCAAGCATTTGTTGGATTACTTGGCAAAGCATTTTTATATAAAATCTCGTAAAAATATATGTGCAGCAAACTTAATCTATATTTGTAATTAAATTTCACTTCACTTAGCATTGCAAGTCTATGTTAGAACTTGATCACACATTAGTCACCAACATTTTAAGAAACCCATATTTTATGTTGCTGCCTCGTCTTGCCTCTTCGTCTGCTCAAATTGTTATTGGAATAGTTAAGAGATTTGTTGTGCTGTACCAGGGAATCAAAAGACTATCAAGTGCCCAGATTGCTCCTTACACCATGCGCATTTTGTAAGCGTGCATCTAACTGTGCAGCATGAAGGTGGACATCTGAATGAAAGTTTAACCCTCTGCTATAACCGTTATCTCAGTAGTATAGTCTTTTTTAATTGCATTCCAGTTGAAGGACATTTTTTAATTCAGGAGCTTCCAAAAGGAACATTAGCCAAACAATTCTACTTTTATCACCTGGTACTAACAAGCTGATGTCCCATCTCTTTGAATATATGACATTCTCACTGTGGAGTCTCACACCAGGTGCTTGAGTACTGTACATATGAATACGTGAGTGGCGTAAATCACTCTGAATTTGGTCAAACATAGAGAAATGGTTGGATCTTCCACAAGGCATATTAGCGACAGTTTGCCTGAATTTCATGTAACTCCAGAGATTATTCCTCTCTTCAAACCGTATTCATGTTAACTTTTAAGCTGCGGATTCATTTCAAAAACTCTGGAAAGAGTTTGCTAATGTGCACCCATCAGGAATACTGTACAAGTGTCCTATAATTTGGGGATGGATCAAACACTGGATTAATGTGTTGGTTAGCATACTGTATCCCAGTCTCGTCAGTAGGCTAACTGCTGCCAGTAAATGTTGAGCAAAGATCAGAGTAGCACTTCACAGTGTGACAGACCTAATTCACCACCTCCAACTGCTCCTCTTAACACTACCAATACCCATAATCACCAGCACTTTACTGTAACATTATACAGTTCAGAATGGTATCTCCAAATCAAGCCAAAGTCTGAAAGGACAGATATTTCACTGATATTACTGAGCCAATCCATATGTCAAGTGGAAGTGTGAATTCGGCTAGCAGAGAAAACTCTCTCCTTTTTCCCATAAAGTTATGGGCTGTTGTCAGAGTGTTAGGATTGAGTTAGTTTGAAACATAGTACATTCAGGGTTTTCATTTAGAAATGCTGTAAGGAACAACCTTGGCACTTCCACAATCATCACTTGTTTAAAGTTGAGCCTGAATGAAACCTGCACACACTGGCATAATCTTGATTGGCTGCCATCTCAGACCCATGGATAGACTGACTTCGCTCATAGTTGATGTGTTATTCAGGCAAAGGTATTCAGTGGGAGAGGATAAGGAAAGGAAACAAGACGTTATCAGTTCAGTTTGCTGTAGTTTGTCAAGACCCTTGAAATGAACATTATTCAGTAAATAGACTTTATTGGCTGCAATATAGACTCTTTGTGAAGTCCTGTCACAAGCCTTGCCTCGAAATTATGTTTATAAGTAATACTTCTCAGTTTTTGATAAACTTTCCAGTTGCTCTGAAGACATTCCCCATTGCGCTGTAATAATACTTCCTAAACTGGTGTGAAGCATTTGTGTTGTTCATGGATTTTTCAGGTACAATGCTCCTGGGGATGTTAGTCAGGGCTACACCATCTGTGCAGCAAAATCAAAAGCACATGCAGGTTATAGGAATATAAATATGTGTGCATTCTGGTTGTTCAGCCTTTGTAATAACTTTTAGACATGAAATTAAATAAAAAGAATAATTGTTACAGCTTTGAGAGAAAGTATATAGTTCATGAATTGGAAACTTCAGTGTTTCTTTCCAATGCTCAAGTACTTTGATATAACTGTCCTTTTTCTATGATTGAAGTAACTAGCAAAAAAAAACTGTAGCCTGTGCCTTTTAAATAAAGCGAATGATTTGGTGCAAGTATCTCCATCTCATCTTTAACAAAAATAAAAACGAAAACTGCTGAAAACACTCAACAACAGTGTGCAGACGAGCTCATGTGAAACCTGAGGAGAGAACCTCTGTGTCCAGCTCTGATCAGACAGTAAACTATCCACTTAGCTGCATACAGTGAAAAGACTGCAATTCCTGATGGAGGGTCCAGCAGAACTCCCTCAGCAGAAAGAAGCAACGAGCATCTGCAGAAATCAGGCTGTCTTCTTATGGCACTAGTCTCCATATTCTGGTAAGTGTTTAAAAGTCCCCCAGTTTCTCACAGTGTTTGTGTACGAATGAAAGAAGCAGTCTGTAGGTGTGGATGAGGTAAGTGCGAAGGGTGGCAGATCATAGAACATTACAGCACAGTACAGGTCCTTTGGCCCTCGATGTTGCATCGACCTGTGAAACCAATCTAAAACCCATCTAACCTACATTATTCCAATATCATCCATATGTTTATCCAATGACCGTTTAAATGCACTTAATGTTGGCGAGTCCACTATTGTTGCAGGCAGGGCATTCCACACTCTTACTACTCTCTGAGTAAAGAACCCACCTCTGACATCTGTCCTATGTCTATCACCCCTCAATTTAAAGCTATGTCCCCTCGTGCTAGCCATCACCATCCAAGGAAAAAGGCTCTCACTGTCCACCCTATCTAATCCGCTGAATATCTTGTATGCCTCAATTAAATCACCCCTTAACCTTCTCTCTAATGAAAACAGTCTCAAGTCCCTCAGCCTTTCCTCATAAGACCTTCCCACCGTATCAGGCAACATCCTGGTAAATCTACTTTGCACCCTTTCCAATGCTTTCACATCCTGTAACGCGGCAACCAGAAATGTACGCAATACTCCAAGTGCTGCTGCACTAGAGTTTTAAACAATTGCAACATGACCTCATGGCTCCGAAACTCAATCCCTCTACCAATAAAAGCTAACACACTGTACGCCTTCTTAACAACCCTATCAACCTTGGTGCCAACTTTCAGGGATCTATGCACATGGATACTGAGATCTCTGCTCATCCACACTACTAAGTATTTTACCATTAGCCCAGTACTCTGTATTCCTATTACTCCTTCCAAAGTAAATCACCTCACACTTTTCCATATTAAACTCCTTTTGCCACCTCTCAGCCCAGCTGTGCAGCTTATCTATGTCCCTCTGAAACCTACAACATCCTTCAGCACTATCCACAACTCCACCGACTCTAGTACCATCCGCAAATTTACTAACCCATCCTTCTATGCCCTCATCTAGATCATTTATAAAAATGACAAACAGCAGTAGCCCCAAAACATCCTTGCAGTACACCACTAGTAACTGAATTACAGGGTGAACATTTCCCATCAACTACCACTCTCTGTCTTCTTACAGTTAGCTAATTTCTGATCCAAACCACTAAATCACCCTCAATCCCATGCCTCCGTATTTTCTGCAATAGCCTACCATGGGGAACCTTATCAAACACTTTACTGAAATCCATATATACCACAGCAACTGCTTTACCCTTATCCACCTCTTTGGTCACCTTTTCAAAGAACTCAGTAAGGTTTGTGAAGCATGACCTACCCTTCACAAAACATGTTGACAATCCCTAATCAAATTACTCCTTTCTAGATGATTATAAATCGTATCTCTTATAACCCTTTCCAAAACTTTGCCCATGACAGAAGTAAGGCTCACTGGTCTATAATAACCAGAGTTGTCTCTACTCCCCTTCTTGAACAAGGGGACAACATTTGCTATCCTCCAGTCTCCTGGCACTACTCCTGCAGACAATGACAACATAAAGATCAAAGCCAAAAGCTCTGCAATCTCCTCCCTAACTTCCCAGAGAATCCTAGGATAAATCCTATCCAGCCCAGGGGACTTACTGATTTTCATACTTTACAGAATTGCTAACACTTCTTTATGAACCTCAATCCCATCTAGTCTAATAGCCTATATCTCAGTATTCTCCTTGACAACATTGTCTTTTTCCTGTGTGAATACTGATGAAAAATATTCATTTAGCACATCTCCTAACTCTTTGGACTCCATGCGCAACTTCTCACTACTGTCCTTGACTGGCCCTACTCTTACCCTAGTTATTCTTTTATTCCTGACATACCTACAGAAAGCTTTAGTATTTTCCTTGATTCTACCTGCCAAAGATTTCTCATGTCCCCTCCTGGCTCTTCTTAGCTCTCTCTTTAGGTCCTTCCTGGCTAACTTATAACTGGGTAAAAAGTCTGACAACACCAGGTTTTAGTCCAACCTATTTATTTATCAAATAAATAGGTTGGACTAAAACCTGGTGTTGTCAGACTTTTTACTGTGTTTACGCCAGTCCAACGCCGGCATACCCACATCATAACTTATAACTCTCAGGCACCCTAACTGAGCCTTCATGTCTCATCTTTACATAAGTAACCTTCTTCCTCTCCACAAGAGATTCAACTTCTTTAGCAAACCATGGTTTCCTCGCTCAACCCACTTCCTGCCTGCCTGACAAGTACATACTTATCAAGGAGACGCAGTAGCTGTTCCTTGAGCAAGCTCCACATTTCAATTGTGCCCATCTTTTGCAGTTTCCTTCCACATGCTATGCATCCTAAATCTCACCTAATCACATCATAATTTCCTTTCCCCCAGCTGTAACTCTTGCCCTGCGGTATATACCTATCTCTTCCCATCGCTGAAGTAAACGTAATTGAATTGTGGTCACTATCACCAAAGTGCTCATCTACCTCCAAATCTAACACCTCGCCTGGTTCATTACCCAGTACCAAATCCAATATGGCCTTGTCTGTTGTTGGCCTATCTACATACTGTGTCAGGAAACCCTCCTGCACATGTTGGACAAAAACTGACCCATCTAAATTACTCGAACCATAGCATTTCCAGTCAATATCTGTAAAGTTAAATTCCCCCATAACAACTACCCTGTTACTTCCGCTCCTATCCAGAATCATCTTTGCAATCCTTTCCTCTACATCTCTGGAACTTTTCGGAGGCCTATAGAAAAGTCCCAACAGGCTGACCTTTCCTGTTTCTAACCTCAGCCCATACTATCTCAGTAGACGAGTCCTCATCAAATATCCTTTCTGCCACCGTAATACTGTCCTTGACTAACAATGCTCTGCAGTCTCCTCCCGAGCTTCCCAGAGAATCCTAGGATGGGATTTATAACTATATAACTGGCATCCCTCTTTTACCACCTTCGCTGATCTTGCTGAAACATCTAAACTCCAGAACCTGCAACAACCATTTCTGTCCCTGCTCTATTCATGTCAGGTTGTGGGAGCTAGTTGGGTTGGATAGGGGCAGGGAATCAGGGATGTCAGTTATATAGTTATCCAGGAGTTAGACTAGTATTTTTCTAACACTTCTTGGGTACCTCCAGGTAAGTTAGTCAGATGAATCCAGAGTGAGTCGGGAACTTTCTCAGAGGAACTGAGGAGCAGGGAAATAGCCCGTCAGAAGTTCAACCTTCCTGGGGAATTCCCACTGAATCATTGCATCAGGACTTCCTCAGGGTCCCCAAGCTTCTCACTGTGTTTGTGTACAAATGAAAGAAACAGTCTGCAGGTGTGGATGAGGTAAGTGCGAAGGGTGGCAGATCAGTCTGATCTCCAATGATCCAGAAAGCAGATCAGGACCAATGTTAACACTTCAGATGATTTTCTGTCAAGCTGGATGACTTTAGAGCTGGACCACTTTTAAGGAAGTTCAGAACCCAAGGGCAAGAAGGAAGCCATTCAGCCCATCGTGTCTACACAGCTCTCCAAACGAGCAATTCCCTTAATGCTATTCTCCTGCCTTCTCCTCATAACCTTGCACATTCCTGTCTTTTCAGATAACAATCTAATTCCCTTTCGAATGTTCTGATTGAATCTGCCTCCATCACTCTCAGGCAATGCATTCCTGTATTTCTTTTACTTTAAATTTGTGCCTGTCATTCCCGATACTTCCGTGAGCGAAAACAGTTTCTTCCCATCTACTCTATCCAGACATCTCATGATTTTGAATACCCCTCTATCAAATCACCTCTCAGTCACCTTTTTGCAAAGGAATACAATCCTAATTCTCCAATTTATCTTCATAACTGAAACTCCTCATCCCTAGACCCATTTTCATGAATCTTTTTTGCACCATTTCCAATGCTTTCACATCCTTCCTAAAGTGTGGCTCTGAGAACTGAATGCAATACTCCAGCTGAGACTGAACTGGTGTCGTGTACAAGTTCGACATAACCACGCCTATCAGTAAAGCCTAGAATAATACATGCTTTATTAACTGCTTTCAATCTGTCCTGCCGCCTTCAATGACACATCCACTTTTACACCCAGGTTCCATTGTCCTGCATCTACTTTAGAACAGTACCCTTTATATTATATTGGTACTCCACATTCTTCCTACCAAGGCATTCAGCATGTTTGATTTCATTGTTCAGAAAATTAAATACAGGAGTTGGGATATCTTTTTGAAGTTGTACAAGACATTAGTAAGGCCACATTTGGAATACTGTGTAGAGTTCTGGTCACCCTATTATAGAAAGGATATTATTAAACTAGAAAGAGTGCCGAAAAGATTTACTCGGATGCTACTGGGACTTGATGGTTTGAATTATAAGGAGAGGGCTGGATAGACCGGGACAGTCTTTCCTGCAGTGTAGGATGCTTAGGCATGATCTTTTTGAACCCTATAAAATAATGAGTGGATCAGCTAAATGGACAACATCTTTTCCCAAAGGCAAAGGAATCTAAAACTAGAGGGCATAGGTTTAAGGTGAGAGGAGGGATACAAAAGGGTCCAGAGGGGAAATTTGTTCACACAGGGTGGTGAATGTCTGGAACAAGCTGCCAGAGGCAGTAGTAGAGGCGGGTACAATTTTGCCTTTTAAGAAGCATTTAATTAGTTACATGGGTAAGCTGGGTATAGAGGGACATAGGCCAAATGTTGGAAATTGGGACGAGCTTAGTGGTTAAAAAAAAGTGGCATGAACAAGTTGGGCTGAAGGGCCTGTTTCCATGACTCTAAAATGAATCACTTCACATTTCTCTGCATCCGACTTCATCTGTCATCAGATGGGCGCAAAGTGTTCATCAAATTCATCCTGAGTAATTTTAGCTACTGCTTCACCAGAGACTGCTTAACTACATAAAGCTAACAAACAAGCTGTTCATCAGAAATATTTGCTGGATTTGGTTTGTTTTGGGCCACTTATGTGCTTAAAAACACATTGAATTTCTGATGATAAAATAACCACTCTGATGTTTTCGAGGATCCGTTCCCAACTCATGCTTCTCAGCCCAGTGGCCAATCACTGATCGAAAGATTTTCACAGCATTTTATCTATGAAATTCAGCTTTCCATTCAGACAAGTAGAAAAAGTCATACAATCATTTACACAATTAATGGCTACCTCCCCTCGTCATTTATGAATTATTTACCTCATTCGTGGCATTTCTTCACTTTCTTGAATCCCAACTATTTACAATCTATATTAATGACTTGGATACAGGTAGATACTGTAGCTAAATTTGCGGATGACACTAAATTAGGTGGGATTACAATAATAAATAAGAAATTTACAAATGAATATTGATAGCTTATGTAAATGGTGCAAAATTTGGTAGATGGCGTTTAACATGATTAAGTGTAAGGTTATCCATTTTGGTATGAAAAATCATAGAAACCCTACAGTGTAGAGGGACGCCATTTGGCACATCAAGTCTACACCAAGAACAATCCCATCCAAGCCCTATCTCCATAACTCCACACATTTACCCTGCTAATCCCTCTTAACCTATGCATCCCAGGACACTATGGGGCAATTTAGCATAGCCAATCAACCTGACTCACACATCTTTGGACTGTGGGAGCATACCCATGTAGATGTGGGGAACATGCAAACTCCACACAGACAGTGACCCAAGCTAGGAATCAAACCCAGATCTTGGACTACAAGGTAGCAGTGCTAACCACTGTGCCATTGAGCCACAACAGCAAATCATTATCTAAATGGAAAGAAATTTTGGGGTGCTTCGATGTGGAGGGATCTGGGTGTCCTTGTGCATGAATCACAGAAAACTAGTATGCAGGTACAACAGATAATAAGGAAAGCAAATAGAATCTAGGCATTTATTGCTAAAGGAATAGAATATAAATGAAGTATTGTGTACACTTTTGGTCCCCTTATTTGAGGAAGGATGTAGTTGCATTGGAGGAGATTCAGTAGATTGATTCCAGAGATAAGAGGTTTACCTTACAAAGAGAGATTGGGCAATTCAGGTTTATAGTCCCTGGAGTTCAGAATGAGAGGAGATCTAATAGAGGTGTACAACCTGATAAAGGGATTGGCAAATTAGATGTGGAGAAGATGTTTCCTCTTGCGCAATCTGGAACAAGGTAGGTAGTGAGGATAAAGGATTTAAAACAGATGAAGAGAAATTGCTTCTCTCAAAGGATCATGAAGTCTGTGGAATTCACTACCCCAGAGTGGTGGATGCCGGGAATTTGAATAAATTTAAAGAAGAAGTGAACATATTTATAATTAATAACGGTTTGACTGGCTATGGTGAACGGGCAGCAAGGTGAGGTTGAGGCCAAGATGAGATCAGCCATGATTGTATTAAATGATGGAGCAGGCTCGAGGGGCTGAAATGCCTACTCCTGCTGCTAGTTTTTATGTTCTTATTTTTGCAGTTTGATCCCACTTTTTGCCCTCTGACCCCTCCCCTTTCATCCCCCTGCCCCTTGCCCCATTCCCCCCCCCCAACTCCCAAACTTCAAGGTGGAAGACTGGATGAAAACTTCCAGCCCTTTCTGTTAGCAGTATCTTGTAGACCCACTGATGATGACCCTGTGCAGTGAGTCCCTGTGACAGAGGGTACAAAACCCCATAGACACAGGCAGGCTCATTTACACAGTGGTGGGGTGGAGGGAGATGGTAAAATCCCACCCAATATACAAATGCATGACCTTTGACTGCCATCTCTTGAGATCTCTTCTTGTCTCTAAGTTTGATGGGAGCCATTTCTCTGTGTATCTGTGGCAGGTAGGTACAACAATCCCATTCTAGTTACATGCCCACCCATGTCCCAGCATCTTCTGTTTTAAATCTTTATCCATTTTTCCCTCAAAGATTTGCAACACTCTCCAGCTCAATAACTTCTTGAATCAAAGCATTCCAATACTATAATAATGCTCCATTAAACACTTAATCTTTCTTACTGGTGGCTTCAAATTGGTGTCTCCTCTTCATAACAGAAGAGTCTGTTTATTTTCTCTTCTCGCTTTATAATTTCTTCATAATTAAAAAAAAATGCAGCTAAACTTTCTCTGCTGTGGTAGAAACAGTGGACGGAACTTTCCAAAACTAGTCCCATAAAGCTGAGAGACCTCCCCCCCCTGTCATTGTTCCTGCTCAGGAGCCAACCCCTTGGCACTGCCCTGGCACTCTGGCACTGTCCAACTACTGCCAGGGTGCCTTTTGGGCACTGCCTGATGAGCCAAACTGTCCAACCATGTCCCTGACTACCCAGGGCTTTCACTGATTTCCAAGCCCCCCCAGGGCCCTCACTGCCGGTCTTTGTTAATAGAGACTAGTAGTGATTCTTGCTGGTCTTGCGCTGCATCCGCCAGTCAGAAGATCCTGGGAGAATCTCGCGTCAAACAGATTAAATGTATTTGAATGCTACTTTAAGAATGCTAACTGGCCTCTACGATTCAGTTTGTTCCAGTAGAAAGGGGCGGGATGATTGCAAGCCATTTGGCCCCAGGCACAAAACCATTTTTGGCCTATGCGCAATTTTCTGGGATTGGTGCAATCTGCGCCAGGCATGGCAAGGCTGGAAAGTTTACCCCAATATCTCAAGCCTCACCTCATTACCAAAGTTTCTCAGCCTTTCTATTTCCTGTCAATCAATGCTGCATTCTATCTGACTTCAATATATTCATAGCGAGGGGGATTGAATATAAAAGTAGGGAGGTCTTGCTGCAAATGTACAGGGCATTGGTGAGGCCGCAGCTGGAGTACTGTGTGCAGTTTTGGGCGCCGCACCTGCGCAAGGATATTTTGGCCTTGGAGGGAGTGCACAGGAGGTTTACTAGGCTGATACCGGAGTTGAGGGGGTTGAACCATGAGGAGAGGCTGAATAAACTGGGCTTGTACTCGTTAGAGTTTAGAAGAATGAGGGGAGATCTCATTGAGACGTATAAGATGATGAATGGGATGGATAGGATAGAGGTGGAGAGATTCTTCCCACTCAGAAAGGACACTAGGACTAGGGGGCACAGCCTCAAGATAAAGGGGGAGCGGTTTAGAACGGAGTTGACGAGGAACTTCTTCACTCAAAGGGTGGTGAATCTCTGGAATTCTCTGCCCGTTGAAGTGGTGGAGGCTGCCTCGCTAAATATTTTTAAGACGCGGGTTGATGGGTTTTTGATAAGCGAGGGGATTAAGGGTTATGGGGAGAGGGCGGGAATGTGGAACTGAGCCACGACAGATCAGCCATGATCTTATTGAATGGCGGGGCAGGCTCGAAGGGCTAGATGGCCTACTCCTGCTCCTATTTCTTATGTTCTTATGTTCTTATATTTTCCATAATCAGTGTCTAAAACTACACATAGTACTTTAAATGTGTCCTATTCATTACCTTGTATAAAATTATTCTTGCTTCTTTATTCATGCATTCAAGTCCCTATTTATAAAATCCAAATGCGATTCTTCATTTTACGACTTTATCTGCCTGCATCCTCAATGAACCGCTGATCTGAATTTCTCTGCTTCTACACAAATCAACGTTCTTCCATTGAGTATACTTCCACTACTTATTTTTAATCTGCACTTCATTGTAATGCCCACACTGTCTACCTGCCGTATCCAATAGCCTCTGTTCACTTGCTTCTGATTGTAGCTAATTCCAGATATTTAAAGCTCATTTGTTTCCATACAATCTGAAGGTGCTTGTGAGCTGCAAGGCAGTCTGTTTTCTCATTGGGTAAACTTAAATTTAAATTATATTTATATACATTATGGCAAAGGTATGGCAGTGAAATCTTGTGACAGAAAATTACTAATATCCTTCCACTGTCTGACCAACCCTTTTGGTCATCTATCTGTTTATGTGACTCAGTGTCAATTTCTGCTTGGTGCTATTTCTGTAAATTGTCTTGGGACATTTTACCAGGTGAAAGGCACTATATAAATGCAGATTGTTTTCTTAGCCATTTGCTTTCAAATGTTGCATTTTGATCATGTTGTTTCAGACACTAGGATCTGGACAAACATTCAGGCTTGGGGTGATCAGTAGAAGTAGTAGGCAATGACCATCTCCGACAAGAGAGAATTTATCCTTCTCCCTGCGTGACCTCTTTAAACACATCTTCCTAGCCCCTGGCTGCTATTATCTAGACAAATAGTGGCAAGTGGACGTGTGGAAAAGCCACTTACAAGTTCCCCTCCAAATCAGCCATTATTCTGACTTAGAGCAATTCACAGTTCCTTCTGTGTTGCTGGTCACATTCCTGGAAGTTCCTAAAAGTATTGTGGTTGTACCTACACCACAAGGAATAGAGCAGTTCAAGAACATGGGTTCATCAACACCTCTTTGGGACATTAGGGTCGGGAAACAAATACTGGCCCAATCAGCGGACACCCAAATCCTATGAATAAGAAACAAAATCACTAAGACTGATGGCAATGGAGCTGGCAGTGGTAAATCGCTAACTGTTGCATTAGAGTCTAACTTCCCATCCCCCCCCCACACCCCCATTTCGAAAGTATATATGGGCATTAGGCCTTTCAGCCCTTCAAACTTTTTCAGGCAGTTAGAATTTGATTTGATTTATAATTATCACATGTATTGGGATACCGTGAAAAGTATTATTTCTTGCGCGCTATACAGACAAAACATATCGTTCATAGCGTACACAGGGGAGGAAAGGAGAGACTGCAGGATGTAGTGTTACAGTCAGAGCCAGGGTGCAAAGAAACATAATATAAAGTGGGCCCATTCAAACGTCTGATGGCAGCAGGGAAGAAGCTCCAAAAACCAAATTCAAAATCTAATTGAATCCAATTTATGGTTCCCATAAGAGAGTCAAAAAGATCCAAGTTGACTAGATAAGACATTGCACTCCATCTTGGGGTTGATCTGCCACTTGATCTTAGCCAAACTGGAATCAAGTTAAGATCAGACAGGTACTTCCTACAAGATTAAATGTGTGGGCATTGGCAGAGGACACGGTCAATGTTGGTTCTTATGTGCTGAACGGTAGAATTGCTTGCCAACACTTGCTATTGGGGATCACACATAAGGATGGCCACTTGGACAAATTGTTGCTGAGGCTCATTCTCCTCCAGCTTCTTTAGCACCTGTCCCCACCTATTCTCTGTCCATGAATCATAAAATCACTACAGTGCAGAAAGAGGCCATTCAGCCCATCGAGTTTGCACCAACTCTTACCCAAGCCCTATCTCCATAACCACATGTATATTTTACCCTGCTAATATCCCTGTCCTATATATATATATCTTGGGATATTAAGGAGTATTTGGCATGTCCAATCCACCCAACCTGCACATTTTTGAACTGCACTATGATTGGTGCATAACCCCAAACCCTTCTTTAGGACTTTGCTGAAAACATATCTGTTTAACCAAGTGCTTGATTCCTAATATCTCATTTGTGATGCTGGCAGGCATTTCCCCACATTAATGGTGCTATTGAAATGTATGTTGTTGTAACCTAGCAAGAGTTGCTGTTCTGGGTTTGAGGAAAATAGGGGAGCGGAGCTCGCTTTAGCAAAGTATTGAATTTTTTGGTGTAGTGTTGGAATATTCCAAAGTTCTGAGTTGTGTCTCTGCAATTAGCAAAGTATCCAGCAAGAAAGAGCAGACGTTTATAGTACGCTTGTCTTTGGTTGTGAACATTGTCAGACTGGATGGCAATAAAATGCATGTTCCTCAGTCAACCCCTTCATATAGTATTTTCACAGCAATGTGAGACGGAGAATACAATGAAAAGATGTGAGCCGTATTGAGATGGAAAGTTCGGGATGATTCCTCTAGGGTTTTTCCCCCCCTTTTGTGAAGGTTTTATTATCTGCTAAATACCGAAACAATTACTAGCTGAAGTTTAGACACATCCACCCGCATTGTCACAGAGGACTTCAGGGCAAAAGGTCATCGTCATTTGCATTTAAATAAGGTGCAACTATTGTGATAAAAAAACATTCCGCCCACACTTGAGTTCTGTAATTGGATTTCTGACCAGATGCTTGATGATTTGAGGAGTGGGAGAAGTTTTACACACAACACAGTAAAAAATGAATTATTTAATCTTGAAACCAGCTCCGAGTAAATGTGTTTGTGTCAAGCTATTTATTATGCTGAGTTGTGACTGCCTGTGGGAAGAGTAATGTTACGGGCAGAATGAATAAACCTACTTAAGATCTCACTTTTAAAGGAAATGTAATTTGCGCAGTAAAAACAGTGATGTGAAATCCCACAAATAGCAATAAGATAATGACTAGGTCATTTGTTTTGAATGATGTTGGGTAAAAAGAGGGCGCAGTAAGAAGTCTGACAACACCAGGTTTAAGTCCAACCGATTCATTTGATAGTAAACAAATAAATCGGTTGGACTTAAACCTGGTGTTGTCAGGCTTCTTACTGTGTTTACCCCAGTCCAACACCGGCATCTCCACAAAAAGAGGGCAGACAGGGCCACTGATTGACATCACATCCACAGGATGGCACGTCCGACAGTGCAGCACTGGAGTGTCAGCTGAAAGTATACCTCAAATTACTGGAGTTTACTTATTAGTCACAAGTAAGGCTTACATTAACTGTGCAATGAAGTTACTGTGAAATTCCCCTAACTTGTCATGACATATCCCATTCAATTTTGCCACACTAGCTGGTAAGCTGTATCTTTAGGTCCCGGCCATTAGGCAGCTCTATTGAATGAGTTATTTAAATCTATCCCTGCCCACACCCCCCCAACAAATTTATAGCCAATGAAGTATTTTGCAGTGGAGCCACTGTGCGGCACACAAACCCAATTTGTCCTTGTGCATGAGTCACAAAAACCCAGCTTGCAGGCGCAGCAGGTGGTCAGGAAGGCGAATGGGATGCTGGCCTTCATAGCGAGGGGGATTGAATATAAAAGTAGGGAGGTCTTGCTGCAGCTGTATAGGGCATTGGTGAGGCCGCAGCTGGAGTACTGTGTGCAGTTTTGGGTGCCGCACCTGCGCAAGGATATTTTAGCCTTGGAGGGAGTGCAGAGGAGGTTTACTAGGCTGATACCGGAGTTGAGGGGGTTGAGCTATGAGGAGAGGCTGAATAAACTGGGCTTGTACTCGTTAGAGTTTAGAAGAATGAGGGGAGATCTCATTGAGACGTATAAGATGATGAATGGGATGGATAGGATAGAGGTGGAGAGACTCTTCCCGCTCAGAAAGGATAGTAGGACTAGGGGGCACAGCCTCAAGATAAAGGGGGGGCGGTTTAGAACAGAGTTGAGGAGGAACTTCTTCACTCAAAGGGTGGTGAATCTCTGGAATTCTCTGCCCGTTGAAGTGGTGGAGGCTGCCTCGCTAAATATTTTTAAGACGTGGGTTGATGGGTTTTTGATAAGAGAGGGGATTAAGGGTTATGGGGAGAGGGCGGGAATGTGGAACTGAGCCACGACAGATCAGCCATGATCTTATTGAATGGCGGGGCAGGCTCGAAGGGCCAGATGGCCTACTCCTGCTCCTATTTCTTATGCTCTAATGTTCTTAACAGACAATGATAGTTTCATCCAAATGATGGCACCTCTGACACAAAGAACTGAATCTTGGTTTGCCTAAAGATTGCATTCTATAAAAGGTAACAGAAACTTGAATGTGGGTGGGGGGGAGGGGGTGGAGACAATGGCCACAATAAATCTTACAGGATGTTTTAATTTATGAGTCCTCTTTAAGAAGATTACAGGGTAGAGGGTGTAGAAAGTGGCTGGTAATAAATTAAGCATCATGAATATGGGGTAATATTGCTGAGCCAGGTGGTTTATTCCTGCCTGTCATTTCAATATGTTTGTTTTACGCACTCGAGAACTGTTGTGGCCTTTGATCAATTAAGTATAATTTTAATTTGGGCAGGGTGGTGAGCCATTTTTTCACCAAGCGTTCAGTCCCAGCACCAATATATTTAATCAGAAGAATTTCATTGAATGGAGAGATATCTCAAGTTGATTTCCAACGTCCGTATACTTTTGTTCCTCATGTTTGCAATAAAGTACAGCAATGTCTTTCATCTCATTACTAAGGAGATCTTGAGAGAAGGTGAGCTAAGCTTGTCCATTCCTTCTATAAATAATATGATCGTGATTTGTTGAGTATCTTCAAGATAAGGCTGAGATCCCTTATGAAGTATGATTTGTAATTACAATCTACCATATTGCATCATAAAATTGGGATTCGTTTCAGGGTACCCTTCAACAATCCTGAAAATATTAACTGCTTGCCTTTTGCCTACATTATTAGTGATGCTTTTGAAAATAACCAGCAGGATCTCACTTTCTGGATCTCCGTCTGTATGTCCTTTAATATGCCATGCTTTTCCAAACTTTTATCCACTAGATCACTCAACATGGTGTTTAAATAAAGGGATTGTGTTCATCTGTTTCCAGCGTTCAGGGATATCTCTTGAATTCAGCTACAACTTTGATGATAGAATTGGATTTGGCCATTGAGATACTGAACTCCTTCTCTGATTGTAGGGCCAGTTTCCTAAATACACTCTCAAAACTCAGCCTGACTTGGACACCAGTTATATTCACCCTGTCCATCTTACTGCTGAGCATTGAGCACAAAGTGTACCAAACCCAGAAAAGTTTTTACAGCCTATTTATCAGTCACAAATCAGCTTACATTCGCACTACAATGAAGTTACTGTGAGAATCCCCTAGTCATCACCTGTTTGTCACTCCGGCACCTGTTCGGGTACACCAAGGGAGAATTTAGCATGGCCAATGCATCTAACCTGTATGTCTTTTGAACTGTGGGACGAAATCGGAACACCCGAAGGAAACCCTCGAAGACACAGGAAGAACACACAAACTCTGCACAGTGACCCAAACTGGGAATCAAACCGGGGTCCCTGGCGCTGAGAGGCAGCAATGCTAACCACTGTGCCACCATCATCAGGACAACACCTTAACTCATATTTCACTCTTTCCAATCTTATTCAAATGAGTTTTGCAATTTTAAAATAAATTGATGGAGTGAAACGGAGGCCATGTTTAGAACAACAATCATCGAATTGGATTTGGGCGAGACAGTTTGCAAAGAGAAATATTTCAATCTCAGGACGTGTTTCTGATAGATTGTATTAAGCGCTTCAGGAGAGAGTTTTAAAATTATCTTATTGACAGTCCCACTCAACAATTCAATCTGTGAATTATTCTAAGGATCCCTTTGCAGTTAACCAGTGAAAGAGCATTTGGCAATACATTAGTAATGTCATCAGATATATAAAAGTTTGGCCAGATTCAAAATATTATAATTCAACAATGGCAATCTGTCACAACAGCAATCATCTCAACTGGCCTAGACCGAAAACTGTTAAAGATTACCTTAACAGTATTAGATTGGTTGCGTGCTTGGAATGTAGAATTTATTGCACAATGAACAATTTGTCAGTGCAAGCGTTATGACGAACAATTAAGTTTACTCTGTTCTGCGCTTCTACATTCTGTATCTTCTCCAAACACTCCTGTAGCATCCCAAAACTCCTTTATATATCTTTGAATTGAAACTCTCCAAACTTTCCACTTCCCTTAATTTCAAAAATATTGCTTATAGCTTGTAAAATCGAGAGCAGAAGCCTCCTGAAGCATCTTTCCTGATCTGAATTAAAACATTTCTTCAGGCAATCTGACCAATCAATCATTCTATAGTGAGACCAGATTCCAATTTGAACTATACAATGTATCAGCAGTTAATTAGCTGTCAATCATCATCTCAAGGACCTGCATATTTCTGCCATTTACTGAGTATAGGGCTGGAATTCTCCAACCTCGCTTGTGGCTGAGATTCTCTGGTTCCTGAGCACCAAATTCTCTGTTCTCACTGGCGGCGGGACATGCAAGACTGGAGAATTCCGGCCTAGGTTAAAAAAAGTTCTTTTATGTCCAAAGTTTTTGCTTCAGGGTCAAAATATCTTCCAACTAAAATGGCAAAAAAACTATCAGCCCAACTAATGTCATCTCTGCCTATTCCTCTACATTTGTATTTGATTCCAAGTCAATGAAATACGATATGGTTGGTTTTACTATTTGTTACATTAATATTTGTCTTGTAATATTACGAGAATGAAACTTGCCTTATAGTGACCCAAACTGGGAATCAAACCGGGGTCCCTGGCGCTGAGAGGCAGCAATGCTAACCACTGTGCCACCATCATCAGGACAACACCTTAACTCATATTTTACTCTTTCCAATCTTATTCAAATGAGTTTTGCAATTTATTTTAAAATACACACCTAATGACTTCCCATGATTAGATATTGTCACTCAGCATTACCAAAGGCCTACGCTATATTCAATAGCAACAACCAATAAATGCAACTTGACATTCATATCGAGTGATCAATGTAGCAGAATGTCCAATAGGGCTTAAAATGACCAACATTTGCATTTTTGACACTGTACCACAGAGGGAGATGTCAGGACAGATTGTGAAGGAATGAAAGTTTAAGTTTATTTATTTGTGTCACAAGCACTCTTATATTAATGCTTAATTAAGTTACTGTGAAGTCAAATAATATGGAATTAATACAGGAATATTATGTTAAAAGTTACTTTGGGTAAACTGACTGTAAAGCATATCTTAATAGATCTTAACATATCTAGCTTGCTAAAAACAACAGTTTACCTCCCTTCACAACGATGTGAAGCTGCTGACAAAAATTATACACACCGATAAGGCAATATCTTGGGAATTCTTACCATGGCACTAGTATATAAGCTATAAAACCAGCTCTGATAAGTAAAAGCAAAAACGTTTAAAACACAACTCAAGGCCCAATGTTTCATTATTTTACTGGATGCAGCACCTTAACTTGTCAACATTGATCAACGTGACTATCACACAAAGTCCAATTTTCAGAATAATTTCAAAATAACATGTCCTAGAAATTGAACAGGAACTTCATTATAATATTTCATCAAATACAGAATCATTGTTCAGGATGGTCTATTAATCATAGTTAAGGATGGTCTATTTTTGACCAAATGAACATCTTCTTTATAACCATACAACCCCAAAATTCATTGTAAATTCCTCAACCCAAACTCTAATCTTCAGATTGATTAGATTCTCATCGGTTGACTTCAAAGCTGTTCTGAACCTAGTGAATCTCACTTACTCAGGGATTAAAGTAATATCACTTTACTGTCACAGAATCCCTACAGTGCAGAAGAAGGCCATTTGGCCCATCACATCTGCACCGACTCTCCAACAGACTTTCCCACGCAATCCCTCCCCCTCCACGTTATCCCTGTAACCTTGTGCATTTAGCATGGCCAATTCACCGAACTGAATTGTTCAGTGGGAGGAGACCACAGCACCCGGAGGGAACCACACAGACAATATTTGATGGATATCCTTACTTTCTCTTTGGAATCTTATATCGGAAACAAGAAAAGGTTTGAATTCTGGATTCACTTATAGAAATAAGAACTAGTTTCTTTTCAGGATTTGTTTAGCTTTGCGATTCATGTCATTGTTATCATAAGTTTGTGTATGTCCTTAAAACTTCAATTGACGCACCTAGTCTTCTGCATCAAATACCCAATGAACCCAGCTCCATTCACTGGTTGAATATTTACTGTGGAGTTTTACCCAGCCTTCTTGTAACATGAGGCAAACTACAATCTAACTAAAATATAGTTTGAACTTAAACTATTGGGAAGAGAGTAAATCTCGACTTTCCTTTTCCTTTGGGTGGGGGGAGCATAAATTAGATTAAATTGGCTCAATTATATGTCTTTGAGTCTAGCTCTCTCTGGCTGAAGTTGAGGGAAATTAATTGTGAGGAATGCCTGATCTTAATAGCTCCAGATATGGAGCGAGGATTGTAAAACCCCACAGAATAACTAAAAAGCTTGATTGAAGAGATGAATTTTTTAAGCAGTATCGTAAAAGAGAGGAGGAGAGGTTTAGGGAGGGAATTCCGAAACTTAGTGTCAAGGCAGCTGAAAGTGCAGCTGCTAATGATGGCTGATTAAAACTGGGGATGAACCAGAGGCCAGAGTTTCAGGAGTGCAGAGATCTTGAAGGCTTGTAGTCCCGTGGGAGATTACAGGATTAGAAAGGGGTGAAGCCAGTTATTTGAAACAAGAATGAAGATTTTAAACTTGGCTAGACTAGAGCTAGGGCAGGTCAGCAACCACAGAGTTTATGAGTGAATGAGATTTGGAGTAAGTAAATGCGCCAAATACAAAGATTTGGATGATAACAAGTTTAAGTAAGACGGAAAATGGGAGACTGGCCAGAACAACATTGGAATAATCAAATCCAGAAGTAACAAAGGAATGAATGAATTTTTCAACCTATTTTTCAATAGGTCAGCGGGGACAGGATCAGAGTCAAAAGATGATGTGGAGGCGGAGCTTGGTGGTCAAGGTGCTGGCATAGAAATATGGTCAGAAAATCATCTCTGGGTCAAACATAGCACCAAAGTTGTGAACAGTCTTGCTTGGCTTAAAATAATTTCTGGGGATGGAAACAATGAACAAGGAATATAGTTTGTGGTGAGAATCGAAGATAACGGCTTCAATTCTTGCAATATTTCATGGAAGAAATTTTCTGTTCATCTGATATTTGATGTTGGACAAGCAGTCTGACAGTGGAGGGGCCCAAGGAGGTGACAGTGGGATGGAGTTGAATGTAACCAGAATATACATGCAGAGACTGACGTGCCTTCAAATTATGTCCCCAACTCTCAACTTGTAGATGAGAAATATAAAGGGGCCAAGAGTAGATCCTCAGTGGGCTACAAGGGTAATGGTGCAAGAGTGGGAAGAGACCATGATAAACCAGCAATGGGTTTATAGAGACTAGCAGTGAAGGTTTTTTTCCTCAAGGCATCTAGACAGAACTTAATCTGGAATATAGGTCCAAGGGTCCATAGCACAGCACAATTAGGAATCAGCTTTGGTTAAGCACTTCACAGAACTGTTATTCAAATTAGACAGCTATTGATGGAAAAGGCGGACACTGATTTTTGGTTCTGAAACTCCAGACTCTTGTCCCTTTGATGTGGAGATCTGGCGTGATGATCATGCTAATCCCCCTGACACTAAGGGACACTTTATCATGGCCAATCAACCTAACCTGTGTAGGAGGAAACCAGGGCACCTGGAGGAAAACCCATGCAGACACGAGGAAAAAGTGCAAACTCCACATAGACAGTCACCCGAGACCAGAATTGAACCCGAGTCCCTGGTGCCGTAAGGCTGCAGTGCTAACCACTGTGCTATCTATTTCACCGTCCATTTCAGCAGTCTGTCAATGAGCTGCTGAAGTCAGTTACAATCCTCCGCACTGTTTACTACATTCCTAAGGCTTACTTACGTGGCGAAAAACTGCAGCAGGCGACGGTGCAGAGGGACCTCGGGGTCCTTGTGCATGAGTCGCAAAAACCCAGCTTGCAGGTGCAGCAGGTGGTCAAGAAGGCGAATGAGATGCTGGCCTTCATAGCGAGGGGGATTGAATATAAAAGTAGGGAGGTCTTGCTGCAGCTGTATAGGGCACTGATGAGGCCGCAGCTGGAGTACTGTGTGCAGTTTTGGGCGCCGCACTTACGCAAGGATATTTTGGCCTTGGAGGGAGTGCAGAGGAGGTTTACTAGGCTGATACCGGAGTTGAGGGGGTTGAGCTATGAGGAGAGGCTGAATAAACTAGGCTTGTACTCGCTAGAGTTTAGAAGAATGAGGGGAGATCTCATTGAGACGTATAAGATGATGAATGGGATGGATAGGATAGAGGTGGAGAGACTCTTCCCGCTCAGAAAGGACAGTAGGACTAGGGGGCACAGCCTCAAGATAAAGGGGGGGCGGTTTAGAACGGAGTTGAGGAGGAACTTCTTCACTCAAAGGGTGGTGAATCTCTGGAATTCTCTGCCCGTTGAAGTGGTGGAGGCTGCCTCGCTAAATATTTTTAAGAAGCGGGTTGATGGGTTTTTGATAAGAGAGGGGATTAAGGGTTATGGGGAGAGGGCGGGAAAGTGGAACTGAGCCACAACAGATCAGCCATGATCTTATTGAATGGCGGGGCAGGCTCGAAGGGCTAGATGGCCTACTCCTGCTCCTATTTCTTATGTTCTTATGTAAATTTTGAAATAAATCCCCTGTTTACCCAACTCCGGGTTCTTATGAAAAAGAGCAGTAGCCGCAGTAGTGGCTCCTGCAGAAGTCCAGTTGCGCTCCAGTCTGAAAGTGTTCAGCTCCACACTGCTTTCTGTTCCTTAGCCAGTTTTACATCTGCACTGTCCCCTTAACCCTGTTAAATACAGTTTTGCTTATAAATCTATTCTGTGGCATCTTAATAAACATCAATCACAGTAAGTGCAGTTTGCCTTCAACAGATCAACTGTCCTTTTATTCGCCCATATTTTTCCAAATATCAATCATTTTGCTTGGACTATTGTCTCTCAGAATTTACCAGCACTGATCTTCAGCTGACTGACCTGCTGCGTCCTTCATCACTCTCTCTCTCTTTACGTTTGAACAGATTGGATTTAAAATTCAGAATTTTTTTTTACTCTTTGGAACACAAACTCAAGCCACATGTTCAAAAAAAACTCCAGTCATGTCACATTAGATCAGGAAAAATTAATAAATCTCTTTATTTAATAGAGATGGGGACACCAAAGCAGAGAAAGATTAGATTTAACCTGGAGCAGTAGCAATCATTGCGGAGCCGTGTTTGAGTAATAAATGCCCATTCTCAGCCCAGGAATGCTCTTGGCAAAATTTGAAAGAGTCGAAAGCTGTGTCAACAAGAAACTAAGATATATATTGTGGTCAAGTATGTTGATAAGTTAATCTCCGATTTATAGCAAAGCCTTTAGGAAGATTTTGACGATCAAAAGCAACAAATTTTCTGAGGAAAATTCACATCCGTGGCTTTTTGAAAGCTCTGCTAATGTACTGGGTTCAGTGGAATTGTGCACCCAGTGTGTTTCAGCGGTGACCACACTCACTGCTCAGTCAGAGGTTGTGGGTTGAAGTCTCACTCCAGAGACCTGAGCACACAATCCTGGCTACTCCTCAGTGCTGAAGGAACGCTGTGATTTCCTGTCTTTCAGCTGAGATGTTAAACTGACACACTGTTTGTCCTCTCCAATGATCCTAATAAAATCCCATGGCAGTATTTTAAAGAAGGGCAGGGGAGTTCACCCCTGTATATTGCTTGATACTTAATCCTCTAATTCATATAATTAATACATATCCGGCCGCATATCCTGGAGAGATAATCATCATCAGACTGCCACTGTGCTCCTTTTCACTTAGACTGCAGCTATACATTTCTTACCCAGACCTACAGATGGATGTGTAGCACAGCTGTTCCTGGAGTCCTTCTGTGTAATGCAGGGTTGTTGGAGGAAGTGAAGCCATGTCCCATGTTTACAGCACCACTGTAAGCCATTTAGATTAATGTCCCAGCCTCTCCAGCAAGGAAGAAAATAAGTATTATGTTATGGATAGAAGAGAGAGGCCAACTGAACTCCTTGACCCTCTCACAGTCTCTCTGTAAGCAGAGGTATTTTTATTGATTTCGAAATAAGCTGTGGCATGTTTCCCCAGACCCTCAGTCTGTGAAGTCTGATTTTTTCACTAACATCACACCCAAAACTCTCTTTATGATGAAATCAGGTTAGTTTACACGTTCAGACCAGGGAGAATGATCAAAAGTTCACACACACACATGCACACACACATATATATACACACACACACACATATATATACACACACACACATATATATATACACACATACACATATATATACACACACAAGTATATATATATATACACACATACACATATATATACACACACACGTATACAGTAGAAACATGGGCAACCTAAGCTAGTGAGGGTGGCGTTTACCGGTTTACAGAGTGGCTGGAACATTAAACTTACCAGCACGCTGGTTAGAACTGCTGCCTCAGTTCCAGGAACCTCAGGTGGCTGTCTGTGTGGAAATTGTATGTTCTCCCCATGTTTGCGTGTGTTTCCTCTGGGTCCTCTGATTTCTTCCCACACTCCCCAAATACTCAGTTAATAATTCATCTGCGTCTTCCAGCTCCACACACTGATTGCCACTTTGGTCCCTAATGAGCCCTCTGTTTCAAATATACTTAGAAATGACCTTTGTTTTTTCTTTTATTTTGCTTGTCATAGTTTTCCATGCCCCCTCAGCTCTCCTAATTTCTTCTTTGAGTACCCTCCCTGCACATTTTGTACTCCTCTAAGGTATCCAGTTTCTTGAGCCCCCTTTATCTGCCACAAGCTGCCTCTTTTTTCCTTATCCAATCCTGTATATCCTTGAGATCCAGGGTTCTCTGGAATTTTTGGTTCTACCCTTTACCTTTCTGGGAACATGCTGGCCCTGTACTCCCTCTATTTCCTTTTTGAGTGACTCCCACTGCTCTGATCTTCCTTCAAGTAGCTGCTCAAAGTGCACTTTGGCCAGAACCTGCCATATCCTAATGAAATGGCCTCCTCCCAGTCCAGAATTTCATTTCTTTTCTGTTTCCATAACTACCTTAAATCTTACCCAGTTATGATCACTATCACCAAAATGCTCCCCCACTGACAACTCTGCCACCTGACCAGCTTCATTCCCTAAAATTAGATCCTGTACTGCCCCTTTTAGTGTAGGACTTTCTATGTGCTGGCTCAGAAAGCTCTCTTAGATCCCTTTCAAGAATTCTTCCCCCTCTAAGCCTTTCAAATTTTGCCTATCCCAATTAACATTGAAAATGTTGAAATCCCTGACAATTACACCTGATTATTTTTACACTTCTCTAAGATTTGCCTGCATATCTGCTCCTCTATCTCTCCCTGACTGTTTGTGGGACTGTAGTACACTCCCAGCTAAGTGATTGGCCCCATTTGGTTTTTCAGTTTACCCATATGGTCTGAATTGAGAAGCCTACTAAGATATCATCTCTCTTCACTGCAGCAATTGATTCCTTGAACAATATTGGAACACCACTTCCTCTTTTACAGTCTGCACCACCCCCCCCGCCACTCCCCCTTCTCCCCAACCACACCATCCCAATTTTATACATATATTTATAGAGTGTCTCTAATTTCCTGACTCCAGTCACTATTTGTGTGGAGTTTGCACATTCTCCCCATGTCTGTGTGAGTTTCCTCTGGGTGCTCTGGTTTCCTCCCACAGTCCAAAGATGTGCAGGTTAGGTTGATTGGCCAAGCTAAATTGCCCCTTAGTGTCCCGGGATGTGTAGGTTAGAGGGATTAGTGGGAAAAATATTCGGGATATGGGGTGGGATTAGGGTCTGGGTGGGAGTGTTGTCAGTGCAGACTCGATGGGCTGAATGGCCTCTTTCTGTACTGTAGGGTTTCAATGGTTTCTATAGTTTCTTTCCATGGTTTTAATGTAATGAGACACCTCAAGGTGCTTCACAGGAACACTGTGAAATAAAGTCTAACACTGAGCCCCTCATGAGGAGTTACTGGGAAAGGTGGCCAAAGGCTTTCTCATAGAGGTGGCTTTTAAGGAGCAAATTAAAGGTGGAAATTGAAGATTAGGGATGGAATTCCAGATCGCAAGGCCCAACAACTGAAGGTGCAGACACCAACGCTGGAACAATTGAAAAATGGGGATGCTCAAAAGTAAAAAGTCTGACAACACCAGGTTTTAGTCCAACCGATTTATTTGATAATATACTCACAAGCTTTCGGGTTAGCCTCTTCGTCAGGTGAATGGAGAGTTCTGGCCTCAGACAGAGCATATAAAGCACAGATAGTTTAGAGATTACTGATTAGAATGTGAATCCTTACACCTAACCTGCTGTTCAAGACCTGAAGTGGCTGACAATGTGAGTGGAAGGAGCACTGATCACAGGTTAAAGAGATGTGTATTGTCTCCAGACAGTACAGTAAGTGAGGTTTTGCAAACCCAGGCAAGTCACGGGGGTTACAGATAGTGCGACATGAACCCAAGATCCCTGTTGAGACCGTCTCAGGGATCTTGGGTTCATGTCGCACTATCTGTAACCCCCGTGACTTGTCTGGGTTTGTGAAACCTCACTTACTGTTATGTCTAGAGACAATACACATCTCTTTAACCTGTGATCAGTGCTCCTTCCACTCACATTGTCAGCCACTTCAGGTCTTGAACAGCAGGTTAGGTGTAAGGATTCGCATTTTAATCAGTAATCTCTAAACTGTCTGTGCTTTATATGCTCTGTCTGAGGCCAGAACTCTCCATTCACCTGACGAAGAGGCAGTCCCCTCGAAAGCTTGTGAGTTTACTATCAAATAAATCGGTTGGACTAAAACCTGGTGTTGTCAGACTTTTTACTGTGTTTACGCCAGTCCAACGCCGGCATTCCCACATCATGATGCTCAAAAGGCCAGAATTAGATTTTAAGTCAGCGTGGTGAGTCACTTATAGAGGTTTACAGCATGGAAACAGGCCCTTCGGCCCAACTTGTCCATGCTGCCCTTTTTTTAAAACCCCTAAGCTAATCCCAATTGCTCGCATTTGACCCATATCCCTCTTACCCATGTAACTATCTGAATGCTTTTTAAACGACAAAATTGTACCCGCCTCTACTACTACCTCTGGCAGCTTGTTCCAGACACTCAGCACCCTCTGTGTGAAAAAAATTGCCCCTTTGGATTGTTTTGTATGTCTCCCCTCTCACCTTAAACCTGTGCCCTCTAGTTTGAGACTCCTCAACCTTTGGGAAAAGATATTGAATATCCAGCTGATCTGTGCTTCTCATTATTTTATAGACCTCTATAAGGTCGCCCCTCAGCCTCCTACAACTTGAAAGAGAGCTTCCAGGATGTGGCATTCCCATGTACTTGCTGCCTGTGTCCTGATGTAGATATATCAGAGGGACTGGAGGAGATTACAGAGATAGGAAAGGATGAGGCCATGGCTTTGAAAACAAGGGCGGGACTTAAAATCAAGATGTTACTTAACCAGGAGCCAGTGGAGATCAGTCAGCACAGGGGTGATGGATGAATGATAGAGGAACGAGCTTTGGTGCATGTTAGGACAGGGGAGCAGAGAACTGGATGAGCTCAAGTTTACAGAGTTGATGATAATGTTATGTTAAAGATATGTCCTGGAGGTGTGACATTGTAACAGGACTCTTTATTTAATGATTTTCAATCTGCAGTTATTGAGCTGTCTGGGATTGTGTGTGTTTATATAGCTGGCCTCCACATAACACAAACTATCTGCTTTCCATGTCATTGAGAAATTCAACACATGTAATTGTCATCAAAGGAAAGTATCTGATGAATCACAGAATGAAGTGTATCAGTGGAAAACGCCAGGCAAGATCAGCGCTATACTCCGAATCCTTCCTTCATTGAGCCTGTGTCTGAAACCACATTTATGGTGATTTGAAAAGGAAAACTTTTGCCACTGTGGCAACAATCACTTGTCCCATGTTTATCCAGATCTTTGCATAAAGACATGAACGTTAGCAGGTTTCCGGGCTGGAGGGGAAAGGCTATGTAAGTGGGACTAATTGGATAGCTCTTTGAGAGATTCAGCAGAGGCGTGATGGGCTGAAGGGCCTCCTTCCCTGCTGTTTGGTTCTAGGATTTATGGTGTGCTAAAGGTGAGCCACAAGGAGTGAAATGGTCCCTGATCCAATCGCCAGGCTTTGCTGGGTTGGCTATTTTCCTGGCAGGGAGATGGACTGTTTTTTTTTTGTTCATTTGCAGGTGGGGGGCATGACTGGCTAGACCATTATTGAATGCCCATCCTTAATTGCCCTTGAGCAGGCGATTGGTGAGCCTTTTCCTTGAGCCACTACAGTCTATTTGGTGTAGGTGCATCCATAGTGCTATTAGGAAAAGGTAGTTGCAGAATTTTTATACCAAAGCAGTGAGGTAAACCCAATTTAAGATAATCACTCAAGTTTGTAACATAGCTCATTTACATTTGCTTGCAGAGACATGCTTTCATACACAAGAACTTGTTCCCTGCAAAGGAAAGGAGCGTATTCAAGCCTCACGTCTTTTTGAATTACCCGAGAGCTTGTGGAGCCTATAGCTCCGCCTTGCTTTCTTCATGATAAAAAAGCCTTTGCAAATTATTGCAGTGCTTCTCCTGGACACAACACACTGCAGACCCAGTAGAATGATGATGGAGGTATATTCCCTCCCTCATATCTATATTTTATGCATATCCTTATTCATTTATGGGATGTGGACGTCGTTGGCTAGACCAGCATTTATTGCCCATCCCTAATTGTCCTTGAGAAGGTGGTGGTGAGCTGCCATCTTGAACCGCTGCAGCCCAGATGATGTAGGTACACCCCCAGTGCTGTTAAGAAGGGAATTGCAGGATGTTGCCCCAGCGATAGTGAAGGGATGGCAATATATTTCCAGGTTAGGATGGTGAGTAAATTGGAGGCAAACTTCCAGATGGCGGTGTTCCCAGGTATCTGCTGCTCTTGTCCTTCTAGATGGTAGTGGTTGTGGGGTTGGAGGTGTTGCCTAAGGAACCTTGATGAGTAGCTGAAGTGCATCTTGTAGATGGTATGCACTGCTACTGTGCGTTGGTGGTGGAGGGAGTGAATGTTTCTGGAAGGACTGTCAATCAAACAGGCTGCTTTGTCTTGGATGGTGTGGAGCTTCTTGAATGTTGTTGGAGCTGCATTTATCCATGCAAGTGGAAAATATTCTAGCACATTCTTGACTTGTGCCTTGTAGATTGTGGACAGACTTTGGGGTGTCAGAAATTGAATTATTTGCCACAGGATTCCCCGTATCTGACCTGCTCTTGTAGCACAGTACTAATATTGCTAGTTCAGTTCAGTTTCTGATCAATGGTAACCCCCACGATGTTAATAGTGGAGGATTCAGTGATGGTAATATCATTGAATGTCAAGGTTGATGGTTAAATTCCTTCTTGTTGGAAATGGATTTGCTAAGCAATTTATGGTGTAAGTGTTACTTGCCACAAGCCTGGGTATTGTCCAGGTCTTGCTGCATTTGGACAAGGATTATTTCAGTATCTGAGGAGTCACGAATGGTGCTGAACATTTAATCATCAGTGAATATCCCCACTCCTGACCATATGATGGAAGCAAGGTCATTGATGAAGCAGCTGCAAATGGTTAGGCCAAGGACGTTATCCTGAGGAACTCCTGCAGTGATGTCCTGGAGCTGAGATGATCGACCTCCAACAACTACAACCATCTTGCTTTGTATCAGGTATGACTCCAACCAGTGGAGAGTTTCCCTCGATTCCTATTGACTCTAGTTTTGCTAGGATTCCTTGATGCCACACTCAGTAACATGTGGCCTGGATGTCAAGCACAGTCACCCTCAAATATTGATAGTAGGGAGGTTTTGATGATGAATGCTGTTAAATATCAAGGAAGGTGCTTACACTGTAATTTGTTGGAGATGGTCTTTGCTTGACACTTGTGTGGCTTGAACATTACTTGCCACCAGTCTGGAGATTGTCCCGGTCTTGTGGCTTGCACAGTTTCATTACCTGACGAGTCACAAATGGTACTGGAGACTGCAATCATCAGTGAACATCCCCATTTCTGATGGCAGAGGGTAAAGCAGCTGAAGATGGTTGTGATTGCGGGCACTACCCTGAGGAACTCCTGCAGTGATGTCCTGGGACTGAGATGATTGACCTTGAACCACCGCAGTCATCTTCCTTTGTGCTAAGTATGACTCTAACCAGCAAAGTGTTTTCCCCTGCATCTGTAAATACACCCAAGATGCTGTTAGGGAGGGAATTGTGGGATTTTGCCCCAGCGATAGTAAAGGAACGGCAGTATATTTCCAAATCAGGATGGTGAGTGAGTTGGAGGAGAACCTCCAGGTGGTGGTATTCCTAGTGAAATACAATGCTGATGTCAAGGGCCGTTATTGGGCAGTTATTCTTGCCTCACCTCTGGACTTCAGGAACAGAATTTCCGCGCCCACCACGGGAATCCTAGCAGGCAGGGCACACACCATACAAAGGTCCATTGACTTTGAGTGGGATTTTCTGGTCTTGGGGCGAGTGCAGCTGCAAAATCCCACCCCAGGTCTTTTGTGCTTGTTTGAACCAAGGCTGCAGTGAGATCTAGGGCCAAATGTCCTGGCAGAACCCAAACCTAACTTCCGTGAACAGCTTCTTGCTGAGTAAGTGTCTCTTGAATGCATTATTGACGATACTTTCCATCACTTTGCTGATGATTGAGAGTGGATTGAATTGACTGCTTTGAATTTTTCCTGCTTTTTGATTACAGGAGATACCTGGATAATTTTCCGGACTGTTGGGTGGATTCCGGTGTTCTATAACCGTACTGGAACAGTGTGGTTAATGCTGCCATTAGTTCGAGAGCTCCAGTCTGCTGCACCGTTACCAGAATGTTGCCAGCCATTTTGTGAAATCACTTGAAGTGAATCAAATTGGCTGAAGACCAGCACCTGTGAAGGTGGAGGCTTCCGGAGGAGGGCAAGATGGATCATCCGCTTAGCGCTTCAGCGTAAGATAGTTGCAAATGCTTCAGGATTGCCTTTTACCGACAAGAAATAGCATCAGCATACAAGGGACTGACTTTCTCACTGAGTTTGAAATATGTGCACTGTACACACTCTCACAGTGAGTAATTGATTTGTGGGTAAATTCTTCAAAAATATCAATTAGATTTATGACTAATTCTCAACAGTTCTGCACTTCCCACAAAGCCTGAAAGCACATTCATTTTTTCTTTAATCCACAGACTGCTTCATTTACAATGACTATCACTCACTTTGATTTTTGTTTTCCGTACATATTATCCTTAATGATTATAAATAACCCCCCCAGTATCACTCATTGTTAAGAGTTTGTAGCACTTTTTAATACATTAAAGAATGGAGTTGTCTTCCTAGCTCCCTGCTGCTGTCGAGTCTGGTTTTTGCAAAGTGAGATACTCTTACTTTTAAACCTCTCCCGAGTCACTTGGTGAGCAACTGCTCTTCTCCATAACCCCGCTGATTTAAATTGTGGCACTTTGCAAATCAGAAGTGACTTCTAATTGCTTTTGAGCAACTGTATTGTCACATTGAATGTTCCTTGTTTGGTGCTAACCGGGTCCAGCTTGCAGATAGTGGGCTGGGAATGCCAGCTAGCCATTTTTCTCACGCCAAGAAAAGTGATTCTGAAAATCTCCCGTTTTCACAACCTTTCAGCACTTAGATATTTTTGATTGGATCACCCTCTCAGTCTTTGCTTGGTATATCCGTACAGTGGAGAATTGAATGAACCTGTCTGCTGTGTTGTGGCAGTCATAGTTTCTCAGCCAGATTTAATAACTGAGAAATGAATGATTGCTGTTATTCCAAACACATGCACACACATGCACACAGACACTCACACACACACACACATGCACAGTCAGTTAGATCATCAAAAATCTGTTTGAACCTGGAGTCTCTGTGAATAGCTCCCAGCTGAACCAAAACCTCCACATTTATCACTGCTCTGTTTAAGTGGCACAATTCAGCTTATTGAGGATTAAGACAGAAGGTCCTCCACATGGACAAACCCTCATTCTAACTACTTCCCTGCTGTACTTGTGCCACTCCCAGTCCTCTAGGTCCTAATTTAACTGCGCAGTGGCTTTTGTGATATAATTAAAAGATGTGCTCTCAGTTGATAGTGTCATGAGCCACTGATGCACTGTCGGTAGAGAATCATTTATATGATTTATATGATTGGAACGGAGTTGAGGAGGAACTTCTTCACTCAAAGGGTGGTGAATCTCTGGAATTCTCTGCCCGTTGAAGTGGTGGAGGCTGCCTCGCTAAATATTTTTAAGACACGGGTTGATGGGTTTTTGATAGGAGAGGGGATTAAGGGTTATGGGGAGAGGGCGGGAAAGTGGAACTGAGCAGCGACAGATCAGCCATGATCTTATTGAATGGCGGGGCAGGCTCGAGGGGCTGGATGGCCTACTCCTGCTCCTATTTCTTATGTTCTTATATGTCACAAAATTGCAGCCCACATCAGAACATGGGGGAAGGATAAAATTGCTCTGTACTAATAACACTAAATGACTCATGGCAATTGAGACACTTGTTTCATTCAGTCTGTTGATTGACCGTGAACCTATTTCACCCTTCGAACCAATTTCACCCTCTTAACACCAATCAATAGATGCTGAATGTCTTTACTGCAACATTTCCCGTTGCAACACACAGGACTCTGTACCTCTCATGCGGCATACTGGGCATTATTGGTAATGTCCAGACTGGGAAGCCTTTAATCATTCCCATAGCTGATCAAGTTGGCTTTCTTGTTGACTTCTTAATGTAGCCAATAGCTGGTGAGAACACTAAAGTTGAAATTTGGCTTGCTGATTCAGGGTGCGATGGGAGAGGTGGTGGGGACGCTGTCAGCCAGCAGTCTGACATTGAGACAATCCTGCCTCATTTTATCTGCTGTGGGAAACGTGGGGGATGGGCCTCTCACTGTGACGCAACAGAACATCAATTGAAATAGTTAAAGCAGTAATTAACCCAAATTAGATGGCTCTAATTTAGTCAGTGGCACATGGGACAGCAGGGTTTCAGAAACCTGTCTGGTTAGTGGAGGTGGGAAGTGAGAGTTCACTGCTGTCCCTGCCAACCAACCATCTGGAGAGCCGACGAGTAGTGGAAGGAAGGGTAGAGAACTGAGGACATTGCTGGATGAGAGCAGGAGGGGGAATAAAGGTGCCACCACTGGCTGAAGAGGTATGTAAAGGTGCCAGGACTCAGTGAGGGGCCACTGGGGTTGCCTGTCACTATTCCTTCCAGGAGATCTGCTGTCACAGTCTTGTCTTGAGCCATCCTCTTACATAGCTCATCTGAAACTGCTGTCATGTCCATCATCCAACTACATTGCGGACAGCTCTACATTCTCCTTTAGCAGAGATCTTTTAGCTTTTCAGCTCTGATTAAATACCAAAATACAGACATTTTTCTCGATATCACTTTGTAGAATTAAATTTGCTCTTATAATTTCATTCATTTGTCTTCGGCTCTGTCTATGGAATTTGTAGTGCGTGCCTTGTCATTCATATCTCACTGGTCCTATTCTCTTCCAAACAGTTTTATTTATTGTCCAGGTTTCTGAAGCAGACAGGAAAGTGCATAGAATGTAGCATCTTAGGAGTATTGTCTTTATTGCAAGTTTGAGTTTTCCTGTTGCGAACACAAACTTCATGTTCACAGAATTATTTCTGTCTCTTTCTACTCTTCATCTAATTTCAACATCACCTCCACCATCTTCTGTTATCATTTGTCCCAATTAGACAAACTTATTTGTTCCAGACTGACACCATCCAGTTTAATCTTCACTCTAGTTTCTTCTGATGTATTCCTTCTAACTACCAATGTCTTTTCTTTTTGAACTTCAAACTCAATCCGATTTTAAACTTCTAGATTTTATTCAACCTGTGATATTTTGGAGGTTCGTGCACCAGCGAGGGCAGCAAGAGATGTCAACCTCAGAGTGGACACTCTAGAGAAGGGAGCAGTAAGGATGCCAACCTCGGGGTGGGCAGACTGGAGCAGAAGATGCTGGTTCAGTATCCTGTGTGAAGAAAGTCCTATACCAGAAGAGAGTCTGCCATACACAGCTCAATGATCAGTACATGATTGCAGTGTCACAGCAGACTGGGGTTCTCCAGAAACTTGATCTCTGTGGCATGTTGTAGGGTGAGCTGATATCTTGTGAGAGAGGAGTGTCTTCCTTCTTGCATGTGAGGGTTCCCCTCAAGGTTCTCCTGGTGTGGACGGCAACTGCTCAACCCCTCTGCCAGTGGCCCCAGTGGCTGCAGTGGTAGAGGAGGATCTTGTACCTGTGCTGGGTCCCCTCAGTATGCCAGAAACATCCAGGCCTCAGACAACCAGAAGACATTCCTACCACACCCCTGCTGGTGCTCAGACCTCCCTCCCTTGGTATTGCTGTTCCTCTGGGGGGTAGTGGCAGATGATATAACTTCATGTCCTTCATTTCTTCCATTAAAATTGATGCCATTATTTGCTCATGGTGCAGTCATATTGATTCTTTGCACTTATTATGAGAAGCACCATTGTTTTTCCAACTCCTGTTACAGGTCCCCTGATTTCCTGGATCCTGTCAGTACTTATCAGAGGCATCAGAAAATGGCCATTGTCAAAACAGATGAGCAATAGGCATTTAGGTGAGGATGTCAATTTAGCAATAACGTCCAGAGCAAGAGGTCACCATCTTCAGGAGAGAAGGCGGAGCAGGTGCGGAGAAAATTAACAACCAACAATATGGGAGTTTCCAATCCAGGCAGCCTCCTCAAGCATTTCCCTGAATCAACAATCCCTGATGGTGGCCAGTGAGGGAATGACAGTAACCTCGCCGACACAGTGAGTGAGGTGAGGGGAATCTTTGAGCGGTTCAGGTGAGTGGCAGCATTTGACAGCAGATAATAATTAAATGTCGAAATTCTACATTGAAGCCAATCTTTAGCACAATGGCAAGATGGGTTCTATAAGGCTTCTGACTCTTGGAGCACAGGTGAAAGCACACTCTCAAAATGTGAGTCAGACAGAATGGAGTCAAGTCCATTTGTCACTGAATTAAATCCAGTTGTGACATGCAATAAAAACAGCTCCACAATAGAATGGCAGAAAGCTTTTAACTCAAATGCTTTCTAAATGGAAATGACTTGCTGTGCAGGATGCAGTGCAATAAATCGATATCACATGAACCTTGGCGGTGAAGCTCCCAAATCTATGGGTATTTTGAATGATGAATCATTGGAATTAGACAGAGAGAGAACTGGGCCAGAGAAGCATGAGCTCCTCGGCTCCCTGTTCACAATAGTGCTGCTTTACCCACTGTGAGGATCTACCATGCTTCCATCCACTTGGACTTGTGTTTAGCACAGAAACCGGGTCGGAAGCAGGCCTGCTCTGAGACTGGCAAAAGATGTAAAGTACAACATGCCCTGGCAAGATTTTCCTTCACCCCGCAGTCAGTGCTCTTGAGACTGACCTTACATCTTCCCATTTTGTAGCAGTGGGTCAGCACTCAGCCTCACCCCCAGTGCTCTTCTCTGTTCCAAAGTGGCCATCTTGTGTTTCTACATCCTAAGATGGCATCTCTAGTTGTGCACATAGGTTTTAATAGGTTTTCATTTATTTATTAGTGTCACAAGCAGGCTTATGTTAACACTGCATTGAAGTTACTGTGAAAATCCCCTAGTTGCCACAGTCTGGCACCTGTTTGGATACACCGAGGGAGAATTTAACATGGCCAATGCATCTAACCAGCACGTTTTTCAGACTGTGGGAGGAAACTGGAGAATTCGGAGGAAACCCACGCAGATGTGGGGAGAACATGCAGAGTCCAGACAGACAGTGCCCCAAGCAGCTAATCAAACCTGGGCCCCTGGTGCTGTACATTGCTAACCATTGTACCACTGTGCTGCTGACAATGAATAACCTCAGCCAGTCCAGGAATTGAACCCACTTTGTTGGCATCACTCTGCATGATAAGCCGGACATCCAGCCAACTGAGCTAACCAATGAATGATGCAATATTTATTTATTATTTGGCTCAATAATGTAATCTCATCAATTGGGCGCTTGTAGTCCATTTTAAAGTCTTAAAGGGTGGAGAGATTTAGTGAGGAAATCCTAGAGCTTAGGACTCTGGTGACCAAAGGGAAGGCTGCCACGGGGGAAATGCTGACTATCAGGGGTTCTTGAGAGAGTAGAATTGGAGAAGCACAAGTATGTTGATGAGTTATAGGAGTGGAGGAGATAGGGAGAGGAGGTCATAGACTTGAAAAGAAGAATGAGAAATTTCAAATTTAGCCATTTCCCAGTTGGGAGTTAATGTAAGCCAGTGTAGTAGGAGTGATGGGTCAATGGGACTTGGTGTGATTAGGGTATGAGCTCTCCCAAAGTGTAGAACAGAGGATAACTTTGACTCCTCCAGAAGTGGATGAATTTCATTGGAAGAGATGAGAAAATTTAGAAACTTCAACCTGAATCCAACCCACTTCCCTTTAATAGAGAATTCATTCCATTCCCAGGATTCAATTGACTTATATAAATATTTTAATGAGGTTTTGTGCCTCAGATATCAAGTACTTTCCAGTTTTAATGCTGGCTGGCAGAGTTTCCAGAGTCTTGGAAAACTTGGCAGTGAAAAGGAGTAGAGGACTACTGCAGAAAAGAGGTACATGCCTTTCCAGCATTGCTTATGGGTCAGGGGGAAGAGGGAGTATGTTCACTAGTTAACTGGCTGCCCTCTCTACAATTGAATCCTTCATGTCATGATCACCAATCAGATCCATCAATCACTAATACCCCATTCTCCTCAATCATTGAAACCACCCCCCCCACCCCATCCAAACTACTATCACTGATTATCTCCCCCGGGTTGCAAACTGCTCCATGATCATCGACCCTGCCCCTTGATCACTCTGTGTTCCTAAATGATTAACTCTATTCCACAACTATTCACTATTCAATATGAACCGTTCCTATGAACATGTCGCATCAACCCTCTGCCCCATCCCACCCCACTGGGAATTGGTCCATCTCCTCTGTTGTGTTATCACTTTCAGGGAGTATGCAATTAAGTAAATAGGCAGGATGTAGAGCAGCATGTGACCAGCAGTGAGGAGTAACAATTGCTGCATCCATAGAGTGGACCTGTCTGCTGAATCACCCTGTACTTTACCTTTAGATAAACCCAAGCTAATTAGTGCTGTGTGAGAGGTTTGTGTAAAGCCTTCACAGATTGAACCTCTGACCAGTATTGGGGATTAGTCCTTCCGTTTGCCCTACCCCATGCTCACAGTAACCGGTGAAAGCTCCTTACCTGCAGCCTGCTTCAGAGTCCTCCCTGACCAAATGTGTCAATTAGGCTGACAAGACCATACAGGGAAAGCCAGGACCCTGACTGAAACTAATCCACCCAGTTTATAAATCTCATTCCTGTCAATACTGCATTCAGTGACTCTGGGAGCACAGCTTGGTGTGATTCACCAACTCAGGAAGAGGAGAGGAAAACATTGGAGAAAAAAAGATACCAGGGGAATATCTTCATAATTGTTTGAATTGCAGTCAGAATTGTCTGCAGAAGATATAAATTCACATCTGCGTCACCTCTTTGCTGGAGGAATCCAGAACTAATCCCTCTATCCCAACTTTTCATGATAGCTCTGGGCCTTTTCTTCAAATATTTAACATACAAACATATGGATTTGGAGCAAGGGTAGACCATGTTTTAAAATAAATTAAAACACGACTGATATTTCACTTAAAACATTAAATGAAGTGATAAGTGAAAATTGTGATTAGAATCTTCCACTTGTCTGTTATCATCGTGCCTGTACTTTACAATTTGAACTATCCCATTTGTCTTTTTTTTATTTCTATGATTACAATGTTTAAATGAACTGCACTCTGGTCACAGTATAGCAATAACTTTTCAAAGTCAATATTTTACACCAATTCAAAGTAGCTCTAATTGTCATTGTTAATTGGATTGTTCAATTGTAATTATTACTTTCCAAGTCCGCTCTGCTTTTCAATAAGATCTTGGCTGACCTAATTTTAACTTCAACTCCAGCCTACTACCAATAATCTTCCATCCCCTCCCCTTGCTCCTGAAGGACCTAGCTGCCTTTGCCTCAAAGATACTCAAAGACCCTGCCTCAGCCACTTTCTGAGGACAAGAATACCAAAGTCTCACAAGTCACGGAGAGAAACTCTTTCCCTTCTAACATGCAAAGGTGTCTGCTTCAACTATTCTCTCAGGTAGCCTGATATGCATATGACATTTTTCCAAACTGCTTTTCACATTCTCTGAGTGACAAGTTTCAAGCAATGACTCTCTCACTGATTTCCCAACCGGAGGGGAGTCTTTTCCCCATTCTATCCAGAAAAACTCTTCATTACTTTTCAAAACTTTTGTTAAATCTCTGCCCAGCCTCACTGTTCTAACAGAAACACTGCTCTTAATCATAAAGTCAAAGAAAAAGGCCTTTCAGTCCATCCCGTCTGTGCTGGTCAAAGCAAATCACCTAACGATTCTAATCCCATTTTCCAGTCTTGTATGCATTGGCATCGCAATTGCACGTGTAAATACTTAACTGTTATGAGGGTCTCTGCCGCCATCACCCTTTCAGGCAGTGAATTCCAGATTCCCACCATCCTTTGTGTGAAAAAGGTTTTCCTCATATGTCCGCTAAACCTCCTGTGAAAATCCCCCCGGTTGCCACACTCCAACGCCTGTTCGGGTACACTGAGGGAGAATTTAGTATGGCCAACGCACCTAACCAGCACGTCTTTGGATTGTGGGAGGAAACCAGAGCACCCGGTGGAAATCCACACAGATATGGGGAGAACGTGCAAACTCCACACAGACTGTGACCCAAGCTGGGAACTGAACCTGGGTTCCTGGCACTGTGAGGCAGCATTGCTAACCACTGTGCCACCATGCTGCCCTTAAAATCTATGCCCCCTAGTCACTGATCCCTCCACCAAGGGGATTTATTTCTTCCTGTTTACTCTATCTATGTCCCTCATATTTTTATACGTCTCTATCATGTCCTCCTCTGTCTTCTCTGCTCCAAGGAAAACAATCCCAATCTTTCTTCATACCTAAAACTCTCCAGCTCAGGCAACATCCTGGTAAATCTCCTCTGCTCCCTTTGCAGTGCTATCACATCCCTCCTATAGTGTCAATTTCAGAACTGCACACCATATTCTCACTGTGGCCTAGGCAACATTTGTTATAGTGTCAGCATAACCTCCCTGTTCCACTATCTGCCTTTAAAAGTACATTCATTATAGCTCTTCAATGTCTTTTAATATTTTGCATGGCTTCAGTTCTTCTTTTCTCCAGACACATTTTAAGATTCTCTTCAAGTCTTTCACAACTGTTTCCTTTTTGTGTGTGGGAGAATATCAAGGACTAAGAGCGTTGATAATAGACATGAACACAATGATATTTCTACCTGGCTCATGTAGAATTATCAAACGCATGAGTCAAATTAACTCAAGGCTCCCTGCATTCTAATTCAAACTCAAAATAGCCGTGGGAGAGGCCTGGAGCAATCTACAGTATGGCAGCAGCAAACTTGGCAGAGTCATCAGAGAAACCCCAAGAGAATTTGAGAAACACCATCACAGTAAATGCGACAGGGGAGCCTTGCGGAATCCTCGAATAAAAGGATAAGTAGGTTCAGAAAGAAGAATTAAAAAGAAATCAGATTATCTCATAGTTAGACTAGTAAATATATCAATGTATTACCAGAGTAACTCATTAGGTCCGAGAGGTTAAAATTAACTAGGTAAGGGATATTAGCAATAAAAGAGTTCAAAATGGCATTAAATAATGTGGTGTACAAAGAACAGAACAAGGTGCAAGATAGGAGTGGTCATAGGGGTTCAATACTCACGATATGGATAGTTGTTTCTGCAATCATCAACATGAGTCCAAATGATAAGCTGCCTGCTTTTTCCAGGATATAGGAGATCACTGGGTATCATGGTGGCAAAGTGGTTAGCACTGCTGCCTCACAGCACCAGGGACTCAGATTTGATTCCCAGCTTGGGTGACTGTCTGTGTGGAGTTTGTAAGTTCTCCCTGTGTCTGCATGAGTTTCCTCTGGGTATTTAGGTTTCCTCCCACGCTCCAAAACTGGTTAAGTAGATTGGCCGTGCTAAATTCTTCCTCAATATACCCAGACAGGCGCTGGAATGTGGCGACGAGGGGATTTTCATGGTAACTTCATTGCAATGTTAATGTAAGCCTACTTGTGACACTGATAAATAAACTTCAAAACTTTTAAACACTGAAAGGATGCAGAAGACTGTAAGGGTAGGAGAAGGGAAACAGCCAGAAGTCAAAGACAAAATGGGAACCCAATAGCTTCGGAAGGTTTGTCTCTGTTGTATCAACTATTCCATCTGTAATTCATAAATTGTACCGACTGTGATTTTCTTGTTTATTTACATCTAAATTGTTTTAATCCTGGCTTATGTTAAAGTAACTAGGTGTTGATGTTCCACAGCCAGAGTTTTAGGAGCTGAGGAGGAGCCTAAGGAGCCAGATTTCAAAAGGAAGCAACATACAGATTACTAACTGTGTCGTGCACTAGGAAGTACAAAACAGGATAAGATCGATAAAGTGCAGGAGGGAGGGCTTCAGATTCCTGGGGTGTTGAGACCAGTTCAACAAAGAACAAAGATCAAAAACAGCCTGGGAAACAGGCCCTTCGGCCCAACGAGCCCGCGCCGCCATCTTAACACCGCCAGTCCTCCCCTCCACCCATCACTCCTATCCAATGTTTTATGGCCATCCATGGTTGGTAAGCAAAACAATATATGAACAATGGGAGGCCTTTGAAGTGGAAATAGTTCAAGCTTTGCCTGGAGGGAAAATGAAGGGCATCCAAAGCAAGAGCTCCCTGAGAATTGCCTTCTATATATCATGCTAAATATAGAAAGTAGAAGAGAAGATTTAAAAGGGGAACAGAATTTGTTATTATTCCCAGGGGAATCTATAAACCAAAATAAGCAATTTTACTGATTGACTGTCAGATGATAAAACTATGGATATGGTTTTACTTCTTGTAACTTTTACTTTAACATGAGCCAGAATAAAGCAATTTAAATGTAAATTAACAGGAAAATCACAGTCAGTACAATTTATGAATTACACTCGGAATAGTTGATACAACGAGGACAATCCCACTGAGTTTCTGGGCAATTAACACTACCTATATGGTATCAATTTCAGCCACAAAGTTGTTCCATGCTCAGAAATGCCTTGGGCAGAATTCTAGTCCCTTGCCTTCAATAATTTAGCAGAGTCCCTATAGGCAACAGCTTCCACGTAAACAGAATTGTGCCTATTCAACCTTCCCTATAAGGTACGCTTCTTTTCAAAACGGAGAGAGTTAGTCATTCAATCTAATGTCAGTGATGGAGGAACATTTAGACGCAATAGTCCAGGGAAAAATTAATTGGCACTCGAAACATTATGGATTAATAACTGAAAGTCAGCACAGATTTAGTAAAGGCAAATCATGCTTGGTAACTTAGTTGAGTTTTTTTGATGAAGTGTACATAGACTTCGAAAAGGTGCTTGACAAGGTGCCCCATAATAGACCAGCAAGAAAAATTAATGTCCATGTCATTAAAGTGACAGGGCAGTTTTAAAGGACATCATGGATACAAAATTGGCCAAGGGAAAGAATGCAGAAAGTAGTAGAGAATGGGTGTTTTTCAGACTGTAGGCTGGTGGACAGGGTTATTCCTGCAGTGGCCAGTTTTAGGACCATTAGTCATTCTGATGTATATTAATGAATTTGGGTGCACACGCATTATTTTAAGCTTTACAAATGATCACAAAAACTCTAAAAGTATAGCAAACAATGAGGAGGTGAGCTATCGACTTCTGGAGGACATCGAGAGACTAGTAATGTGGGCAGGTATATTGTGAATGGAATTTAATACAGAGAGTGTTTTGGTAGAAAGAAAATGGGACAGGAGTATGAACTAAATAGTACAATTATAAAAGAACAGGAAGGCCTGGGGGTGTATGTACACAAACCTTCGAAGGTGACAAGACAAATCCAGAAGTCTATTAAAAAAGCATAGGAAACCTTTGGCTTTTTTAATGAAAGCATCAAACACAAAGTCAGGGAAGTTATGGTGAGCATTAATAAATCGTCGATTAGGTCCGAGTTGTACTACTGAGGATTCTGGGCATTGTACCTTAACTTGGATATCAGAGCCTTGGAGATGGTGCAGAGGAGATTCATCGGAATTTTGCCAGGAATCAGGCAGAGACTGGAGACACTGGGGTTGTCCTCCTTAAAACAGAAGACTTAAGATGACATTTGATAAAGGCGTTCAAGATCATGAAGCACTTAGATAGAATGATAAAGGCCAAACTATTTCCAGTGACAGGAGGGTTGGCCACCAGAGGACACAGGGTTAAGGTGATTGACAAAGGAGCAAAGGACTGACAGGATGGGAAATTATTGCGAGTTATCGCAATCTGCAGTGCACTACCTGAACATGCAGTAAAAGTATATGTATTTCCTCAATTGTCACTTTCAAAAGGAATTGGAGAAATAATTGAAAGGTTAAAAACTGTAGAACTATAGGTAAAGAGTAGGGTGGGACTAATTGGACAACTGTGTCAAAGAGCCGGGTGAACTGCCTGCTTCTATATTATCCCTCCAGGTCTGTGCCTGCTAAATGTTGAGGCCAAGGTTCTTGAGGTAGAGTAGTTGAGTCACACTGTGAATGGAGAAGAGAGTGAAAGTGAGAGTTGTTGAAACACTGTACATTTCTCTTTCCATTAGGTCAATGGGTAGGCAGTCAGTGAAACTATAGTAACTAGACCCAGAGTGATCTGCTGGATGAGTGGGGTCAGAGAGGAGTTCCCCAACATTTCTTCCCCTCAAAATTGGCTTATTTTTTACCTTGCCCAGGAGGTCGCATGCTTTAGCTAGCGTGGAAAATGTATGTATCAAGAAGCACAAGGCAAGCTGGCTTTTATACTCACTTAATCCACTCCTTCATTCTATTTATCACCTTTTATTCAGAACTCACTGACCGACTGCATCTAATCTTTTATTTTGAAGTTGCCCCTTTAGCAGGTTCTCCCAGACACAAATCCAACAGCTCTGTAACATAGGAGTGTGAGTCGGCCTGCTCAGTTATTCTATTAGACCATGGCTGATCATCAACCTCAATAAAGAACAAAGAACAAAAACACCCCGGGAAACAGGCCCTTCGGCCCAACGAGCCCACGCCGCCATCTTAACACCACTAGTCCCCCCCCACCCATGACTCTTGTCTAATGTTTTATGGCCATCCACATTGAGGGAAACTAATTTAGGGACAATTTATTACTGCCAATCAGCCTAATCGCACATCTTTGGGGTGTGGGAGGAAACCGGAGCACCTGGAGAAAACCCACGCAAGCACGGGGAGAATGCGCAAACTCCCACAGACACTGGCCCAAATCCATGTGTCTGCACAGCAATCAGTGATAGTCACTGAGATGTCATCTTGCCCAATATCTGGTCCAGTTTAGGCACACACTAACGACATGAAGCACTAGGCCAATCTCGAACAACCAAGAGCAGCCCAAGTACGACATATCGCGTGTATGCCCCTCGTTGGACACAAGGCGGACCGACTTAAAACCTGTGAATGAAGAGAGAAAAAAAACATTATTGTTGTACCATATCCATTTACCTTACCAGGGATGCCCCAATGCTAATGACCCTTATTTAAAACAATCTCCTATATCCACCCATCTCCAACCCACTCATGTGCCTGTCTAAGTTACTCTTAAATGACTCTAGCGTGTTTGCCTCCACCACCTTACTTGGCAGAGCATTCCATACCCCCACTACCCTCTGTGTGAAAAACCTCCCTCTAATATCTGTGTTATACCTCTCCCCCCTCACCTTAAGCCCATGGCCCCTTGTCCTGTGTGTCTCTATCATAGAAATAGCTTATCTCTGTTTACTCTATCTATACCCTTCATAATCTGATATGCCTCTATTAGATCCCCCCTCAGTCGCCGTCTTTCAAGGGAAAACAGCCCCAATTTATTCAATCTTTCCTCATACCCCAGTCCTTCCATACCAGGCAACATCCTGGTAAACCTCCTCTGCACTCTCTCCAGAGTCTCCACGTCCTTCCGTTAGTAAGGTGACCAGAACTGGACGCAGTACTCCAAATGCGGCCTAACCAACGTTCTATACAACTTCAACGTTAGACTCCAGCTCTTATATTCTATACCCCAATGCCTCTTTCCCGCATTATCCTCATATCTCTTGATGTTATTATTGTCACCAGAAATCTAACAGTTCTTGTCTTGAACCTATGAGTTTTCACAGCCATCTGGGGTAAAGAATTCCAAAGATTCACCACTCTCTGACTGAAGAAATTCTCCCTCATCTCTGTTGTAGATGGCCTGCCCCTTATTCTGAGACTGTGTCCCCTGGTCCCTGATGCCCCAGCCAGGGGAAACATCCTTTCTACATTTACCCTGTCATGCCTTGTAAAAATTTTACAAGTTTCAATGAGATCACTTCTCAGTCTTTGAAGCTCGAGAGAATATTGGCCCAGTTTGCCCAATCTCTCCCTCATGACACAATCCTGCCATCTCAGGGATTAGCCTGGGGTTAGTCACTATTTGCTCCCATTTTCTCACCTTTGAGCTTGCTGATTATCTCTATTTCCCTCCAATCTGTCCAGTTTGAAGTGCGGTAACCATGATCACAGAGACAAAGAATACTCTGTGGCATTTTATTCTGCTCCCCTGCCCGTGATCTTACGACCTCATCCCACCCGACCTTTGGTGAGACGAAATGGTAAGGTCAGGAGGGGATTGCCAGGGGCAATGCCAAGGGAGTAGGGCCTGACTGGAGGGATGGAGTCTGTGGGGTGGCGCTATGCAGGGAGTGAGGGAATGGGAAATCTGCAGCGGTGGGAGGGAGGTGGGTAATTCTCCCATGGTGGGAGGGAAAGGGGGGAACTCTGCCAAGGGGGGAACAATTGGATTGGGAGGGAGGGAAGGGAGCTCTGTTGGGGCTTTGATTGACTCAGGGAAGGTGGGGGAGGCAGCTCTGCAGAAGGGGTGACAATCAGTGTGGGAGGGAGGCAACATTGCCGGGAGGGCATCAGCAGCATGAGGGGGACCCCAATTTCCATGCAACGAGTGGGGGTGGGGTTACATTGGCAGACGATATGGTCAGTAGCATAGAGGGGAGTTCTGATGTCTGTGAGTAGGGGGTGGGAGTGGGGGGTGATGTGGCAGGAGATCTCCCAGAAAACTGATCTCACCTGCACAATGATGCCTCCTAGAGCTCAATAGCCAGCTTCCCTGGCGAACTCGGGTGCTCCCCGCTCCCCTCAGCCCTGCTGGCGAGAATCGCATCCTGGCTCTAGTTTTGCACTAAGTGCATAAGATTGCATTTTCAAACTTGTTCAAAAAGCACCAAAAAACAGGGCTGAAACTTTCCCATCTTCTCACTCATTTCATTAAATCGTGCCCTCTCTCTGTGTGGACCAAGCATTGTGTTTGCCTTTTAGATTGTTTCCACATATTATCCCAGAAACTAGTGGGCTCTGCACTCCCATCCTGGACATGGCTTGATAGGAACACCAGCTGAAGAATCATTCTTCTATTTTGTTCCTTTGTGGGATGTGTCCAGCACAAGTGACATGAGGATTTATTGCTCATTCCCAGTTACTCCACACTGATAGGCTGCATCGGTGTGGGACTGAATTCATACAGAAGCTAGATGGGATAAATGAGAGCAAAGTTCCTCCACCGAAAGATATTTGTGAACCATAAGAACATAAGAACATAAGAACATAAGAAATAGGAGCAGGAGTAGGCCATCTAGCCCTTCGAGTCTGCCCCACCATTCAATAAGATCATGGCTGATCTGTCGTCGCTCAGTTCCACTTTCCCGCCCTCTCCCCATAACCCTTAATCCCCTCTCTTATCAAAAACCCATCAACCCGCGTCTTAAAAATATTTAGCGAGGCAGCCTCCACCACTTCAACGGGCAGAGAATTCCAGAGATTCACCACCCTTTGAGTGAAGAAGCTCCTCCTCAACTCCGTTCTAAACCGCCCCCCCTTTATCTTGAGGCTGTGCCCCCTAGTCCTACTGTCTTTTTTGAGCGGGAAGAGTCTCTCCACCTCTATCCTATCCATCCCATTCATCATCTTATACGTCTCAATGAGATCTCCCCTCATTCTTCTAAACTCTAACGAGTACAAGCCCAGTTTATTCAGCCTCTCCTCATAGCTCAACCCCCTCAACTCCGGTATCAGCCTAGTAAACCTCCTCTGCACTCCCTCCAAGGCCAAAATATCCTTGCGTAAGTACGGCGACCAAAACTGCACACAGTACTCCAGCTGCGGCCTCACCAATGCCCTATACAGCTGCAGCAAGACCTCCCTACTTTTATATTCAATCCCCCTCGCTATGAAGGCCAGCATCCCAATCGCCTTCCTGACCACCTGCTGCACCTGCAGGCTGGGTTTTTGTGACTCATGCACAAGTTGGGTTTTTACAGCAATCGGATAGCTTTCAAGGTGGGATTTGAACTCACATTCTCAGGATGAGCTGTGCCTCCAGGTCACTCATCAAACAATATATGGCACAATGGTTAGCACTGCTGTCTCACAGAGCCAGGTTCAAAGAACAAAGAAAATTACAGTGCAGGAACAGGCCCTTCAAGCCTGCCATGCTGCCCAATTTAACTAAAACCCCCCACTTTTCCGGGTACTGTATCTGTCTATTCCCAACCTATTTATATATTTGTCAAGACACCCCTTAAATGTCACTATCGTATCTGCTTCCATTACCTCCCGCCAGCAGCGAGTTCCAGGCACCCACCACCCTGTGTGTAAAAAAACTTGCCTCGTACATCTCCTTTAAATCTTGCCCCTCACACCTTAAACCTATACCCCCTAGTAATTGATTCTTCCATCCTAGGAAAAAGCTTCTGACTATCCACTCCGTCCATGCCCCTCATAATCTTGTAGACTTCTATCAGGTCGCCCCTCAACTGCTGTCATTCCAGTGAGAACAAACCAAGTTTCTCCAACCTCTCCTCATAGCTAATGCCCTCCATTCCAGGCAACATCCTGGTAAATCTGTTCTGTACCCTCTCCAAAGCCTCCCCACATCCTTCTGATCGTGTGGTGACCAGAATTGAACATTATATTCCAAGTGTGGCCTAACTGAGATGCTATAAAGCTGCAACATGACTTGCCAATTTTTAAACTCAGTGTCCCAACCGATGAAGATAAGCATGCCATATGCCTTCTTGACTACCTTCTCCACTTGCATTGCCACATTCAGTGACCTGCGTACCTGTACACACAAATCCCTCTGTCTAACAGTACTCTTAAGTTATGCCATTTACTGTATTTTTCCTATCTGTTTTAGGCCTTCCAAAATGTATTACTTTACATTTTTCTGGATTAAATTCCATCTGCCATCTCTCTGCCCAAGTCTCCAACCGATCTGTGTCCTGTTGTATCATCTGATGGTCCCCAGTGCTATCCGCAAATCCATCAACCTTTGTGTCGTCCACAAACTTAATAATCAATCCAGTTACATTTTCCTCCAAATCATTTATTGATATTACAAACAGCAAAGGTCCCAGCACTGATCCCTGAGGAATGCCACTTGTCATAGTCCTTCATTCATAAACGCCCCCTTCCACTGCTACCCTCTGTCTTTTATGAGCAAGCCAGTTCTATATCCACCTTGCCGGCTCACCTCTGATCCCAAGCGACTTCACCTTCTGCACTCTTACATGAGGAACCTTGCCAAAGGCCTTACTGAAGTCCATGTAGACAACATCCACTGCCCTTCCCTCATCTTTGTCACTTCCTCGGAAAACTCAATCAAATTAGTGAGACACAACCTCCCCTTCACTAAATCATGTTGTCCCTTGTTAATACGTCCACTTATTTCCAATTCCTGGCTTAGGTCACTGTCTGTGTGGAGTTTGCACATTCTCCCCATGTCTGCATGGGGTTTCTCTGGATGCTCCGGTTTCCTCCCACATTTGGAAAGATGTGCTGGTTAGATGCATTAACCAGAACAGGCACTGTAACCATCCAACTATCCTCCCAAATACTCCCCTGACTATCCCATACCCCAATCTACCTGCCCACCTTATTTACTCACCCAGTCACTCATTCATACTAATGCACAGAATCCCTACCACTGTGCAGAAGGAGGCCATTCAGCCCAATGAGTTTGCACATTCTCCGAAACTGCATCTTACCCAGGTACATTCTGCACCCCCCAACCATCCCGGTAAACTTACGCATTTATCATGGTCAATCCACCTAACCCGTTCATCTTTGGATTGTGAGAGGAATCCCATACAGACACGGGGATAATGTGCAAACTCCACACAGACAGTCACACAAGGCTGGAATTGAACCTGGATCCATGGCTGTGAGGCAGCAGTGCTAACCACTGTGCCACTGTGTTGCACATTCATGAAAAGATTGGACTTTTAAAAACTTACCTGACTACAACAGCTATTGTTCTCCCCCCTTTTCCCAACTACACTCCGGTCTCTGGGCCTACTTGGGACATGTTACACTGCCTGTTTCTGCAGCTACCGGGATTTGAAATTCCCAGAAAAAATGTCAAGTCAGTATAAATTTTGCGGGCAGGGTCAGTGTGTCCAGCATTGCCACTGACTAGAAGATCTAGGCCAATGTGATGTTATATCCTGTTTGACCTCTCAGCTGAAGGTACAAGACCCCACGGAGTTATCTTGAACAGCAGAGTTCACCCAGCAATTCTCAATATTCATCCCTTGACCATCATTAAAACAGATGATCCATTTATGGTCATGTTGCTGTTTGTGGGAGCTTCCTGTGTAGAAATCAATTGCCATAGCTACGTTACAGGAATTTGGGGTCAGTTTAGCTCTGTTGGCTGGATGGCTGGTCTGTGATGCAGAGCGATGTCAACAACACGGGTTCAATTCTCATTCCAGCTGAGGTTATCCATGAAGGCCCATCTTCTCAACCTTGCTGCTCGCCTGAAGTGTGGTGATCCTCAGGTTATATCACCACCAGTCAGCTCCCCCCTCAAAGGAGTGAGAAGCCTTTGATCATCTGGGACTATGGCGACTTTACCTTTTGCAAGAGTGAGTGAATTTCCATCTTTGGTTATACCCATTTTTGGAATCATAGACTGAAATGATTGACTTTATTTTTATTACTTCTGACTTTGCGGATGACGCGCATTTTTTAAATTATACATGATGGATTATGGTAATATCCCTCAGCTGATCTAGATCATGATACAGTGCAGCCAAGTAAATATAAAGTCACAGAAAGGCTGGTAATTTGCCTCTCCTGCAGAATTAGCATAGGGTTCAGGTCAAAATTTAAAAGATGTCAGAGTTGTACATCTATGCAATGTTTCCACTTTAAGTCAGTAATGTTATTCAGGTTATGAAGCCAGTGTTTGTCCGCAAATACATTAATCCACCTAATGGCTAAATGGATTACTCAATGCTTCTGAAGATGTGTAAAGATCCTTTATTTTCAGCCAGCTGTTCCCATTCTGTGGTCACTGTTTACTGCTGCTGTTTGCATTGCTTATTTATGGAGAGATTTTCCTGCACTCAGATTCACTCTCCTGGGATCCGTGTCATTGCTGCACAAGTGTGTTTCACCTCAGCATCCCAAAAGAATCAACTTGTTCTCAGTAAAATAAATAAGATGGAGAGGGGAATGTGATCCAAGTTTTCTTCAAATGCGAGGAGGAATAATTTCCATTAATATTGCACTTTTAATCAGGCCAAAAGCAGCCTAGACTGCTTCATGTTGCATCCTGGGTGACAATGCCAGAAGTGAAAGATAAGAATATGAAATAAGTAGATCTCAAGTCAATTAAGAAGGTTCCGAGCCTTCCAACAAAGTCCAACGCAGCATAAATGCACACATATCAATTGAAACCTTAAAATTATGATTCTCTGAGCAGGACAAGTATGAATAAAGGATCCTCACGTCAGGCAAGATGGTATTTAGGTTGTCGAGACCATTAACATGACGACATCTTTCATTTGCTCTTGGGATATGAGTGACATTGGCAAGATCCTGTTTTCATTTCAGACAACTTTGTCAATCAAACTCTGGTTGTTTGCTTTATCTTTGGAGGCCAAACTTATCAAATTTAAAAACCACTCACTGCAGTCGTTTAGATCAATGAAGGCAATGATAATAATCACTGACCAATTACAAATCTGTTGCCTTGTGTCATCACTCCTAAGTTGTTGTTTCTCATTGGATGCTGCTGCTCCTTCTGCTGCTGTTCAGGTCCATGGTCTATTGTTACCTACCATTTACAAACAGTCAGAAAATAACTTGATGGAAATTATCTCACCCTGTGGTGTATTGTATATCTTGCCCCTTTTTGGGAAAGTCCAAACATCCCACACCATGATTCATGATTCATATAACTTTTAGATTTGAGCAAATTCAAATTGTAAATGTGATGGTAATTGAAACTTGGGAATTCAGAAGTTACTGGGCCACCCAATTACACAACAGAAGCCTTTACAATATATATTTTACAATGATGAGAGTCATAAAACAGTAGGTGGGCCCATTTAGCTGGGAACTAAAGACTGTGGCCGGAATTGTCCCATCCCACCCGCCACTGGAATTCTAAGGGGCAGGGGGGCAGATCATGTAAAGGTCCATTGAAGTCATTTGGGAATCTCTGGTTTTCAAGCGAATGCGGCTGGAGAGTCTGTAAGTCTGAGAAGAATTGTCTATCTTTGTTAAAAATGTGAATTCATATAATTCCTCAAATGAAAGTAAGATTGAAAAGTAACTGGTAAACAAGGGACGGTCTTAAAGTCCTCATATACTTTTCAGATCAAAGGGCAGGTTTGGGAATTGAAGTTATTTAATTGAAAATTCAGTGAGGATCATCTCACGTGTCCCATGTTGTCCAGGGGATAGATGGTGGGGAATCAGTATTTTGCTTTCAGTTCATCTGTATGTTTTCTCACATAACCATCAGCTTAGAAGATTATGAAAATGCTATGGTCTATCTGCTTAGCAGCCAGAACAAGAAGCACAGAGACAATTAGGAATCAGGATGTCCCTGATCTCAAGTCACTAGTCAGGTATGGAATGAAATGTCCAAATTCACGAGGAATTAAAATTGTCAGACCTGCCTGGTAAGGCTAGTGGAAGAGATTGCAGTGGAATCCTTGAAGGAGGAAGCAAGCTCTGGAATCTAAATACCAGTCTGGATAACTGTGGAGAGTAAAAGTGAATTCCTGAGAGCTGTGGTTAATCCCAGGAGAATGAAATAATCTTCAAGTCCCTGGGAAGTGTAGGAGGACCCTTATGGGGTGTAGGAATAAAACAGGGAGTGGTCCATTGAGATTTTCAAGTTTAAATAGCAAGTGTTACAAAATACAGTGTTAAAGTTAGTAGGGTTTGCTTTGTTTAATTCTTGTACAGTAAAAGTTTTTGTTTAAAATGTGTAATCTTGAGGAGTGAAGCGAGGAGTTTGAATTTCTTTTTAAAGGTTAATGATCTTGCTCAAGATCATAACAGTACTTTCTGCAGAATATATTTCAACACTCCCTTCCTCCTGCATTTTTTTATGATGATGTTCGTGACGTTGGTTAGATCCCATGAGAATCATGAGTGATGTTGACAAAAGGAAAATTTGCATCTATATATCATCTTTCTTTCTTACCATCAGGACATTCCAAAGCACTTTAGTACCTTTTGAATATGCTCATTGTTGTAATGTAGGAAACATGATATCCAATTTGTGCACAACAAGATCCCACAAACAGCAATGTGACCATGACATTTTTTGTCAAGTGATGTTGGCTGATGATAAATGTTGTATAGGACACTGGGGAAACTATGTTGCTATGTTTCACAGCATTACCATGGGATCTTTTCTATACATCTGAGGGGCAGAAGGGAGCTTACTTTAGTATCACATCTGAAAATCAGCACTTCCAATAATGCAATACTCCTTCGCAATGCACTGAGATGTCAGTTGAGGAACACTCTCAGTCCGGATTAACCCCTGGAACAAGACTTGAATCCACTACCCCCTGTATTAGAGACAACAGTGCTATCAACTGAAATATGGCTGGTGAGATAATTCATGATTATTCTGAACAGTAAGAGAGTTTCTTCGTACATAAAGATTGGCTAAGCTCTGGCACTTAATACTCTTGTGCTAATACAGCTGTAAACTAGACTGACTGTTTCACAACCAAGTCAACTGACCTGATACTCATTTACCTTAGGCAGATGGAGCAGCCTTATAAGCCTTCACTTGGGAGTCCAGTTCGATCAGCCTCCAGCTCCACTTTGTGGTCAATCTCTCTTGCTTCTCTAATCACACTGCTTTCTGCCAATCTTTTGTGAAACATGATGTCCTTCAATCTTCAGTTAGGATATCCTGACATTAAACACTGTTTTGAAGGAGGCAGCTGTTTGACACAACGCACCCACCAGGCTGGCAAAACCTAGCAGAAAACTGCATCCTTGCGTCAACCGCTGAACACTGTTACTCAAGTCAGGTCGAGTGGTCTGCAGGATGCCATTAGACAACATTATAGAGGGGCTTGTGGACCATCCTCCTGCACCTTTCCAGTGGATTCAAAGCAGCAGCCAGGAAAGTGAGCCCACACCTGGAGGAATCGCCTGACGTGGTTACAGACCAATTGGACTTTGAGGAAATGGAAGGCCTTCCTGTTGATGGATCTCACTAGCTAATCACTTAGTGCCTTGATGACCACAAGGGAGCAATCGATGATGTTCTGCATGTGGGGAAATCCTTCAATGGCAGAGAAACCCACTGCCCAATGCCCTTGCCAGGCTGTTCTGTGCTGAAATGAATGCACTGTCCTCTCCTGCTCTGGCAAAGAGGGAATCAGTGACCAACGAGATGCAGCGATGTGCAGTCATTTATGAACAAGTGTCCCCAGCTATCCTTGAAAGGAACCAGAAGCCAAAGACATATGATGCCAGAGTGACCTTTGGTGGCTATTGTGACTAGGAAGGTCCCTGGTGTCTAGATGATACACATCTGTGACTATCTGTTGGGAGAATCATTTTTCCATGACAGTGGGTCTCGGTCACCTCCATGTTGATGTTGTGTTGAGCATTTGGTCTCCCTTTTCTTCCCTCTCCTTTTCCCTCTTCTGTGACTTCCTGTTCCTTGGGATACTACTCTTTTTACGGAGCCCTGATCACCAGGGGACCTAAAAGCTAACTGTCATGCCCCAGTGCCTGCCCATTTTGGATAGGTGCTTGCCCTATTGTAATTGACTGCCTCACCTTATGATACCAGGGGAGACTTGACATGTCCAGCTCAAGGCTTGAGCACGGAGAACCCCCCCTCTCCCTGCCATCTGCATAATGCCAAAGACACATCCTTACCAAATGCCAAGTCCCTTTTGTCCTGCTGATCCTGTTACGGGGGCTGGGATGATGACCTGTGGTACTCATGATTGGCTCCCCATTCTAAATCCCATTCAGCAGATCAGAAATGGGGAACTCCTGAAAGCTGCATGCCCCCTTCAAAATCCTACCTTCTAAGAAGCTTAGTGACTTTCATTAATGTTATAATTATCTCTAATGAAGAGGCAAATGGGATTGCACTGTTCCTCTTGCCCCCACCCCGATGAACTTTGTCAGCCCTGCAAATGGCATTGTGAAACTGGCACATCAATTGGCATTTTGGGCCACCTCTCTTGAGTTCCTGATCTTGAGGGTTGGGGTCAGGGAAGCCGCAAACCCAATCCAATGTCTCTAACACAAGACCAAGATTGTAGTTACTAAGCAGATCACTTTGAAAATGGCATCGAGTAAATAGACCTTCAGAACCTCTGAACAAAGATTGGAGATTAGATTGTGATTACTGAAAATTGTAAGCGGAGGAAATGGAAAGGATATTGTTGGGGTTTCAGCACATTTGCAAAATAAATGCAGTGTGTGGATCAGAAAAAGTTGACACTAGTACTGAGGTGCTAAGCAATCAGGACAAAGCAGCCCAAAACAGCATCTTCAGCACCACAGCGGTTGATGAAGGCAGCTCACCACCATCTTCTCAAGGGCATTTAGGGATGGGCAATAAATGCTGACCTGGTTTAGAAACCACAACAAGGAGGTCATTTGCTGCAATACCTGCCGACATTGGGACTTCTTTCAGTCTTTTTGATTCCTTTCATTCCTCGCATTTGTATACAATAGTAAAGCAGAAAACTCAAGACAAGAGTGGATTGTGTCCTACTTAATAACAGTTTGTATTATGAGCATTGTAGCAAGAGTGTAATCCCCATGACTATTAAGCAAGGCTTGTTGTGACAGGCAGTGCTTGCGTACAACAAATTAATAACGATGGGTTATTGGTGCATGCAAAATTAGTTGTTCAGTCAGGAAATTAGTCTACTTTCAGGCTAATTCACTCGTATTTAGCAGTGAAAGTGACAGTACATGTTATCAGTTATGAAGGAACATACATATCCAGTTGTAATCTGTGATTTAATTCATTCTTGTCACTTTGAATCTGTGCATTTATATCTTTTCTCAAATTGCCTCTTGCACTTTGAGCTGAACAGTAGAGGAGGTTCCCCAGGAGTCAGCCGTGACTCAGTGTGAACCCTCTCACTTTTCCAATTGAAGATCAACGTTCAAGTCCTGCTCCAGAGACTTCAGCACATAATCCAGGCTGACACTCCAGTGCGATGCTAAGAGAATACTGTACTGGCAGGGACAGAGTGTTTGATGTTTCATCTGCCCCTTCAGCTGCAAGAGAACAATCCTATGGCACCTTTCAATCAGAGAAATTCTGGGCAACAATTACCCCTTGGCCATTGTCTCTGACCCAGATTATCTGACTGTTATTGCCTTGCAGTTTGCTCACTGTGTACATTTTAGCTGCTGTGTCTTGCAAATTAAAAGCAGCGATTCCAATACAAAAGTAATCCATTCACCTTGAAAACCTGTAAGGACAATCTGAGATTGTCTGCGTTATTAGAGAGAGATCACCCATTTTCTCTGCGTTAATGCTCCCCCCTACCACCTACTCCCCACACTGCTCCATTTTCTGTACATTCCTACTTGGAAATTATTTTTAGCCTCTTTCAGACATCCCCATTCCGATTGTAACTGCGATTATTAATCATACATTTATATTTCTTCATTCAGGATTCCTCGGCAGCCACGTTTATAGTTCCGGCTTTGTTTCACATTTTAATCGTTGGCTGTTGTGAAGCCTGAGTAAATATATTTGATTGCGTCCTTTGTAAACATTTCTGAGGCCAGGTTTTCAACCCTGCGCCCACAAGAATAAACGATTCTTAGGACCTGTAGTCTCAAACTTATAAAGTACTGGCTATTTTTTGACATTCTTGAGGGATTTTGAAAAACTATTTACAGAAGGTCCTTCTGACATGGGGAAGAATGATGTCAAACAGTGGGCCGAGAGGCAAAGGTCACATGAATTTAAGTTCCCTTTTTTCCTGTGTTGCTCAAAATAGTTGCGATCTTTGGTTATTTTCCTGTCAGATTCAAAGCTTTTCTATTTTTGAGGAAAGAGGAGTCCCAAGATGGAAAGTGTTGTCACTCACCCACTGAAAGCAACCAGTGCCAATGCAATTCCTTCCAAAATCCTAAAAGCTTCTGTCAAATCTCCCTTTAACCTTCTATATTCCAGGGAATACAGGCTAGTTTATGTAATCTCTCCTCAGAATTTAACCTTTGGAGTTGCAGGCACAATCTTTGAGCTGCATTATACTTGCGAGACCAATTTGTTGTTTCTTGGGAACAGTGGCCAGAACTGTTGACAGTAGGACTGGGTGTGGTCTAACCAGGATTTTGTATAGTTGTCTGATATATGAAGACCCAGTTTGTTAGCAGGCACCTCCCGTAAGATCTGTGTGCTAATGACCAATTTTAGTATTTTTAGTAAAGTTGGCCAGGACACCCCCAGTGTTTTTCTTTAAAATGGGATCTTGCATGTCAAACAGAAGGCAAAAGGAGCCTTCATTTAACATGAATGATGCAGCATTACACCAGAGCGATAACATCAATTTTTGTGTTAAATCTCCAGAGCTGATTTGAACCCACAACCTTCTGACTTGAGAGATAGTATGAGATACGGCTGACACTCTGGGCTGAGTTAGTCCATTAATAAGATTGTAATGCACCGCTCTGTGTATCAAGGTCATGCTAAGATCAGTAAATTAAAAATTGTATGTCACTGTGCTGTTGATTAGTCCACATAAATTGTTAAGTTCAACAACAGGTCTCAGTATGAGAGGCAGAGCTGCTCTGGCCTCATTTGCAACCTCAGTGGGTACGGCCTTAGCCATTGCTGGGATGACTGACTCTCCATCTTGTCCCACAAACCCCCATGAGGGGGCAGATGGAGTGGTGGATCAGTCTGGGACAAGCGGGCATGATTTTGAAATCAGAACCAGGCTGTTCAGGATAGAAGTTAAGAAGCACTTTTGTGAACAAAGGATTTTAGGAGTGTGGATCTCTCTCACACTAAAAGCAGTAGATGCACAAAACATAAAAAATAGGAGTGAGAATAGGCCAGAAAAGCCTGTCGAGGCTATGCTGCCTTTCAATAAAACCATGGCTTCAACTCCCCTTTCCTGCATGTTCCCCATAACCCCAATTCCCCTATGCTTCAAGAAGCAATCTGCCTCAGACTTTAATTTATTCAGTGCCTCAGTGAATAATATTAAATCTGAGATTGGCAGATTTTTACTTGCAAAGACATTGGTAAATATGGAGCCATGGGAGATAAATTGAGTTAGGGTATAGGTAGTCACGATATAATTGAATAGCGTAACACACTTGAGGAACTGAAGGGCCTACTTCTATTCTGTCCTCCTATGTTCCCCTGTAATTATACTTCAAAAATACAAAAATGGCTGTAAAATGATTTGGGACTTCATGAGCTTGGGAATGTTCTGAATAAATTATCTTTTATAGCACAAGTTGTCTTCATTAACGATATGGGATTTCACTGTAATAAACACAGTGATGTATTACGGCTTCAGTATAGGCCTTAATGAGCACAATAGTACATAACTTCTCCATTAATGATGTTAACAAGGCTTTGATGAGCACAATGATGCATTATCCTCTTACCAATAATCTTAACTACAACTGATCAAAGCATCACTTATTTGTCTGTGCCTGACATTTATAAAATGCCAGGGTCTTTAATCCACTGACCCCCCCAAACTCTCTGAACCAGAGCAATGCGACCCTCTGCAGGCCACAAGCACTCCCTCCACACAACACCTCCTCCTTCTACAATCACCCCACACTTCTAAAAGTCAATACCTACTGTTTAAAAATCACTAACACTGCTCTTTTAAATCTTCTTGCAGGTCGAGAGATCCTCCGACCTCTGAAGGAATACCTCCCATCTGGCAGTGACCCGGAAAGCCCGAATACATGGACTTGGCTCATCTGAAACCCCATCCACTTACCAGCCTTTGATCCATCCATGCCAGAGTGTGGTCCGGGCATCCTTCGACCTCTGAGGTCAAACCACAGCCCAGCAGTGATCTGGAACGCCCCACCGCACAGACCTGACTGCAGGAACTGCGATCATGGCAACAAACCCTCCTCCACCCTAACATCGACCAAAGAGAAGAACCTCACTGGAAGCAGCTTAATACCCTAGACTACTCAGACTGACTCCCAGTCTGAACAGAAGCAGCCACCAATCCAGGAAACATGGGAAATGCACGGACTTGCAGGTGAGACTGGAACAACATGGTCGCAGGGCCCTTCTTCCTAGCTTACTCCTGGCAAATAGCCAAACGCTTGAAAACAAGCTAGACAAACTCAAAGGCACTCTTTTTTCAAAGGGAACTGAGAGACTGTTCTGTTTCACGGAGATATGGTGCACTCCTGCTTCATCGGACTGTGCCCTACAACCGGAGAGTTTCTCAGTCCATCAAATGGACTATAGCAGCCTCAGGCAAGGCTAAGGGAGATAGCTCTTCCTTCTAATCAGCATCTCTTTGAGCTCAGACATAACAACAGTGGTGAGTTTCTGCTCCCCAGATACTGAAATGCTGCCCCTGCTACCTGCCATGGGAGTTCACCTCTGTTTTTCTGACAGCAGTTTACATCCCACCCCATGCAGACATGAAGACTGTGCTGGACAAAATAGAAAGAAATCCCACAACGCCAGCTTAAAATCCAACAAGTTTATTTACAGCAAATGCCGCAAGTTTTCAGAACGGGCTGTCCCTTTGTCAGATGGCTGGGAGTTCTGATCACACACAGGGCACAAAGACACAAACTCAATTTACATGCATGTGACGAAGGGACAGCCTGTTCCAAAAGCTTGTGGCATTTGCTACAAATAAACTTGTTGGATTTTAAGCTGGTGTTGTGGGATTTCTTTCTGTTTTACCCCAGTCCAACACCGGCGTCTCCACATCTGGACAAAATAGACAGTACTACAAATAGCCTTGAGCCGAAACATCCTGAGGCCTCGTTCATTGTGGCCAGGGACTTTAACCAAGCCAAGTTCAAGAGGGTCGTAGCAAGATATCATCGACATGTTTCCTATCCCACCGGAGGCCCAAACATCCTACATCACTGCTACACAAATATAAAACACGTTTATTGCTCTATCTTCCACCCAAACTTTGATAAATCAGACTACAAGGCTGTGCTCCCGCTCCTGGCTTACAAGCAAAAACTGAATTGGGAGAATCCATCAAAGAGAGTTGTGCAATGTTGGCCTGAGGAATTGGATGATCTCCAAGGGACTTCTTGGGGTCAATGGACTGGTCAGTATTTAAAATCTCAGCAACCAGCCTGAACGAGTACACCACCACAGTAACTGACTTCATTAGTAAGTGTGTCGAAGACCGTGTGCCAAAGAAGCAAAGCCATGTGTTTCCCAACTGGCAACCATGGATGAACAGGGATATCCACTGAATTCCAGGCCTGAGGCATTCAAGTCGGGTGACCCTGACTTATACAAGAAATCCAAATATGATCTATGAATGTCTATTTAAGATGCCAAGAGACAATACCAGACCAAGCTAGAATCCCAGGCTAGTCACACAGACTCCCACCAACTATGGCATTGTCTGCGTGTAGGCTTCAATGTGAAGATGTGTAAAATCACCGGCACCAATGCGCTCCTCTCCGATGAGCTCAACGCATTCTATGCCCATTTTGAGCAGGAGGTCAGTGAGAGGATGTCTTCTACCCCAGAAGCCTTTATCGAAATGCTATCCAAGGTCAATATCGCAAACGTCAGATCAACCTTCTTGAAAGTCAACCCACAGAAAGCGACTGGCCCAGATGGAGTATATGATGTGGAGATGCTGGTGTTGGACTGGGGTAAGCACAGTAAGAAGTCTCACAACACCAGGTTAAAGCCCAACAGGTTTATTTGGCAGCACAAGCTTTCAGAGCCTCAGGCTCCTTCTTCAGGTGAGTGGTTTTCACAAACAGGTCATATTCAGACACAAACTCAATTCACAAAATAATGGTTGGAATGTGAATCTTTACAGGTAATCAAGTCTTAAAGGTACAGACAATGTGAGTGGAGAGAGAATTAAGCACAGGTTAAAGAGATGTGTATTGTCTCCAGATAAGACAGTTAGTGAGATTTTGCAAGCCCAGGCAAGTCGTGGGGGTTACAAATGGTGTGACATGAACCCAAGATCCTGATTTGAGGCTGCGCTCATGTGTGCAGAACTTGGCTATCAGTTTCTACTCAGCGACTCTGCGCTGTCGTGTGTCATGAAGGCCACCTTAGAGAATGCTTACCCGAAGATCAGAGGCTGAATGCCCGTGACTGCTGAAATGTTCCCTGACTGGAAGGGAACACTCCTGCCTGGTGATTGTCAAGCAGTGTTCATCCATTGTCGTAGTGTCTGCATGGTCTCTCCAGTGTACCATGCCTTGGGACATCCTTTCTTGCAGCGTATCAGGCAGACAACATTGGCCGAATCACAAGAGGATGTACTGTATACCTGACGGACGGTGTTCTCACGTGAGATGATGGCATCCGTGTTGATGATCCAGCACGTCTTGCAGAGGTTGCTGTGGGAAGGTTGTGTGGTGTCACGGTCACTGTTCTCCTGAAGGCTGGGTAGTTTGTTGTATACAATGCTCTGTTTGAGGTTGTGCGGTTGCTTGAAGGCAAGAAGTGGGGGTGTGGGGATGGACTTGGCAAGATATTCATCTTCATTGATGACATGTTGAAGAATCCGGAGAAGATGTTGTAGCTTCTCGGCTCCGGGGAAGTACTGGATGATGAAGGATACTCTGTCCACCATGTCCCGTGTTTGTCTTCTGAGGAGGTCAGTGTGGTTTTTCACTGTGGCGCGTCGGAACTGTTTATCGATGAGTGGAGCGCCATATCCTGTTCTTATGAGGGCATCTGTAGGTGACTGTTGTGATCCTCCTCATCTGAGCAGATCCTGTGTATATGGGGGGCTTAAAAAATTGCAGCATGCTGCTGTGCAGAGGGACTTAGATGTCCTTCTGCAGGAATCTCAAGAAGTTGATTTGCAAGTGCAGCAGGTAATTAAAATGGCAAATGGAATTTTATCCTTTATTACTGGAGGAATGGAGTTTTAAAACAGTGAGATTATGTTGCAGCTGTATAAGGTGCTGGTGAGGCCACACCTGGAGTACTGTGTACAGTTTTGATCTCCTTACTTGAGAAAGGATATACTGGCACTGGAGCAGGTGCAAAGGAGATTCACTAGGTTGATTCCGGAGTTGAGAGGGTTGGCTTATGAAGAGAGATTAAGTAGACTTGGGCTATACTGATTGGAATTTAGAAGAATGAAGGGAGATTTTATAGAAATATACAAGATTTTGAAGGGAATAGATAAAATAGAAGCAGGGAAGTATTTTTCTACTGGTGGGTGAAACTAGGAGGCTTGGCCTCAAAATAAGGAGGAGCAGATCTAGGGCTGAGTTGAGGAGGAACTTCTTCATCCAAAAGATTGTGAATCTGTGGAATTCCCTGCCCAGTGAAGCAGTTGAGGCTACCTTATTAAATGTTTTTAAGACAAGGATAGATACATTTTTGAACAGTAAAGGAATTAAGGGTGATGGTGAGCGGGCAGGTAAGTGGAGCTGAGTCCACAAAAAGATCAGCCATGATCTTATTGAATGATGGAGCAGGCTCGAGGGGCCAGATGGCCTAATCCTGCTGCTAGTTTTTATGTTCTGATGTAGGGGATGGCTTCTTTAATGTGTGGAAGCTGGAGAAGTGGAGGTTATCCATGGGCTTGCAGTACAGTGAAGCACTGTGGTGACCATCCCTGATGCAGATGCATGTGTCCAAGAATGCAACTGATTCCGGAGAAGATGGAGTACCCGAACGAGCACTCAGATCCTGTGCGGACCAGCTGGTGGGGACAGACATCTTTAACCTCTCCTTACACCGATCTGATGTCCCTATCTGCGTCAAGAAGATGACCATCATCACTGTACCGAAGGAAAACAAGGCAGTGTGCCTTAATGACTATCGTCTGGTGGCTCTGACATCCATCATTATGAAGTGCTTTGAAAGGTTTAGTCGTGGCTTGAATCAATTCCAGTCTCCTAGATTACCTGGATTCACTACAGTTCACCTGTCACCACAACAGGTCCACAGCAGGCGCCATCTCCCTGGCCCTGCACTCAACTCTGGAACACCTGGAAAACAAGTACACTTATGTCAAACTCCTATTTATTGATTACATCTCAGCCTTCAACATCATTATTCCAATAAAACTCATCTCCAAACTCTGTTGCCTGGCCTCAGCTCCTCCCTCTGTGACTGGCTCCTGAACTTCCTAACCCACAGACCACAATCCATAAGGGTAGGCAGCAACACCTCCTCCACGACCCTCCTCAACACCAATGCCCCACAAGGCTGTGTCCTCAGCTCCTTACTATACTCCTTATATACCTAAGATTGTGTGGCCAAATTCACTTCCAACTCCATTTTCATGTTTGCTGATGACACTGTGGTAGGTCGGATCTCAAACAATGATGAGACAGAGTACAGGAAAGTGATGGAAAATCTGGTGAAATGACGTGACAATAATAATCCATCCCTTAATGCGAAGAGAATTCAGCATGTCAACTATGACTCTCACCAACTATTACAGATGCATCATAGAAGGCATCCTTTCCAGATGTATCACACCTTGGTGTGGCTTCTGCTCTGACCAAGACCACCAGAAAAGATTGTGAATGTAGCCCAATCCATCACACAAACCAGCCTCCTATCCTTTGACTCCATCTATACTTCTGGCTGCCTGAGAAAAGTAGCTGCATAATTAAGAACCCTACACACTCTAGACATTCTCTCTTCCATCGGGGAAAAGGTACAAAAGATCACCTAACAACCGACTCAAGAACAGGGTTTCTCCTGCTGGCATCAGACTTTAGAATGGACCTACCAGATATTAAGTTGATCTTTCTCAGCACCCAAACTGTAACGCTACATTCTGCACCCTCTCCTTCCCTTCTCCCTTATGTATTCTGTGAACGGTATGTTCTGTCTGTAGAGCCTGCAAGAAACAATACTTTTCACTATATCCCAATACATGTGACAATAATATATCAAATCAAATCCCTATTCCAAGATGTTGCTGTAACAGCAAATTGATACAAAACAAGACCTCACAAAGAGCAATGTGATTTTAACTAGATCATCTGTTTTAATTCGATTGGTTGAGGGATAAATGTTGACCTGGACAGCAGGAAGGTTTCCTTCGATCGATGCCACGAGGTCTGTGATGTCCAGTTCAGGGGCAGATGGGGCCTCCGTTAAGCACCTCACCTAAAAGACAGGTAACACAGCCTTACCAGCTTCTCGTGTCAGTCAATCAGTGTGGTGAGTGGGGAAGATTGCAGCAGCGCTAGCTGCAACTCCTCAGTCACATGCTACCCCTGGACTGAGCAGCAGGATATGAAGCTCCCACTGGAAGGAGCTGTGAGTTGCCAATGTTATCTACAGGACAGCTCTCTGACCAGTGTCTCAGAGGGACCAGGCTCTCATGGCAGGTTACCTGCCATCCCCTGGAGAAAGACTCTTTCCTCCATTGGAACTGGTGGGCGTGCATTGCCAGTGACAGTCACTGGGGGCATCGACCCAATTCTCTCACTTTCCCTGAAGTTGTGCACTCTCTTGTCCTGTGTGTGGAGAGGAGGGAGGATATTTGTGAGCTTTGGGCAGCAGAGGGTAATAAGGTGTGAATGTTGGCTCTCAGTGGGGATGTGCACAGTAAGAAGCCCCACAACACCAGGTTAAAGTCCAACAGGTTTGTATGGAATCACGAGCTTTCGGAGTGCTGCTCCTTCATCAGGTGAGTCAAAATAAACCAAATAAATGTGTTGGACTTTAACCTGGTGTAGTGAGACTTCTTACTGTGCTTATCCCAGTCCAATACCAACATCTCCACATCAATGGGGAAGTGAGGAGATGGCAGGAGAGAGACCAATGAGAGCAGCTGCAAAATCCATTGGTCTGAAGAATATTGTGGAGGCGAGGGCTGGAGAAGTGTCTCAGGGCTTGGCACCTGAAGATGCAGCACAATGTTCCCCATCTCCTGAGGTACTGGATTCTCTTGATGCACATCGCCAGGTTTGAGGGGCCACACTCATTTCTTGAGCCCTTTTCATCTACGCCTGCTCGGTTTGAGAGACTGGCCTCTTTCCCTCATCCCCCCATCCTTCGGGAAACAAATACCCTCATTTAGTCCCTCCTGAGACCAGAGTCCTGGTGTGGGGGTTGTGGGGTTTGGGTGGAGGGTTGGGGGGAATCGGAAACAGCCACACAGGCTCCCTTTCCATTGTTTTGGTTGATGTAACCTCAGGGGATAATGTACCGTTCAACCATGTTAATCCCTTCCAGGTTCCTTCTGCTAGAAATCCTTCTTTTGACAGGGAGTGGTCATCACACCTTCTTCCTGTAATTGGTCAGGAAAGCCTCTGGAAGCATGTTTAAAGGAACTCACTTCAATTAGAAACAAGTTCCCAACCCATCAGTGCCCCTGCCCCCACCTTCCACACCCCACTGTGTGTGGGTCTATAAGACTAAGGTTTCACCCAATGACTTTGAGTTGTATGACAGTGTAATCGTGCAGTAGGTAAGATGAGAAGAGTTTTCCAATGTGTACTACACTTCCTCCACGTCAGAATTTCTCTTCAAGCCCGCAAGTACTGACACACTCATAGAGAGACCCTGTAAATACTGACACACTCATAGAGAGACCCTGTAAATACTGACACACTCACAGGGAAACCCCGTAAACACTTACACACTCACAGGGAAACCCCGTAAACACTTACACACTCACAGGGAAACCCCGTAAACACTTACACACTCACAGGGAAACCCCGTAAACACTTACACACTCACAGGGAAACCCCGTAAACACTTACACACTCACAGGGAAACCCCGTAAATACTGACACACTCACAGGGAAACCCCGTAAACACTTACACACTCACAGGGAAACCCCGTAAACACTTACACACTCACAGGGAAACCCCGTAAACACTTACACACTCACAGGGGAGACCCTGTAAATACTGACACACTCACAGGGAAAGCCCGTAAATACTGACACACTCACAGGGAAACCCCGTAAACACTTACACACTCACAGAGAAACCCCGTAAATACTGACACACTCACAGGGAAACCCCGTAAACACTTACACACTCACAGGGAAACCCCGTAAACACTTACACACTCACAGGGGAGACCCTGTAAATACTGACACACTCACAGGGAAAGCCCGTAAATACTGACACACTCACAGGGAAACCCCGTAAACACTTACACACTCACAGGGAAACCCCGTAAATACTGACACACTCACAGGGAAACCCCGTAAACACTTACACACTCACAGGGAAACCCCGTAAATACTGACACACTCACAGGGAAACCCCGTAAACACTTACACACTCACAGGGAAACCCCGTAAATACTGACACACTCACAGGGAAACCCCGTAAACACTTACACACTCACAGGGAAACCCCGTAAATACTGACACACTCACAGAGAGACTCCGTAAACACTTACACACTCACAGGGGAGACCCTGTAAATACTGACACACTCACAGAGAGACTCCGTAAACACTTACACACTCACAGGGGAGACCCTGTAAATACTGACACACTCACAGGGAAAGCCCGTAAACACTTACACACTCACAGGGAGACCCCGTAAACACTTACACACTCACAGGGGAGACCCTGTAAATGCTGACACACTCACAGGGAAAGCCCGTAAATACTGACACACTCACAGGGAAACCCCGTAAACACTTACACACTCACAGAGAAACCCCGTAAATACTGACACACTCACAGGGAAACCCCGTAAACACTTACACACTCACAGGGAGACCCCGTAAACACTTACACACTCACAGGGGAGACCCTGTAAATACTGACACACTCACAGAGAGACTCCGTAAACACTTACACACTCACAGGGAAACCCCGTAAATACTGACACACTCACAGGGAAACTCCGTAAATACCGACACACTCACAGAGAGACTCCGTAAATACTGACACACTCATAGAGCCCGCATTTGCTGCCCTCTAGCACTGAATATCATCATTAAAATCTCTTTGCTGTGTAGGGAGCTGCTGCATTGAATGTAATCCAGTCAGTTCTCATGGTCATTTAGCTTCAAGGATAATAGCTGGAGCTTTGTGTAAAATGGGCTTTGATTTATTTTTGGCCTGAGGTTTGTGGAGGCCTGTTCAACAGAAAACTCACTTGGGGATCAAATTCCTTCCAGAAACTCCTTTTTCTACTGAAAACCAAAGTGGGAACAGATTGCATCTTTTTTCAACAAGGATATTCAAGTTCATGGAACCAAAGTAGGGGTAGTAGAGTTAGGACAAGATCAGTGGTAATCTAATGGAACAGCGGAATGAGTTTGAAGGATTGATTGGCCTCTACTTGTTCCAATGATCCACTAGTTCAGACAGGAGGATACATGTTATGTAACTACATTCCCTAACGGGCCGGATTCACTGGAGGGCGTTACATGGAACATAGCCCCATTTACCAGTTGGATGTTCTTATTCACTGAGATCCCCTATCCATAACATCAGCTCCTACTGGTTTCCAAACTGAGAACCACAACGACTCACAACATTATCCCAGAATGTCAGTCAGCACGGGAGGGATTTTCCAGCCTCTCCTGTGTTAGGGATGGGTTAACAGTTACCTTCCACTTATGTCCTGAATTAGATGTTAATCATATAATAGGAGTCACTGGGATATATAAAGCAGTTACAGGTGGCACTGGGTGTTGGAAATGTGTATGTGGAGTTGAAGCAAAAAATAAAGGAAGCTCATAAAGAAGAAGGACTTGCTTTTTCCTTACTAGACACCAACTGAGAGGCTCAAACACCCTGCCAGGTGCGATCTTCTGGTCCCACTGGCGTCAATGGATGTTGACTGTCTCGCATCTCGGTGACTGGACCCACCATGCAAGCTGGTCTCTGTGAGTGTGTCAGCATTTACAGGGTCTCCCCTGTGAGTGTGTCAGCATTTGCGGGGTCTCCCTGTGAGTGTGTCAGTATTTACAGGGTCTCCCTGTGAGTGTGTCAGTATTTGCGGGGTCTCCCTGTGAGTGTGTCAGTATTTGCAGGGTCTCCCTGTGAGTGTGTCAGTATTTACAGGGTCTCCCTGTGAGTGTGTCAGCATTTGCGGGGTCTCCCTGTGAGTGTGTCAGCATTTGCGGGGTCTCCCTGTGAGTGTGTCAGTATTTACAGGGTCTCCCTGTGAGTGTGTCAGTATTTGCGGTGTCTCCCTGTGAGTGTGTCAGTATTTGCGGGGTCTCCCTGTGAGTGTGTCAGTATTTGCGGGGTCTCCCTGTGAGTGTGTCAGTATTTACAGGGTCTCCCTGTGAGTGTGTCAGTATTTGCGGGGTCTCCCTGTGAGTGTGTCAGTATTTGCGGGGTCTCCCTGTGAGTGTGTCAGTATTTGCGGGGTCTCCCTGTGAGTGTGTCAGTATTTGCAGGGTCTCCCTGTGAGTGTGTCAGTATTTGCAGGGTCTCCCTGTGAGTGTGTCAGTATTTGCGGGGTCTCCCTGTGAGTGTGTCAGTATTTGCGGGGTCTCCCTGTGAGTGTGTCAGTATTTACGGGGTCTCCCTGTGAGTGTGTCAGTATTTGCAGGGTCTCCCTGTGAGTGTGTCAGTATTTACAGGGTCTCTCTGTGAGTGTGTCAGTATTTGCAGGGTCTCTCTGTGAGTGTGTCAGTATTTGCAGGGTCTCCCTGTGAGTGTGTCAGTATTTGCGGGGTCTCCCTGTGAGTGTGTCAGTATTTACAGGGTCTCCCTGTGAGTGTGTCAACATTTGCGGGGTCTCCCCTGTGAGTGTGTCAGTATTTGCAGGGTCTCTCTGTGAGTGTGTCAGTATTTGTAGGGTCTCCCTGTGAGTGTGTCAGTATTTGTAGGGTCTCCCTGTGAGTGTGTCAGTATTTGTAGGGTCTCCCTGTGAGTGTGTCAGTATTTGCGGGGTCTCCCTGTGAGTGTGTCAGCATTTGCAGGGTCTCCCTGTGAGTGTGTCAGTATTTGCAGGGTCTCCCTGTGAGTGTGTCAGTATTTGCGGGGTCTCCCTGTGAGTGTGTCAGTATTTGTAGGGTCTCCCTGTGAGTGTGTCAGTATTTGCAGGGTCTCCCTGTGAGTGTGTCAGTATTTACAGGGTCTCTCTGTGAGTGTGTCAGTATTTGCAGGGTCTCTCTGTGAGTGTGTCAGTATTTGCAGGGTCTCCCTGTGAGTGTGTCAGTATTTGCGGGGTCTCCCTGTGAGTGTGTCAGTATTTACAGGGTCTCCCTGTGAGTGTGTCAACATTTGCGGGGTCTCCCCTGTGAGTGTGTCAGTATTTGTAGGGTCTCCCTGTGAGTGTGTCAGTATTTGCGGGGTCTCCCTGTGAGTGTGTCAGTATTTACAGGGTCTCCCTGTGAGTGTGTCAGTATTTGCGGGGTCTCCCTGTGAGTGTGTCAGTATTTGTAGGGTCTCCCTGTGAGTGTGTCAGCATTTGCAGGGTCTCCCTGTGAGTGTGTCAGTATTTGCGGGGTCTCCCTGTGAGTGTGTCAGTCAGGTGGTCAGGAAGGCGAATGGGATGCTGGCCTTCATAGCGAGGGGGATTGAATATAAAAGTAGGGAGGTCTTGCTGCAGCTGTATAGGGCATTGGTGAGGCCGCAGCTGGAGTACTGTGTGCAGTTTTGGGCGCCGTACTTACGCAAGGATATTTTGGCCCTGGAGGGAGTGCAAAGGAGGTTTACTAGGCTGATACCGGAGTTGAGGGGATTGAGCTATGAGGAGAGGCTGAATAAACTAGGCTTGTACTCGTTAGAGTTTAGAAGAATGAGGGGAGATCTCATTGAGACATATAAGATGATGAATGGGATGGATAGGATAGAGGTGGAGAGACTCTTCCCGCTCAAAAAAGACAGTAGGACTAGGGGGCACAGCCTCAAGATAAAGGGGAGGCGGTTTAGAACGGAGTTGAGGAGGAACTTCTTCACTTAAAGGGTGGTGAATCTCTGGAATTCTCTGCCCGTTGAAGTGGTGGAGGCTGCCTCGCTAAATATTTTTAAGAAGCGGGTTGATGGGTTTTTGATAAGAGAGGGGATTAAGGGTTATGGGGAGAGGGCGGGAAAGTGGAACTGAGCCACGACAGATCAGCCATGATCTTATTGAATGGCGGGGCAGGCTCGAAGGGCTAGATGGCCTACTCCTGCTCCTATTTCTTATGTTCTTATGTTCTTATTTCTTATTTACAGGGTCTCCCCTGTGAGTGTGTCAGTATTTGCGGGGTCTCCCTGTGAGTGTGTCAGTATTTGCGGTGTCTCCCTGTGAGTGTGTCAGTATTTGTAGGGTCTCCCTGTGAGTGTGTCAGTATTTGCGGGGTCTCCCTGTGAGTGTGTCAGTATTTGCGGGGTCTCCCTGTGAGTGTGTCAGCATTTGCAGGGTCTCCCCTGTGAGTGTGTCAGCATTTGCAGGGTCTCCCTGTGAGTGTGTCAGCATTTGCAGGGTCTCCCTGTGAGTGTGTCAGTATTTACAGGGTCTCCCTGTGAGTGTGTCAGCATTTGCAGGGTCTCCCTGTGAGTGTGTCAGTATTTGCGGGGTCTCCCTGTGAGTGTGTCAGTATTTGTAGGGTCTCCCTGTGAGTGTGTCAGTATTTGTAGGGTCTCCCTGTGAGTGTGTCAGTATTTGCGGGGTCTCCCTGTGAGTGTGTCAGCATTTGCAGGGTCTCCCTGTGAGTGTGTCAGTATTTGTAGGGTCTCCCTGTGAGTGTGTCAGTATTTGTAGGGTCTCCCTGTGAGTGTGTCAGTATTTGCAGGGTCTCCCTGTGAGTGTGTCAGTATTTGTAGGGTCTCCCTGTGAGTGTGTCAGTATTTGCGGGGTCTCCCTGTGAGTGTGTCAGCATTTGCGGGGTCTCCCTGTGAGTGTGTCAGTATTTGCGGGGTCTCCCTGTGAGTGTGTCAGTATTTGCAGGGTCTCCCTGTGAGTGTGTCAGCATTTGCAGGGTCTCCCTGTGAGTGTGTCAGTATTTGCGGGGTCTCCCTGTGAGTGTGTCAGTATTTGTAGGGTCTCCCTGTGAGTGTGTCAGTATTTGCGGGGTCTCCCTGTGAGTGTGTCAGTATTTGCGGGGTCTCCCTGTGAGTGTGTCAACATTTGCGGGGTTTCCCTGTGAGTGTGTCAACATTTGCAGGGTCTCCCTGTGAGTGTGTCAACATTTGCAGGGTCTCCCTGTGAGTGTGTCAGCATTTACGGGGTCTCCCTGTGAGTGTGTCAGCATTTGTGGGGTCTCCCTGTGAGTGTGTCAGTATTTGCAGGGTCTCCCTGTGAGTGTGCCAGCATTTGTGGGGTCTCCCTGTGAGTGTGTCAGTATTTACAAGAGATCCCTAGACATATCTGTGTATTCAGCAGTCACCAATGTGATTAGGCAAGTATTTATCAAGGATTGTAATCAATTTTTGGTACCAATAGATCCCTCCATCCCTCTGATTGCATTAATCTTCTTCCAGGATATTCCAGTGCTGATGGATATCTTTCCGAGTGGTCAGGGGTATGCATGGTTATCGCGGTGTTGATAGTTGCTGGAATGCTTCCTGGAAGTGTACAATTAATTTTGGGTGGTCTCTGGGCTACAGAAGTGGCTTTTCTTTGGCACAAAATAGTTTCAGAGAGCATCAACCACATTGATTCCTCAGAGTCAGAATCACTCCTATGCTGATAGGATCATTGTGATATCAATGATGTGTTTGTCTGAAATTTCTTGAACTGCTGGCCTATTTAAATTGAAAATAATTTTAATGTTTCTGTTAAGCTGACTGGCCAGAGAATTTCCTGTTTGTGGAATGTTGCGGGTTCCTTAAATCACCAACACACAGATTTCCAATAAAGGGAGTTTATTGCTCGGCTAAACAGCAGTACATGTGTCCAGCCTGAGATCCCGGGGATAGCTCACACCATGTGACCTCTTTTGCCACAACATCATTATGTCCTATCATGACCACTCAGTCTGCATCTTCCAGTTTAGTTGGGACATCCAATGTTACAGTGTGGGCCAACAGAAACTATGTACAGAGCATTGTGTGATATACAATTAAACAAACTGACAATGTGTAACTATTTACACAATCATACAATGAGGCATAGGTTAGGCTGTAGCAACTGATGCATAGCCTGTCGTGTCTTCTTGTTCCCCCACCTTCCCCCCTTTCTGTTTGAAGGAAAGCTGGACTTCAAAAGTTACTTCTAGGTTAAATGATATTAAAGGCCTGGAATCTTGTGTTCAGCCTGCTCAGGCACCCTGTGCACCTGTTTACACTGTTTGGTGATGTTCTCATCTTTCTGTGATCAGTGTTCTCACTTGTAGTTATACGGGATGTTTCATCTGTGTGTTTGTCAGGGATAGGATTCATTGCATTGTCCTCTGTAGGAGTTTGCATGTCCACTGGTCTCACAAGCCACTTTAATCATGTGGGTCTGTTATCTGTTAGTGCTGGTTCTGCTACTTGAAGAAGGTGATGGTGATTGCCATAAGACCATATGATATAGGAGCAGAATTAGGCTATTCTGCCCATCAAGTCTACTCTGCCATTCAATTATGGTTGATATGATTCTTATCCCCATTCTCTTGCTTTCTCTCCATAGCCCTTGATCCCCTTATTGATCAAGAACCTATCTATCTCTGTCTTAAAGACTCTCAATGATCTGGACTCCACAGCCTTCTGTGGCAAAGAGTTCCACACATTCACCACTCGCTGGTTGAAGAAATTCCTCCTCATCTCGATGTTAAAGGGTTGTCCCTTTAGCTTGAGGTTGTGCCGTTGAGTTCCAGTCTCTCCCACTTGTGGAAACATCCTCTCCACGCCCACTTTATCCAGGCCTCTCAGTATTCTGTAAGTTTCAATTAGATCCCCCCTCAACCTTCTAAACTCCACCAAATGTAGACCCAGACTCCTCAATCACTCCTCATATGACAAATCTTTCTTTTCTGGGATCATTCTTGTGAAGCTCCTCTGAACCCCCTCCAAGCCCAGCACATCCTTAGGTGTGGAGCCCAAAAGTGCTCACAATATTCCAAATGGGGTCTGACCAGAGCCTTATACAGCTTTAGCCTCAGCAATATGTTACTGCCCTTGTACTCTAGCCCTCTAGAAATGAATGCTAACATTGAATTTGCCTTCCTAATTGCCAACTGAACCTGCATGTTCACCTTAGAGTCCTGAATCAGGGCTCCCAAGTCCCTTCTTGCTTCATGTTTCCAAGTTTTTACCCCATTTAGAAAATAGTCTACACCTCTCCTTCCTACCAAAGTATATAACCCCGCACTTCCCCACATTATATTCCATCTGCCATTTCTTTGCTCATTCTCCTAACCTGTCCAAGTCATTCCGCAGCCTCCCTACTTGATTACATAGTGGGCACTATTTGAGTTTATCAAATAACTGTACTGTTGCAAGACATAGTTATATATCACTGCTAACTAGTCACAGCCACTTGTGGTCTGAATCCTGACTATCTGATCAGGTGTTAGAGGGCTGAGTCTATGGGCATCCCGATGATATTGTATTGTGTTTTTCAATCTACATTGCAGGAAGGCCTCTCATTCATGTTGGTTTCAAGTTTAGACTGCAGCAGAATCTTGGCAGTAGGAATCATTGATCTGGTGTACGAGCAAAAAAGTCATTGATCTGATAGGGGAAGGTCCTGTGTTGGTAGATTACTCAGGCTGAGGAGTGCAGCATTGTAGACTGTGCACATTTCTTGAAGATGCTTGGCTGAGCAAACCATATGTTCTGCCAAACTGTGGGTACAAGGGCTGATCATGCTATGTTCAAAGTCACATGTGTATGTAATGTTACAAAATTCAGCAGAGATGAACTGGCAAGTGCTGTCCGTTATGAGTCTCTGAGGGATGCCGTGTGGGGCAAGGTGTCCCTTAAGCTTGATGATGATGTGGTACTTGTCATGTTTCGTAGGTAGTCGAGTTCAACCCACCCTGGATAGGAATCAACTAAGACTAAATGTTGTTTACCATTCCATTTGAAGATATCAGCTGTTGTGAATGAACCATGGGAGGTCCAAGACCTTGTGTAAGTGCAGCAGTTCTTTTGCTTGATGTGGCTTGAGTGCATATCTGGCTACTTCCTTTTCCACGCCTGCATGGATAGAGGACTGGGGCATGGAGGGGCAGGACAGTGATTGCTTGGCCCCGTATCTGGCTACTTCCAACTTGGGATGGCACTGATAGAACTGTGTATTATCTCTGCAGGGCAGCAGGGATGTTGAATCACAGGCCATGTAGTATTAGTTCACCATATATAGTCAATGCATCTCTGATGATGAAAAATGTGTGCAAATCTCCCTCAAGGATTCTGGCCAGTCCTTCATAATGTTGTGCAGTTGCCTGCAAGTAATGTCTGCCTGGAAGGCCTGTTTGAGTTCCTGAATTCGACACAAGCACTATACCTTTATTGCCATAAATCAGTATCTTTCTCATGACTGTTGTGCATGCCGCACAGTCTGCTTTAACCCTTTATACAGTGGACAAATAACTGCAAGTAGACATCTGGTTAGTTCAATCAATATTTATTTAAGACATACAATCAATCACCCACCCAACCAACAATAAGTTATCTTTACAGTAAATACCGGAGTTCAAGTCTAATACAAGACCTTGACTTTGTGTGACTGGAAAGTACCTAAGCAGATATTGGCCTTTATCTGTGCATTGCTCTTGGTTGTCCTCTGAGTTGTGTAGTCTGGCACTCTGGCTCTGGTCTTCCTTCTTTCTCGGGTGTGATAGCTCTCCTCATGCTGGTTGTTGCTAGCCATGGTCACCAGTGTTCGTGGGGTCAGGGAGACAGAGAGATTCTTGTTTGTGCAGCACCCTTTATACCCCTTTGGGTTTTGTGCTCCTTATTGCCATTTCCAATCAATCAATCAGGACTTGATCACCCTGATCAATAAAGTCCAATCGGGTGCTGCCACACCAATCTCTGGGTGTGTTCCCAATGGCTGCAGGTGCTGGGGGCACATAGAGTTCACACCTCCCACCCAGATAAGGGGTTACAGCACCCCTATGTCTGGTAAACAACCCAGTTTGACTAGAAAGTCCCTTGAGTCCTAGGGATGATCCCAATCCTGTGTATTCACCTGCCTGGGTTGCAGCCTGTTTATGTCTGTCTTTTAGGCCGCGGCCAGTCATTTTAATTGTTGCCCAATTGTTCCAGAGTGCTTTACAAATCACCATTTTAGATGGCCCGTTTGGTCACAGTCCCCCCCTTTGATCCTGAACGTGAAGCTTGATGGATCACAAACTCAAGACCAGTATCTGTCAGGAATTCCCCAGTCACTCAACAGTCAATAGTAATAATACATCCCTACAACATATTCCAGAAGCTATAGACAATAGACCTCTATAAATACAAACAACCATATATTCTAAAGACCATTATTACAATAAGCTAATTACCCACAAATACAGACAACCAGATATTCCAAGCACCATTGTTACAATAAGCCAATTATAAACTAACATTCAAACTAACATTAGAATAAAGTCTCCGTGGATCTGAGGCACATTTTGGTAGTAGAATTTCCAATGGCTTATTAGTACAAATCACAAAATGGCTGGTTTCCTGTAAATATTGCTCTACTGAATTCGAGGGGACCATGGTTCAAGGGCAGACCCTACGTTCTGCCTCCGGGTGATCCTCTTTCTCCATCGGCTGAATTGGACTGTGAGGGTGATTCGATATACCAGGGTGAACAAAATCAGTACGACTGCCAGGTGTGACATTATGCAAACAAATGGATAGATTTGGATGTTTGAGCTCCAGTTCCAAAAGTCATCCCACCAAGAGGTGACTTTGATTTCTTTAATCCTCCTTTTCACCACGTGGGTCTGCTGTACTACTTTGGTGAAGGTCAGTGAGCTGGAGCCAATTTTGCCTGAATCAGGTTCAATTCCTCTGGCAGGAGTTTTAGGCTTGTGTCATATTTCTCATGGTACTTCCCTAGAGTCTGTCAGAGCTCGTCAATGGCATTCAAATCTACCTTCTCCCTCTTATGAATGTCTGTTAATTGAATGAGATCCACCCTGGCTGGTATGTCTGGTTTGATGCTGAATATAATGTTACAATGTGCCGTGCCCATACTGATATTGTTTCAGGGAGGTGGTGGGGATAGCATCTCCCTGCTCCCTTGTAAGATACCTGAGTTATGTCTGTGTCTAGGCTACGAGCTTCTACTGAGCAATTTAGGCTGGTGTTTATTCTGAAGCCACACAGTGCACGCTCGTTTAAGTAAACTGGGTATGGGCATGCGATTTTGTCAGTTTGCTGACGTCTGTCCAGAGTAGCATCTATGAGCCTCCCTTCTTTCTCCACTGCGTACGGTAAAGTGCCATCGTGCCCTATCCAGATATCCTCATGGATAGTCCCTATATTTTCCACTTTAAAGGCCGTCACTCCGACCTGGTCGTCAGTGATTATTGGGAGCCCTAATATCATTCCCAGGGCTTTCCCTGGAGTCCCTTTGCGGTCGTCATTGAATCAGACTTTAGTCAACTGTCACATCTGGCAGTCAGATAACTCGGTGTTGCTTACCCGTAAATAGGTGTTCCATCTGTTCATCACTAATCCAAGACGGAACCTCTCCACTGTGTACCTGCTCTAGGTTTTCCCTTAGCTGTTCTATCATCCACTGCCCACATTCACTGCATAAAGTCTGGTTCCGTTGTTGGTTATCATCCTCTAATTTTTCCCTGATAATTTGATTGATTGTCTTGGTGTGTCCTAACACAGCTACCATGTGTTTGCTGGCTGTGTTCCCAGTCAGTTCCCCTTCAGCATCTTGCTGATTGTCCTCATTGATGGAACTTAGTGTCTGTTTAACCTGTTGGGTCAGAACCTTTAAGTTTATTGTCCAGGTCAGCTAAAGCAAGGGATGGTTGCTACCCCTCCCTGTATGCTATCATTGACTAACTCCCTCCTGGATCTTTCCTGCCTTCCACCCATTCCTACCTTCCGTCTTAACAGCCTGCGAGTCAAGTGGAGGTATAATCCTTTAAGTTGGGGAGAGCACCACTCTGGCAGTTGGGTCCCAGTTATACCCACCACCACAGGTACCAATTTGTGGTGAATGTTGTCATACAAGGTTTTCCCTGTGTGTTTTAGTATCAATCCATTCTGTGGTCTGGGGGTGGCTTCAGGACAGATTGAGAGGGATGGGTCTGGGCTTGGCTTCAGCCCAATTCTTTTCTTCATACAATGCAAAGTTCCCCTCTGAGTGTCCCGGGGCACCGCTGCCTGAACTCTAATACTTTTTCTGGGCTATTGGCCAGATATCAAATTTCAGGGCACCCATTATTTGAAAATCCCCACCAATCCCCTGTTACGGTGACACTCAGATAACATTCAGCTGAATTGCCATTTGGTTTTTCTGTATATCAGCCGCTGGTTGTTACACCCAAACATTATACTCTTACCAGGATGCACCCATATCACACCCTCCTCACATTCCCCTGTGTCAGGTGGGGCACACCATAAATAACGGGAATGCCACAAGTTCATCTTGCTTGGAGTGTCCTGAGTGCTTATCCTGATAATGAGTCCACTGAGGTAGATTGTAAGTTGCATCTCTGTCATCATCCTGAGGAGATCAATGTAATTTCTGCTGTTATTGCATTTAATATTTGATGTATATACGTATATTTAAAGTGTCCACGCCCCACCTTGTTTTTTTGAACACTTATTTGACAGTGGTGTTGTTAAGAGGACTCAGATATATTAAATGTCGCTTGCATGTTGTAATTTTTAAAATTTTAATTGTGGAGTACTGTGGAACAACTTTTTGTTCAGATCGGTGAATAGATGAGTCATGGGGTTGTCAGAAAAGAGCTTATTTAACTGGTCAGCAAAATCAAGGCAGCTGGTTTTAGTCTAGCAGCAGTCACCATTAACTGTGGAGGTGTGGAGAGTCTGCAGAAGGATCTAGATAGGCTGGGCGAATGGGCCAGGAAATGGCAAGTGGAATTTAATGTTGGCAAGTGTGAAGCTGTCCACTTTGGTAGGAATAATGGTAGGAAGGACTATTACTTACGGGGCGAAAAACTGCAGCATGCGACGGTGCAGAGGGACCTCGGGGTCCTTGTGCATGAGTCGCAAAAACCCAGCTTACAGGTGCAGCAGGTGGACAGGAAGGCGAATGGGATGCTGGCCTTCATAGCGAGGGGGATTGAATATAAAAGTAGGGAGGTCTTGCTGCTACTGTACAGGGCACTGGTGAGGCCGCAGCTGGAGTACTGTGTGCAGTTTTGGTCGCCGCACTTACGCAAGGATATTTTGGCCTTGGAGGGAGTGCAGAGGAGGTTTACTAGGCTGATTCCGGAGTTGAGGGGGTTGAACTATGAGGAGAGGCTGAATAAACTAGGCTTGTACTCGTTGGAGTTTAGAAGAATGAGGGGAGATCTCACTGAGACGTATGAGATGATGAATGGCATGGATAGGATAGAGGTGGAGAGGCTCATCCTGCTCAGAAAGGACAGTAGGACGAGAGGGCACAGCCTTAGGATAAAGGGGGGGGCGGATTAGAACGGAGTTGAGGAGGAACTTCTTCACCCAAAGGGTGGTGAATCTCTGGAATTCTCTGCCCGTTGAAGTTGTGGAGGCTGCCTCGCTAAATATTTTTAAGACGCGGGTTGATAGGTTTTTGATAGGCAAGGGGATTAAGGGTTATGGGGAGAGGGCGGGAAAGTGGAACTGAGCCACGACAGATCAGCCATGATCTTATTGAATGGCGGGGCAGGCTCGAAGGGCTAGATGGCCTACTCCTGCTCCTATTTCTTATGTTCTTATGTTCTTATGTCCTAACTATAGGGATTCGAACAGCACTGGAGTCCATCTGTAATGACCTGAAGAGGCATCTCTTCCATAAGTGTGTTGGAGTTTGAAAGTGGGCCACATGTAAAATTTAGCACAAGTGCCTCTAAGAGTTGGAAATGTGTTCCTTTAACATTAGGGGTAAAGAAATGGCCCTTCAATCATTAGAACACCGGAAATAAAATTCTCAGTGTCACTTGGAGTGCTGACAGCTGCATATTGTACCAGGCTTTTGCACTGTAAGAGTTTTGTTTGTTTCATTTCTTGTTGAGAACGTAGCTCAGTTGCCTTGAAGATTTTAAAATTTAGCACAGCTGCCTCAACGACATTAAGATTTGGCATACCTGCCTCAAAGATTTTAAAATGTAGCATAGCTGCCTCAAAGATGTATATAATTGGCTTCATGTTGTCTTAACTAGAGAAAGCTGGCGAAAGAGTTGGTATCGGATTATATAAGTAACCTGGTTAATCGCACTAGCAATATACAACTACTTGTAGGCTGGTGCTTCTATCAGAGATTCTTGTATCTTGCACTGGTCTGTACTGTAGGCTGAATTTTATCATTTGGGACAACTTAGATTCTTTCATCCAGCATTTTTGTTAACCAATTGCCCAACAGAGACTCATCTTCTGAATCATTTGTCTCATGGGGCTCCATCATTATCTCCTCACCTGGTTTCTATACCCATATCTGTTCATTAGACTGCACTGTGGGCTCTGTGTTTGAATCAGGGTTCAGGGGTCCTTCATCCTCGTGTCCCAGTCTAATTAATCTATGTGTCTGGTCCCTTTTCCATGTGGGGGATGCAGCATCGGGTGTCCCCATCAAAATAACCCGTTTAGTCAGGCCCTCACTGTTGGGTCTGTGGCTTTTAAGGCTTATGTTTATGGGAGAATCCATAATGCTGTGAGGGCCGATATCTGGCGAGTCACGCTAGTCCTGTAGGGTGAGCTAGTCTCCTGTTATGTCTGGGTTGATCAGTCCCCCACGGGGCACTTCAGACGTGAACGAGGCTCTGGGCTGTAGTGTGGTAAGGGTAAGGATCTGGTCTGAACCTGAAAATGGATGAGAAGGTGTCCAAGGAAATACATTTCCTGGGTGAGGCCATTCAGGTCACCTAGTGTCATTCTCCCCTATCTCGAATGTGAGATGGTGGAAGTGATTATTCTGAGTCCCGTAAGCTTTCAGATGATTGATGTGGAACCAACCAGTTTTCCCATTGGCTATTAGGATTAGAAACACTGAGGGGCTTATTTTGTCAGTGATGGTGTGGACCTGCATATCTCGGGGACAAGAAAGAACTGGGGTTGTAGAGGGAAATCATTACCTGCTGGCCAACTGTATATTCTACCGGGTGTGTCCTTTTACCAAAATATGCCTTACTCTGTTTCCTTTTAACTCCTAATCAGACAGCCGCAGCTAATTGGGCTGCTTTAATGTTTTCGGTTAGCTGCTTTCTCATGGGTAAGCGCTGTAATAGCAGGTTCAGTTAAGTCAAACCCCAATAAATATTCAGCTCCTCTTATAGGTCAGCCAGTCATTAATGTGTTGGGGGGGGAGGTGCGGGGTGAATCCAGTAGAACTGGAAACAGTGTTACGTACCATCATGAGGGTAAAGGGAAGCACTGTATTCCATGTTGTATTGTTTTGGGGCACCGTCTTACTAATGATCCCCTTTAACGTTCGGTTCCTGTGCTCTGTGATTCCAGTGGATTGTGGATGGTAGGCAATATTGAATTTCTGCTCGATGCCAAACATCGCCACAATGTTCTGCAGCACCCACCCAGTGAAATGTGTCCCTTGGTTGGACTCTCTATACTGTGGGGAAGATCCCATCGTGTAAACACCTGCTGAGCTAATACCTTTGCGGTGCCCTTAGCTGTGTTGGATCTAGTGGGAAATGCCTCAACCCATTTGGTGAAAGTGTTTATTATTACCAGGACGTATTTAAATCCATTCTTACATGGCGGCAGTAGGCCGATCAGTTTGGAGATTTGTCCAAGGCCTTCTACTGGGTGTGTATGTCTTAGCTCCATTTCCTGGCATATCTATTGGGGTTGTTCGAGAACATAAGAACATAAGAAATAGGAGCAGGAGTAGGCCATCTGGCCCTTCGAGCCTGCCCTGCCATTCAATAAGATCATGGCTGATCTGTCGTGGCTCAGTTCCACTTTCCCGCCCTCTCCCCATAACCCTTAATCCCCTCTCTTATCAGAAACCCATCAACCCGCGTCTTAAAAATATTAAGCGAGGCAGCCTCCACCACTTCAATGGGCAGAGAATTCCAGAGATTCACCACCCTTTGAGTGAAGAAGTTCCTCCTCAACTCCGTTCTAAACCGCCCCCCCCTTTATCTTGAGGCTGTGCCCCCTAGTCCTACTGTCCTTTCTGAGCGGGAAGAGTCTCTCCACCTCTATCCTATCCATCCCATTCATCATCTTATATGTCTCAATGAGATCTCCCCTCATTCTTCTAAACTCTAACGAGTACAAGCCTAGTTTATTCAGCCTCTCCTCATAGCTCAACCCCCTCAACTCCGGTATCAGCCTAGTAAACCTCCTCTGCACTCCCTCCAAGGCCAAAATATCCTTGCGTAAGTACGGCGCCCAAAACTGCACACAGTACTCCAGCTGCGGCCTCACCAATGCCCTATATAGCCGCAGCAAGACCTCCCTACTTTTATATTCAATCCCCCTCACTATGAAGGCCAGCATCCCATTCGCCTTCCTGACCACCTGCTGCACCTGCAAGCTGGGTTTTTGCGACTCATGCACAAGGACCCCGAGGTCCCTCTGTACCGTCGCCTGCTGCAGTTTTTCTCCACGTAAGTAATAATCCTTCCTACCATTATTCCTACCAAAGTGGACCACCTCGCACTTGCCAACATTAAATTCCATTTGCCAGTTCCTGGCCCATTCGCCCAGCCTATCTAGATCCTTCTGCAGACTCTCCACACCCTCCGCACAATTTGCCGTTCCTCCAATCTTGGTGTCATCAGCAAATTTCGACACCATACACTCGGTTCCCTCCTCTAGATCATCTATATAAATGGTAAAAAGCTGAGGCCCCAGCACCGACCCCTGAGGCACTCCACTAGTCACCAACCGCCAATCCGAATAGCACCCATTGGCCCCCACTCTCTGCCTCCTATTTGACAACCAATCCTCTATCCACGCTAACACCCTACCCCCAACTCCATGTCCCTCGACCTTCTGCAATAACCTCTTGTGAGGTTATTTTGTCAAACACCTTCTGAAAATCTAGAAAGACCACATCCACCGGCTCTCCTCTATCCACCGCCCTAGACACATCCTCATAGAACTCCAGTAAATTTGTCAGACACGACTTCCCTTTAATGAAACCGTGCTGCGTCTGCTCTATCAAGCAATTCCCTTCAAGGCACAAATTAAGCAATTATTGACATAATGGGCAACATCATCGTGCTGTTCGGGCTACCAACATAATTCGTTTAATCGCTCGATTGTTGTCCCTGTGCCCCAATGGCCATGTCTGTCATGGTACTGGTAGATGAGTTGATTTTTGTCCTGGATAGGGACTATCTACGTGTCTGCCTTTAATATCAAACCATCCTGAATCTGTATTTTGTCCTTCCAAGGGTGACACAGTAGCACAGTGGTTAGCACTGCTGCTTCACAGCTCCAGGGACCTGAGTTTGATTCCTGGCTTGGGTCACTGTCTGTGTGGAGTTTGCACATTCTCCTCATGTTTGCGTGGGTTTCCTCTGGGTGCACCGGTTTTCTAACACTGCCCAAAGATGTGCGGGTTAGGTTGATTGGCCATGCTAAAAAAATTGCCCCTTAGTGTCCTGAGATGCGTAGGTTAGAGAGATTAGTGGGTAAACGTGTAGGGATATGGGGGTAGGGCCTGGGTGGGATTGTGGTTGGTGCAGACTCGATGGGCCAAATGGCCTCTTTCTGCACTGTAGGGATTCTATGATTTCTATTTCTCATATGGCGCTGGGTAGAGTCCACCTAAAATTTGTTTTAGGGAACTGTCAGTGTGCTGTGCCTGGACAAGGTCAGCTATTTGAGTTTGGCAAATGGTCACAGTGTTTACTCGCTGTCCTACAGGTGGCTGCCAAGACTGTCCAGTACGAGCACTGACTTTGGCTAGTGCGTCAGCCTTATAGTTACTGGGTGGGGAAGCCCTATGGTGGCTTCTAACCTTAATAATCCCATATGTGCACCCTTCGGTGGCCGTCAGGACACATTTTAATAAGGGGGCTGACGGTCGGGGCTTTCTGTCCGCAGATCCGAAGCCTCTGGCTTCCTATGACAGTAAGAACTCAGTCAGGCTGTTGCACATGTACATACCATCGGAGTATATGTTTATGGGGGTTGGTAATAAGGCTGGGTGACTCACTACATCTGTGACAGCTGCTAGTTTGGCAGCTTGAGCACTCAAATGGCTGGGTAGTTTGAGGGTGTTTTATTAGTGGCTGTCCCTGTTGATTTTCTACATAAATGCCACATCCTGTGATTCTGGTCCCATCCTCGATGGTGGATAAACTGTTTATATAAATTCTCATGGCTGAGTCTGTCTGTTGGGTGGCTGCCTGTTTTGTCCCTGATCGTCTTTCCTGTTGTTTTGGGATAAATGACCTGTAGGGACCTTTGTGTCTATAACCTGACACTCATGCGGATCTCCCCCATAATTTAAATTATCTGCCAGGAATGTGGGCATTTTAGTTCACGTTACAGTGCTGTCCCTACCCTGCGATATAGTGTCCAATGGGCAGTGCGGACCTGGATTACTGAGCTGTCTTTAAGGTGACCGTCCAGGAAAGCTGAGTTGGGGTGTGTTCAGTGAGGACGGTTATTGGGTTCAGTCCGGAGATATTGGTGAAATGCCAAAATACTGCAAGCAGCTGTCATTCACACTTGGAGAAGCCTTGTTAGGCTGGGTTTAATACTAGTGAGGCATAGGCCACTGGGCCTGGTCTGCCATGTCTTTCTTGTAATAATACTGTTGAAAGTGTGTGGTCGGTGGCTGCAACTTCCAAGGCGTTTGGTAAATCTGGGTCAGGGATTAGTAAGGCTGGCATTGTGGCGAGGACGTGCTTTAACTCAGTTACTGCAGCTGTGTGCTGCACAGTCCATTTCCAGGTCGCGTTTTTCTTTAGCAATTCGGAAAGTGGGGTTTCCTTGGTAGCGAAGCCATCTGTATGGTTCTGATAGTACTCTACTAGACCTTGGAAAGATCAGAGCGCACTCATATCTCGGGGCAGTGGGAGGTGCACTATGGAATTTATCCTTTTCTGTTCATTCTCCCTCTTCCCATGGGTAATCACTGTACCTAGGTACATAACCTTAGTTGGCAAAATTTGGGTCTTTTTCGGGTTGAGTTTGCAGCCTAATGAGTGGAGCAGTGTGAGTAATTCATCCAGCAATGTTATATGTTCCTCTTTGGTGTTAGTCTGTAACAATAAATCATCTACATATTGGACCAAGCATTTGAGTCTGGAAAACTTTTCTAGTCCGGTGGCCAGTTGCCTGTGGGAGATGGAGGGGAATTATGAAACCCTGTGGTAGGCAAGTCCAAGTGTATTGCTGTCCTTGGAAGGTGAAGGCAAACTTACACTGGCAAGACCGATTTAAAGGGATGGACCAGAAGCCGTTACTAATATCTAGTACCGTGAAAACTTTGCCTAGGCTCTCTGTCTCATCATGGTGACGTGGCTTGTGGCTACTGTGGGGGCTGTGAGTGGGGTAACCTTATTTAACCCCCAGTAGTCGACCGTTAACCTCCATGATCCGTCTACCTTCTTCGCGGGCCATATTGGCACATTACTTGTGGATGCCACTCATCTCAACACCCCCTGCTGTAATAGACTATCAATTACTTTGGCCACCTCCCCCCTCTGCCTGCTGGGGAAACTATTGTCTCTGTGGTTTTGGGTCCGGCCCTTCAGTTACCACCTCCCCAGGTATCTGACCACAGTTATGTTTACGCCGTGCAAACACCCCACTGTTTCTTTGAAGCATCTCCCTGACGGCTGGATCACTGCTAATTGTTAAGGGATTAAACCAGAATTCCCCAATTGTGCTAACCCTATTAGCATATGTCTCAACTGGGATGATTGATGGCGCTCTGCTAATCATAACAATCTGCCAAATGCATCGATTAGCTAGATCGAATGAAAAATTACATTTTTCATGCAATCGGACTCAGAAATGTGCTTGGTGCTTGGGGGAAGGTCAATCGTAGAATCCTACAGAAAAAGGCCCTTTGGCCCATCAAGCCTGCTCCGACCACAATCCCACTCAGGCCCTACCCCCATATCCCTACACATTTACCCACTAATCACACTAACCTATGCATCCCAGGACACTAAGGGGCAATTTTAGCATGGCCAATCAACCTAACCCGCACATCTTTGGACTGTGGGAGGAAACCAGAGCACCCAGAGGAAACCCACGCAGACATGAGGAGAATGTGCAAACTCCACACAGAGAGTGACCCAAACTGGGAATCAAACCCAGGTCCCTGGAGCTGTGAAGCAGCAGTGCTAACCACTGTGCTACCGTGCCGCCCTAATACTACCATATGGTCACACACCATGTTACCTAGGTGGATCTGTACAGGGGCTGTTATGTTCTACCTTTCAGTAATTCAAATGGAGTTGAGCCTGTTCATGGAGAACAGTCATAGAAATATTGCAGGCAAGGCCTGTACCCAATTATTCCCTTTGTCAGGATAGCTTTAGCTAAGCTGTTTTTTTGTGTCCTGTTCATGTGTTCTACCACTCTGGAACTCTGTGGAATTTCTGTTTTATCCCTAGCACTCTGCAGACTTCTCTCAAAACTCTCCCTGAGAAATGAGTTCAAAGAAACAAAGAACAAGGAAAAATACAGCACAAGAACAGGCACTTCGGCCCTCCAAGCCTGCACCGACCATGCTGCCCAACTGAACTAAAACCCCCACCCTCCTGGGGACCATATCCCTCTATTCCCATCCTATTCATGTATTTGTCCAGATGCCCCTTAAAAGTCACTATTGTATCTGCTTCCACTACCTCTCCCAGCAGCAAGTTCCAAGCACCCACCACCTCTGTAAAAAAAAACTTGCCTCATACATCTCCTTTAAATCTTGCCCCTCACACCATAAATCTATGCCCCCTAGTAATTGACTCTTCCACCCTGGGAAAAAGCTTCTGACTATCCACTCTGTCCATGCCCCTCACAATCATGCAGACTTCTATCAGGTCTCCCCTCAACCTCCATCATTTCAGTGAGAACAAACCAAGATTCTCCAACGTCTCCTCATAGATAATGCCCTCCATACCAAGCAACGTCCTGGTAAATCTATTCTGTACCCTCTCCAAAGCCTCCACATCTTTCTGGTAGTGTGGCGACCAGAATTGAACACTATATTCCAAGTGTGGCCTAAATAAGGGTCTATAAAGCTGCAACATGACTTGCCAATTTTTAAACTCAATGCCCCAACCAATGAAGGCAAGCATGCCTAATGTCTTCTTGTTTTTCTACTTGCATTGCCAATTTCAGTGACCTGTGTACCTATACATCTAGATCCCTCAGCCTATCAATACCTCAGCCATTTACTGTATATTTCCTACCTGTATTAGACCTTCCAAAATGCATTACCTCACATCTGTCCGGATGAAATTCCATCTATCACTTCTCCGCCCAAGCCTCCAACCGATCAATATATTGCTATATCCTCTGATGGTCCCCTTAATCTGAATCCAGCTTAAGTAGCATTCCTCATCAAGGTATTATCTCACTTGCCAATAGTAAAGCTACAGTTTTAGCTGTGGCATCCTTGCATGGCAATGCTTCTAACCATCTAGTAAACTGGTCAATAATAACTAGACAATAACATTTCCCCCTCACACTTGACAGTAGCTCTGTAAAATCCACCTGTAAATTTTTCTGTGGTAGTTTGGCTGATTACTCATTTTTATTTTACAGTGGTGTCGTGGTTCTATCTGAGCATATTGAATACCCCTCTAACAGAATTTAGCTATCATTTCTTTCATACCCTTTCAACACCAGCAGTTTCCAATTAATTTGGTCATTTTGTCTCTGCCAGTATGTTCATAGTATATTTTCAATAGGGTCTGCTGTATTGCCTCTGGAGCTATTATTTTCCTATCTCATCTCCACACTCCATCATGGCCTCCTAATCTTTTCCACCTCTGTTTCTCTTCTTCTCCTGGAGCCTGCGCTTGCACTTGTCTCACATCAATGTCTAAACTCTCTTTGGCTCATATTGCTGCCACATCTGCTATTTGTGTTTCTTCCACATTCTGTTCTAACAGGTTTTTAGCTGCCTTATCTGTTCTACTACTTCCCCTGGGCTTTTGTGGAAATCCTTCTGTGGGCCTGAATTTTGATCACGGCTGCTTCTGCAGGGATGTGAGCTGCTTGGCTCAGATCTTTAATCAGGTTTTCATGTTGTATGTGCCCCCCAGTTGACGTTTCAAAACCCTCTCCCACACAGGTGGTCTATTTCAACACTTACAGGACGACCATATCGGAAGTCCTGAACTTTCCAACAGGCAAAGACTAAAGCAAGAAGTTCCTTTTCAATCCAGGCATAGTGACTTTCAGCGAGCAAAGGCAATTGGTCTGCCATTTTGGAAGCAGACTGTGCCAAGTCCATGCTTGGTGGTGTCCGTTGATATGAGTATGGGAGTTTGAATGTCAAAGTATTGTGGTATCTGTGGGGCTGAGAGTGTTTGTGTGAAGGTGTTGATGTGAGCTGCGTGCTGATCCTGCCAAAACTATTCAACGTCCTGGTGAAAGAGTTGAGGTGTAGAGAAGGAGTTGAGGTTCAGTGACTTCACTGCAACATGGGCTGAACTCAGAAAAGATAATCTGTCATACCGTGGAAGTGTTGTAAAGTGTGCTTGTCCACGGGAATACCAATCCGTCCTGTATCTCTTGTCTTATCTGGATTGGGCTCTACATCATCATCTGTGAGTCAATGGGCCATGTAAGGGACCTGATTGACCCTAAATCTGAATTTCACATGGTTAAGCTTTAAATGGATGGTACTGATTCAGTCAACATAGAAGCATAAAAGATAGGGGCATGAGGAGGCCATTTGGCCCTTCGAGCCTGTTCCACTATTCATTACAATTATGGCTGACCGTCCAACTCAATCCTAATTTCTCCCCGTAACATTTGAAGGACAAGATGATGATGTGCATCATGTTTTTGCATAGTATGGCCCCAAACAAAGATATCACTAACAATCATCTTACAAGATTGGCCTACATAGAGTTGCTCCATGCATCGCTGGAAGACTTCACCCTCCCCTGCCTGGCTCCACCCCATCTGGCCCTGGCTCTGCCCCATGATGCCCTGCTCCCTTGGGCTTTGTTCCCTTAGGCCCTGCCCGGTGCCTGGTGGGCACTGTCAGGGTTCCAGACTGGCAGTGCCAGGGTCCTTCCAAGGCACAAGTCTGATTATGTCAGTAATAATGGCCTATGAGGATCACAACCAGCCATTTTTAGCCTCCTGCTGAAATTTCCCACTCCACTCTGCTAATCAACCAGCAAATCTGGAATGATTGCATCTATGGTTTCTCAGTTAGGGAATGATCACTTGAATCAAATGTCGTAATGCATTATAATGGAGACCAATTGATATGAAGTACTGTGAACAATTGAAACTACAAAGTCTTCTACAGAAAGGCCTACCAAATGCTAAATAGTTACTTTATTGTGCATCTCCATACAACACTGGATTGCTGAAATCCAGTATAAATCAAATTTGGAAACTTCTTCACATCTATAAATACATGAATAAAGAATCCTGATTGCTGCAGCAATGTACCCTTCTCAACAGAATAATCTCTCATATGGCTCAGGCATGGGAATGACTGTACCATATCAATGATTTCCATAGTTTTGGCTTGATCATTTTAAAACTTGGATGCAAGTCTCGATCACTGATTTTAGTTGTAGGTGTAATTTCAGCAAAAGGTTCAACTTTCCTTCAACAGTAGCTGAGAAATAACTTGTAGATCTTGTGACCATACTGGTTATGACTTTGATCAGTTATTGTACCTGTGATGAATGTAGCAATAGCAAGTAAAACATTGGTGCTAAATTGATTATTTAATGTAGGTTGGCATTTCAAACAGGCTACATTACAATTACAATAACGGCAAGACATTGCAGTTATAATAAATGATTCCAAACACTTCACAGGAATATAATCAGTCAAAATGTTGACATTGAACCACAGAAGGACAGGTGACCAAAAGACACTGGGGACAATTCTGTGTGGAATTTACACAGTCTCCTCGTGTCTACATGGCTTTCCTCTGGGTGCTCAGGTTTCCTCCCACGGTCCAAAGATGTGCGGGTTAGGTTGATTTGACTGTGCTAAAATTGCTCCTTCATGACCTGAGATGCACAGGTTTGAGGGATTAGTGGATGAATGCAGGGGCAGGGGGTAGGGGCTGGGTGAGATTGTGGTTGGTGCAAATCCAATGGGCCAAAGGGCCTCTTTCTGCACTGTAGGGTTTCTATGATTCTCCCAAAAAAATTCTAACACCGAATTTGTGTATAAATAAGAGTAAATCCCACTTTTTTTTCGGCAGGATTTTCAAAATGAATCTTGCACACTCTGAGCACTGCAGAGTGCCCTGGTGAGACTCAGACTGAAAATCAAGGGTTGGGTTCTATTCGCACTTGAAAGGCCGGCAGCATAGAGCCTCCTGATCACCGGCCAGCCCGAATGCTGGCTAGCCTCGTGACTCCCCATTGCTGTCTCTCTGACCTCCACCCCCACTGCAACACCCCCACACCCCCCCAATCGCTGGCCTACCAGACCTCTCCGTGCCAGCACCTATGATTCCCCACGCCCCCTTGCCCACCTCGATTCCCCCGACCCCCCCCCAGTCGCCTGCCTGACAGTCCCAATGCCTCCACCACCCTCCCAACCTGGATGTCCATCTCCGATCATCCCCTTTCCCCCCTCTACCTGCAATCCTCACGCAAAGTGGCAGCAGGACCACCCCCCCCCACCCCCTTTAGGCCCTGCCCTCAGCAGGCACCCCGCTTGCCACTGCCTGATGCCCAATGGGCAGTGCCATGGTCTCCCTTGGGCATTGCCAGTTTGTCCGCTAGGCAGTGCCAGGGGGCCACTCCTGGTGGGAGGGGAGACATTAGCGGGTGCAAAGATTTCAGTCCCGGGCCCGCTAGGGATATTTAAATACTGATTTAACTATGGAAACCAGCTCCACTCCGATTTCTGACGCATAGCTAATTACTTTAAAAAACTTAGCCCTGGAGATGCTTGGAGGTTGTGGCGCCCTGCGGGGAACCCGCTAAGTGACCTCAGCTGATGTCTGCTGGCCCATTGGGCTGCTAGAGCAACACAGTGGGCTGGGAGAATTGCCCCTGTTGTTTCTTTAAAGAGTGGCTCTAAGGTGATGAAGAAGTGGAAAGACATATGGAGGGATTGGTGGAACTTTGAACTGAAACAGCAGAAGAACACAGGATCCCGTAGTGGATGCAGGAAACCAGGGGTGTACAAAAGGCCAGAATGGGATGAATTTGGCAGCCTGTGGCCAGGATAGTTCACAGAGGGTTGTAGGTGAGGAGGAGGTTGCAGAGCTATGGGAGAATAAAGCTACAGAAAGATTTGAAACAAGAATGAGGAATTTAAACAAGTCAGGCTATTGATTTGGGAGACAATGAGCACAGAATTCTAAATAGATTGCAGCTCTCTCATTGTAGAAACTAAACAAGCTCCTCTGTAAGCGGATAGATCCATTTCCCATGTACTGTATAACATAGCCATATACCAGGAATATAACAGTGTATGTAATTGCAATGGGCAAATGGTGTGAGTTAGGAAAAAAGCAGCAGAGCTTTGCAGCAGTAAATGTTTACAAAGGATAGAAGATGGGAGCCAGAGGGTGATTTTGGTGTAGTGGTAATGTCATCGGATGAATAATCCAGCTATGCGCTGGGAGCGTGGGTTCAAATCCCACTACTGTAGCTGCTGTAATTTAAGTTAAATTAATAAATCTGGAATTGAAAGCTAGTCTTAATAATGGCGACTATGATTGCTGTAAAAATCCATCGAGTTGACTGATGCCCTTCAGGGATTCTCTGCGATGGCCTAGCCAGCCTCTCAGTTCCAGATCCATTATGCTGACATTGCCAGTGACATCCACGTCCCACAAGATAATAAAGAGAAAAGCATAAAAACATTTTAGGGAGGTACATCCAGGAGAGAATATAACCGAAGGCAGGCCATAATAATCCTTGCTTAACCTTCCTTCACTTGTGGAAACATTAGAAAATAAATACTAGCCTTTATCCCGCTGCTCCGAAAAGAATTGAAGTATTAATGTTCACAACTTGAATCTTTCTGAAGACAATTGGATTAGTGTAGGTGTAGCCAAGAAGTTGGGAAAGATCGAAAGGATACAGGCTACAACAACAGAAAGCTACTGGAATAAAAGGAAAGAATTCCTGAGTTTGCAGCAAAGGTTTATTATCTTCCATTACTAGCAGATAAACAATGCTCTAATTGTTATGCAGAAATCAGTGTTACTTTTGCAGAGAAATGGCAGGTGTCAAGGGAGTGGCTGCTGGATTTGGTTGAATATAATGGCTAACACCAGGGGCTGAATTCTAATTATCAAAGAACAGGTGGGTTGGGTCGTGTCAGAGTTTATCAGACACAAGAATCCAAGGTGCTTTCAAACCCATCTCTTTTGAGAGGTGGGCAATGATGGGTAGGTGACCAACGTGCCTGGTTTCAGTTTAATAGCCATTCTGTTTTTAACTTAAGTCCTCCAGGTCTCTTGGTCCTCAGGAAATCAGCAGCTGCAAGAAGGCGAGAGGGGCTTAATCCAGAAGCACGTGTTTGGAGGCTAGGAGGTCCAGCTCTGCTTCCTCCAGTGTCCAACAAGCTAATCAGTAAAGCCCAGAACATCAAACCCTCCCAACCACCATTAGATTCCACCCTTCCCCTCTCAACCAGCACCCATGATCTTTCCCAATACCTGCACTTGTAGTTGCCAGCCTTATGTGACAGGCTTCCTACCTGTAAATTCTCCACCCTGTCAATCGAGCTGTCTGGGCTGGGAATCCCACAGAAGAAATGGAAACCCGCAGTAAAAAAGCTATAGTGCATTTTGGGAATCCCGTTTTTCAGGATTTCCCAACCTCAGAATCCCCTGGTCAAGATCCAAGTGTGGGTGTTGCCTGCAAATCAGCCAGTAGTTCACCTCCTGTGGCTTCAGGAAATTTAAGCACAACATCTAGCCTCATGTACCTGTATGGCAGTGAGGGCGTCCTGCAACATCTAGAGATGCCACCTTTCCAATGTGATGTTAAACCAAAGCCTTGATATCATCACAGAATCATAGAATCCCTACAATACAGAAGGAGGCCATTCAGCCCATTGAGTCAAAAATGACCACACCCCACCCAGGCCCTTTTCCTGTTTGTGATTTTACCCACATTTACCCTGCTAATCCCCTTAACACTAGGGTCAATTTAGCATGGCCAATCAACCTAACCCTGGACTGCGGGAGGAAACTGGAGCACGTGGAAGAAACCAATGCAGACACTGGGAGAATGTGCAGACTCCACACAGACTGACCCAAGATTGGGATTGAACCTGGGTCTCTGGCAGTGTGAGGCAGTAGTGCTAACCACTGTGCCACCGTGCCATCTCAATTGGATGTCAAAGTTCCCAAGGTGTGATTTATGGTGAGTGGGGGAGTGTCCCAGCCAATACTTCCAGCATCATTTACAAACAGATTACCTGACCATTATCATATTGTTGTGTGGAAACTTGCTAATTGACTACTGTGTTGTCTACATTGCACAGTGACTACACAGCAAGTACTTAATTGGCCATAAAGTGTTTCGGGATATCTGGAGGAATGGAATCTGCTCTTTAAATAAAAGGTCTTAAGATTTTACAAGATCAATTACAAAATAAAACAGTTAAACAGAATTTCCTGAGCCCTCTACGATGCCTTTATTCACCCAGAAGCACTTCTGGTATTAGATTGAAATTGAGCCTGTTGTGTACTGGTACAGAGATTCACACTAGCCAGGGGTTAGACAGCAGACGCCCATAAACCTTTCCACCTTCCTGGCAGTGATGAGCTCAAAAGGTAACAATAACTGTCATTCAAGAAAAAAACAGTTGACAGCTTAAAGAAAATCATGAGTTAACCACGCTGGATTCAACATGTCCGAATAATAAATTAGCTCGAATGGACAGCTGGTGTCAACTGGCTCATGGTCAGGGAGAGAGAAAAAGGATTTACTTGGTGTTTGTAACAAAATCACAAACATCCAGTGTATAAACGTTGAATGAAATAATCCCACGGAGAAAACCTGACAATGTTGATGCAACTGCAGTGTACATTCATGTAGACAATATATTTGCTCTTCTCCACCACCATTGTCTTAATGGGATCATGGAGACAGTCCAAAATGTGTAATGAACAAGTTTTACATCAGGAACACAGTCGGCTCACTTTTATATTGTGTCTTCCATATCATCAGGGCAACCTGAAAAACTGGACAAAGCCAATGAATTATTTCTGAAGTGCTGTCACTTGTTCTGTAGAATAAACTCAGCAGCCAATCTGTGCCCAGCAAAACCATACGGACAGGAAATGACAAGATATTTTGGCCGGGATTCTCCACTACCACCAGCTGCAAGTAGAATGGCAAAATTTGGAGAATGCTAAAAATCTTTGGGTTGCTCTTCAGGTTTTTCCGTTCTGCCCATGATACCCCGCAGCTGACAGGAATGGAAAATCCCAACCTTTGTCTGGTACTTGAGCGACAAAGCCTCATTGGGACCGGGGGTGGTGAGGGGGAGATTTCCATTGCCATTTTCAGTGGATTAGAATGTTGGAGAGAGCAGAGAATCGAGTGGGTGACCCAAAATGGCTTTTACACCAGCAGGATTTCCCCACTCGATTGTCTGCACCTCCCACCAATGATGTATCTGCGTTCCCTCCATGTAATGACAAGAAGGTAGTTATAATACATCTGAGTATAAATGGTGGGCCACTCCGCTGTAACTATCCTTGTAAAAAACTCCCCACTCCCCATCCCCCAGCTGCCAAATGTCGCATAGGCAGGATTCACAAAAGGTTTTTAAAAATGGGGAACTGGTGAACAGAACCTGTCGAGAGTGCACAGACGAACACAGCCCCCAGAGAGGAGAGGGTCATGCCGGGACAGTGCTCGGAATCTGCTGTTTGGGATCTTTAGAGAGAGGTCGCTTTCTCTGTGTCTCTTTCTCCCTCTGGATTTAGAGACTGGAATCTGCTGTTTGGGGGTGGATCTTGATCTAGAGGTTGTTTATGAGAATTAGAAGACAGGTGTCTGTCTGGATATCTGTCTAGAGGTGTTAACAGGCTGGAAATCTAGCATCCGCCTGAGCATATTGGTTTATGGTGCTAACTAGTTCTGTAAAAAAGGTTCGTGTGTTTGGGGCATGTAGCTTAAATTGGAACAATAGCAAGGGATAGTTGTTAAAAATTATCCTTTGTCATTTTAAATATTTTAATTGGTAGTTAGGCTAATTCTTTTTGTTATATGCTAACCGTGTTCTTAAATAAAGTTTGTTTTGATAAAAGCTTTCTCAGTGGGTCAATTGACTCATACCTGGTGCGAGATACCTCATGCTCACCCTAATGCCAAGGTCAAAAGAAAAAGGATCTAGGCCAACTTCATAAAATGCTGTAGAGTTTCTGATCTGGTCCCTAACACAATGTAAAAAATGATAAATTAAAATAGAGGAACCCACCCCATCATGAAATCCCCACCGTCTCCCCCTCAAACTGGTTTCATGATGGGGTGGTTCCTCCCAAGGGGCAATCCATGTGGCAGTGCCAGAGCACTGCCTGGGCATGACCCTCTCCTCTCTGGGGACTCTCTTCGTCTGTGCTTTCCCGACAGATTCTGTTCACCAGTTCTCCATTTTTAAAAACCTTTTGTGAATCCTGCCTATGTGACATTTGGCAGCTGGGGGATGGGGAGTGGGGAGTTTTTTACAAGGATAGTTACAGCGGGGAGGCCCACCATTTATACTCAGATGTATTATAACTACCTTCTTGTCATTACATGGAGGGAACGCAGATACATCATTGGTGGGAGGTGCAGACAATCGAGTGGGAAAATCCTGCCAGTGTAAAAGCCATTTTGGGTCACCCACTCGATTCTCCGCTCTCTCCAACATTCTAATCCACTGAAAATGGCAATGGATTCTCTGTGTAAGCCTAGCTCCACCCAGTCACAAGACCTTAGTTGCCAATAAACCTAATCAAATCCTACTCTGCAACCCAGGGGAAATCACTAAATACAATAGAACAGCATTAACACAGGTTAAAATAAACATTCTAGCAACTCGGAGCAATTATGCTGCTAAAGTAATAAAATAGGACTGCTGGATATAGACCCAGCTGCACCAATTCAAACAGACTGTAAAAGAAATCAATCCTGTACAAGATACATGACTCAAATACATTTCTCAAAGGCACAGTATTGCCACAGTTGGGGCACTTCCCCTGCTCTGTCAGGAACCGAGGTTGCTGGCATGGTGGGTCCGAATAAGCCCACCCCATCAATGTGACATTGTAGAACCCGCCTCCTTAATTCTTTTTGACTGTCAAAAAATATGGAATCACGAAATCACAGAACCCCTGTAAGTGCAGAAGTAGGCCATTCGGCCCATCGAACCTGCTCTGACAACAATCCCACCCAGGCAGTATCCCCTTAACCCCATGTTTATGGCAGGGAAAGTTGGCAGTGTAGCTGATGGGTCAGTTTTATTGCCTATGTTCACACTTTAATCAAAAAATGAGAAAATCCCACCCTCTATGCTCGGATTCTGGACATGAATACCTCCCAATCCTTCCACTATGAGAGCAGAACCATTGAGGAAAGCCCTATAGGTTCACTTTGTCAGTGAATTGCTACATGTGCCTTGCATTTAACTGAATCATTTGTTGTCCTGACACCACCCAGAATGTCAGGAGAAAATGTTTGGCATTTGATTGCTATGACCACGAATGCAAATCTCTGATTACTGATGAGCAGCTCCAATCAGTTTGTATTGAGGAACCAATTACTGGTTATGTAACACACCCAATACGTGTTATGGTCTTTTGAGCATCAGCAACAATCTATCTCACTCAATCTACTCGAGAACATATTATAAGGTACTAAAATGGATTGTTCCCCGAAAATGGGCCTTAGAAACGTGATGTGTGATTAACTCTGGTTCGTTGATTGAGTCATAGACATCAAAAGAAAAAAAGAGAAAGAGTTGCATTTCCATAGCACCTTTTACTACCACAGGACATTTTAAAGTACTTTATACAGTGCCATTTAAAACAAGTGATGTACTTTTAAAGTGTAATTGTAAATGTAAGAAACTTGGCAAACTGTAAGAAACAACAAAGTAAACTCCCATTAACCACAATGCGATGATGACCAGATAATCTATTTTTTTTGCAATGTTGATTGAGGGATAAGTATTGGCCAGGACACTGGGGATAATTACCTTGCTCATCTTTACCATTCCACTGGATCCTACACGTTTATCTGAGATGGTAGGTGGGACCTAAGTTTAATGCCTCATCCAAAAGATGGCACCTCTAACAATGCAGCACTCCTTCAGCACTGCACTAGAGGGTGAGCTGAAGTCTCTGAAGAGGTATTCAGGGCCGCAAATTTCTGGCTCAGCGCAAGTGTACTAGGCACTGGGTTAATGCCAATTTAATGCTGCTTGCTCATTATAAAGGTGGTGGGAACTGATAGCTGTGGAAATCAATTGTAAACACACACTGGCTTCCCTTTCTCCTGCAGGATAAGGTGGGACTCAGCCAGAGGCATGCAGGAGCTAGCCAGAGACAGACAGATGCATATACAAATCCCATGGATCAGATAGGGCTGGCTTTGTTGGATTGGTGGCTGATGAGGATGTGGTCAGAGGTGAGGCTGGAACCACTGAAAAGGGTCCCACCTTCATACCTAATGCCTCTCCTCAAATTCTCCCCCATCCCTCAACCGACAAGCTGCCCTCCCATCCCCCACACTTTCACTGAAACCCTAGTTGTCCCTTTTTCCTCTTGGATATCCAAGAGCAGGTAGTGGGCAAACAGCAAGAAGAATATGACTATGAAGGCAAAAGTATCATCCCTTGATATTACAGTCACAGCAACCAGCTGAGATACCAGCATTGCACATAGATTAGAGAATTGATTCGAGGTGGGATCTGCACCTACTGACACACCCAGCTTGAGGAGATTGCTGCCCAGACAGGAAACAGGAAAAGCTTTGATATGAGTTCACCAAAGGGAAGGTTACACATGAATTCATCAGCACAGGGACTCAGATAAAGACTTTGATAGACCGGGGCAGGCTCGAAGGGCTAGATGGCCTACTCCTGAGTTCTATTTCTTATGTTCTTATGTACCAGGCTACAGAGGAAGGCGAATGGGTGAGTAGCATGAAATCCCTGTAACAGAGCTGTCACATTCAATATCAAGGAGCACGATGGCCTACTCCTGCTCCTATTTCTTATGTTCTTATGTTCTTATGAAGGAGCCCAGCACCATCTCAGCGTGAGGATTTGTGCAGAGCTTTGCAGACCATCCGTTCCACTGTGGGAGTGGTGGCAAACTCCAGACACGGACTTGTGGAGACAATCTTGATGCAGCACATTATGGCCAATGTCTAAGCTCATTTCAGCTTGAGTATTAGTCAGCGAATGCCTGAGGGCTGCACTGAAAGCTTAGGCTGTTGTGAGGGAAGGTCAACTCACTGCCAGGCAACCTCATGTTGCTGCTATCTTGGTTGTGGATTTTGGCAGAGGTATGGACATTAATAGATAGTCCACCGTTCTCTAAATGGACGATAATTATAGACAATGGAATGGGTTATTTATAAGGATAAATATAACTGTATGAGCTCAACAGTCTGTTCAATGACGTAGAAGTCAGAAAATTAACAATAAAGTTACGCTTTAATGACGCAAAGGTTAAATCCTGATGACTTGTGAAGCATGAAAATGACAAATGTGACCAGATGTGAGCAATGAAATCATTATGAAATAGATTTAAAACTCTTATTATCTGTAGATCTGGGAGAATGGAAGGCACATGCAAACCTAACCAAAGATCTGAAGCATTTAACTTTGAAAGCAATGACTTAATTACTTTTTATATTAAAATAACTCTTGCTAACTGTCTTTTGATGGCGTGTGAGTTTGCATGGACTTAGCATATTAAAATTAGGCTGAGCTGATGTTAATTAGTACCAAATATCATTCAAATATCATTCAAACTGATCCACTTCCATGACGTGGTATTGCTAGGAGTCACCGCCACCTTTGTGGGAAGATGCCTGTCTTCACACTGATATCAGCTTTTGTCAGAGATGCTCATTTACAAAGAAAGAATAAAATGTGAATCCCCAGTTAATATCTCCTATCTGCAATTAAATACAATTAACATACAATTAACAGAGCTAATGACATGGCAGAGGCTGACATCAGATGTTCTGCATAAGTATTGCCGAAAGTGTTGAATAAATGATTTAAAACCCATCAGATTAATAGAGAAGCGACAGTGTGGATACCAAACTGACCAAGGGATGGGTAACAGAGAATAATGATTGACAGTTGGTTTGTATAGTGTTGGGAACTATGCAATGGTGATCCCATCTGGGTTAGTGTTGGGGTCACTGCTAATATATATTAATAACTTGCATATTAATAACTAATAACTAATAGATTATTTGGGTGCCACAGGCTTTGTTGTCTATCCCTAATTGCCCTTGAACTGTGTGGCTCATCACTGATTTCAGAGAGCAATTAAGATTAAACCATATTGCTGTGGGTCTGGAGTCACATGTGGGCCAGAGTGGGTAAGGGTGGCAAATTTCCTTCCCTAACAGGTATTAGTGAACCAGATGGGTTTTTACAGCAATTGACAATAGTTTCGCAGCCATTATTACTGAGACTAGCTTTCAATTCCAGATTTTAGTAATTAAATTTTCATTCCATCAGCCACTACGGTGGGATTTGAACCCAGGGCAATAGCCTGAGTCTCCGGAACACTAGTTTGGTGACATTACCACAACACTGCCTTCTCCTGACTTGGAAATATATCGTCATCGCTTCATTCTCACTGGGTCAATATCACAGAACACCCCTCCTATCAGAGCTGTGAGAGAACAGATAAAACATCTGAACATGCACCTTAAGAAGGCAGCTCACCACCACCCTTTCGAGGGCAATCAGGGATTAGTAGCAATGATGAGTGAAGACAATAAAAGGTTGCTGGAAAAGGTCTGGCAGCATGTGTGGAGAGAGAAAATAATTGCCATTTCGAGTCCAGATAACTCTTCTTCAAGACCATGACTTCAGGGTCATAAGGACTCAGAACATTAAGTCAATTCCCAGAGATGGTGTGTTTCCTAGCCCTTCAGTTTTGGCGTGATCTAATTTCTATTAACAATCTCTCACCAAACTCGACTTAGCACGAACTCAGTGGGTTGGTTTATTTGCACACGCTCAAACGCAGGAGACGGGTTGCTACGTAGCTCCTTATGTACCAATACAGTAAAAGATGGACAGTGAAAGAGGGAAAAGACCACAGAGAAAAGGATTATTGTTTCACATACATCAAGAGTCCTGAATCAAAGTCCAATATATTTCACAGAGGTAAAAATTAATGCTGGATAATTCATTTTTTCAGTAAGATGACTTCCATGATGAGATAAGCATGCAGAAATGAATTAATTGTGTAGGTAATGTGACAGAAAATCTAGAACAAGCAGTGTAAATGGGGCCAGGTGTTCAGCCAGGGGAGAACCTCTTTTCTGTGCTTCTACAAGTAGTTTGAAAAATAGTTTGTTAGTGCCACAATGCAATACTACAGGTTCCAGCAGCCAGGAGTTTGTGTCTCCCACCTTTCCACTCTGGCTTTGTCAAAGGATATGTATCCCTTTCTCTGAGTCCTGAGATTGTTAATGTTCCAACCATTAAGGCTTAAAGGGAGGTTGCGGGGTCTTTTGTCTGAGTAGATGAATCAGCTCCCATGGCCAGGTATGGCTTATGAAACGTATGTGATCTTTGTATTGTTCCCTTTGAATTCTGTCTCTGCATCACGTAGAGGATCATGATGGTCTCTTCAGTGGTAACAAGGTGTCCATTTCCACTAAGCTGCTACATTAGATTTTCTTATTAGAAGGTCACAGACTGACGTAGATTTAGCTATTTTAAAGGCGTCATTGTCCAGTTTTAAAACTTTAGCCATGAAGATATATATTTTGTAGAAGTATACAGTATGAGGCCTTATCCCTGATACTCAGAAATGTTATAAACAATGAGAAGCATCGAAATGGATTTCATGAAATTGGCAGACACATGGCAGAGGGAAGAGGCAATGGTCTAGTAGTATTATTGTTCGACTATTAATCCACAAACTCAGCTAATGTCCTGGGCACCCAGGTTCAAATCCCTCCATGGTAGATGGTGGAATTTGAAATCAATAAAAAAAAGCATATATCTGGAATTAAGAATCTATTGATGACCATAAAACCATTGTCGATTGTTGGAAAAACACACCTGATTCACTCTTGTCCTTTCAGGAAGGAAATCTGCTATCCTTACCTGTCTGACCTACAGAACCACAGTGATGTGGTTGACTCTCAACTGCCCACCAATGGCAACTAGGGATGGGTAATAAATGCTGGCCAACCAGTGACGTCCATGTTCCATGAATGAATAAAAAAAAGGTTAAGTTTGACACAGGGTCATGTGAGGAGAATACTGACTCATTCTGAGTGTTGTTCCAGGAGTATTGATTTCTGGTGGGCAATGTTCTGTGCCATTGATCACTCATTGTTGTAGAATTTCTTCATTCTTACTAACAAAACTGATTATCTCACACTTCTCTGCATTGGATTTAGAAGGGCTGCAGCAACAAGATTTCAGGCTATGCTGAACTATAGGCTGAATCATAAGAATGGTAAGAATGAGGAACAGGAGTAGCCTGCACTGCCATTTAATACAATCATGGCTGATATCATCTTGACCTGAGCTTCACTTTCCTGCCCATTCTCCATAGCCCTGGCAATCTGTTTCTTTGTTTCACCGTCATCACAACTTGGACTTTTTCAGATTGCACCAAGTGCATTCCTGATGAGAGTGGAAGTTTAATTAATCACTCCACAACACACTCTGCTTCACAATAATTGCTTCTGTTCCCTTCAGCTGGAGTGGAGATGATCCTTTTTGTTTTAGTGTCTCATTTCTATTTAATAAAAGATTAAAGGGGGAATTTCCCCATTCCACTCACCACTGGAATCGTAGTAGATGGGGGTGGGGTGAGGAGGGTGGGACTTTGCAAAGGTTCATTGACCTCAGGTGAAATTTCCCAGTTTTGGGGCGAGAGCAGCAGGAAAATCCCTCCCAAAGAGATAAAGAGGGAAAGCATATGTGTGTGTGAGAGTGTGGGTGTGTGAGAGAGAGAGTGTGTGTGTGTGTGTGTGTGTGTGTGTGTGTGTGTGTGTGTGTGTGTGTGTGTGTGTGTGTGTGTGTGTGTATTAGTGGTAATTAGCCATATTTGTATATTTTAAATCTTTTGTGAATAATTTCTACACCTATGCCTGAGTGAGTTTCAGCAATAAAACTACTTACTTAGTTAAACAGTGATAAATAAATTGGCACTATCACCTCCCTTTTAAATTGGTTATAACTACCTCAGAGGAGTGGCTAAGAGAGGAGGAATCAATTCACCCCCACTGGCCTGGTATCACAATTTACAGATGAAAACGGTAAAGCATGTCAGAAATCGTGAAGCCGAGTTCGCCGGCAGATCAGTGCTGGTAAGATTGCAAAAGGTGGAAAACTGGGCACAATCCTGATTTTTCACCTCTCACTATATCTTACTGACTTAGCATGTCAACTGACCAATGGGACGAGCCAGTAAGATCGCAGCCTTAATATATTAAAGAATATATTAAAGCGTGTGTGGGTTTTTAAAAAGGTCCTGATGTTTCATTCAATTCATTCAAAAAGGGACAGAGTAATCATCACCTCAGTTATTTTAATGTGTTTTTTAAAAACACTTGTTCAGGGTATGTGAGCGATGGTGACAATGCCAGCATTTCCTACTCATCCTTAACTGCTGTTGAGAAGCCTCCTTCTTGAAAGGCTACAGTCCACGTGGTGTAGGTACACTCCTAATGCTGTTAGGGATTCTGAACATTTCACCCAGTGACACTGAAGAAGTGACAATATAGTTCCAAGTCAGGGTGGGATGTGTTACTGGGAGGGGAACTTGCAGGTGCTGGTGTTCCCATGTGTCTGCCACCCTTGATCTTTCAGCTGGTAGAGGTCACAGGTTGTCAAAGGAGCCTTGGTGAATTGCTGCAGTGAATCTTGTAGTTGCACACTGCTGCTACTCAGCTCCAGTGGTGAAGGGATTGGGCGTTTAAGGATGTCCATGAATGCTTCATATCACAGAGTGTTGATCAAGTGCGTAATTTTCTCTTGTTAAGCTTCTTGAGTTGTTAAAGCTGCACTCATCCAGGCAAGGGCAGAGACTTCCAACACTCTCCTGACTTGTGCCTTGTATATGGTGGACAGTCTTTGGGGAATCGGGAGGTAAGTTACCTCCAAATCTCAATCTCTGACCTGCCCATGAATCCACAATATTTGCATGGCTGGTCCAGGGTAAGCTTGAGATCAATGATAGCCCTCAAGATATTAAAAGTGAGGGATTCAGTGATTGTAATGTCTTTGAATGTAAGCCAAAGTTGGTTAGATTCGCTCTTATTGCAGATGGCACTTTTACAAATGTTATTGACACTTGAATATTCTCCAAGTTTTGCAAATATGGACTGATACAGCAAGGAGTTGGTACTGAACACTGTGCAATCAGTGAACACCACCTCTTTTGACCTTGTGATGGACAGAAGGTCAGTTAAAGATATTCGGGCTGAGGACAATACCCTGAGGAACACCAGGGTGAGGTAATTAGTTTCCAAAGCACAGCCATCTTTCTTTGTGTTAGATATGATTGCAGCTGGTGGAGAGTTTTTCTCTAATCCTCATTGACTTCAATTTGCTCAGGTCTCTTGATTAAGGAAACGCTGCCTTGGTGTCAAGTGCAGTTACTTACACCTCAGTTCTATAATTCAGCTCTTTTGTCCATGTTTTCCAAGTCTGCAATAAGGTCAGAAGCCGTGTAGCCCTTGTGGGTTCAGTGAGCATGTGTTGCTGAGTAGCATTATCTAGTACACTTTCCATTTTTTTGCTGATGATCAAGAGTATCTGATATGACAGTAATTGGCTGGATTAAATCACAGAATCATAGAAACCCTACAGTGCAGAAAAAGGCCATTTGGCCCATCGCGTCTGAACTGACCACAATCCCACCCAGGCCCTACCACCATACCCCTACATATTTACCCACGAATCCCTCTAACCTACGCATCTCAGGACACAAAGGGGCAATTTTAGCATGGCCAATCAGCCTAACCTGTACATCTTTGGACTGTGGGAGGAAACCAGAGCACGCAGAGGAAACCCATGCAGACATGAGGAGAATGTGCAAACTCCACATGGACAGTGACCCGAGCCAGGAATTGAACCCAGGTTCCTGAAGCTGTGAAGCCACAGTGCTAACCACTGTGTTACCATGCCGCCCATTAGGCCTGCTTTTTGTGGGCAGGGCATACCTGGGAAAGTTTCCATAGTATCACCTAGATATCAGTGTTGTAGCTGTACTGAAAGAGCTTGGCTATGGGCATGTCTCTAGTATCACTGCTGAGATGTTGTCAGTTCTGATAACACGTGGGATCTCAGCTATGACACTCAGCAACCTTTACAGATACACCATCGAAAGCATTCTTTCTGCTTGTATCACAGCTTAGTATTGCTCCTGCTCTGCCCAAGACCGCAAGGAACTACAAAAGGTGGTGAATGTAGCCCAATCCATCACGCAAACCAGCCTCCTACTCATTGACTCTGTCTACACTTCCCGTTGCCTTGGCAAAGTAGCCAGCATAATTAAGGACATTCTCTCTTCCACTTTCTTTGGTCAGGAAAAAGATACAAAAGTCTGTAGACACATACCAACTGACTCAAGAACAGCTTCTTCCCTGCTGCCATCAGAGTTCTGAATGGACTTACCTCACAATAAATTAATCTTTCTCTACACCCTAGCTATGACTGTAACTCTACGTTCTGCACTGTCTCGTTTCCTTCTTTATGAACAGTATGCTTTGACTGTATAGCATGCAAGAAACAGTACTTTTCCCTGTATATAATACATGTGACAATAACATATAAAATCAAATCATTTACAGTACCCAGTGCCTTCAGCCATTTCTTGTTATCACGTGGAGTGAATCAAAGTGGCTGAAGACTGACATCAATGATGCTGTGGACCTCAGGAGGAGGCTGAGGTGGATCATCCACTCAGCACTTCTGGCTGAGGATTGTTGAAAAGTTTCTGTCTTATCTTTTGCACTGATGTGCTGGGCTCCCCCATCATTGAACAAAAAACAAAGAACAGTACAGCACAGGAACAGACCTTTTAGCCCAGGAAGCCTGTGCTGACACAGGAAGCCTTTCTAAACTTATGCCGTTTTGCCTCTACATGGTCCATATCCCTCTATTCCCTGCCTTTTTATATAAATATCAAGATGCCTCTTAAATGTTGCCATTGAAGATGGAGATATTTGTGGAACCTCCACCTTATTTAATTAGGCAGCTGCTCTTTAGACCTCTTCCCAGCCTTGTATTACTCCCCTAACCATTATTCCCTGCTTCCCTTTCCCAATTCCCAAAGCACCTGAGTATCCGCTGCCTTAAATTTGAATAGGAAAATACGGTGTGCAACTTTATCAAAGCTACATTCACACCATCGTTAAATATTTTGACCTTTTTGGGAAGCTGGTTCCTCGAGAGAATCTGTCAGGCATGATCTGCCCCTTAAAAATTATTTTAGCAGCAGTGTTCTTAGTTATTTTCACAAAGTAACACCTCAGGTATGTTCCTGTCATTCTACATGATGTGGAGATGCTGGCGTTGGACTGGGGTAAAACGGAAAGAAATTCCACAGCCCAAGACTGCAAGAAACTACAAAAGGTGGTGAATGTAGCCCAATCCATCATGAAAAACCAGCTTCCTACTCATTGACTCTGTCTACACTTCCCGCTGCCTTGGCAAAGCAGCCAGCATAATTAAGGACCCCTCACATTCTGGACATTCTCTCTTCCACCTTCTTTGGTCAGGAAAAAGATACAAAAGTCTGAAGCCATGTACCAACCAACTGAAGGACAGCTTTAACTCCCAGCCGAAGGGACAGCCTGTCCCGAAAGCTTGCGGCTTTTGCTACAAATAAACCTGTTTGGACTTTAAGCTGGTGTTGTGGGATTTCTTCCTGTCATTCTACACCATTATTTAAGAAGTTGCTGATATTTGGATTTTTAAATTATACGCTTACAGGATGTGGGTGGTGCTAGCAAAGCCAACATTTAATGTCCATCTCTCACAGCTCTTGAGAATGTCATGGCAAGAAGCTGTCTGGAATCACTGCAGCCTGTATGGTTTTGATATGGTTAAATGGATGGCTAGGTAATTTCAGAGAGTAGGTAAGAGACAATCACATTGTTGGAGTTACTTATAGACCGGACTGCGTAAGGACATTAGTTGAAATTTTATGACAATCTGTTTGTGGTCACCATTGCTGAAATTAGTTTTTTATTTCAGATTTATTTAATTATGGAGCTATCCAAGAACCGGCAATGTCTGAAATCCAAGCACTTATGAAGTGGTCTAGCCTCAGGGTCTTGTTTAGTTTCAGGGTCTGTATTATTGGTGATGGTTTCTGTACAGTTTTTTTTCCCCAGCCTTCTCACTTCAGCTCTGTTTGACTCTCTCAAAATGAGAAACTTCCACTTTTTGTTGCTGTTGTGGAAGTGAGTCTTTCTCCCAGTCTCCTAGGAGATTGCTTTTCCTTGGTCTCGGTTCTTTTGCACCAAGCACCCAGCAAATGTGGTGAGTCGAGACTATGCAGCCAGAGAAACACTCAGACACTGGAGAACGTGATGATGTGGCTCAGCCAGTCTCAGTGTGACTAGCAACATCTGTGGCACTGCCCCGAGAGAGCAATTGGGCTCTTGACAATGCTTTTTTAGGAGGTGGGGATTGGGGATTATTATTCACAAAAGGTTCTAAAATATACAAATACGGCTAACTACCACTAGGTAGCTTCTTTACTCAGAGGGTAGTAAGGGTGTGGAATGCCCTGCCTGCAGCAGTTGCGGACTCGCCAACTTTAAGGGCATTCAAATGGTCATTGGATAGGCATATGGATAACATTGGAATAGTTTAGGTTGGAGGGTCATTAGATTGGTTCTACTGGTCGGCGCAACATCGAGGGCCAAAGGGCCTTTACTGCGCTGTAATGTTCTATGTAAAAACAACACACACATACGATCCTAGAGCTGTAGCATGTGTCTGGATTGACACTGTAGGAGGAATTTTTCAGACCCACCCATCGCAGGAACGGTAGCGGGTCGGAAGGTTGGACCATGCAAAGGTCCATTGACCTCGGGCGGCATTTTCCTGTTTTGGGGCAAGCATGATGGAAAATCCTGTATTTGAACTGTGTTCTTATACTTACACTGTTTGCATGCATTTTGTATCATGTGTCTGTATTTTCAGAGTGCAGTTGTACTTACATTGCATCTGTACATGCACTACGTGACTGGATTTGTGCTGTGAATTTGTATTTTTAAGAGCGCAGTTGTATTTACAGTGTATCTGTACACGCACTGTGTACCTGTATTTACACTGTATTTTTAGGAGTGTATCTGTACATGCACTATGCGCCTGTATTTGAATTTGAGGCAGATAGGTCATCAACACAAAAGTCTGCGATTCAAAACTCCTGTGTTCAGTAACTGGGTGTCTTCAGAGGGTTGCCCACCCTCGCTAGACATCTTCTAGGAGGTGTCATCACATGATCTCCTACTTTCAATTGTCCCTCCCCCAGACTCCAGCATTGGCCATCCAGCATGTCAATCATCACAAAGCCCTGTCTTTCAAAGGCTTTCCAATGTGTCCTGTTTTGACTATTGAAGCTGTGGTCACCCTAGAGCCAGGCTTGTCCCTGGGGCAGCAACCCAAGCCTTCATCACATGTTAGCTCTGTTGAAGCCAGACCCTCTCCACGAAGAGCTGGGAACATCTATTCAGGACATGCAGCACATAGATTGAAATGGAAGACTGATCTGAACTTCTCCAACACTTCTCATGGATTGCGTATTTTGCAGTCTTTTATTCTGTATTTTAATGTTATTGTTATCCAATCGTTCTAAATGCAAGTTTCCAAATTTCTCAGAAACCCTTAATGTTTAATATCAAACTCTTGGCAAGGGTTGCCAGCTGAAAAATGCTTCTGCTTTTTGCCAGCAGAAGATGTCAATGCAGAAAGATCACAGGGGATGCCGTTTTGTTTACAGATGAGCGAACAATAAATGTGGTTGCCTTGGAGATGGCCCTGACTTTGATTCCTGTTGAAATCAAACCCCCCACCCCTGAGGAGAATGTCTCTAGTAGTTATAGAATGCGTCACACAATAGCACAGTCTGGAGCATGATTTTCTTTCAAATTTTCATTTCTTCCTTTAGGCAAAACTGACCCACAATGCCCAGCAATGCTTGTAAACTGGAGCAACGATGCTGGGCATCAAGGACCTGACAGAACAGGAGAAGTTGACAGGGCAGCCATTTTCCTCATCCAGCCTCTCAAAGACTATCGGTGGCTCAGATATATGGATTCGCCATGGCAATACCATTAGCTGAATGCTTAAACCATCAGGAGGAGAGTTAATTTACAGGAGCAAATATAACTGTGATTTTGTTTTCCCTCTGACAGATGCCCTGACATCTGTGGACATAACAGGTGGTGATGGAGAATTGGCAGTAACATTCGAGGTTTATGCAAAGGGTGATGGGGGAGGGACAGAGGTGAATAGCTCACAGCAATGTGACATGGAAGCTGCTGCGGAGGAAGGAGAAGAGTGTCAGGAGGGTGAGGTGTCTAATCTGGAGAGCAGTAATAATGGCGGGGAGGTTTCTGTTACTTCTGTATATGAGCAGGTGGAGATCTGTGGTGCTCTGGCTTCTGGGGTGGAGAGAGGTCATTCAGAAGCTTTGGGAGGTGAGAATGCTGGGGCTTTAAGAGCAGAAATCCTGTCATCTTCACAAACAGATGTTGGTGAATAAAATGAAGATGACCTGACACTTCTCCACAACTTGTATTTCAACCTGGTGCAGGACAGTGAGAATGCAGGCCATTTATAACTTGTTGCAGCAGTCTTTGACTGAGTTGGTTCAAAGGGTGAAAAACCATGGGGATTGGTCCCTAGCCAGCATCTGCAGTGTCTTTGTCAGCACCAGCATAGGAACATGAGATTCTTCAGCAGCAGAGTGAGGTTCTGTGTTGGCTCCTGCAAAGTAGCAATGAAGCTTCGAATGAAGCTTGTGTCTCAGATTGGAGGGCCTGCACCTTCTGGCCAGCAGTAGCCCAGCACAGAGACATCTGCTTCTGGATATTTCACTAGCACAGGGAAGGTGTATTCATGGGCTCAGAGAAAACACAGAAGGAATTAGAGTCCCTCTTTCCATCACTGCCCCCAAGACTTCATTATTCTAACTTTTTATTAAGAGGGGTAATCTTCTGTTTTGTTATTGTTTTCTGATGTGTGTTATATTATCCACTACATTTAACTGCACACAGTATCCTTTTCAATGGATTTGATCTTTTTTCTGTCTTACTTATTGATACATTATATTTTTATTTAAATGTGCACAGTTGCATTTCAGATTTGTTATTTCAGTGATATGTTATTCATTAAGAGTTCTAATGTTATATTTACTGTTTATGATGATTGAATAACACATTGGTGGTATTCTTTGTAAAGCTTTCCAGAAACCATTCTTTTCACATCAAACATAAAAGGTACAAAATCTTAAATATTCGCGAGCATAATAACTTTTTACTTGGACTTTTTACTCCTTCAGCTGGAACTACCTCAAAGGTCTTTCAAGTACTTAGCACTATAATAAGGTCATTTGTTTACAACAGTTCCTTAACTTCGGGAGGGTAGAAGGGGCTGTGGAGCATGGAGAGGGAGGGACTGAGGGACAGGGAGCTTGCAAATCTCAATGTTCAAAAGCATTAACAGCCAGGCAATTACTAGCTGCAGCCTGGGCCCTCCTCATATGCTCTGGAGGCATGTCTGTCTCTGGATCCATATTGCAGTCCCCCATCTCTTCCATTTATGGCACTAAATTATCCTCAAGAGTGAAGGCTCGGTACTTCCTGGAGGACAAGTTGTGCATTACACAACATGCCACTCCAATCTTGGAAATTTTCACAAGCTGGTATGTAAAATGCCCTCTGACCTATCCAGACAATGGAAAAATGACTTCAGTGCCCCAATTGTCCTCCCCCAGTGTTGATATATGTGCATGGTTGTATACCATTCCTTGCTTCATCGCTAGTCCTATGGAGCATTGTCAACAGCCAAGTTCCCAATGATTATCCCTTATCTCCCAGTAGGCATCCTGCCCAGAATGCTGCTCCTTCCCATTGGTTAACCATGATTGTAATGAATGGCGGAGCAGGCTCGAAGGGCCAACTGGCCTCCTCCTGCTCCTATCTCCTCTGTTTCAATGTTTAACAGCCTGGTGTTTTGATGGTGTTGACTCAGGAAGATGAGGTCTGAGTTAGAATTAGCTGGACCTTTTTTTTTAAAATTTATTCGTGGGACATGGGCATTGCTGGCTGGCCAGCATTTATTGCCCATCCCTAGTTGCCCTTGTTCAGAGTGCAGTTGAGAGTCAACCTCATTGCTGTGGCTCTGGAGTCACATGTAGGCCAGACCAGGTAAGGACGGCAGATTTCCTTCCCTAAAGGGCATTAGTGAACCAGATAGGTTTTTCCAACAATCAACTATGCTTTCATGGTTATCAGTAGTTTCTTAAATCCAGATTTTCTTTTACTGAATTCAAATTCCAGGATCCTTGCCGTGGCAGGATTCAAACCCAGGTTCCCAGAGCATTAGCTGTGTTTCTGGATTAATAGTCCAGCGATAATACCACTAGGCTTTTGCCTGCCCTCACCTTGTCAATGTCATGGGGATTTGGCCTCACCCTCTCTGTCTGTTCAATGCCTGTAACTGGATTCTTCTGCAGATCAAACTTGTGCAGAACCTACATCCCAATCGATAAAGTGTTCCTTACGTCAATCTGGGAAAGAAAAGAATGGCTTTGATTTGGGAAATGAGAGTGGAGATGAAGCAGTGTCAAGCTTTATGATCCAGCAGCGTGATGCAGGTACACAGATTTCAGTACAGCCTATGAAAGGAGGCTTCTTTTCATGGTTGAAGACATCACAACACGCTCTTTGTACAAGAGCGCTGACAGAGAGAGATAATAAAAAGATTCAGACAGCATTTTGTTCTTTTTTCAGCTGCTGTGCTGATAGGAACGGGCTTTACTGAAGCAGTAACAGAAACGACCACTGTTTTGTCATTATCAATCATATCGTGATTTTAAGTGTTGCCACCTTGGCAATGATGCACCAAATAATTCAAAGACCTCATAGCAGAATGCAATAACTGCACAACCCAGTCCCAATCCAGGGACCAAAGCTGACAGAGAAATAACGATAGCTGCCTGTAAGAACAGCATAACAAGTACTCATTTAACAAGCTCGATAAAATCTGTCTCCCTGCCTGCCCATTTCAAAAGAGAAGAACAGCATTCTCAAGTAAAGATTTGTAGGGCTCTAAAGAAACAGCAATTATAATGACAAGCCCTGCAGCAAGGACAACAGCAACCTGCTTTTATTTAGTTTCTTTAACACAGCAAAATGTCCCAAGGTAGCTTAATCAGACCATATTTCACACCAAGTAGATAATAAGAGCAGATAATCAAAAGCTTGGTCAAAGAGACGGTTTTTGACGGTGGTTTTGGAGAATGAGGGTGGGTGAAGAAGTTCAGAGAGAGAATTCCAGAGATTGAAGTCTCAGCCATCACCACCAACGGTGGTGTCATTAAAATCAAAAGTGTTAAAGAGGGCAGAATTGGAGGAATACAGAGCCTTGGCTGGTTGACATGGGCAGGGGGTGGGAGAGGGGGGGGTGGTGGCAGGAAGAAGATAAACAAAGAGTGAAGACATGGAGGGATTTGAAAAAATAGTGGTGACAGTTTTAAAATTAAGGCATTGTTGGACTGTTGAATATGCAGAGTGACAAAACGTAGACTGTAGAGGGATTCCAGTACGATGGTGATGAGGCAAGGCTGAGTGATACTCATGTCCATGCAGAATCTAATACTATAATTATAGATGATGATACTGAGGGCATCATATAGTTGAGAAATAAGAGGCAGGGAGGCAAGTCAAGGACAGGTCTTTGGGCGACATCAAAAGGAGTGATGTTGGAAAGACATGTGAAACAGGGGATTCTCTAGCTACAAGCGGCTGGATATAAAAGGCACTGTGGAAGGAGGGGAGGGACAAACACTGTAAACTGGAAAGATAATCCAAGCTTGTTATTGCTGAGAATTGTTTGTGGCACAGTTGACAGTGCTCTTGTGTCAATGTGTTAAATGGCGATCATCCAGTGATTATATCAGGGGAATTTTTAAATGGCAATGTTGTTTGAGAAATTAACATGGCAATATCTGCACCAATAGGTTAGAATTGCGCTTCTGTCTATTTGTGTACAGGAGGGGAAAATCCCCTCTTAAGTCTGCAATTCATTCAGGAAGGAGCTGCAACGCAGGAGTCAATTGACAAATCAGCCACTTCAGAATTCAGACTGTGAATCTATTCAAACGTGGGCCTTTGATCTTCTCCCTGCTACAGGGAGGCAACAGCTGAACTAGATGAATCCTGAATGTAGCACTGCCATTACTAGTCTTTGCCTGACATTGGGTTGAGGTTACCTACAGTACAACTGTAAGCTTTGATCTTGTCTCCGTGCATGATTTATTGAAATGCAATTTGGAAAATGCTGTAAGCACCCTCAGTCACCTGAAAAAGATGGATTAGCCTTTTGGCTGCAGACAGTTGTTTCAAAATGAATTGACGTCACTCATCTTTATTCAGTATGTTCCAGTCCCAGCTCAACTAACTAGAAGAAGGAGCAGCCTGGATGAGTCATTTCAAAGCTGCTCCAAGACAAGCAGAATGATATAAGATTGATGGGTAGGAAAAGATCAACTGGTCCATCAACGCTGCCCCAAATCATCATAATGAGACACTTTCTGCCTGCTTCCCACTATCCCTACTCTCCTCTTTCAGTACTGAAATCTGCTGGGAAAGATGAGAAAATCCAGTTTATCCAAGATGCACTGGAAAATTCCTCTTCTTTCCGAAGGGAGTTCAGAACAAGTGTAAGAGATAACATGGATCAGACGTTACTTAGAAAGTTACTTAACTTCTCAATGATCTGGAAGAATCAAAGCAGCTCCCTTGAGCCAAAACTGAGTTGAGGTCTTCTTGCCCATGTGAATCACCAAATCTCTTAGTCTCTTCAGCATTGCTCAATTTAACACTGAGCAGAGAAATGTACCTTCCCAGAACAAATTAACATCATTCTGCATTCAATAACCTTCATATGAGCTCATTTACAATCAATCATGCTCAGAAATGACCAATTGGTCATCATTTGGCATCAACTGAAATGAAATAAAATTACTGAAAGCTTTATCAAACTAGCTGGCCAGAAGTTAAGTCTTCCAACAAACATTGTGGAAACGTGGGCCACGATTCTCCCAAAAGTGTTGAATTGGTGGGGGAACTGTTCGAAATCCTGGCTGTTCTGTCAGTTCAGCATCTCACCCGAATCTCTGCACTCTGCGCACTGCAGAGGTCCCAATCGTGAATCTCATTATAAACTTAGGGAGGCTGGGCCTATTCGTGCTAGAGTCTGACAGTTCTGGAATGTGGCCCCAAGCTGTCAGAGTCCCTGTTTGTGGGCTGGCTCAAACACTGGTCAACCTGGGACCCCCCGGTGGTGCCCTTTCAGCCATCCTCCCACAGCCCAATCACACCCCCACAACAATTGCTGGGCTAGCCCTGAACTGCCCCCACTCTGGAGCACCCTGATGTACAGCCCCCTACACCCCCTCAGCAGTGGTGATCCCCATGCCCTTCACCCTGGCAGGCCACCCCCCCCCCCAACCCCCCTGTGGGTCAGACCACACCCGCAGACAGCTCCACCCCACCCCAGCAGACCAATCCCCCCAGCCCGCCCCAATCACTGCCCTCCCACCAGCCCAGACCGATCCTGTCTGCAGAGTGACAGCAGGACCTCCCACCCCTATTCATTCCTGGGCCCTGCTCACAGTAGGCCCTGTCCCCTTGGCACTGCTCGATGCCCACTGTGCAGTGCCAAGGTTCCTCCTGGGCATGGGCATTTTGCCCCTTGGGCAGTGCCAAGGGTCAAACAATGGCACTGCCAGGGTGCCCATGCCCAGGAGGCACCACCCCACTGCCCAACCCCCTGGAGGTGGGGTTCCGATTGCCCCCTCTTCATTCCAGTAGGGTCTTCCACTAGTTCCCCGAACATGAGGTGCTAGTCTGAACCCTGCCGTAATGAAGTACTCCTGGCAGGGTGGGAGATTCAATTGGGACGGGGAATGTGCTAATAATTAACTAATATACATATTTCAAATACATGCAAAAAAAGATTTAAATAACTGCCTTCCTGCTAGTTTCTAAGTCTGATCTAACTGGTGACTGTTTGCCGGCTCTGGGAGGTGCGCATGCATTCCCGGCGCATACACAAATCCCTGTTCAAGGCCGGAGACGCGTGTCTCTCACCGCGACCCGACAGAAAAGCTGCAGGTTGCAATGGCAGAATCGTGGCCGTGTTCTGTTGAGGTTGGTAATTTGTCAGGAAAATAAAGCGATAGTGAAATTTAACATCCAACTGGTTTACTAATGCCTGGCAGGGCATGAAAACTCAGTGAAGTCTGGTTGCAGCTTCACACTGGACTAGACAAACTGGGTTATTTGAGAGGGGTGGGACAGTGAGGACAAGCAGGGTCTCCTCTTACAATTCAATGGGTCAAAGTTACATTTTTTTTTTACTCATTTATGGGATGTGAGCGTTGCTGGTTAGTCTAGCATTTATTGTCCATCCCTCCTTGAGAAGGTGATGGTGAGTTGCCTTTTTGAACTGCTGCAGTCCCTGTGGTGTAGGTACGCCCAATGTGCAGTTAGGAAGGGAGTTCCAGGACTTTTACCCAGTAACAATGAAGGAACAGCGCTATCTTTACAAGTCAGGATGGTGAGTGGCTTGGACGGGACCTTCCAGGTGATGATGTTCCCATGTGTTTGCTGCTCTCTCCTTCTCGATGGTAACAGTTATGAGTTTGGGAAATGCTGTCTAAGGCAGCCTATTGTCCAGATCTTGCTGCATTTGGACAGGAACTATTTCAGTGTGTGAGATGTTACAAATGGTGCTGAACACTTAATCATCAGTGAACATCTCATTTCTGCCCTTATGATGGAAGGAAGATCACTGATAAGCAGCTGAAGATGGTTGGGCCTTGGACACTACCCTGACAAACTCCTTCTGTGATGCCCTGGGACTAGGATGAATGATCAGGGGAGTCTATAGGAAGGCTAAGGGACATCTGGTAAGTGGGAGGCTTTCAAAAGTGTGTTAACCAGGGTTCAGGGTAAACACATTCCTCTTAGAATGAAGGGCAAGGCTGGCAGAAGTAGGTAACCCTGGGTGACTTGGATATTGAGGTCCTGGTCAAGAAGGAGAAGGAGGCACATGCGTAGGCAGCTGGGATCAAGTGAATTCCTTAAAGACTATAGGGGGTGTAGGAATAGAGTTAAGAGAGAAATCAGGAGGGCAAAAAGGGGATACAAGATTGTTTTAGTGGAGAAGGCAAAGAAGAACCCAAAGAGCTTCTACAAATACATAAAGGGCAAAAGAGTAACTAGGGGGAGAATAGAGCCTCTCAAGGATCAACAAGGTCATCAATGTACGGATCCACAAGAGATGAGTGAGATTATAAATGAATATTTCTCAACAGTATTGACTGTCAAGAAAAGCATGGATGTTAGAGAACTTGGGGAAATAAAGTGATGTCTTGGGGAGTGCACATATTACAGAGAAGGAGGTGCTGGAAATCTTAAAGCGCTTCAAGGTAGATAAATCCCCTGAACCTGGTGGTGTGTCCCAGGGCATTGTGAGAGGCTAGGGAGGAAATTGCTGGTCCCCTAGCAGAGATATTTGAATCATCAATAGCCACAGGTGAGGTGCCTGAAGATTGGAGGGTGGCAAATGTTGTGCCTTTGTTTAAAAAGGGCTGCAGGGAAAACCTGGCAACTACAGGCCTGTGAGCCTCATATCTGTGGTGGGTAAGTTGTTAGAAGGTACTTTGAGAGACAGGATCTATAGGTGTTTAGAGACAGAAGGACTGTTTTCGGTGCAAAATCGTGGTAAAGTCGGGTGTGAAGCCTTTATCGCCACCTGCACCTGTGCCCCCACAGATTGCCACTTTACTGAGACCCGTGAATGGCAGGGATCCGTTCTGCGCCCAAATCGGGTATGGCTTTGAGTGGAAAATCATATCTCATAAATTTGATTGAGTTTGTTTGAAGGGGTAACCAAGAAGGTAGATGAGGGCAGTGCAGCTGATGTTGTCTAAATGGACTTTAGCAAGACCTTTGACAAGGTACTGCATAGTAGGTTATTGCATAAGGTTAAATCTCACAGGATCCAGGGTGAGGTAACGAAATGGATACAAAATTGGCTTGATGACAGAAGCCAGAAAATGGTTGTAGAGAATTGTTTTTAAAACTGGAGGCCTGTAACCAGCTGTGTACCTCAGGGATCAGTACTGGGTCCACTGTTATTTGTCATTTACATTAATAATTTGGATGAGAATATAGGAGGCATGGTTAGCAAGTTTGCAGATGACACCAAGATTGGTGGCATAGTGGACAGTGAAGAGGTTATCTTGGATTGCAACGGATCTTGCTCAATTGGCTAGTGGGCTGATGAATGGCAGATGGAGTTTAATTTAGATAAATGCGAGGTGATCATTTTGGTAGATTGAACCAGGACAGGATTTATCCAGTTATTAGTAAGGCATTGGAGAGGTACAGAACAAAGAAATCTAGGAGCATATGTTCATAGCTCATAGAAAGTGAAGTCACAGGTGGACAGAGTGCTGAAGAAGGCATTCAGCATGCTTGGTTTTGTTGGTCAGAACATTGAATGCAGGAGTTGGAATATCTTGTTGAAGTTGTACAAGATATTGGTAAGACTGGGGGGATTGGGGGGCTGTGACTGTCAGTGTGTTAGGAGCAAGCAGCATTGCATGACTCCAACATTTGTTCATTCCCACCTCCTCCCCTCGTCCCCCCACCCCCCCAGAGTGACAAGATGGCTTTCATGATGCAACCAGTCGATCTTGCTGTTCTTCTGTTTGCTGCTAGAGTTGAGGAGGAGGAACTGGAGGAAGAACTGCGGGCCCATGAGGTCCGGGCTGTACCACCTGTAGGACCGGGAGGAGACAACCATCAGAGGCAGAAAGTGGCTGCCATTCACCCAGAGCGAGGGCTTCGGAGAAGGAGGGAGCAGAGACCCCGGAAATTCTGTGCACGAGTGTCCTTTGAGATGTTGGACACAGCATGCCGCTGATGTCTCCGACTCCCAAAGCATACCGTGCGACACTCGTGTGACCTGTTGCAGGACCTGGTGCCTGTGGGGGAGGGGGGCACCCACTCTCAATGGCTGTCAGATTGACAGCTGCTCTGAACTTCTGTGCCACTGACTCCTTCCAGAGCCCGAGTGGAGATGTCTGTGGCATCTCCCAGTCTCCAGTCCACACGTGTGTCAAGCAGGTCACTGAAGCCCTGTATGCCCAGGCTGGGCAGTACACCAAATGTAACCTGGACCAGGCCCATCAGGAAGCCTGGGCTGCAGGGCTTGTTGAATTGCAGGGATGCCAAATGTGAAGGGGGTAGTCAACTGCACCCATGTCACCCTCAGGCCCCCCCCCCGTCCCGCCCCCTACAGAATCCATGACGATTTGTCAATAGGAAGGGGTTCCACGCCCTGACTGTACAAATCGTGTGTGACCACGACATGACCATCATGCATGCCTGCGCCAGACATCCAGGCAGTGTACATGACAGCTACATTGTAAGGAGGACCAACATCCAACAAGCATTTGAGGAGGAGCCTTGGCTGTGTGGGTGGCTCCTGGGTGAAATGGGTTTCCCACTTCAGGCATAGCTGATGACGCCTGTGCGGAGGCCTGTGTCTGAGGCAGACATCCACTATAATCAGGCCCATGTAGCTACCCGTGTGACAGTAGAGAGGTGCATTGGGCTCTCCAAGTTGCGATTCTGGTACCTGGATCGATCCGGAGGGGCCCTCCATTACAGCTCCCTGATCTCCTCCTGCATGGTGGTGGTGTGCTGTACCTTGCACAATCTGGCTCTGCAGCGACATGATCTCTTGGAGGAGGAAGAGGACATGGAAAGTGACCAGCCGGTCACTGGAGAGGATGACTAGCAGAAGGAGAAGAAAATGGGAGAAGGAGGTCCACAGGATGAGAGCACCTTGGAACACCTGCCAGTTGGTGCAGGGCTGGCATCTCAGCTGAGGCATGCAAGGGCGACTGAACCCCCCCCGCCCACCCCCTCCGCCATGCCAGAGGACTCAGATGTTTCTTCCTCCATCTGATGTACATCAGCAGATGTGTTGTGCTCACCAGGTAGTGATCGAGAAGCCTCAGCACTAACTGGACTCATCGATGTGTCTGTTTCTGTGATGGTGAGTTGTGAGGTAAAAGCTAATGGATAAACGGTGCCACCCTCGGAAGTCCCTTCACCCATATCCTCCGGGGACTCATCCAAGCTATCGTTCTCATGGTGGATGGGAGCTGTAGCCACAGCCTGCAGTCCAGAAGGCCCTGGGTCATCAGGATCTACCCCTGAAACAAAGGACACAAGGTTAAATGTAAGGGAGGGAGAGAAATCTGGGATGCCCAACACATGAATCACATGGCTCCCTTGAACATAGAACACTGAATCCAGACAATTACATTGCAGGGACAGGCCCTTTGGACATCTAGCCTTGTAGCGAACAAGCTGCCCATCTGATTTTTCTGCCCCCATATGCCTCTGTTCCCATCCAGAGAGCTGTAGACATGCCCCTTAGATGTCCCTATAGTTTCTGCTTCCGCGACCTCCCCAGGCAGTGAGTTCCAGGTACTCACTATCCTCTCAGTGCAAATAAAATGTCTCATACATCTCCTTTACACTTTGTCCCTTGCACCTGAAACCTGTGCCCCCTAGAAGTTACCTCGCTGTGAGTGTAGGAATGACAAGTGCTGACGTCTGGACGGCAGACGGACCATACTGTCTCTGCATCCCTTGTGAGCTCCAATGCCCGCTCCTCGAATGGGGTGAGGACCTGGAGGTCTGGCTCACCACCTACTATCTGAGACCTCACCCGAGTGAGGTGCTCGGTCTTCCTCTGTGGAGACAGAAGGAACTATGAAATAAATGGTGGTGTAACACATGCAGAGAATCAGGTGGTGACCCTTAGAGGGTAAACACAGTGGGGCTCACTGGGGAGAAAGGACAGAGGTGCTTGGGGGTCAGGAGCTGGAAGCATGTAGGGTGCTGGGAATAGGAGGATCTGGGGGAGCACGCTGAATGGGGTTCAGTACTCACCCTTGCGGCACAGATGGGGTCATTGAGTTTTTTCCAGCACTGCCTCGCTGCTCGGGGAGGTCAGTGCTCTGGCACTGACCGAGGCAGCGACTGCCTCCCAGGCTTCATGGCTATAGCGCCCCCCCCAGGTCTGTGTCCTCCTGGAGGAAAAGGGTGGACTGCCTCACCTCTACTGCAACCAGTCATCATCAGAAAATCAGTGGGGGGGTGGGGGGGGTGGGGGGGATGGGGGGGGGGGGGTGGGGGGAGGTGGGTATGGGGGGGGTGGGGGGGTTGGGTGGAGGGGGGTTGCTGGTCATGTGCACATTGCCTGGCGTTTCTTATTGAACTGCCCCTCATTAGGGTAGATCAGCTGCAGGCAGTTTGACAGAGCGTTCCAGCAAGTTCCATGCAGTTTGCTTGTTAGCTTTGAGGGGAAGGCAAGTGAGCACTTACAGGGGAGGGGCGGGGGGTGCGGTTCGCAGTGACGATGGAAGAGTGCCTTAATGATTACTGACAGGGGAGGGGGGTGGTGACACACAGCCATTGGAGTGTAAGTGGGATGGGGCCTCATGGGGATGATCTGGCCCGGCAGTGATGCGAAGGCCGTGCTTTTTCGATGTTTTTTCCAACTGCGCATGCGCAGTTCAGAGCTCCGATCGTCCCGGCAGCACTAAGCCCACAGCACAACATCGGACTGGAAATGGCTGAAAGCGGATTTCTAAGTCGGATCTGTAGTTCTAGAGAGGTTGAGGAAAGGATTGCGGAGACGATCCTGGTTAGGAGTGAAAGTAATAGGGTAATTGTTATGGGGGACTTTAACTTTACTAATATTGATTGGAATTGCTATAGTTCTAGCTCGTTAGAGGGATCAGTTTTTGTTCAAAGTGTACAGGAAGGTTTTTTGACTCAGTATGTAGATAGGCCAACTAGAGGTGAGGCTATATTGGATTTGGTGCTGGGTAATGAGCCAGACCAGGTGCTAGACTTGGAAGTTGGTGTGCATTTTGGTGATAGTGACCACAATTCGATTACGTTCACCTTAGTGATGGAAAGGGATAGGCATGAACCTCGGGTCAGTAGTTTCAGCTGGGGGAAGGGTAATTATGAGGCTATTAGGAGAGAATTAGGAAGCATTGGTTGGACTAGGAGATTACAGGGACTGGGAACGTCCGAGATGTGGAGATTTTTCAAGAAGCAGCTACTGTGGGTCTGTGATAGGTATGTCCCTGTCAGGCAAGGAGGATTTGGTAGGCCCAGGGAACCGTGGTGCACTAAAAAAGTTGATTCGTTGGTTAGGAAGAAAAAGGAGGCTTATGTTCGGATGAGGCTTGAGGGCTCAGGTAGTGCATTAGAAAGTTTTAGATTGGCTAGGAGGGAGTTGAAGAGGGAGTTAAGAAGGGCTAAAAGAGGACATGAGATGACTTTGGCTGATAGGATTAAGGAGAACCCTAAGGCGTTTTACAGGTATGTCAAGAACAGAAGGTTGGTTAGGGCAAGATTAGGGCCAGTTACAGACAGTAGAGGGAAGTTGTGTGTGGAACCGGAGGAGATTGGAGAGGCGTTGAACCAATATTTCTCTTTGGTGTTCACGCAAGGGGACATGAATGTAGCTGAGGAGGACACTGGGGTGCAGGGCTGTAAAATAGATAGTATTGCAGTTGATACGGGGGATGTGCTGGATATTTTAGAGGGTTTGAAAATAGATAAGTCCCCTGGTCCGGATGGGATTTACCCTAGGATTCTCTGGGAGGCAAGAGAGGTGATTGCGGAGCCTCTGGCTCTGATCTTCAGGTCGTCGTTGGTCTCTGGTATAGTACCGGAAGATTGGAGGACAGCAAATGTTGTCCCATTGTTTAAGAAGGGGAGCAGAGACTTCCCTGGGAATTATAGACCGGTGAGTCTTACTTCTGTGGTGGGTAAGGTTTTGGAAAGGATTATTAGAGACAGGATTTATAGTTATTTGGAGAGTAATGAATTGATTAGAGACAGTCAGCATGGTTTTGTAGCGGGTAGGTCGTGCCTTACTAACCCTATCGAGTTCTTTGAGAAAGTGACCAAAGAGGTGGATAGGGGTAAGGCAGTTGACGTGGTGTATATGGATTTTAGTAAGGCGTTTGATAAGGTTCACCATGGTAGGCTTCTGCAGAAAATGCAGATGTATGGGATTGGGGGTGATCTAGGTAATTGGATCAGGAATTGGCTAGCAGATAGGAGACAGAGGGTGGTGGTTGATGGTAAATATTCGTCATGGAGTTCGGTTACGAGTGGTGTGCCTCAGGGATCTGTTTTGGGGCCACTGCTGTTTGTAATTTTTATTAATGATCTGGATGAGGGTATAGTTGGGTGGATTAGTAAGTTTGCTGATGACACCAAAGTCGGAGGTGTGGTAGATTGTGAGGAAGGGTGTCATAGTTTGCAGGGTGACTTAGAAAGGTTGCAGAGCTGGGCCGCGAGGTGGCGGATGGAGTTTAATGTGGAGAAGTGTGAGGTAATTCATTTCGGTAGGAATAACAGATGTGTTGAGTATAGGGCTAACGGGAGGACTTTGAATAGTGTGGAGGAGCAGAGGGATCTAGGTGTATGTGTACATAGATCCTTGAAAGTTGGGAATCAAGTAGATAAGGTTGTTAAGAAGGCATACGGTGTCTTGGCGTTTATTGGTAGGGGGATTGAATTTAGGAGTCGCAGCGTCATGATGCAACTGTACACAACTCTGGTGCGGCCGCACTTGGAGTATTGTGTGCAGTTCTGGTCCCCACATTAAAGGAAGGATGTAGAGGCTTTGGAGAGGGTGCAGAGGAGGTTTACCAAGATGTTGCCTGGTATGGTGGGGAGGTCCTATGAGGATAGACTGAGAGATTTGGGGTTGTTTTCGCTGGAAAGAAGGCGGCTAAGAGGGGACCTTATTGAAACATATAAGATGATTAGAGGTTTAGACAGGGTGGATAGTGATAGCCTTTTTCCTAGGATGGAGAAAGCTAGCACGAGGGGGCATAGCTTTAAATTAAGGGGGGGTAGTTATAGGACTGATGTCAGGGGTAGGTTCTTTACCCAGAGGGTGGTGAGGGACTGGAATGCCCTGCCAGCTGCAGTTGTAAATGCGCCTAGTTTGGGGGCGTTTAAGAGATCTGTGGATAGGTTTATGGACGAAATGGGATTGGTTTAGATTAGTGGGTTAGTGTTGTTTTTTTTTTAAAAGCTGGTCGGCGCAACGTCGTGGGCCGAAGGGCCTGTTCTGCGCTGTAATGTTCTATGTTCTATGTTCTATGCCCAGAATCGGCACTTAGAATAAAAATGGCAAAATCGGGCCCAATGTCTCGCAGGGTAATCTACAAGTCAATGTCACTGTGTAAAAAATAAGGGGTTGCTCATTTAAGATGGGGATGAGGCAAAACTTTTTCCTAAGTTTATTAATTACTCACAAGTAGGCTTACATTAACACTGCAATGAAGTTACTATGAAAATCCCCGAGTTGCCACACTCCGGCACCTGTTCGGGTACACTGAGGGGGAATTTAGCATGGCCAATGTGCCTAACCTGCACATCTTTCGGACTGTGGGAGGAAGCTGGAGCACCCGGAGGAAACCCACACGGACACGGGGAGAATGTGCAAACTCCACACAGACAGTGACACAAGCCAGGAATCGAAGCCAGGTCCCTGGTGCTGTGAAGCAGCAGTGCTAACCACTGCCTTCCAGAGGGTCGACAGTCTTTTGAACAGTCTTCCTCAAAAGGCAATAGAAGCAGAGTCTTTGTATTTTAAAGACAGAGCTAGATAGATTCATGCATTGCAAATTATATGTACGATTATACCTACACATTCACAATTTACAGAGGGGATATTATCTTCAAACACAAGGGCTGTATCATTCTTAATAAGAAAATAAAAGGCTCCAAAAACAATCTTTCGTGATAATTGAGTGCTTATTAATTCATGTCTGCTGTTCCCCCTTTGACCCCTGATTTCAAAATACAAATTCTTCTTTTGTCTTATCAACTAATTATTTTTGCTGTTGCATTTGGTCTCATTATTCCTGCTTTCCTGATTCCACATTGAGTCACTAGGATGGTATTGCTTCTGAATACAAATGTAACTGGCTGAAAAGACAGATTTTGACAAACCACCACCTTGGAAAATTCCCTGCCACAGAATATCTAACATGCAACATCACAGATGAATAATTGGTATTTTGGAATTGAGTATCCAGGTCTTTGAGTGAAATTATCCCTGACCTCCAATTCGATCCCTGACATTGTATACTGACAAAGACACATTAAACCGTGGTTCCATCTGCTCTCCCAGATGACATAGATCCCTACAGTGCAGAAACAGGCTCTTTGGCCCATCAAGTCTGCACCAACCACAATCCCACCTAGGCCCTACCCCCATATACTTGCTAATCCCTCTAAGTTACACATCTCAGGGCACTAAGGGTTAATTTTTAGCATGGCCAATCAACCTAACCCGCACATCTTTGGACTGTGGGAGGAAACCGGAGCACCGGAGGAAACCCACACAGACACGAGGAGAATGTGCAAACTCCACACAGACAGTGACCCAAGCCAGGAATCAAACCCAGGTCCCTGGAGTTGTGAAGCAGCAGTGCTAACCACTGTGCTATCATGCCGCTGTGGTAGATCTCAAGGCAATATTTCCATGAAGAGCATGGGCGTTATTACTGGGAGGAATCTAAACAGGAAAAGGAGTGGGAAGCAGAAAGGAGACCTTTCTACATATGAATTAGGAGCAGGAGTTGGCCACTCAGCCCCTTGGATCTGCTCTACCATTCAATATGAACATGGCTGATCTGAATGCAATCTCAGTCCCACATTCCCACCTATCCCCGATAACTTTCCACCCCCTGGTTAATCAAGAATCTATCTAGCTTTGCCTTAAAACTATTCAAAGATTCTGTCTTTTGAAAAGAGTTCTAGAAGCTCATGACTCTCTGAGAGAAAAAATTCTCCTCATCCCTGTTTTAAATGAGTGACCCCTTCTTTTTAAACAGTGGCCCCCAGTTCTAGATGCTCCCACAAGACAAGGTGTCCTGTCCACAACCACCCTATCATTGCTGCTCAGGATCTTAAAGGTTTCACTAAAGTCACCTCTTAGACTTCTAAACTCCAGTGGGTACAAACCTAATCTGTGATGGCATGGCTATGGCAATTAATTTGTTAAGAAGATGCAGCCACAGTCACAGTGACAGAGGAGATAGTGGAGATATTTGATAGGTGAAAAGTTGAAAAACAGGAAGCACTAGAAAACTAGCCATCGCCCCTGGATATTCAATGGCATTATCATTGCTGAATCCCCCGCTATCAACATCCTGGGAGTTAACTATTCACCAGAAACTGAACTGGACCAGCCATGTAAATGCTGCAGTTATAGCCATGATCTTATTGAATGGCGGGGCAGGCTCCAAGGGCTAGATGGCCTACTCCTGCTCCTATTTCTTATGTTCTTATGTTCTTATAAGAGCAGGTCAGACATTGTTGATAAATTACCAGAATAATTTGTGATGCATCTGAAGATACAGAAGGAAAAGTAAGGATAGAAATCGCAGCCACTAACTTCCAAATCTTAGATTCAGGGGTGGTGCCAGAGGCCTGGAGAATCGTTCAAAAAAAAGGCAAAGGATAAACTCAGCAACTACAGCCCAGTCAGTTTAATCCAGTGGGAAAGCTTTTAGAAACAATGGGAGCGATGGAAATCCAGAGAGGATTGTAAAATGCAATTCTTCCCAGAGAGATCACCTTCTGTGAGTTTCCCTGCTCTTCCCTGGTGATGTCACAAGGTTCACACCCACTTAGGATGAGAACCTCATTTTGTTTTATTTCAATACAGTTAAATTTAATTAACAGAACCTTTATCAGTTTTTAGTAACCTGTTTTGAACTCTGTCTACATGGCGTCACACCACCAGAAGACTTTCCTACGTAGAGAGATGTTACAATTGGGAGGCCCACTCATCATATTTAAATATATTCAAATGGGTTCTCATCATTGCATGGTGGGGGTTTCCATTACATCAGTGGCGAGCTTGTGAGTGGAGGGAGTGAGCAGGGACATTGAGATGGGAAATCTCACTGGCCTGAAAGCTATTTTGAGACTCCCCGTTGATTGTCTCGCTAAAATTCTACCCCCCCACAGGCCACACAATCAGAGTGGGTGAGGGGCAGACAACAGAAATGTCTGTTGACCTCGGATGAGAATTTCTGGTCTCGCTTGAGCGATGCCCTAAGATCCCACCTTATGTCTTTGCCTACAAAAAATAGGGGTGTAAAATCACCCCCAATTTCTGGAATAAAACTAAAATGGGTGTGGATGAATTAAAGAAAACCAACACAGATTTGTCAATGAGGTAATACTGTTGATGTGGCACATATAGATTTCCAAAAGGTGTTTGATAAGGTGCCACATAACATACTTGATGCCAAAGTTGGCCACAAAATGAAAGTGGTAGCTTGGATATAAATTTGGTTGATTGATCAGAAATGGATAGTAGTGGTAGATGCTGTTCCCCAAAGATCAGGTTTGCGACCATTGCTTGTATTCCCCTGATATATGTTAATGCCGTTGTGTGGGCTATGTAGGCCGCAATTTCCAACTTTATGGGTGATGCGAAATTTGGAAGCAGAGTGAACTATGAGGATGATAGTGATAGACTTCAGGTGGACACAGACAGGCTGGTGGAATGGAATAGATGTGGCAGATGAACGGATGCAGACATGCAGAATGATACACTTTATTAGGAAAAGTAAGGAGAGGCAATATAAAGTAAGGGTCCAATTCTACTGGGGGTCCAAGAACAAGGAACTTTAGCAAGGTCTTTGACAAGGTACTACATGGTAGATTGTTGCATAAGGTTAAATCTCACAAGATCCAGGCTGAGGTATCTAAGTGGATACAAAATTGGCTTCTAGACAGAAGCCAGAAGATGGTTGTAGAGAGTTATTTTTCAAACTGGAGGCCTGTGACCAGTGGTGTGCCTCAGGGGTCGGTGCTGGACCCACTGTTATTTGTCATTTATATTAATGATTTGGGTGAGAATATAGGAGGCATGATTAGTAAATTTGTAGCTGACACTAAGATTGGTGGCATAGAGGACAGTGAAGAAAGTTATCTCCAATTGCAACAGGATCTTGATCAATTGGGCCAGTGGGCTGATGAATGGCAGATGGAGTTTAATTTAGACAAATGCAAGGTGATGCATTTTGGTAGATTGAACCAGGGCAGAACTTATTAAGTTAATGATAGGGCGTTGGGGAGAGTTACAGAACAAAGAGATCTAGGGGTACATGTTTGTAGCTCCTTGAAAGTGGAGTCACAGGTGGACAGAGTGGTGAAGAAGGCATTTGGCATTCTTGGTTTCATCGGTCAAAATATTGAATACAAGAGTTGGAAAGCCTTGTTGAAGTTTCACAAGACATTGGTCAGGCCACAATTGGAATACTGCATGCAATTCTGGTCACTCTATTATAGAAAGGATATTATTAAACTAGAAAGAGTGCAGAAAAGATTTACTAGAATGTTACTGGGACTTGATGGATTGAGTTATAAGGAGAGGCTGGATAGACTTTTTTCTCTGGAGCGTAGGAGACTGAGGGGTGACGTTATAGAGGTCTATAAAATAATGAAGGGCATAGACAAGGTAGATAGTCTATGTCTTTTCCCAAAGGTAGAGAAGTCTAAAATTAGAGGGCATAGGTCTAAGGTGAGAGGGGGGAGATACAGAAGTGTCCAGAGGATCAATTGTTTTCACACAGAGGGTGGTGAGTGTCTGGAACAACCTGCCAGAGGTAGTAGTAGAGGTGGGTACAATTTTGTCATTTAAAAAGCATTTAGATATAATGGGTATGATGGGTATAGAGGGATATGGGCCAAATGCGGGCAATTGGAATTAGCTTAGGGATTTTTAAAAAAGGGTGGCATGGAAAAGTTGGGCCAAAGGGCCTGCTTCCATGCTGTAATCCTTTATGATTCTAAGGAAGGCCTGGGATAAATGTACATAGATTATTGAAAGTGATAGGGTAGGTTGAGAAAGTGGTTAGAAAGATGGCCCAGGCTTCATAAATAAGAGTATAACAGCAAGGAAGTGGCGATAAGCCTTTTTATAAAACTCAGATTCGATCTTTGCTGACAATTTAGTTCTGGATACATTGAAAAAGACTGAGACTGGAATGTTCCCGTCCCGCCTGTTGTGGGAATCATAGCAGATGGGGGCGAGGTTGTGGACCATGCAAAAGTTCATTGACCTCAGTTTTGGAGCAAGTGTGCCTGGAAAATCCCATCCTTACAGAGGGTGCAGAAACAATTCAAGAGAATACGTTCAAGGGTGAGGGTCTTCAGGTACATATATTGGAGGAACTTACTCCTTAGGGAAGAAAGATTAAGAGGTATTCGATAATGATTTGATAAAGGTATTCCCAATCCTGAGGGTTCTTCTAGACAGACTAGATAGAGAGAGAAAAACATGTCCCATTAGCAGAAGAGTCGAGAACCGGAGATTACAGAATTAAAGTGAATGACAAAAGAATCAAAGGGTGTATCGGGGAAAAACTTCTTCACATGGCATGTGATTCTGATCTGGAATGCACTGCCTGAAAGGTGGTGGAGGCAAATTCAGTTGTGAATTTAAGAGGAGAATTGGATAAGGACACAGAGGGAAAATCTTTGCAGGGCTACATGGAACGGGTGAGGAAGTGGACCAGCTAAATTGGTATAGAGAGTTAGGACAGGCTTGATAGGCTGAATAGCCTCCTTCTGTGCTGTAATTATTCATTGATTCGATGGTGCCCATGGCAAAAATACTACCCTGCAATCAACACCGCCAAAGCTAGATGACCTGGTCTGCTATGGGATCTTGCAATGCACAAACTGGCTGCCACATTTCCTGCATTTTAATGGTGACTGCACCTAACATTGTACTGGTTTGACCTGAAATCATGATGGGTACTCCAAAAATGTAAGTCTTTGTTTCCAAATTAACCTTACAACCACCAGAACTGTGCTATTCTTGATCAGCAAATCGAAAGCTTTCAATACAGTTCTCAAAGATAAGCAAGCGTATATTAGTTAATCTCTGCCGTTCATTTTCAATCCTGCTGTTCAGATTCAAATGCACCTTTTGTATTTCCAACTGAATTTTTTAATTGTTTTTGCCTCCAATCTCACCAGTTTGAGTTTCCTAACTCCAGGGTGAGTCACTGCAGAGATCGATTTTATTTCCAAAGGCCAATGTGACAAGGATGGAAAGACAAATTTTGACAAGCGCACTGGGAATGATTTGCCAATTATGTAGAGTGTCTGACATGCAAAAGACACATTCAGTGTGATATATGGCTGATCTATATTCCCAAAAGTGCTGTTGCACTCTTGCATAGAGCATCCAAGATCTGTGACTTCATCCATCAGCAGCCGTTCCACTCAGTCCCTGCCGAATGAACTATTTCAATGAAAAGACTTAGCCACTTCGATAATCCCTTAGCTTGGACACAAGGAAATACTAAATAAAAATAACTGGCCTCGCAATACAGATTCACCGTCTGCTGGTATATGATAGAAACAGAACAATTATATGTTTTTGGGGTGTGGAATAAATAAGAGTTGAGGGAAGACTAAACTATATCATATATCATGTGTCATTAAACTTTTAAATTAAATGATGGATACCTGGTTACTGAAATTCCTGTGTGGTGTGGCAGGTCCAGGAGACATTACACACTCTTGATAACTATGAGGCTGGATCTTATGCACTGTCTCCTTCGATGGAAGAATTGAAGGCAGGAGACACATATAATACAGTGGGAAATCTGCCTACTGCCTAGCTGCTTGTCCCTGTCCCTACTGCAATTATATAACTTTTTGTGATGAACAGCTGTTTTTAGGACAGGTCTTTTGAGTCACTTGTGAAGTGTTTTGATTTCCTGAGTTAAACATTTTTGTGACATACAACTGATTTCATAAAGGTCAAGAAAGGCCCCTGTGGGCCAACTGAAGCTGGAGGAGGTGGAGCGAGGGTATGCCTAAGGCTCACAGGAGGTCACTGCCTCTAACACCCTGCCCAGCACTAGTTTATACAGCTCCCTGAGTCTACCACCCAGCGCATGTAAAATAATAGCATGGGTAGGTTGAGGCTCTTAAAAGCCTTAATAGGCCCAGGGGCAGGTGGGCTCCCTGTCACCATCTCTGGATCGCCTAAACATTCAGATAGGTTAGGGACAAATGGGCAGGTAGGAGCAAGCAGGTCACCTAGAGTATTTTACATGTCCCCCTCATGCCTTCAAAAACTGGCTGGTGGAGGAGCATAAAATCCAGTCATACAGCCAATAGAGAGAAACTGTTTCCAGTGACAAAAGGGTCAGAAATCAAAGGATACAGGTTTAAGGCAATTGGTAAAAGAACCAGAGGCAAGGTGAGGAAAATTATTTTAACAACATTTTATGAAGTGGAACGCACTGCCTGACTGAGAGTTGGAAGCTAATTCAAGAAAAAGTCTTGAAAGGAAATTGTCTGAATATTTGAAGAGAAATAATAAAATGGCATGTGGGGAAAGATCATGGTAATGTGGCTACTTGGAACGCTTTCAAACTGCCAGCACAGCATGATGGGCCAAATGGCCTCCTTCTGTGAGGCACCATTCTATGGAATTAATTGGCTGCTATGTTTCCTATGTTACAAAAGTGACTAGATTTCAATAAATGTTTCACCGAGTGTAAAGTACATCCTGAACACCCTGAGCCTGTCAAAGACTCTAAGTTTGTGAATTTTCTTCTATTTTATAATGAGTGATTAATTTAATATTTTACAAAGGGTGTCCCATGCAGATTTTTAAAGTATTACACAGCTCCTTGGGAATCTTAGGCCTGAGTCACTGAAAATCAATTCTCAAACCACAGAGAATGCTGCTTTAAGATTTGGGGTGCTTAGGTTTGTTCTTCAAACTGAATGATAGCCATTGCTAACATCCTGAAAAGCTTCAGTTTATTATACTGTGTCCTCTAATTTCACAGAAAATGTAACATACTTTAAAACCATTGAACCGAGAACTGAAAATCAGCTGAAGGTAAAAAAATATTATTTTCATGACAGGTTTGCCTGCAGAATTCGATAGGTTCATGAGGATTCGTGCTTTACAAAATAAATAATTAGTGTTATTTCCAGAGGGATAGGAGTGAAAAATAAGAACTAAGTTAAACTTTTACAGAACCGTGGTTAGTACATACTTGGAGCAAAGGCAACATTCTAGTCTTCATATTTAAAAACTAAATAGAGGCATTGGAAATTATTCAAAAAAATTCACAAGAATTATGCCAGGCCTGGAAGGTTCGAACTATCAGGAATGAATGTCTGTGCTGTGACCATTTCGCCAGAAAAGGGAAGGCAGAGAGACTAAATTGATGGAGGTCATTAAAATTGGTCAATTCCAATTCCCTTCCTGCATCTACTGATGCACTAAGGCAGACTTTTGTCTTGTTTCCATAACTAGCAATTCTCATAACAGGTAAGCAGTCTGTCACCTTCCTTGTCCAACAAGTCTTAGGTGGGGAGGGACTTGAACCTGGATGTTTTGGCTCAGAGGCAGGGATGCTACCCATTGCGCAACAAGACCACTGTACCTCTAAAAAGTCACTAATAAATCCAATAGGAATTCTTTGCCCAGAGAATAGTTAGAAACTGAAATTCGCTATCACAACGACCTATTGAGGCAAATAATAGCGTTGCTATTATAGCCAATCTAGATAAATACAATCGGGAGAATGGAATAGAAGAGGTCAAAAAAGAGTAAGAGAAGCTTATGAAGAACATAAACACTTCATGGACCAATTGGATCAAATAGGCCTATATTCTTGTTGTACATTCTGTGTAATTCTAAATAGTTTGGAGAACTGTTGGTACAGCGGCAGTTAGAGAGGGAATTGACACTCGATAGCAATCAGGAGAGGATACATTGACCAGCAGGGTGCTCCTACACTGCTAATTGAGCTAAGGTCAGCTAATGCCAAACCAGCCTGGAGACTGAAACTAGCATCATTTTGATTCTGCCTGTGGCTTAATGGAAAACATTTTTGCCTCTGAGTCAAAAGGATATGAATTCAAGCTCAACTTCAGGACGTTGAGTATAAAATCTAGACTGCAGTGAGAGGGTACTGCACTGTCCTTGGTACATCGTCTCGGTGGGATGTTAAATCCAAATTCCAGCCTGCTCTTTTTGTTGAACATAAAACATGTAGCGAGGCTTTTGAAGAAAGAGCAGAATGTTCTTACTGAATGCCTGATCAAGGGAGCAGAGCCTTAAAATTAGAGCAAAATCATTTGGGGGTGATGTTAGAAAGCTAAGGCCTACTCATATTCTCATATTCCTTTGATCATGATCAAATTGAATGACAGAACAGGCTCAGGAGGTTGAAAGGTCTACTCTTATATCACTACTCCATTATAAATTAGCTTGCCAATATCCACTGTTTAGACTGAATCACAAGGAGTGTTCACCTTGGTTCAATACCGAAGAAATTTTCAGAAGGCATTTGACAAGGTACCTCACAAGAGGTTATTGCAGAAGGTCAGGGGACATGGAGTTGGGGGTAGGGTGTTAGCGTGGATAGAGGATTGGTTGTCAAATAGGAGGCAGAGAGTGGGGGTTGATGGGTGCTATTCAGATTGGCGGTTGGTGACTAGTGGAGTGCCCCAGGGGTCGGTGCTGGGGCCTCAGCTATTTACCATTTATATAGATGATCTGGAGGAGGGAACCGAGTGTATGGTGTCGAAATTTGCTGATGATACCAAGATTGGGGGAACGGCAAATTGTGCGGAGGGTGTGGAGAGTCTGCAGAAGGATCTAGATAGGCTGGGCGAATGGGCCAGGAACTGGCAAATGGAATTTAATGTTGGCAAGTGTGAGGTGGTCCACTTTGGTAGGAAGAATGGTAGGAAGGACTATTACTTACGTGGCGAAAAACTGCAGCAGGCGACGGTGCAGAGGGACCTCGGGGTCCTTGTGCATGAGTCGCAAAAACCCAGCTTGCAGGTGCAGCAGGTGGTCAGGAAGGCGAATGGGATGCTGGCCTTCATAGCGAGGGGGATTGAATATAAAAGTAGGGAGGTCTTGCTGCAGCTGTATAGGGCATTGGTGAGGCCGCAGCTGGAGTACTGTGTGCAGTTTTGGGCGCCGCACCTGCGTAAGGATATTTTGGCCCTGGAGGGAGTGCAGAGGAGGTTTACTAGGCTGATACCGGAGTTGAGGGGATTGAGCTATGAGGAGAGGCTGAATAAACTAGGCTTGTACTCGTTAGAGTTTAGAAGAATGAGGGGAGATCTCATTGAGACGTATAAGATGATGAATGGGATGGATAGGATAGAGGTGGAGAGACTCTTCCCGCTCAAAAAAGACAGTAGGACTAGGGGGCACAGCCTCAAGATAAAGGGGAGGCGGTTTAGAACGGAGTTGAGGAGGAACTTCTTCACTCAAAGGGTGGTGAATCTCTGGAATTCTCTGCCCGTTGAAGTGGTGGAGGCTGCCTCGCTAAATATTTTTAAGAAGCGGGTGATGGGTTCTTGATAAGAGAGGGGATTAAGGGTTATGGGGAGAGGACGGGAAAGTGGAACTGAGCCACAACAGATCAGCCATGATCTTATTGAATGGTGGGGCAGGCTCGAAGGGCTAGATGGCCTACTCCTGCTCCTATTTCTTATGTTCTTATGTTCTGATGAAATGCATGTGCAATGGAAGTTGTGATACCTGGCCCGTTCAAGGGGTGTGCATCAGGTGGGTAATGTGACCCAATCACCGTATGGGTAATGAAGTCTTATAAGCTCAGGAAGCATGAGTTTAGCTATGAAGATGCTGTCACCCTTTGGGAATGAGCGTGGTCGTTCCCATACCAGGAAGACAGTTATTGCATGAAAAATTGTATTTTGCACTTCTGGGCTTGTGAAAGATGAAAATGATAGCAAGAAGCTATATTTGATGACCTCGCATCAATGTTGATATAAAAAAGGTTGTCAAAGAGTGTGACCAGTGCCAGTCCCAGCAAGAACTATTAGCTACAGCCCCCTGCATCCATGGGAATGACCAGGTAGGCCATGGGTAAGAGTTCACATGGATTACATTGGCCTATTTATGGGTGCAGTGTTCCTTTTGTTAGTGGATACCCATTCGATATGGATTGGGGCATTCAAAATGAGGTCCACAATTTTGCACACCAACTTGAAAAGTTGTGCCCAAAACATACCAAAAGTATGGGTGGCATGGTAGCACAGTTGTTAGCACTGCTGCTTCACAGCTCCAGGGACCTGGGTTTGATTCCAGGCTTGAGTCACTGTCTGTGTGGAGTTTGCACATTCTCCTCGTGTCTGCGTAGGTTTCCTCCGGGTACTCTGATTTCCTCCCACTAGTCCAAAGGTGTGTGGGTTAGGTTGATTGGCCATGCTAAAATTGTCCCTTAGTTTGTCCTGAGGTGCTTAGGTTAGAGGGATTAGTGGATAAAATATGTAGGGATGTGGGGCTAGGGCCTGGGTGGGATTGTGGTCGGTGCAGACTCGTGGGCCGAAGGGCCTTTTTCTGCACTTAGGGTTCTATGATTCTTGAATCAGACAATGGATCAGCATTCACAAGTGCCAAATTCAATAAGCTATGGTTTTCAATGGAATAAAACATAACTGTATAGAACCTTATCACTCCTCATCTTCCCAGCAAGTTACTGACTGTTCAATAATTCTGCAAAGGAAACTCATTTTGTATTAGTCATCAGCCATGCGACACCGAAACAAATTTAATTAAAATTTATTCTCAATCATTTGCACAAATAATTCTGATAAATAAACAGAGGTTGAAGAAAAACATCCCAACTGACTGAATAGGAAATTAGGTACACTGCAGTTGTTTAGGCTGCCTAATGTAAATGTAGTTCATGGCACCGCAATCTTTTGTCTAAATATCAAAAGCAAACTAGACTTTCAAGAGAAACTGAGGCTTTCGAGTAACGGCCATTTCATTTCAATGGTAATGGTGGGGAATGAATGGATATTTGCATGATGCCTAAGGGGAATGAAACTTGTGGCACCTTTCACAATGTCAGGATGCATCAAACCACCTTACAAGTAATGAAATACTTTTGACATTTAGTCATGGCTAGAGAACGATGGATGGGCAATATGTGCTAGCCTTGCCAGTGTCCATTTCCCAAGAACAAATAAACCAAAAGCCTACATTTTCCAGCTGCTCCTGCTGGCAGAATCTTCTGGTCGGTAGGTCCCAATGCCGGTCAATGACAGGCCACCTCCACTACTCCAAAACATGCCACAGAAAGGGTCAGATGTGGAATATTGTGCTCAAAGCCAATTGCCGCACAACAGGTTCCCACAAACAGCGATGAACAGATAAGTCAGTTTACTTGTAGGTTGAGGAATAAATGTGCAGGGGGAATTTCCGTTACTCCCCTTCAGATCAGTGCCATCAAATTTTTTAATGTTTATCTGAGAGGTGGCCTCAAAACCATCAGCCTTCTGCCTGAGAGAAGAGAATGCTACTGCTGAGCACCAGGTGTGACCACAGTTACAGCAACACCGCATCTCTTGTAATGTATCTAAACCCTTCCTTTAATCTCATAATTCAAAGGCGTGTAAGCCAGTTTGGCGCTATTCATTTGCTGCGCTCCATATGAAGCTCAAGGTAAGATCTAGCATGGCAATGGACAAATGATTCACTCGACAGAATGTATTGGAATCCCTCCCAAAGTTACAATGTCAACACTGAATGTATCTATATCTTCGTAAAAGTTTTCCATCTGTGCACACCTGTCCCTCACGGCCAGCTTTCTATGTCAATGATTAGCATTGTAAATCCCAGCATCAATCCTCAATATTAAGTATTCATTTTATCTTCTTATCAAGGTTTTTTGTCCCAACAATTAATTGATGGGATTGAAAATCCCAGTTTGCTGCCTTCTATCATTGTACTCAGACTGTAAGATAGCGCGAGTCATCACAATCCTCATGGCCGCTTTGTCTTCAACTCTTCTCTCTCACATTCCTTTCAAATAAACCACCTGGAAATGTTGGCCAAGTGATAAAGGAAGGGAGCCACTTAGTACAGTGCCCTTCATTTCTATCTCCACGTTAAGCCTATAGTAAGGTGCTGCCATCCCAAAACAATAACCATCTTCTATTTGAGTGTGCACACATGTGCTCATTAGAGATTAAATTAAATCATCTGCAAAGGTGGGCATTATGAATTAAATATTGAAAATGCTAACAATCACATAGCATTTAAACAGAGTGGCTGGCAGGTTAATATTTCAGGCTAATATTTCTAACCTTTTATCAGAACTAGATTGATTACTAAAAAACACAATCATTCTGCTTAAGTCTTTCCTTGTTCTTTTGTTCAAATGCCTTGAGGCTTAATTGCTTTTCCCCAGCGCCAGGAATACATACTTTCATTAAAATAAAATACCTGAAAAGAGCCAATTCTTAATTGGTTTTCGACTCTTATCTGTCATACCTGATCTGCTGCTCCAATAGCTGACTGCAGTGCCTGGAGATTTTTCACATTTCCCGTTTCTTGAAGACTGAGTTCCAAAGTGTAAGCAATACTGGGCTCAAACTTTTTCTTAAAATGGACTGATTTCTGGGACCTTCCTAGTCCAAATTGATGAAGAGGAATGTCTGTGTTAAGAATTTAAAGAACATCAAATGCAGGCACGTACAGACCACACTAATAATATCAGGCTCTTACCTTGACTAGTGCAGGTTGTTCTAAACTGCTTGGTTGATTGCAGAAAAAAAATGAGATGCCATTGGTAAGGCAATATCTCCAAATTAAACATTCTCAATCTGACATGGCTGCTTGGATAACTATGGAATTTGACCTTCACCCATTGCATAGATTTACATCGATTGCACAGCACCTCAACAGGCCCCAACTGCCCTGCTGGGCAAAGCAGACAGGTCGTTCAGTGAGAAGCCACACCTACAATATTCCAAATGGGAAAAGGGTAAGGGAATGAAACTAGATTGATTACTTTTTCAGAGCGTCGTAACGGCTGCATGTTACCATGTAGAATACTGTGGCTCAGAAACAGACCTAACTAGTCCAACTGGACTGGTGACTCCACCACATCGCTTCATCTAATCCAATTAGAATAACCCTTTATTCCTTTTGGTCTTTGTCCATTTATCAGCCCAGGTGGCTGGACAATGCAGAGTGATACCAACAGTGCAGGTTCAATTCCCATACCAGCTGAAATTTTTCATGAAGCTCCTACCCCCTCAGCCTTTCCCCTTGTCTGAGATGTGGTGATCCTCGGGTTAAATCACCACCAGTCAGCTCACTATCAAAGGAGAGAGAGCAATCTCTGGGACTATGGAGACACTTACATTTTAAATCTATCTGTACATTAACCTCAGTTACTTAGTTCAGTTTTGACAAAGGGTCATCTGGACTCAAAACGTTAGCCCTTTTCTCTCCTTACAGATGCTGTCAGACCTGCTGAGATTTTCCAGCACTTTCTTTTTTAACCTCAGTTACTTCCTGTGGTAGCTAGTTCCGCATTCTGGTCATTCTTTGGGTGTAGAGGTTTCTCCTGAATTCCTTACTGGACTTATTAATGGGTATCTTAAAGTTATGATCCTTGTTTTTGTTTCACCCTCATCTTCACTATGTCCTTCTTTTCATAATTTTAAAAGCCTCCATCAGATAAACCCTGAGGCTTTACTTTCCGATAAATAAAGGAGTTTTGACCTGTCCTGATAGATTTGGCCTCTCAGTTTTGGTATCATCAATGCAGAATTGTGTTTCCACATTGCCCGGCTCCTCTTTGCCCTGTAATATGGAGACTGAAACAGAGCACAGATATCTTATAGATGCCTCTGTGCAAGCAAATATATTGGAAATGGGTCAGGGTCTATGGCTGGTCATTATTGGGCAGAGTCCAGTTAACTGCACTAAAGTAGAGAGTCTACAATGGGCCCAATTTTACCATTGCGTCATGCCACAAAATCGTGGTAAAGTCGGGTATGAGGCTATTAACGCAATATGTGCCCTCATCTGCGCAGATGGCCACTTTACTGAAACCCGGGAATGCAGCGAGCTGAGCCGCACCCGAAACAGGAACAACAGCGGTTTAAATGCATTGGCATGCATTTCAATTGTATTAATGAACCACCCGCCCAATTTTATCAGCATTTTCCCCTTTATCACCGCGTTCACCGATCCGGAATCGTGCCGAAATAAACCTGTTGAATAAAAAGCTGAATCGGGTGCTGCAGCTGCTGAAGAGCAAGTTCCGAGCTTCCAACAGCTCTCTGACTCAGATCGGTGGTGGTGGGGGGAGGAGGGAGGCAGGTTAGAGCATTCTCTAGTTGTGGGTGGGGAGGGGAGTGAGGCCAGATCGTTGTCTGGTTGGGAGAGGGAAAAGAAGGAGACAGGTCAGATGTCTCTCTGGTGGGGAGGGTTGGGGGGAGGTGGGAGGGAGGCCCGATTATTATCTGGTTGTGGGAGGGAGGAGGGCCAATCGTTACCTAGTGGTGGGGTGGGGAGGGCTGATCATTGAGTGTTGGGGAGGGAGGAGGAGGTGGTTCAGATGTTTCGCAGTGGGGGGTGGGGGGGGAAGGTGAGTGAGGTCAGACCATTCTCTGTGGGGGGGGGCAAGGGGGTAAGAGTGAGGCCAGATCATTCTTTGAGGGGGGGAAGGGGGTGAGTAGGCCAGACCATTCTCTGGAGGGGGGAGGGTGAAGTGAGGCCAGATCATTCTCTGAGAGGGGGGGCTGGTGAGTGAGGCCAGACTATTCTCTGGGGTGGGGGGGGGGGTGGGGTGGCGAGGGGGTAAGGGTGAGGCCAGATCATTCTCTGAGGGGGGGGAACGGGGTGAGTAGGCTAGACCATTCTCTGGAGGGGGGGGTGGTGGAGTGAGGCCAGATCATTCTCTGAGAGGGGGGGCTGGTGAGTGAGGCCAGACCATTCACTGTGGGGGGGTGGAGGATGAATGAGACCAGATCATTCTCTGGTGGGGATGGGAGGAAGAAGGCAGGTAAGATCTATCTCAGGTAGGAGGGGGGAAGCCCGGTCGCTCACTGCTGGGGTGGGAGGGCAGATGGATCTATGGGGGGAGGGGGGCAGGGGGTTCCACTGCCCCTCTGCAGGCGATCGGTGGGGGGTAAGGGGCAGGGGGTCATGATTGGCCTGGGTAGAGGGTGGGGGGTGGGTGGATAAGGGGGATGGTGATGTTTGTGGGGGCCATCGCTCCCACGTTTCGCTCCCGGGACAATTTCTCCATTTTTTGTGGCCCGGGAGTGATCTGACATGGGCGCGCTTTTTCAAATTTTTTCTAACTGCGCATTGTGCAGTTCAGGGCTCTAATCGTTTCGGGCGTGTTAAGCCCCGCCCACAGCACAAATGGGACCCCCAATTTTTTTCTGGCTGAGTGCTTATGGGGGTGCCTGAGAACAGATTTCCAAGTCGGATCTGAATTACACCCAGATTCTGCACTTTGAATTAAAATGGTAAAATCAGGCCCAATGTCTATTTAAACAGAAGCTCTCTGAAACACAACAAGCAGAACTCATCAGCAACTTTTGCCAATCACTAGAAAATGAAATGGATGGAGGATCAGTGTATACAAAACCTTTGTGTAATTTGATCCCAGTCACTTGCAGCAATACAGTCTCCTGGCATGATTAACAAGATAATTACCTACTTATTTCAATTTTGTCCAGGATGAGTTGTGTTACGACTTGCGTCATGATTTGGATGAGAATTTAGGAGGCATGGTTAGTAAGTTTGCAGATGACACCAAGATTGGTGGCATAGTGGACAGTGAAGAAGGTTATCTCGGATTGCCATAGGATCAACAAAGATTGACAAAGAAGTTGATAAAGGAGGGTAGGAGAAACTATGAAGCTGGGCTAGCGCTTAATACAAAAAGGATAGCAAGAGTTTTTATAAATATATAAAAAGGAAGAGGCTGGCTAGGGTGAACGTTGGTCCTTTAGAGGATGAGAAAGGGGACTTAGTGGTAGGGGATGGGGATATGGCTAAGGTATTGAATAACTTTTTTGTTTCTGTCTTCACGGAGGAGGACGTGAATAATTTGCTGGGTGTTAGCGATGGAAAGGTGGTAGGACTGGAGGGTCTTAATGACATTACTGTTACTAGAGAGGCGGTGCTCGACAGACTGGAGGGGCTGATTGTGGACAAGTCCCCAGGACCGGATGGAATGCATCCGAGGGTTCTGAAAGAAATGGCGGAGGTGATAGTGGATGCCTTGGTGGTTATTTTCCAGACGCCGCTGGATTCCGGGGAAGTGCCGGAAGATTGGAAAACGGCTAATGTTACGCCGTTGTTTAAGAAGGGTGCCAGGCAAAAGGCGGGGAATTATAGGCCGGTTAGTTTAACGTCTGTGGTAGGTAAAATGTTAGAATCCGTCATTAAGGAGGAAATTGCGAGGCATCTTGAAGGGAATTGCTTGATAGAGCAGACGCAGCACGGTTTCATTAAAGGGAAGTCGTGTCTGACAAATTTACTGGAGTTCTATGAGGATGTGTCTAGGGCGATGGATAGAGGAGAGCAGGTGGATGTGGTCTTTCTGGATTTTCAGAAGGCGTTTGACAAAGTACCTCACAAGAGGTTATTGCAGAAGGTCGGGGGACATGGAGTTGGGGGTAGGGTGTTAGCGTGGATAGACGATTGGTTGTCAAATAGGAGGCAGAGAGTGGGGGTCAATGGGTGCTATTCGGATTGGCAGATGGTGACTAGTGGAGTGCCCCAGGGGTCGGTGCTGGGGCCTCAGCTTTTTACCATTTATATAGATGATCTGGAGGAGGGAACCAAGTGTAGGGTGTCGAAATTTGCTGATGACACCAAGATTGGGGGAACGGCAAATTGTGCGGAGGGTGTGGAGAGTCTGCAGAAGGATCTAGATAGGCTGGGCGAATGGGCCAGGAAATGGCAAATGGAATTTAATGTTGGCAAGTGTGAGGTGGTCCACTTTGGTAGGAAGAATGGTAGGAAGGACTATTACTTACGGGGCGAAAAACTGCAGCAGGCGACGGTGCAGAGGGACCTCAGGGTCCTTGTGCATGAGTCGCAAAAACCCAGCTTGCAGGTGCAGCAGGTGGTCAGGAAGGCGAATGGGATGCTGGCCTTCGTAGCGAGGGGGATTGAATATAAAAGTAGGGAGGTCTTGCTGCAGCTGTATAGGGCATTGGTGAGGCCGCAGCTGGAGTACTGTGTGCAGTTTTGGGCGCCGCACCTGCGCAAAGATATTTTGGCCTTGGAGGGAGTGCAGAGGAGGTTTACTAGGCTGATACTGGAGTTGGGGGGATTGAGCTATGAGGAGAGGCTGAATAAACTAGGCTTGTACTCGTTAGAGTTTAGAAGAATGAGGGGAGATCTCATTGAGACGTATAAGATGATGAATGGGATGGATAGGATAGAGGTGGAGAGACTCTTCCCGCTCAAAAAAGACAGTAGGACTAGGGGACACAGCCTCAAGATAAAAGGGGGGCGGTTTAGAACGGAGTTGAGGAGGAACTTCTTCACTCAAAGGGTGGTGAATCTCTGGAATTCTCTGCCCGTTGAAGTGGTGGAGGCTGCCTCGCTAAATATTTTTAAGACGCGGGTTGATGGGTTTTTGATAAGAGAGGGGATTAAGGGTTATGAGGAGAGGGCGGGAAAGTAGAACTGAGCCACGACAGATCAGCCATGATCTTATTGAATGGCGGGGCAGGCTCGAAGGGCTAGATGGCCTACTCCTGCTCCTATTTCTTATGTTCTTATGTTCTTACCTTGATCAGTTGGACCAGTGGACTGTTGAATGGCAAATGGAGTTTAATTTAGATAAATGCGAGGTGATACATTTTGGTAGTTCAAACCAGAGCAGGAGTTACTCAGTTAATGGTAGGGCAAAGGGGAGAGTTACAGAACAAGGAGACCTAGGGGTACAGGTTCATTGAAGGCGGAATCACAGGTGGACAGAGTAGTGAAGAAGGCATTCAGCAAGCCATTAGTCAGAACATTGAATACAGGAAATGGGACGTCTTGTTGAAGTTGTATAAGGCATTGGTAAAACCATTCTTGGAATACTGTGTACGTTTCTGGTAACCCTATTATAGAAAGGATAGCATTAAATTAGAAAGAGTGTGGAAAAGAGTTACTAGGATGCTAACAGGACTTGATAGTTTGAGCTATAAGGAGAGGCTGGATAGATTGGGAATTCTTACCCTGGAACATAGGAGATTTAGAGGTGATTTTATAGAGGTCTATAAAATAATGAGGGGCATAGATAAAGTAGATAAGTCAACATCTTTTCCCAAAAGTAGGGGAGTCTAAAAGTAGAGGGCATAGGTTTAAAGTGAGAGGAGAGAGATACAAAAAGGTCCAGAGGGGCAATTTTTTTCACACAGAGGGTGGTGAGTGTCTGGAATGAACTGCCAGAAGTAGTAGTAGAGGCAGGTACAATGTTATCTTTTTTAAAAGCATTTAGACAGTTACATGGGTGAAATGGGGTGTGGCGGGATATGGGCAAAATGCGGGCAATTGGGACTCGCTGAGTGGTAAAAAAAGAGGCAGCATGGACAAGCTGGGCTGAAGGGCCTGTTTTCATGCTGTAAATCTCTGTGACTCTATGACTGTATACTAATGTTTTATACAAGCTTCCCATAACCAGTGAGGGTGGAGGAATATTGAATCATTTATTGACGCCAAATCACATCTGCTATGCAACAAATTATCAACATGCACTTTCGGTTGAACTAATCACCTGGATGTTTATTAGTGATATCTCCAGAGAATCCAAACAGTGCATAAAGAGGTCATTCAGCCCATTGACTCTGCAGTGACTCTCCAGAAGAGCATCCCACCCAGGCCCTCCCCACCACTGTATCCCTGTAACCCAGCATTTATCATGGCTAATCACCTAACCCATACATATTGGGACACTAAGGGGTAATTTAGCATGGACAATTCACCTAACCTGCACATCTTTGGACTGTGGGAGGAAACCAAAGCACCTGGAGGAAACCCACGCAGACACACAGAGAACATGCAAATTCCACACAGTGGGTCCAATGTAGAATTGAACCTGGACCCTAATGCTGTGAAGCAACAGTGCTAATCACTGTGCCATTGTGCTGCCCTCCCTACAGAGTGAAGGTGGGGCTGAAGGTTGGTTTTAGTGAGTTTTGTGCCTGCCCAATGCCACTGCATGAGACTCTAAAGGACAGGAGACGTGCTGAGTGAAAGAAATATATATAAATAGTCATACCACAGAAACGAACATCCACAGAGTGTACCACCTGGCCAACCATAACGTTGAGTGATAGTCCTATTTCTCTGGAGTTTCTGGTTCTTCTGTCAGAGGTACAGCAGAGATGGAAGAATGCCAACGGAAGCTCCTCTCTCTTTGTACTTAATTACGGCTAATGGTGGCTTGTTGATAACCAGATATCGTGCATGGCAAGGGAGCAATTTGAGCTAAAACAGAAAATGCTGGAGAAACTCAGCAGGTCTGATAGCACCAGGGGAGAGAGAATAGAGCCAATGTTTTGTGTCAGGATGACCCTTTATCAGAGCTCAAAAATAATTTGAACAGATTGAAGAGTCAAGAGCCAGAGGATGCCAAGGTACATAATAAAAGAAGCAACGGCATTTCTTTTTGATGCCAACCAAAGCATCCAAAGTAAACAAACTCAGGGACAAAAAAACAGCAATGGCAACAAGGAAAAACGCATTTCTGTAACAGGTGGTTAGAATCTGGAATAAACTACAATTAAAAACAGATTCAGTTCTGGCTATCAAACAGGAACTGGATAAGCACTTCAAGAGAAAATCAAATCCAGAGCTACGGGGAAAAGGATCGGGAAATGGGAATAGCTGAGTTGCCTTTGTAAGGAGCTGGCATAGATTTGATGTGCTGATGTGATGTCCTTTAACCATTCCATGAATCAATGATTCAAAAATGTCAACATTTCCTGTTTTTAACACACCTTCTTCGGGCCTTTGTATTCTCAGAATTCTCTGGCTGTTTGCTGGCAGCGGGATTACCTGGTTCCACCAGGATGGTTTCCCAGCAGTGTAGGGTGACTTCAATGGGAAATCCCATTTACAACGGGAGGATCAGAGAATCCTGCCGCCAGTGAACAGTGCACAGCCTCCCGCTGCCGAGGGAATCCTGCCCACTATTTAGCTCCTTCTTTGCTTTGTTGCATCATCACTTCTGTCATTTAATCACTCCTGCCTCCACTCTCACAATTACATTTATTATTTCCTGTCCCCATTGCCCTCCTCCACCATTACCATCCCTTTTCTATGTACCTTAAAAAAACAGTAAATATCTCTAACATCGGATAAAAACTCATCAACCAGAAACATTAACGGAATTTTCAAGGATCAGGAAGTGGGGGACTGGGGGGGGGTAGAGGCTGAAAACAAGAGGGAAATCTCAGTGGTTTGGCTTCCACCTGAAGGTTTGGTTAAGAGAACTTCCCCAACAACATCTGCATTTAGCTCCTCTCTCTTTGTATTGTATGAGATAGCTGTACTGCTTGGAGCCCCTCTGTCCCAGTAGGCAGCTAGGTAGCCATTAAACACAGAAGCTCCATTAAGTGGCAAGGCATTGTACTAATAAACAGTCGCAACCACAACAATGCCTATTTCTGTCAGTGGCAGGAATTGGGGTGATAGTCCATCTCTTGTCCAATTGGCCTATCTCTATTAATCCCTCTTATAGCCCCTGTCTGTGACTGGTAATTGGAAATTGAGGCTACCTTGAGAGGCGACCTGATAGATGTTTATAAAATGTTGAAAGGAATAGATAGGGTGGATTCTCAGAGGCTATTTCCCCAGGTTGAAATGGTTGCTACGAGAGGACACAGATTTAAGGTGCGGGGAGGGAGGTTCAGAAGTGATGTTAGGGGTAAGTTTTTCACTCAGAGGGTGGTGAGTGAATGGAATCGGCTGCCGTCAGTGGTGGTGGAGGCGAACTCGCTGGGGTCTTTTAAAAGACTTCTGGATGAGTATATGGGGTTTAATGGGATTGGGGGTTATAGATAGGTCTATAGATTGGTAGGTGTTGATGTGATCGGCGCAACTCGTGGACCGAAGGGCCTGTTTGTGCTATAGTGTTCTATGTTCTATGTTCTATCTCTACAGACTTCAACAGTGCCTGCCTCTGACAATGCAGCTTTTTTTTACTGCTTTCACATAAAGTCCACATCGCTGGTTAGGCCAGCAATCATGGTCCACATCGCTGGTTAGGCCAGTAGTCATGGTCCACATCGCTGGTTAGGCCAGTAGTCAAGGTCCACATCGCTGGTTAGGCCAGTAGTCATGGTCCACATCGCTGGTTAGGCCAGTAGTCATGGTCCACATCGCTGGTTAGGCCAGTAGTCAAGGTCCACATCGCTGGTTAGGCCAGCAGTCAAGGTCCACATCGCTGGTTAGGCCAGTAGTCATGGTCCACATCGCTGGTTAGGCCAGTAGTCATGGTCCACATCGCTGGTTAGGACAGCAATCATGGTCAACATCGCTGGTTAGGCCAGCAGTCAAGGTCCACATCGCTGGTTAGGCCAGTAGTCATGGTCCACATCGCTGGTTAGGCCAGTAGTCATGGTCCACATCGCTGGTTAGGCCAGTAGTCATGGTCCACATCGCTGGTTAGGCCAGTAGTCATGGTCCACATCGCTGGTTAGGCCAGTAGTCATGGTCCACATCGCTGGTTAGGCCAGTAGTCATGGTCCACATCGCTGGTTAGGCCAGCAGTCATGGTCCACATCGCTGGTTAGGCCAGTAGTCATGGTCCACATCGCTGGTTAGGCCAGTAGTCAAGGTCCACATCGCTGGTTAGGCCAGTAGTCAAGGTCCACATCGCTGGTTAGGCCAGTAGTCATGGTCCACATCGCTGGTTAGGCCAGTAGTCATGGTCCACATCGCTGGTTAGGCCAGTAGTCATGGTCCACATCGCTGGTTAGGCCAGTAGTCATGGTCCACATCGCTGGTTAGGCCAGCAGTAATTGCCCATTCATAATTGCCCTTGACCTTCTCTTGTGACCACAGTAAATATGTGGCTAGTCCAGTTCAGTTTCTGGACATTGATAGTGGGGGATTCAGAGATGGTGTTTCCAGTGAATGTCAAGGAAAGACGCTTGGATTCTCTTTCTGGAGATAATCATTGCCTGGCACTTATGTGGCACGCATGTTACTTTGTGTACTGACAATATTCTATTGTGGGATGGCCATCTACTGCCTTGCAGCCTCAGAAGCCTGCTCTCTATCCCTAGCAAATAAAAATTGTTGTTTCTATATTGACATTGGGTAAAAGTCCTGGAACTCCCTACCGAACGTCACTGTGGGTATATTTTACCACACGAGCTGCAGTAGTTTAAGATGTAAGTTCACCATCGCTTCCTTGAACTAGGAATGGGAAATAAATGCCTGCTTTGCTGGAGACAACCACATCATGAGAATAATAAAAATAACAAATTTCAAATTCTATCTCCTCTCCAATATAGCAATGTTTCCTTCTTTAAACACAAGGGAATTAAAGAGAAAACATCCACTGTGGCGCTTAGCCACACTATCTCCAATTTGATATGAGTGAATCAGTGGGTGAATAATACAGTGGCATTTCTCTGGTGCATGTTGACAGTGAGTGGAACTTGACCAAGCAATGACTTGGAAAATTCAACTACTTTTGAGGGGGTAGAGGCTGGTGGGGAGGATAACTCAATTCCAATCTATTATACCCCACGATGAGATTCACTGTTGAATCATTTAGACTCTCAGTGAATGTGTTTGTGAGCATTAGCAGCATGCATTGAAAATAAGAAAAAGAATTGAAAAGGTGGCCCCAGCTGAGTTTCTGAAGTGGAAGATGGATGACGGAACCTGCACATTTAACAGAATCTCGGCTACTTTACCTTTCTTCCAGTTTGATTGTTTGCATCTTAAACAATATACGTAAGCGAATCAAATTCATTGACCTGTTTTTTCCCTTGTCAAGGACTCAAGAAGGATAATTTCAGTATCCTAAGAAGTCTCCACAGCATATGTAATCTATTAGATATTTCAGCAGTACCCAAGGACACGCCATTTATATTTGTCTTTTCTTTACACCTGGTAATCAAATTGTTTTTGATTCATCATGGGCAATAAAACAAAAATAATAAGTTTCTGTATATACCGTAGCAAAGAAAACCAAAATGTCTTTTTAACGTGATCACAAATGGGACATTTATAGTTCAGAGTCATTTATTTGTCCTGAGAATATGTAATTGAGAACAGGGCTGTTATTGAGTATTTATCAGTCTCCTTCTCTATTATATATCGAACTTCAACCTCGTGCCAGATGTAACCTGAGAAATGCATTCAGCGACATGTTTACTACGGGCTACAAATGTGTGTGCACTGGCCCCAAAAAGTAACCCTCGAGGAGATGTACCATTCAGCTCAGTGGTAAGATTCTGTCTTCAACAGCTTCTCGATTCAGGCTACACTTCAGAAATTTGAGCCACCAGTACTCTGCTGAGGAAATGTTGTACCATCAGAATGCCACCTTTCAGATGAAGGGCAGGATTTTCCACATACCCACCACAGCATGCTTTGCAGCAATGGAAGTGGTCTGCTATTAACTGGTGGTGGGATTTTCTGATGCCACTGTTGTCAATGGGGTTTCCTATTCTATTCATTGCCCTCCCCCGCTCACACACCCCCCCCTCTACTCCCCAAGAAACCCATGGTGGGGGTTCACTACTGGCATGGCCAAAAGTTCCCACTGGCGAGATGTCTCAATGAATTTTGGTTTGTTTAATTGCACATTTTCCATTTCTCAACACTTTTCCATTAAATTCTCCAGTTTTCTGTTCTGGACATTGAAATGGAGTGAGATTAATATCACAATGTCACAATGTATGCCAAATTGCAAAAGCTCCATTTTGTGTCAGTATCCAGAACTATAAAGCATCAAGACGCTGTTGGAATGCAAACCTTCTCTTTCTTTAGCGTGTTTAACAGGACGAGATTTCAAGCTCAAAGGCATCAGTACCAGCCTAGGCCTTGGAGAATAAAATTGAACATAAATGCAATATTTCTTCAGTGGGAGGCATAATTGTGACACATGCAAGTATGGACACCCTCAAGTGCCTCCTATTGGCTTGTTACAGCTAGCAAACCTGGAGACAGATAGCTAATCTGCTTGGAAACTGCAGGAAATTGGGTGTTAAAAAAGAATAGGTAGGAAAGGTAGGAATAGGTAGGAAAGTGCAGGAAATTGGGTGTTAAAAATGAATAGGCAGGAATGAGGTAGGAAAATTCTTTTTTGGGAAAATGTAATTTTGCCTCTACCTGTTTTGTGCAACTTGATTAAGTCACATCTCGGCTGGAGCCAACATTTTCTCTTGGACTTTACTGTGTATGGTTCCAGCCACCTTGCTTCAGAAGGATACAAAAACCTTGGAGATATTTCAGAAAGGAGTGACAAGGTCAGGTCAAGGTCTTCAGCTTTTGATTCTGCAGAACTGAACATATTTTCTGAGAAAAGTCATAAAGGGGGTTTAGGCAAGAAACAACAAATAATAATTTATGGATCTGTACGATTTGCCTGTCCTGGTCGTAAGTGTGATAAATAGCCTCATCCCAATTTTCCAACTTTTGGTCTGAAACTGTAGATTACAGCAATTCAAATGCTTTCCGGAGCATTTTTTAAATAGTGATGAGAGTTTCCAACCCGACCCCCCTTTGGAAGCCCACCACCCTCTGGGAGATAGAATTTCTTCTCATTGCTACTTTATTCCTTCTGCCAATTATTGTAAATCCATAACTGCTGGTTATTGGCCTCTCTGTTGAAGGAATTAAATTCTTTGTATGCATTCTATCAATTAAATCCCCCCTCAGCCTTTTCTATTCCAAAGAAAACAGCATAAGCCCATTCAATCTGTCCTCAAAGCTAAAATTCTCTACTCCTAGCAACATCCTCATAAATCTCTCGTATGCTCCCCAATGCGTTCAAATCCTACATTTAATGCCATGATCTGAACTGTACGCAGTTCTCTGGCTGTGTTTCTAGCTGTGATTTAAGTAGTATTTTATACACTCCTGCCTTTATAATCTGTGACTTGACTTATAAAGAAAAGTATCCCATTTACCTTATTTACCTGTCCTGCCATCTCTAAGAACCAATGGACATAACAATCCAAGTCCCACTGTTCCACTTCATTTCTCATTATTCTTCCTTTATTGTGTATTTCATTGCCTTATTTCACCTGCCCAAATACATTGCCTCACAATTCTACAGATGAACTTCCATTTGCCATTTCCTGCCCACCTGCCCAGTCCATTGACATCTTTCTATACCCTATGACTTTTTTCCTTACTATCAACCAGTATCTTTTGTATTATCTGCAAACTTCTGAATCGTTCCTCCGATATTTGAGCATAAATTATTGATTTATGCCAGAATAACAAGGGACTTATGTCCTGAGCTTGAGGAATCTCACTAGGATCAACCTTCCAGCCACATTAACACTAATTGACCACTGCCATTGAGCCAACTTTGGGTCCAACCTTTCAGTTTTATTTGGACTCCATTGGTTTTTACCTTTCTGGGCAGTCTGCTGTGTACCATGAGATCAGGGTTGAAGATGTTGGCTGGGATTTTCCTGACTCACCATGGTCAGATCCACTGGTGGGGATAGTGTGGGTTAGCCAAAAGTCCATCAACAGTCACAGTGGTGGACGGAGCCAGCAAATACAGCCCATTGCTTTTCTTACTGCAGTAGTAAGTAATTCAATCTGAAAACAAAAGCAATTGGCACCATAAAAATGGGAAAGAAGACCAAAGGGATCTGAGACACTAAAAGTAGCAATGTCAGTCAATAAATATAGAAACATAGGAGCAGGAGGAGGCCATTCAAACCTCAAACCTGCTCCGCCATTCGGTATGAGCATAGTTGATTATCCAACCCGATAGCCTGATCCTGCCTTCTCCCCATATCCTTTGATTCCCTTTCATCCCAAGAGCAGTACAAAGGGCAGTCAAAAAGCAAACAAACAGCTGGAATTCACTCCTTGAGGCATTAAATTGAAAAGCTGGAGATTGGTTTCAGGGCGGAATGGCTATTTGAATGCAAGCGGCCGGCTTAATGGTCAATTAAGGCCAATTATCAGTGGTAGACTGGAATATTCCAGTTGGCCTGTGGGGGCACTGCTGTGGCAGACTGAATTTCTTTGAGGCCTTTCCTACCTGGCTGCAGTTGTACCCTCTCTCTTCCTCACCTAGAATGGCTCATTCTGTGTTGGAGGACCTCTTCTGCCCACTGTTTGGCTAATTCAGGCAACACCACTGTTGGGTGACAGATTGCAACACAGTGCAGAGTTGGGGTCCTTATTGGGTCCATCCCTCAGTCCCAGTGCAAAGTTCTGCTCCCTGTGTTCTCCCATTCTGCTTCACTCTGCCCATAGGAAAATAGATGGATGTTCTTCCTGCATTGAGAGCTTTGATGGTGTCCCTGATATAACAGCAAATTGTAAGATGTTGTTTGGTGCGATATATAAGGAGCCAATTGTGTAAAAATGAAGTATCAGTGAGGAAATCAAGAGAACAATGCTTCACATAGTGAGTAGTTACAATCTAAAATGTGCTGCCAGGAAGAGCGGCGGATGTTCTGTTGAGTGGGGTGGGCCACACCACAATTATTATAGAGACTCTGGCTCTCGCGTACTGAAGGACACCATCTGAAATTCATCACTTTCTCAGGGATACATCAGACTGCCATATGGTTATTGCTGTTCTGTTTGGCCTCATTGTTTGGCTTTCTCACATGTTTGAAGAGGGTTGTGCCTTGTTTCCTCACAGCTGTGCCTAATGTCTGCCTGCAGTTACAAAAAAGCCCAAGAGCCTGCACCTAAAAGCATCAAGGAGACTTCCAGGGAATCTGGCACACATCTCCAGAAACATTTCCTACTGATCGCAAAGCTGCATATTGATGGAACCCTTTCTGGTTCCTGAATGCTCCTGGGTGACCTGGCCAAGCATAGATTGCAACTAGTACACAGTCAATGACACACTGCAGCCACTGGAAACCTGCCAGGAATATGAACATGAGTGTTTACTCACTCTGACTGCTGCTATCAGCCCTGGCAAACTATCCTTATTGACCTTCCTCACACATCTGTGCACATCCTGGGGATGACTCTGGTAGTTGCTCTGGAAGATTCAGGGACAAAAGGTTTGGGAGCGACAATTACTCTAACAGCTCCAAGGAACATGTGACCACTAGATCCTGTAGGATCTGTTCCCCTCTCCACGGCCCCCTCCACTGCTTTCTCTCCAGTGCACTCTCTCCACTACCCCCCTCCAATGCCCCCCTCTCCACTGCCCTCCTCCCCACTGTCCCCCTCTCCACTGACCCCCTCTCCACTGACCCCCTCTCCTTTGTCCCCCTCTCCACTGCCCCCGTCTCCACTGCCCCCCTCTCCACTGCCCTCCTCTCCACTGCCCTCCTCTCCACTGCCCCCCTCTCCACTGCCCCCCTCTCCACTGCCCTCCTCTCCACTGCCCCCCTCTCCACTGCCCCCCTCTCCACTGCCCCCCTCTCCACTGCCCCCCTCTCCACTGCCCCCCTCTCCACTGTCCCCCTCTCCACTGCCCCCCTCTCCACTGCCCCCCCTCTCCACTGCCCCCCTCTCCACTGCCCCCTCTCCACTGCCCCCCTCTCCACTGCCCCCCTCTCCACTGCCCCCCTCTCCACTGCCCCCCTCTCCACTGCCCCCCTCTCCACTGTCCCCCTCCACTGTCCCCCTCTCCACTGTCCCCCTCTCCACTGCCCCCCTCTCCACTGCCCCCCTCTCCACTGCCCCCCTCTCCACTGCCCCCTCTCCACTGCCCCCCTCTCCACTGTCCCCCTCCACTGCCCCCCTCTCCACTGCCCCCTCTCCACTGCCCCCTCTCCACTGCCCCCCTCTCCACTGCCCCCTCTCCATTACCCCGCCTTTTCATTGCCCCCTCTCCACTGCCCTCTCTCAACTAACCCCTCTTCACTGCTCTCTCTCCACTGCCGCACTCTCCACTACTCCTTCTCCACTGCCCTCCTCTCCACTGCTCCATCTCCACTGCCCTCTCTTGACTACCCCCTCCAACCCAACCCTCGTGTCTTTGGACTGTAGGACGAAACTAGAGCACCTGGAGGGAACCCACACAGATATGGGGAGAATGTACAGACTCCGCACAGATAGTGACCCAAGGCTGGGATTGAACCCGATCCCTGGTGCTAACCACTGTGCCACTATGCCGCCCCTAGATTGGAGAAGCAGGTTCTGTCCTCCTTGGAGACAATAAGGTTGAGAGGACTTTTGATAGAGAATTTCAAACTCAGGAGGAGTCTTGTCAGAGCAGATAGAGAGAATCTGTTCCTATTGTTGGAACGATTGAGAACTGGATTTAAGGTAATTGGTACAAGAAGCAAAGTGGACATCAGGAGAAACCTTTTCCAAAAGCAAGTGGTTCGAATCTGGAATGCCGTTTCTGAGGGTGTGGAGGCAGGTTCAATTGAGGCATTCAAATGGGAATTGGATTACTGAAAAGGAGAAAAGAAGGAAGTTTTCCTTTTCTCATTCAGTTGCAAAAAATAACTAAAAAGGAAGGATGTACAGGGATATGGGAAGAAGATGGGGTTAGTGGGTGGGGGGAGGGTGGTGGATGGCACTAGGTGAATAGCTCAGTCAGGGAGCCAGTGTAAACATGATGGGCCGAACGACCTCCTTTTGCACTGTAATAATTCTGTGATTTTCCCAATGTTTAGGGCATCCTGTGAAATGTTGTCCTCTCCTCTTATTGGTAATGATGCTGTGCTTCAGGAATTGCAGAAAATTCATAAAGGCACAACTAAATTTAACTGTCGGTTAAAATATAGTTGCAATTCGGTGAATAAAATATTCATATCAGTTGAACATCCTGCCTTTGGAGCTACGTGCAGCTGGACACTCCTGAATTAATCCTGAAGGGCAAAACCTTGGAGCTACCACACAGCTGGTATTTCTGTTGATTTTAACACCTCACATACACTTTCTCCTACGCTGTCCTCAATGTTAATATTCTTCCATTTGTGTGTTCTTTATTGGACGTCACTGATTAGGATACAAGATGAGAATATATTTATCGGGTTTTAGATGTACAGCCAAGGTACAGGAAAATCTGATTGAAGTCAGAAAAGGTCACCACAGCCCCGTGAGTCGTTAAATAAGCTTTCATCGGTGCCATTGTTTGTAGTATATTTGTGAAGCATATTGAAAGCTACTAAAATGGATCCCAATGCTGAAGCTGGGAATATTTATGTCGATCTTGTGTTGACTTTGGAGGTTTCATTATTATATATTTAATTTACAATTCATTGTACGCAAATAGCTTGGGTGCCATTAAACTCATGAAGCGAACATAAAATTCAAACCTTCATGTTTAAGATGAATAGTTGCTTCAAAACATAAGTTCAAAGACTGTTGAAATAAATTACATAATAAAATTATTTCCTGATTGCATAACATGGTGCTGTAAGTTTAATGAATAGATTTCATTTTTCTCCCTATAAAGACCAAGCGATGAAATATGGCTCTAAAGTTCATTGATTTGTGTGGTTATCTGTACATGAGCAAGTGTTTGCAAAGTTTCAAATGTAGGTTTAGGGTTTACATTCAGAAACATTGGCTGAATGTGGAAACCATGGGCGCAATGCGATGGTAAAGTGGCCCATAAAACGCTTTGCGCGATTAGTGCCAGTTTACGCAACCAGCGCTTGTAAAATGACCCAGCACTTAGAAAAAAATGGTAAAATTGCCCAAGAGGCCCTTCAGCCCATCGTGTCTGCACCGGCCCTCAAACACCTATCTATTCTAATCCCATTTTCCAGCCTTGTATGCTGTAATGTTTCAAGTGCTCATCTAAATGCTTCTTAAATGTTGTCAGGGTGCCTGCCTCTCCCACTCTGTCTTGCAGATAGTTCCAGAATCCCACCACCTCTCGAGGTAAGAAGGTTTTTCCTCAAACCCCCTCGAAATCTTCTACTCCAACCTTAAATCTTTGCCCCCTGGCTATTGACCCCTCTACTAGGGAAAAATGTTCCGTCCTATCTACATCCCTCAACTTGTACACCTCAACTAGATTCTCTCCTCAGCCTTGTCTGCTCTGAGGAAATAGCATCGATAGTTGTCATTTAAAGTTTATTTATTAGTTTTACAAGTAGGCTTGTGAAATGCAATGAAGTTACTGTAAAAATCCTCTAGTCGCCACTCTCTGGCACCTGTTCAGGTACACTGAGGGAGAATTTAGCATGGCCAATGCATTTCCAGCATGTCTTTCAGACCATGGAAGGAAATCGGAGGACCCAGAAGAAGCCCACACAGACAGTGACCCAGACCGGGAATCGAATCCAGGTCCCTGGAGCTGTGAGGCAGCAGTGCTAATCACTATGCCACTATGCTTCAGGCTGTATTCCAAGCTATCAGAATGTTTCAAGAGTGTTACACCTTGACCTTTCCTTGCCCCCTCCTTCCTTGCTTGCCAATGCATTTTCATAGAATTGTTACAGTGCAGAAAAAAGCCATTAGGCCCATCAAGTCTACACTGATTCTCTGAAAGAGCATCCCACCCAGACTGATCCTCATACTCTGTGCATTTACCATAATTAATCCACCTAATCTACACATCTTGGGATGCTAAAGGGCAACTTAGCATGGCCAATCTGTCTAACCTGCACATCTTTGGACTATGGGAGGAAACCCTTGCAGATACAGGGAAAATGCATTTTTCCACTTCTGATGAAAGGTCAACCATCTGAAATCTCAACATTGTGTCTCCCTGCACAGATGCTGCCAGGTCTGCTGAGTATTTCCAACCACTCTGTTTTTTATTTCAGTTTTCTAACATCCATAGTATTTTGGTGTTAGCTGAAAAGCCAGACAGGTTGCCGTAGCAGTTCCTTTATCTTGCAAATTTCCTTCTGTTGTTCATAACAGACAGAGTAAAGATCATTTTCAAACAGCTCATGCATGTGAATCCAAAACAAAACATCTGTTAGACGTGATTCTGCAATTAGGCAGCATTTACTAAACAATCCTGAGAGTGCTAATGGCTACACTAACAACCAATGTAAAATAATTAGTTGAGCTCGTAACATGGCCTGTTTATGCTTGTTAGATGAGACATATATTCATATGCATGGATCCACTCTCTGCAAACAAAAGGAATATATTCAGGCTGAGCACCTTTATTTGAATTACCAAGAGCTTGGAAAGCCAATAGATCCCCATTGCTTTCCCCACACCAATGCCTCAACCAATGCCCTTTTCTCCTGTAATATAAATCTTTATGATTGTTTGAAATTTGGCATTCTTGGTGCTTGTCCTGATGAATGCAAGATGAAAAACTTCAACAAGTCTCGATTTTTAGTAAGTTCTGTTTTGATTTGACTGTTATACCTTTCTGTGCTTCTGTCCCACATTGAAATAAAATGAACTTAAAGGTGCATGCTGACACATTTGGAAAGTATTGATGATATTTTGGGTAATTTATCTGCTATGGCACAATATACAACTATAAGACGTAGTCCATCTGGCCCATCGAGTCTGCTCCACCATTCAATGAGATCGTGACTGATCTGATATTATTTTCCAAACGTCGCTGGATTCCGGGGAAGTGCCGGAAGATTGGAAAACGGCTAATGTTACGCCGTTGTTTAAGAAGGGTGCCAGGCAAAAGGCGGGGAATTATAGGCCGGTTAGTTTAACGTCTGTGGTAGGTAAAATGTTAGAATCTGTCATTAAGGAGGAAATTGCAAGGCATCTTGAAGGGAATTGCTTGATAGAGCAGACGCAGCACGGTTTCATTAAAGGGAAGTCGTGTCTGACAAATTTACTGGAGTTCTATGAGGATGTGTCTAGGGTGGTGGATAGAGGAGAGCCGGTGGATGTGGTCTTTCTAGATTTTCAGAAGGCGTTTGACAAAGTGCCTCACAAGAGGTTATTGCAGAAGGTCGAGGGACATGGAGTTGGGGGTAGGGTGTTAGCTTGGATAGAGGATTGGTTGTCAAATAGGAGGCAGAGAGTGGGGGTCAACGGGTGCTATTCGGATTGGCGGATGGTGACTAGTGGAGTGCTCCAGGGGTCGGTGCTGGGGCCTCAGCTTTTTACCATTTATATAGATGATCTGGAGGAGGGAACCGAGTGTAGAGTGTCGAAATTTGCTGATGACACCAAGATTGGGGGAACGGCAAATTGTACGGAGGGTGTGGAGAGTCTGCAGAAGGATCTAGATAGGCTGGGTGAATGGGCCAGGAAATGGCAAATGGAATTTAATGTTGGCAAGTGTGAGGTGGTCCACTTTGGTGGGAAGAATGGTAGGAAGGACTATTACTTACGGGGCAAAAAGGAGGCTGCCTCGCTAAATATTTTTAAGACGCGGGTTGATGGGTTTTTGATAAGAGAGGGGATTAAGGGTTATGGGGAGAGGGCGGGAAAGTGGAACTGAGCAGCGACAGATCAGCCATGATCTTATTGAATGGCGGGGCAGGCTCGGAGGGCTGGATGGCCTACTCCTGCTCCTATTTCTTATGTTCTTATGTTCTTATGTCTACAACTCCACTTTCCTGCCATATCCCCATAACCCTTGATTGCTTACCAATTAAACATCTGTCTATCCAGCCTTGAACATATTTAATGACCCAACTCTACAGCCCTCTGCGGTAAAGAATTCCACTGATTCACTATCCTCTGAGAGAAGAAATTCCTCCTCATCTCCACCTTAAATGGGTGACCCCTTACTCTGAGATTATGCCCTCTGGTACTAGACTCTCCCGGAAGGGGAAACAAACTCTGAGCATTGACTTTGTATAGTACCCTGAGGATCCTATATTTCTCAATAAGGTCTCTCATTCTTCTAAACTCCAGTGAGCACAGGCCCAACCTATTCAACCTTTCCTCATAAGAAAATCCCCCCTTATCCAGGAGCAACCTAGTGAATCTCCTGTGGGCTGCCTCTAATACCAGCATATCTTTCCTTAGATAAGGAGAGTAAAACTGTTCATAGTATTTTAGGTATGATCTAACTGGTGCCTGGTATAGTTTTAGCAAGACTTCCCTATTTTTATACTCCATTTCCTTTGAAATAAAGACATGTCATTATGCTTAACTAGTGCACCTTGGGTAATGTTTTGGAAGTTTGTTTAGTGAACCTTAAAATTCCTCAATGTGGTTATAGTGGTCCATTCCAGGTGTAAAACAGATGCAGGAAGTTTCAATATGAAAGCACACATTCTGTGTCGGAAGTTCATCGCTTACCGTTGATAAAAGCCGAAAAGCAGGCATACAGGATAACAACTGAAACTCCTTTCAGACCCTCTACATCTGTGAAGGAGTCTAATTTTGGTTTAATGCCCTCTTTGCAAAAGTAGCCTGGTCTAAATATTCTCAGTATAGCCCCCAGGTGGCAAGTGGCATGCCTGGGCAATACCCTGGCACCCTGATAGTGCTAACCTGCCCTTTAAAGATGGCTGCCCAAACTCTGTGGAACTGGCCTTGCTGACTCTATCAGATCCTGTTCCGAAAGAGTGGCAACAAAAACCATGCCCCCAGATTCTCTGTGCATAAAGTTCCCAAAAACTTGGAGAGAAAACCCAGCTGTGGACACACTGGTTTTCAGCCTGAAACTGACACTCAGACAAAATGTTGGACGATTCCACCCATAGAGTCACAGCATCATTACAGCACAGAAGGAGGCCATTCAGTCCAAGAAGCATATGCTGACTCTCTGCAGAACAACCCAGTGTGTCCCATTCTCCTTAGCCCTGTAAGATTCCTTTCCTCAAGTGTCCATCCAATTTCCTTTTAAAATCATTGATCATCCACGCTTGCACCACCATCAAAGGAATTGCCTGACAAATAGGGATACTGGCTCATCTAGTTTGTTTCCTATCAGTCTGGTAGTTAAATGGTACTCAGATAATTGAGTTGTTGGCTAATTGCGATAATCAATCTCTAGAAATGAATCTGCATGAGGTGAGGAAAATTTCCAGAGATAGAGAGTTCTGGGACATCACAGGGCATCTGTTCCTCCCAAGCAATGCTCAGCTCATCGTATTTCACATCTCAAATTACACCCACAATCTTCCCTGAAATATACTGTGGCATGGCGATTGAGGCATCTGTGTCATCGCACAGTTCAAAGGACATGGACATTAATCTCACTACTTATTTATTGATCTCTGTTCACTGTGTGTTTTCACACTCTGAGGGTTCAGTTAACAGTGGTTTCTTAGCTGCTGGTCCCCTTAATTAAACAAACTTCCATTTATGTAGTAAATCTCATGATGCGTCAAACCTCTTTACAACCAACGAGGCGTAGTCACCATTGCAATGTAGGAAAACCCAGCAACCAACTGCTGCCTAACATAGTCTCACAAATAGCAATGTGAGGATGACCATAAACAATCTGTGTGAACAGTAATTATTGTCCCTGATAATGGGGAAAACTCTTGTGTGCTTCTTCAAATAGCATTATGGGATCATTTAAGGTCACAGGGCCTTGGTTCAGCCCTGCATCTGAAACACAGCACTGCCACGCTACTATACAACACTGAAATGTCAGCCAGGGATATGTATTCAAGATTTTGCAGCAAACTATTAACAGACAATTATCTGACTCACTGATGAGATAGTTAAATCTTGAGCCAAATCTATGCCAATGTTGTTAATTAATTATCACAATTAAATATTGGCACTTGTATTGAAAATCAATAATCAAAACAATAGACTAAAACATATTTGGTATTGACCTTGCAGCGAAAATGCCAATACCAAGATGTAAAGCAAAAACAAATGGTATGTTGGCCTTCATAGCAAGAAGATTTGAGTATAGGGATATGGATGTTTTGCTGCAATTGTATAGAGCATTGGCAAGGCCACATCTGGAATACTGTGTGTAGTTTTGGTGTCCTTATCTGAAGAAGGATGCCCTTGCTATAGAGGGAGTACAGCCAAAGTTTACCAGGCTGATTCCTGGGGTGGCAGGTCTGTCATGTGAAGAGAGATTAAATCATTTAGGATTATATTCAATGGAGCTTAGAAGAGAGAGAGGGGACCTCATAGAAATTTATCAAATTCTAACAGGATTAGACAGGTTAGATTCAGAAGAAGTGTCCCCAACGGCGTGGGAGTCCAGAACTAGGGGTCTTAGTTTAAGAATAAGGGGCAAACCTTTTAGAACTGAGGTGAGGAGAAATTTTTTCACCCAGAGGGTAGTGAATATGTGGTACTCACTACCACAGAATGTAGTTGAAGCCAACATATCGTCTGATTTCAAGAAGAAATTAAATATAGCTGTTAGCGCAAGGGATAGGGGGGAAAGGGAAATCAGGATATTGAATTCAATGATCAGCTATGATCAAAATGAATGGTAGAGCAGGCTCAAAGGGCTGAATGTTTCGAGTTTCTATGTTTCTATATAAGATAAATCTTTAACTAGAATACAAACAAGGTTAGAACCCTGTGGATGGTTCAGAGTGGCCATTATTTATCACTGATGGAGAATTTGCACTGGCATTGAACAACAAGATTCATAGATGAGATGAGTCATCACCCATTCCAAAATAACATTTATGCAAACTTTGCTATGGAATTAGCAGGAATTATTATTTACACTTCTGTGCCAACTAGTTGCAGAAAGGCCCTGGCAAAAAGAAGGAAATGCATTTTTTTGGTGTCTTTCACAATAGCCATTGAATTACTTTTGATATGTAGTCATATTGTTGTAATTGCAGGAATTGTGGCAGCCAATGTTTCAAATGGCAAGATCCCACCACCAACAGCGATGTGATACCCACAAGATAATCCGTTTTTAATGATTTTGAGAGTGCAATAAATGTTGGTCAGGGCTCCAGGAAGTGCACTCCTGTTCTTTGAAATTGCTCAATGAGATCTTTAGCATCACCCAGAGAGCACAAACAAGATCTCGATTGAAGCTTCATCCAAAAGATGGTGGGAGCAATCTTACCAAAAAATAGCAGAATGTTGTTTCCAGTGAACAAACTGGTGTGTTTCTCTCCACATCTTACTACATATTATTGAAATGAATCAAGGGGATGTGTTTCACGAGGTGGGGGGGGTGGGGGGGGGGGGTGCAATGCCTCAACATGCCGGCAAACCCTAGCTGCTATGAGATTGGGCTGCCATCTTTAAAGGGTGACCCAATCAGAACAGCATTTCACCTCTCACGCTTTCCCCCACCCAGTCCACCATGGAGGTCTCGGGGGCCATTCCCCACCAACCCCCCACCGCACCCCGCACCACCCCCCCTCCCTCCCCACCCCACAATCGGAGCTGGAAGGCACTCCGACTGCCACCTCCCTTACCCCCACCAGAACTGACATCCACTCCGATTCCTGTTCCCCCACCCTCCCCAAAGCGATCATCATCCCTTTTTTCCCCCTCCACCCTCTTTGATCATCGGCCCATTCTCCCGCCCTCCACAGCAACCATTGCCATCCTTCCCCACCACCAGTCCAACAGTTGGAGTCAGCCCAGTCCCCTTTCCCCCTCATCAACAGCCCTTCCCCGCCCCCACCCACACAGTCGAAGCTGGAATGTCCCCCCAACCTTGCCATCTTCCTTCCCCCCAATCATCAGCCCCTTTTCCCCTACATCCCACACTCAGTGCCTGCACCCACCTCCCACCCAAAGCTTTAGGCTTGCCTTTTTGCCATTTTTAATAATCCCAATTTTTATTTGTGCTGTGGCCCTATTCGCTTTTTTCTATTCATTCATGGGACATGGGCATCGCTGGCTGGCCAGCATCATTGCCTAGTTGCCCTTGAGAAGATGGTGGTGAGCTGTTTTCTAGAAACGCTGCAGTCCATGTGCTGTGGGTTGACCCACAATGCTGTTAGGGAGGGAATTCCAGGATTTTGACCCAGCGACTGTGAAAGAACGATGATATATTTCCAAGTCAGGATGGTGAGTGGCTTGGAGGGAATTTGCAGGTGGTGGTGCTCCCATGAATCTGCTGCCCTTGTTCTTCTAGATAAAAGTGGTCATGGGTTTGGAAGGTGCTGTCTAAAGATCTTTGGTGAACTTCTGCAGTGCATCTTGTAGATAGTACACACTACTGTTGCTGAGTGTTGGTGGTGGAAGGAGTGGATGTTTGTAAAAGTGATGCCAATCAATCGGGCTGCTTTGTTCTGGATGGTGTCAAGTATTTTACGTGTTGTTGGAGCTGAATGCATTCAGGCAGGGGGTGAGTATTCCATCGCAAGGATATTTTGGCCTTGGAGGGAGTGCAGAGGAGGTTCACTGGGCTGATACCGGAGATGAGGGGGTTGGACTATGAAGAGAGACTAAATAGACTGGATCTGTACTCATTGGAGTTTAGAAGGATGAGGGGGGATCTTATAGAGACGTATAAGATAATGAAAGGGCTGGATAGGGTAGAGGTAGAGAGATTCTTCCTGCTCAGAAAGGACAGCAGGACTAGAGGGCACAGCCTCAAGATAAAGGGGGGGCGGTTTAGAACAGAGTTGAGGAGGAACTTCTTCACTCAAAGGGTGGTGAATCTCTGGAATTCTCTGCCTGTTGAAGTGATGGAGGCTACCTCGCTAAATATATTTAAGACACAGGTAGATAGGTTTTTGGTAGGCAAGGGAATTAAGGGTTATGGGGAGAAAGCGGGAAAGTGGAACTGAGCCACTTCAGATCAGCCATGATCTTATTGAATGGCAGGGCAGGCTCGAAGGGCTAGATGGCCTACTCCTGCTCCTATTTCTTATTATGTTCTTATCACACTCCAGGCTTGTGCCTTGTAGATGGTGAACAGGCCTTGGAGAGTCAGGAGATGAGTATTAATAGCCTCTGACCTTGAACATGCTATCTACCAGTTTTGCATTTTACTGTTCTTACTTTTATTAGCGTTCTTGTTTCCCTTTCCCTTGTCACCCTGTTTAGGTTCCAGTCCCCTGCTGTTCTTTCCCTTGTCAGCCTGCTTAGGTTCCCATCCGCAACCATACTAACAAATACTTTACCTGAGGACATCAATTCTGGTCCTGCCCAGGTGTAACCCATCCATATATATAACCAAAAGAGAAAATGCTGGAAAATCTCAGCAAGTCTGGCAGCATCTGTAAGGACAGGAAAGAGCTGACGTTTTGAGTCCAGGTGACCCTTTGTCAAAGCTTCCATCCAACGTGTACTGGTCCCACCTCCCGCAGACATATGAGACCAGTTATGGTATCCTGACATTTTTACTCTGACCAGCACAAGGCACTGGTAGTAATCCTGAGATTATACCTTTGAGGTTCTGCTTTTCAACTTACTTCCTAGCTCCCTATATTCAACTTTTATGACATCATCCCTTCTTTAAACTTATGTAATTTGTACCAATGTGTACCATGACTACTGGCTGTTGTTAGGCTGCTGGATCTGGACCCAAAATATATAATGAAGCCAGACTAGACCCAAAACAATGTTTCTATTTTGGCATAAATGTGAGGAAAGGAAGCCTTACCTCTGGAATAATTCCACTGACAAATTAGGGGTCCTTTATCAAAACAAACTTTATTCAAAACACAGCACAACACTAACAAAATAAGACGTCTTAACTCTTAACCACTAAACAATTTTTAAATGTGAAAAGAAACAACTTTTAACTTCTAACTTAACAATATTTCAGTTCCAATTAAGCAATATTTCACTTATAGACTTAAACTGCACATTAAATGTAGTTATCAAAACACAAATTCCTCGCTTTGACTTGGGTAACAATCTTGGAGCTATTGGAAAGAGATATAGAGCCTCTTTTTTTCAACACCTCCGGTCATTAAGTATTCTTTTAAAATGAAAATGGAGCTTTTCTTTTCTGTTACAAACCTAGCTCCTCCCATTAAACTAATATCACATGACTCTGTCAGCCTAGTTTGAAATCCCAGGGGAACTTAAGTAAACAATTGTGCATTAACTCTACAAATTAACACATTCCTCGCTACAATGAGCTATTATCCTTCTTTCTCAGCATCTGCTACCTCCCCACCAAACAAACTGATTGCTTGTAGAAAAACACAGAAGCCCTGAATTTGCTGACATGGCTGCCCAAAATTGGGATGGGTGAGGCTCACAGAACATCACTCCCCATAAGATTGGGTACAATCTTGTGAGCCTTAGGTGGCTGTGCCAGTAAAATCAAGGCCAAATCTTAAAACAGTCCCCCTTAAACATAAAATACATTAAGAGAACAGCATCATCAAACTTTTCACCCTCTTCTACTATAACATATTGCAGCTGTTCTTAGACATCCTTGGCCCTGGCACCATGGAGGCAACATGCCATTCTGGAGTCTCATTTGCGGCCACAGAAATGCCTACCTATTCCATTTTTTATTGAATACCTTGTAAGTATTGTATTCCCACAATTTCTCCTCCTCTCCTGAGCAGTAGAGCCAGCCATGGTGCAACAAATTTGAGCCGTTACTACATTTCCCTGAGAGGCCATTCCCCCAATAGTATCCAAAGCAGTATATCTGTCTATAGGGAATCGCCACGAGGGGTTCCTGCCTGCCTAGTCCTCTGACTCTGCCTGGTGGTTACCCATTCCCTTTCTGCCTGTGGAGTGTTAACCTGCGATGCAACCAACTCTCTGTTCGTGCTATCCACAATACTCTCAGCTTTGCAGATGCTCTACAGTGTTCCCAGCCACCTCTTCAGCTCTGAAACCTGGGCTTCTCGGAGCTGCAGCTGGTGATACTTCCTGTACATCCTGTTTAAGCAGTTATATACTAATAGCACTGTCATCAACTTCAAATGGTAAAAACAAGAGAAATATTTACACTTTCGATGCAAAAGACGCGCATGGCTCTCAGAGTCCATGTTGTGAGCAATCAACACTCTCCTTTTTTCACTTGTTTGTGCTTTATGTGTATATCACTCCAGTCAGACCTGTGGGAAAAAGAATATATGGATGAAAATCAGCAGAACGCATCAACTCTGCACATGGGCAACAGTCAACAAAGTGTCTTGCGGGCTGCACTCAGAACCCTGATGGGCCGCATGCGGCCCCCAGGCCTCAGGCTCCCAGCGCTGGAGTAAGGTCACTGCCATCATGATCTTTGCAACTGACTACTTGGTGTCAATCTTTTTTTGGTTATGTTCCTGTGAGGTGCCTTGCCATGCTTTATTCATAGAAAGCCATGATATAAATGCAGTTTATTGTTGTGTACAAGACAATGCTGCAAACCTCATGGAAATGCTGGTAATTTAATGCTCAGAATGTCAATGAAGATGTACATGCCTTCTAACCAAATATAATCTACTTTGTCAAAACACTTGCAAGAGATTTGTAAACTACACAGACAATGATTAAGGGAGATGATAAATATGAAATTAAGCTATATCCAATGGGGTTTGCCACATAATTTAGAAACAAAGAAAATAAGGGAAATGTTTCTTCTTACTGCCTGCAGTCCTGAACACATTTTGCTCCTTGTGAGATTCCTATAGATCTTAAACACAACGTTTTAAATCATCCACTGTCATGGTAGCAGACACAGCAGAAGATAAGCTAACACCAGGCAGTTAGTCATGGGAAGAACATTTCAGTGCATTGCTATTTTTAAGCAGGCTAAATAGCTCTTTAGAAACTTCCAGACAATATTGCACCAATCCTTGTTCAGTGTTCTTTACCTCCATCGGGCAGTCACACAGTGTCTTATCCATGTTGGCTTTTCGAAAGAGTCATCCAATTGACCCAGCTAATGTTCTCCGATCACGAAGCCCTGCAAACTTTTCCTTTTGAAATATTTAACCCAATTCCCTTTTGAAAGCTAAAACTCATTCTGCTTCTTCCCCCCTTTTAGACAGTGCATTCTCAATCATAAAAACGTAAAGGGAAGTTCTCCACCAGCCCTGTTTGCTCATGCAGAGCTGGAGAATCACGGGGGAGGTGCCATAGTGCACCTAGCAACAGCACGAATTGCCAGCCCCCATGCCCTGACATAATCTGATCCACCTCTAGCAAGGGTATGAACCAGATTGGCAAATAAGCAGGATGAGTTTGAATTCTCCTGGCCCCTGCAACTCTGTGACCTTCGGGCACAGCAGAAACAAATGGAAACCAGTCATGATGGCCGTACCAAGGGGCTCTGAGGCCATTGAAACCCTTTGTTTGTTAGGGACATGATTGTGTAGGGCCCATGCTTTGTCTTTGGCAAAATGGCAGTGCCAACTTGGCAATATCAATTTAGATTGGCACTGCCAAGCTGGCACCAGCATGGAAGGGGGCCTGAAGTAGGTTAACACCCCTAAGGAGGTGGGGCCCTTGGTGTCCCCATAACGTAAGGCATTGCTCACTTGGGCGGGAGGTGGGGGGGAACCCAATGCCCTGATTCACCAATGCTGGTGATGATGGATGGGGGAGTGGAATTGGGTCACCCTCATACCTTCCTGGTGTTGGGGGTGGTTAGCCCAGACTTTAGTGTTGGTGGGGAGGTTGCTCTCTCAAGGGTCAAGGATTGGGGCAATTCCCTGTGTCCGCAGGAGGTCACAGTGTCCAGGGAGGGTACAGGTGGGGGGGGGGATGGTGGGGAAGGTGGGCAATGGTAGAGAACTTTCAACATAACTTTGAGCCCTTTAAAAAGGACTGTCCAATATCTGAGGATTCGGTCTTGCCTGCGTCTTTAGGACCCTGAGTTAGAAGCATAAGAGTTCAGTGAAATTCTCCCTAGGCTGTGAAGAAATTCCTAATTGTGGTTGAATTGTGAACTGAACCACACCAAACCACCCACCAATTGAGTTAAAACCAATGGTCAGAATGTAAGTCTCAGTAACATGGAAGCCAAGCTTTTCAGTACTGAAGCCAAGCTGCCTCCCAACACTCATTTTGGGCAGATGCTGAGCAACAAAAGCTCTCCTACCAAGCAACACAAAGGATTGATTATAGGAAAAATTATGGGGCATTTTTTGGGTGAATTGTGTCCCCACATCTACCCCTGGACTTTTTTGCCAATTATTCTAAATTTGTGCCTTTTGGTGCCTGACCCTTCTGACAGAGGGAATAATATTTCCCAAACTGTTCTATATAAACCCCTCATAATGTCATAGAATGATGGAATGGTTAGGGCACAGAAGGAGGCCATTCAACCCAGATCTCAACCCCTATGCCGATGGAAACTGTTTCTCTCAGTTTACCCTTGTGATTCTGAATCTCTATCAGATGCAGGCCCAATTGCTGAAGAAATAAAATTCATCCAACTATATTTCTTCAAAAGGAGCATTTGGAACTAACCCTGATGATCATAAATCCTTTTGTTATCCTTTTCAATAGGTACTGCATGTTTCTCAAAGAGCAAAAGCTGAGTGAGATGAGGATGCATTGTACAATCCAACAATTCTTTTAAATCTCTTAAGAGAGAATGTCTAGATGATTTTGCAAAATTGGATTTGGGATCAATGGTAATCTGATCATTTTCACTGACTGCAGATACAAAAGAGATATGGAAAGCAAATTGAGAATGTAATTCGACATATTGGAACTACATGGTGAAAACAAAATGTTACATTTTTTATTCATTAATGGGTTGTGAGAATCACTGGTAAGACAAATGGTTGGAATTAAAGTTTTTAAACTTTATTTATTAGTGTCACAAGTAGGCTTACATTAATACTTTGATTTGATTTATTATTGTCACATACAGTGAAAACTATTGTTTCTTGCGCACTATACAGAGAAAACATACTGCCCATACTGAAGGAAACGAGAGAGAGCAGAATGCAGTGTTCCAGTCATAGCTAGAGTGTAGAGAAAGATCAACTTAATGCAAGGTAAGTCCATTCAAAAGTCTGACAGCAGCAGGGAAGGGTCTTGAGTCAGTTGGTTCCTGACCTCAGACTATTGTAACTTTTTCCCGAAGGAAGAGGGCGGAAGAGAGAATGTCTGAGGTATATGGGGTCCTTAATTATGCTGGCTGCTTTGCCGAGGCTGGGGAGATGTAGACAGAATCAATGGATGAGAGACTGGTTTGTGTGATGGATTGGGCTACATTCACAACCTTTTGTAGTTCCTTGCGGTCTTAGGCAGAGCAGGAGCCATACCAAGCTTTGATACAACCAGAAAGAATGCTTTCTATGGTGCATCTGTAAAAGTTGATGAGAGTTGTAGCTGACATGCCAAATTTCCTTTGTCTTCTGAGAAAGTAGAGGTGTTGCTGGGCTTACTTAACTATAGTGTTGGCCTGGGAGGACCAGGACAGGTTGTTGATGACGTGGACACCTAAAAACTTGAAGCTCTCAATCCTTTCTACTTCATCCCCATTGATGTAGACAGGGGCATGTTCTCCTTTATGCTTCCTGAAGTCAATGACAATCTCTTTCATTTTGTTGACATCAAGGGGGAGATTATTGTTGCCGCACCAGTTCACCAAATTCTCTATTTCATTCCTGCACTCTGTCTCATCATTGTTTGAGATCCGACCCACAACAGTGGTATCGTCAGCAAACTTAAAAATTGAATTGGAGGGGAACATGGCCACACAGTCATAGATGTGTAAGGACTATTGTAGGGGGCCTGAGAACACAACCTTGTGGGACACCGATGTTGAGGATTATCACGGAGCAGGTATTGTTGCCAATCCTTACTGATTGTGGTCTGGATCCTGAACTTGTGGAATTTCAGGATCCAGTCACAGAGGGAGGTGCCAAGGCCCAGGCAGCAGAGTTTAGAGATGAGTTTTGTGGGAATGATCGTGTTGAAGGCTGAGCTGTAGTCAATAAATAGGAGTCTGACATAGGTGTACTTGTTATCTAGGTGTTCCAGGGTTGAGTGCAGGACCAGGGAAATGACATCTGCTGTGGACCTGTTGAGGCTGTAGGCAAACTGTAGTGGATCCAGGTAGTCCGGGAGGCTGGAATTGATTCACGCCATGACTAGTCTTTCGAAGCATTTCATAATGATGGATGTCAGAACCACTGGCCGATGGTCATTAAGGCTCACTGCTTGGTTTTTCTTAGGTACTGGGATGATGTTGTCTTTTTGAAGCCGATAGGGACCTCAGATTGTTGTAAAGAGGGATTGAATACTTCTGCCAGCTGATCCGCGCAGGATCTGAGTGCATATCCAGGTACCCCATCCAGGCCAGTTGCTTTCCATGGGTTGACCTTCAAGAAAGCTGCTCAGACATCTGTAATGATGACCCCAGATAAGGTTCATCTAGGCTTCCAGGGTGGAGGGCAAGGTCTCATTGATCTCTTGCTCAAAACGGGCATAGAATGCATTGAGCTCATCAGGGAGAGGTGCATTGGAGATAGCAATTTTACATGCCTTCATCTTGTAGCCTGTTACGTCTTGCAGACCTTGCCATAGTTGGTGGGGTTGGTGTGGCTAGCCTGGGACTCTAGCTTGTGTGAAAATCTCCTAGTCGTACACTCCGGCACCTGTTTGGGTGCAATGAGGGAGGATTTGCCATGGCCAATCCACCTAACCAACATGTCTTTCGGACCCTCTTGTGTATTGTGTGATTTTGTAATTCTGTAATCCTCCAAAGTTCCTTCGATTCTGGAAATGTACTTATTGGAGGTTAGAAAATGAGAGATAAACTTGTTGAAATAAATACAATCTTAAAGGGACATGACATAGTGGAAGAAGAGAGGATGTTTCCCCTTGTGGGAGAGACTAGAAGAAGGGGATAGACACAGTTTAAAAATGATGGGTCCCATTTGAGACTGAGATGTGGAGAAATGTTATCTTTCAGAGGGTTGTTAGTCTGTGGAACTTTTTTCCCCAGAGAGCAGTGGAGGCTGGGACTTTGAATTGATTGAAGGCAGAGTTAGACAGAGGGTGTTAAGGATTGTGGTGCTGAGGCTACAAAGAGATCAACCATGATCTTATTGAAAGACAGAGCAAGTCTGAGGGGCCAAATGGCCTGTTCCTAATCCTAATTCCCATGTTCTTGTGTTTCATTCCTAGTGAAACCATTGAACATTTTCCAACACTGTTTATATATCTGAGGGACCAGTTTCCTGCTGCTGAGCTCTTCAGCCAGTTCCGATGTGGCTTTCTATCTCCCGGACACTGGGAAGAATGGTTTTTCGCTGACACCCATAGCCTGCAGCATGGTTCAGAGATTCCTCAGGGATTGTGGAGGTGCAGGGAGTGTGTGGGGTGGGGTGGTGAAAGGGATGTGATGCAACAGGGGGCATGCATTCCCTTATTGTGATTCCTTTCCATCGCTCCAGCCGTAGAATGGATCCGTTCTGCCTCTCCCTGGGCCTCAGTAAATACCGAGGATTCAACAGTTGTGTGGAATTTGTCACCATATCTACCCACCCACCCTGGGTCGGGAAATCCAGAGGAAGCATGGTAATTCTGTGGTTCAGTTAAAGAGCTGGAAAAATCCACTCCGCAGACTTTAATTTTCCTGATCCGTTGTTGGCCTGCAAGAGGGTCCAAGCATTAAAATTCAGCTCAAAGTTTTAGCGTCATGCGGTCATTACCAATGCATGGATTATGTATAAAACTTACAGAATCAGAACTGACCTTTCGGCCCATCTGATCTATGTAATGATTATGTCCCACAGATACCCCCGAGAATCTAAGTCATTTCTTCCACCCACACCCACCCCCTGGTCTCACGTCCAACTGTTGCCTTCCTCCTTCTTGTAAACCTCCGCTTAAATACATCAATGTTATCTGCTTCAACAATGCCATGTGGGAATAGGTTCCACATTCTCACCATTCTGAGTAAAGAAACTCCTTCTCCCAGAGGCACTGGAGAGGATGAAGCCAGAAGTGAGAGAAAGCAGAAAAGACTCCGGATTATTTCTATAGAAACCAATTAGCTGACGAGTGTCCGTGGGACAAGGCACATGCAGAGTACGAACAGAAGCACAGGTCAGATGGACTAAATTGTAATTGGTTCTTGAACCCATCTCGTGTTGTGAAAATGGCCATTAAACGTTGCTGCTACATTGGTGAAATACTTAACAAAGGGCTCACTGCTTCTGATAGGACAGCAGGGAAGGAGCATTTTGCTTGAGTTAAAGACAGAAACACAGAAACTTAAAATGTTCTTTGTGTCAATTTGATTTCATTAGCAGCCTATAAAATTTTATAGATGGAGTAAGTTATATGACCTTCAAACACATCCGCTTGGATGAAGTTAGTTTGCTCTCAGTTTTGATAATGTCAGGATAAATGGGTAAGTTAGTAATCCAGTGCAGTCAAAGGAAGTGTGTGTCACAGAATTAGTAGCACAATGATATAATACCATTTACAGTCCATGCTCCCGTAGAGTGAAGTTTCTCATTTCATTTCCTTTAGACCAATGTCCAATTGATCAACATGGTATAAAAGACAAAAGGCAAAGCACTCACGTCACATGGGTCAGTGTGGGTGGTACGGTCAGCACTGGGTCTGAATGAACCCTGAAAATACTGAACAGCTCACCATTGTGTCAGCTTGACATTTTGGCCAATGGCAACATTCTGAAAGCTGTTTTCAAAAATGTGTTCATTCATGTGATGTGGGCATCGCTGGCAAAGCTGACACTGGCTCCACATCCCGGTTGCCCTTGGTAAGACAGTGGTTGGCTGCCTTCTCGAACCATATGGTGAACATAGCTCCACACTATTATTGGCTAGGATGTTCCAGGATTTAAACAAAGGAATGGCAAAACATTTTCAATTCAAGCTAGTAACTTGGAGCGGGGAGAAACTGCAGAAGGTGGGGTTCATCAGATCAACGATGTTTCAGCTTCTGCTGGGCATTGCCAGATTCCTTACCAGTGAAGACTTTTTAATCCTGGACCACCATTCGGCCCATCATGTTTGTGCCTGCTCTTGGTAGATCCATCCAGTTAGTCCCACTCCCCTGCTTCTTCCGAAGAACCCTATAGCCTTTCTCACTTCATATATGTTTCCAATTCCTTTCACCATTTTCAGAATACAGAAAAACAGAGGTTTTGCAGCTAACTCCTTTGCCATTTGCACTTAGGAGCATGAAGGTAGAGGAAAGCATCATAGGTAGGAGCTTTAGAGACGTGGGCATATCCAAGGTGTAGGCAGATAGATGGGAGACCACAAGAAGGGGCAGGCAGTCAGAGCAGGAGTCCCCTGTGATCGTCTCCCTGTCTCACAAGTAAACTAATTTGGATACTGTTGGAGGGGGAATGGCCTGTCAGGGGAAAACAGCAGCAGCCACAGCAGAGGCACCATGGCTGGCTCTGGTGCTAAGCAGGAATGAACAATGAGCGCTACAGCAATAGTTATAGGGGACTCTATAGTTAGCGGTGCAGATAGGTGCTTCTGAAACTCCAGGATGATATGTTGCTTCCTGATGCCAGGGTCCAGGATGTATCTGAACAGGCAGAAAGCAGTCTGAAGGGAGAGAGTGAACAGCAAGTGATCATGATACATACTGGTACTAACGACATATGTGGGAAGCGTGAAAAGGTCCTGCAGCAGCAGTTTAGGGAGTTAGGTAGAAAATTAAAAAGCAGGACCTCCAGAGTTGTAATGTCAGGATTGCTCCCTTCACCATGTGCCAGCAAGGCTAGAAATAATGCAGCTCAACATATTGGTGTAGGAGGGAGGGTTTCAGATATCTGGAACATTGGGATCTCTTCTGGAGCAGCTGGGACCTGTACAAGAAGGACAGGTTGCATCTAAACTGGAAGGGCATAAATATTCTGGCCGGGAGGTTTGCTAGTGTCATACGGGAGGATTTAAACTTGTTTGGCAGGCGGGTAGGAACCAAAACAAAGGTGAATTAACTGAAGGAGAACAAGAGAGCAGGGCCAGTAAGAGAAAGAGCAAGCAGGATGTGGCTGCTAACCAAAAAGGTCTGGTGGAATGAAGTGCATTTGTTTCAATGCAAGAAGCATAATAGGTAAGGCAGATGAACTTAGAGTTTTGATTAGTACTTAGAACTATGATGTTGTTACTATTACAGAGATTTGATTAAGGGGAGGACAGGATTGGCAGCTTAACATTCCAGGGTACAGATGTTTCAGGTGGAAGAGAGGGGGATGTAAAAGGGATGGGGTAGTTGCAGTACTGGTGAAGGAGACTATCACAGCTGTACTGTGGGAGGATACCTCGGAGGACTCATACAACGAGGCAATTTGGGTAGAGTTCAGGAATAGGAAGGGCGTAGTCACAATGTTCAGGGTTTACCATAGGCTGTCCAACATCCAGCGGGAGATAGAGGAACACATATGAAGGCAGATTTGGCAAGGTGTAAAAGTAACAGGGTTGTTGTGGTGGGAGATTTTAACTTCCTTGTACTGACTGGAAGTCACAGTGTTAGGGACATGAACGGGGCAGAGTTTGTTAGGAGCATCTAGGAGGGCTGCTTGAAGCAGTATGCAGATAGTCCAACCATGGAAGGGGCTGTACTGGACCTGGAATTGGGGAATGAGCCTAGCCAGGTGGTCAATATTTCAGTAGGGGAGCAGTTCGGGAATAGTGATCACAATTCAGTAAAATTTACGGTATTTTTGGATAAAGATAGGTGTAGTCCTCAAGTGAAGGTGTTAACTGGTGTTAATTACAACAATATTAGGCAGGAACTGAAGAATATAGATTGGGGGCAAATATTTTAAGGGCAAATCAACATCTGGCATGTAGGAGGCTTTCAAGTGTAAGTTGACCAGAATTCAGGACCACCACATTCCTGTAAGGATGAAGGATAAGTGTGGCAAGTTTCAGGAACCTTGGAAAGCGAGAGATATTGTGAGCCTACTCCAAGAGAAAAAGGAAGAATTTACCAAGGCTAGAGGCTGGGAACAAACGAAGCAATCGTGAAAAACAAGGAAAGTAGAAAGAAAATTAAGCAAGGAGTAAAGAGGGCTAAAAGGGGTCATGAAAAGTCATTGGCCAGCAGGGTTAAGGAAAATCCCAAGGCTTTTTATAAACATATAAAGAGCACGAGGGTAGCCAGGAAGGGGGTTGGCCTACTCAAGGATAGGGGAAGGAATATCTACGTGGAGCCAGAGGAAATGGGTAAGGTATTAAATGAGTACTTTGCATCAGTATTCACCAAAGGGAAGGACTTGATGGATGATCAGTCTGGGAAAGGGTGTAGGGATAATTGGAGTCATGTTGAGATCAAAAAAGAGGAGGTATTGGGGGTCTACATTAAGGTAGACAAGTCTCCAGGGCCTGATGGGATATACCCCAGAATACTGAGGGAGGCAAGGGAGGAAATTGCTGGGGTCTTGAGAGAAATCTTTGTATCGTCACTGGCTACAGAGGAGGTCCCAGAGGATTGAAGAATAGCCAATGTTGTTCCTTTGTTTAAGAAAGGTAATGAGGATAATCCAGGTAATTACAGGCTGGTGGTCCTTAGGTCAGTGATAGGGAAATTATTGGACAGAATTCTTCAAGACAGGATTTACTCCCATTTGGAAATAAATGGATGCATTAGTGAGAGGCAATATGGTTTTATGAAGGGGAGGTTGTGTCTCACTAACTTGATCGTGTTTTTAGAGGAAGTGATGAGGGTAGGGCATTGGATGTTGTCTATATGGACTTCAGTAAGGCCTTTAGCAAGGTCCCTCATGGCAGACTGGTGCAGAAGGTGAAGTCACATGGGATCAGAGGTGAGCTGGAAAGATGGATACAGAACTGGCTTGCTCATAAAAGACAAAGGGTAGCAGTGGAAGGGTATGTTTCTAAATGGAGGGCTGTGACAAATGGCATTCCTCAGGGATCAGTGCTGGGACCTTTCCTATTTGTAATATATATATAAATAATTTGGAGGAAAATGTAACTGGTTTGATTAGTAAGTTTGCAGATTACACAAATGTTGGTGGATTTGCGGATAGTGATAAGGATTATCAGAGGATATGGCAGGATATAGATCAGCCGGAGACTTGGGCAGAGAGATGGCAGATGGAGTTTAATCCAGACAAATATGAGATAATGCATTTTGGAAGGTCTAATGAAGAAAGGAAATATACAGTAAATGGCAGAACCCTTAAGAGTGTTGATAGGCAGAGAGATCTGGGTGTACAGATACACAGGTCACTGAAAGTGGCAACGCAGATGGAGAAGGTAGTCAAGAAAGCATACAGCATGCTTGCCTTCATCAGCCGGGGCATTGAGTTTAAAATTTGGCGAGTCAGGTTGCAGCTTTATAGAACCTTAGTTAGGCCACAGTTGGAATGTAATCTTCACTACCAGAAGGGTGTGGAGGCTTTGGAGAGTGTACAGAAAATATTTACCAGGACGTTGCCTGGTATGGAGGGCATTAACTATAAGGAGAGGCTGGAGAAACTTGTTTGTTCTCTTTGGAACGATGGAGTTTAAGGGACAACCTGATAGACATCTACAAAATTATAAGGGGCTTGGACAGAGTGGATTATCAGAAGCTCTTTCCCAGAGTGGAATAGTCAATTACTAGAGGACATAAGTTTCAGATGTGAGGGGCAAGGTTTAAAAGCAAATTTTTTACACAGAAAGTGGTGGGTACCTGAAACTCGCTGCTGGGGGAGGTAGTGGAAGCAGATATGGTAGTGACTTTTAAAGGGCCTCTGGACAAATACATGAATAGGATGGGAATAGAGGGATATGGTGCCCGAAAGGGTAGAGGGCTTTAGTTCAGTCAGACAGCATGGTCAGTACAGGCTTGGAGGGCCAGAAGTCCTGTTCCTGTGCTGTAATTTTCTTTGTTCCTTGTTCTTTTACGGGGTGGCACGATGGCACAGTGGTTAGCGCTGCTGCCTCACAGCAACAGGACCTGGGTTCAATTCCCGGCTTGGGTCACTGCCTGTGCTCAGCCTGCGTGTTCTCCCTAAGTCTGCATGAGTTTCCTCCAGGTGCTCCGGTTTCCTCCCACAGTCTGAAAGACATACTGGTTAGGTGCATTGGCCATGCTAAATTCTCTCTCAGTGTACCCAAACAAGCACTGGAATGTGGCGACTAGGCGATTTTGACAGTAACTTAATTGCAGTGTTAATGTATGTCTACTTGTGACAATAATAAATAAACTTTAAACTTTCTAGCAAATCAAAAGTCTTCTACCTGGGATCAAGGGGATATCTGATAGTGCAGCAGTCAACAAACTCTGTTGGAGGAAAGAAGAATTTGTTAAAAAGAGAAAGGCCTGTTCTGTCTCCTTTAAATTCTGCCTGCACTGTTTGCGTGGACCTCATTAGCAGTCAGAGAAAAGAACAAAGCATCCCACCCAGACCAATCTATCAAACTGAAACTGTGGACTGGAAGTCACACCCAAAGGACACCTTTAGAATTAATTCTGAGGAGGATAATGGAGATTCAGTAGTAATCGAACAGGGGAACTGTCTGAATATGCAGCACAGCCCAAACCATGATCACTTTAACAACCTCAGGAACACGTAATCCACTGCTAGCGTGGTATGGGATACCAATTAGTGTAGTTGCCATGGAGCTGCCTTCTGACGAAGGCTGCTGCTGATGCAAGCTCATGGATTAGTGGCAGCTTTGGAGATCCGGAGCCTGGAGAGGAGGGAGGCTCAATTTTGAGGCGGGGTGGCATTCATTCGATGAAGGCTCACCAAACCTTTCTCGTGGCCTTGTTTGCAGATTCAATGACGTGAGTTGCGTCATTTCGTCAGCTATCAAGATACCTCCTCACTAAACGCGTTTTGCATGAGGTTTTAAACACTCTTTCAGGTGGGCATTAACAATTACACAGCACTATTTCCAAATCAGTAGGAGAATTCTCCTGGCCAATATTTATCCTTCAACCAACATCACTAACGCAGATAATCTGGTTCTTATCTTGTTGCTTTTTGTGTGGGGTTGCTGTGTGCAAATTGACTGCTTAAACTAGAACAGTAACCACACTACCAGAGAACTTTGCTGGTTGTAAAGTGCTTTGGACCTGTGGTTATAAAAGGTACTGTATTGAATAGGGGAGATGATGGTGTAATGGTATTACTGCTTGATAATTAATCCAGAAATTCTGCTTATGTTTTGGGGACCTGGGTTCCAATCCCATCACAGCAGATGGTGGAATTTGAATTTTAAAAAAAATCTGGAATTTAAAATCTCCTGATGACCATGAAACCATTGTCAATTGTCGAAAAAGCCCACCTGTTTCACTAATGTCCTTTAGGGAAGGAAGTCTGCCATCCTTACCTGGTCTGGTCTACATGTGATTCCAGGGCCACAGTGGTGAGGTTGACTCTCAACTGCTGTCCAAGGGCAACTAGGATTGGGCATTAAATGTTGGCCAGGCAGCGATGCCCACGTCCCACAAATGAATAAAAATAAAACTACAAGTCTTTCTTTCACTCAGACGCACAATGAATGTCCAACTGAATCCTTCAGGGCAGTGCAACTTGATTGATCAGCATCTGTCCTACCATCTAAAACTTGCGTCATCTCCAGAGCAATGTACAAAATCTCTGCAATAATTCACAAAGGCTTTTCTAACAGCATCTCTCAAACTGATGAGCTTCACCGCCTGTTTTGCCAAAGGCAGCATGAGAATCACATAGAAATGAGGGTCCATTACAAGACAATCAGGAGAACTCATGGTGTGGAATAAGAAAGTGACGGAGAAATTAAACAAGAATTACCTGTCTTAAATAAAAACAAAGAAAGCTGGATAAACTCAGCAGATCTGTTAGCATCTGTGGAGAGAGAAAGAGAGTTCATAGCCCATTCTCCCATTGCGACTCCCAGTTTTTTTGTCGGGTTGCAGTGGGAGACGCATGTCTGTGGCCTTGAACAGGAATTTGCACATGTGCTGGGAATGCATACGCATTTCTCAGAGCTGGTGAACAGTTGCTGGCCAGACTACGCTGGAAACCAGAGAGAAGGCAGGTAAATAATTTGAATCTGTTTTAAATTTGCATATTTGGTAATGCTTCCCAAGTTCTGGGTACTAGCGGGAGACCCTACCGGAATGAAGGGAGGGCTATTGGAGCCTCTCAGAGGGTCATGTGATTGGGGGGGGGTGGTCCCCCATGGGCATGGGCACCCTGGCAGTGCCAGCCAGTGCCCACAGTACTGCCCAAGGGGCAAACTGCCCATGCCCAGGGCATCGGACAGTGCCAAGCGGGCAGGATCTACTGTGGACAGGGCCTGGAGGCAATCGGTCAGGGTGGGGTGTCCTGCTGCCATTCTGCATTGGGATCAGGGTGGGATGAAGGGAGGGCAGCTATTGCGGTGGGCTGCGGGGGGGGTGGTTGTTGTCTGCCAGGGTTGCTGTCTCTGGGGGCTCTGACCTACGGGGAGGTCAGCAGGGGGTTGGGGTCTGCCGGGGTGAGGGTTTGGGGGGGACGCCACTTGTTGGGGGAGGGTGGGTTAGACATCAGAGTGCTCCGGGGCAGGCTGGCCAGGGAATTGTTGTGGGGGCTGTGATCAGGCTATGGGAGTGAGTGCTGGAGGGGCAGCACTGTGGGGGTCCCAGGCTGGCCAATGACCGGGTTGGCCAGCACACGGGAGAATGACAGTTTGGAGCCACTGCACATGCGCAGAGCTCCAGAACTGTCAAACTCTGGCACAAATAGGCCCCCCCGGCCCCCCGGGTTTTTAATATGATTCACAACTGGGACCTCTTCAATGCACAGAGTGCGGAGGTTCAGGTAAGAAGTTGAACTGATAAAACAGTCAGGATTTAGAACAGTTTTTCTGCCAATTCACGCTTGTGGGAGAATCGCCCCATGTGTTTCAAGTCCATATGACTCTTCTTCAGAAACCTCCTCCCTGTAATCACGGAAGAAAATATTAAAAATCTCCCAAAAATAACAGAAAATCAAGGGACAAGTATAAACAAGGAACTGCAAGATATTAACATTAATTTTAAAAAAGTCCTTGAGAAATTAATGGGACTTAAAGTAGATAAATTCCCTGGACCCGATGATCCACATCTCAGAGTGTTGAAGGAAGTGGCTGGAGAAAAATTAGATATATCGGTGATCATCTTTCAAACTCCTATAGATTCTGAAATAGTTCCTGCAGGTTGGAAGGAGGAAATTGCTTAAGAAAGAAAGGAGTGAGAAAACTGGGAACTGTAGACCAATTATCCTGACATCTGCAGTAGGAAGGTGCTAGAATCTAAAGTAATGGACATTGAAAAAAATAATGACAGGGGTGAGTAGAGTCAACATAGATTTACAAAGGGAAATCATGTTTAACAAACCAGTTGGAGCTTTTTGATCATGTAACTAGCAGAATCAATAAGGGGGAACTGGTAGATGGGATACATTTGGATTTTCAGAAGGCTTTTGATAAGGTCCCACACAAAAGGTTAGTAAACAAAGTCATTATGAAATATTCAGTATGTATTAAATGTATTTAGCATGGGATTGGGGGTAATGTATTGGCATGGATTGAGAACTGGTTAATTGACAGAAAACAGTGTATAGGAATAAGTGGGCTATTTTCAGGTTGGTATGCAATGACTAGCAGAGTACAGCAAAAATCAGTGCTTGGGCCCCATATATTCACAATCTATTGCAAAGATTTGGATGTGGGGATTAAAAGCTATATTTCCAAGTTTGCAGATCACTCAAAACTTGGCAGGAGTGTGAGTTATGAGGAGGATGCAAAGATGTTTCAAGAGGATTTGGAGAAACTAAACAAGTGGCCAAAAAATGCAGCAGATTAAATACAATGTTGAGAAATGTGAGGTTATCCACTTTGATAGGAAAAATACAGAGAATTCTTAAATGTTGAAATGCTGGGAAGTCTTTGTTCACGAATTATTGAAAGCTAATGTGCAGGCACAGAATGTTCTAACCACTTCCAAGCTCCCCTCCAAGTCACTCATCATCCTGACCTGGATGTATTGTATATCACCATTCCTTTATTGTTGCTCGACCAAAATTCTGGAATTCTCCAATTAACACATTGTTCCCTCACCATACAACAGTGGTGGACCACTTGTGGCCTAGGGGCCACGTGCCACCTATCTGAGCTCTGAATGTGGTCCATGAGACATTTTGTTGACCGTTGTCCATGTGCAGATCTGCTACCTTCTGGTGCTTTTCATCCACGTAGTTTTTTCCCGACTGCTATGACTGAAGTGATATGCACATAAAGCAAGGGCAAGTGAAGCAAAGTGCATGCTGATTGCTCACAACATAGTGTATGAGAGGCTTGCATTGTCTCTGCATCCAAAGTGTAAATATTTCTTTTGGTTTTACCATTTGAAGTTGATGACAATTCTATTAATATATGAATAGTTAAGCACTTTCTGTAGCTCATTACAAAATATTTGGCATGTATTAAATATATTTAATCTTAAGCATAGGTTCATGATTAGAGATCAGTGACCACTCAACTCATTATCCCATATAAGGTAAGAAGAGCCTCCTATTATAATTAGGTTGCCTATCCAATTTCTAAGAAATATTTTTCTCCGTTTATTATTGAAAAACTAGGGCTGTGTAACGTTCATGTTGGTTAAACTGCTTGGTCAATATATTGTGTTCAATAAGATAATAAAACTTGGGGTCTGGTGCTTTTACTTATCCAGACTGGCATTTTACTTTACTGTGAATTGTCATGTAAGGACTCTTTGGAGATGGTTTGTTGATGTGTGTAATCTATATCAGCAATGTCACATTAGTGTGAAAGGAATTGACCATATCACAGAATACTACAATGTAGAAGAAGTTCTTCAGCCCATTGAGTCTGCACCGACACATGAAATGTCCTGACTTGCCCACCTAATCCCACTTGCTAGCACTTGGCCCATAACCTTGAATGTTATGGCATGCCAAGCACTCATCCAGATACTTTTAAAAGGATGTGAGAAGTCCTACATCCAGCACCCTCCCAGGCAGTACATTCCAGACCGTCACCAACTTCCTCAAATTCCCCCTAAACCTCACACCCCTCACTTTTAACTTGCGTCCCCTTGTAACTAACCCTTTAACCAAGGGGAACAGCTGCTCCCTATCCACCCTGTTCATTCCCCCATAATCGTGAACACCTCAATCATGTCGCCCTCAGTCTTCTCCAACAAAAACAACCCAAGCTTATCCAACCTCTCTTCATAACTTAGATGATCCATCCCAGGCAGCATCCTGGTAAATCTCATCTGCACCCCATTCCAGTGCGTTCACGTCCTTCTTATAGTGTGCCAACCAAAACAGTAATCCAGCTGTGGCCTCACCAAAGCTCTATACAACTCCATCATGACTTCTCTGCTTTTGTAATCTATAACCCAATTGTCATAGGCAACTGTGCCATATGCCTCTTTCACCACCCTATTGACCTGCTTTTCCACCTTCAGAGATCTATGGACCAACACGCCAAGGTCCCTTTGTTCTTCAGAACTTCCCAGTTCAGACCTTTCATACTATACTCCCTTGTCAAATTACTTCTTGCAAAGGGCAACACCTCACACTTTTCAGGATTAAATTCCATCTGCCACTTATGCGCCCATTTGAACATTCCGTCTATATCTTCCTGTAACCCAAAACACTCAACCTCACTGTTAACCATGTATATGCTTAGTTAGCTTTTGCTCTTAGAAATGCAGCTTTGCGTAGGTTTACCTGAAAAGTAATTTTTTAAATCAATTTCTTGTGTCAATTTCATATATTATGGCCCCTATTCTTTTAAATGCTGAGACAACTGTGAAACTAAATGGGGTCATTTCTTCAGGGTCTTTTACTGTCCCTGCTCCTCCTTCCTTAGTCCATGAGCATCTTACTGTCACCTCTCTCTCCCTCCTGGTCCACATATATGTTTGCATGTCTCCTTCAGTAAGAAAGTTCTTGTATTTATACAGTTCCTTGTAATCCAACTCATTTACTATAGCTAATCCACCTAACTCATACATTTTAAATGCTAAGGGGCAACCTAGCATGGCCAATCCACCTGAACTGCACATGTATGGCTGGATCAGTTTCTGGTCAATAGTAGCCCCCAGGATGTTGGTAGAGTGGGATTCAAAGATAGTAATGCCATTGAATGTAAAGGGTTGATGGTTAGATCCTCTCTTGTTGGTCATTGCCTGGCATTTTTGTCGTGTGAATGTTACTTGTTGCTTGTCAACCTATGCTTAGATATACTGAACATTGTGTAATCACCAGGGAACATCTTCACTTCTGATCTTATGATGGAAGAAAGGGTATTGATGAAGCAGCTGAAAGTGGTTGGGGCTAGAACACTACCCTGAGGGTTTCCCCCAGTGATGATCCGGAGCTGAGATGATTGGTTTCCAATCACCGCAATCATCTTCCTTTGCCCTGAGTATAATTCCAACCAGTGGAAGTTTCCTGATTCCCATTGACTCATTTTGCTAGGGCTCCTTGATGCTGCCATAATGTCAAGGGCTGTCACTCTCACCTTCCCTCTGGCATTCAGCTCTTTTATCCATGTTTGAACTAAGGCTGTTACGAGGTCAGGAGCTCAGAACCAAAACTGAAAATCTGTAAACAGGCTATTGCCGAGTGTGTGCCACTTGATAGCACGGTTGATGATCCTTTCCATCACTTTACTGATGATCAAGATTAGACTGATGAGCAGGAATTGGGTTTGTCCCGTTTCTTGTATACAGGACACACCTCAGCACATTGCTTGGTAGTGACATCTAGGCCTGTCAAAGTGCAGTTAAAAGTCAACCACATTGCTGTAGGTCTGGAGTCATGTGTCGGCCAAACCAGGTTAGGATGGTAGAATTTCTCCCCGAAAGGATATTAGTGAATCAGTTGGATTTTTATGATAATTGACAGTGGCTTCATGGTCATCATTAGACTCTTAATTCTAGATATTTTCCCGCCTGCTTTATAATTCCTGTCTGAACTCCCCAGTTATGCTGACTGCAGGACACTCTTCCACTTCAAGCAGATAGAGAGAAATTGTTCCCATTTGCAAAGCATTAAGAAGCAGTAGCACTGATTTAAGGTGATTAGCAAAAGAATGGATGGTGACATGAAGAAAGTCTTTTTTTTAATTGTTAAATGGTTAGAATTTGGATTGCATGTCTGATTGCAGACGCAGTTCAAGAGAATTAGACAAACTCCTAAAGAGAAAGAAATTGAGCTGTGGAAACATTCATAAGGAGTCAAAGTCTTTAAATACATTGTGTAAGAAGAACTGGCTGTGTAAAGAATTCAAAACTAAAACAGTTTTACAGATAGAAGAGCTTAAACTGATCAATACATCAGTTAACAGCATAGACACTGATTGGCGGTGCTGTTGTAGCTTCTTTCAGTAATTTAGCTTACTGATTGATCTTCACAATTCAAGCTGACTGGAGAGTTCTCAAAGTGTCAAGATCTCAGAGCAGGATGTTTCCTTTGGGCTCACACCTGGAAGGAACCTTTTGACATTTGGTGGGAGGAGTACACTAACAAATGTATCTCCATTGACCTCAAGTCTTATAATGCCTTTCATCATTAGTTTAGCAGAACTATTTATTTATATTTCAGTTTATTTATCTATTAATCACAAGTAGGCTTACATTAACACTGCAATGAAGTTAATTCATTGTGAAAATCCCTTAGTCGCTGCACTCCAGCGCCTGTTTGGCTACACTGGGGGTGAATTTAGCATGGCCAATGCATCTAATCGCCATGTCTTTCGGGCTATGGGAGGAAACTAGAACACCCAGAGGAAACCCTTGCAGACATGGGGAGAATATGCAGATTCCACAGACAGTGATCCGAGCTGGGAATCAAACTGGGTCCCTGAAGCTGTGAGGCAGCAGTGCTAATCACTGTGCCAATTATACTGACAGCACTTAAATCATAGGGTCGTTATAGCACAGAAGGAGGACATTTGGCCCATCAAGCCCATGCTAGCCCTGTGGAACAATCTAATCAGTTCCATTTCTCGGCTCTAACCTGCTAGCCCAACAAGTTGATTTCCCCTGAGCATCTTTCCAATTCCCTTTTGAAACCACTGATCATCACAGTTTTCTGCCATCAGGTTATTACCACTCCCTATTTCCCCATCCACATGTACAGAATTCCCAGGTCATTACCACTCCCTATTTCCCCATCCACATGTACAGGATTCCCAGGTCATTACCACTCCCTATTTCCCCATCCACATGTACAGGATTCCCAGGTTATTACCACTCCCTATTTCCCCATCCACATGTACAGAATTCTCAGGTCATTACGCCCCCCATTTCCCCATCCACATGTACAGGATTCCCAGGTCATTACCGCTCCCCATTTCCCCATCCACATGTACAGAATTCCCAGGTCATTACCACTCCCCATTTCCCCATCCACATGTACAGAATTCCCAGGTCATTACCACTCCCCATTTCCCCATCCACATGTACAGAATTCCCAGGTCATTACCACTCCCTATTTCCCCATCCACATGTACAGAATTCCCAGGTCATTACGCCCCCCATTTCCCCATCCACATGTACAGGATTCCCAGGTCATTACCGCTCCCCATTTCCCCATCCACATGTACAGAATTCCCAGGTCATTACCACTCCCTATTTCCCCATCCACATGTACAGAATTCCCAGGTCATTACGCCCCCCATTTCCCCATCCACATGTACAGGATTCCCAGGTCATTACCGCTCCCCATTTCCCCATCCACATGTACAGAATTCCCAGGTCATTACCACTCCCTATTTCCCCATCCACATGTACAGAATTCCCAGGTCATTACCGCTCCCCATTTCCCCATCCACATGTACAGGATTCCCAGGTCATTACCGCTCCCCATTTCCCCATCCACATGTACAGAATTCCCAGGTCATTACCGCTCCCCATTTCCCCATCCACATGTACAGGAATCCCAGGTCATTACCGCTCCCCATTTCCCCATCCACATGTACAGAATTCCCAGGTCATTACCGCTCCCCATTTCCCCATCCACATGTACAGGATTCCCAGGTCATTACCGCCCCCCATTTCCCCATCCACATGTACAGGATTCCCAGGTCATTACCGCCCCCCATTTCCCCATCCACATGTACAGGATTCCCAGGTCATTACCGCTCCCCATTTCCCCATCCACATGTACAGAATTCCCAGGTCATTACCGCTCCCCATTTCCCCATCCACATGTACAGGAATCCCAGGTCATTACGCCCCCCATTTCCCCATCCACATGTACAGGATTCCCAGGTCATTACGCCCCCCATTTCCCCATCCACATGTACAGGATTCCCAGGTCATTACCGCCCCCCATTTCCCCATCCACATGTACAGGAATCCCAGGTCATTACGCCCCCCATTTCCCCATCCACATGTACAGGATTCCCAGGTCATTACGCCCCCCATTTCCCCATCCACATGTACAGAATTCCCAGGTCATTACCGCCCCCCATTTCCCCATCCACATGTACAGAATTCCCAGGTCATTACGCCCCCCATTTCCCCATCCACATGTACAGGATTCCCAGGTCATTACGCCCCCCATTTCCCCATCCACATGTACAGGATTCCCAAGTCATTACCGCTCCCCATTTCCCCATCCACATGTACAGAATTCCCAGGTCATTACGCCCCCCATTTCCCCATCCACATGTACAGGATTCCCAAGTCATTACCGCTCCCCATTTCCCCATCCACATGTACAGGATTCCCAGGTCATTACGCCCCCCATTTCCCCATCCACATGTACAGGATTCCCAAGTCATTACCGCTCCCCATTTCCCCATCCACATGTACAGAATTCCCAGGTCATTACGCCCCCCATTTCCCCATCCACATGTACAGGATTCCCAGGTCATTACCGCTCCCCATTTCCCCATCCACATGTACAGGATTCCCAGGTCATTACCGCTCCCTATTTCCCCATCCACATGTACAGGAATCCCAGGTCATTACCACTCCCTATTTCCCCATCCACATGTACAGGATTCCCAGGTTATTCCCACTCCCCATTTCCCCATCCACATGTACAGGATTCCCAGGTCATTCCCACTCCCCATTTCCCCATCCACATGTACAGGATTCCCAGGTCATTACCACTCCCCATTTCCCCATCCACGTGTACAGGATTCCCAGGTCATTACCGCTCCCCATTTCCTCGTCCACATGTACAGGATTCCCAGGTCATTATCACTCCCCATTTCCCCTTCCACATGTACAGAATTTCCAGGTCATTACAACTTTCTACACAAAGAAATTCTTCCTCACATCCCACCTCTTCGCTTGTCCAAAACCTTAAATCTGTGTTCCGTAATCTCTGGGCGTCATCTAATGGGAACAGTTCTTTTTCCTTAGCTTCCTTGTCTAAATCTGTGATAATTTTGTATAACTTTACTCCAAGCTTCTCCAACCTGACCTTGTAAGTATAATCTCTCATGCCCGGAACCATTCTGTTAAATTTCTGCTGCACCCTCTCAAAGGCCCTCACATCCTTCCTAAAACATGATGCTCACAACTGGACTCAGTTGTGGCCTAATCAGATCTTTATGCAGATTTATATAACTTTCTGCTTTTGGACTCAGTACCATTATTTATGAACATAAGAACATAAGAAATAGGAGCAGGAGTAGGCCATCTGGCCCTTCAAGCCTGCCCTGCCATTCAATAAGATCATGGCTGATCTGTCGTGGCTCAGTTCCACATTCCCGCCCTCTCCCCATAACCCTTAATCCCCTCTCTTATCAAAAACCCATCAACCCGCGTCTTAAAAATATTTAGCGAGGCAGCCTCCACCACTTCAACGGGCAGAGAATTCCAGAGATTCACCACCCTTTGAGTGAAGAAGTTCCTCCTCAACTCCGTTCTAAACCGCCCCCCCCCCCCTTTATCTTGAGGCTGTGCCCTCTAGTCCTACTGTCCTTTCTGAACGGGAAGAGTCTCTCCACCTCTATCCTATCCATCCCATTCATCATCTTATACGTCTCAATGAGATCTCCCCTCATTCTTCTAAACTCTAACGAGTACAAGCCTAGTTTATTCAGCCTCTCCTCATAGCTCAACCCCCTCAACTCTGGCATCAGCCTAGTAAACCTCCTCTGCACTCCCTCCAAGGCCAAAATATCCTTGCGTAAGTGCGGCGCCCAAAACTGCACACAGTACTCCAGCTGCGGCCTCACCAGTACCCTATACAGCTGCAGCAAGACCTCCCTACTTTTATATTCAATCCCCCTCGCTATGAAGGCCAGCATCCCATTCGCCTTCCTGATCACCTGCTGCACCTGCAAGCTGGGTTTTTGCGACTCATGCACAAGGACCCCGAGGTCCCTCTGCACCGTCGCCTGCTGCAGTTTTTCGCCACATAAGTAATAGTCCTTCCTACCATTATTCCTACCAAAGTGGACCACCTTGCACTTGCCAACATTAAATTCCATTTGCCAGTTCCTGGCCCATTCGCCCAGCCTATCTAGATCCTTCTGCAGACCTTTCTGACTGCTTACTCATTATGTTCTGCCATCTTCAAGGGTCCTTGCACATAAATCCCCAGATTTTGTTAAAAATACCTTGATTAATTTAGTGGATGTGGGTATTGCTGGCTGGGCCAGCAATTATTGCCATCCCTGAATACCCTTGAGAAGGTAGTGTTGAACTGCCTTCTTGAACCACAGCAGTCCCTGTGGCATGGGTACAAAGAAGGAGTTCCAAGATTTTGCCCCAGCAACAGTAAAGGAATGACAATATACTTCCAAGTTGGGGTGATGAGTCACTTGGATGGGAACATCTAGGTGGTAGTGTTGTGACTGCTGTCCTTGTTCTTCTAGATGGTAGTCATCCTGCATTTGGAAGGTGCTTCCTAAGGAACCTTGGTGTGTTCCTGCAGTACGTGTTGTAGATGGTACTTACTGCTGACACTGTTCATCAATAGTGGAGGAGGTGAATGCTTGTGTAAAGGGTAGTAATCAAGCAGAATGTTTTATTCTGCATGGTGTCAAGCTTCTTGATTATTGTTGGAGCTGCACTCATCCAGACAAGTGGAAAGTATTCCATTACCCCAACATGTGCCTTTTAGATGATGGACAGACTTTGAGGAGTCAGGACGTGCGTTACTCTGAGCAGGATTCCTAGCCTCTGACCTGCTCTGGTAGCCACAGTACTTATATGGTTAGTCCAGTGAAGTTTCTGGTCAACGGTAATCCCTAGGATGTTGATAGTGGGGGATTCAGTAATTATAATAGAATCCCAACAGTACAAGAGGAGGCCATTTGGCCATCAAATCAGCACTAAGTTTCCCCCCGCATCCCATTTATGCCAGATCCCCATAACTCCACATATTTACCCCACTGATCCCCCTAACTTACACATCTTGGAACATAAAGGGGCAATTTAGCAATGCCTTGAAAGTCCAGGTGCAATAGTTAGATCCTCCGTTGGAGATGGTCATTGCCTGTGTAGCACAAATTTTCCTTCAAATTGTCAGCCCAAGCTGCGTTGTGATTGCATTCACAGTTGGTTGCATTTGGCCTGCCATTGGCTGGGGGTGGGATTTTCTGATCTCGCTGATGTCTACAGCGTGTTCCATATTCTCTGCCACTGGGAAAGTATCGCAGGGGTTTGGGGGAGGGGGGGTATCATCATCAATGTGACTGCAAGACCCCACCAGCCAGAAGGACCAAGAAATTTCAGCCAAAGTCTTTGAATGTACAGATAGCACGTGAAGACTGTCTGGATGTTTGAATCACAGACCTGGCTCAATAATGTAACAGCCAAATCTCTGGACCGTGATCCCATCTACCGAGGCTCCAGAGCAGAACACTGCCATTGCAAAGACGAATCAATATTGATCTGTCCAGACACTTTCATAGTTGCTTATGAAATCTAGATTTATTCTGTGTTTTTTAACAGTTAAATGGGTGAATTTAAGACACCAACTCAAATACAAACCACCTGAGGGACACATCTGCCCGCTAATGGACCATTCCAACCATCTGTGAAATGTGAGACCTTCAGCCTTGACCCTGCCACAATTCTCTCCTTCTTGCCCTCAGATAGTTACCCTATCCATCGAGGATGGATCCATGAGTTGCGAATTATAAATGTCAAAACTGGTGTGTGGGAGCTGAAGATCGCTGTACTTTGCTTCATCAAACATTGTTAACATGCAGATCACAATCCGGCAAATATACACACCAATTTATTTATTTAGACGCAAATTATGTCTGCTAAGAAGAGCTATCGATCTCCTGCTGAAAGCTAAAAGGAAGTATTCTGCCTGATGAATTTAATTTTTGTGCAGTTATTTTCCAAATTATACAGGATTCTATTGAATTTACAGCAGATATCCTGACTAATTGAGTGCACCCTGTTCTTAATGCTCCACACAAGCTTTGTCTCATTATTTCTCACTTAAAGCTTTCATTTCTTCACTGGAGCTGCTCAGCCTTGTCATGGATTATGACTAACTAAACAGAAAGACAAGGTCATTGACCTCACTGCATGCACTCCAGCCAAAGTCATTATTCAGTTTGCATGTTTTCAGTCATAGACTGGGCATCGATACAAGTGAAAATTGGGAAACCCCAAGAGCAATTCATCAGATTTGATCTGTGTAGACAAAGTGGTCATAGAATCATAGAATCGGAGAGTCCCTACAGTCCAGAAGGAGGCTGTTTGGCCCATCGAGTCTGTACCGACCACAATCCCACGCGGGCCCTATTCCCGTAACCTTCATTTACCCTACTAATCCCCCTGATGCTAAGCAGCAATTTAGCTTGGTCAGTCAACCTAACCTACACATCTTTGGACTGTAGGAGGAAACTGGAGCACCCGGAGGAAAGCCATGCAGTCACATGGAGAAAGTACAAATTCCACACTGACAGTGACCCAAAGCTGGAATTGAACTGGATCCATGGCGCTGTGAGATAGCAGTGCTAACCACTGTGCCAATGTGCCACCCTCATGATGCCATTATGAAGTGGCTACTTAAGGGGTCACCTCTCCGAGGAGCATTGGCAAAGTTACAGCATTAAAAGCTGCTCAGAGTATTTATTAGAGTATTAAACTGTTGTTATTACAATTATTTGGCCACCAATCACTGGAACCCAGCACTTCAGGCATTGACAGAGTGGCATAGGGACTTCGCCATATTGACTGGCTTGTGTTTGACAAAAACATTGCAGACAAGTTTGCCAAGTTTGAATATGTGTAACGCATCTACTGCAGGGCCAGTTTATCAGGTGAATCCAAAAAGGTACAAACATGCAGATTACTAAATCTAGTGGACCCAAGGCTATCGAGAAGCTTGAATCCTTTGTTTTCCAATTGTAGAGGAGAAAGTGGATCCTGAAATAATTTCTTAAAAGTGTTTATGAAAGTTTTCTTGTCAGTGAAGAACATGATACTCAATAGATACGTGGTTAGCACTACCAACCAAAGATCTGATAAATCAATACAGTCCTACACTGCAGCTTAAAATATCTTAGCAAAGATCAAAAATTGTGCTTTGGGCACCCTAATCAATGAACTCATCAGGGATTGCATAGTCTGTGGGGGTCACAGCCATTTTGTTTGCAAGAAGCTTCTTCTTGAGAAAGATCTAATGTTACAATCAGTCAAACAGCATTTATATGCTGAATGCGCAATAAAGTTAAGTCGGGAGTGCTCGTATGGGCTCATTCATCTTCCGGGGCACACCTCATCTGACCACAGAATGCTGGATATAGAGCTGAATAAATGGGGTCCCTAGTAAAGTATAACTGCATTCTGACAGGACATATTCCTGCAGCTGTGTGCTTCCCTTGTTGTCATGAGAGAGTAGCAGAGCTAAAAATGCACCTTCAGCTAGCTAAAAAAAGGCACCCTCAATGTGATATTCCTTAAAACACTATAGTCAATTAATTCTACCATCCACATCTTATCCTGGCTGACTCAGTACACACTAGTGAACTGGCTGAACTCCTTTATGAGTTCTGTTTTATTGCAATTCCATTTACGCAGACTGTCAAGCCAAGCATGTTAATCTCAGTGTCCTAACCATTAAACAGCTGAGTGAAGGTCAGTCCATTAGGGAAATGAGGCAGCATTCGTCAATGGGGACAGTTTGCAAATATATGACCCATATCTTCCATCTGGTCACAATGATAATGAAGGAGGAGCATCCAAAAGAATTGCCAGCCAGAAAACATTGCGTTCCATCTCGTTCACTTTCTACCATTCTGGTAGTCATTTGATGCAATGACAATGAATTGTTGATTAATCATACTAATCAATCTCTTCAATTGGTCCATCACAGATGTAGACAATGAAGAAACTCCCAGTGATGCAGAGTTTTGGGAACTGTGGTAGTGTTCCCCTTTAAGGGGTGAGTTATCAGGGGGTCACATGATCCACTGGCCAAACATGGTGAGACCCAAGTGTGAGAGTGTGGGCTTTCTAGCAGTTGGAGACTGGGAGTTGTGGAGTTGGGAAGCATTCTCATCTCCATCTTATACGTAGTTATTTGCCTTCAAATAAACCCCTGTTCATTTATCTGTCTTGCCAGTCATCAGTTCCTCACAGTTATTGCAGGAACCATAGATTCAAAGCCACCAATTCCTCCCAAGCAATGCTGCACTCATCACACATCAGCTCTCAAATTACTCAGAAAGCTGTATCATAAAATGCTGTTTTCTGAAAGAAAGCTATCCAATATGACTTTGAACGGATTAGTACCAATGTCTTCCACTTAATTTCCCCGAGGGATTCTAAATCACAGATTGCCCTCTGAAATAGTTGCCGCAGAACAATTTTGAATTTGTTCCCTTGAGAGCAAGCTGTGATTCTATTGGTCCGGACTCAGTGTAAGATGCTGTCTTGGCCTACTTTACCTGTCCCCTTTAAAATCCTCAAAACAGCAATTATATCTCCTCTGAACTTTCTCTTTTCCAGAGATGCCCCTCCAAAACCATAGGCCTGACTGTTGGATTTGTCACTAATAGACACTGGTCATGTCTGACGTTTACTCATGGTTCCATGTCTGCCATCTGGAGATGACACCTGGCTTCCTTGGATGGGTGTTTTAAGCTAAGTTGATGTGCGATGGCCATGTCATGACTGTGAAGATAACTGGGCAGTGAACTCCATCATTTAAAATAAAGAAGGGAGCTACATGGAATAAGGATACTGTGTTCTCTCAAAATAGATGACAGGCAATCAGCTAATTTCTGTGGCGGTTTGGGGGAAATTACTTAAAAATGCAAATGAGCTTTCCAGGTGCAAATTGACTGCTCCTCACTGTTTCAATGGAAGAGATTTAAAAGACAATGGCCAACAGACGTATCAGTCCATAAGTATGGAATGGCAAATAAAGTCTTTCGTGAGATGCTAAAACAAATTAAAAGCAAATTACTGCGGATGCTGGAATTTGAAACCTAAACAGAAAGTGATGGAAAATCTCAGCAGGTCTGGCAGCATCTGTAAGGAGAGAAAAGAGCTGACATTTCAAGCCCAGCTGACCCTTTGTCAAATTAATATCTACTTAGTATGTTGGTGGGATATCGATCATTCCTTCATTGTGTATCAATCAACTTAGCTCCAACCCCTTATGTGGTCACTGGGAGGCACCAAAACTTCCTTCATATGACTGAATAAAAGCAAAATACTGCGGATGTGGGAATCTGAAACAAAAACAGAAAATGCTGAAACATCTCGACAACACCTGTGGAGAGAGAATAGAGCCAATGTTTTGAATTTGGATGACCCTTCTTCAGAGCTAAGGACTAAGAAAATGGGACGAGATGGGTGGGGTTAAATAATTGACTAAGATGTCATAGACAAAAGGACAAAGGGAATGTAAATTGACCTGACCCAGGTTTACTTGTAGATGAATATGAACGAAAAGTCACAGGAACCTCGAACAATTATGACACATGAAGACTTGTTCCAGTACCAAGGATTGCCATTTGTTCTCACCTCTGCTCCTATATTGTTTCAAAGAGCGATGGATCAGGTCCTGAGTGGATTAAGCAGAGTCCAGTGTTATCTGAATGACATCCTATTCACTGGAGGGGATGAAAGGGAACAGCTTTGAAACTTGGATGCCACTCTCCAGAGTTTGGAAGACAAGTGTGAGTTTTTCCAATCCTCCATCGAGTATTTGTTCATGTGATTGATGTCACTGGCATTCACAAGTCTCCTTCAAAGGTTAAGGTTGTCACAGAGGTGCCTGCACCTAAGAATATTAACCAGTTGCATTTCCTGCTAGGATTGTTGTGCTATTACAGAAGATTTGTTCCAAACTTGGCAACCATTTCAAAACCATTGCATAACATTAGTTTATGATGCAACCCCTTATAGTGCAAGAGTGTTGGTCTCCCACATCACACCATTGGGTGAAGAAAGACCCATTGCTTTTCATCTCAAACCTTGAGCAGGGCTAAAAGTAACTTTGCACAGATTGAAATCATCTCCAGGAAATCATTTACTCCAGGAATCATCCTTGGAGTAAATATGTTCCATCAGTTCCTGTATGGGAAAAAATTTACCTTGTTGATGGACCATCATTGATTAACAGCCATTTTTGCACCACATATATGAATTTTGTTACTTGTAGCAAGTAGGATGCAAAGGCAGGTATTGCTTTTGACTGCGCACACTTAGACTATTAAGTATCGACAGTCAAGTCTACACTGTAACACAGATTGACTTTCAAGACTGGACAATACAGTGGCACAGTAGTTAGCACTGCTGCCTCACAGTGCCAGAGACCCAGCCTCAATTCTGGCCTCGGGTCACTGTCTGTGTGGAGTTTGCATTTTCTCTCCGTGTCTGCATGGGTTTCCTCCGGGTGCTCTGGTTTCCTCCCACGGTCCAAAGATGTGCAGGTTAGGTTGATTGGACATGATAAATTGACCCTAGTGTCGGGGGAATTAGCAGGGTAAATGTGTGAGAAATATGTGGTTACGGGAATAGAGCCTGGGTGGATTGTGGTTGGTACAGACTTGATGGATCAAATGGCCTTCTTCTGTACTGTAGGGATTCTTTGAAATTCAATGAAAATTGCCACTGCTAGGTAATCCATCAAACTACTCAAGCAGGAGTATCTTCTACTCTGAGCAAATGGACAATATACCAGACCAATGAGGAAACATACTCAGAGCAACCCGATACTCATGGCTGTGATGGATATTGTATTATGAGGGAAGACCTCAGGGCTGGAATTCTTCAATCTTGCATGCCCCGCTACCACTGCCAGTGAGAATGGAGTATTTGGCACTCAGCCAAATCTCCATTCACTGCAGTGGGACTGGAAAATCCCAGCCACAGGAGATATCAGAGAATTCCGGCTCAGAACTAGCATCAAACCTGAAACCAGACTACTCTAGGAGATAGGAGTTGTCCTAACAGTCAGGATGTTTTTTCTGGGGGCTCAGATTCAGATCATTCCGGCCCCATGGAGAAAACGAGTGTTACAGTAGTCACACAAGGGCCATTGTGGAATCGTATCCATAAAGGAAATAGTAAGGAGTTATTTTTGGTGGCCTGGACTCGATGTGGTAATCGAGGAGAACATGTTCTTCCTGTGCCAACATAAGATTTTGTCACCATTAGCATTATTGCATTCATGGGAATTACCTGAAAAAGTTTGGCAATGAGTGCATTTGGATTTTGCAGCATCTTTTGAAGGACGTATGTTTTAGTAACAGTTGATGCTCACAATAAGTGGCCAGAGATCGCCGTGATGAAATCTACTTCATTAGAGAAGACGATCGAGAAGCTAGGAGAAGTATTTCGTTATTTCGGATTTCCTGAATAACTGGTAAATGATAATGGATCTCAACTTGTCTCAGAAGAATTGAAAAGTTTCATAGTAAGTCCACATCGCATCAGCCTGCAATTAATGGATCAGCAGAATGGTCATCCAAATCATGAAACATGCCTTGAGTGAAACCAGGGAGCAAGGTTCACTAATCAAATGTCTTAACAAATTTCTACTAGTGCATTGGAATACCGTACATTCCACCACCAAGACCTTTATTTCATTACAGATGATGAAGAAACAACTGTGATTGGCATTCAGTCTGTTGAAACCTCCAAAAACTGAAGAGATTGTAAAGCAGCAAATCAGGACAAATGGAAGAGCATGAAAGCAAAACAAAGCATAGAATTTTCCACCAAGGACAAGGGGCTGGGATTTTACCATCTCACTCAACCCAAGACTGGAAAATCCTGCCCAAGGTCAATGGACCTTCCCATTCATTGTCCATCCCTCGCCCGCTCCAGTTCCCATGGTGGGTGGGTTGGTTGAATTCTGGTGAAGGAGTTTCAGTGAGGAATTATTCCACAGGAGTGAAATAGGTTCCTACCACAATCCTTGCACAGACAGGATCTGTCTTTTGCGCTACTCACAACAGAAATGATATTATGCAGATCACCTGCTGATTGAGAGAACAGATCCATCAGAATCAGAACCTGCCAAGAATCCAGATTCAGCCATAGAGAGTCCTGACCTGAACCTTCCTACCACCCCAACACCAATGGACGCTGTTGAGGATAACAACACCTCGTCTACTGGCAACCTCTAGTCCAAACCAACACTGATCAAACCAACTACTGATGACATTAGTGGAAAGACAAAAACACCAGAGGTCACCACCTGTATAAAGAACAGAAGTTTGCCATCAACCATTTCTAAACCGACGACCTACAGACCATCTGACTTATTAATAGTGACTGACTTATTATTGTTCATGTTGAACTTGTTGGGGTTGTTCAATTTGAGTGGGGAGGAGAAGTTATGACTTTGTATTAGTTCTTACTAGCTTCCTGAAGTTCTGCTGTATTAATGTATTAATGTACTCACCAGTGGTGATGGCACAAGTCCCTAGCATGTGGAAACAGGCAAACAAGAAGCAGCCGTGTGAGTGTACACATACCTGTAAATAAAGTCCCATTGGCTTTCAATCCTCTGTGCTAGCTAGTTTCATTCTCCAATATACCACTGGTATTATTGTTTGACAGCTTTTTATGGACTATGATAGAATGATGAGATACAGTTGTAGCAGATCTCAAAATGTTTGTATCGATGTAGATGGCTTTTGGAAAGTTGGGAACTTGCATCACATCACTTCAGTTCTATTGTTACCTAAGAATGGCTGCATCACTCTGATAAAAATTGAATGCTGAAAATTTTGCAGCATATGAGGACATTCGGCCCATTATACCTTTTAAACTGCACAATTTAGAAAGTGGTGAGAATGTGGAACCCATGACCACAGCCAATATTTGAGACAAATGGTACAGATGCATTTAAGAGGAAGCTTAATAAGTACTTGAGGGAGAAATTAATAGAAGGATTTATTGATAATTTGAAATGAAGCAAAGATGGAATAGATTCCGAGGGAGCATAAACTCCAAGATAAGACTATATCTGTTCTTTAAAATCTTTGTAATTTTCCATGCCTGTGCCAGCATTCTGAAAGAATTGTTCACTTGATTTGCAAACTCTTTCCCCATGTGCTTCTAAATGCTTATCTCTCAAACATTTATCCACTCTATTGAAATAGATTCTGCTTCCACCATAGTCTCTGGTAGCACCATGCATAAAATAAGTGATTTCCTCTTTTCAGCCTCATCTGCTTTGGGTGAAATGGCCCATTTTTATGTGTGTACATCGTCTATAATGCTAATCTTCACCTTTGGTCTTTTGGTGATAATCTTAAATTTATGTCTCCTTGTTATCAACTTATCAAAATGTGGAAAAAATTCCCCTCCTTAAAATATTGAATGGCTCTATGTACACTCTGTATCATTGTTGGTGCTCTCAGGATAACCTCCAGTATTTTACGTTACGGTTACATTCTCTGTTCATATTTTTTCTTACGGGCTGATAACTTTGAGATGGCACTGTGCAAAGAGAAAGAATAGACATCTTCTCGGGGGAGTTGTGGAGGATTGGCTTTTGTTTGCAAGATTGGGATGAAGATGATGTTGTGACAGATCACTAATTAAGCTTTAACAATCATTGAGACATTCTGCCAACACATGCCACTATCCCAGGAGGATCTACGCTTGGATGTGTTAATAGAGTCCTACCCCTTGCCACCTTTGCTGCATGAGTAAGCTGCAACTGAGTTGTGCCATCTGCTGTGCTATGACCTGCACACAACATCTGAATTCAAAATGATTTCAAAAAGAAATTCGGATAGGCACTTGAGGGAAATAAATTTGTAGAGCTCTGGGGTTAGGACAGTACTGACTGGATTGCTCTACAGCGACCTCCTCCATAGACTCATGAATTAGATAACTTCTCCTGTACCAGAATGATGCCATGATTCAATAAATTGGCTAGTTTTTTATTGTTTCTATGATAGGACAGTGTAAACACATTGTGGTTCAAGTATTAACAAAGAACAAAGAACAACCCAGCACGGAAAACAGGCCCTTCAGCCCAACGAGCCCATGCCGCTGCATCCTCCTACACCTACCCTGCCCTGCGTGTCTGCGAGTGGAACCCCTAACTTAGCCAGATTCAGGGGAGAATAGTGTCAATTTGGTATACCAATCAGCCTAAGAGCACATCTCTGGGGTGTGGGAGGAAACCGGAGCGCCCGGAGGAAACCCATGCAACCACAGGGAGAATGCGCAAACTCCCACAGACACAGGCCCAAATCCATGTATCTGCACAGCTAGCAGTGCTAGTCACTGAGCTGTTGCGGCGCCCGTCTACCGGTCCAGGATTAAGCACACACACCGACACGAAGTACTAGGCCACTCCCGGAACCTCCAAGAGCAGCCCACGCACGACCCACCGTGTGCATGCCCCTCGTTTGACAACAAGGTGGACCTCCACCTGCGGAATAAAAAGACAAAAACGTTAACATATAAGTCTGCATTTCCGGTGTCTCCCGAGGCTCTGACCCTATTTAATGCCCCCTACTATAACCCTCCATCCTTGTTTAGCTCATGTGTCTATCTAAGTAAACCTTAAACAAGTCCAACGTTCCTGCCTCCACCACCCTACTCGGTAGCGCGTCCCATACCCCCACGACCCTCTGCGTGAAGAACCTTCCTCCCACATCCAAATTATACTTCTCCCCCCTCACCCTTAGATCATGACCTCTCGTAATTGTACCCAGTCTAGGGAGCAGTCTCTCACTATTGACTCTATTGAGTCTAGGCACATGAGAACAGCTTTCCCAATTATCTTCTAGCACCTAATGATGCACTGAAGTAGATTTTTGCCTCTCTCCATAACGTGTAATTTGTGGAACAGGTCTCTAGTCTGCAGCCAGAGTTTGGGAGTGGGGGTGAGGACCGCAATTTCATGTCAATCATAACTGACCAGGAATCTCTCCCGCTCTTACTCTTATTGGAGTGTTGGAAGGATTTTGCAGGTTGAGACACTTAACCTGTTTGGCTGTGTTATGAATGCATCTTCCCTTCTGCTAGGGTGGGACTCAAACTTGGAGCTTTTGGCTTAGAGACAGGGACACTACCACTGCGCCACAAAACCTCCCCATAAATAGTTATACAAAGATATAAAGTTTGAATACTATTAAGACTGTGTATGCTGTGTTCTGCTCACAGGCCAATGTTTAACTGAGCCTGGGTCACATGGCACACTTTGCTTCCAGTGATGTCATCCTGCTATCCCTTATAGGCACATTACAACAGGCTTGTTCACATTGAGGTAAAGGTTACGAGAATTCTTCTGAGACACTGCAGGAGACATCCATCACATCAGAAGTACATAGTGTGCACATATATCAGGTAAGGGACAATTATTATCTTTGCATTGGACAACACCTTCAGCATTGTTTCTTCAGAAAGAAAACATCAATTGGAAAGGATACAAAGCGGAGTGCCAAACTATCACACAAGGCTCCCATGTGGGTATTAAGGCTGTTTATATCAACTGCATGATTAGAAATGATTTGCACTGAACTGACTGTTTTGATTCTATCTGACTGAAGCAATGCTGTGTACTTCAGTGGTCATATTTTACATAGTAGCCATATTGACCTTATTGCGAAGCAAACCAAAGGTACCTGCAATGTTTGAAGGAGAAGAGACACTGGAGGGATGGTTCTCAGCTGAACATGTATTCCTAGTTCGTGATCCCACTGAGAAAGTCCATAGAACAAAAGATCATCTCAATTTGGGTGCCTCATTATCTGTCTGCTGCGTGAGTAGTATCAGTTAGGAGTTCAAATTCAAGAACTGTATTTTTGCTACTCATTCATGGGTTGTAGGTGTTGCTGGCAAGGCCAGATTTGTTGCTTATTCATAATTGCCATTGGCAAGATGGTAGCGGGTACCTTCTTCACAACTGGCTTGCAGGGCCACTAGGGTTGCAAATTGCGATTAAAAGTATCCCTGGAGATTTCGTCATATGACTTGCCCCCACACTCTGGACATTAGTCAATCAACGAACTCATCCTTGTGACGTACTGCCTTTCTCAGCCAATTGGAGAGAAAAAAATACTCAATACTCAATTGGACAATACTCAACTGTCACCTAACTAGTCTTTCTCCCCATTTCCAATACATTTTATATCTGTTAAAGAGAAATGTTCAAAGAAAATGACAAAGAAAAGCTTTTATCACGTCTTGAAGATTTTTCTCCGGGGTTACACACAAGAGTGTTCTGGAGATTGATCTTCAATTCCTGAAAACTCCAGGCCAATCTAGAGGGTTGGCATCCCTATAAGGTCATTTAGAATTAAACTAACCTACTGTTCGTCTGGAATCATGCATAGGTATATACTCCTATATAGATATGGAGTCATTCACAGGCTGATCAAGGTTACAAACTTCTTGTAATCTTTACTTCTATGGAACAAGCCTGTTGTAATGTGCCTTAAAGAGGTAACAACATGACATCACCATAAGGGAAGTGTGTCATGTGACCCACTTTGGCCTGTAGGCAGAACGTAGCAACACAGCTATGCTGCTGAGGTCTTCAAGCTTTTTACCTTTGTATAGTTAGACCATGTTGGTCAGGAGGTCAGATTTTGATTCTTAAAGAGTATTAATCAACCAGATGGGAGTTTCAGTAATCTGATAATTACGTGGTAATCATCGTTAATACTGGCTATTTATTCCAGCTGTATTTAATTAACTAAATTTAAATACCCCAACTGCAAAGTAAGTATTTGAACTCATGTCTCTGGATCCTCTGGTCCTGTAACACAATCATTATACAACCATTCACTGTGTATGCACTTTAGACACAAAGAAAGAGCGTACAGTAGGGCAATGTTAACATACAATGTTTCAAATGTACCCTGAGAGGGTGTGGGGGGTACTGAATTTAATTGTACCCTGTTTGCTTTTGGAGGTCCTCACAAGAAATTTGTCCAAATGTTAACAGTCAAGCTTAAAGGATTACAGTGAGTTGGACGGTCCCTTCAATTCCAACTAGAACTTACACTTATATTGCAAAGTGACAATCTTCCTAAATTAGGCCTACCTTGCATTGGTGCACCTTCAGCGCCAGGGCCTATGATCTTCAGCATCAAAGGTACCCTTATGTCACTGCTGTCCCATTGCAAATTTTTGTGTTACCAACGTAACATGCCCTTTTCAAAACAAGTAGCAGCCCTTTAAGGAATGATATTACCAAGCGTGCTCCTGCCCACACCCTCCCCCAAGCCTGCTAACCAACTTCTCCCGTACCTATAGCCCATCTGAAGCTGTGAGGCATTTGTACAATGGCTTTTGTGACAATAGGATGTCCCAACCCAACTTCACAACCCAATGAAGAACTCTGGGAAATGTTGCAAAATGTTTGCAAAAGCAAAGTCACAGAGCAAGATTGTGCAAGCAACAATGTGCCAGACCATTTATTTTCAGTGATCTTGTCTGAGGGATAAATATTGGTTAGCACACAAGGGAAAAAACTAAGATAAAAGCAAATTACTGCAGATATTGGAATCTGAAACGAAAACAGAAAATGCTGGGAAATCTCAACAGATCTGACACCATCTGTGGAGAGAGAATAGAGCTAACATTCCGAGTCTGGATGACCCTTCCAAGGATTATCCAAGAGTCATCCAAAACATGCCTGTTTCACTTTGAAACCATGCCACTGGACCTTTTATGCCCAACTGAGGAAGCAAACAGAGCTTCAATTCAATTTCTCATCAGAAAGATGGTGTCTCTGACTCTGTAGCACTCTCTCACTGCACTAAAGTGCCAGCCTGGACTTTGTACTCAAGTCTCTGGAGTAGGATTAGTATGTGACTGACCTACGACACTACCAACTGAGCCACAACTGATATCCGAGCTATGGTAACAAGCTGGCCAGCACAGCCCCATTAGAGTACAACATCAGGGCTCAGAGTTTTGCTCTATTGTGCAATGATTACCGAGAGGTTGGTTGCCATACTAACCTCTTCACACCTCACTGTCAAAAATAATCCAACCCTGTACTGCAGCCAATTAGCAATTTTCCAACCTTTCAGTTTAATCAGCCAAATGAAGCATAAATATTTATTTTGCGTGCTCAACTCATCACTGATGGTGTAATACCAACAAAGTAACATTACCCTTGACATAATTACCAATAGTCGGAAACGAAAAAGATCCTTCTTCTGCTCAGCTGATTTTTCTTGCATGTATAAGAAAAATATTTTGTGGTGAACAATTTTCCTTTGGGTGAGGGGCATCTGTGCCGGAGAATGGAATGTTTTCCAAATCTCATGATTCAAGGCTCTGTGCACTGAGGAATCATCTTCTCTTTAACCACGTTAAGATATTAAGGTGAATTTCCTTTTGATCAGCCCCGCCAATGCACTTTAATCTAACCCCAGCCCCAATGTGGCTTCTGTGGTGAAGGTTGCCCCAGACAACAGGGGGATTTCTTACAATTAATTTTCAGAATGTGGGCACCACTGGTAAATTCGACATTTATTGCTTATTTACAGTTACAACTTGCAATTATATAGCACCTTGATTGTGGTAAAACATCCACAAGGAGCTTAACAGGAGCATAAGCTAACCCTAGATGACTGAGCATTTACTGCAATACTCACTACCCACAGGTGAGGCACCAAAGGATTGCAGGTTTGCGAATGTTGCGAAATATTTAAAAAGGACAGGCCAGAAAGCTGGTCAGTCGGACTTCAGTGGAGGGAAAATTATTGGAAACATTTCTGAGAGGCAGGATAAACTGTCACTTAGAAAGACGCAAACTAATCAGAGATAGTCAGCATGGTTTTGTTGGTGGAAGATCGTATCTTACTAACTGGGATTTTTTTGAGAAAGTAGCGAGGAAGATTGATAAGGGTAGTGTAATGGATGCTGTTTACATGGATTTCAGTGAGGCATTTGACAAGGTCCCACATGGCAGACCTGTCAGAAATGTGAGATCTCAAGGGGAGTGGAGATCAACAGACCTGTGAGGGACATTATTCTGGGAGTGGTGGATAAAGGGAAGTGCAAGGCTTGGGAGCCTGTGACATCCACTCTTCTGGAAGAAGAGGATAAAAAAAGCATGAGGCTTGGGGCCCTCACTTACCTTCAGGGAGAGGAGAGCACCAGGTCTGTGGGGGACACCCTTCTGGGAGTGGAGGATAAAGACAGTATGAGCTCGAGGCCCTTGGAGAGTGGAGAGCCTCAAACCTGTGAGGGACACTCTTCTGGGAGCAGAGAATAAAGGGGAGTGCAAGGCTTAGGGCCCTCAGGGAGTGTGAGGCTCAGGGCCTCGGAGAGTGTGAGGCTCGGGGCCCCTGGGGAAGGTGAGGCTCGGGGCCCTCGAGGAGTGTGAGGCCTGGGGCCCTCGGGAAGTGTGAGGCCCAGGGCCCTCGAGGAGTGTGAGGCCCGGGGCCCTCGGGGAAGGAGAGGCCCGGGGCCCTCAGGGAAAGTGAGGCCTGGGGCCCTTGGAGAAGGTGAGGCCCGGGGTCCTCGGAGAAGGCGAGGCCTGGGGCCCTCGGTGAGGGTGAAGCTAGGGGCCCTCGGGGAGGGGAGCATGAGGTTTGGGGACCCGCGAGGGACAGCCGCCAAACAGCACACGCAGCTTGAAAAACCCAAATGACATCACAGGAGATCGGTAAGCTGATTGATTGGTGACTAACTGATATTACAGAATGTCTTTAAGTAGCGGGTGACACAGTGGTTAGCACTGCTGCCTCACAGTGCCAGGGACCCAGGTTCAATTCTAGGCTGGGGTCACTGTCTGTGTGGAGTTTCCACATTCTCCCTGTGTCTGCGTGGCTTTGCTCAGGGTGCTCCGGTTTCTTCCTACAGTCCAAAACATGTGCTGGTTAGGTCCATTGGCCATGCTAAATTCTCCCTCAGTGCACCAGAGTGTGACGATTAGGGGATTTTCACAGTGATTTCATTGCAGTGTTAATGTAAGCCTACTTGTGACTAATAAATAAACGTTAACTAAACAAGATAAGAGTCAGGGAACAAGACTAGGAGGATAAAAGTGTAAAGAAAGCTTGAATCTAAGAGCACAACCAGGTGATTAAAAGATGGTAAGAAAGAGCAATGTGTAAGTTTACATCTCCTAAGGAAATTTAAACAGCTGTTTGGGTGAGTACAGTGGGGAGGTATTTACCACTCCTATTTGTTATAATTGTTAAGATATCATTCTGTGATTCATTGTTTGGAAGAAATATGTTCTACAATAATAAAGAGTGGAAATGAAGGGCCCTCACTGATATTGTTTGATATTAAATGGATTAATTTAATTTAATTGGTAAGACATAGCAGGAGAGCTCCATATGTGCCTGTGAGGAACAGGGGGTGGGCAGGGAGGGTTGATCTGAGGATATGGTGATAGGGAGGAGTGGATCTTGGGAGAGATTTGAACACAAGTTTGAGAATTTTACATTCCAGACATTGCTAGATCTGGAGCTAATTTTGGTCAGCAAGCATAGGGGGATGAGTGAATGAATGACACCACCCCTCATTTTTCCTAAGGAACAGATGGGCCTTCAGTTATTTGATATCACCGAGTGCCATAGAATCCTTACAGTCCCAAAAAAGGCTATTTGATACATTGAGTCTTGCTAAGCATCTCCGGACCACAGCATCACATTTGACATAGAGAGGTACAAAAGAGTCCAGCAGATTACAGGGTCAGTGGCAGAGTTCTGAGGAATGTGGAGGAACAGAGAGATCTTTGGGTTCATATCCACAGATCCCTGAAGGTTGCCACTCAAGTGGATAGAGCCGTGAAGAAGGCCTATAGTGTGTTAGAATTTATTAACGGAGGTTTGAGTTTAAGAGCCATGGGGTTATGCTGCAACTGTACAGGACCTTGGTGAGACCACATTTGGAGTATTGCGTGCAGTTCTGGTCACCTCACTATAAGAAGGATGTGGAAGCATTGGAGAGAGTGCAGAGGAGATTTACCAGGACGCTGCCTGGTTTGGAGGGTAGGTTTTATGAGGAAAGATTGAGTGAGCCGGGGCTTTTCTCTTTACTGCAGAGGAGAATGAGACATGACTTAACAGAGGTTTATAAGATGATGAGGGGGATAGATAGAGAGGAGGTTCAGAGGCTATTTCCTCGGGTGGATGTTACTTGGGGGCATAACTATAAGGTTCATGGTGGGAGATATAGGAGGGATGTCCAAAGTAGATTCTTTACTCAGAGAGTGGTTGGGAACTGGAATGAACTGCCTGCTGTGATAGTGGAGTCAGACACTTTAGGAACTTTCAAGCGGTTATTGGATAGGCACATGAAGCACACCGGAATGATAGGGAGTGGGACAGCTTGACCTTGGTTTCGGACAAAGCTCAGCACAACATCAAGGGCTGAAGGGTCTGTACTGTGCTATACTATTCTATGTTCTAGGGTCAATTTTCTTCACACAGAGGGTGGTGAGTGTCTGGAAAAAGCTGCTAGAGGTAGTAGTAGAGGCGGGTACAATTTTGTCTTTTAAAAAGCGTTTGGACAGAAAGATGGGTATAAAGGGATATGGGCCAAATGCAAACAATTGGGAATGGCTTAGTGGTAAAACCATGAATAAGTTGGGCTGAAGGGCCTGTTTCCATGCTGTAACCCTCTATGACTCTACGAATCAGATCAGATGAAGGAAAAACTATCTTCCCCATTAGATTTTTAGCAATTCTACAACATCACAGACATTTTTAACGATTCCAGGATTTGAAGAGACCTTTGTCCTCCTAGGTCTGAATGGGATTTGAATCTCAGGCCCCAGAGATACAAAGCGTTACTCACAAATTTGCAGCGGTGAAATATTTTAAGTGTAGCCATAGCTCTATGGTAAACACAGCAAAGACCCCAGAAAGAGCAACTACATATGTTCCTGATGATCTGTTTCAATGATGTTGAATACTGCTCACCTCCCCTGCTCTTCTTTTGTATAGTGCTATGGGATCTTTTACATTAACCTGAGAAGACAGGCAGAGCCCTCAACCTCTGAGACAGGGAAATCCTTCAGCACTGCTTTCAAGTGACAGCCACCAATGGGATTTGAACACACAACCTTCTGACTCTGACGTCTGAGAGCTACTGCTGATCCCCAGCTGGCACCTGAGCATCAATTCAATCCAGCCGGATAAAATGCGCAATGGAATTTGTAACAGTTATTTTGGAGTGGCTGAACATTTAACTTTCCCATCTGGCAAATGACCATTGCATTTGCCAACAGAAAAGTAACTGTGTCACTGGCTTTGCACCTACTCCAACCAACAACAACTGCTAACAAAATCCTGAGGTAAAGCATTAGCAACTCCTGGAAAACACTGAGGTAAAGTGGGGGAGAGGTGGGGTCCCAGGGAAGTGTCTGCAGTCTCCTCCCTAGTCCATTCTCCCTGAGACACAGAGGAGTTTCTGGGAGGTGGTTGGGAGAGGGAAGAGGTCATGAAGATTGACCCTCTGAATCTTGTGACATAGGAGCTCATTCAGTACTGGGATTTAGAGCAATTTCTCTCTAGAATATTCTTTGTATCATAGCACAGTGCCCTTACAAAAATTATCCTCTTTTCCATTTTCCCGTAATTCAATATGTAAATATACATACATATAGGTCTTGGGAAAGCAGTTAGTCCTTCTGCCCAAGGCTAACCCTACATTTGCCCTAAGGCACCCACCAGCCTCACTGAAATTCGTGCATCAGAATACTTGCCGTAAGATATGATAAAAGGTCATGTCGGCCATGTTCAAGGATGTGAAAAGAGCCCAAAGGAGTCCTGGATATTGGTCCAGTGAAGGGATGTCAAATGGTTTTTACATGAAAAGGAGGAACATGTTAAAAGCTAAATGAAGAAGTCCACAAAAGTTGTTGCAAAAGTAGAGCAACATTTCAGAGCTGACAGTAGATTGTGTCATTACTTTGTATGACTTTTGTCACCTGGATCAGCTTAACTTTTCCGACCAACCTGAACAATTTATTATTTTGTAATGACGTTTTTTTGGACTGGGAAATGATTAGCTGAAAGGCGATTTGATACAGAGGAAAGCTCCTTGAAACTCCCCTCCCAGATACAGTACAGGCTAAATGCAAGATGAAGCTCCCTCTCTGCTACTCCATCATGAATGCCTAGGCTAGGATATAGAACAGCTAAGATAAGAAGTTTCCTCGTGGCATGAGATGAAATTTGGTGAAGACACAGGAAGACTTAGGAAGAATAATATTTCAAATCCCGTGCTAATTGAACTTTGAAAGCAGGCTTCCCCACCTCCAGCCCCACCTTCCGTCTGTGCGCAATCAGGCCCCTGACCTTTTGGTTGCTTGCCATTTTAACACGCGATCCTGCTCCCTTGCCCACATGTCTGATCTTAGCCTGCTGTAATGTTCCAGTGAAGCTCAACGCAAACTAGAGGAACAGCATCTCATCTTCCGGCTAGGCACTTCATAGCGTTCCTGTCTCAACATCGATTTCAACAACTTCAGATGATTAGCTCTACCCCACCTCGCCCCCTTTGTTTTCACATTATTTAATTTTGTACTGTTCTCTACCTTTTATTTTTTATTGTCTTTCTTTTTTTTTCTTTCCCCTCACTCTTTCCCCCTATTTTATCCTCTTTCCTTACCTCTCCTCCCCCTTTTGTTCCCCCTTTTCTCAATTTTACCTGTCTCCCACCTATTTCCCCCTCCCCCACCACCTTCATCTGTCATAGCTGACCCTCTGATTTCAGTTTCTCTGCTGTTTGGCCATTCACACCTTCATTCTCTCTATGGGCTGCCATTAGCAGCCTCTCCCCTTGTTTTTGTGGCTATGACTCATCTTTCATTCCCTCGCCCTACAGTATAAACATCTTCCATTTTCTACGCATTTCCACTTCGACAAAGGGTCATCTGGACTGGAAATATCAGCTATTTTTTTTCCTTGTAGATGCTGCCAGACCTGCTGAGATTTTCTAGCATTTTCTCTTTTGGATTGGGTCAATGAGCTTTGCTTTTAACTGCGAACACTATGGGCCTGATTTTCCAATCACGTTGTGCCCGTTTTCAGGCGTGAAAACTTGGTAAAGTCAGGTGTGAGGTGAGTAGTGTGATCCATGCCCGCCTCTGCACCTGTTCCCTCCTTACCAATGGCTGAAAATTGGTCTGGACTTCGCCCGAAACAGGCGCAACATCAATCTAAATGCATTTACTACTGCGTTTGCCTGCCCAGTGGACCAGATTAGTCCACAAAGGTCCGATTCAAGCGCTTCAGCTTCTGGGGAGGTAAGGTCAGACCTTCTGGTGGGGCTCTCTAACTCAGATTGGTGATGGAGAGGTGTGGGGGGAGCACGGAGGCGGGTCAGATGGCTTTCTGGTGTAGGGGCAGGGAGATGGGTCAGATGGCTCTCTGGGGGAGAGGGAGATGGGTCAGATGGCACTCTGGTGGGAGGGCAGTGGGCAAGGGCGGGGGGGTCTACTGCCATGCTGCATGCAATTTGTGGGAGAACATAAGAACATAAGAGCATAAGAAATAGGAGCAGGAGTAGGCCATCTGGCCCTTCGAGCCTGCCCCGCCATTCAATAAGATCATGGCTGATCTGTCGCTGCTCAGTTCCACATTCCCGCCCTCTCCCCATAACCCTTAATCCCCTCGCTTATCAAAAACCCATCAACCCGCGTCTTAAAAATATTTAGCGAGGCAGCCTCCACCACCTCAACGGGCAGAGAATTCCAGAGATTCACCACCCTTTGAGTGAAGAAGTTCCTCCTCAACTCCGTTCTAAACCGCCCCCCCTTTATCTTGAGGCTGTGCCCCCTAGTCCTACTGTCTTTTTTGAGCGGGAAGAGTCTCTCCACCTCTATCCTATCCATCCCATTCATCATCTTATACGTCTCAATGAGATCTCCCCTCATTCTTCTAAACTCCAACGAGTACAAGCCTAGTTTATTCAGCCTCTCCTCATAGCTCAACCCCCTCAACTCCAGTATCAGCCTAGTAAACCTCCCCTGCACTCCCTCCAAGGCCAAAATATCTTTGCACAGGTGCGGCGCCCAAAACTGCACACAGTACTCCAGCTGCGGCCTCACCAATGCCCTATATAGCCGCAGCAAGACCTCCCTACTTTTATATTCAATCCCCCTCGCTGTGAAGGCCAGCATCCCATTCGCCTTCCTGACCACCTGCTGCACCTGCAAGCTGGGTTTTTGCGACTCATGCACAAGGACCCCGAGGTCCCTCTGCACCGTCGCCTGCTGCAGTTTTTCTCCACGTAAGTAATAGTCCTTCCTACCATTATTCCTACCAAAGTGGACCACCTCACACTTGCCAACATTAAATTCCATTTGCCATTTCCTGGCCCATTCGCCCAGCCTATCTAGATCCTTCTGCAGACTCTCCACACCCTCCGCACAATTTGCCGTTCCCCCAATCTTGGTGTCATCAGCAAATTTCAACACCCTACACTCGGTTCCCTCCTCCAGATCATCTATATAAATGGTAAATAGCTGAGGCCCCAGCACCGACCCCTGGGGCACTCCACTAGTCACCATCCGCCAATCCGAATAGCACCCGTTGACCCCCACTCTCTGCCTCCTATTTGACAACCAATCCTCTATCCACGCTAACACCCTACCCCCAACTCCATGTCCCTCGACCTTCTGCAATAACCTCTTGTGAGGTACCTTGTCAAACGCCTTCTGAAAATCCAGAACGACCACATCCACCGGTTCTCCTCTATCCACCGCCCTATACACATCCTCATAGAACTCCAGTAAATTTGTCAGACACGACTTCCCTTTAATGAAACCGTGTTGCGTCCGCCCTATCAAGTGGAGCAGGGGGAGCTGGGGGCCGCAATCGGCCTGGGTGGTGGGTGGGTGGGGGGGATAAGGGGGTCAGTTATGTTGTGGGGCAGGGGCAATGTCTGTGGAGGCCTGGGGAAGCATTATCCGGTCTGGGAGTGAGGATGGCAGCTTTTCAATTTTATTGTCCCTGCGCATGAGCAGTTGGGGGCTCCGATTGGAGCACCAGCCTTTTGTTTCAGATTCCCAGCGTTTGCAGTATTTTGCTTTCATTCCTATTTATAGGCATGGGTTTGCCCTGAAATGTAAACTTCTCACATTTTGATTTCATTGTTGCTAAGATTTGGGCATCGTGAGTTAAAGCAACATCACTCGCTATGCTTTGAGAAACTGTTGGTGGGCCTTTTTCCTGAACCACTATTTTTTTCCAAAAACATACTTTATTCATAAATCTGAGAGAACATTACAAACATTCCAAAATGATACGCCCTGCCCACAGGCTTGTGCAGCACGATTCAGAATCGCTAATATTTTTTCAGGCAAAGTATCGGGGAAGCGCCTGAGAACGGGTTCTAAAGTCTGATCAGAAACCCTCCCAGATTCAAGTCCGTCCAGCACTTAGAATCAAAATGGTCAAATTAGGAAGTGTATGTTTTTCCCTGATCTGTTGTGATATTTGTCGAAATATGATCATGCTCCACATTCAGCACAAAAGCAGGGGTTAATAAAGCTTTCCCATGCAGGAATTGAGAAAACAGGCCCTGTACCTGAAACTTTCTTTTATTTTCCCTGCAAGGAATGGAAGGTCATTTGCTGTCCTCCCTAATGCCTACCTTGATTCTTTTCCTCAAATTGAATGGTGTATTTGCTTATCCTCTATATATGGGTACCATTAGTAGATTGTCAACTATTGGTCTCTATGTTTATGCCCTGGAGAAGAGTTATATTGGACTCGAAACATCAACTTTGTCTCTCCACAGATGCTGCCAAACCTGATTTTCCAGCATTTTGTTTTTGGTTCCGATTTCCAGCATTTGCAGTATTTTGCTTTTATTCCTATGTTTATGCATGGCTTTGCCCTGAAATGTAAACTTCTCACATTTTTATTTCATTGTTTTTAAGATTTGAGCATCACGAGTTAAAGCAACATCACTGGCTATGCTTTGAGAAGCTGTTGGTGGGCCTTTTTTCTGATCCACTTTTTTTTTCCAAAAATATACTTTATTTATAAATCTCTGAGAACATTACAAACATTCCAAAATGAGCATCACACAAAAAGCAATATTCAAGTTCATACATCAAGTTTACATATATCAAGTAACATTCTGAGATGCTTAAATACAGTGAAGGAAAAAGACATTGACATCATCCATGTTCAGACAGACTTTGACCTGAGTGTCTCCACTGTCTGGGATCATCACCCCTTTTATGTTCAAATGTTTCTTGATAGACTCAGCAATGTGTTCTAAACAGCATATAAACAGGAGCAGAGAGGGAGGATATCACTGCCTGTCTCCAGATTTAATTGGAAAGCTTTCTGATTCCCACCCATTGATTGAAACTGCACGACTGATGTCTGTGTAGAGCAGTCGATCCAATTGTGAACTCCCTCCCCAAACCCCATTTTGGAGAGCAGGTCCGTCATGTGGGTGACCTACTTGTAGATGAGGGTACTGATGCCTTTCCTTGTGGATTCTGACATACTGCCGGCAAGAAACATATTCTTGTATACCTCCAGCAGATCGGGGCCGATCCAATCCCACAGAGCAGAGTACAACTCAGCTGGTAAGCCGTCGCTCCCGGGGGTTTTACTCTTTTCAAAGGACTCAAGGCCTCAGTCAACTTGTCTAAGGTTAGTTGTTGATCCAGGCTTTCCCATTCATTGTCCTCTAACATGATAGAGGACAGGAAAGACTGGGAGGCCATGCTGTCTGTGGGCTTCAGGTCACACAGTCTGGCATAGCAGAATTTACTGATCCTTGAAAGATTAAACCAAGAACTGAACCACCTTCTTCCTTTAGGTTATTGATCACAGAGGTCTCTCTGTGTACCCTTTGGAAGAAGAGCACATCTCACCCTGCTCCCAGACTCTGAACCAGAAAATAAACTTAAAAGCCCAAGGCAAAGAGCAAGACTTACAAAGAACAAAGAATAAAGAACAACGGCCACGGGAAACAGGCCCTTTGGCCCAACGAGCCCGCGCCGCCATCTTAACAATGTATTTTTCCTACACCTCCCTTGACCCATGTCTATGCTTATGGTACCCCCATTGGAAACCAGATTCGGGGGAGAATAATTTAGGGACAATTTGTTACACCAATCAGCCTAAGAGCACATCTTTGGGGTGTGGGAGGAAACCGGAGCACCCGGAGGAAACCCACGCAACCACAGGGAGAATGCGCAAACTCCCACAGACACTGGCCCAAATCCATGTATCTGCACAGCTAGCAGTGCTAGTCACTGAGCTGTTGTGGTGCCCATCTGCTGGTCCAGTTTTAAGCATACACAAACGACGCGAAGTACTAGGCTACTCTCAAAACATCCAAGAGCAGCCCATGCATGACCCACCGTGTGCACGCCCCTCGTTTGACAACAAGGTGGACTGACGCACCTGCGGAGTAAAAGAGACAAAACATCAACACATGTAGCATTAGATTTCCAGGAACGTCCCGAGGCTCTGACCCTTATTTAAAACAGTCTCCTATAACCCTTCATCCCTGTTTCGCTCATGTGCCTATCTAAGTAAACCTTAAACAAGTCCAGCGAGCCTGCCTCCACCACCTTACTTGGTAGCGCATTCCATACCCCCACGACCCTCTGTGTGAAAAACCTCCCTCTAGTATCCAAATTATACTTCTCCCCCCTCACCCTAAGCTCGAGGCCCCTCGTGATATTTGTCTCCAATCTAGGAAAAAGCCTGCCGCTGTTGACTCTATCTATACCCTTCATTATTTTATACACCTCTATCAGATCCCCCCCTTAATCTCCGTCTTTCTAAGGAAAAGAGCCCCAGTTTATCCAATCTTTCCTCATAACCCAGTCCTTCCATACCAGGCAGCATCCTGGTAAACCTCCTCTGCACTCTCTCCAGGGTCTCCACGGTCTTCCAGTAGTAAGGTGACCAGAACTGGACGCAGTACTCCAAATGCAGTCTAACCAACGTCCTGTACAGCTGTAGCATTAGACGCCAGCTCTTATACTCTATACACCTTTCTTTCAAGGCTAGCATACCTTAAGCTTTCTTCGCAACCTTCTCCACCTGAGTTGCCACCTTCAGAGATTTGTGCACTTGCATTCCCAGGTCCCTCTGCATTTCTATACTCTTAATAGGTCTACCCTTTATCATGTAACTCCTCCCTACATTATTCCTTCCAAAATGCATCACCTCACATTTATCAGGATTAAATTCCATCTGCCATTTATCTGCCCAATATACCAGCCTATCTATATCCTGCTGTGTCACCTGACATTCCTCCTCACTATCCGCCAATCTTGCCATCTTTTCATCTCCTGAAGATCCTCCTTGACCACGACCTCCATCGACTACAGCCGGAGCAGATTCTGTATGCTTTTCTGGAGTTGGGACATTTCCCTCTGTCTCTCTCTTCCCTTCTGAAGAACTTTGAATATGAAAAACTTTGTGATGTTCTGCTTTGTTGCCTCTCACCAGAATGATGGAGACTCAAAGAGGGGTTTCACAGATCTTTCCTGAATCCCTCCTGAATTCCTCGAGGTTCTTTGGGGTCAACAGCTTTACATTCAGCTGCCACTTCCCCTGCCAAACTTCTGTTCCTCCTGTACGTGGTATTTGGCCAGTAGGAGGCAGTGGTCAGGAAAAGCCTGATGTCGGTGGATTTGACCGTGAAAGCTTGGGACACGAACATGAAGTCTATCGTTAACAGAAAGAACATCTGACCGTGACTGTGTATCTACGCTGCACTCCATTTGCAGGGTTGCTGAAGATATCATGTAGCTTTTTATTCTTTATTGTTACCTTCAGGAGTCTGGATGCCACATCCAGCCTGCTGTCGGCCCAGCGGATCGACAAGTTGTTCACCACTTTGGAACAGGGCATATACTTTTATTAACTGGAGTGTAGCATTCTTGCGCAGTATGTCTGCAACAGGGAGGCATCCATCCACCACCTCCTTAACTTCGGAGATGGTGAAATTGCTCCAACCCACAGCAAAATACCCATGTCTGAGGAACATGACCAGATTAATGGGCTTCCAACGCGACCATTGCCTGTAGAAGCTGAGCTGCAGTATCATACACCCCTGTAGAAACAGCAGATCAGCTTTAACAAGGGTATCTAAGGTAGCCACACATCGCAGAGTGGCTTTAACACTAAGCATGTTAATGGAAGCAATCTTTAGCCCCATTTTAACATGATTAGTCTCTTTCCAGACCCGTTGTCGTTCACAGTTCTGGTCCTTTGGTCAACTCTTGCATGCCCATAGCATCAGCAAATTGTTTCACTCTGAATGGGCTGAGGAAACTGTCCTGATTCCCCTCCGTCAGGGTTGCTCCATTCAACCATCACCTGTGGAAACCATCTCTCCTGTCGCTCCCCAGACAGGGGCTTTGCTGTTCCTGACTTCCCAGAGCTGGGATGTACTGTTCTCTTCACTTTGGGGTTGGAGTTGGGGTGCGCTGGTTACCCCGTTGTTTCCAATGCTCTGGAGCTCAGGTGTCTTCTCCTCCTCCAACTCCCTGAAGTTTTGTCTCTTTTTCAGACATCCATTTTCCCCCCTGTCTGAAATGCAGCCACTCCCATCACCTGAGTGGGCTGGGGGTAGTCTCTTGCTGCTTCCGTTTCCCCCACTTTTCTTTGTCCCCATCTTCTGCCAGCCACCCTCAGGCTGGGCTTCTGAAGGTTTCTCTTCTGTTTGATCAAGCTGCTGGGATATGGAAGGTGCCGGGGTGGGGTGGAGTGGTGGGGGGAGGTGGAAATGGTATTTGGGCTTTAGCTACCACCATCCTTCCTTTCTTTTTATCTGCCATTCTCTTCCGATTCTCATTTTGCAGGCTGGAGGTCTCACTGGCAGGATATTTGCACGTCTCCTTGGCACTTGCCAGGCTGGCTGTTCTGTCTGCTTGGCCATCTTTAGCTTTTAACGCATGTGCATAAGTGAGAACATGTTTGGGGCACCTCCACAGAGATTGTAGCTGTTAGTTTGCACGCAGTCCTTTGTCTGATGCCCTTCCTACTTGCAGTTCTTGCACTCGAGAGCTCTGCAGTCAGTTGCTATACAGCCAGATTTTTTTGGGGCTGGCCAGCATAGGTGAGGAAGCTTTTGCTTCCCGCAGATGCAAAGCTGGAGGGAGGTTGGAGGATTACCCCCTTTCCATCAGTCTTAAGTGCCACCTTGACTTGGCGCATGCTGGTCCAGATTCCCAAAGCATCCCTAATCTCTGAACAATCGTCAACCCTGTTGATGTACCTGGCAAAGAGAGATGGCAGATTTGTAACCGGAACGTAAGAGTTACAGATGTGTGCAAATAAAACATAGTCCTGTTGAGACAGCAGCATAAAGAGGGGCTCTGCTTTGAGTATTTTTGGATATGACAAGTCTGTCTTCTCCTCAAACACTTTCAGGAACTTGATGCAGGAAGTGACAGCCTTGAAAGCGACATCAAAATAATCCTGGGTTTTCACCTTTTGCAGACAGAAGAGGCTCGCTACTTCAACTCCACAGATATCCACAAGGCCCTTCTTTGCAAAGGAGAGATGGTCAAAAGGCACGTCTCCTTCACCTCCTTTCACCAATACCTTCACAATGTTATGAGCCCCTAGTATGGGATTTGACTGGTTGCAGCCATCACCTCAGAAAACCAAATGCCACCAATATCATGGCTAAGAGGTTAAGCAGTCTCCATTACAAGACACCCCGGTGGAGAAAGGAGTTCTGAAGAAGTTGTAGATTTTGCTCTGGAGTTCTGCCTGATCATGGTTTCACGCCTGCCAGCTAAGACCTTTTATGTCAAAAATAAACTTTTATCATAAATAACTTGAAAAACTTTACCTTTCAATCAATACAAGCAGTGAAAAACAGTTATATTTACAATTTCCTTAACTTCAATATTTTAATGCTCAGCTCCAAGACATTACAGATATTACAGTGCAGTTTTTCAATAATCTATATACATTCATCACATTTCACTGTGTGCTGCTTTTACAGAGTCACACAATTACACAGTCCGAGGATTTTTACAGTTACTGGTCCCTCAGCCTGCCTTGGTTGAAAGACTATAAATGGTGACCTTTCTCCATTGTGCCTTTGTAGTGGCTGCCCCAAGCTTGAGTCCGTCCCTCAGTATGTAGTCCTGGACCTTGGAATGTGCCAGTCTGCAACATTCAGTCAAGGACAAATCTTTGCAGCTAGTTTTGGGCAGACCAAAGAGCATCCTTCACCAAGTTGATGAGCCTCCAGCAGCAGTTGATGTTTGTCTTGTTGTGCATCCCTCGACAAATACCACCGCATCTTATTCCAGACCTTCTTTGCAAAGGCATAATCCAGAAGGAGTGTGACTATCTCATCATCCCTGCAATCGATTTGAGGGCAGTGTGCACTGGTGTTGAGACTTCAGGCGGGCATGAAGGATCTGATGGGAAGTATCCTTCTCATCATCAGCCATGCCAGGTCTTGGTGCTTGTTTGAAAGTCCTGGAAATGAGGCATTCTGCCAGATGACACTGACAGTCTGCTGAGGGAACCATCCGACAGGATGCACCATCTCCTTTTCCTTCAGGGCCTCGAGGACATTATGTGCCAACTGCTGCTTGATCACCATGTGGTCAAAGGTGCGCTTCTGAAAACTTTTCCCCATGAGGGAGATGTGCTGCGGTACGATCCAACTACTTGGAGCATTCCGCAGCAGTGTGGCCAGACCCATCCTCCGCAAACCCCTTTAATCCATGTGACGATGATGCTCCCGCAATAGAATGAGATAGAATTTTCCTAGATACAGACAATGGAGCAGTGGCAATGCATCATCAAGTCAGAGTGGTGTACACGGCTTGGAGGGGAAACTTGGAAGTGATGGTTCCCAAGGCTGGCCTTCTTAATTCTTCTCAGTGGTTAAAGTCATAGGTGTGGGTGGTGCTGTCATAGCAATCTTGGTGAGTCACTGTGGTACATTCTGCAGTTGCACTCAGTTCAAAAATCAAGGGCCACTACTGAAACTTGTTCATATTGTCTAGACTAGCATTTCAGTGCAGATAATGAGGGAATTACTGAACTAGTACTGGACTACTGCAAGTATCTCCTTTCAGAGGAAACCCCATCTGCCCCACAGGTTGATATGAAAAATCCCAGGACACAACTTGAAGAGGAGCAGGGGAGTTCTCCCTAGTGTCCTGGTCAATATGTCCATGACAAATTTATCAATCTCTCCTTTGCCCCACCCTATCCCTGTTCTATTCTGCTCTGCCTCCTTTCCAACTGGAAAATACTTTGCATTTTTGTTTTTCTTCAGTTCTGTCAAAAGATCATTTAGACCCCAAATGTTAACTTTCTCTCCACAGATGCTGCCACATCTGCTGAATTTATCCAGCATTTTCTGATTTTCAGATTTCCACCATTGGCACTATTTTGCTTTCATTGAGCTTAATCCAGCCTAGACCATTAAAACTGATTGTCTGGTCTTCTATCTCACTGCTGTTGGTGGGACCTTGCTGTGAGCTAATTAGCTGCTGTGCTTCCTACATTATAAATGACTATCTTGGAAAATTACACTTGCCTGTGAAGTATTTTGGGACCTCTCAAGGTCAAGGTCATGAGAATGTGCTACAATGGGGAATAGTTGAAGTGAATAGTGTAGATGCATTTCAGAGAAAACTGGACAAGTATATGAGGGAGAAGGCTCCAGAGAGTTGCTAAGTTTATTTATTAGTGTCACAAGTAGGTTTACATTAACACTGCAATGAAATTACTGTGAAATATCCACACTCCGGTGCCTGTTCAGGTACGCTGAGGGAGAATTTTAGCATGGCCAATGCACTTAACCAGCACGTCTTTCAGACTGTGGAAGAAAACCAGAGCACCCTGAGGAAACTCACGCAGACACAGGGAGAATGTGCAGATCCTGTATAGTCATCCAAGCTGAGAATTGAACCCAGGTTCTTGGCACTGTGAGGCAACAGTGCTAACCACTGTGCCACCGAGGTAGAATTAGATGAGGATGAAATGGACCTCTGGGGCCGAATGGCCTGTTTCTGTGCTGCATATCCTATGTAATCCTATGGAACGAAAGGCACTATAGAAATGCAGGTTTCATCTTACAGTAAGCTGTACTGTATTGTCGCTGACTCAGACTCGCTACAATTTTCTACTTTATACAAAGAACATGCAAATATGCATCAGCTGCAGGCAGACTGGCTCACTGCACCTAACTTACACTGGCCAGAGAATGGTTAATAACAACAGCTTCCATTCTGATGATTCCTTTAATAAATGCACAGAAGTGTTTCATGTCGGTAATTATCAAAAACACTTTAAGCCAAAGAAGGCAATATTAAGACAGGTGACCAAAAGCTAAGGAAAGTCTTAAAGGAGAGAGTGGTGGAGATGTTTGGGAAGGAAATACCAGACCTTAGGGATGAGTTACCGACGCTGGGATGAAGGAAGTGTGGAATATACATACTCGTGTACAAAGAATAACCCCTCTATGGAAGAAACACTCGTGGAACCAAACCTCAACTGGAAAGGAGAGAAAAATGTTTTGAATAGCAAATTAAGGACTTTAATATAAGAAAATTTTTTAACATGACCAGGAATTCATTCCAGGAAACACAGAGTGACATAAGGAGGATTTTTATTCTCTTTGCGTGGTCCTAAAGACACAGTTTTTCTGTGAATGCTGCAGAAAGCAGAGATAGGAAATCAGCACGAACTTACATACCCTGGCATTGTACATAACAAACTGTCAGTCCATTAAATGCTTCTGGACAGGGGGAAATATTAAAAGCTGGCTACGTGGAGACAGAATCAAAGACTAGATATTGAATTTTGACCAATTGTTTCGAGGAAGAAGTGAGAATGAGTTAATTAGTTTGTTGCTTCTTTGTTTTGTTTCCTTTATTTCTATGTTTGGTTCTACAGTCTATCATCTCTAATTTCTCACTCATTGTCCTGCTTCTCCAGCCTCATGTCTCCCTTCTCTCTTTGAATTCCCCATCACATTCCTTAACTTTTCCCCTATATATCTTTCTCTCCCTTCCTCAATCACATCTGTTTCTACCTCTCTTCCTGCTGTCTCTCTTTCCATCCACACTGTTCCCTCTCCTTCTCCCGTCTCCCCCTCCCTCCTCCCCCTCACTCCTCCCCCTCACTTCACCTCCCCCTCCCATTCACTGCTCACTCCACTCTCCCCTGCCTTCCCCTCTCCCTTACCTCCTTCTCCTCATCTCTCCCTCTTGCTGCTCACTCCCCTCTCCCCCTCCCTGCTCCCTCCCTTCTCCGTGCTCCCTTCCCTCCTCCTCTCTCCCCCTCCCTCCCTCTCCTTCTCCTCCCCTCTCCCCCTCTTTATTACCCTCCCCCTCCTTCCTCCTCTCTCTCTGCTCCTCCGCCTCCCTCCCCCTTCTCTCCCCACCTTCCTCCTCCCCTCTCCCCCACCCAACTCCTCCCCTCTCCCTCCTCCAAACTCTCCCTCCTCCAAACTCTCCCTCCTTTCTCTTCCTGTCCATCCTCCTCCCTCTCCCCCTCCCTGCTCCCTCCCCTCTCCCTTCCCTCCTCCTCTCTCCCCCTCCTTCCCAACCTCTCCTTCTCCTCCCCTTTCCCCCTCCTGCTCCTCCTCCTCTCTCTCTCTCCAGCTCCCTCCTCCTTCCCGTTTCCCACCGCCTCCTTCCCTCTTCCTCCCTCCCTCCTTTTTCCCTTCCTCTCCCACCTTCCTCCTCCCCTCCACCCGACTCCTCCCCTCTCCCTCCCCTCTCTTCCCATCCATCCTCTTCCCTCCTCCTCCTCCCTTTTCCCCCCTCCCGTCCCCTCCGGCATGGTTAGCACTGATGCCTCACAGCGCCAGGGACCCAGGTTCGAATCCCAGTTTGGGTCATTGTCTGTGCAGAGTTTGCATGTTCTCCCCATGCCTGCATGGGTTTCCTCTGTGTGCTCCGGTTTCCTCCCACAGTCTGAAAGATGTGCTGGTTAGGTGCATTGCCCGTGCTAAATTCTCCCTCAGTGTACCCGAACAGGTGCTGGAATGTGGCGACTAGGGGATTTTCACATTAACTTCATTGCAGTGTGGAAGTAAGCCTACTGGTGACAATAATAAAAAAATCAAAATAAAATCGCTCCTTCTCCTCCCCCCTCTCTCCTCCTCACACCCTCCCTCCCCTCTACCTCTCTCCTCACCTCCCCACCCTCTCCCTCCTCCTCCCTCCTTCTACAGGAGAAGTGAAGCGCTGATCTGATGGGGAGTGCAGTGAGCCTTGCTGTGGTGGGCAGCTCCCTCTATGGTGCGGAAGCCGCTCCGCCTTGTCTCCTCCCCACTCTCAGCTGCTATAAATATTTAGCAAGCGGGATCCCACTCGTCAGGTCAGTCCTGCTGAAGCTGCTGCTTTTGATGCGCTTGTCAATAAGCGAGAACAAAACCACACCAAAAATAAACGCCGTCAGCCACAAGGAAAATAAACACACACACACTGATGTGAAAATGCGGACACTTCATGTTGGCAGACTTTATTCAAATCCTAAACTCACAAATTGTTGGCTGTGAGGAATCAGTTTCAAGACTTTACGCTGTTTCTTCAAATACCAAGGTCACTACAAACAGGTAACTCTTTTTAAAAAAGTGTCCAAAACAGACATTTTCTGTGGCATACGGAAAGCAATTAATTATTTTTCAACAATGTAAAGTTCCTGATTGCTGACAGGGATGTCTTTCCTGGACAATCGCGTGTGTCTAACCTGCAGCGTTCTTTTCTCAAATGTGTACACACACCAATTGATTTGTGTTAAAAGTTTAATTTCAAGTCGACAACAGAGCATTAAATGCGCACAAATTCGCTTGTGTTTGAGGCTTGAGTTCAGTTTGAAAATTTGCTATAGGACTGTGATATGTGATTGTGTCCTGCTTTGTTTTAATTCAAGACAGTGGAGGTAATTCCAAAGTAACTCACAAAGGGGGGGATTTCTGATGTCTGTGTGTGTATGGGGGATGGGGGGGGATGGTGTGAGTGAGGGTAAATCTTGCAAGTTACATGGGTCTGTCTGATCCACCGATTGACCTGCTCTGCTGTTGTTTGAGGGCTTGAGTTCAGTTTGGAAATTTGCTGTGGGACTGTGATATGTGTGTCCTCAATTTTATTCCAAGATATTGGAGGTAATTCCAAAGTAAGTGTTAAAGTTTATTTATTAGTCACAATCAGGCTTACATTAACACTGCAATGAAGTTACTGTGAAAATGCCTAGTCACCACACTCAGGCGCCTCTAACTCACCATGGGGGGATTTTAAAAAGGTTGCTCAGTGCAGGGATTTCTGCTATGTGTGTGTACATAGCAGAAGGGGTGGTGGTGAATGAGGTTAAATCTTGCAAGTTATATGGGTCTGTCTGATTCACATATTGACCTGCTGTGCTGTTGTTATGTTTTTTCCAGCCCCACCATTACCCCTCCTCTCTTAGTCTCTCAGAACACGGGCTGGCTGAAACCCTCCGTGAAATGGACTGTCGGCCAAGTGTGTGCAGAGTGGGTGCCCCGACCAAACTTCCTGGGTGCTTGTGACCAGATGGGGAGCTGAGAGAAGGCAGTGGAGGGATAGCTCCATTAGCACCACTGGTCCATCATTTTGGAGAAGGTTCATGCCCTGCAGAAACTGGACAGAGGACTGAGAGACAGAGAATTGAAGAGAGGCAAACAGAGCCATCAGGACCCTATGCATGCAGAAAGAAAGTGAAGGATGAACTAAATCAGTTATTGAGGAGCTGAAGGTGGAGATAAGAGTTGGAGATGGCTCAGCTGTGTAAGCACACAGAGCCCTGGTTGCAGAACATCTCATCCGGCGCTTGGCTGGGCAATGCCAGCTCACTTTGCAACAACTCAGCCCTGCCCCGGGTGAGGGACGAGCTGGTGGCCAGAGTGGAGGTGGCCGTTCTGGCCATCATCCTCATCCTAGCCCTGAGCGGTAACCTGGGGGTGCTTCTGGCCATCTACTCCAACCGGCACAAGTCCTCCAGGATGTACTTCTTTGTCAAGCACCTGAGCATCGCCGACCTGGTGGTGGCCATCTTCCAGGTGCTGCCGCAGCTCATCTGGGAGATCACGTTCCGCTTCTACGCGCCAGACCTGCTGTGCCGGGCGGTCAAGTACCTGCAGGTGGTCGGCATGTTCGCCTCCACCTACCTGCTCATCGTCATGTCCATCGACCGCTGCTTGACCATCTGCCAGCCCCTCAAGTCTCTCCAGCAGCGCTCCAACCGGGCCTACGTGTTGTGCTCCTGGCTAGTCAGCCTGCTCTTCAGCCTGCCCCAGGTCTTCATCTTCTCCCTCAAGCAGGTGGGCCCGGGGGCTTACGACTGCTGGGGGGACTTTATCGAGCCGTGGGGGGCCCGGGCCTACGTCACCTGGTTCACCCTGTCGGTGTATGTAGTGCCCGTCATCCTGCTGACCGCCTGCTACTCCCTCATCAGCTTCAAGATCTGGCAGAACGTCAAGCTGAAGACCCAGCGGGAGGCGGAGGCGGCCCACGGTGGCCTCATGCTCTCCAGGGTCAGCAGCATCAAGATCATCTCCCGCGCCAAGATCAGGACCGTCAAGATGACCTTCGTCATCGTCCTGGCTTACATCGTGTGCTGGACACCCTTCTTTGTCGTGCAGATGTGGAAGGTGTGGGATGACCAGGCTCCCGAGGAAAGTGAGTAGTTATCCCCCTCCCTTTGGAGTCTCTCAGGCATGTGGCAGCCACACCTTCATTGCCCTACCTACCCTGTCAATAGCTTCACTTGGTCAAGGACAAAGGACACCAGAGTTATTCCATTTCAAATCTTTGCCACTCTCATTGATTAATCTATCACATTTTGTAATGCTGGGTCAGATGGTCAACAGTCTGGCCAAATAGGTGAGGTTTAAGGAGACACAACATGGAGAGACAATATTAAATAAGGGGTGACATTTGTTAAAGAGCTGTAGGAGCAGTGGGACCTGGATTTACATTTACATAGATCACTGAACAGGACAGTTGGAGATAGCAGTTCATAAAACATATGGTATTCCAGGCTTTATTAATAGAGGCATCAATTTAAAGTTTATTTATTAGTGTCACAAGCAGGCTGAAATTAACACTGCAATGAAATTACTATGAAAATCCCTGAGTCGCCACACTCTGGCGGCTGTTCGGGTACACTGAGGGAGAATTTAGCATGGCCAATGCACCTAACCAGCACGTCTTTCGAACTGTGGGAGGAAACTGAAGCACTGGGAAAAGGTGTAAACACCACACAGACAGTGACCAAGCTGGGATTTGAATAGGGAGGATTATAGGGATGGAAGAGCTTACAGAGATATAGAGGATTGTGGGGTTAGAGGAGATTTCCAAGATAGGGAAGCTGGTGGGGCTAGAGGAGGTTATAGAAAAAAGGGAGGATTGTAGGCTAGAGGAGGTTATAGAGATAGGGAGGGCTGTGAGGCTGGAGGAGATAGTAGAGAGAGAGAAGCTTGTAGGGCTACTGGAAGTTGCAGAGACAGGGAGGGTTGTTGGGCTGATGGAGGTTTCAGAGATAGGGAGGATTGTGGGGCTGGGGGAGGTTTCAGAGACAGGAGGATTGTGGGGCTGGAGGAGGTTTCAGAGATAGGGAGGATTGTGGGGCTGGGGTAGGTTTCAGAGACAGGAGGATTGTGGGGCTGGAGGAGGTTTCAGAGACAGGGGGATTGTGGGGCTGGAGGAGGTTTCAGAGATAGGGAGGATTGTGGAGCTGGAGGAGGTTTCAGAGGCAGGAGGATTGTGGGGCTGGGGGAGGTTTCAGAGATAGGGAGGATTGTGGGGCTGGAGGAGGTTTCAGAGATAGGGAGGATTGTGGGGCTGGAGGAGGTTTCAGAGGCAGGAGGATTGTGGGGCTGGTGGAGGTTTCAGAGATAGGGAGGATTGTGGGGCTGGAGGAGGTTTCAGAGATAGGGAGGATTGTGGGGCTGGAGGAGGTTTCAGAGATAGGGAGGATTGTGGGGCTGGAGGAGGTTTCAGAGGCAGGAGGATTGTGGGGCTGGGGGAGGTTTCAGAGATAGGGAGGATTGTGGGGCTGGAGGAGGTTTCAGAGATAGGGAGGATTGTGGGGCTGGGGGAGGTTTCAGAGATAGGGAGGGTTGTGGGGCTGGCGGAGATTTCAGAGATAGGGAGGATTGTGGGGCTGGCGGAGGTTTCAGAGATAGGGAGGATTGTGGGGCTGGCGGAGGTTTCAGAGATAGGGAGGATTGTGGGGCTGGGGGAGGTTACAGAGATAGGGAGGATTGTGGGGCTGGGGGAGGTTACAGAGATAGGGAGGATTGTGGGGCTGGAGGGGGTTTCAGAGATAGGGAGGATTGTGGGGCTGGGGGAGGTTTCAGAGATGGGGAGGATTGTGGGGCTGGGGGAGGTTTCAGAGATGGGGAGGATTGTGGGGCTGGGGGAGGTTTCAGAGACGGGGGATTGTGGGGCTGGTGGAGGTTTCAGAGATAGGGAGGATTGTGGGGCTGGAGGAGGTTTCAGAGACAGGAGGATTGTGGGGCTGGCGGAGGTTTCAGAGATAGGGAGGATTGTGGGGCTGGCGGAGGTTTCAGAGATGGGGAGGATTGTGGGGCTGGAGGAGGTTTCAGAGACAGGAGGATTGTGGGGCTGGAGGAGGTTTCAGAGATGGGGAGGATTGTGGGGCTGGCGGAGGTTTCAGAGATGGGGAGGATTGTGGGGCTGGAGGAGGTTTCAGAGACAGGAGGATTGTGGGGCTGGCGGAGGTTATAGAAATAGAGAGGGTTGTGGGATTGGAGGAGATTACAGAGATAGGGAGAATAATGCAGCTGAGGTTGATTACAGAGCTCGAGACAGTTGGGCGGTTGGAGAGATTATTGGAATAGTGAGGATTGTGGAGCTGGAGAAGGTTATAGAGATAGAGAGGGTTGTGGAGCTGGACGAGGTTACAGGGACAGAGAGGGGTAGCCATGGCAGGATTTAAAAACAAGGATGAGAATTTTAAAATCAAGGTGTTGCTTGAACTGGAGGCAGTGTAGGTCCCTGAGTGCAGAATAAGTTCTCACTGCAAGTTACCACACAGAGAATCGTAAGGAGCAGAGCAGGCAGGAGGGTTTTGGATGACCTCAGGATTACGTGGGATAGAATGTGGGAGAGCAGCCAGACAGTCAAATATACAGACAACAACTGCATGAAGGAGGGTTTCAGCAGCAAATGAGCAGAGACAGCTTAGGATACTGTCGATACAAAAAACAGCAAATGGTGACAAAACAAATAAAAAGGTCCATAAGAGGTGCGTATGCAAAGAAACATGTAAGGTGTATCAGAATCAATGCAATATTTTCAGTTTGTCGAGGAAAGAGAGGGTGTTCAGATGGTCGTGGGGATGTTATTCTGTCATTGTTATTCTGACAGATATATCTTGGCTTTATTGTCCAGTGCAGTTGTTATATTACGCTAATAAACTGATATTAATTAACTTATTGCAAATGGGCATAGGGATCAGCAGGTTATAAAGGTGAACATGTGGCTGAAGGAATGGTGTGGGAGGAAGAGTTCCATAGAGACTTACAAAATTCTAACAGGACTCGACAGGGTAGATGCAGGGAGGTTATTCCCGATGGTCGGGGAGTCCAGAACCAGGGCTCGCAGTCTGAGGATTCAGGGTAGACTATTTAGGAAAGAGGTGAGGAGACATTTCTTCATCTAAAGAGTGACGAGCCTGTGGAATTCATTATCATAGGATGTAGTTGATGCCAAAACATTGAATGTATTCTGGATATAGCACCTGGGGACTTGGGGTGAATGGGATCAAAGGTTATGGGGAGAAAGCAGGATTAGGCCATTGAGTTGGATGATCAGCTATAATTGTGATAAATGGCGGAGCATGGTCAAAGGGCCAAAATGGCCTCCTCCTGCTCCTATCTCTATGCTGTATGTTTCTCTTTCTTGGATGATTATTGACACCAATTTTGGGATGGGGATAAGTGTACTATTGGGGCGGGCTCTACCTCAGCCAGGCTGGGTTCTAATGGAAAGGATGAATAAGGTAGTCTCAAGGACTTTAAACTAATTAATAGTGGGGATGTGGGAGAGTGGGGGTGGGGGTGGGGAGGGAGGGGGAGGCTGCCTTAGTAGATGAGAAATAGCATCAAAGGGAAAAAAACCAAGATATTAAGGAATATGGAGCATTGGTGGGTATTTGCAGTTAGGTATGATTTTCTAAATGTGAAAGGCTAGCAACAGTGAACGTCCAAAAGGATTTGGGGTCTTGTTTCATTTATGACTAAAAATTCATGAACAGGTACAGAAAATAATCAGAGGCTTATACCTAGAGGACTGGACAACAAGCGTGTAAATGTCATGCTTCAACTGTGTACAGCTCAGATTAGAATACATCAGGAATACAGTGAGAAACTCAGGGCACCTCACGTTATGATCGATATATTAATCCTCAAAGGAGTGCAGTGTAGATTTAGCAGAATGATACCGGGACTTATAAGGAGAGATGGCACAAAGTAGCATCGCATTCCCTGGTATTTGGAAGGTTAAGGGGGCATTTGAAGTTTTCCGGATATAAAGGAAAATACATTGACATACATTAACTATTTTCTCCAGTTAAAAAGTCTAGGATCCGGGGGCATGGTCTAAAAGTTGGCACCAGACATTTCAGGAATAAAATTAGGAAACAGTGCAATGCAAAAAAGTTCATATGAGTTTGAAGCTCTTCCACAAATTGCAATTGATGTAAAATTGATTGTCGATTCTAAATCTGAGGCTGTTAGCTTTATGTTAATCAAAGGTATTAAGGAATATGGAACATAGGTGGGTGTGTGGAGTTCAATCACAGACCAGTCGTGATCTCATTGAATGATGGAACATGTTTAAGGGGCTAACTGCCCTATTCCTGTGTTGCTGTACTGCTATGTTCTAGATTGTCATTGGTGTCCTTTCGATGTTGTAAATGGCCATTTTGTGTGGCTGGGAAACCTTTTAACATGGCTGTGGAGCCCTTTTGCCTGGCATCCCAAATGTGAGAAAGGGCAAATTGCCTGCTTTGAATGAGGCTGTCCAGTCTTTTTAGCTAGTGTTTTGTCCTTAGTTGCATCTAATCTTTGCTGTTTGAAGGAAGCAGTGTCATTACTTCAGATTGTTCCCTGGGTCGTGCATTCTTGTATATTTTTTTTCCAGTCCATGGTGCATGTGCCACATTTCCTGAGGTTTGCCTTCAAGGAATTCTTGAATGTTATTCTTTGCCTACCCATAAGCAGTTTTAAAATTGTGCATGCATAACTGTCTTAGGAATTTGGTTGTCAGCTATACAGACTATATGTCCAGAATTTATTCCAGCCTATCACAGCGAGAATCAAGATGGCTGGGCCTATTTAATCACAGGAGAGGCAATGTGCCAATCCCCCAGCAGAGGGAAAATCTCTGCGATTAACTTGGAGACAGGAAGATATAAGAAACAGATCTGCTCACAATAGAGCTGTAACTTTCTCGGAGTAGCAATCAGTGTCAGTTTGCCTTTCGGTGCCCAATTTTCTACATGAATTCTTTTCCAAGCCTGTCTCACTTGGCCTTCTGACTCAGGCAAGACGAATGAGATCCAGGCAGCGCAGCTCGACCCAAGGCCCAGCATTGATGTCCTGTTCCATCAAATTGAAGCCCAACACCATCCAGGACAAAGCATTCCACTTGATTGGCACCACAATCATCACGTTAACTGTTCACTCCCTCCACCTCCAATGCACAGTGGCAGCAGTGTGCACCATCTATAAAATGTACTCTAGCAACTCGCCAAGGCTTCTTCGACAGTACCTTCCAAACCTATAACCTCTGCCACCGAGAAGGCGAAGAGCAGCAGACACATGGAAACATCAACACTTGCATCTTCCTGTCCAAGCCACACACCATCTTGACTTGGCCATTCCTTCACAGGCACAGGGTCAAAATCCTAGAATCACAGGATTGTTATGGCTCTAAAAAAGGCCATTTGGCCCATTGTATCTGCACTGACTCTCCAAACGAGCATCACGATTTAGTGCCATTTCCTTGCACATTGTTTCTATTCAAATTATCATCTAATGCTCCCTTGAATACCTCATTAAACTTACCTTTACCACAATTCCAGGCAGTGTATTCTAGACCCCAACCATTCTATGTGAAAAAGTTTTTTTCTCACATTACATTTGCTTCTTTTGCAGATCTTTTAAATTTGTGCCCTCTCGTTCTTGATCCTTTTTACAAGCGGGAGCAGTTTCTCCCTATCCTGTCCAGCTCCTTCATGATTTTGAACCAGATCTCCTCTTAGCCTTCTTTCTCCAAGGAGAACATTCCCAACTTCTCTAATCTAGCCTCATAAAACTGAAGTTTCTCACCCCTGGAACCACTCTTGTAAACCTCTTCTGGACTCTCTCCAATGCATTCACGTCCTTCCTATAGTGCAGCACCTAGAATTGTACACAATACTCTAGCTGAGGTGTAACTAATGTCTTGTATAAGTTCAACATAACCTCCTTGCTCTTGCACTTTGTGCCCCTATTAATATCCCCTCCCTAACAGCAGTGTTGGTGTGCCTACACCACATGGACTGCAGTAGTTCAAGAAGGAGGCTCACCAACTCTTTATAAAGGGCAATTGGGAATGGGCAATGAATGTTGATCTTGCCAGCGATGCCCACATTGAATGAGTGAATGAAAAAAAAGACAATTTGGTTGAAGACAAGTAGAACACCTCTAAAGGTGTAATTTGGAGAATGCAGGATACATATATGCAAACTAAAGAAGCTTAGACAAATCAAATGCGGCCCAAAATGAAGTAACAAACAAATTAAAAGTGAAATCAATTTCACTTTTATAGGAATTATGTCCAAGCAGGGGGAGGTAAATACTGAGTGGAGTAACCCAGAACTCAGTTTCGGATCACTGCAGTTTATCATTTACATGAATGACATGAATTCAGAACCTCAATGCAAACTGATCACTTTTGCAGCTGAAAGAACAAAGAACTGTACAGCACAGGAACAGGTCCTTCAGCCTTCCCCCCTGCACCGATCATGTTTTCCTATCTAGACCAACCGCTTATATTCCTCTATTCCTATTTGTTCATATGTCTATCCAGATAAGTCTGAAATGTGGCTAACATATCTGCCTCAACTACCTCACTTGGCAGTGCATTCCAGATCCCCCCACCCCACTCTGTGTGAAAAAAAACTTGTCCTGCACATCTCCACTGAACCTTTCCTCCCTTACTTTGAACTTGTGCCCCCTTGTAATTGTCATTTCTGCCCTGGGAAAAAGATTCCAACTGTTCACCCTATCTATGCACCTCATAATCATATAAATTTCTATCAGGTCGCCCCTCAGTCTCGGGCTTTCCAGGGGGAACAATTCCAGTTTATTCAATCTCTCCTCAAAGCTAATGCCCTCCATACCAGGCAACATCTAAACGAGGAGGGATAATGGAATCCAGAGAGGCAGCTCAGAGTGCATGGAAGCAGACGGAATGATGTCAGCTGAGATTTGAAGCAGGCACATGCAAAGAACAGGCAAATTAGTCTCTGAATAGTCTTGGCAAAAATATTAAGGGTGAAGTTCAAGAGAGACCCAGTAGACGTAGTTGGCTTGATGCTAAACATATTCAGCAGCAATTAATAAAGCCAGTAGAATACTGATTGATATAGACAACACTGTTTGGTGTAGGTCAGAGAAGATGGTGATCAAAATGTACAGTCGCGTAGTCAGAGTGCACTTTGGACATTGAGTTTAGTTCCATTTGCCAAATAGCTTTGTTGTTTAATGTGTAAATGATGTGTTGAAAAGAATCACAGGGTTGTTTCTGGTATCAATCAGGGTTATATGAGAAAACAAAACGAAGGCACTTAGGACTTTTCCAATTGGAGGTGACTTATAGGATATTTGCACAATTGTTGAAGAAATGTTAAGCTGAATTACTAGATTGGTGTGCACTGTGGGGTGAAGCAAGGGGAAACAAGTGAAGCAGGTTGAAATGAAAGGAAAGCACTTTTAGGACTAACATTAGAAAATTCATCTTCACACCAGCATGATTTGGCCTGATAGGAAATCAAGAGATTTCCTCAGTGAATGACTCCATACTGTTGGATTGTTGTGGAATTTTCACTCCACTTATCTGCTCCTTTATTTTATGTTTGTCTTAGAAACTAAAAAAGCTCCTCCAAATAAACGTCAACAGCAGCTGAAACCGGGCTCAGGGAGCAGAATGCATGATTAACTCACTCCGGTCATGTCTTGTGCTGATTTACACCATGCAGACATGTGCTGTTTTCTGTATCAGCAAGGGGCTCAGTTTTGTGTGAGAGTAGCACCACTTACAACTAATTTGCTTTACTTAAAGCCAGCTTGCATCGCTTAAAAGGGCTAATATATTCTGGCTGGAGTAGGTGTTGGAAGTGGCTGGGAAGAAGTTAAGAGCAGGAGAAATGCTGACTAATGCCACAACAGAGAGTGGATTCTGAGCCTTACTGCAGGAGGTGGACAGTAAGAGAGATGTTCTCTTTCCACTGGATAAGGAGGCCCTTCAGACAAACTCTGAGAGGACATGTAGCTATTGTGATCACTGCATTAGGATCTGAATGTGGCACTAGATTGGTGAAGGTCAGTGAATTCATCTTTCAATGACATTTTCTTGCAACTTTTTTGGTTTCATTATTCTTTTGTGGGGATGTCGGCATTTTTGACAAGGCCAAAATTTGTTGCCCCTTCCTAATTACTCTTAATTGCAGTGGTTTTCTAGGCTATATCAGAGGGCAGTTAAGAGTGGACCATGTAACTCTGGGTCTGGAGTCACATGTAGGCAAGCCTGGGCAAGATTGGCAGATTTCCTAGTGAGCCAGGTGTGTTTGTAACAACAATTGACAATAGTTGTCATGGCCACCATTACTGGGACTAGCTTTAATAATTCCAGATTTATCAATTGAATTTAAATTCACCAGCTCCCTTGATGGGATTTGAACCCATATCCCCAGAGCATTATTAGCCTGGGCCTCTGGATTACTAGTCCAGTAACAGAACCACTGTGCCACCATCTCTCAGTAGTTTTACACACAGTTTATTTGTTACTCTGCTTCACTCCCCCAGAAACAATCTTTATCAACCATCCCTCATACTTCTCAGTCATTGCTTTGCCTCATCCTCACAGTCTTGACACTGCTGCAAGCCTCACTCTCACATGTTGCACACACACAGCCAGCTATTCAACCATGCCAGCCACTTTGCCCAAACACATTGCACTGCCAAACTTCTGTCCCCCTTACAATGAGAAGATACCACACAACTGGAATTAGCAGAAGCTAACCAGCGGGGGAGAGGCATTTCTTCAGCCTCATGGAGGGAACATCAGTGGAGCAACCAGAGCTGAGGCTGGGGCCAGTGGCAGGACAGAAAATGGAGGATGACGTAACTCATATAATTCATCCTTCTTCTCTCGTTCCTGTCTGATTTCCAAACTACAGATGATGCCCAGGCAACTCCATCACCACAATTCAACCCTTGTGCCTTTCTCTTTTCTTCTACCCAAGAGCTGCCACCTGAGCAGGCATTGTTGGAAGATCAGGAAGGCAGTGATGAAGGAGGATCTCTGTTATTCACTCTCTCACAGTCCAACAACCAGCTCAGATGCTGTCAACCGGTAGCTTAGGGGTGAGGTCTGCAGTTGAGGGACCTGGAGCCAAGGACAGGAGTAGCTCACCACAGGACAAGGTTACACATGAATTCTGCTGCAGAGGGCTCAGATGAAGATTGTAACAGGCCAGCCTGTAGAAAAAGAACTGAAATCATATGTGCTGAGTTTGTAACCATATAGATTCAGGCTGTTGGCATCGTAGCTGTGGATACCAGTATACAAGAGAACCTGCAAGGTCTCATAGCAATCTGTCCTCCAACCATTGCTAGGATTGCTGAGGAACTGCCCTGTGGATGTGGTAGTGGCTCCATGGACCATGAACCTATTGTCCTCTCTCAGCATTCACTCTCCTCTCCCTGCCTTTCCTCTTGTATCTTGGCCTTCCAAGCCTGGCAGCCTGGACTGCTACCACCCACACTAAGATGGTTCATTTCTTTACCTCTATAGCAGAAACAATTATTTTGATGCATCATTTTCTTGATTAATTTTGGAGGTTGGTTAGCTGGATGGTTAGAGTGTCATGCCGAATGATGCCAAAAGCATGGGTTCAATCCCTGTATGAGCTGTGCTAGCTCATAGGGTAAGGAAACAAGTGTCTATCTCATGCTTGATGCAGAATGGTGGCCCTCAAGCTGTATAACCACATCTCTCTCTCTCTCTCTCTCTCCCTTGGGGCCGATTCTCCCAAAAAGTTCTAAGTGCCAAATTCGCGTAGAAATGAGAATAACTCCTTTTTTTTAGTGGTATTTTGAAAATGAATCTCCCACACTCTGAGTACCAAGAGTGCCTCAGAGAGACACATTCTGAAAATCTGTGGGTGGGACCTATTCCCACTGGAGAGACTGACAGCAGAGTGCTGAGTGGGCAACTACACATGTGCTGATCTGTCAGCATCAACATTGGGGAATTTTGCAGTGGCCCCACAATCGCGGGCCAACTTGACCTCTGGCCAGTACAGAGACTCCCGATCATTGGATTACTGAAACCCCCACTCCCCCTTCAATGGCTTCTTGGACCTGTCCGGGTTAGCCCCGATATCCACCCCACCTGACGTCCACCCTCCCTCTGCCACCAATTCCTATGCAGATTGGCAGTGGGATTCCCCCATCCTCACTGGGCTCCTGCCCCATGGCACCCCCCCCCCCAATAGACCCCATCCCCTTGGCATTGCCTGATGCCCAGCAGGCAGTGCCAGGAGGCCAGGCTGGCATTGCCAGGCAGACAGTATCCGGGGGCACCCATCCCCTCTTAACCTCAACCTCCTTGGGGGGGTGGGGGGAGGGCGTTAATTGCCTCTGTTCACTCCAGCAGAGTTGGCTGCCAGCTCCCCATTCGGTAGCTGTTGTAAACCCTACTGGGGTGAACCACTCCAGGCAGAGCGGGGGTGGGGGGGCAGGAGGAGGAGGACTGGTTAGCAAGCCTGGGACTTTGAATGATGTTAAAATACAAATTTGGATATTCAAACCAGCTCTCATCCAATTTCCAGTGCGGAGCTGACGTCTCTGGAAATCCTGTTGCTGGAGACATGCGGAGGCAGCGGGTCCCAGTGGGGAGCTGCTAAACAACCCCCACTGACGTCTCCCAGCCTGATGTACGGCTCTATCAGTCAATGGGCTGGAAGAATCATGCCCTCTCTCCCTCTCACACTCTCTCACTTGCTTTCTCACACTCACACACACATTCTCTCTCTTTGTCTCTCCAATGGCGAAAGATACCTACAGCTAACTACCTACTTAATGAATTTTATCCACAAACATACCAATTTAATTTCAGGTTTTGACTTTTTCATATATATACAGGGGTACCTATGCCTTTCATTGTGTTCAAATATATATTTTCAGTGTTAACTGTTTTTGCCAAATTTTCCTTTACACATTTTGAGACTTATTCTTTTCTGGTCCTTCTTTTGTAGAAAGATTTGCAATTTAACACTGAATATTTTTATTGCCTATTTTGGCTGGCGGTGTTTGTTTCACCGTCTTGTATTCTTTAACATCTCATTTCATTCTCACTCCCTCTCTCTCATTCCATCATTCCTTGACCCTCCCTTTCTCCTCTTCATCTATCTCTCTCTCTCCCTCCCTCTCCTTCCACCTTTGCTTCCCCCTCTCTCTCAATCCTCCCATTATCATTGAATTTCATTCCTTCTTTTTCACTGATTGTCTCTCCTCTCTCTTTCCCTCTCTCTCCCTCTTCTTCTCCCTCTCCTTCTCTCACCCAGTCTTTCCTCTTGCCCTTCTCTCTCCCCCTCACCCATGAGGCACCAGAAAGCAACCATGTCAAAACAACTTTTAAAATCCAGTCGTCAGATATTCCATGCCAATGTCAACTAGTCGGTGTCCCTCTCTGTCTGTCTTCTATCTACCTTTGTATGTCCAAGTGTTCATCTGCAGCACGTGAGTGGGATGATGCTGCATTTTACTCAGAGAAACCACAGATAGTCTTGCATGAAGAACCTTGAACAACTGGGGCTCTAGAAGACCAACTTTGTTTTACAAGCTGCAGGTACAACTAGGATTAGAAATGAAATCCTATTAATGTTATTCTGAAGTGGTAATTAATGCTGTGGTATGCTTCTTTTTCAGTAGAGAGTGTTATAGGTTGTCTTCAGAGAAATTGAAAACTGATAGGGGATATCCAGAGTATACAATTTTTGAAAATCCTGCCAAACCAATTTGGTTACATCAGGGTAGGCTCATGTTGCACAGAGGGGCTTTGTTCACTGTAGGGTTGACTCTTGTGACACCATTTTTTTCTTTTAAAAAGCAAGAATGACTAAAAGATTATTCAGGAGGAGAAAATTAGAATATGAGAAAGAGCTATCTAGAAATATAAAAACAGATAATAAGAGTTTTTATAGATCTTTAAAAAAGAGCTAACAAAGTGAGCGTTGATCCGATAGCAAATGAGTCTAGAGAACTAATAATGGAAAATATGGTGATGGCTGATGAATTAAACAGATATTTTGCATCAATCTTCAATATCGAGGATACAGAAATAACAGCACATCAGAAATTGGAAGGGAGGGAGCAACTCAAAATTACAATCTCCAGGGAACCAGGATTGAGCAAATTGTTGGAGCTACATGTTGACAAGTTCTTGGGTCCTTTAGGAGTTCATCCCAACATCCTAAAAGAAGTAGCTGGAGAGATAGTTGGATTGGTTTTCATTTTCTAAAATTCGCTTGTGCATTAATTGCAAAAGGTTAATATATAGCAAGTAATTAGGAAAGCTAATAGGATATATTGTTTACTGTGAGAAGATTACAAAAGTAGGAAGGATATGCTTCAGTTGTAATAACTCCATGGAGGCGAAAGTCCCATCACCAAGTTACTTTCTTTACACCATACATCTGTACACAGCCAGCTCTCCAAATGCTCCCTGCTGAATGCAAGCTGGGAGTCTGACGCACCTGCTTTAATAGGGAGCATGAGGTTCCCTGATTTAACCATCAATTAGGACTCATCAGGTAGCTCTTTTACATACCAAACATGTAAACAAACTCAAATTAACTTAGGGACAAATTATAAGGGCAGCCCCCCAAAAAGGAAGGGGGGATGGCCCGAACAAAAAAACAAAGTCGAACGGAAACTTAAAACATTAAATCAAAAGGTGATTACCAGGGTCGATAATGTACCCCCAGCCCCAGCGGTGCCCGGCAGGCGTGGAAGGGGGACTCATCAGGTATTTCATACTCTGGCAAGCCAAGCTTATTACCCTGGCTGAAGTCATCACTGTTGTACAGGGCAATAATGAGACCATATTTGGAGTACTGTGTACAGTATCAGTCATCATATTTAGAAAAGGATGTAAATAAGTTGGAAGCAGTTCAGAGAAGATTTGCCAGAATAATTCTAGGTTTTGATGTGTTCGCGTGTGAGGAAAGGTTGGACAGGCTAGGCTCCTATCAGCTGGAGTTTGGAAGAGCAACTTTTGAAACATAAGATTGTGAAGGATCTTTACAGCTGGATCTGGAGAAGATGATTCCGCTTGTGGGAGAACAAGAACTAGGGATCACTGTTTAAAAATAAAGGCTCAACCATTTAAAATACTGGTGAGGAGAATAATTTTCTCTCCAAGGGTTATGAGTCTTTGGGGGTCTTCCTGAAAAGGTAGTGGTGGAAGCAGTCTTTGAGTGTTTTTTGAAAGCAGAAATAGATGGATTGTTGATAAGCAAAGAGGTGATGGGTTATTGGGAGTAAGTGGGAATGTGGAGCTGAGAGTACAGTCAGATCAGCTATGATCTTATTGAATGATGGAGCAGGTTGAGGGTCCAAGTAGCCTACTCATGCTCCTAATTTGTTTGTTCACATGAGGCTCACAACATTGGGTCTATTCAGAACTGCAGTCCAGAGCCCTTTTGAATGTCAAGTCATTTGAAAATGTAAATAAAAAAGGTGAAGTTTATGACGGTTTCTGAGCACTCAATACTACAGAAACTGTAGAGGAGTTTAAAATATGCAGGGTGCAATTAAAAGGAAAATAGGAAGGCAAAGAGAGGGCATGAGAAAGTACCGGCAAGGAAAACAAAGATTTTTTTTATACACACAAGAGGAAAACTGAAAGAGTTTGACTTATTACAGACCATAGGGTAATTTGTGTATGAATGTGAAAGCCATTAGTTTGGTTTTTCTTGAATTCATTGCATTTATTTTCATAAAAGAAAGAGACAATACAAACATCACAGTCAGGGAGGTGGCGTGTGAAATATTAAAAGGGAATATTAAGCAGGTTTCACTTGTTTGAAGGTGCCCCAGGCTGTAGAACTTCTGTAATGATATAAACACTAATCACTCACAAGGGATTGAGTAAATATTTTGAGAATACATTTATTTAGACTAGGCATATAAGAACATATACACATGAATAGAAAGCCTGAAGACGTGAAGAGCAGAGCTGTGTGTGCTATGCTCTGCTCACGTGCCAAAGTGAAATTGGGACTGAATTTCATGACACACTTACATTCTACTGATGTCATGCTCTTATTCCTTAAAGACATATTACTCACAGGCCTGAATGAAATATACCTTCTGTTGTTAAGTGTAACAAGAGAAGAAATTATTACCATTATTTTCTAGCTACAATATGATACCCGAGGACAGCTAACATGAAGGAAATGATAGATTAAGTACACACAGGCCAGTCAGCCTAATGTTGGGAAAATTATTGGCAAAAGGTCAGAGGTACAGGGAAAATTTAGAAAGACGTAGATTAATCAAAGAGCACACAAATTTGTTAGAAGGAGGTCATGTCTGACTACTATGGACTTTTTGAGGAGGTAACAAGGCAGGCCAATGAGGTTGGTGCATTTGGTGTAGCCTGCAAAGTTTTTAGCAAGACCCTTGATAAGGTCCCATGTGGTGGATTGGCCACAAAATTAAAAATTCATGGGATCCAATGTAAAGTGACAATGTGAATCTAAAATTGGCTCAGAGGCAAGAAGCAAAGGGTGGATGGGTGTTTCTGTGACTGATGTTATGGACCCTGCTGATGTTACGTGACGGGTTCCAGAAGGGTAATTTGGAACACGGGTTTGATGTGAATCCAGTGAGGAACAATCCAGTTATTGTGTGAACAAATTAATAAAGAATATTTATTAACTTTTAAAAAAAAACAAAAAAAACACACAAGGAGTACAATACACTATGACTCTTAAGTACTTCGATGACTATACATGCACAATTTTACATAAGAACATAAGAAATAGGAGCAGGAGTAGGCCATCTAGCCCTTCGAGCCTGCCCCGCCATTCAATAAGATCATGGCTGGTCTGTCGTGGCTCAGTTCCACATTCCCGCCCTCTCCCCATAACCCTTAATCCCCTCTCTTATCAAAAACCCATCAACCCGTGTCTTAAAAATATTTAGCGAGGTAGCCTCCACCACTTCAACGGGCAGAGAATTCCAGAGATTCACCACCCTTTGAGTGAAGAAGTTCCTCCTCAACTCCGTTCTAAACCGCCCCCCCTTTATCTTGAGGCTGTGCCCCCTAGTCCTACTGTCTTTTTTGAGCGGGAAGAGTCTCTCCACCTCTATCCTGTCCATCCCATTCATCATCTTATACGTCTCAATGAGATCTCCCCTCATTCTTCTAAACTCTAACGAGTACAAGCCCAGTTTATTCAGCCTCTCCTCATAGCTCAACCCCCTCAACTCCGGTATCAGCCTAGTAAACCTCCTCTGCACTCCCTCCAAGGCCAAAATATCTTTGCGCAGGTGCGGTGCCCAAAACTGCACACAGTACTCCAGCTGCGGCCTCACCAATGCCCTATACAGCTGCAGCAAGACCTCCCTACTTTTATATCCAATCCCCCTCGCTATGAAGGCCAGCATCCCATTCGCCTTCCTGACCACCTGCTGCACCTGCAAGCTGGGTTTTTGCGACTCATGCACAAGGACCCCGAGGTCCCTCTGCACCGTCACCTGCTGCAGTTTTTCGCCCCGTAAGTAATAGTCCTTCCTACCATTATTCCTACCAAAGTGGACCACCTCACACTTGCCAACATTAAATTCCATTTGCCATTTCCTGGCCCATTCGCCCAGCCTATCTAGATCCTTCTGCAGACTCTCCACACCCTCCGCACAATTTGCCGTTCCCCCAATCTTGGTGTCATCAGCAAATTTCGACACCCTACACTCGGTTCCCTCCTCCAGATCATCTATATAAATGGTAAAAAGCTGAGGCCCCAGCACCGACCCCTGGGGCACTCCACTAGTCACCGTCCGCCAATCCGAATAGCACCCATTGACCCCCACTCTCTGCCTCCTATTTGACAACCAATCCTCTATCCACGCTAACACCCTACCCCCAACTCCATGTTCCTCGACCTTCTGCAATAACCTCTTGTGAGGTACTTTGTCAAACGCCTTCTGAAAATCTAGACATGAAATTGGTTCCAATCTATCTACATTACCTGAACTCTGAGACAACCCTTTTCCAAAGCAACATCCAAAGTTAAGTAACTCTGAGCTAAATCCAGCAAATAATTACCACACACAGGTTAAGGTGGTCACTTCTGGCAAGTAGTCTTCTAGTTCAATGAAGACAGAAAATGACTGCTTCTCTCAGGAGACTATAGCTGCAACTTGCTACAGTTCTGATGTTAGCTATGTCTTCCTTTTTCTCCTTAGATGGTGTTTCTTTCCCCTCAATGTTATCCACCCTGGGGAGTTGGTGTTTGGCAGACTCATGTCAATTCCCTTGTATCTCCATTTTGAAGTTAACCCTTCTATAGCCTTTTTGTTTTCTGTAGTCACATATGAAAGCATTTGTTTTTCCACTGATAGGCTACTTTACATCTCATCATTTCTCCAGACACCTACCTCTAATCAACTTTTTGGTTTGTTTTCTCTTATCTATTGTTTCACTTTGTTTCAAATTTTAATTTTCCCTAGTTCAACACATTCCCTCTTTTTAAAAAATGAAATGTCTTATACTCGTGAGAAAGCATCTGCTTTCTCCCAGCCACATGAATGATTTTTAAATTAAACCTTCTGAATCTGTGCTCTCCTGTGAGCCATTGCCTTCATTCCATGTTGTGCTAACTTTAAATGCTTCCTTGATTCCCCACAAGCCCCATTTAGTCTTTCTTCGAAATTTGATAAATAGTCCAAAAATGTAGGGGGTGATCTTAGCAAAAAAATTCCAAGTGCCAAACAAACATGAAAACTCACATCCATTTCTTCAATGAACTTTCAGACACAATCCTATGCCACTTAGTGCAAAAAAAAGGAAAAATGCGATTCACGCCAGTGGAGGGAGTGGACAGAATCTATTCTTGTTGGAAAGCTGGCTGCTCACACTAGAGCACAATAATGCACATGCACAGATCTCTCAGAACAGAGAGATTTTTCAGACCCCCCTACCTCTAGACATTGCTCCCTATCCTATCCCCCCACAATCGCTGACCTCACCCCCTCTCCTGGAAATCATCCCCGATATCCCCCACTCACCCACGGATAATCACCCCCTCCTGCTTCCCCCCCCCTTCCCCCCCAAATGGGGCAACATTGTTACCCTATGAGGAAAGAACAAAGAACAAAACAGCCTGGGAAACAGGCCTTCGGCCCAACGAGCCCGCGCCGCCACTTTAACATTGAGTCCCCCCTCCACCCATGACCCTTGTCTATGCTTATGGCATTCCACATTGAGGGGAGACTAATTTAGGGACAATTTGTTACACCAATCAGCCTAATAGCACATCTTTGGGGTGTGGGAGGAAACCGGAGCACCCGGAGAAAACCCACGTAAGCACGGGGAGAATGCGCAAACTCCCACAGACACCAGCCCAAATCCATGTATCTGCACAGCTAACAGTGATAGTCACTGAGCTGTCATGTTGCCCAGTTTAAGCGTACACTAACAACGTGAAGTATTAGGCTATTCTCGAAACAACCAAGAGCAGCCCTCGTACAACCCATCACGTGTGTGCCCCTTGTTGGACAATAAGGCGGACCGAAACACCTGTGGATTAAAAGAGAAAAACATCAGTATCATCCACAGCCTTATATACACATTCAAGGGAATCCCCAAGTGAAACAAGTGAGCCAGAAAATATGTTGGAAGGTCCATAGGAATCAATTGATTCCCAGGGACGTCCCAAGGCTCCTGAACCTTATTTAAAACAGTCTCCTATATCCCTCCATCTCTATCCCGCTCATGTGCCTACCTAAGTATCCCTTAAACAACTCCAGCGTGCCTGCCTCCACCACCTTGCTTGGCAGAGCATTTCATACCCCCACTACCCTCTGTGTGAAAAACCTCCCTCTAACATCTGAATTATACCCCCCCCCCTTTCACCCTAAGCCCATGGCCCCTCGTAATGTGCGTTTCCAACCTAGGAAAAAGCTTACCACTGTTTCCTCTATCTATACCCTTCATAATCTTATATACCTCTATTAGATCCCCCCTCAGTCACCATCTTTCAAGGGAATACAGCCCCAATTTGCTCAATCTTTCCTCATAACCCAGTCCTTCCATACCTGGCAGGTATAGGTTTTTGTTTGTACCCAGTGGATTTTAGAAGAATGAGAGAAGATCTTATTGAAACATGTAAGTTCATGAGGGGGCTTAAGGTGAATACTGAAAGAATGTGTCCCCTTGTGGGAGAGACTAGAACTAAGGGACACAGTTTCAAAATAAGAGGTCAACCATTTAAGAAAGAGATGAGAAGATATTCTTTCTCTTAGAGGGTATTGAATCTCTGGAACTTTCTTCCCAAGAGAATGGCAGAGACAAGGTCTATTAATATTTTTAAAACTGGGTAGATAATTCTTGATTGACAAGGATTGACAAAGATATGTGAAGTAGGAAGGATAGTAGAGTTGAGGCCACAATAAGATCAGCCATGATTTTATTCATTAAAGGAGCAGTCTCAAGGGTCCGAGTGGAGTACTCCTGCTCATAATTTGTATGTCTGTGTCTCAGTATGTCAGACACATGGAACAGTGATAAATTAAGTTCGATCTGGAGAAATGTGACATTCAAGGAAGGTAAACATGGCAATAGAAAAACAACAAACCTCTGAGCAATGTAGAAGAACAGATTAACCTTGGAGTGTTTATATTTCCATTGATCCCTTAAGTAGCTGTATGGTAAATATAAAGTGGTCAAGAAGGCTTACAGGCTATTGCCCTTATCAGCTGACACATAGAATATAAGAGCTGGGAGTTTATTCAAAAAATGCAGAAATATGTATACAGTTCTGGTCAGAGCCCTATTGTTAAGATGTGATTGAGCTAGAGAGGATACAGGGGAGATTTACTAGGGTGTTGTCTGGACTGGAGACTTCTAATTATCAGGAAAGATTGGATAGGCTGTGGTAGCACAGTGGTTAGCACTGGTGCCTCACTATGCAGGGACCCCAGTTCAATTCCAGCTTCAAGTGACTGTCTGTCTGTGTGGAGTTTGCACATTCTCCCTGTATCTGAGTGGGTTTCCCCCCAGTGCTCTGGTTTCCTTCCACCACCCAACAATGTGTAGGTTAGGTGGATTAGCCATGGTAAATGCATGGGATGAAGGGGATAGGGTGGAGGAGTGGGTGTGGGTAAGTTGTTCTTTCAGAGAGTTAGTGCAAATCCGATGGGCCACATGGCCTCCTTCTGCATTGTAGAGATTGTATGGATTGTTTGCTTTGGAACAGAGGAGTCTGAGGGGAGGTCTAACTGAGGTTTATGAAATTGAGGAGTGTAGATAGAGTAGATATGAAGGCTGTATTGAATTTGACTGAATAGTCCACAGCTGGGGTAAGGGTAAGGGACAGGAGGTTAGAGAGAATCTGAGGGAAAATGTTTTCACCCAGAGAGTGGCAAGGATCTGGAATTCTCTTACTTGAAAGAGTACAAAAGGCAGGATCCCCTATAGCATTTTAAAAATGACTTGAAATGTCTTCAAGACTACAGACCAAGGATAGCTGCTTGTTGGCCAGCATTGACTGTGGGCCATATTGCCAGCTTTGTCTGATTCCTTGCTCCTCTCCTGTGGTTCCAGGTTGATTCAATGGACGAGGTAATGACATTGGCACATTTGTAATACTGGGACTATTCAGCCTTGTATTTACTGTCCTGAAAAACTGCTTCAACATTCCTTAAAAACCATCACCCTTCTAAATACCTGAGCGTACTTTTAAGATTTTATTTTGAGGAGATTGCACTCTACGTACTAAATTCCCATTGTTACAAGTACTTTATTCTGGCATTTTGTAGATTTAAGATTTAGAGCACATGTTGGGGAGACTGTATAACAGACCTGATGCCCAATGTGGGTGACTGGGATTTCCACAGGTTGGTGCCAGCTGACTGCTCAGGCACCGGCAGCCTTTCAACGCGTAGAGTTAACATTTTCAGCCGTACCAGAAGGTATCTAAGAGTCAACCACATTGCTGTGGCTCTGGAGTAACATGTAGGCCAGGCCAAGTAAGGAAGGCAGATTTCCTTCTCTAAAGGATATTAGTGAACCGGATGGGTTTGTATAACAATCGACAATTCATAGGTACCTTTAGACCCTTAATTCCAGATATTTTTAATTGAATTTGCATTAAGCCAGAATGGCCTTGATTGGCCAAACTACCTCTTTCTGTGCTATTCTATGACATGGGATAGAGGACATTGAATCAAACACTGTCAGCCAAAATAGGCAATAAAATCATTTACTGTAGTAAGCAACTCTGTCTACAATCAAAGAACCAAAAAAAATTTGGAAAATGCCATAAAATGCATAAAACCATTTTGGCAGCTGTAGTGCCAACGATATTGGCTTTATACAACAAAATTTTGCAGCCACTAAATTTAAATACTGTTAAGGACAAGGGAGAGATGCAAAACTGAGTTCATTCATTGTCTCAACATCTATTTATAAGCAGGCATGCTTTAATTTTTTGAGAAAGGCGATGGCATGCTTCCCTAAAAACTGTTTTACCATTTTGATTCTAAGTGCTGGTCAGAGTTGAAACTGGGAGTTTTTCAGATCTGACTTTTAGACCTGTTCTCAGGTGCCCCCATACACACCCTATCTGCAGAAATATCAGCGATTCCGAATTGCGCTGCAGAGGCCTGTGAGCGGGGCTTATCACACCCTAAAAGCTGCTACTTCAATCGGCACTTCCAACTGCACGTGCGTAGAAAAGTTAATAGAATGCAGCTCCCCTGCCACATCATTCCCAGACCGGATAATGCCTCCCCCAGCCTCCACAGATATCACCCCATCCCCCCCAATATTATTGACCCCCTTATCCCCTGCCACCAGACCAACCGTGGCCCCCTCCATCCCCACTGATCTCAGGCAGAGTGGCAGCGGATCCCCCCTTCCCCTCCATTGATCTGAGGTAGAGTGGCAGTGGACCCCATCCCCTTCCCCTTCACTGATCTCAGGCAGAATGGCAGTAGGCCCCGCTCCCCCCTCTCCCACCCCAGCCAAAGTGATCTTGAGCAGAAACCCTTTGGACACTTGGCACCTACCTCCTCACTAACTGGAGCGCCCAAATCGGACTTTTATGGAGCACGTCTGTTTCACTTTGGTAAAGGGGGAACTGGCACAGAAGTGGGCACAGATTGTGCTACTCACCCCATGCCTGACTTAAACAAGTTTTCACACCTGAAAACGGGCATAACACAATGATTAAATTAGGCCTTCCATGACATCAATTTTTAAAGTAACTCTCTTTCACATTAAATCAAAAATATAGTTTATTCTCACATTCAAATTCAGGAAATGTTTGTAACTTCACACACACACACACACACACAAAATCAGAAGATAGGAAAGAGGAGTTTTTATAACAGATGTGTGTATTGGTTCGTGCGATTCCCTGAGTCCGGAAAGGCAGGGTATATTGACAGTGCTCTCACAGAGGAACTACTGTTCAGAAGGGTTCAGCTCGCTGCAGCAGAAATTGCAGAATTCCTGCAAAGCTGATAGTGACACAGTGAGATGGAGTTGGTATCCAGAGAATTGGCCTGCTTGTAGGCAATTGTAGGAACCTTCCAAAGAAACAGCCTCCAAGGAGGCTTTAACTCGATGCAAGCTGTTGCTCAGCCTGGACTCCTGATTTGATGTTTGCAGGCTGAAGTTTAAGTAGCAGAGTAAGTTGCAAGTCTAGAAATATACTATGAAAACTGTCCAAAGGCCAGAGCTTATGTCATCAGTGAGTTAGTTTCAGGCACTTTCTGTGCCTCTGGTCAAGATCCATCATTCACCTTAGGAGATAGGGAGTGGCTCTTAGCACCACTGCAGGAATATTAAATTTTGATGGATCTCCTTTTATTATAGGATGAAGCTGAGGAAACTATTTTATGTATTCAAGGAATATGGGTTTCGCTGGTTAGGTCAGAATTCATTGCCTATCTCATATCATAAAGTAGCACAGAAGAAGGTAGCATAGCCAATGCAAATTAAATTTAAAATATCTGGAATTAATGGTCTATTTATTGCCCATCCCTAATTGTCCTTGAGTAGGTGATAGTGAGCTACCTTCTTGAACCACTTCAGTCCATTGGTGTAGTTACATCCACAGTGTTATTAGGGCTGCGTTTTCCAATATTGATGCTGAGTAGTCCCTCTGGTTTCCTTCCTTTTAGTAGAACTTTTTAGCAGTTTGATACATCTAAGTGGTTTGCTCGGCCATTTCAGAGGGTATTTAAGAATCAGCCACATTGCTGTGGATCTGGAGTCACATGTAGCCCAGACCAGGTAAGGATGGTGGATTTCCTTCCCTGAAGAATATTGGTGAACCAGATGGGTTTTTCTGACAATTAGCAATGATTTCATAGTCACCTTTAAATCATTAATTCCAGCTATTTTTTATTTAATTTGCATTGGCCAACTACCTCCTTCTGTGCTACGTTATGATACGGGATAGAGGACATTGACCATAAGATTGTAAGACACAGGAGCAGAATTAGGCCACTCAGCCCATTGAGTCTGCTCCGCCATTCAATCATGGCTGATATTTTTCTCAATTCTATTCTTTCTCCCATAACCCCTGATCCCCATATTAATCAAGAATATATTTTTTTCTGCTTTAAAGCCACTCAATGATCTGGCCACCACAGCCTTCTGCAGCAAAGAGTTCCACAGATTCACCACTCTCTGGCTGAAGAAATTCCTCCTCATTTCTGTTTTAAAGGATCATCCCTTCAGCCTGAGGTTGTGCCCTCTGGTTCTAGTCTCTCCCACTAGTGGAAACATCCTCTCCACGTCCACTCTATCCAGGCCTCGCAGTATCTTGTAAGTTTCAATAAGATCCCCCCCTCATTCTTCTAAACTCCAATAAGTACAGACCCAGAGTCCGCATCTGTTCCTTGTATGACAAGCTCTTCATTCCAAGGATCATTCTTGTGAACCTCCTCTGGACTCTTTCCAAGGACAATATATTCTTCCTTAAATACTGGGCCCAAAATACTGAATCCAACACTGCCAGCCAAAATAGACAATAAAATTATTCACTGCATTAAATAAATCTTTCTACAATAAAAGGACCATAAAAAACTTGAAAAATGTCATAAAACAGTTAACACTTAAAATATGTGTTTGAACATAATAATAGGTAGATGCACTGGTATACTAATATTAAAAAATATATAGAATATCTGAAATTAAAATATTGGGCCTGATTTTACCATTGTGTTGCACCCATTTTCAGGTGCAAAAACTTGGTGAAGTCGGACATGAGGCGATTAGCACGATCTGTGCCCACGATTGCGCAGGTGTCCACTTTACCAAGGGGTGAAAATGGCCGCAATCCGAACTGTGCCCAAAACAGGCGAAATGGCGCAATGTGCCTGGTCTGCGCTACATGGTAAATGGATGCATTTGCATGCATTTAAATTGAATTAATGAGCTGCCCACCCAACTTTACCAGCATTTCCCCCTTTACCATTGTTTGCCTGTTTTGGGTGCTCCAGCTTCTGAAGAGGTAAGTTCAGAGCTTCCAACGGCTCTCTGACTCAGATCAGTGGTGGGGCGGAGGGAGGGAGGCGGACCACGTTATGTTCTCTGCTTCATAGCACAGTCAAACTGGAGGTGCAGTGCCAAATATCATCAAAACTATTCATGGGGGCAATGAGAGGCATGGTGGTGTTGTGATTCTGTTACTAGCCCACCAATCTAAGGAACATGAGTTCAATGCTCACTGTGCCTTCCCTGGTTGTGAACTTGACTTCAGTTTTTAAGTAAAAAGCTGCCACCAATGTAAAAGTGACCACAAGACAGTCAGGTGATGGGACAAACCCCACTGGTTCATGAATGTCCTTTTGGGGACGATTGCAAGTTCACACAAACAGAAGTGACTCATAACTACCCTCTGAATTGACATGGCCAAGTCACCCAGACCTATTCACACCATCTACCCTGTGCTGAACAATAAATACTGTCTTTAACCAGTGAGAACTGCATCCTAATAATGACTAATAAAAAATAACATCGATATGGTAGATGTGAATAAGCATTTCCCCTTAATACAGGAATCAACAACCTGGGGGCACAGATTTAAGAAAAGGGGCAGGAGATTTGAAGAAAATCTTCCTCACCCAGAGACTGATGGAAATATGGAACTCACTGCTTGAAAGGGTGGTAGAGGCAGGAATCCTCACAACATTTAAGAAGCATTTAGGTGAGCACTTAAAATGTAATGGCATATAAGGCTACGGACCAAATGCTGAAAAATGGGATTAGAATAGATAGGTGCTTGATGGCTGGTGCAAACATAGAAATCAAAGAATCCTACAGTGCAGAAGGAGGCCATTCGGCCCATCAAGTCTGCATAGACAACAATCCCACTCCAGGCCCATTTCCCATAACCCCACACATTTATCCTGTTAATCTCTCTAACTTACACATCCTGGGACACCAAGGGACAATTTAGCATGGTCAATCAACCTAACCCGCACGTGTTTGGATGATAGGCCAAAGGGTTTCTTTCCCTTCTGTAAAATTCTAACATGTTAGTGACTTGCCTCATTCCCCTTACATCCCATATGGAAGAGACTCGTGTGTTCTTTTAAGACTCGCACAGACATAGAAATTTGGTTCGACCTGCTTTTGTTTGAAGACATTCTGTGTGAAATTGGCAATGAATGGGTTAACAGTTTCATGTGACGCCCCCTCTGTCTGCTGTTCAGGAAAAGTGTTTGTACATTTCCAAAAAGAGGTGACGTTTGAATGCTGTTTGCTCATCCCCCACTATGTGATTTCCAATGGTGTGTTTTCAATTGTTGACACAAGCAACAGCAGGAACTAATGACAAATTGCTGTTAATTTACAAATTCTGAATTCAGTATTGAAGTGTCAGCCGGAGTGATTGTGTTCAGCTCTCTGGGGTAGGGCTGTAACAGTGAGAAGTCTCACAACACCAGGTTAAAGTGCAACAGGTTTATTTGGTAGCACAAGCCACTAGCTTTCAGAGCGCTGCTCCTTCATCAGGTGACTGGGAGTTCTGTTCACAATTAGGGCATATAAAGACAAATTCAATTTACAAAATAATGGTTGGAATGTGAATCTTTACAGGTAATCAAGTCTTAAAGGTACAGACAATATGAGTGGAGAGAGGGTTAAGCACAGGTTAAAGAGATGTGTATTGTCGCCAGACAGGACAGTTACTGAGATTTTGCAAGTCGTGGGGGTTACAGATAGTGCGACATGAACCCAAGATCCTGGTTGAGGCCATCCTCATGTGTGCGGAACTTAGCTATCAGTCTCTGCTCAGCAACTCTGCACTGTCGTGTGTCGTGAAGGCCGCCTTGGAGAATGCTTACCTGAAGATCAGAGGCTGAACGCCCATGACCGCTGAAATGTTCCCCAGCAAAAAGAGAACACTGTTGCCTGGTGATTGTCGAGCGATGTTCATTCATCCGTTGTCATGGCATCTGCATGGTCTCCCCACTGTACCATGCTTCGGGACATCCTTTCCTGCAGCGTATCAGGTAGACAATGTTGGCCGAATTGCAAGACAATGTACCGTGTACCTGGTGGATGGTGTTCTCACGTTAGATGATGATCCGGCATGTCTTGCAGAGGTTGCTGTGGCAGGGTTGTGTGGTATCGTGGTCACTGTTCTCCTGAAGGCTGGGTAGTTTGCTACAAACAATGGTCTGTTTGAGGTTGTGCGGATGTTTGAAGGCAAGAAGTGGGGGTGTGGGGATGGCCCTGGTGAGATGTTCGTCTTCATCAATGACATGTTGAAGGCTCCGGAGAAGATGTCGTAAGCTTCTCCGCTCCAGGGAAGTACTGGACAACGAAGGATACTCTGTCCGCTGTGCCCATGTTTGTTTTCAGAGGAGGTGGGTGCGGTTTTTCACTGTGGCGCATCAGATCGATGAGTTGAACACCATATCTTGTAATGGCTATAACCCAGACCCATTGAACCCAGCATCTCTCACTGGGTAAAGTGTCATGTGTAACCCAGCAGCCTTTCCCTATTAGCAGCACTTTCCAGTTCGTATATGGCTGGTCTCCTGTGTGTCACTGTCCTCTGCTGGCAGCCCCCCACCATGGCAATGAGCAGCACAGTCAAACTCTGTATTGAGGGGGATGCTGGCTCAGCTGGGACCAACCCACTTTATGTTCAGGTGCCAGTTCCAACTGAGCGATGGTAGGACTTTCCTGCAGCTTTCAGCCTCTGAAGTTGGATTTCATCTGTATTAGCCCACAAATCACCCTGTGCTACAGTCCCAAATCCACAACACAGCATTGTGGCACAGTGGTTAGCACTGCTGCCTCACTGTCCCAGGGACCCGGGTTAGATTCTGGCCTTGGGCGACTGTGCAAACTCCACACAGACATTCTCCCCATGTCTGAAGGGTTCCTCCAGATCACTCAGAGGGTGACCCAGGTCCTGGGGTCAGAGAGTGATTCGGGGTAGGGGATCAGGGAGTGACCTGGGATCTAGGGTCAGAGAGTGACCCGGGATCTGAGGGTCAGAGGGTGACTCAGGGTCTGGGGGTCAGAGGCTAATGCAGGAAGTGAGGTTGAAGAATAAGAAAGGCCCTGAAAATTGAGTCCCTGGTTGGCAAACCTGTCCTCATAATGTAACCCTCTTGGCCCTGCTATCCTTCTGGTGACTGCTCTGCACTCCTCCAAGACAATATATTCTTCCTGAGATACAGTCTCCAAAATTAAAGGGTTGGGCTGGATTGACTGGAGCATGTGAATGAAGAAGTTAAGGAAGTTTAAAATCCGTTATTAGATTGCTCTCCTTATTTTTACTTGGCCAAACTAACACCAGGGTGAGTGTAGATAATTGTACATGGCATAAGTTACAAGAAGACCCATAAACTCAACTGTTTAGTCACAGTCCCGACATCACAGGGTGACCAGCAGAGGGCACTTGCTGGCTCCTTTGGAGATTTGTTTTTGCATACAAATCTATGTCATATCGTAGAATCATACAGCACAAAACTTAGGAACTGTAGGCCATTCAGCCCCTTGAACCTATTCCGCCATTCAATCAAATCAATTAATTCTATCTAAATTCCATCTAACCATCTTAGCCCCATAGCTCTCAATATCAGGAGTGGTGTAAAAGTATTAGTCACCCTAGGTGAATCTTAACCCTTTCCAACAATTAACCTTTAACAATGAATATTGTACATTAGTATGAATAAAATTTCTGCATTTGTAATTACAGACTAATTTTACAAACCAGAGAATATTTTGATACTATTTGTACATGTACTGGAAGAGATGCTCATTCTAATATGTAATGAGACTTACGTGATGTCCTCCAACAGTTAATTTTGTACAATTTTTGCAATCAGTACTCATTACTGTAACTGGGTTAGATTAAATTACATTCTTTGATAATATGTACTGGTCTGCAGTGGTGGAATAGTGATGCAGATGCACTAATTTGCAAAGCTGTTGCATAAACATGGGCCAAATGGCCTCCTTCTGCACTGTAGGGATTTTGTGGCTCCATCCACCATGGTTTTGGCCACTTAACTAATCAATCCCTTTGCAACTTTCTTCTCCCATCCAATCTGCTAACTGTGACTCCAAGCATAGTGTTTTCAATAAAGCTAGACATGTAGTTCTCTGTTTCTGTGTCTAACTCGTTTCTAAATATAGTGAACAGCTGAAACTCCAGCTCAGAACCCTAGGGGGCACCACTCATCACATTCTGCCAATTTGAACATAAGCGCAATCGGAAAAAGAGCAGGAGGAGACCAAATGGCCCCTCAGGCCACCTTCAACATTCAGACAATTCATGGGTGATCTTTCACCTCAGTTTTACTTGTTTGTCCTATCCCCAAATCCCTTGATTAACTGATGAGAATCTACCTACCTGAGTCTGGAATATACTCAGTAACTGAGCATCCAGGGCTCTGTTAATGTTGCAAACCTATCACCATGAAATGCCTGCTCTAGTTGTTACTAATTGAGGACAGATTAGAGTATTATTCTGAAGTTTTTTTTTGTTTTTATTCCAATTCAATCAGATCAAGTCCAATTCAGAGTCTCAACAAGTGAGACATTCCCAATCCAAGCTGACAAGACAGGGCTTGCTTGATCTACATGATCCAAGCTGATTGGAGTAGGCATAGCTCCTCCTCCAAGGCTTGATCTCATTTGCATCTCAGCCCAAAGGCCAAGATGCCGCTTTAAAAAATTTCTTCAAATGAAGCTAACATGTAACCTAATGACTTCAACAAGCACAGCATATCGATATTACACTTGATCTGAAGTATATATAAGAATCAATTTCCACGCTGAGTGGGAGGGGGAAAAGGGAGTCTGTGCCCGTGCCCTCTGGATTATGTGAATAAATCCATGTTCAGAAAACCCTGGCTCCAGATTCCTTCTATGCTGAGTGGATTGAGCAGCATATTGGAAAAGGCTGGAATAGAAAACTCCACGGATTCACAATCCCCTGAGTGAAGAAGCTCATCCTTCTCCCAGTCTTGAATAACTAATCCTTATCCTGAAACTACGCCAACACGTTCCAGACTCTCCGAGCAGGAAATACAACGTCTTAATAAAGTTGTGCAGTGACACCCAGATTTCTTTGTACCGTAGCATTTTGCAGTCTTTTTCATTTAAATAGCATTTGGTTTTTCTAATCTTCCTGCCAAAGTGGACCATACCCTTTTCCATACCTTTACCATACCCTTTTCCACATTACACTCCATCTGCCCACCCTTACTACGGTGTCTATGTCAGACAGTGGGGTTGCCTATCATTCACTGCTGAGTGGCCTCCTATTGACCCTCCAGATGCAGGCCCACCCACAATCCCTGTTTGGATGAAGGTTCTATGACCGTTTTCTCCAAATTTCCCTTCAGGTCCTGTCACCAGCATTTGAGAGTTCCTGATTCACATTTCATCACATAGTAGGGTCAGGACATGAGATCAAAAATCTTGCCATCAGTCTTGTCTGGATTGATACGTGAGAACTGATTCCAGGGGAAGCTGGATTGCATGTGTGGTTCCTATTAGCATAGTGCCATTGGATTCAATCTGCATTCTGTTGAGTGGGGTGGATGGGGAGACAACTGGAAAATCTATAATGGACATCTTTACTCTAAAGCATGCTTTCTCCCTTCTCTGGAGCACCAGATCCCAATGACAGCTACAATCTCAAACAGACCATTGTTTGCAGCAAACTACCCAGCCTTCAGGAGAACAGTGACCACAACACCACACAACCCCGCCACAGCAACCTCTGCAAGACATGCCGGATCATCGACACGGATGCCATCATCTCATGTCAGAACACCATCCACCAGGTACACGGTACATACTCTTGCAACTCGGCTAATGTTGTCTTCCTGCTACGCTGCAGGAAAGAATGTCCCGAGGCATGGTACATCTGGGAGACCTTGCAGATACTATGATAATGGATGAATGAACACCGCTCGACAATCACCAGGCAACAGTATTCTCTTCCTTTTGGGGAACACTTCAACAGTCACGGGCATTTGACCTCTGATCTTCGGATAAGCGTTCTCGAGAATCCTGCTCGAGGTCAATAGCCCTTTGCATTCTGTTCTTATGAAGATAAGTCTTTATGACACACGATAGCGCAGAGTTGCTGAGCAGAGATTGATAGGCAAGTTCCGCACACATGAGGATGGCCTCAATCAGATTCATGTCACACTGTCTGTAACCCCCACGACTTGCCTGGGCTTGCAAAATCTCACTAACTGTTCTGTCTGGAGACAATTCACACCTCTTTAACCTGTGCTTAACCCTCTCTCCACTCACACTGTCTCTACCTTCAAGACTTGGTTACCCGTAAAGACACGCATTCCAACCATTATTTTGTGTTTTGAGTTTGTGTCTTTATATGCCCTGTTTGTGAACAAAACTCCCACTTACCTGACGAAGGAGCAGCGCTCTGAAAGCTGGTGGCTTTTGCTATCAAATAAACCTGTTGGACTTTAACCTGGTGTTGTGAGACTTCTTACTGTGTTTTCTTTAGGACAGAGACTAAAGGGTGATCTAATTGAGGTGTACAAAATTATGAGGGGATGAGATAGGATAGACAATGGGAAATAAGTGGCCTAGTGCTATTATTGCTGGACTAGTAACCCAGAGACCCAGGGTGATGCGCTGGGGACCCGGGTTTCAATCCCATCATGGCAAATGGTGACATTTGAATTCAATAAAAATATGAAATTAAAAGTCTAACGGTGACCATGAAGTCATTGGTGACTGTCATAAATACCCATCTAGTTCAGTAATGTCCTTTTAGGGAAGGAAATCTGCCATCCTTACCTGGTCTGGCTACATGTGAGTCCAGACCCACAGCAATGTGGTTAATTGTTGAATGCCCTCAGGGATAGCCAATAAATACTGGCCCACTGTAACAACCATTGACACCCACATCCCATGACCAAATCTTTAAAAGACAGGAAAGACTTCTTTCCCCTAGCAGAGGGTATAATTACCAGAGGGCATGGATTCAAGATGATTGGTAGAAGAATTAGAGGGGACATGAGGAAAAACAATTACACCCAGAGGGTGGTGGGCAGCTGGAATTCACTGCCTAAGTTGGCAGTTGAGGCTGAAACCCTCAACTCATTTAAAAGTCCCTGGATCTACAACCTACATAATAATATCCTTCTCCCACCATATACTTCAATTGGCAGCCGCAGACAGGCTTGAAGGTGGCCATTACTGACAGTATTTAAGTCACTGACATCTCTGACTGAACACAAAGAGGATGCAGTCTTTTAAAATAGATTTCCATTGTAAAATCTGATTTATGACCAATTAATAAATAGAGTTATTTGTGTGACAGATGGACACACAGATATTGAATAATGACAGTGGCCTCCTTCTTTGCACCTTATGGCTGCCAATTATCGGGTGTTGTTAGAAACAGCTCCACCATCTCATGCTGAAAGCTGAAGATTGTGTGGGATTTCATCATTAGCTGGGATTCTGTGATTGGATGACACCTGATGAACAATCCTGATTGTTCTAAGATGAACATTGAAAACTAATTTATGATTATTGGACTGATAGTGTGGCTCATGCAGACATGCTAGAAATTACATATATTCACACACAGGGCCCTGTCCTTTGCAAACAAAAGGAATATGTTCACAAATTGTGCCTTTAAAAGAAGTTTAGGGAACAGCCATCCCCCACTTCATTCCCCAGGGCAATGTCTTGACCAACCTGGCCAGTTTGAGTTTGAACAAAGCTGAGCAGTTTACTGTTTCATGCTGCATTCCCCATGGCAATGTCTACCCTAATCAGCAATGTCTCCTCATGCAGTATAAATTGTTGTTTCCCTGCTAATATAAATTGTTGTTTTCCTGCAAAGTTAGAAATTCTCACAGGCTGTCCTGATGAGTGCAAGACAAAAAACTTTGATAGCATGTTTCTTTTTTCAGCAGCTCTGTAGTACAAAACAACTAAATTTGCTATTATTAAGATTATTAAGTCTGGTTTGTGGGGCTTTTAAATGTATTGGTTTGGATGCTAATCAGAGTAGTTCTGGAATAATGTTTAATCAGCAATTCTATTTTGAGAGTTTTACTCCTGATTAATTATACTTGGTCATTGCAGAAAGATATGTTATAAAATAGAGAGTAGACAGGGCAACTGTGAGGCTTGTTGATCAGTTGAACTCTCTGAGTAGACATGATGTTATTTTAAATGTTAGAAATGTACTACATAAAATAAGTTTGATAATGTTTTCAAGGCAAATAAAACATTAAAATAATTACATCCGGAGAAATATGTACTTCGGCTTCCTTGCTGAGACAACCTAAAGATTAGAAAGCTAGTCATTTTAGCAATACTTCACATGTTAATCTTCCTGATAGGTATTCAAATACAGTTGGCTCCGTAACTCCATGTCTTCAGAATAGTGCCAAGGAATCTTTTACATCCACTTGACTGGGAAGGTGGAACCTTGGTTCAGCAACTCTCTGACAGTGCAGCACTCTCCCCCAGTCACCATAAACTGGAGGGTCAACCTTGGTTTTCTACACACTAGGAGTACCTGGAGTGGGACTTGAATCGTGTGGTTCAGATGCAAGAGTGTTACCACCTGAGCCATTGCTGACACTTCACACGAGAAGAAAGAACTTTTGCGATGTATTGTTTTGTACATAATATGAAGGTTCTTGATTTAATTTGTTATGACAATTTGGTAGTGCATATGAATTCCAATTTTTATTTAAAGGGGGAGAAGGGAATCTGTTAATTGTGTTTAACTGCATGCAAGCGGTGAGCATTCACATGGGATTCACTCCCTGACCCTTGGTATATAGAATTAATATATACAACCAAAATTTCAAAATAATTTAAATCAAAAGCATGCATATTGTGTACATACATTATATAGCGAGGCGCCACTGAACAGACCAACACTTAAATGGTGATTGCTATTATATGTTTGTAATGTTACTAAATGCAGAAGTTTGTGAAGGTTAGCTCCAGTTCCATCCTTTATCAATTGGCTTTCTGGAGTAAAACATGGGATTCTCCTGCTGTGCTCGCCCTTTGCATGCCTGCCCCTCTCGCCCGCTACAATTCACATGGCAGGTGGGATGGGAGAATTCCACCCTCCCCCCATAGACTTCCTGTTTAAGGTGAATGTGGTGAATGGGGTGGTCTTACGGGGAGAGGGTGAGCAGGTTGGGTTTATATTCACTGTAGGTTAAAAATAAGAGACAATCTCATTGAAACATGTAAGATTCCAAGTGGACTTGGCAAGGTGGATGCTGAGAGGCTGTTTCCTGTCCTGGAGAATCTACAACTAAGAGAGCAGTTACAAAATGAGGGGCCCCCATTTAAGGTAGAGAGGAGGAGGAATTTCTTCTCTCAGACAGTTGTTAATCTTTGCAATTTGTTATTTGAGAGCAATGGAGGCTGGATCATTGAATATACTCCGGGCCAAATTAGATAGATTTTGGTGGAATCAAGGGCTATGGGGGGGCTAGCAAGAAAATAGAGTTAAGACCGCAATCAGATCAACTGTAATCTTCCTGAATGATGGAGCAGACCAAATAGCTAAGCCCCACTCCTATTTCTAATATTCTCCTGAGTCTTTATACACAGGCTGATAGTCATTATTAAAGGGATCAGTGTAACAGTTTGTTTACGTCCATGCACAGATTGGCCCTTTGTCATCTCCATGCTGCTGGCGAGCCTGAACAGTTGCTGCAACCCCTGGATCTACATGTTCTTCACTGGTCGGCTCTTCCATGACCTGATCCAACGTTTCCACTGCTGCACCGCAAAGCTCAAGAAAACTGAGCAGCCCAACAGTGAGCTGACCTGCAGCAAGAAAAGCAACTCCTCCACCCTCGCCATCAGCCTCAAGAGCTCAGGCAGTCAGAAGAGCCTTTCGCTCCATCAGCAACAGGAGCAATAAAACCAGCCACAGTCGACTCAGTATTGTAAGGACAGTTCCGCTGAGATCTTTCTCTGGGTTTCTTTTGCCCTTTATCCATTGTGTGAAACGCTGTGCCAATTGTAAGTGATAAGTTATTGTTCGTCTCAAATAATCTCTAATGCACTGATGAAGTTTGACCATATTGTAGCTGGATCCTGTTGGGTATGATACCACTAGCAATAGACAGCTAACAATGGAGATTAAATGAAGAGTGAGTACAATGGGACCGTGTATCTCGTTGTTAACTGGTTTTCATTGGCCCCAGTGGCCATTGGGTGTGGATAGAATAAGTTTTGCATCACCAGCCTGCTGACAGACCAGAACCCAGCTCGGGACAGTGGATACTGGGGTTGTCAGGGCAATGGGTGAAGGGTGCTTAACTATCAAAATAAGCATATTGTGACCAGGAAAAATACCAGCATTTTGTTTTGAGGTGCTGCTGATTGCCAGCACTGACCAGTCTTAAGGCTTGACATATTATTTAAGCCGGTTCCTCTCAGCGTCTCTGTGCCTTCTCACCATCACCACACCAGCAGTTTGAAACAAGCTTTGGCCTATATGAGTAGAGCTTTGTCAATGTTTCACCTAATAATTGTTGTTAGACAGTCTGTGTTTTTGAGCTGTTGCTTATTCTGTATTTGTTTTAATCATTCACTATTTTGGCATCATTGAGGACCGATTATTTTGGTGTTACTAGATGTTTTGCAACCATCTTGCTTCCAGCTGCTTGTTAGATGGCATGCCTCATAAATTTGAATAGTGCAGCTAGATTGGGAAGAACACTATCTGAGACAATCTCAATGAAACTTCATTTTAAGTTGTTACAGATCACAATGCCTCGGGTTAAAGCCCACAACAGTCAATTGGTGGAACTGAAGACCAGACGTTAATCTTTACCCAGTGTAGTTCCTACCTCCACAACAACACCCCAACTCATCAGTGTCAAAATCATCTCTTTATACTCATTTGAGAACAAATAAACAAGTTGACAATCCCTTAAAGGGGCACTGCAGCAAAAAACAGACAAAACCAGAAAGGAAACGTAGCAATTTTTTTAAGTTAAAATACCAGTTCTGCAGCTGATGATGCATCCCAGCCCCTGTGATACTCACTGGTCATGGAAACCTAATTGCCTCATTATACTCTTTTGAGTACACCTTTAAAATATTTGTCAATTAACAAATAAACAAATCTAATTAAATTGATAGCCCCTTAAAGGTTCACTTCCCTATTTACTCTCTTTTGCGTAAACCAAGTATTGAACAAATCAATGAATTAACAAATTAATGAGTTAATTAAGGGGGAGGGGAGAATCCCTTAAAGGGTCATTGTAACTAAAACATAAAATTACAAAGGAAACTTACACACTACATGTCAACAATGCCTCCACAATGCCCCCAGCGGTCAGGGAAGACCTCAGTCCTGATAGTGGACACCACATGATTTTCTAGTTACACTCCTTTCAAAAACATAAGTCAATAAAATAAACTAATGAGAGGGGCTGACAGCTCCTGATGTAGCACTGGATCAAAAAAATCAAAACTTCAAATAAAACTTACAAAATCAAATTCAAATGTACTTCCCAGGGAGTGATGATGCATCCATGGCCCAGGGGGTGATAATGCACCCAAGTCCCCATGGTACCCACCAGTCCTGGAAGACTGATTGACTCTTTGTGAACATGTAATTTTCCAGTGAATGGCCACTACCTCCCCTCCCAACCCCAAGCTGAATCTGAACTTACATAGTTAATGCCCCAGAATGGGTTCTTGCTCATCAGGGCAATGGGCGAAGGGTGCTTAACTATCAAAATAAGCCATATGAAACTGAAGGCAGCTCAGTTTACACACCACTTATCTGAGCAAATGCCATGACCATCCCATGAGAGTGCACCTCAGCACCTTGAAGAATATATAATAGATTTGCCAACAAGGTTAAGTATGAAGGAGGATGGCATTGGTTATGTAAAGTCTTGAGATATATGTTGGGTTTTACAATGAGCTCCAATGGACACACTGGCTGGAATACTCTGGTCCTGTATGCCCCACTGCTGCTGCCAGTGAGAATGGAGAATTTAGCACTGAGCTAAATCCTCATTCATTGCAGCAGGACCAGAGAATCCAGACTGCAGCCGAGGTCAGAGAATCCCAGCTAATGTTTTCTCCAAAGCCAAAAGATTCAATGCAATACACGGGGTGTTTGTGGGGGTGGGGGGGGGGGGCGGGGGGCGTCGGCAGGGAGCTGAAAACTATTGTTCCTTTTCCCTGAGTGAGCAGTAACCTTGGTACTTTGATATTTGTTGAATTTGTTTCCAGCAAGGTGAAGATATTGTGAAGTAGTTGTGTAGCAGTAGTGAGAAAGTTTTTCTTTGCTGTCTGATTGGGATGCACTGTTTACAAATGCAGTCCCTGAAGAAAGAACAGGGACACGAGAAATTGAACCAAACTGAGATAGTGAACCAAATATTTCAGAGTATGCCATGGGCCTGTGTTGGCCAGAAACATAGTGAATAGCATAAACATGTGCCATTATTACAGCATTTAGCATCATTGGATGGATTTTGATTACCCCTTTTGATCGGAAGGCTGTGGTTCATCCAATGGAAAGACTGTTAGCTCTTACAATGCAAGTCTTAAGTTTTGGAAGATATGTATCATCTAATAAAGGACCACCTGACTTTAGTACATATCACCAAAAAGAGATGAAAATCTTAAAGACTTAATGAAACTAAGAAGCTATCCTAGAATGGTGAAGAGAAAGGCACCATGGTCAAACTAGCTCCTAGCTACAAAGACCCATAGAGGGAAATTATTTGACCTTTATCATAGGTTCCCAAGGTGGCAAGAAGACAGTGTTTGATGCCTCCGTGATGTTCCCACTTTGGATGTAAAAAACAGTTCATGAAGGGGTAGTCAAGGAATTATCTTCAAAACCTGACAAAGAACAACTCTCACTGTCCTCCACACAATTATTATAAGTAGCTGTGTGAGCTGCCTTGTCGTATCAAGTTAATGAAGATAATGCCAGTGGATGTGGAAAAGAAAGAATCATGAATAGATGAGAGTGAAGCAGCACAATGGGATATAACATTTACATTGACTCCATAGTATGAGTCAAGTTTTTCCAAATATTTGTTTACTTTGGGTCAAAGTTTATTGAAAAGGACAACGTAATATGAGGAGAACTTGAGTGATTGGGATACTCTTGTCCTCAAGTACCCCTTTCTGTGGAAGAAAGATTGTACTATTTATCTCTATAGTTTGATTGCTATAACAATTCTGATCTCAAACAGCATAAATTATTCAACGATGGGGAGTATGTTCCACTCCAAAAGGTTGAAGGTCCAAACGTAATTCATGTAATTGCTAAAGCATTTGTCGGAATTGTTACTGGCTATGTATGTCCTGATATATGCACGTCAATGTTCGGCATCATTGTCAGATAGGACTGTGAGGGGTCAGATATGATGTTGGAGGCTAAAGCCAGGAATTTCTTCAAGCCTTCTCCTATAATCAACCACCATAATTTCAGACAAATGTGCAAAGAGATTTTCCAGGGTTCTTCTATCAGAATTTGAGGAACGAATTTGGAGACCCCAGTGAATACATTCCTGATGTAAGTTTGGGGCTGGGAAGTGGGATTGAATGCAATGATCAGGAGAGCCTGGTCTGAGGAGTTGTGGCCCTTCCCATCTTGGATTGGGGAATTTGGGAATATAAAGTTAGATCTGAAAGCAAGTGAAGGGACAAGTGAATGAGGTGAAAGATGAAGTATGAAATGCCACCATGTTCTGATTTGTACCACAAACCCTGTTATTATTAAACACATCCTGTTGCACATTCAGTTATGTTTGGAGTTTTTATTTGGAAGATTCGAAGAACATCTTTTTCAGGGTTCTCACTACATGTTTCATTTAATTTGTTTTATTACAAATGTCAGGTCCATCGCTACATGTTTCCAGCCGGCTCACATCAAAACTCTAGTGGGAGGAATGACACCAGAAGCGCCACAGAGACAGTCCTTACGTCAGAGCTGTCTGAGCGCTCTGCCATGGACAAAATCCCCGCCTGTCTTGGAAAATGCTCCCATACAAACTGTGGTTTTGAACTTCCAGTCCTCCAAGGGTCTCAGTGTGGCTTCAGCAGCAATATGCCATTATGCCCAGCTTGAAGAGACGATGCACCCTCTCGTTGGCCAAGCACGCCTTTCATTCACCTATTCAAGTCCTTCTCCTCCGTTCTACCTAAGAACTAAGGACACAGGGATGACCTTCCCAGCTGTTTACTCTACAGAAGACTCTTGGGACTGAGGTGGCTCATCGCTCATGCCAGCTGGCACTCAGTGTAGGACTGCACTTCTGGAGCTAAAGTTAACTCGGCCAGCCACCCAGCCTGCTGATTTCCTGGCCCCAACTGGCCCACAGGCTTTTTTTTGGAGGTGGGATAGTGGGGTTTCAGGGCTAACTCATACCCCCTTACCCCCTGCCCACAGGGGTAGCCAATATTACTCAGTGGGTCACTGAAGGTCATTTAAAGGAGGCTACTTGGGATGTCCTACTAGTCTTCTGTCAGGAGTGTGCGACGCGGTTGACAAAGAGATGGAAATCCAAGGCTGAGAAGTCTGATTTCATTTATTATTGTCACATGTACTGGGATACAGTGAAAAGTATTGTTTCTTGCGCACTATACTGACAAAGCATTCCGTTCATTGAGTACATAGAGGAGAAGGAAAGGAGAGGGTGCAGAATATAGTGTTACAGATAGCGTGAAGAGAAGGATCAGCTTAATATGTGAGAGGACCATTCAAAAGCCTGATCGTAGGGAAGAAGCTTTTCTTAGCACTTGTTTTCAGACTTTTTTTCCCCGCTGGAAGAAGGTGGAAGAGAGTATGCCCGGTGTGCGTGAGGTCCTTGATTACGCTGGCTGCTTTTCTGAGGCAGCAGGAAATGTAGAGAGAGTCAATGGGTGAAAGGTCTGCTTGATGGACTGGCTATTTTTTTAACATTTATTAGTCAAAAGTGGGCTCACATTAACACTGCAATGAAGTTACAGTGAAAATCCCCGGCCCCTGTTCAGGTACACTGACGGAGAATTTGGCACGGCCAATGCACCTAACCAATGCACTTTGTAGTTTCTTGCAGTCTCAGTCAGAGCAAGAGCCATACCAAGCTGTGATGCATCAGGAAAGGATACTTTCTATGGTGCATCTATAAAAATTGGTGAGAGTCATAGGGACATGCCAAATTTCCTTAGCCTCCTGGGGATGTGGAGGGACCAGAACAGGTTGTTAGTGATCAGAAAACCAAGAATCTTGAAGCTCTTGACCATTTTTACTTCATCATCACTGTTATAGAGAGTGGCATGCTCTCCACAACACTTCCTGAAGTCGATGACTATTGGAACAGGAGGTGCTCAATGTAGGGGGGGCAATTCTTCCAAAAAGTGCTGAATTCACAGGAAAATTGGTGCAAATCATGCCAGTTTTTTCAGCGCAACTTCACACTTGAATTTCCCCATCCTTTGCAGAGGTCACAATCTTGAATATAATTAAAAACCCGGGAGCGGGGCCTATTCATGCCGGAGTTTGACAGCTCTGGAACTCTGTCAGCCTCCCGATTGCTGGCCAGCTTGATTGCTGCCCACTCTGGGACCCCCAGAGTGCTGCCCCTCCAGCCCCCTCCCCTCCCACAGCCCAATCCTGACCCCCACAAGCGTTCCTGGGACAGCCCCAACCAACCCTATCATGAAGCATCCCGATTTCCAGCCCCATCACTACCCCAGCAGTGACGATCCCCCCCCCCCCCCCGCACCCTCCACCTCTGATCTGCAGACCCCCCCCCTCAGCAGACCAAATCCCCCAGGCAGCCCCAATCACTGGCCTCCTGATCAATCCCCATGTAGCGTGACAGCAGGAACCCCCCCCCATCATCATCCATCAGCCCCGCCCCCCTCAGGCCTAGCTGCTTAAACCCTGCCCTAGTAGGCCCTACCCTCCTGGCACTGTCCCCATGTGCAGTGGGCAGTGCCAAGGTGCCCCCGGGCATGGGTACTTTACCCCTTGGGCAGTGCCAGCATGCACAGGCTGGCACTGCCAGGGTCCCCATGCCCAAGGGCACCACCACCCTGCTGCCTGACCCCCCCGGGGGGCCCCAATTGCCCCCCTTCACTCCAGCAGGGTCTCTCGCTAGTCTAAACCCCGCCGGGGTGAAATTGTGCTGGTGGGGTGGGAGATGCTACCGGGCTGGGAGACTTCAGTCCCGAGCCAAATAACGACATTTAAATAAGATTAAAAAATGGATTTAAATACTTACCTGCTGTTCCTGATGGTCTCTAGCTTGGCCCCAACCACACCGGATATCCGGCGCTCGGAGATGTGCGCTCAGTGGGAAAGCACGCATGAATCCTGCAGATCGGCCCACGTGCAATTCTCCCCGCCCACCACGCTAAAAAATTATGGGTGAATTGCCCCGCTGGAGTCACACCTCAATCAGCCCGACGAGGACCCAGCCCTGCGGCTGATGTACAGAGAGAAGGGCATGCTGCGGGACAACAACTATTCTGTCCTGTGGCACATACATGAAGTCACGCTCGGACCCGATGTCACACGCGGTCTCAAGGAGTGCAGTGGAATTCTGTCTGGGCGTACCCTTGCTCGGATGGAATTTCACATCAGTTCCAAGCCCAGACCCACTGCGGCCGGGGTCTGAGCAACCTCATGGGTTTCCTATATGGGCTGCTGCTGCCCATCTTCCATTACTGTGCCCTCCCCCATTACCCGGACATGCGCGTTGTTGCCCTGCAGCAGCGGAGGTCCCCAGTGGAGGTCCCTCTACAGAAGGGTCCTCCCATTTAACATCGGGGACCTGGGGTGGAGGCTAGTGCACACAGCAATTCCATACATAAGAACATAAGAAATAGGAGCAGGAGTAGGCCATCTAGCCCTTCGAGCCTGCCCCGCCATTCAATAAGATCATGGCTGATCTGTCGCTGCTCAGTTCCACTTTCCCGCCCTCTCCCCATAACCCTTAATCCCCTCTCTTATCAAAAACCCATCAACCCGCGTCTTAAAAATATTTAGCGAGGCAGCCTCCACCACTTCAACGGGCAGAGAATTCCAGAGATTCACCACCCTTTGAGTGAAGAAGTTCCTCCTCAACTCCGTTCTAAACCGCCCCCCCTTTATCTTGAGGCTGTGCCCCCTAGTCCTACTGTCCTTTCTGAGCAGGAAGAGTCTCTCCACCTCTATCCTATCCATCCCATTCATCATCTTATACGTCTCAATGAGATCTCCCCTCATTCTTCTAAACTCTAACGAGTACAAGCCCAGTTTATTCAGCCTCTCCTCATAGCTCAACCCCCTCAACTCCGGTATCAGCCTAGTAAACCTCCTCTGCACTCCCTCCAAGGCCAAAATATCCTTGCGTAAGTGCGGCGCCCAAAACTGCACACAGTACTCCAGCTGCGGCCTCACCAATGCCCTATACAGCTGCAGCAAGACCTCCCTACTTTTATATTCAATCCCCCTCGCGATGAAGGCCAGCATCCCATTCGCCTTCCTGACCACCTGCTGCACCTGCAGGCTGGGTTTTTGCAACTCATGCACAAGGACCCCGAGGTCCCTCTGCACCATCGCCTGCTGCAGTTTTTTCGCCACGTAAGTAATAGTCCTTCCTACCATTATTCCTACCAAAGTGGACCACCTCACACTTGCCAACATTAAATTCCATTTGCCAGTTCCTGGCCCATTCGCCCAGCCTATCTAGATCCTTCTGCAGACTCTCCACACCCTCCGCGCAATTTGCCGTTCCACCAATCTTGGTGTCATCAGCAAATTTCGACACCACACACTCGGTTCCCTCCTCCAGATCATCTATATAAATGGTAAATAGCTGAGGCCCCAGCACCGACCCTTGGGGCACTCCACTAGTTACCAACCGCCAATCCGAATAGCACCCATTGACCCCCACTCTCTAACTCCTATTTGACAACCAATTCTCTATCCACGCTAACACCCTACCCCCAACTCCATGCCCCCCTAAGATGCACCGGTTTATGGGCTTCCAAGAAACCTGCCCTTTTTTGCAATGTTGTGCAATCAATTGTTCAGTTGTTCTTTACATAGTAGATGCTCGAAGAGTAGATATGAAGGTTGCGTGGGATATGGGGTAATGGAAGGATATGGAGGGGCAGAAGGGAAAGTACTAGGTATTGGAATGACCCTTTACACTTCCCCATCAAAATGTTCCTGATTCACAAGCAGGCTTCCCTAAAGTTCACTAACTGACTTTTCTGGTGGAGTTCCCAGAGGCTTCCACATTCATCCTGTCTAAACAAATGAATCACATGGGGTGGGGAGGTGGTCGAAGGACAAGTCTCTGTAATGTCAACCTCAACATCACTGGACTTGCTTGTGGAGTCACAACCAAAACCAATTCCCACCTGGGGAAAGGTGGAATGCCTCAGAAATGGAGATGATTCTTTGAAATTCTGGATCCATGGGCCTTGATTTACCAGTTCTTGACTATTCCTGTCTTTTGCAGGAGATAAAAATCCAATACATTGAGTACGAAAGTGGAAAAGTTATGATGAACCTTTATAAAGTTCTAGTTAGGCCCTGAACTAAGATATTGAATTTGGTTCAGGCCACCACACTTTAGGAAGTGTGTGAGGTGTCCTTAAGAGGGTGCAAGAGAGATTGACCAGGATAGATCCATGAAGGGGGGAGTTTCAGTTCCAAGGATAGGTTAGAAAAGCTGGGGTTGTCCTCTTTGGAGCAAAGATGATTGAGGGGAGATTTGAAAGCGGTATACAAGGTTACGATAGGTTTGGATAAGGTAGACAAGGAAAAGCTGTTCCCATCAGCTGAAAGGACAAGGAATAGGAGCCAGAGATTTAGGAGGCGATTCTCCCATTCCAACCCACTAATGTTTTGGCAGATTGAGCCGGAAGATTTGTGTGTGTGGGCCAATTCGCGCTGTGTTCCCGACATGTGCACACCTCCCAGCAACGGATATCCAGCGAGATAGGGACCTCTCTAGAAACTGACAGGAATAGCGACTAAGTGATTTTAATCCATTTTTAATGGTATTTAAATGTAATTATCAGACCTGGGACTGAATTCTCCGGATCTGATAGCATCTTTCACCCCATTCCACGGGATTTAGAGACGCTCCCCACTTTTGGAGAGATCCCACTGGAGTGAAGGGGGCGCAATTGGGGGCCCCCAGGGGGTGACCGGTGGGGGAGGTTGGTGCCTTCTGGGCATGGGCACCCTGGCGGTGCCAACCTTTGCCCCCAGCACTGTCCAAGGGGCAAAGTGCCCATGCCCACAGGGCACTTGGCACTGCCCACTCTGCATGCGCAGAGGCCCGGAACTGTCAGACTCTGGTGTGAATAGGCCCCCCCCCCCATTCACGATATTCATGATTGTGACCTTTGCAGTGCATAGAGTGTGGGAGGTTCATGTCTGAATTTGCATTGAGAAAACAATCGTGATTTACACCAGTTTTCCTGTGAATTCAGCATTAGAAGTTTTTTGGGAGAATCGCACCCTTAAGGTTTTGGGCAAGAAATGCGGGACACTGGATGTGGTAACAGAGTCATAGGGCAGAATTGTAGAAGCGTGTCTGCCCAAGATTTGTACAATCCCACCGGAGGCCAACACAGAATGTTGTTCTCCAAGCCTTGCTAGCCCTCTGAAGCAAGGCAAGCATGCCAGTAAAATGGTAAATGTTACCATTTTATTTCTAAGTGCCAGGCGGGCAAGGAACTGGGAGTGTTACAGATCCATGTTTTGGGCATATTTTCAGAACCCCCATTTGCACTCTGGCTGCAAAATTCTGATAGAGCCTATTGCTCGCTGCAGAAGCCTGTGGTCAGGGTCTAACGTGCCCGAAAGCCTGCAGAGGCAGGTACTGCGCATGTGCAGGCCTTTGATGCTGCACATGTGCATTAGCAGGAGCAGGGGTCTGATAGAAGAGATCTGTCAGGCCCCTGCTGGTGCAGACAGCCTGAAGCAACTCCCTGGCAGCCCGCGGTCAGAGATACAGCCTGCACTGATCACCCCACCATCAAAGCCAAACACGAACTCCCTTCCTCCCCGCACCAATTGTGGCCCTGCTCCCTTCCCCCCACCAATTACTGCAGAGTGGCAGTGGGCCCCCTCTCCCCTATTGACCTCACCCCCACTGGTCACTCCACCCATTGGCCCCACTCCCAGCATTGCCCAGGTGCTGGGCTGGCATTCCAAAGTCCTAGGGTGGCACTGCCACTCTGGCCCTGCCCAAGGGCACCTGCCCCCTGCCTTCAGTCTCCCCAAGAGGCCTCAATGGCCTCCAGTTCCACTGGCGAGGCCAAGTCAACTGCTTTCCATTCAGTGGCAATAATTTGCTGCTGCAATAATCATTTGCATCAGTCTCTGGTTCATTTTCCACTCACATGGGGGACAATTTTCCAGACACATTCCAAATTCTGTTATGTTTGCTAACTCTCACAAGAGAGCCATAACGGGATACTTGAACTGGGGGGATTTGGGAATGACATCTGCCCCCTCCCCACCAGTGATATAATCACCTTCACCCCCATTCTGTGCAGCAACTTATAGATGGTAAAATAGGAGACTGAGGTTTTTTTCAGTGCAGCAAGGCAATATCACAGTTATACAAGCTAGAGGATTCAATGTCACATAACTCCCACTTTCACAGTGTCTTTGATGAAGGGCGGGTATCCCTGAAATTGTTAGATGCTAAATTACTTGAAACTTGAAAGTTTATAGCATGGAAACAGGCCCTTCAGCCCAACTTATCCATGCACCACAGTTTATACCATTAAGCTAGTGCCAATTGCCCATGTTTGGCCTGTATTCCTCTATACTCATCTTACCCACGTAGCTTTCTAAATGCTTTTTAAAAGACAAAATTGAATCCGTCTCTACTACTGACTCTGGCAGCACGTTCCAGACATTTACTACCCTCTGTGTGAAGAAATTACCCCTCTAGACACTTTTGTGTCTCTCCCCTCTCTCCTTAAATCTATGCTTTTTAGTTTTAGACTCTGCTACCTTTGGTAAAAGATATTGACTATCTAACTTATCTATGCCCCTCATTATTTTATAGACCTCTATAAGATCACCCCACAGCCTGTTACAGTCCAGGGAAAAAAGTCCCAGTCTATCCAGCCTCTTCTTATAATTCAAATCATCAAGTCATGGTAGCATCCTAGTAAATCTTTTCTGCACTCTTTCTAGTTAATAATATCCTTTCTATAATTGGGTGACCAGAAGTAGTAGGAGGGATTACTATTTAAAGGGTGAAACGCTGCAGCATGCTACGGTGCAGAGGGACCTGGGAGTCCTTGTGCACGAATCGCAAAAACCCAGTCTGCAGGTGCAGCAGGTGATCAAGAAGGCGAATGGGATGCTGGCCTTTATCGTGAGGGGGATAGAATATAAAAGCAGGGAGGTCTTGCTGCAACTGTACAGGGCACTGGTGAGGCTGCAGCTGGAGTACTGTGTGCAGTTTTGGTCACCGCACTTGTGGAAGGATATATTGGCCTTGGAGGGAGTGCAGAGGAGGTTCACTAGGCTGATACCGGAGGTGAGGGGGTTAGCCTATGAAGAGAGACTTAATAGACTGGGTCTGTACTCGTTGGAGTTTAGAAGGATTGGGGGGGATCTTATAGAGACATATAAGATAATGAAGGGGATGGAAAGGGTAGAGGTAGAGAGATTCTTCCTGCTTAGAAAGGATAACAAGACTAGAGGGCACAGCCTTAAGATAAGGAGGGGAGCAGTTTAGATCAGAGTTGAGGAGGAACTTCTTCACTCAAAGGGTGGTGAATCTCTGGAATTCTCTGCCCGTTGAAGTGGTGGAGGCTACCTCGTTGAATATATTTAAGTCACGGATAGATAGGTTTCTGATAGACAAGGGGATTAAGGGTTATGGGGAGAGAGCGGGAAAGTGGAACTGATCCACTTCAGATCAGCCATGATCTTATTGAATGGCGGGGCAGGCTCGAAGGGCTAGATGGCCTACTCCTGCTCCTATTTCTTATGTTCTTATGTTCTTAGAACTGTACGCAGTATTCCAAGTGCGGTCTTACCAATGTCTTGTACGAATTCAACAGGACGTCCCAACTTCTTTCTTCAAAGAGCTCACTGCCCATGAGGGAGGCAGAAGTGGTAATGAAGGTTTCAAAAGGAAATTGAATGAACACTTGAAAGAAATGAACCTTCATCACTCAGTGATCAAGGTGGGGTGTGTGATTAGCTGGATTGCTCCACAGAGTGCTGGCTTGAACTTGTTGGGCTGAATAGCCTCCACGTGCGCTGCAAATAAATGACTACTATTTGCTACTCCGGTGCCAACCATCTCTCCAAATTCTACACGTCTTGTTGGCCCTCTTGAATATTGGTTTTCATCGTCCTTCTCAAGCTAGTTTAAACCTTCCCCAATGACACTAACAAATTGTCCTGCAAGGACATTGTTCCTAGCTCTACACAGCAGCAATGCATCTGACCTTTACAGGAACCGTAACTCCCCCATAACCACTCCCAGTATCCCAGGAATCTGAAATGCCCAGATTCTACTGCTCCACCAGGATTTAGATGTGAGTGTGAGTTGATGCAGTAGCAACTATATAACTTGTCTCTGTCTATTCTAGTGGAAACTAAAGACCAGTTGCTCAGTGATTAATCTAAGTCATTCATGCCATCCCTGTTTACATCTCAAGTGCTGCGTGTCCAGCAGATTGCTACACACTCTTGCCTGCAAGGCTGCATTGTGCTCTGCTATACTTCTGCAGAACCATAGAAATCAGTCCATTTGGCCCATTGTAAGAGTGTCCAATAAAAGATCAATGGTCTCCACCTCAACCCTACCCTATGGCAATAATTTGTTGCTGCAATAATCATTTGCATCAGTTTCTGGTTCATTTTCCACTCGTGGGGAGTGATTTTCCAGATACATTCCAAATTCTGTTATGTTTGCTAACTCACGAGAGAGCCATAACGGGATATTTGGACTGGGGGGATCTGGGAATGACATCTGCCCCCTCCCCACTACTGATATAGTTACCTTCACACCCATTCTGTGCTGCAACTTACGATAAAATGGCAGACTGTGGTTTTTTCAGCGCAGCAAGGCAATATTACTGTTATACAAGCCTGAGGATTCAATGTCACATAACTCCCACCCCTTCACAGTATCTTTGGGATGTTACAGTCTTTGCCTGTTTAATAATGAATTTTTTGTCTCCACAGGCATTTAAGTCCACCTTGTTGACCAGCAAGGGGCATGCATGCGGCAGGCTGTAGTGGGCTGCTCTTGGATGTTGCTTCAGGAGTTGCCTATTGCTTCATGTCGTTAGTGTGCTTAAACTGGACCATCTCGAGGGCAACATGACAGCTCAGAGACTATCTCTGTTGCTGTGCGGACACATGGATTTGGGCCTGTGTCTGTGGGAGTTTGCGCGTTCTCCCCGTGGTTGCGTGGGTTTCCTCTGGGTGCTCCGGTTTCCTCCCACATCCCAAAGATGCGCTTTTAGGCTGATTGATTGGGTAACAAATTGTCCCTATATTGGACCTCCCTGATCCTCGCACGTTAGGCGTAGACTAAAATCATGAATAGGTCACTGAGACAATGGGACGGCGGCGCAGGCTCGTTGGGCCGAAGGGCCTGTTTCCCGTGCTGTGTTGTTCTTTGTTCTTTGTTCTTTGACAAAGGGTGGGTATCCCTGAAATTGTTAGGTGCTAACTTGAAAGGAAGGTCATTTGGGTCATTTTTTCTAGCAGATAAGTAGGCTGCAGTTAGCCAAGTCTGGCTTATGAAGTGCAGATGATCTTCGTATAGTTCTCTTTAAATTTGATCTCTGTAGCCCACAGGGGTCATTAGTGCCTCTTTAGAGTTAACAAGGCTCAGGTTCCTGTGATACTGCCATGCTAGCAGCTATTATTCAAAGGTTACAGACGAACATAACTTCAGTTATTTTAAAAGGATTTTTGTTCAGTTTTTAAAATTTTAGCAATTAACCTTGAGGATACATTGGTATTCTCCAAAAAGATAAAGTTTGTGGTCTTAGTCCCCTGCCACAAGTAAATGCAAAATAGATGTTTAAACACACCAAGGGTTTTGGACTGTATTGTTCAATTAATACTGATCAATGAAATAGACATGATATTAAATTATAGTCTAAATGAATCAAAATACTTATATCTAAAATGACAAAGTGGAATTATATCATCATAGGAGGGTGTAGAAGGAGGCCATTCCATGCTGGCTCTCTGCTCATTCCCTGGTCTTTTTCCCTAAGTAACACATTCCACACCCTGACCACTCCCTGTGTGGGAAGGTTTCTCCTCTTTTTTTGGGGGCCAATCACTACAAATTGGTTCCTGATCCTTTCTCTGATAAGAGCAGTTTCTCCCAAATCACTCTGTTCACAACCCTCATGATTTTGTATACATTTATCACCATTGAGTTTCAGCCATGGCACAGCTGGTAGCACTCTCAATATGAACCGCCATGTTCTATGGGCAAACCCCGCTTCAGGACTCAAGCACAAAGCCAAGGCAGGAACTCCAGTGCTGAAGGAGTGCTTCACCATTGGAGACGCTGACTTTGCAAGTGCCAACAATCTCCTCTGCCAGGGTCAACTAGGGAAACTGTTCTGGATTCCTGACCAGTCAGTAGCAGATAGACTTCCTACTGGAGGATCTCAGGCCTTTTGCCTGGATCACCACTCATGTTCTCTACTTTGAGTCTCCCACTCAGGTATTGGTATGCTTTTGCACCCAGATGTTGATCTATTTTTGCAGAAATGCTTTGATATTGAACTGTCTCCGAAATGGTGTACGCAAGCAATGTGTTTCTTCTGCTGGGTGCACAGCCTCAGCTATCACCTGCAGCTCCTGTTTATAGACTTATGTTTCTCTGCTTCATTCCAGGAGTTGCTTACCTTTTACAATCTGAAACATGATTGCCTTCTGCCAGAGCATTCGCCGTTCAGGAGTATTGGCTCTCGACAGAGAACAGGACTCAGGAACCCGCACCTCCACCAGTCACATGGCTGGCAAAGAGAGTGTGCCGGATGATGGTGGACTGTGCTGGGTGGTGAAGGAGTGTGCCAGATGATGGAGTGTGCCAGATGGTGAAGGGGTGTCCTGCATGGTGGTGGGCTGTGCTAGGTGGTGGAGGACTGTGCTGGATGGTGGAGGATTGTGCCAGATAGTGGAGGAGTCTGCTGGATGGTTGTGGAGTATGCCAGATGATGGAGGGACAGGTTGGATATTTGTCAGTGAATGTGGCACGCAAAGCCATTCCATTCTACACTGAGAGGTTTCCTGTACGGGTTTCTGCTGCGCACACTCCACTTCCTCACCATCAACAGTCCAGTCACTTCCTTCCATTCAATATGATCATGGTTAATCCAACATCCCTCACATCCATTTTCCTGCCCTTTCCCCGTAACCCTTGGTTCCTTTACTGATCAAAAATCGATCCATCTCAGCCCTATATGCAAGGACACTGCCCCCACAGCTCCCCGTGACAGGGAGTTCCAAACACTCACAACATCTGAGAGAAGAAATTCCTCCTCGTCTCAGCATCAAATAGTTGCCCCTTTGAATGTCAGTGTTCCATGTATATGTGGGTTGTGTGAAGCTGCAGCTGCTGTTTCAGTATCTCAGGGGGATTGCACCTCAGAACTTGCTTACACTTCAACTCCCCCACTTCTGATCTTTGGTCACCCAGTGTGGAGGCCCAAAGACTGGCGGAGTGAGGGGGGTGGGCAGGATGGGGGGGGTGGGTGGGGTGAGGGGGCGGGCAGGGTGAGGTGGGTGGGTGGGGTGAGGGGGCGGGCGGGGTGAGGTAAGTGGGTGGGATGAGGGAGTGGGTGGGGTGAAGGGGGGAGTGCAGATAGATCAGAGAACCTCCTCATTGGTCTTTCCTGGGCCTGGGCAAAGTGGGCATAAACAGGAGTGGGCAGTTAGTGGTTGAGGCAGTCATTCAGCCCAACTGCTTACTGCCGCTCCATGATTGCATCTGCGCTGTGTCCCTGGAGAGGGGACATGCAGTGTCCACAGGTACACTTGGAGCCGTCCATGACTGGTGGGAGCCACAGGGGCTGGAGTGGATCATCATCCTGGTGACATTATTTTAATTTAATAAGCCCCATTTTCGTTTTGTTTTTTGTTAATGTACCTCTTTCAGATGTTGTTAATTTGTTTATTTCATTACTATTTACCTCAAGGAACATACCACCAGGTCTTTCTGCTCCAGCACACTCTTAAAGATGCGTCCTTCATTTTTTATTGTCTTCCTTCATATTGCCCATAAAAACATATCACCTTATTCTCCAATCCTTAGAACAATGCTATCGAATTTCCCCTCCCCTATTTTCACAGAGGCATGAAAGCATTTATGCTAAAAGTTAAAACACCAATACAGTTGGAAGAGTTGTACCATGTCAGACATGGCACAGAGTGCTGACCTGGACTCAGTGGGTTGAATAGCATCCTTCTGTGCTGTAATAATTCCATGGTTCAGCATTAAGACTTTCACCTCTGAGCCAGAAAGTTTGTTTTTAATTTATCATTGGATGTCGGAGTTGCGGGCTAACCAGCATTTATTGCCCATCCCTTGTTGCCTTTGAAACTGAGTGACTTGCTGGGACATTTCAGAGGGCAGTTGAGAATGAAACACATTGCTGTGGCTCTGGAGTCACATGTAGGCCAGACCAGGTAAGGACAGCAGGTTTCCTTCCCTAAAGGACATTAGTGAACCAGATGGATTTTTCTGACAATGGTTTCATGGCCATCAGTAGATTCTTGATTCCAGGTTTTTTTATTGAATTCAAGTTCCATCACCTGCTGTGGCAGGATTTGAATCCAGGTCCCCAGGACATTAGCTGAGTTTCTGAATTAATAGCAATAATACTACGAGGCCACTGCCTCCCCTAGTATTGAATTTAGAATAGAATAGAAAGCATTGAATTTGAGTTTCAGTCCAAAGATTTGAATGCATAATGGAGGCTAAATGCCAGCGCAGTACTGAGGGAGTGCAGTAGTGTGAGATGCACTGAATTGGGAATGAGATGTAAATCAATGCTATATAAGGATATTATTAGAAGAAGAGTGGGAACATTTTCCATGGTGTCCTGGCCAATATTTTGCCTTCAATAATTTGCTATCTAGAAAAACATTGTGTCTGTAAGAGCAAACCAGTAGTTTGGTCTTCTGCAGTGATTGACTCATTCCTGACTCCCCTAATCCTGTTCACTGGAATAAGATCAGAGTGTACTGAAATGTTCTTCAGTTGCCTGGATGAGTGCAAGTAGCTTGATACCATCCAGGGCAAACAGGCACCCGCCTCTTGATGGGCACTCCCTCCACCACAGAAACAGCAGTGTGTACCATCCACGAGATGCACTGCAACAACTCATCAATACTCCTTTAACAGCACCTTCCAATTCTCTACCACCAAGATGGAAAAGAGTAGAAGATGCTTGGGAACACCACCACTGTACATTCCCTTCTGTGGCCACTGATGTCACTCACCACTCAGTCTCACATGTGAAGGAATGGTTGAATCGTAACAAACTCCTGTGGTCTCTGAATCCTCCAGCTAGGGCACAAGGTGGGGTTTGCGGGGGGGGGGACAAAAACTGGAAATAAACACCAGACACTCCCTCTCTGAGCTGAGCCTGTGATGGGCCAAATTCTGGGCTGAGTTCCCCCGATAATGTGAATGTGAAAAAGCAGATGCTGCACCAGGCATTTCACTGGCACTGTGCCACTTCTTGATTCAGAGTTGTGGGAGGGAGCTACTGAGGAGGGAGCTGCTGCTTACTGAAAAGACAAACTCTCAGGGTAAAGTTCTCATTACCAAAGATCACCTTGCTAGTGTCCAGCTGTAGCTGTCGCAGAGGTATCATTACCTTTAAATGTGTAATACAACCATCCAATGACCATATCAAGGGAGCCAAAGATAGTGAAGCAGGAAGAGTAAGGGTCTGAGTAATGACAGCACCCATATGAAACATTGGGGAATGCACTGCTGCCCAGTAGTACGGACAAAGAATTTTACAAGGTAAGGACAGTTAAGACAAAACTCCCTGTACCCATAACACTGTTCTCTTGCAAACCCTGGGCACATGTACTGAAGCAAGAGTACTCAGCCTCTCCAATCAATCCTACCACTTAATTAGATTATGGCTAACATTTACCTCATTGCCATTTCGCTGCCTTTAATCCATATCCCTCAACATCCACATCTAGGCAATATCTGCTGGATTCTTTATCTAGTTGTAGATAACTCCAGATTTCCTTTCCTTCTTGTTGGTACGGTTTGGTTCGAAAGCTGCCCAGTGTTAACACGCCCAAATGTGCTGAGATGTCCCAGCTGCAGCTGATGATAAAAACGGAAAATCTCAGCAGGTCTGCTCGGAGAGACGAGAGCTAACATTTTGAGTCTGGAGTTTGAAACATTAGCTTTCTTCTCTCCTGTCAGTCCTGCTGAGATTTTCCAGCATTTTTGGGTCTTGTTTCAGATTCCAGCATCCACAGTAATTTGCTTTCATGAAGCTGATGATTGTCAGTGGGCAATTCAGTCATGAAGGGCATCACAACACAGCCAGATTTTTGTCCTCCCCTTATGTCCAGACATGTACCCTTTTCCTCAGACCTCAGGACAGGGCTTTAGGGAAAGAGACCCTGGCAATCTATCTAACTTTCCACATCTACATCCCTCCAAAACATAAACACTGACACTATTTACATTTGTGCAACTGTCCTATAGCCCAGGGCAGCTAATCTTCCACCGAGCAGTAACAATGGGGATGGAGTAGCCCAGCAGCTCATTTAGCCTGCACTGCTGTCTGTCCTGTCATTCATATGAATGATAGCCAGTCTGTCCCATGCTCTATTTTTCCACCTTGGTTCTGTAACCCTTAATACTTTTCCCTACAAAAATCAGTTTTGAGATTTTCAATTAACTGCCATCCCTTCCCCCAACCTCAGTGGTGGTTTTGGGCAGGTTTCCAGGATTCCACTTTTGTATGAAAGAATGTTTCCTGACATCACAGGGCAGAACCCCGAAAGCTAGTGGCGTTTGCTACCAAATAAACCTGTTGGACTTTAACCTGGTGTGGTGAGACTTCCTACTGTGATCACCTGAATGGCCCAGTTCAGATTCCCCTTTGTTCTGGGCTCTCTCCCCAGCAGAGGAAATACATCGGAGGCCATTTTACCATCTCATTGTACCCATTTTCGGGTGTGCTGCGGTTGTAAAGTGGGGCATGAAGTGATTAGCGTGACTGGCACTGGTTTTTGCAACCCCGGTGCCATTTTATGAGTGCCGGATTTCCAGCGTGGTCAGCCTCTCACTGGAAATGGGCAAGAGGCAGATTAATGTATTGAAATTTACTTGAAGAAGCATTTACATGTCATTGGCAAGCCCGGCATTCAATCATCAAAGGTTCTCACTGGCAAAGAACAAACATGCTCCCAATGAATGGGGAGCAGTTGACTTGGTCTCACCATGGAATCAGAGGCCATTGAGACCTCCGGGAGGCCCAGGGCAAGGGGGGGGTGCCCCTTTGGGCAGTGTCAAACTGGCAGTGCCACCCTGATGCCTGGGCAATGCCAGTCTGGCACATGAGAAATGCCCAGCAGGTGGTGCCAGGGAGTGGGGCTAATTGGGAGAGGGGCCAGTGGGAAGAAGGGCCAATGGAGGAAAGGATAATGGGAGGGTAGCCGGCAGGGGTGGACCAGTGGGGGCAGTGCTAATATGGGAGTGGCCAGTGGGGGGCGGGGGCATGGGCAAGGGGGGAGGGGGCCCACTGCCACTCTATAGTGATTGGTGAGGGTGGGGGTGGACCTGTAATTGGTCTGGGCAGGGGGGTCGGCGGGGGCTGTACCTTGAGTTGTGGGCCCCTGCGAATGCGGCGTGGTGAAGAGCTGTTTCAGGCTGCCAGACAACTCTCTCTTTGTCTATGAGACTTCTGCTACTGCTAATGTGGGGTATAGATCAGAGACTTATACATGTGCATCAACTCCCTCCGCAGGTTTTTGGGTGTGTTAAGCCCCATCCTCAGGCTTCTGCAGTGAACAACAGAGCTCACTCAGAATTTTGCAGGCAGAATGGTTATGAGAGGGCCTAAAAACATGCCCAAAAGATGGACCTGACACTCTCCCAGTTTCAAGTCCACCCAGCACTTAGACAAAAAATGGTAAAATGCCATCCTTCATCTCCGCCTACACTATCAAAAAGGAGATAGCATCTCTGCTGCTGACTCAGAAGCTCTTTGTTCTAGTCCTACCCCAGGAGTTGATGGCCAAGAAAGGTGTGTTTATAATTCATCCGAACATGTTGAGCAGCAACCCCCAAATCCTTCCAACATACACCAGTGGCAGAGTTGAGGAGGAACTTCTTCTCTCAGAGGGTAGTGAATCTCTGGAATTCTCTGCCCATTGAAGTGGTGGAGGCTACCTCATTGCATCTGTTTAAGTCACAGGTAGATAGATTTCTGATCAATAAGGGAATTAAGGGTTATGGGGAACAGGCGGGTAAGTGGAACTGATCCACTTCAGATCAGCCATGATCTTATTGAATGGCGGGGCAGGCTCAAGGGGCTAGATGGCCTACTCCTGCTCCTATTTCTTATGTTCTTATGTTAAGAGTGGGGTCGATTAGCCATGTGATGGGGAGAAAGTTGGAATCGCTACCATCACTGTCCATAATACCATATTACAACATGCATGTAAAAGGTGTATGTTGCCACATCAACTCTGAGTGAACTATAATGCACAACCATCACACTATCAAATCCTTTAATCATCTTAAGTGCTTCAATCAGGTCTGCCCTTAATCTTTCATACTCAAGACTAATTTATACAGCCTATCCTCATAGGTTAACCCTTTCAGACTTGGTCTCATTCAGAATGAACCTGGGATTGGCCAGTCTCTATAGCTCAGTAATCTAGCAGGATACACAATGAACACAGGCTAACAATAAGGATGAGATGTGTCCCTCCCTTAAGGGAGAAAGTTTGCATGGCATATTGGGCAGAAAATCAACTGGTGTGGATTTCTCTGGGTTTTAAAGCTCTTCAACATGTTGATGCATTTCCACAAATGTCAAGACGCTCGGCTGACAGAGACAAGTTCAATTACCAGCAAATCATATTTTTAAAATTCTCCAAGTGTGGAATAAACATGCCCCAATGATAACACATAATGGAGATGCTGTTGGACAGTAGTGGACACTGAGATAAAGACTGAAAATATTGGGAGGAGTGGCCAAAAACTCAGCTGTAGGTAGCTGAGGGAGGAGGGGGTGTGGGGGGGAGGGAGGGGAGGGGGAATCAATGAGAGCCAGACAGATTGAAAGAAGAATTTGAGATGTTGGGGCTCAGGTAGCTGAAGGGACAGCTCTGAATAACGGTATGAACAGAGCAGGAAATTCAGAGTAGGCCAGGGTCAGATGGATGGAGTAATGGAGGCTGGAGGTGACAGATTTTGCTCTCAGTAGCAGATCGGTTAAGGCAGGGGAGACAGGCAACATTTCAGAGATGGGAGTAGGCGTTCAGTGTGATAGATTGGAAGTTGACTCGGGGTTGATTCTGGTCCAGCCTCTGAGAGTGAGTAGCTGTGAAGGGGATGGAAATACTTCAAAAGGAACTGGTAATAAAGTTGGAATAAAGATACATAAACACTTTGTGGTAATCTTTGTGGTAAATAGACACACCAGACAAGAAAGATTCAAATAGCTCTGGGTAGATCAGTAATATTTGTCTCTGAATTCTTAGACTTTTTAAAACTTCACAATGATCAATAGTGAACAATGGTGATATAAAGTTATAATCATATCAACAGTAGAAATGAATTACAATTTGAAGAGAAACAGTTCTGAATGTAATATGGCAATTTAGCAGACAAGCCTTCTGTAAGGATACATGCGTTGATAGAAGACAAAGTAAAAAGCTAAACTTCCTTATATAAAGTGACACGAATGTTGCTGAATATTTTGCCCAGGGCTTCGTAAAAGGGGTCACAGAAGGTGTGAATACAGATGGAGTATATCCTACTGAAGCAGTGCATTTCAATCAGACAACTCTTGATGCAGGGAAAAATGGTCCAGATGTGGCAGAAGGAGAGGCAGGCAAAATAGAGACCCCAGAGGATGGACAGGGGGACACCTAAGATAGCAGACATTATTCTGTAGCACCAGTACTTGGACACAGTGAAGGTTGTGAGGCTGGCTTTCCACACACCATCCAGGCTGTGGCTCCCCTCAGGTTCCGCAATCACATCTTCAAAGTTTATCTGTGGAAACAACCAAAAGCATCCTTTCAGACTCCACAAGTGTCAATCACAGAGCTTCTCTTCAACTTCTTACTCCGAAACTGGTTTAAAACGTACAGCATGCATCCAGACAGTTACACAGTTCAGGTTTGTTAATGTCAGTCGCAATGTTCAGGTTAAGAGAAACAGGTGGTGGATATAAATTGTCCTGAAGCACTTATGAGTAGGGAATGGCTGGGATACTGGGCTGAGTGAGGGGGAGAGTTGCAAGAATGAAAAAGTCAATCAATTCTCTCTCAAGTTTCAACTTCACAAATAGCTTGGTTCCTGTGAACAGGGAACACACAAGGTTAGCTTGTTTATTTTCTGAAGTACTTTGATGAGTTTTGGTGATAATTATGATCTAGAATGTTAATTGAGGGATTTGGAAAACTTACCCTTATTTTTGTTACTAGTTAAAAGTGGAAATCTTCCTGTGAAATTGGAGAGCTGGTATTAATGCCCTGCCAATTAAATCATTTAAAATTTTGGAAGGGGTAGATATTGGAAATGAAGAGAAACTATGGGCTTGGTCTCACTCGTCCCAAAATCGGAAAATCCCGCCTGAGGTCAACAGACTTTTCCATGGTCCGCCCCTCACCCACTCCGATTCCCATGAGGGGCAGGACAGTAAAATTAAATCCTATATCCCCCAGTAGGAAAATCCAGAACAAAGGACATCACCTTTTTTTAAGATAGCACCAGAATGTCTAGGAGTGAAATCAGGAAGAACTTCTTCCCACAAAGGAAATCTGGAAAAGTCTCTCCAAGAGATTTTGGTTGTTGGGGGTGACTTAGGAATTCTGAAGACTGAGATAGATAGATTTTTGTCAGCAAGAGTATTGAGGGCTGCTGAACCAAGATGAGTGAATGTGGGTGAGGTCCCTGAGAGGCCGAGTGACCTTCTCATGTTCCTATGTCTCTGAATTACTGGAATCTATGGATGTGAATAATATTGGACAGTATTTAGCAGGTCTCAAAGTTTCCTGTCCTGCCACTTGAAGAGTTAACAGGGAGCTCATTCCCATCAATGCTGGCTGACCCTCAGACATTTAATGCTTTAAGACAAGACTTCCGTCCTTCACTCAGGAATATGTCCCATCACAATCAGATTGGAAGGCAGCTCTGTAGTCTCACCAGCGCCACTGGGAGTGGTGGCCAGTACTGGGACTACAACCAGTGCCAGCGAAGAGCAGGCATCGGACACGATGGGCCTGATTTTACCATTTTCATTCTAAGTACTGAATCTGGGTTTAATTCAGATCCAACTTAGAAATCTGCTTTCAGGCACCCCCATACGCACTCAGCCTGAGAAAAAAATTGAGGGTCCCATTCAGACTGCGGACAGGGCTTAGCATGCCCGAAATGATTGGGGCTCTGATCTGCGTGTGCAGTTGGAAAAAAATTTGAAAAAGCGCGCCCATGTCAGATCACTCCTGGGCCGTAGAAAGTAGAGAAAGTGGCTTGGGAGCGACAAGCAGGAGCGATGGTCCCCCCTTTTCCACTCGCCCCTCCTACCCAGGCCAATCGTAAACACTGCCTCTTTCCCTCCCCACCGATCACCTGCAGAGTGGCAGTGGACCCCCCCTGACCCCCTCATTCCCACCAGAGATCCATCTGTTTCCCCCGCCATCAGCGAGCGATCAGGCCTCCCCCTCCACCAGAGATACATCTTACCCGCCTCCCTCCTCTCCCTCCCTCCGTGAACAATCTGGCCTCACTCCCCCCACCGACAGAATGGTCTGGCCTCACTCAACCTCCCCCTCCCCTCAGAGAATGTTGTGGCCCCACTCACCCCCCAAGAGAACAATCTGGCCTCATTTCCCCCCCCACCCTCCTAGAGAATGGTCTGACCTCACTCAGCCCCCTCTCCTCAGAGAATGATCTGGCCTCACTCCAAACCACCCTCCCCGCCCCCCACCCACCCCGGTCAGAGAACGGTCTGGCCTGAAACAGACTTTTATTCAGCAGGTTCATTTTGGTGCGATTCTGGATCGACGAACACAGTGGAAAGGAGGGAAATGCTGATAAAGTTGGGTGGGCAGTTCATTAATTCAGCTTAAATGCATGCAAATACATTTAAATCGCCGTTGTTCTCATTTTGGACATGAATCGATCGCCGTCATTCCTAGGTTTCGGTAAAGTGGCCATCTGCGCGGACGCGTGCGTGGATCGCGTTAATGGCCTCACACCCGACTTTATCACGTTTTCGTGCCCGAAAGCGGTGCGATGCAATGGTAAAATTGGGCCCGATGTCTGCGGTGGAGGGAGGGTTCTTTCAGCAGGATGCATTCTCCCCAGTGGTTGAAATGTGGGCCATTAAATGCACATTGGAAACATGAGCTGCGAATTCAGTCTACTATAGGAACAGAGGAATAGGCCATTCAGTCCATCGAGCTTGATCCACCATTTAATACAATCATAGTTGATCAGACACTTCAATGCCTTTGAGCCACATTATTCCCACAACTCTTTACGTTATAGTTAATCGGAAATCTATCGATCTCTGCTTTAAACATATACAATGATTGAGACTCCACCGTCGTCTGGGTAGAGAATTCCAAAGATTCACAGCTCCTTGTGTAAAGAAATTTCTCTTCCGTCCTTATTTTGAAATTCTGCCCTGGTTCTAGACTCCCTTACCAAGGGAAACATCTCCCCTGTCTATTTCTATATGTATTTTGAAGGTTTCAATGAGATCATCTCTCATTCTTTGAAATTCTAGAGAATACAGGCCCAGTTTGTTCAATCTCTCTTCTTAAGACAGTCCTGCCAATTCAAGAACAAGTCTGGTAAACATTTGTTACATTCCCTCAATGGCAATAATATCCTTTCTGAAGTATGGGGACCAAGACTGCAGCAAGTGCTCCAGGTGTGGTCTAACCAAGCTCCTATACAATTGCAGCAAGGCCTCACTGCTCCTGAAATCAAATCCTCCCATGATAAAGACTAACATTCCATTAACGGTGGCACAGTGGTTAGCGCTACTGCCTCACAACGCCAGGAACCCAGGTTCGATTCCTGGCTTGGGTCACTGTCCGTGTTGAGTTTGTATGTTCACCCCATGTCTGTGTGGGTTTCCTCCGGGTGCTGCAGTTTCCTCTCAAAGTCCAAAGATGTGCAGTTTAGGTTGATTGGCCATGCTAAAGTGTCACTTACTGTCAGGGAGATTTGCTAGGGTAAATGCAAAGGATTAAGGGGATAAGGCCTGGGTGAGATTGTGGTTGGTGCAGAATCGATGGGCCAAATGGCCTCCTTCTGCACTGTCGGGATGCTGTGAAACTTATGGACAAGGACACTCAGATCCCTTTGTACATCGACCCTTCCTAATTTCTTACCATTTAGGAAATACTCTGCACAGCTGTTCCTTCTGCCTGAATGGATTACCTTACATTTTTCCACATTGGGAATGATCGCACCACCTTACCACACGTGATCAGTGTGACGAGCTGGGAAGATAATGAGAGAGGCCAAAAATCCGATTCACGCCCGCGCAAATCAGATTGCCAGCTTCCCAGCCTGTTTTTACCAGTGAGAACATCTTCGTGCCCTGTTCATTAGCATCAGAGTACCTGGATCCCCGTCCTGACTGCTTCCCCCTCCTGGATGCCTCCCACCTCACCGGCGAGACATCATGTTGGTGAGAATCACTACTGATCTCCAGTATCGGAGACGAGGTACCATGACCATACCAGGGGCATCAGAGCCCATTGAAGCCCCCAGGTGGTCAGCGGCATGGCTGGGTAGTGCCCATTGGGTAAGTGCCTACCTGGCAGTGCCATTTTGGCTCCTTGGCAGTGGGGGTGGGTGTGGGACTGCAATGGGGAGCTATGCACAAGGTGAGGGTGAGGCAGGATATTTGCGGTGGGGAGAGGTCATGCAGAGGAGCATGTTGGGAATTCATCAGAAGTGCCCTGACGTCTGTGCCAGTGACCTGTGATGGTATAGGGGTGACATGCTGTGTGGGGGTCCAATGTCCATGGGGATTAGTGGGAGGATGTCTCCCAGTTCACTGGCAGATTGGGGTGCCCTGCAGAATGGTGCCCAAGCATTCTGAAGCTAGCTTCACCTGCACGTGCAGGCTGGTCCAAAGTGCCTGGAAGATTGCAGTGCAGAGCTCACTGAAAAGACTGACGTGGAGGACTCCCGTTTTCCTTGCTCGTAAGATACCTAGAAATCTTAGGCAAAATTCTGTCTATTATATTCCATCTGCCATGTTCTTGCCCACTCAATAAGTCAAAATCCTCCTGCAGCCACTTTACATCTTCCTTACAAAACATATTTCTGCCTAGCTCTGCATCATCCATGAACTTGCAAATATAATATTTGGTTCCCACTTCCAATTCATTGATATATATTGTGAACAGCTGGGGCCCAGGAACTGGACTTCGCAGTACTCCACTAGCCACAGCCTGCCAATGTGAGAATGACTCTTACTCAATGTATTCTGCCTGTTAGCCAACAGTTTGTAACAGTATGTTGCCTCCTACCCCATGTGCTTTTATTTTGCTAATTAACCTCTGTGGAAGACTTTATCAAAAACCTTCTGAAAGTCCAAATATACTATGTCCGTTGACTCTCCTTTATCAATTTTGTTAGTAATGTCTTCAAAGAATTCTAATAGACTTGCCAAACATAATTTCCCATTTGTAAATCCATGCTGACTACACCGAACCAGATCATAATTGTCCATTTATCATACCCTTTATAATAGATTCCAACATTTTCCCTACCACTGACGTAAGGCTAACAGGTCTGTAGTTCCCTGTTTTCTCTCTCCTTCCCTTAAATAGTGGGGTGACATTTACTACCTTTAAATCTGCAGGAATCATTCTGCAATCTATAGAATTTTGGAAGATGATCACCAATTCATTCATTATCTCTACAGAAACCTCTTGCAACATTCTGGCAAGAATAATATCAGCTCCCAGGACTTGTCAACTTTCAGTCCCATTAATTTCTCTAATACAACCTTCTTATTTATAGTAATTTCTTTCAACTCCACATTCTCCCTCGTCCTTTAGATCTCTACACCTGGGAGATTTCTTGCTTCATCCTTGATGAAAACAAACACCAAGTAATCAGTTAGCTTCTCTGCCATTTCTCTAGTCCCCATTCTAACTTCTCCTGATCGCGCTTGTAATGGACCACATTTGTCTAAGCAAAGCACTCTCTTTTATATACAAAGAACAAAGAAAATTACAGCTCAGGAACAGGCCCTTCATCCCTCCAAGCCTGCACCGACCAGGCTACCAACTTAACTAAAATCCCCTACCCTTCCAGGGACCATATCCCTCTATCCCCATCTCATTCATGTACTTGTCAAGACACCCCTTAAAAGTCACTTGTGCACCCGCTTCCACTACCTCCCCAGGCAATGAGTTTCAGGCACCCACCACTGTCTGTGTAAAAAATCTGCCTCGCACATCTCTTAAACCTTGCCCCTCGCACCTTAAACCTATAGAACGTTGTACCTATAAAAGCTTTGAATGGGTTTTGCAAGATTGCATTAATAATTATGAGCTCCTTGGCTTTCCTTTGCTATATTGTAATGCTGCAGCTTAGCTTGTTTCTGTTTAAATAGCAGGGAGATGCTTCACAAAGCCACAACTTGCTGCAGTAACTGTGACTGGCTCCTCACTCTGATACATGAATGGTTACAGTTAAGTCACTGATGGTGATTAGCTGATGGGTACCTTGGACTTTTCTCATTCTATATTGTATGTTCTGCATTTATCTACTGTCTGCTACATCAAGCATCTCTCCATTTTATTAGCTGATGCATGACTAAATCTGTCGCCTACTTCAAATAACAAAGAGTTGCATTTCTGTAGGCCTTTGATGAATTCATGTCATCCCAATCCCAAAATACTTTACAGCCAATTAAATACTTCTTGAAGTACAGTCACTGTTGTGATATAAGGAAGCACAGTAAGGTATCACAGACAGCAATGAGCTAAACGATCAGTTAAGCAGATTTTGTGATGTCGCATGGAGGTCCTGTGTCACAGTGGGAGCATGCCTATCACTGGACTAGAAGCTCCACGTGCAAGGCCAACACCAGAACTTGTTGGCCACTGAAAAGAGCATTCATCAAGTGGTCCAACCGTCTGAAAATCAGCTCAAGAATCCTTCCACCAATGATTCCCCAAAGGGAAGGTGATGTATGTGTGAAGATACACTTAAAAGAAGTGATGTGGCTGTGAGATAAACGTTGCCCAGGATTTCAGAGTAATATTCCTTTGCACTTTCTCAAATAGCGCTGTGAATCTTTCTCATCCTCCTGTGAGGGCAGACATGGTCCTGGTTTAGCAGTTCATCCAAAGGGCAGCACCTGTGACAGCACAGCACTCCTCAGCACTGTATTGGAGTGTCAGGTTAAACTATGTACTCAGGTTTGTTAGAGGAGGTTTGAACACACATCTTTCGCACTTAGATATGAAAGTATAATCAGCTATCAACTTGAAGTATCAATTACTTGCTTCTGAAGATACATGTAGTTTGAAGTTTCTAATCTTTTAAAACCAGTTTCATATTAACCCAATTGTGTCTCTCTGGCATTCTTGAACTATGGTTCATAACCCTTGGCATCTTGTCTTTCAATGCATCCCTCTTTATATGTCAATGATGGAAGTGCTGATACTGGCTTCTCTTAAAATCATTTTGAGCCCTATCTATTGTTTTATAGTGTAGCAAATAGGGCCCTTCTCCCAGATTTGTCCCCTCCAACATTCCATGGACATTTCTTTTAAAAAAACATTTTTTTCATTGTTGAATTGGCAAGAATGGTTTTAAAATGTTGAAATTGAACACAATCCTGGTGCTGTGGACCTGAAACACCGACAGGACAATAAAATGTAAACTAACTCGTGATTTGCCTCCTACCCTCACTACAACAACACACCCCCATCACCTACAGCCACACTCAGCCCTCCCCCCTCCCCCCTGTCACTCCCACACTCAGCTGCACCCCCTCTCCCCTGTCACTCCCACACTCAGCCCCACCCCCTCTCCCCTGTCACTCCCACACTCAGCTGCATCCCCCTTCCCCCGCCCCTGTCTCGCCCACACTCAGCCCCACCCCTCTCCCCTGTCACTCCCACACTCAGCTGCACCCCCCTCCCCGCCCCGTCTCTCCCACACTCAGCTGCACCTCCTCTCCCCCTCTCCCCCATCACTCCCACACTCAGCTGCACCATTGCAGGGAAGTGGCTAGTGGATAAAGAGGCGGGGGGGGGGAGAGAGAGAGAGAGAGAGAGAGAGAGACGGACAGGAAGTTTCACTATTTCATTCAATATACATGCCCTATTATTCACTTTCGATGGTTCAAAGCAAATTGCTGCACACCACATCTCAAAGGCTTAACCCCAGATAGTGGAGGAGAGAGTAAGGAGGAGAAATAAAGATAGCTGCTCTCAAAATTCACTAGGTGACCATTCGAACATTCAGACATGAAGTATTATGTGATTTATTACCTGTGGTGATATCTTCCTGGAGAGACCGAGTATTAGGGTTAAGCTAAAAGTGCCCAAGTTATCAGTAGAATCTCAAATTAGTAAATTTGTACCCTTTATGCCCAATTTTATTTATTAATTCTGAACTTATAGGCATCAATGGTTCTGGCTGTATCATACTTGGTATGGCTCCTAATCTGCCCAAGACCACAAGGAACTACAAAAAGTTATGAATGTAGCCCAACCCATCCATTGACTCTGTCTACACTTCCCACTACCTCGGCAAAGCAGCCAGCATAATTAAGGACCCCTTGCAGATTGGACATTCTCTCTTCCACCTTCTTCCATCGGGATAAAGCTCCAAAAGCCTGAGGTCACGTACTAACCGACTCAAGGACAGCTTCTTCCCTGCTGCCATCAGACTTTTGAATGGGCCTATCCTGCATTAAGTTGATCTTTCTCTACACTATATTCTGCAGTCTCTCCTTTCCTTCTCTATGGACGGTATGCTTTGTCTGTATATTGCACAAGAAACAATACTTTTCACTGTATGCTAATACCTGTGACAATAATAAATCAAATCAAATCAAATCAAAAGCAAGACCAGCAGTATTACCCTCTTGAGCTGCACAGTCTGTGTGGTGAAAGTACTCTGATAGTGAACTGGGAAGGCAGTTCCAGAATTTTGACCCAGCGACAGTAAAGGAGCGGTGTTATTATGTTAGATTGGATGTGCCTTAGGTGCGGAACTTGCTGGTGGTAACGTCTCCAAGCACCCACTGCTCTTGCCTTTCTAAGTGTTGGAGGCTGTGTTTGGGAAATGCACTGGGCAAGTTATACTATACCGTTGCTGGTGTTCAGCGACCCTAGTGCGGTTCTATACTATAGAACGGGGAAGACAACATCATGGCATCAGCAATGAGACCCCCAAGAGAAGTGTCTATGGGCAGGGTAGTGGTACCTGTCAGTTGTGATAGAACTACAGATGGTCCAAAGTGAATTCATATTTAAAACATACTGAGCAAGCTTTGAAATTAAAACCGTGTCCAAAGCACAATCTTAAATTGAAACTAGGTCCGCTCTTTTCGAAGATTAAGGGTGGGATTTTCCCAAAAAACCAAATATCCTGGCCCAGATTAATGGAACTTTCCAGGGTGCTCGCCTGCTTTGATTCCCGTGGCGTACATGACAGTAACATTTGTCTCTATAATGTTGATGAAAAGGTCGACAAGCCAACGATTCTGGAGAAGGTGACTGTTGCCTTGTATCAATCTCCAAATGCTCTCAATTGTGTGCACTGTTTGATGTGGTACAGTTTGGACATTAGCTCCCCAATGAATGAAGGAAAGGTGGAAGATTTCCTTCCCTACAGGCAGGAAGGAATCAGTTGTGCTTTTGTGACATTCCAACAATTTTATAGTCACTTCTTCTGATAATTCTTTTACTTCCAGAATATAAAAGGAGAATGACTGCATTGTAAGCATGTAGCTTAATGTTTGTTGCTTGTTGCTAGGCTACCCAAACATTGGTGAAAGTGCTGAGCCTCAGCTTGAGAAACAGTAGTTTTCAGGTGTCAGGTTGCAGCGCAGAGGCTCAGACGGGCCCTGACAGCTGGGCTGGCATGTCCCCTCAGCACTCCGCTCTGCCATTGGGCACTGCAGCGCGTGTGAGTGCAATGTTCCACTGAGAGCAAGAAAAACCCAACCACCCGGCTGCCAGCTGCCAGGCACTCACACTGTGGCACTGATTGCCCCATCCACCTCTTCACCAGCCTAAAAAACGTCCCCAACTCAACAAGGGTGAGGAACTGGAATTCAGACTGTGCCCTAGATGTATTTTTGTCCTTCTTGACATAAGAAGTTGTTCGGATTTGGCACAGCGGTTATGTTACAGGATCAGTGACTCCTGAAAACCTAGAACTGTTAATCTAGTAAAACATGAGTTCAAATCCACACCCGCACATTCCCTACCTTTTCAACAGGTCCTGCAGTTTAAACAATGCCCTCGGCATTGAACCTATTCCCCTCCCCGCTCAGAACCTAAAATTCCTCAGGAGCTTAGACCCATTCCCCACCCTCCCTGTGCAAGAGCTTCCTCCCCTCAAACCTACACAGGGGCTAATCCCCCTTTCCAACCCGCACAAAGGTTAATCCCCCTCCCCAACCTGCACAGGGGCTAATCCCCCTCCCCAACCTGTACAAGAGCTAATCCCCCTCCCCAAGTCACACAGAGTTAATCCCCCTCCCCAACTTGCTCAGGGGCTAATCCCCCTCCCCAACTTGCACAGAGGCTAATTCCCCTCCCCAACATGCACAGGGGCTAATCCCCCACCCCAACCTGCACAGGAGCTATTCCCCCTCCCCAAGTTGCACAGGGGTTAATCCTCCTCCCCAGTTTGCACAAGGCTTAATCCCCCTTCCCAACTCACACAGGGTCTTATCCCCCTCCCCAATCTGCACAGGGACTAATCCCCTCCCCAACTTGCATAAAGACTAACTCCTTCCCCAGCCTGCACAGGAGTTAGTCCCCCTCCCCAACCTGCACAGGGACTAATCCCCCTCTCCAGCCTGCACAGAGACTAATGCCCCCCAACCTGCACAGAGATTAACCCCCTCCCCAACCTGTACAGAGACTAAACCTACCTTCCCAACTCCCCAACAAAGACTAACCCCCACCCCAACCTGCACAGGAGCTAATCCCCCTCCCCAACCTGCACAGGGGTTAATCCCCCTCCCCAACAGGCACAGGGGCTAATTCCCATCCCCAACACACACAGGGGCTAATCCCCCTCCCCAATGCGCACAGAGACCAACCCCCCAACCTGCACAGAGACTAACACCCTCCCCAACCTGCATAGGGGCTAATTCTCCTCCCTAACCCAAACAGAAAACTCCCTCAACCTGCACAGAAACTAACCCTCCCCAACCCACACAGAGACTAACTCCCTCCCCAACTTGGACAGGAGCTAATCCCCTCCCAAGCTGCACAGAGGCTAATCCTCATTCCCAACCATACAGGGGCTAATCTCCCATCTCCACATGGCAGATACTTCTACTTTGGAGCTCATGACCCCAAATCCACAAATCCTATAACTTGGGAAACCCTTAAGCAAGACATTCAGATGCATCATCGCCTTCTCAGGGCAATAAGCGTTGGCTTTGCCAGTAATGTCCACACTGGGGAAAACATTTAAAAAAAATAAGATTTTGAAGAGGTACAAGCAGCTGTTCATATCTCTCTGAAATGATAATGGAATCACAGAATCAGACAGCAGAAAAGAAGCCTTTTGATTTCTGGTGGCTGCTGGCCCTTTAAAGGAGCTACCATTTAGTATCAATCTTCCTGCTCTTCTTTCCTATAACCCTGCAAATTTTCTATCCAATTCCCAGATTAAATCCATGTCCATCACCCTTTCAGGCAATGAATTCCAGATCAGCCTGATGTGTGAGGCCGGACCGTGAGCGCACCAGGCTGAATAAAAGATGGATTCTGGTATCATCTGCTTCTATTGATGCTTGCTGGACAGGGGAAGGTTGTGAAAGCCCCAGCCAGTGTTTATCTGCCTCCTGTCCAGCCCTGGGCCAGCAGACCAGAGCACCAGAATTTGGCATATATGGAGTTAATGTGGGAGTGAGGACTGAGACTACCCACAAAGTGATGTTAGAGAACACATGACCCGTATCTAAGAGTCAGCGTGGAGTTGGACAGAGTCTGTGTCTAAGCACAGTACCTTTATGTACCTGTGTATATAGTTTCCAGTACTTACTGTTGAACAACCTAAGGCCACAAAAACCTTAAGACCTACTGAACCACACTGAACATTTTATAATATGGTGGCAGCGAATGGAAATGGGGTAGTAGTAATAAAATAATAAATCAGATAAACTAGGAGAATTTTTAAATATGTTGGCTAAAGACTAGAGGGGAGGTATGGCATTAAGGTCTGGCACATAAAGAGTTATTAGAATAATAGAATCCTTACAATGCAGAAGGAGACCATTCAGCCCATTGAGCCTGCACTGACAACAATCCCATTCAGACCTTATCCCCATAAATCGATGTTTTTACCCTGCTAATCCCTCTGACACTAAGGGACAGTTTAGCTGGCCAACTAACCGAACCCACACATCTTTGTGGGACTGAATACAATATCGGCCACACAGTGATTTAACAGAACACATTACCCACACCTAGGGATCAACTAGTGTGTGTGCATAAACCAGCATGGAGACAGCCTCTAGCTTGCATCTTTACTGTGTATAGTTTCTAATATTCATAAATACTTACTGTTGAGCTACCTAAGTCTATGAATACCTAAATAGGCCTTACTGTACTAGGTCCAGCGCCTTACTACACAGACCCACTTGGTTTATACAACTCAGCACCAAACTATGCGGCACCTTAATCCAATGAATTTACAACTTGGATCAAAACTATGTTTATTGGGACTGCTCAAACATTTCATTGCAGCCCAGGATTGGAGCAACATTTGGGTAAAGAGAGAGTGCAATCCCTAAGGTTCTCATTGTGTGGATATAATAAATGGGGTTAGTTTTAACTCCCAATGAGTTTCACAGAGGCAGGGTAGAATTGAATTGAGATTTTGGGAGGGTGGGGAGGAGTTGGGCAGGGGGTGAGGGGAGAGAGGCTGTTCAGTGCAAATGGCACTTATTAATTTACATTGATAGTCCAAAATATTTACAATTCACAGCTTCACCTGCACACTGTCATTCTGATGCCTGTGTGAAATGGATAGAAAGTAGCAGCTAGCCAGCAGGAGGGAGTGAAGGTATAGGCAGGAAGAGGCAACTAGTGTGCACCAAAAGGAGTGGGGAGGGTGGGTGGGGGGAGCACCGGGTATGTGAAGTCGCAGCTTTCCTTGTGGGATACAGAAGATGGAATTCTACTCATCCCGGTTCCACCAAAGAAAGGTTTTACACTTGGCTTTTCAGGGCCTCTTCTGTTCACAGATCAGCTGCAGACCTGTTTCAGCTTGTAGAGGAACAGGGGTAGGCCATTCAGCCCATCAGACTACTCTGTCACTCAGAATGTGGATGATCTGTATCACTAACCAGCTTTGGTTGTGGGCAAACTACTGTTGGGTCGTTTCAAGTCTAGATGATCTTTCATCTTTGATGAACAGTCATCTAGACTCGAAACGTTGGCTGTAAACTCTGATCCGCCCGGAGAACCTGACTGGTTAAAATGGGCAGCGGCAGGAAGTGTTGAGAGCGGGTTAAGTAACTCCCACCTGGGCATCCATGTGCCCAGAATCCACCCAGGCAGCTACAGTTCTTAAAGTGTTTGTAAACAGATAAAGGAGAGATAGTGACACAAATCACATCAATGAGTCAACCACATGTCACAGAATTGTCAAAATGGCAGAAGGCAATTGTGCCTCTCTGAAAACACAGAGTAAAAGCAGCTGGCAACACTCAGCTCACCAGGCAGAGAAACAACTGGGTATTGCCAGTTGTCCTTCCTCAGGACTCATATTTCTGCTTTGCCAAACAAGAAAGGACTTCTATTCTTTTTGTGGGATGTGGGTATCACGGCAAGGCCAGCGTTTGTTACCCAAACCTAGTTGCCCTTGAACTGAATGTCTTGCAGATGGCAGTTAAGGATCAACCACATTGCTACGGGTCTGGAGTCATACGTAGGCTGGACGAGGTAAGGATGGCAGATTTCCTTCTCGAAAGGACATTAGTGAGCCAGATACATTTCTACGACAATTGTCACAGTCACTGTTACTGTGACTAACTTTCAATTCCAGATTTTATGAATTGGATTTAAATTCCACTGGCTGCCGTGATGGAGTTGAGCCCAGTCCCCCAGAGCAGTTGACTAGGTTCTGGATTACCCCACTGTCTGCCCGTGTTGAGCAGTGCTTCACCAGTCTGAGCTTCTTTATTGATTACTCAATGTTACATTATTGTGTTCAGACCAGTTACACTCACACCAGTCACAGGGACTCGAAACATTAACTCCATTTCTCTCTCCACAGATTCTGTCAGACCTGCTGAGTTTTTCCAACACTTTTTATTTTTATTTCAGTTGCATTAATGATCATTTCCAAACAGTGGATGAAACCAATTCATGAAACACACATCCAGGTTCTGAGTCACTAGTTAAAAATCAAAGTGGAGAATGTGGACATTCTCCATTTTGATTTTGTGGGTGGCGCAGTGGCACAGTGGCCAGCACTGCCACCTCACAGTGCCAGGGATCTGGGTGCAATTCCGGCCTAGTGTCACTGTCTGTGTGGAGTCTACACATTCTCTCTGTATCTGTGAGGGTTTCCTCCAGGTGGTCCAGTTTCCTCCCACAGTCCGAAAGATGTGGGGGTTAGATTCATTGGCCATGCTAAATTAACTGTGGTATCAGGGGGATTAGTGGGATAAATGTGAGGGGTTACGAGAAAAGGGCCTGTGTGGGACAGTGGTTGGTGCTAGATGGGCTGAACGGCCGCCTTCTGTACTGTAGGGGTTCTATGATTCAACAGGTGGGCGAGACATCATTCCAACTCTTTTGATTCAACCAATTAAACTAAATCAAATAACCTGAAGAATAAAATAAAAGGGACAGCCCCTTAAAGGGACACTGACTAAAACTAAAGCAAATTACAAGTGAAACTTAAAACATCAAACCAAAATGTGATTAAAAGGGTCCATAATGCACCTTAGTCTTTGCAATGCCCAATGAGCATGGAAGGCCTTGATGGTGCTCATGGACAGTGCATGCTCCCTCTCCAGAGACCCCCAGCCATGAATATAGCAGTGGTAGGAGGGCAGACAGTCAGGTCAGAAAACCCTCTTGGTTGCCCGCTGCCTGGACCTGTTGATGGTGAGTTTGGCCAGACTATATTCCAACCTGTATCTTCCAGTTCATCCTTAAGATGCTCAATTCCTAAAGTCAGGAATTCAGTTGACCCTTTGTCCTATTATCGATCCCGCTCCAATTTATCATTGTTTAGCTGTTTGAAATCTCAATCCTCATGTGGTTTTTTTACACAGTGGTCTGTACACTGACACACATCAATAGGAGTGGGACACTACAGCTAGGTTGAGTCAGCGGGTAGCTGATTCACACCCCTACTCTAGGCACTTCTAGACAAAACTTAGTCTGACATTTGGGGCAGCATGGTGGCATGGTACTTAGCACTGCTGCCTCACAGCGCCAGGGACCCTAGTTCGATTCCCAGCTTGGATCACTGTCTGTATGGAGTCTACACATTCTCTATGTGTCTGCGTGGGTTTTCTCCGGGTGCTCCAGTTTCCTTTCACAGTCCAAAGATGGTAGGTGGATTGACCATGCTAAATTGCCCCTTAGTGTCAGGAGGACTAGCTAAGGTAAGTTATGGGGATAGGACCTGGGTGGGACTGTGATCGATGCAGATTCAATGAGCTGAATGGCCTCTTTGTGCATTGTAGGGATTCTATGATTCTATATCACTGTAGTGCTGGAGAGAGGTCTGCACTGTCAACAGTGCCTATGTTTGAATGAGATTTTAAACTGCTCTTGGAGGTGAGTGTAAAATATTCCACAGCTCTACTGCAAAGAGGTTTAGGGGATCTCTCTCTGGTGTCTTGGGCAATAGTTATCGTTTAGTTGGCATTACTGAAACAGATAATCTGGTCGTTACTTCTGTCTGTGGGAGCTTGCTGTGCGCATCTTGGCTGCTGACTTCAACAATGACTACATTTTTTTAAAGCATTCCATTGGCTGTGAAAGTCTTTGAGATATCCTATATCAACGTGGGCTTCTTTGAAAGTGGTGGCTTTTGTTCTGAAGACATATTCTCTGAGGTATATCAAAAAGAAATGTTTCACTCGGTCTATAGATTGAGGGCAATTTGTTAATTTGTAGGACATTCAGTAAACTGCAGTCCATACCAAATGCTTTTTGTAAGTACAGTAAGACCAATTCAAACCAGAAGCTGGTACATTCGGAATGAAACGCACAGCTGGTTAAATATAGAGCAGTTGTCAACACCTCAAGCTGAGGATATTTAAAGCAGAGCATGCTTAAAGTGGATTAAAAAAGCGATGAGAGAGAGGGGAAAACAGATCTATTCACCCAACTGTGCAGTGCGGATTTTCGTTTTGTATTTTTAAAAGAATCCAGACTAAACTTCCAAGACACGCATGTGTTTTAAGTTAAATTCTAGTGCAGGGTGAATGTCAAACTTGCACACTAGGGTTGAGTGCACAAAGATTTCCTGTTAATCAAGTATCCCAGCACATGCATGTTACAGAACAAAAAGAGAAGTTCTACCTTCACCACATCCTCGTTGATCTTTTTGGGATCTCGGTTGACCAAATCGATTTCTTTGGTGATCCCTTTGATGAACTTCTTTTGGTCGGTGGTTGGGGGAAGAGGTTCAGTCATGGCCTGCGAAAATAAAAGTTTTACTGCAACTCAAATGGGTCATGCGTTCCACCGCACCCTGTCAAAGTGACGGCAAATCTCATGTATTTGTGGGAAACAGGGAGGGTGGGGAGCAGATTGTGTGAGAGAATACCCAGGCTCTTCTCAACTCCCCAAATGTAGCCCCACCCTGGAAATCAGTCTGACATGGCAGGAGGCTCCTCTCAAACCAGTGGGAGCTCAGAGGGAGAGAGGATCCGTAGCCTCAGGCTGCACCAGCCCCTGGCATTCCTTACATAGAGAGAGAGGCATCCAGTCCCCTCACACCAATATAGCACATTCCCTCTTGTTACTTTATTAATAACACTGGTGTCCAAAGCCAGTGCAGCAGCCAGATATTATTCTGATACCTGTCCTGTCCAGAATGGAAAAAGCAATGAGAAAACAGGAGGCAAACTATCTCAGTAAATGTGTTGGATATGGGCGTCAGATGTCGGGTTGGAAGTGGGGTGTTGTCTTTCACAAAAGTCAAGGCTAGTCTGTTTGTGTTGAGTTTCACATTCCCCATCTGCCCCTGATAACCTTTGATTCCCTTATTCCCTTGCCCGACAAGAATCTATCTAACTCTACCTTAAAGAGTTCAGTGATCCTGCCTCCATCACCCTCTGAGGCAGAGTCCCAAAGTTACACAACACTCAGAGAAAAGAAAATCTCCTCACCTCTTTCCTATAAGGGGGATCCTAATTTTAAAACAGTGTCGCCTTAGTTCTTGTCTCACCCATAAGAGGAAACTTCCTTTAACATCTAACTTGTCCATACCATTCAGATCTTATATACTTCATCAAGTCATCCCTCATCCTTCTAAACTCCAGTGGAAACAAGCCCAGCTATTCCAGCATTTCCTTACAACACAATCTGCTCATTGCAGGTATCAATCTGGTAAACTTCCTCGGAATCATTTATATCCAAAACTGCATACAGGATTTGCGTTACGGTCTCACAAATGCTCTATAAAACTGAAGCATAGTATCCTTGCATTTATGTTCAATTCGTCTCATAATAAAGGATAGCATTCCATTCACCTTCTTGATTATATGCTATACCTGAATATTAACTCGTGACTCATGCACTAGAACACCTAGATCCCTCTACAACTGACATTCTGCAGTCATTCTCCATTGAAGTAATTTTCTGCTTTTTTATTCTTCCTGCCAAAGTGAACAACTTTACACTTCATACTCTATCAACCAGATTTTTGCCCACTCTTTTTTTTATCCGTTCGTGGGACACAGGTGTCACTGCCAGGCCAGCATTTATTGCCCATCCCTGGTTGCCCTTGAGAAGTGGTGGTGAGCTGCCTTCTTGAATCTCTACAATCTATGTGCTGTCTGTTAACCCACAATGCTGATAGGGAGGGAATTCCAAGATTTTGACTCAGTGACAGTGAAGTATCAATGATATATTTCCACATTATATGGAGAAGCTTGATAGACTGGGACGTTTTTCTCTGGAGCATAGAAGGCTGAGGGGTGATCGTATAAAGGTCTATAAAATAATGAGGGGCACAGATCGGCTAGACATTCAATATCTTTTCCCAAAGGTAGGGGAGTCTAAAACTAGAGGACATAAGTTTAAGGTGAGAGGGGAGAGAGGCAGAAGTGTCCAGAGGGGCCATTTTTTTCACACAAAGGGTGATGAATGTCTGGAACAAGATGCCAGAGATAATAGTAGAGGCAGGTACAATTTTGTCTTTTAAAAAGCATTTGGACAGTTACATGGGTAAGATGGGTATATTGGGATATGGGCCAAATGTGGGCAATTGGAATTAGCTTATAGGTTTAAAAAAAAGGGCGGCATGGACGAGTTGGGCTGACGGACCTGTTTCCATGCTGTAAAACTCAATAACTCGATGACGAAGTCAGGATGGTCAGTGTATTGGAGAGGGACTGGTAGGTGGTGATGCTGACATGTATCTGCTGCCTTTGTTCCTCTAAATGGAAGTGGTCATGGGTTTGGAAGGTGCGGTCTAAGGATCTTTGGTGAATTGCTCTACTGCTTCTTGTAGATAACATACATTGCTGCGACGAAGGGTCAGCATCCTCAGATTCCCCAACACAACCCCGTCCCCAAACTCCCCACCACAACCCCATCCCCAAACTCCCCACCACAACCCCGTCCCCAAACTCCCCACCACAACCCCATCCCCAAACTCCCCACCACAACCCCATCCCCAAACTCCCCATCACAACCCCATCCCCAAACTCCCCACCACAACCCTGTCCCCAAACTCCCCACCACAACCCCATCCCCAAACTCCCCACCACAACCCCGTCCCCAAACTCCCCACCACAACCCCATCCCCAAACTCCCCACCACAACCCCGTCCCCAAACTCCCCACCACAACCCCGTCCCCAAACTCCCCACCACAACCCCATCCCCAAACTCCCCACCACAACCCCGTCCCCAAACTCCCCACCACAACCCCGTCCCCAAACTCCCCACCACAACCCCATCCCCAAACTCCCCACCACAACCCCGTCCCCAAACTCCCCATCACAACCCCGTCCCCAAACTCCCCACCACAACCCCATCCCCAAACTCCCCACCACAACCCCATCCCCAAACTCCCCACCACAACCCTGTCCCCAAACTCCCCACCACAACCCCGCCCCCAAACTCCCCACCACAACCCCATCCCCAAACTCCCCACCACAACCCCGTCCCCAAACTCCCCACCACAACCCCTTCCCCAAACTCCCCACCACAACCCCGTCCCCAAACTCCCCACCACAACCCCGCCCCCAAACTCCCCACCACAACCCCATCCCCAAACTCCCCACCACAACCCCATCCCCAAACTCCCCATCACAACCCCATCCCCAAACTCCCCACCACAACCCCATCCCCAAACTCCCCATCACAACCCCATCCCCAAACTCCCCAACACAACCCCATCCCCAAACTCCCCACCACAACCCCATCCCCAAACTCCCCACCACAACCCCGTCCCCAAACTCCCCATCACAACCCCATCCCCAAACTCCCCACCACAACCCCATCCCCAAACTCCCCACCACAACCCCGCCCCCAAACTCCCCACCACAACCCCATCCCCAAACTCCCCACCACAACCCCATCCCCAAACTCCCCATCACAACCCCATCCCCAAACTCCCCACCACAACCCCATCCCCAAACTCCCCATCACAACCCCATCCCCAAACTCCCCATCACAACCCCGTCCCCAAACTCCCCACCACAACCCCGCCCCCAAACTCCCCACCACAACCCCATCCCCAAACTCCCCACCACAACCCCATCCCCAAACTCCCCACCACAACCCCATCCCCAAACTCCCCACCACAACCCCATCCCCAAACTCCCCACCACAACCCCATCCCCAAACTCCCCACCACAACCCCATCCCCAAACTCCCCACCACAACCCCATCCCCAAACTCCCCACCACAACCCCATCCCCAAACTCCCCACCACAACCCCATCCCCAAACTCCCCACCACAACCCCATCCCCAAACTCCCCACCACAACCCCATCCCCAAACTCCCCACCACAACCCCATCCCCAAACTCCCCACCACAACCCCATCCCCAAACTCACCACCACAACCCCATCCCCAAACTCCCCACCACAACCCCATCCCCAAACTCCCCACCACAACCCCATCCCCAAACTCCCCATCACAACCCCATCCCCAAACTCACCACCACAACCCCATCCCCAAACTCCCCACCACAACCCCATCCCCAAACTCCCCATCACAACCCCATCCCCAAACTCCCCACCACAACCCCATCCCCAAACTCCCCACCACAACCCTGTCCCCAAACTCCCCCACTTCCATCCCTGCCCTGAACTTCCTCACTTACCAAACTCCAAACTTGCTCTCAGCTGCCTTGCTGTACTCCATTTGCTCAGGCTGCTCTAAATCATCTGAATTTATTGAAAACTGAACTGGGATTATTGGAAGCAGATTTACCCAGTTAGCTAATTTACAAGAACAAAAGATGCAAAGAATTGTCGCTGCTGGAACCTGTAACAAAAACAGCGGATCTTGGAAATCTCATGAAGTCTGACAGCGTCTGTAAGGAGAGAAACAGAGTTCACATTTCAAGGCCTTCCGACTCTTCATCAAAACTGAAGTGAGGGAGAATGCGTTAAGATTTTTAAGTGTCGCTATGAGAGATTTCAACAAAATGTTCAACACTAAGAACAAAAGACAAATGGTCTGGTGTGAGAATGGAGATGGGGTGGCATGATGGGGGACTGCATTGAGACAATATGTACATGGGATACTTTAAAAAAGGAATTAAGATGGAGGAGAAAGGTCACAGTCTAAAGTTGTTGAACTCAATGTTGAGTTTTAAGGGGTGTAACATTCCCAATTGGAAGATGAGATGCTGCTCTTCCAGTTTGTGTTGGGCTTCACTAGGGGCATTGCAGCAGGCCAAGGACAGACGTGTGGGCACCAGAGCAAAGTGCTGAGTTAAAATGGCAAGCAACAGGAAGGTTGGGGTCATTCTTGCAGACTGAGCAATGGTGTTCCACAAAGCGATCACCAAGCCTGCATTTAATCTTCCCAGTGTAGAGAAGATTGGGAACAGCAAATACAATAAGTCAAGTTGAACGAAGTGGAAATGAAGCAACGCTTAACCTGAATGGATTGTTTAGGGCCTTGAACAGAGAGGAGGGAGGAGGTATAGAGGTAGGTGTTGTACCTTCTGCAATTGCAAGGGAAGGTGCCATGGGAAGGAGATGGAGAGTTGGGCATGATGGAGGAGGATGTCATGGAGCAACTGATTCCTACGGGATACTGAGGGCTGTGAGGGAGTGTGAGGGTGGGGGGGGATGTGTTTAATGGTGGCATCACACTAGGGTTGGCAGAAATGGCGAAGAATGAACCTTTGAATGTGGAGGCTGATGGGGTGAAAAGTGAGGACAAGAGGGCCTTTTCATGGTTCTGGGAGGGAGGGGAAGGGGTGAGGACACTGCGGGAAATGGGTTGAACCCATTCAGTACCCTGTGGGAGAAAAGCTCGGTTAAGGGAAAAAGCAGACAGTCAGAAGCATCATTTTTAAAGGTGATATCATCAGAACAGAGAGGCAAAGAGTCTTTACAGGGTGTGAGGAGCTGTGGTCAAGGTAGCTGTGGGAGTCAATTGGCATGTAATAAGTATTAGTGGTCAGTCTATCACTAGAAATGGAGACAGAGAGGTCAAGGAAGGGAAGTGATGGACCATCTGAAGGTGAAGGGAGCAGCGGCGAGATAGTTGGAAACAAAATCAATACATTTTTCAAGGTCTAGACTGAAGCAGCACAAGTAATTGACGTAACGGGAAAAGAGTCATGGGAGAGGACCTGAGTAATACTACAACAAGGAGTCTTCCACATAACCCATAAAAGGACAGACATAACTGGACTCAGGAGGATGCAGAAAAGATTCACAAGAATGGTTTGGGGAATGGGAAGCTTCACTTACATTGATAGCTTGCAGAAATTGAGATTGTTTTCTTTGGAGAAGGTGAGGATATTTAATAGAGATGTTTAAAATCATGAGGGATCTGGACAGAGACACTGTTCCCTTTGTTGAAAGTGTGGATAACCGGAGGACATTGATTTCCATCAATTGATAAAAGAAGCAAGAGCAACATGAGGGAAAATATTTTTACACAGCAACTGACTAGGATCTGGAGTGCGCTGCCTGAGAGAGTGGGAAAGCAGATTCAACTGAGGCCTTCAAAAGAGACTAGAATATTTACCTCAATTCAGGGTGATCGAGAGAAGGCGGGTGAATGGAATGAGCTGATTTGTTCTTGCACAAAGCCAGCATTGATACAGCAGGCAGAATGGTCTCTTTCTGTGCTACAACCATTGTAAGCACAGTTGAAGAAATGTTCCCTGAAGTCTCTATTTGGACAAAACCTTCTAGTAGAAGCTCTCCTCCTCCTTGAACCTCTGTGAGCAGCTTGCCCTCTGCTCCAGCTCCCCCTACAATTGTAGTCCCTATGATGGAGTGAACTCTGAGGGTGTTCAATAACAACCAATATCTTCTCAACACCCAGCATCATTTCTGCAAATCTTTACCACCATCCTTCAACTCCTCCAATAACCCAGACCTCCCACAAACACGGCAAGGGCCAGCAAGAAAATAAAAAGTAGCCAAACTGAAGTTAGCGAGATCAATTTAAACAGTAAAATACGCAAAACAAGGCTGACACTGGGACCTGACACAAGAACAGAGGGCAATGGAAAACTTAACAGGTCTGCCAGCATCTATGAGGAGAGAAACAGAGTTAAAGGACTCGAAATGTTAATTCTGCTTCTCTCCTAATAGATGCAGAGTTTTTCTGGAATTCTCTGTGCTGGTGGGGAGGTAGAAGGGTGGATTATGTGTTCTCTGTGGTTGTTTAAGAGAGGCCATTAGCCCATTCATTCAATTGGCAAGTTCCAATATGGCAGGTTGTGTGCCGGTTCAGCGTTAGATGCCGACAAACTTCACAATATCTTCTCATGGGGGATTCTGGAACTAGGGGGCACGATTTAAAAATAAGGGGTCTCCCACTGAAGACAGGGTTGAGGAGGAATTTTCTCTCTTCAGGGATCTCTCTCCTCCAGAGTGCAGAGGAGGCTGGATCGCCTGATATATTCAAGGCTAAGTTGGACAATTTTTTGATCCATGGGGGAGTCAGGGGTTAAAGGAGGGAAATAGTTCAGGCCACAGTCAGACTAGCCATGATTTTATTGAATGGTAGAGCACGCTGGAGGGGCCGAATGGTCTACTGCTTGTATTTCTTATGACCTGCTCATTTTGTAGACTTGCAGCACACAAGTGAAGTTCATGCGAACACATCAAAGTGTGTGACAATTAACACGGACTGCACCAAATGTGCTTGTTAGCGACAGGGTTGCTAACCGAAAGCCAGCACCTGCTGGTTTTCTACTAGAGGTTCCTGTAAACAGCAATGTGATAATGATCAAATAATCTGTCTGAGTTATCTTCATTGAAGGATGAATGTTGGCCAGTACACTGGGGATAACTCCCCTCCTCTTCTTCAAAGGAATGCCTGCATGGATTTCCTCTGGACGCTCCGGTTTCCTCCCACAATCCAAAATATGTGCAGATTAGGTGGACTGGATGTGATAAATTGCCCCCTTAATGTCAGGAGGAATTAGCAGAGTAAAAACAAGGGATTACAGGGATAGGGCCTGAGTGGGATTGTTGTCAGTGCAGACTCGATGGGATGAATGGCCTCCTTCCGCACTGTAGGGATCCTAATGCCGTGGGATCTGTTACATCCACCCAAGCAAAACGACAAGGTCTCAGTTTAACCTGGAGAGTGCAGCATTCCCTCAGTACAACACTGGAGTGTAAACCTTGCCTCCCTGCTCAAGCACTGGAGCAGGACTTGAACCCATGATTCAAAGAACGAAGAACAAAAACAGCCCGGGAAACAGGCCCTTCGGCCCAACGAGCCCGCGCCGCCATCTTAACACCACCAGTCCCCCCCTCCACCCATGACCCTTATCTATTGTTTTATGGCAATCCACATTGAGGGAAACTAATTTAGGGACAATTTATTACTGCCAATCAGCCTAACAGCACATCTTTGGGGTGTGGGAGGAAACCGGAGCACCCGGAGAAAACCCACGCAAGCACGGGGAGAATGCGCAAACTCCCACAGACACCGGCCCAAATCCATGTGTCTGCACAGCAATCAGCGATAGTCACTGCGCTGTCGTGTTGCCCAGTATCTGGTCCAGTTTAAGCACACACTAACGACATGAAGCACTAAACCAATCTCGAACAACCAAGAGCAGCCCAAGTACGACCCATCGCGTGTATGCCCCACGTTGGACACAAGGCGGATCAACTTAAAACCTGTGAATGAAAAGAAAAAAAAAATTATTATTGTACCACATCCATTTACCTTTCCAGGGACACCCCAATGCTAATGACCCTTATTTAAAACAATCTCCTATATCCACCCATCTCCAACCCACTCATGTGCCTGTCTAAGTTACTCTTAAATGACTCTAGCGTGTTTGCCTCCACCACCTTACTTGGCAGAGCATTCCATACCCCCACTACCCTCTGTGTGAAAAACCTCCCTCTAATATCTGTCTTATACCTCTCCCCTTGCACCTTAAGCCCATGGCCCCTTGTCCTATGTGTCTCTATCATAGGAAATAGCTTACCTCTGTTTACTCTATCTATACCCTTCATAATCTTATATACCTCTATTAGATCCCCCCTCAGTCGCCATCTTTCAAGGGATAAGAGCCCCAATTTATTCAATCTTTCCTCATAACCCAGTCCTTCCATACCAGGCAACATCCTGGTAAACCTCCTCTGCACTCTCTCCAGAGTCTCCACGTCCTTCCGGTAGTAAGGCGACCAGAACTGGACGCAGTACTCTAAATGCGGCCTAACCAACATTCTGTACAACTGCAACATTAGACTCCAGCTCTTATATTCTATACCCCTTCCTATAAAGGCTAACATACCATAGGCTTTCTTCACCACACTCTCCACTTGCACTGCCACCTTCAAAGACTTGTGCACTTGCACCCCCAGGTCTCGCTGCGATTCTATACTCCTTATGGGCTTACCCTTTATCATATAACTCCCCCCTACATTATTCCGGCCAAAATGCATCACCTCACATTTATCCAGATTAAACTCCATTTGCCACGTACCTGCCCAATCAACCAGCCTATCAATATCCCGCTGTATTGCCAGACACTGCTCCTCACTGCCCACCAATCCAGCCATCTTGGTGTCATCAGCAAATTTGCTGATCACACACCTACTCCCTCTTCCAAGTCATTTATATACACTACAAAGAGAAGAGGTCCCAGTACTGAGCCCTGCGGCACACCACTAGTGACAGACCTCCAGCTAGAAAAGGACCCCTCCACTACTACTCTCTGACTCCTCTTTGCAAGCCAGTTTTCTACCCATCTAGATACCTGGCCACGTATCCCATGAGCTTTAATCTTCTCTACCAACCTACAATGAGGGACTTTGTCAAAGTCCTTTTCAGAGGAAAGGTTGTGATGATGCAAGGCTGACTGACCAACAGATGTAGCACTGGAGGCAGTAATAGTCCAGGTGGGTCCGAGGAGTGACACCATGATTTGCTGGCTGGGTTTGGCATCGGGGGAGGTGGAGACAGAAAGCCCACCAGGACCATCCTGAGAGGGGAGGGAGAGCAGGTTGCCAGGGAGATCATCTCTCACATTCTGGACCTTGACAACAGTGCCACAAGATGACCTCACATAAATGATAAAGATCTGTGGAGACATCATTACGTGACATCTCCGACCCACCACACCACCAACTCCTCACACTGCTCAATGTACCTCACCCCCATCACTCACTCAGTGCTACACCCTGACAATCAGGGCTCGTGTCTGATGTCCAGACACTCCACCTCACCCTCACACACCTAGTAATCTGACAGACACACACACACCTCTCATTGCCTCCACAGATCTCCAACTATTCAGCTGTGGCGGGCACACCACCCAAGCACAAAGCAACAAGATCACTGACTTTCTGTGATAAGGTGACACAATATAGTGGGCTAGTACTGGCAGGGGACAAGGATGCCCGCATCCCCTCCCAAAGAAGGTGGCTCTTGGCATCATGAGGCTAGTCGTGAGACAATATGAAGCATCCATTCTGGCTGAGAACCTGGAGGATGATGGCATCTCCCTGCCATGTACTCCTTCTCAATTCCCAGCTCACCCTGCCACGATGAACACGTTTCAGATGGTGCGACTGGCGACCACTTGCTTTCCTCCCTGGTCCCCTCTTCCCTCTCCCCAATCTTCCCCTTCCTGCTTTCAGACACCTGCCCAGCCACAGTAGCCCCAGGAGGGGAGAGTAACAGCTCGGTATCGATGAACAAAGAACAAAGAAAATTACAGCACAGGAACAGGCCCTTCGGCCCTCCAAGCCTGCACCAACCACGCTGCCCAACTTAACTAAAATCCTCTATCCTTCCAGGGACCATATCCCTCTATTCCCATCCTATTCATGAACTTGTCAAAATGCCACTATTGTATCCGCTCCCACTACCTCCCCTGGCAACAAGTTCCAGGCACCCACTACCCTGTGTAAAAAAATCTGCCTCATACATCTCCTTTAAACTTTGCCCCTCGCGTCTTAAGCCTATGCCCCCTAGTAATTGACAATTCCACCCTAGGAAGAAGCTTCTGACTATCCACTCTGTCCATGCCTCTCATAATCTTGCAGATTTCTATCAGATCTCTCTTCAACCTCTGAGCTCCAGTGAGAATCAACCAAGTTTCTCCAACCTCTCCTCATAGCTAATGCCCTCTATACCAGGCAACATCCTGGTAAATTTTCTGTATCCTCTCCAAAGCCTCCACATCCTTCTCGTCATGTGGCGACCAGAATTGAACACTATATTCCAAGTGCGGCCTAACTAAGGTTCTATAAAGCGTCAACATGACTTGCCAATTTTTAAACTCAATACCCTGGCCAATGAAGGCAAGCATGCTAAATGCCTTCTTGACTACATTCTCCACTTGCATTGCCACTTTCAGTGATTTATGTACCAATTCACCCAGATCCCTTTGCCTATCAATACTCTTAAGGGTTCTGCCATTTACTATATATTTCCTATCTGTGTTCAACCTTGCAAAATGCATTATCTCACATTTGTCCAGATTAAACTCCATCTGCCACACACTGCATGACAGCAGCCCGCAGGGTGAAAGCTACCAGGCTATGGACCTCCCTGTGCCACACATAAGCCAGCAGCAGAAGTAGAACAAGGTCTTTAAGTGTCCACTAATTGGAGTGGGCAGGGAGGCCACCTGCTTTATTTAATAGGATCCATACTCCCATCTTCAAAACTTCAAGTTCACCAAATGGTGATGGTGCTGTAAAATCCAGCCCCAAGTGTCATATCAGCCATTTGGACTGGGTCAGAACACCATAAAACAAAAGAGCAGAGTAGGCCATTCGGCCGATCAAATATGTTCCATCATTCAATGAGATCATAACTGATCTGATAATCCTCAACTCCACTTTCCTGACTTATCCCTAAAACCCTTGATTCCCTTCTGATTAAAAATCTATCTGTCTCCATCTTGAACAGACTTAACAACCCATCCTCTACAGCCCTCTGCAGAAAAGAATTACACTGATTCACTAATTTCTGAGAGAAGAAATTCCTCCTCATCCTCATAAATGGGCGCTTCCTTACTCTGAGATTATGCCCTCTGGCACCAGACTCTCAAGGGGTAAACAACCCTCAGCATCTATCCTGTCAAGCCCCTTGAAAATCCTATATGTTGTAATAAGATCATCTCTCATTCTTCTAAACTCCAAAGAGTACAGGCCCAACCTATTCAATCTTTCCTCATAAGATAATCCCTCCATATCTGGGGTCAACCTAATGAATCTTCTGTGGACAGCTTCCAATGCCAATATATCTTTCCTTAGATAATGGAACCAAAACTGTTTACAATATTCCAGGTGTGGTCTGACTAATGCTTGTATAGTTTTAGCAAATCTTCTCTATTTTGTACTCCATTCCCTATGAAATAAAGGCCAACATTTCATTTACCTTCCCTCTTACCTGCTGAACTGGTATGCTAGTTTTTTGTGATTTATATACGAGGTGTCCCAAATCCCTTTATGCTGCAGCTTTCTGCAATCTTTCTCTATTTAATTAATATTCAGCTCCTTTATTCTTTCTAACAAAGTGCAGAACTTCACATTTTCCTCCACTCTGGCAAGTCTTTTTTCATTCGCTTAACCTGTAGATTCTTTGGTTGCAATCTTACGACCTTGTCCCACCTGTCGTTCAGCAAGTTCGCACCCAGTTTCTCACCTCCCCGATCTTACCGGCCCTCCTTTGTGCTGATTTGTCTGTGTTGGTAGGGTTTACGCAGCGCTGATTATCATATCACCACCCTTGCATCGCCATCTTCATAATTTTTGGCAACACTGGGTCTCTCTCAGTCCATATCCTTATGTGTTTAGCAGAGACTGGCAAAGTCTCTTTATAATGCAGTGCCAGCACTATCTCCTGTGGGACTGGTGGTGATGCTATTGTCTGTGGTAAGGGTAAATGGCTGAGTGTATTCACATTTGATATTTGTGTCCCAGGACGATGCTGAAACATGTAACTGTATGCTGTTAACCCTTGCAGAGGCAATTGACAGCATTGGCCTATTTTCTCTAAAAATGGCTTGTGGTCTGAAACTATTATGAAATGCAGTCCACAAAAGTATTAATTAAACTTTTTGACCGTATAAATGACCACCAAGCTTTCTTTACCTATCTGGGAATATATTTTTTCCACATCTTATAATGTTCTTGAAGTAAAGGCAATTAGCCTCTCTTCTCCATCAGGCATTGTGTGGGATGAAACTGTTCCCAGTTCATACAGTGATGCATTGCAGGTCACAACTAAAGGCTTGCTGGGACCATAGTGCATCAATAATGCCAATGACTGACTGCAGAACCAGCATTATTTTTGAGAATGTTCCTAGGTTCTTCTCCCCATCCCCAACATTAATGTTTCTTTAACACATGGTGGATTGAGGCATTTTGTAAAAAATCTACCATAATAATTCACCATTCCGATAAATGACTTTAACTGTGAGATGTTTTTTGGCTGTGGAACCTCTTTTATGGCTTTTACTTTGTCTTCCAGAGGATGTAAATCTTTGGTGTCTACCCTAAACCCCAAATAGGTAAGCTTGTCTGTCTGGAAACTACATTTCTCCCATTTTAGCCCAACACCTACTTATTTAAATCCTTTCAAAACTTTCTCCAAGTTTGGTTTGTGCTCTTCAGGTGTGGCTCCTGTAATTAGAATGTCATCATGATAAACCATTATATTCGGGATGCCTTGTAATAAACTTTCCATCATACGATGGAAAATGGAGCAGGCTGATGAGACTCCAAAAGTTAAATGTGTATACTGGTATAAACCTTTGTGAATGTTGATGATAACCAACCTCTGTGAATCTTCATCCAACTCCAGTTGCTGGTAGGTGTGATTGAGATTTACCTTTAAACTCTCAGTTTGGCATAACAGTCCTCAATTCTAGGAATGGGGTATCTGAGAGCTCCTCTATTGACTGTTAGTTTATAATGCCCATGGATTCGTACAATTTGGTTAGGTTTGAAGATAGGGACTTTTGGTGCAGCCCATTGGGAGAATTGAGCAGGCTTTAAAATATCTAAATCTTCCAGTCTTCCCAGCTGAACTACAACCTTCTGATGAAGTGCTCAGGGTACGGGAAAAAATGTAGGGGTTGCATCAGGATTCCAATAAATTTTAGCTCCCCTTATACATCCTAGTTGATTTTGGAAGACGATGGAATATTTACACAGCAGTTGCTAAAAACCTCCATCCCGTAGATTTAATATTTCCAACTAATTTAATTTTATCTGCTTGAGCCAAATACAATCCATTAAACAAGACCAATGACATTTAATTACCAAAACAGATAGCTATGAGTTTGATTCTTAGAGGACATGGTCTCTGTTGTTTCTCCTAGAATCTGCAAAGTTTCTCCCATATGTGTGGACAATATGGCTCCTGACTCACTCAATCTCAAGGAGATCTTTTTGAAGGTAACTAAATGCCTGCTTCTCTATAGCTGCAGCCCCTGTAGCGACTTCCACTTTAAAAGGTCTGCCATTTACCATCAAAGCTACCTCTATAGGGGATATTTTAATTTGTTGGACATGTTTCAGGGTAAACAACTCAGGTCCCTTGTCAGGCTCCTCATTCCATTTTTTTAAAGGAGTTAAACTAATCATTGTGGTTTCTTCTTATGCATTCTGCCCTGACTGCTTCACTCTCCACCACACATATAAGTGAGCCTTCCTATTGCACATTCACTATAATCTTGCTGCTGTTCACGCTGGTCAGATCTTACAGTCCCACCAATAGCATACCCCCACTATGGGTTTTCCTAGTGGTGAGGGGTGTGTTCAATGGGAAACCCCATTGACAGGAGCATAAGATCCTGCCAGCAGGGAGTAGCATGCTGCCTCCCACTACTGCGAAACACTCTATGGAGAGGAGGAAAAGTCCCTGGGCCAATTCTGCAGCTTTTTCTAAAGATTTTGATCTTAGCCAATAACTGCTTCTATATGATGAGGTTGTTTATACCACAGACCAAACGATCTCTTAACATTTCTCCCAGCGCTAGGCTGAACTCACAGTGCTCTGACAACCTTCCCAATCTGGCCTTGAAACCTGAGACTGTCTCCCCTGGCTCCTGGATTGCTGGATGAAGTTTGTATCTCACCATAGTGATTGAGGGTCTGGGGTTGAAATGACAACAATCTGGACAAAGGATTTCATGTTTGGAGCACCAGGCGATGTTAATGTTTTCACTAATCGGTAAGTTTGTGGGCCACAGACTGTGAGCAAAATCACCTTTTGCTTTTCTCCAGCTGTTATTTCATTTGCTACAAGTAAGTAACGCAGTCTTTTAATACACTATCCCCAGTTTTCCACTTCAGGTTCAGATGGTTCAATCTTTCCAATCAGAAGAATTTTAGTATGAGTATGTACCTTGCTTCTTCTTATTCTCGATGCTCAGGTCTCCTCCCTCTCTAGCAGCACAGTGCGATCCCTGACAACTTTGAAAGTTTTTTCCTCATCGCCAACATAATAAATTGAGGGCGACCCAATGTGGCTCCAAGTAATTGCTAATGATAAATAGTTATTTACAACCAAGGATCAGGCAGTATAACTATGTGACTATAATCCACTCCTCCCTGGCTCCAAATGAGGATCCTCCCTAACCCGGGATACACATCCCTGTACTCAATTGGCTCAGCTTCCCACCTCAACATTCCACAGGGACTGTCCGATCATGTAGCCCTCAGAGATTACTCCCTTAAAGGGTCCACACTACCACAGCTAGAGATGGCACATCAAGATTGTGCCCGTCCCTCCATGTATTCACAATTTTTTAAAGTTAATCCACGAACCCTCTCCTCCCCAGTGGAGATGGTGGTGAAGTGGTGATATCACTGGAATAGTAATTCAGAGACTCAGGCTAATGCTCTGAAGGACATGGGTTCAAATTCCACCATAGCGACTGGTGGAATTCAGGTTCAATCAGGTTCAAATCATACAGCTTGTCTCAGTAACGGTGACCATGAAACTATCATTGATTGCTATATAATTTTATCTGGCTCACTAATGCAAGTAGGGGATTTTCACAGTAACTTCACTGCAGTGTTAATGTAAACCTACTTGTGACACTAATCATAAATAAATAAATAAATCTGACCTGCACGCATCTCCAGAATCACAGCAACAGGGCTGGCTCTTTAACTGCCCTCTGAAATAGCCTAGCAAGGCACTCAGTTTAAGGGCAAATTGGGGTGTACGACAAAAACTGGCCAAGCCAAATCTATGAAATGATAAATAAAAGATAGATATCAGGAAACCTTTTAGCTTAAAAGTAATTAATGTTCAAAGTGGGAATAAAGTGTGATTCAGTTTGCAGGAGCCAGTGGATAAAGTACAAGAGTATGGAAATGAAATGTGCTAAGCTTGCTGTATTAACCGGAGAATGGGTGTGGAAAATGCTCAGTAAGTCTTGTTCACGCAACAGAAATAGATGAGGGTGTGGTAGAGCAGCATAGCTGAAGTGTTTATATTATCTGGACATGAAATGCTGCCCCGTCTTCACCACCACATTATCCCGATAAGAGCTTCTAATTAAAATCAGTGTGTGGAAGTTGAGAAGGTCCCAAGGTGCTACATGGACAGGCAAAAATAACAATAAAACTAGCCAAGTATCACAAAGGTGAAGTGGGAAAGTTAGGGAAGGGAGCCTTTGCTTAATTGAAAATAGTTTTCTGAATTAACCTCTTCCATGCCAATGTACTTCTGTAAAATGATAATCTCTTATAAGCTGCCTCATTTCCATTCTGAAAAGCTCAAGGCTCTTCAAGACTTTTCTCAAACCCTTGAGTCTCTGGATCAGCCTCATGACTCTTCGCTGTTCTGTCCACAGGATTGGAACGTCTCCCTCACTTCTTGAGAATCAGCACCGAACACAGGCCAGTGGTGGAACTCTGAGGATGATGGAAATGTGAAATAAAGACAGAAAGTACTGGAAACAGTCAGCAGGCCTGGTAGCATCTGAGGAAGGACAGAGAAAGAAAAAAATGGATATATAAATGCCTCCTGTATGGGCTCACACGAGAGGCTTTGCTGGAGTCAGCAGTGACTGACAGGCACCCCTAACTGGGTCACAGTCATGCCTCTGACCTGACCCCATTTCCGCTGACTGGGTGGAAATTCCCTCTACACCAAATACATTCTCTCTCATGGTCACAGGCAGTTTCAAAAGGGAAAAGATGTGGGGTGGTGGTGATGTGTGGTATTGTCGCTAAACTACTAATCCAGAGACCAAGGTAATGATGTGGTGACCCGGGTCCGAATCCCGCCATGATAGATGGTGGAAATTGTATTTAATAAAAATCTGGAATGAAAAATCTCATGATGACCACAAAACCATTGGTGATTGTCATAAAATCCCATCTGGTTCAATACTGCCCTTTAGGGCAGGAAACCTATTCCTCTTACCTGGCCCGGGATACATGTGAATCCACACCCATAGCTTATTAATATCTCCCAGAGAACCGCCCTGGAACCCGGTGTCAGAGACCACAGTTATTTATTGCATTCTTACTACCACCACACTCTAAACTACAACTGTCCTTGCAGGGCAGTTCTCAGGCAGATCACCCCACACCCATGGTCACCTAATCTGTTCCCTTACTCCAACATACATAACAGCAAGCAAGAAGGCTAATGAGGCCCAATCATGCTCTTGAATTTGCAGAGAAGCACAGAAAGATTGTCGAATCTCTAGGCCATAATTTTGTTCAATCTGGGAATAAAGAAGGCATGTGGGCAATGTGCATTGTAACATCATTTGATAGTGAAGCGCTCATCACTGTTTTTATATCAATCAATTAATTAGTATGGACTACAGTGTAAAATATATTATTCTTACAGTTGAAACCTTAGAAGTTAAAATCTAAAGGAAAAAGGATAAATCTGCTGAGAATATATAGAGAATTACATGTAAAGAATATCACCCTCTTCCAGACCCATTAGGTTTTTGATTAAAAGAGAGCAGTTGAACAAAATCCTTTATAACCTTAACAATTATAGCTTTAAGTAATTTAGTTCAAGAAGTGACCCAACATTTATTTTTCACTATATTTCATAACAGAGAATCATCAGAATATTTAGACTCTGGAATTTCTTATCAATGTGATAGTACTCATGAAGGGCCTCTGCTCATAAGAAGTGATTTTATATTAAAACTGGTATATATCCCAGGGGTGACTGCTCATGTTCTTTTCTGGCATTACTGCAGCAAACAAATATTTTATGTATTCTGTGTACAAAGTTTCATCTGAAGCATGAAGGATAAAAGGAAAAAAATCATCCATTTCATTCAATAGAGCCTGTTAGAATGCTGATAAAATGGCATTTCAAACCCCTATGGACTAATTGAAAATCTCTTGTTAAACATTGTATTGAATAGTATCTTGCCAAATCCCTACTTCCGTTTATAAATTTATCTGTAAATAAACCTGAATAAACAGTTTAACCTGCATGCTATAAATGTGAAAAGTTGTAATTTTCTGCCTTCTGAGAAGTAGAAGGTCAAGGCTGAGTGTCCAGATATTCCCTGGTAAGCAATTTGCTGCAAGTCATGTCTAGTCGTTAAATTTAGGGTAAGTCAACATTTACAGAGTAGAAACTGATACAATGAGTTTCAGTTTAATATACTGTATTCATTGCTCAGGATGTGCTCTCCACCACATTGGAGGTCTAAGCACAGACTGGACGATTAGGTTGAGGAATACCTCTGTTCAATCAATTCACGTGACCCTGAGTTTCCAGTCACCTGCCATTTTAATTCTCCATCTCAGTCCTACTCTGACTTCTCCGTCTTTGGCCTCCAACATTGTTCCTCGAAGCTCAACATAAACTCGAGGACCAGCACCTCATCTTTCAATTAGGAACTTCCAGACTTAACACTGAATTCAACAATTTCATAGAAACATAGAAACTGGAAGCAGGAGTATGCCATTTGGCAAACCCGCTCCGCCATTCATTTTGATCAAGCAGATCATCGAATTCAATATCCTGATTCCCCCTACCCCCTCATATTCCTTGATCCCTTTAGCCCCAAGAGCTATAACTAATTTCGTCTTGAAATCAGACAACATTTTGGCCTCAACTACATTCGGTGGTAGTGAATTCCATACATTCACCACATTCTGGGTGAAGAAATTTCTCCTCACCTCAGTTATAAAAGGTTTACCCCTTATCCTCAAACTGTGACACCAGTTCTGGACTCACCCACCATTCAGAACATCCTTTCTGCATCTACCTTATCAAACCCTGTTAGAATTTTATAAGTTTTTATGAGATCCCCTTTCATTCTTCTAAACTCCAGTGAACATAATACCAACTGACTTAGTCTCTCCTCATATGACAGACCTGCCATCCCAGGAATCAGCTGGTAAACCTTTGCTGCACTCCCTTTATAGCAAGGACATCCTTCCTCAGATAAGATCACCAAATCTGCACACAATACTCCAGGTGTGGCCTCACCGACGTCCTATACAATTGCAGCAAATGTCCCTATCCCTATACTCAAACCCTCTCGCTATGAATGCCAACATACCATTTGCCTTCTTTACTGCCTGCTGTACCTGCGCGCTTACTTTCACTGACTGATACATGGGGACTCAAGGTCTCTTTGAGGATCCTGGCAATTTATCCACCTTCAATCCCATCAATTTCCCCAAAACCATTTTTCTACTAATGCTGATTTCTTTTGGCTCCTCACTAAAACATGTTTCTCTCAGCTCTTCTGGATAGTGTCAATAAATTCAAAATTTGATCTTTTTTAATGGTGAAAGAAACATTTGAGTAAAATAAATGATAACGTTGGTCAGATGGGTCAAAGTAACTTCTCTGGTCCTGATTATTCCTATGACTTGAATGTGGCTTCTTCAAATACTTGAATATTTTGCACTAGTTAGGCTCCAGCTCAGAATAAATCAACTGACAGTATTGAACAGGGCTCATTAGATCACAGTAGATCTCTTGTCACTCAGCGGGAAGGTTGTGGTTACAAGTGTCACTTCAGAGATAAAGAAAACTTTATGCTAATTGCTCTTTCTTATTTGTAAACTGGACTTTTCCGTTGAAGTCAATTGAGAAGTCTATAGGCACCAGAACAAAAGAATTCACTTTTCACATTTCAGAAATACCTCATTTTGTTATGTCTGTGGAGCCGCTAACAGACCACCCAGAACTACACAGATCTGTGCAGAAGAAAGCAAAGGTAAGTAATTTACTGGAAATCACATGACAGAGACAAGCTATAGATCCTGAGCTTGCTGGTTTTGAACGTAGTCTTTTTTTGGGAATATGCTAAGGAGATTAATCTAACTGGCTCTCTCCCAGTCATGCCTGAGACTCTGTGTGTGGTTTTCAACCTGTGGCCAGAGAATCCTCATATGAATGTTACTTGTCTGTGTTTGAAAACCTGTAAAGCTGAGATGAGGAGAATTGATCCAACTCTATATTTTCCTCCACACCAAATCAGTAGCTCAACCTCAGACGCATCTCCAGATTAATGGTGTCAAACCTCTGTGAACTCTATCCTTTCCTTATAAAGTTTTTTTTTTAACTGCCCATCTCTGCAGAGACTATTATTGTGTTCTGTGTGTGTGTGTGTGTGTGTGTGTGTGTGTATTAGGAATGTGTGTGTGTGCTAGGGATATTTCCAAATTACAACTGTGTTAATCAATTCTTGCAAGTTTGTTTTATAGCAAATCAATTATTGAAAGAAGTCTGATTAAAGTCTCTTTCTTTCTCTGTGCCAGTAGTAAAGGTAAATGATTGACTATTTTGGTGAGTAAACTAATGCTATGATCTGTGGAGTAGTGGGGCTAGATAAACTGCGCACTCCTCCCATTGTGGTCATAACAAAGTTAACAGCACCTTTTTAGGCTGCAACCACAGAATGCTGTTTCACATCAACTGGCAGAAGTAAGCTCTGGCCAATGTGGACAACTGAGTTATTGATAGGTTACATTTGTGGGCAAATGGATATACTGTGGGAAAATGTGAAGTTGTTCATTTTGGAAGGGAGAACAAAAGAACAGAGTATTATTTAAATGGATAAAAACAGCAGAAAGCTGCAACATAAAGGGACTTGGGGGCACTTGTGCCCAAAACATGGAAAGTTAGCGCACAGATGCAGCAGGTAATCAGGAAAGCAAATGGAACATTGACCCCTATTTTAAGGAGGTTGGAGTTTAAGAGTTGGGAAGTCTTACTGCAACTGTACAAGGTCCTGATGAGACCACATCTAGAGCACTGTAAGCAGTTTTGGTCCCCTTATTTAAAGAAAGATATAGGATAGGGTTCTCCCAGGCCATTGTACTGTTCAAGCTGGGGAAAGGGATTGAGACTAGCTGGAGGAACATCAGCGGTGGTCCAGTAGGCCATTGAAAGGGCTGGGGAGGGTGGGAGGGGAGGGGAGCACGGGGGTGGGGGGGGGGAGATGGGGTTGTAGGGAAGGCTGGCAATCAGGGAGGTTACAGGGAAGGCCAGTGATCAGAGGCCAGCGATCCGAAGGCCAGCAGGGAAGGGCTACTGTGCATGTGCCAATCTCCTCACCGACAGACATGCGCAATGGCCTGCTCAGCACTGCGATGCTGGCCCCTCAGATGGGAATAGGGCCCACCCCCTACTTTCCAGAGTGAATCATGCTGAGACTGTTTGCAATGCTCAGTGTCAGAGATTTGCTCTGGTAAGTATGCCCAAAAACGAGTAGGAAATAATCCCATTTTCCATCAATTTTTTAGTATGCACAATATACCTGAGGTTCTTGTGACAGACAATGGGGCCCATTTACCAGCAGGGAGTTTCAGACCTTCATGAATACGAATGGAATAAGGCACATCCTTATAGCACCGTAACACCTATCCTCAAAGAGCCTGGCTGAGCAGGTAGTCCAGACATTTAAAATGGCATGAAGAAACAAACCATAGGTTCCCTAGAAATAAAGCATGTTTCCTTTTCCTATAGGACTGTGCCACATATGATGATGGGAATCGCCCCAGTGGAGCTCTTGATGGGCAAACTAGGCTTAGCCTGACATTCCCAAATTTGGCTGTCAATATCGAGTTAAAACAAGAAACCCAGAAAAGAGGCTGTGGTGGTCACAGACTGGATAGAGATCTCAAACCGGAAGATATGGCCCACATGAGGAATTTCAGCAACGGGGCTCCAGGGATTCCAGGATTTATTCCTGAGAAAACTGAACCGGTGTCTTACATGGTAAAAGACCATGTAAGAGACCTCAAAGAAGCACATAGACTACCTCTGTTATAGGGAACCCTCTGCAGAGACATCTTTTTCTATGGACATGCCACCATCAGCGTCCTTCACATCAGTCTGTGGGGGCGGGGTGGGGGAAGGAGGAAGAGTGCGGAGGCAACTCTACTCTCTAAAAACTCAAGAGCCAGTCATCCAGACGATGAAGGTTCTGGCTCAGACATGCAGACTGAGGCGCGGACACCAAGATAGAGGTCACCATCGAGGATGAGCCACCTATAGTGGCTTTTCAATGCTCTTAGTGGAAAAGGTGTTCACCTATCCATTACACACTCCCTGACCAAATCCTACAAGTGACGGAGATGAGGCCACGGACAAAGAGACGGAGGAGGTTCTATCACCATGGGAGCAAGGCGGAACCCTCAGACAACTTGTGTGTGATAATCTCCGTGAGGTCCGTCGGGAATCACTGACTGATCTCCCTGAATATAAGTTCCTCTGGGAACTGGCAGTGGCCTGCCCAACTGGAAATCATTACCTGAGTTTATTATAAGGCCAGGACTGGGCCTGCTGAATGGTAATCCCAGGCAAGGACTAGTGTGTGTACACCACGGTTGTAGTTTTACTTTGCATGTGAACTATATTCTTTTCCAGTTGGGCTGCCTGAGTCATAGTAAACAGTGATGCCCACTTCCCATGAATGAATTATAAACCATTGCAAACAGGGGTGAGAGGGCAGAATAACAGGCCTCATTGATTTAAGGTGATGGAAGACATTATTTTTACACTTTATTGCTAGGAATTATCAATACCATTATTACGAGTTCATGACGATAGAAAATAGATGTGACAAACAGGAAGTGCCAAGAATTTTATATTTTACATGTGCATTGTGCATGTACATCAAACAAAACATGTTTATCCTTTTAATTGGAGGACATAAATAAAAAATGGGCAAATTTCCTATTTTATTCTTTGAGATGTGGGTGCTGCTGAGAAGACAAGTATTTGTTGCCCATCACTAATTCCACTTCTTCTGAGTGACTTGCTTGACCATTTCTGAGGGCAGAGTCAACCGCATTCCTATGGGTCTGGAGTCATATGTAGGCCAGACCAGGTAAGGACAGCAGATTTCCTTCCCTAAAGGAAAGGTATTAGTGAATCAGATGGATTCATGAGTGAACGGTCAACAATGGTTCACCATGACACAAAATTTTAATCCCAGATTTTTATTAATTGAACTAAATTCCACCAGCTGCTGCGGTGGCATTCAAACCCGTGTCCCCAGAGCAACAACCTGGGCTACTAATCCGGTAATTAATCATAATGGGCTAATTAATCCTAATTACCACAAAACAATTATCTCCACCTCAATTAAATCAACAATTGGATATTTCAATAGAAAAAAATTGTGGTTCCAGGGTAATGTGAGTTAGAATTATTGTTTAGAATCATAGAATCCCTACAGTGCAGAAGGAGGCCATTTGAGTTGGCACAGGCCACAATCCCACCCAGGCCCTAGTCCCATAACCCCACATATTTATCCTACCAAACCCCCTCCTCCCACTGACACTAGGGTCAATTTATCATAGCCAATCAACCTAACCCACACACCTTTGGACTGTGGGAGGAAACTGGAGCACCCGGAGGAAACCCATGCAGACACAAGGAGAATGTGCAAACTCCACACAGACAGTGACCCGAGGGCCACAATTGAACCTGGGTCCCTGGCACTGTGAGGCAGCAGTGCTAACCAGTTGAAAAATTTAAAAATAATAGAATTGTAGAATTTTAAACCACAGGAGGCCATATGGCCCATGATGCTCGTGTTGGATGAAGAATGGCTGCCTTTATCAGCTCAGTAGTAAAGTTGAAAGGGATCATTCGATGAAGTTGCTACACGCTTCCATAAACAGCCAGGCACCCTGCAGCTGGGATACTATTACAGTATTTAAAGCAACCAAACAGTTTGAGGTTACTCCCTGTGAAGTCTTAAGGATTTTAAAAAGATACAGTTAGTTACTTAAGCCATAACAACAGTGTTAAAAGAATGCTAACAATACAAGGTCAGAAGCTTGCTGCAGCATTTCCACTCAAAATAAAAATCACAAGCTACAAGCATACTTTGAGTTTATTTTAGAATGTACAATGACTTAATAAATAGCTGCATACATTCCTTCATTTCAGTTGATGACTTTTCAGCTTTGCTTGCAATAACATGTTTGCAAAAGTTATTTAATACAAAAGAATTTGAAAGCTGCCATGGAAACTGAGCTCTTCAAAATGGCCGACACAGCGTATGCATTGTGCACCTGTTAAAAGAGTGGGGGCTTTGAATTTACAGCTTTGTATGAGTCCTGTGCAGTGATGCACCGTGGTCAGAACGCTGATGTGGAATCCAGTCCGTGAAATCAATTGGATCTGGCCACTCGCAATGGGGAGGAATTTTAATCTCGTGCAATGTGCAAGTTGATGCCACTGAAACATCGCCCCATACTTTCACAGCAAGGAGAAATGATCAGGTCTACAATACTTCCCCAGATGGCCTGAATGGAAGGCATATTCATCAAGCAGTTCTTGATACAGGGCATGACACACCTGAGAAGCACAATAAAATAGAAATATGAGAATACAAATAGCTTTGTGTTAATCAACATCAACAATAACTTGCATTTATGTAGCACCTTTCATGTAGGTAATCACCTCATGGCATCTCGCAGCAAATCTAATATCAAGCTACATTGGGACATATTAGGTGAGATGACCAAAAACAAATGAGAGGTTTTAAGGAGTACCTTAAGAGAAGAGATAGGATCTGAGTGATAAAGCCAGTTTAAGGAGGGAATTCCAAAACTCAGGGCTTAGGTAAATGAATGGGGGAGAAATTTGAATCAGGGAAGTGCAGGAAGCTGGAATTGGAGGAAAGTAGAGATTCCGGACAATTGTACAGCTGAAGGAGCTATTACAGAGCAAGGGAGGACAAGACCAGAGAAGAATGAAAGTGTTAACACTGAGGCATTGCTGAACAATAAACCAATATAGATGAGTGACCACAGGGGTGCTGGCTGAACAGGACTTGGTGAAAATTAGGATGCGGACAGCAGTGCTTTGGATGAGCTCTCGTTTCTGGAGGGTGGAAGGTTGGATACCATCCAAGAGTGAGTTAGAATAATAAAGTCTAGAGTCACCAAAGGCATGGCTGAGAGTTTCAATGGCAGATAAGCTGAGGCAAGGGAAGAGGTAGGTTGTAAGGTGGAAGTTGGTGAACTTGGTGTGGGTTCAGAAGTTAATGTCTCCACTGCTAACCAATATTTATCCCTCAAAAGACATCCCTAAAACAGCTTACCTGGTCATTATCACACTGCTGTTTATGGAAGCTTGTTATGTACAGATTGGCTGCTGAGTTTCCTATAAGAGGGAATCTACTTCAAAAGCACTTTACTGACTTCAGAACAATTAATGACATCCTAAGGATGTGTAAAGCATTAATTAAATGCAAGCTTTTTGACATGTTTGCAAACAGCCTGATTCCTCCCCAGGCTGAGAACAAGGAGAGAGCTGGAGCTAGCAGCTCGGGAACTTGAGTCAGTGCCGGGGACAGAACTACACTCTTTTCAATGTTCCATTGAGGGAAATTCCTACTTCATCCAGTCCTGAATGTCAGTTGGGCAAGCAGATTGACAATTTTAAAACAGCGGTGATGCTGAGGAGGAGCTGGATGTCACTGTGTATGAGGGGAATCTGATGTTACCTTTCCAGAGCTGAGGGCCAGCATAAACGGGGGTTGAGGGTGGATCCTTGGGGACTGCAGAGATACTGATGTGAGATCAGGAAGACAATTCATTGTGGATGGTTCTCTGGTTACAACCCAATAGATAGGAATAGAACTATAGCTGGTCATCGCAGAAAGGTTGATGTATTCAATCACTACACACAGGTCAGGAGGGTTCAGGAAGGATAATTTCCCAGATCTCAGTCGCATAGGATGCTCACCTTTACTTTCAAACACCATCATGGTGTCTTTCTCTTCCCTGTTCTGTAACTTCCTCCAGCCTCACCAGCTTCTGAAGTATCTGCACAAATTCTGACCTCTTGAGCAACGCCGATTTTAATTGCTCTGGCAAAGCCCTGAGCTCTGAAATTCTCTCCTTATGTCCCTCTACCTCATGACCATGACCATTAGCATTACAAAGGATAAGGGCAACAGGCACAAAGAAACACTACCACCTGGAGGTTTCCCTCCAAGTCGCTCACCATCCTGATTTGGGAATATATTGCCATTCCTTCACCGAGTCAAAATCCTGGAAATCCCTTCCTAACAGCACTGTGGATGTACCTACACCACATGGACTGCAGCGGTTCGAGAAGGCAGCTCACCACCACCTTCTCGGGGCAGCTAAGGATGGGCAATAAATGCTAGCCAAGTCAGCGATGCCCACATCCTGTAAATTAAATTTTAAGGACTACCTTATGTTCCTCCTTTTAAAAGGCTCCTTAATACCTACCCTTTGATCAAGAGATTAGAGAGATCAGGAAGGCAGTGAACACCAAGGACTGAGGGCCTGATGAGTTGTGATAGACGTTGAAATGACAGAAAATGATCATATCCTGAAGAAGCAGGGCCATTTTAAACAAAGGCAGGTTCTAAACATGGTAATCCAAACTCTAATCCCTCGTGTGCGCTCCTGCATTCCACTGCCCACATGTTTCCTTATGTGTCTCAGCATCAGATCTGTTTTGATAATGCCCCTGGGAGGTATTATTATACTAAAGGGGCTACACAAACATCAACTGCTGTTGTTGTTATGTAATTCATGATTTTGATAAGTGTGGTTGTAAAAAATGGAAACCTGGTTAGAGGGATTCAAGAATGAAGATCCAGGAACAATAGGCACAGATCCAGATGGAATTAGTAAATTTCAAGCACTTTGGCAAGGAAAGGAAGTTTAAACAAAGGGCAGTAGTTTTTCAAGAGGGAAGCAGTGGAGGTAATTAATTGAATGATTTCAACTTTAGGGACAGAGAAATCCATGAGCGCCTTGCACTTGTTATTGGGAAAAGGGTTTGAGAGGATGGTTTATAGTCGCAATGCGTATGCAGAGACGATCTGTGAACTGCAAGCACTCTGCAACGCTCAGACACCGAGGTAAATGAGGAGGTTGGGGCCTTGACAAGGGGGATGAGGGGATGGGAGGCTGTATCAGGTTTAAGAGGCTGGTAGGAAGGATTAAAGAGGCGATGAACTTACACTCAGAGTGGGGCGCCTCACTGATTGTTCTCCCTATGGGGTCCGTTGAGTATGGGTTCCCCTTGCAGTGGCCTGCCCAGCTGGAACTCATTACCTGAGCCTTTTATGAAGCAGGCCCAGGACTGGGCCTGCTGAACTGTAGTTCCAGGCAGGGTCTTCAGCGTGTACACCATGGTGGTGGTTTTACTTTTTATTCTCTAATAAACTATATTCCTTTTCAGTCAGGCTTTCTGAGTTTTTAGTTTAGGTGCGATGCCTCCCTGCCTCTGTGAGAATTCAGATGGATTGTGGGCAGGTGGGTAGACAATGGGAACTCCACCCTCTGGAGCTTACTTAACCCCTGCCTTTCAACCCATCAGCAGGAGTGTGTAAAATCTAGGCCACGCTAAAGGCAATTCTCATGATTTTCCTAATAGACTTTTGGTGACTACTTCACATTTAGTTTTGGACTCACACAAGCGGAAACATCATCTCAAAATAGATCATATCATTCCCTTCATAATATTAAACACCTCAGTTCTGGTATCATTCTTGTAATGTTGTTTTTGCAACTTTTCCAGTGCCTCGTTCTATCTTTTTTGTAACATGAAGGTCAAAAATATACACATAATTCCAAGTGAGGTTGAACCAACTCAGTGCTTTGTTTGCACTTGCTATGGCTGTGTTAACTAATTACTAAATTATTAAGTTGATTGGGCTGCTTGGTATGGATGCGTATTAGAATTGGAGTGTTGCATGCCAAACCCAGAGAGGTGTAAGATCTCAAGGACACATGATAAAATGGTGAGGTTAATTCAGTAGAAATGGCCAAAAAAAAACACAGCCATAATCCTTCCTAAAGATACTTGTAGTAGAAAATGCAGCAGGTATCTTTCATTCAGAGATTCAATTTCACTTCTGATAAGACCAGCATAACTGATTGCCCTGGCTTGGACTCAAAATGTATGGGATCTGACTGGCCAGTCAGTTCTTGGTTTGTAGTCAGAGTAAGAAGTCTCACAACACCAGGTTAAAGTCCAACAGGTTTATTTGGTAGCAAATACCACTAGCTTTTGGAGCACTGCTCCTTCGTCAGGTGAAGATGAAGGTGATTCACCTGATGAAGGAGTAGTGCTCCGAAAGCTAGTGGCGTTTACTACCAAATAAATCTGTTAGACTTTACCTTGGGGTTGTGAGACTTCTTACTGTATTTACCCCAGTCCAATGCCGGCATCTCCACATCAGGGCTTGTAGTCAGCACAGGGCTCGTTAATCAATGTGGGAGTGAGTCCTTGGTCTCACTGTAAAGCAGCATTCAAAATCTGACTGAGGAAGTCCTTTTGTTTTTTTGCAGCAACCTTAAAGGAAAAAAAGGGTGGTGAATCTCTAGAATTCTCTGCCCGTTGAAGTGGTGGAGGCTACCTCGCTAAATATATTCAAGACACGGGTAGATAGGTTTCTGATAGACAGGGAATTAAGGGTTATGGGGAGAAAGCGGGAAAGTGGAACTGATCCACTTCAGATCAGCTATGATCTTATTAAATGGCGGGGCAGGCTCGAAGGGCTAGATGGCCTACTCCTGCTCCTATTTCTTGTGTTCTTATTTCTTATGTAAAAAGACCGTTAAAGATCAAACCAACTGCTTCAGAGGTGAACTTCCTTTTGCTCAGTAAAGGGGTATCATTGGTTGTGTGTGTATGTGTGTGTGTGTGTGTGTGTGTGCGCGCACGTGCATGCAGGCCCATGTGTGTATGTGTGTGTGTATACATGTGTGTAACATGTGTGTATATGCATGTCTTTGTGTGTGTATGTATGTGCATGTATGTAGGCGTGTGTATACACATATGTGTGCATGCATGTGTGAGTGTCCATGCGTCAGAGCATGTGCATGTGCTCATGTGTGTGTCCATACATGTGCATGTGTGTGCATGTATGTGTTTGCATGTGTATTTGTTTATGTGCATGTATGTGCATGTGTGTCCGCATGTGTGGTGTGTGTATGTGTGTGTACATTTGTGTGTATCTATTTATATGTTTGTGTATGTGTGTGCATGTGTTTGTGTATGTGTGCATGTGCACGTGTGCATCTGTTTGTGTCCTGGGCTCTCTAGGGCTACTGGATGGCAAAAGAAAGAGATGAGAAAGTTACCAAAATAAAAAATGTAAATGTCAAAGATCCCATGTCACTATTGTAACAGCAGACAAGTTCTCTCTGTTCTCCGATCAAAATTGAGCCTTCACTGAATATTACAGAAAGCAGATGATCTGATCATTTATCTTGTTGTTTTTTTGTGGGATCTTGCTGTGTACAAATAGGCTGTTACATTTCCTATGTTACAACATTAACTACACATGAAAAGTAATTAATTAGCTGTGGAATGATCTGGGGCTTGAAAATAGCTACATAAATGAACATTCTTCCCCAAAAGGTTGTTAATGCTGAGACAAGTGTGTGTTTCAAGGCTGGGAGGTTTCCGTTGGATTAGAGTGAGAATGTGGAGGTAATGCAGTGAATGGGAGGTCAGATCAACTGTGATATAATTGAGTTAAGTAGATTTGATAGGAGTTGTCAAAATCTGGACATGGCAGATGGAGAGAAACTGTTCCTATTGGCAGAACCAAATGGCACTGATTTAAGGTCATTGGCAAAAGATCCTAAGGTGAAATGAACAAAAATGTATTCATACAGCAAGCAATTGAGATCTGGAATGCACTGCCTGAGAATGTGATGGAGGCAAATTCAATCGCAGCTTTGAAAACAGTATTGGATAAGCACCTGAAAGGAAACAACTTTGAATGGCTAAGTGTATGGGCCAAATGGCCTCCTGCACTGTGATAGCTCTGTGATTCCGTGGAAGCATCAGGGAATGGGACATGCCAAGTTGCACTTGCATAGAGCTAGCAGGGACATGATGTGCTGAATTCATAGAATCATAGAAATGTTACCGTGCAGAAAGAGGCCATTTGGCCCATTGAGTCTGCACCAACCACAGTCCCACCCAGGCCCTACCCCCATACCCCTACCTATTTACCACTAATCTCCCTAACCTACGCATCTCAGGACACTAAGGGTCAATTTTAGCATGGCCAATCAACCTAACCCGCACATCTTTGGATTGCCTCCACCTATTCTGTGATTCTATTCTATGAATGGTGAGGAGGCTGAAACAGCTGAAAAACCTTGTTCACAATGCCCCTAACCATTCCTCCACCCCTGCTGCAGCTCATGCTCCTGGCTATTCATGGGACCACTCAATGCATATGAATGTCTGTTGAAATGAGTGTATGATGACTTGCTGCACCAAAGGCACTACGTAAATGTAGATTGACACTGTAATGCCCAATGCCAAAGCTTCCACGTAAGGAATGGCTGATGTAGTGTGGGCTCACTGCGTACTGCGGAGCCTGGCAGAAGTGAATACCTTCCGAAGAGGAGGGTAGGATGTAGGAGAAAGTTGGCCATAAGGAAACCTTTTTGGAGTTGAAACTGTGATCAGTATTCACATCTGTAAACAGCTGTTGGACAGGAAATTCTTAGATGTCACATTGACAATGTTTAATTTTATTTATACTCACCAGATATGCAGACAACTTAAAATAGCAAAAAGGATTCCAGAGATTAAAGAAACTGGGACAGCAAAGATAACTGAGATGATTCTATAGCACCATAATTTAGATACTTCAAACAATGCATCACTCCAAATCCAGACTTTGTCAAAACTGTGCACTGAATCAGGCTCCGCAATCACATCTTCAAAGTTTACCTTTAAAGAAATACATAGAAAGCAGGGTTCATTGAGAATCAACCTAATGCAAGGTAAAAATGCATCACTGCTCACTGATTCCATTCCCCTCCCTCACTCACAGACTGGCTGCTCTCCCATTGTCCTATTCTGTGCAGAGCTTCCGATTCGATACCCTCTCCATCACCAAGATAACCTATTTCCACCCAGCCATTTACTATTTAAAACCCTCATGCAGGCCTTTATTACCTCCAGATTCAACACCTCACACCTAGCTGCTCTTCCAGGTTTTGCCTTCATGAAACTGCAACTCATCCAAAACTCTTCTGCTCACACATTGGGCGGAAGTTTCCTGTCCCGCCCGCCAGGGGAATTGCAGCTGCTGGGACACGGACCATGCCAAGCTCTGTTAATCTTAGGCAGGATTTTCCAGTCTTGGGGTAAGCGCGGCTGAAAAATCCCGCCCATTGTCTTGCACCAAATCCTCTTGACCCATTCTCTCTGACCTGGAATCTGCTTCCTAAACATCTCAAATTTAATATTTTAATTCTTGTGTTTAAATCATTCCAAGACCTAACACTTTCTTTATCCTGTAATCTCTTCCATGCCAACAACCCTTTCGACCCGTTCTTCTGGCACTGCTCTTTATTCTCACTGTCCTTTTATTTGCCCCAGTGATTGAGGCCCATAGCTTCAGCTAGTAATCCTCATCCTCTGGGATTCCTTCCATAAACCTCTCTGCCTCACCATCTTTCCCTTCACCTTTTTGACCATATATTTAGCTGCCCTCCCTATATCGCCTTTTCGCAGCAACCATTTTGACCCTCAGCCTCTGTGCAGCGCTTCTCTTGACAGTGAAGGTGTTATCCGAATGCAAACTGTTGTGAAGAGGCTGTAGAGAAGATAAACGAGGATGCTAGCAGATATGCGCAGATACTCATATCAGGAAAGAACTGACAGGCAGGGTCTCGTTTCCCTTGAGAGAAGAAGGCTGGGGTGGAGGGGGAGGGTTGCTAATAGAGGTCTGTAAAATAATGTAAGGTTTTGACAGAGTAAATACAGAGAGAATATTTCCCCTTGTGGGGAAGACTGTAACTAGATGCATCAATATAAAATAGTCACCAAGAAATCCAATAGGGAATTCAGAAGAAACGTCTTCCCCGGAGAGTGATGAGAATGTGGAACAACCACAAGGAGTGGTTGAAGCAAACTGTATTTACGGTGAATCTAGACAAATATTTGAGGGAGAAGGGAATAGCAAGTTACAATAGTAGAAAAGATGGGAAGCGGCTTGAGTGGCGCATGAACACCAGCATGGGCTGGTGGGGCCAAATGGCCTGTTCCTGTGCCGTGTATCCTATGTAATCGTATGGAACCTTATCAGACAGCCTACTCACATAAACTATACTTTGAGAGCTGCAGCACTGATTACATGGAAAGCTTCCATTCACGCAAGGGGAATGTATCATGTCCAATCCATAAATTATCATTTGCTGTGAGCATGCTTGGGTGACATTCCTGCGTCTGCTATTTTAGTGGGAAGCATTAACCCCTTTAAAATAAATGCTTTGCAGACCATATTAAAATAGAAAGCAGAGAAATGTCACGCAAGCCCGTAAGGTATCCGTCCTGTAATTTCACCAGCTCCAACCTCCAGCTTTCGTCGTTCCATAAGATGGAAAGGCAGAATATTCTCTTTAGAACAATGGGTCAAATTCTGGTGTAATCTCGCTGGACTAATTCATTACAATCAGTGCTTTTACTCCTGTCACAACCTTGATGATAATTTGATCTCCCAGGCAGAAAGAATTTTTGCTAAGCATTTGCACATTGGAGCAGGAGTGAGGAGGGCATTGGAGTGAACTAGGGGGCACAAGAGCGACTGGGATTGGGCTGGGCAGAAGAGGGAAAAATGGATAAGAACATTAGGAGCAGGAGTAGGCCATCTAGCCCTTCGAGCCTGCCCCGCCATTCAATAAGATCATGGCTGATCTGAAGTGGATCAGTTCCACTTTCCCACCTTCTCCCCATAACCCTTAATTCCCTTGTCTATCAGAAACCTATCTACCCATGACTTAAATATATTTAGCGAGGCAGCCTCCACCACTTCAATGGGCAGAGAATTCCAGAGATTCACCACCCTTTGAGTGAAGAAGTTCCTCCTCAACTCCGTTCTAAACCGCCCCCCTTATCTTGAGGCTGTGCCCTCTAGTCCTACTGTCCTTTCTAAGCGGGAAGAATCTCTCTACCTCTACCCTATCCATCCCTTTCATCATCTTATACATCTCTATAACATCCCCCCCTCATCCTTCTAAACTCCAACGAGTACAGACCCAGTCTATTTAGTCTCTCTTCATAGGCCAATCCCCTCATCTCTGGTATCAGCCTAGTGAACCTCCTCTGCACTCCCTCCAAAGCCAATATATCCTTCCTCAAGTGCGGCGACCAAAACTGCACACAGTACTCCAGCTGCAGCCTCACCAGTACCCTGTGCAGTTGCAGCAAGACCTCCCTGCTTTTATATTCAATCCCCCTCACTATAAAGGCCAACATTCCATTCGCCTTCTTGATCACCTGCTACACCTGCAGACTGGGTTTTTGCAACTCGTGCACAAGGACCCCCAGGTCCCTCTGCACCGTAGCATGCTGCAGCTTTTCGCCTTTTAAATAATAATCCCTCCTACTATTATTTCTGCCAAAGTGGATAATCTCACACTTGCTAACATTGTACTCCATCTGCCAGGACCTCACCCACTCACTCAGCCTATCCAGATCTCTGCTGGATCCTCCCAGTGTGCATCAGATGGTAAGAAAGGACACTTTCATTGGCTGCAACAACAACTACTTGCATTTATGTGATATTATTAACATAGTTAAACATCGACAGGTGCTTCATAGAAATGTTATTGGACTAAATTATTGATACTGAGCCATAAGGAGATTTTAGAAAGGTGACCAAAGCTTGGTCAATAAAGTATGTTTTAAAGTAGATTCTTAAAGCAAAAGGGAAGTGGACAGAATTCTGAAGGCATGGCCACCAATAGTAGAATGAAGGAGACTGGAGATGCTCTCGGGATCAAGATAGAAGGAATCACAGAGATCGCAGAAGGTTGTGAGGGTAGGGGAGGTTTTGTATTTTTTTTATATTCATTCTAATGATGCGACTGTTTTTGACAAGGCCGGAATATTTTGTCCATCCCTAATTGCCCTGACTGAGTGACTTACTGGATCACTTCAGAGAATGGTTACGGGTTGACCATATTGGCAGGGATCCGCTGTCACACACAGGCCAGGGTAGATACGGCTGGCAGGTTTCCTTCCCTAGGGGACATTTGTGAACAAATTTAATTTTCACATTATCTGCATGGTTTCTTATACTCAGGCAATCTTGAATTAGCAGATTTTTTTAATTTGAAGGCAATTTTGCAAAACCCTTTCCTTCTTCTTCTTAGGTAGAGAATGGAGGAGACTTGTTTCCACTCTGGTTTGATAAGGTCTGAGTTGGCTGGTAAGTTTAAAGTGTAGTCTGTAGGCTCTGCCACATGTGGAGCAGGTGGTGCTTGAAGGGTGGGGTAGACGGGTCATTTGGAGGTCTGTGCTCCCTCCAACATCTTGACTTTGCCGTTGTGTGCTCCCAAAGATATATTTTAGTGTTAGGAACAAACCATCTCGAACTTGGTCAGTCACAAGTCAGAGACTCCCATGAGTCAGTGGGAATGTTTGATTTTCTTCAGGAAAGCTTTGAGGACATCCCTAAGTATTTTCGCTGTCCTCTTGGAAGTCTCTTGCCACAACTGAGTCCCAAGTAAAGCAATTGCTTGGGGAGGTTGATGTCAGGTATATGAACCACATGTCCATCAATGAGTGATTGATAGCTGGCTTGGGTGAGGATGTTGCTGTTGATCGCCATTCTTGCTTCTTGGAGGATCTTGCAAAGGTGCCATTGGTAGTACTTCTCCAGTGCTTTGAGGTTGCTGCTGTAGGTTAGGCAAGTCTCTAAAGCATATTGGAGTGTGGGGATAATTACTGCCTGGAAAACCATGACCTTAATTTGGATTTAAGTTCCTGGTTTTCAAATATTATTTTACTCAGTTGGTCAAAGGCTGATCTGGTGCATTGAAGATGATGATAAATTTTGTTGCCTTCATCGAGGGAAGACTCTCAAGAAATAGAAGATGGTCCACATTTGCAAAGTACCATGGTGAGGTATAAATTCTCAGGATTATTAGTCCTCTAGATAACTGGCCCAATAACATAATCACTTTAGAAACAGACTTTATTATCTTAATTGCACTTTATTTAACATCTTTATTGAAGTGAGCAGCGTCACAGGAGAGAAATGAAGCCTGTGCAGCAGCACAAGGAGTGAGGATCATAGAATCATGGAATCCCTACAGTGTAGAAAGAGGCCATTCAGCCCATTGACCTTGCACCAACAATAATCCCACCCAGGCCCTATCCCTATAACCATGCTAATCCCCCTGACACAAAGGGACGATTTAGCATGGCCAATTGACCTAACCTGCACATCTTTGAAGTGTGGGAGGAAACCAGAGTGCCCAGAGGAACCCAATGCAGACACAGGAGAACATGCAAATTCCATAAAAATAGTGGCCCAAAGCTGGAATTGAACCCAGGTCTTTGGAGCTGTGAGGCAGCAGTGCTAACCACTGTATCACCATGCTACCCTTGATGCATAATTTAATTAACAGAGAGATTTTGAGGAAGTTTCTCATGGTGGAGATAAAAGTTGGCAGGATAAGGGATTTAGAGAGAGAGGAATCCCTATTGTCAGGCCATGACTTTATGGTGGAATGGTTTAATCATACTTTCCTACTTAATAATATTAAATAAAGATGCTGCCATTGGAGTCGGTTCAATTCCCAATTTACATCACTGTCTGTGTGGAGTTTGCACATTCTCCCTGTGTCTGCGTGGGCTTCCTCCGGGTGCTCTTGCTTCCTCCCACAGTCCAAAGATGTGCGGGTTAGGTTGATTGGACATGCTAAATTAACCCTTACTGGTTTGGGATATGATAGGTTAGTGGGGTTGGCAGGGTAACTAAGTGGGGATCGGGCCTGGGTGGGATTGTTGTAGGTGCAGCTTCGATGGGCTGAATGGCCTCCTTCTGCACTGTGGGGGTTTTATGAGTCGAAAGAGTTTGTTTTAGGACGTTACTCTAAATTCACGCAGTTCGCCCAAACATAAATCTGATACACCCTGCTGTAAGCAATACAATTTCAATATCTGTGCCCAGATCCTCCTCCTATCAATGACATCCATGTCAGAAATTGCTTTAACATCTCATCTGCAAGACAGTACCCTCCTCAGTGCTGCAGTGAAGGGTTAGCCTTGACTCTTGAGTTCAAACTCAGAAGTGAGACTTCACCCGGCAGCTTCTGACTGTTGTACTACCCAACAAACCGCAGCCTGTATTTACAGTTCAAGGTAGACTACTTCCCACTCAGTCAGGAGCTACATTAATAAAAGCTTGAACCTCGTTCATATGCACAACTTTAAAATGCCACATTATGCTGCATACATAGTGTTTGTTTGCAAATGCACAATATAACCGCAAGTGTGTCCCTGGATACCTTCCCCAAGTTATTGGTGATGCACTGTTCCTGCAGATCCTCATCCCCTCTCTGAACAAGAACACATTTGCCCAATGCATCGATCAGAAGAGATCATTCATTCAAAAGTTACGAGTCTCAGGCTCAGAAATCAACGGTTATAATGTAGGAAATGCCACATATTCAGCATAGTGCCCAGTGAATGGAGAGCGCCATGAATGAGCTCAATGAACTTCTATGTTCAATTCTCTTACCTGCCTTCTCTTCAAACCAGACTTCACAACTAGGGGGCAGAGTTTCCGAACATGTATCTTTCTCTCCTTCACTGACTAGCGTTACAGAGGAGTTTTCAAAAATGTAAGCGCACATTTAACATCTGCCCACCAGGTAACTACGAGAGTCACTGACTGTATTGGTTAGAGCACTTTAGTCTTGCTTGCAACCTTACTCGCTGCTGCCATGATAAGGACAAGTGTCACTTACCTTTAGGTGGGCATTGATGCCTTTGGGGTCTCGTTCTTCCAACGATGAGGACGGCCCCTTGGGCGCTGGAACATTTTGATCCGGCTCCCCTTGCCCCTCGCCAAGGTCAATTTTGGTTTCGCTCAATTGCTCGCCTGTCTGCATGCTTGCACATCTGACCACGAAGCTTCGGCTGTCGGGCAGGAGGGCTACACGGCAGCAGTGGCGGGGGGTAGTGCCAGAGTTCTGATCGAACTTGCAGATGCTGCAGATCTAGCCCATGTAAACCTATAGCTCCCTCAGACAGCCTGTGCTATGTGATCAGCCTGTCACTGGCATCAGCTGTTCCCAAAAGCAGCAGAGAACATTCTGCCTCTGACATACCAGGGAAAGGAATGCCCCCATCGCCTGTGCGCCAATGGTAGCCAGCTTTTGGGTTTTCAGTTTAATGCTGAACAAATATTGATTGTTTGAACCAGAGGTGACAGATTTCTCTACCTAAATATAGGCGTCATCCTTCACGTGCTAATGAAACCGGGAACACCTCATGACAGAGTGCAATATTCCAACAATTAAGCTGTCCTGTAACAGTACACCTAGGCTTATAGCTTTGCCAGAGTTTCTCCCTCTCATCCCCACCACTAATTCTATTTATTGCCCTCTTGGCCTATTACAGTTAAAGGGACACTGTCTTTAAAGGAGCACTGAGTTTAAAGGGCCCCCATGTTTAAGTCAGGGGAGACAGCAGCTGATTTGCATTCCCGTGAGCAAGCACTCAGCAATGGTGCTTTTACACTGCAACAACCTGTAACGGGCTGCAATATCAAATCTGTCATATTGTTATTTTATTTATAAAGAGTTGGATCTCATTTTGTATGTATAAATATAAGGCCACGCTCCCCAGTGTCGCTTTGGGGAGAGAGGGGGATTGGGGGGGGTGGAGGTGGAGGCAGGCGGAGTATGCCAAGTTGCACTGGGATCTTTTCTCGGAGATTCACAGGTAAGGGTTTGCATGGCAATTGCCCAGAAGTGCAAACTTCCCCTGGACAGTTACCCTACTCTGAGACCCAGCCAAAAATGTGATTAAATCACAAACTTCACATGGTCCTAACTGGTTTGCGTCAATAATTACCCAAAAAGAGAAGTTAGAAGAATGATAGCCATCTCTAACTTTTGGGTAATTATTGTACGTACCCAGACCGACTGTTCACAGGACTCTCCAACACCCCTGAACCCCATGGGACATCCCCCCAGGTCTCAGACCCCCCCCACCACCACAAGATTTCCCCCACCCCCTAAACCCCTAAAGGATTTGTCCAGTCCCCAAACCTTTAAGCGGTTCTCCTGACCACACCCCTTTCCTGCCACTACAGGACTTCCTTCACCACCCCCCCCCATAGAGGACTCTTTCCCCACACCTCACCTCACTAGGCCCTATTCTCCCTCTCCAACCCCTGACCCTTGGCCCAACCCAGCCCAAGCCAGACTCCCTCACTCTGAGGACTGAGACCCTCTCCCCACCTGATACAATTTGACTCCACTCTGGAGTCAATCAGCCAACTGAGGTCCAACATCCTTTCCCTTAATGCCCCCAAGCCTGGCCCAACCTGACCTGACCAGAGGCCTGATCCACCCCCTTGAGGCCCAACATCAACCACCATCCCACCCTGCCCCCCACACACCCCCACAACCAGGACCATCCTGACCTGGCCCGATTGGAGGCCCAATTTCACAACTTCACACTTCACCCACTCTGAGGCCTAACACCTTTCCCACCACCACCCTCATTGCTGACCAAACACATCCTGACCCAATGCCAAACACCCTTCCCTCAGACACCACCTCATGCCCTACTCCCCCCCCCCCCATCCTCCCCCAACACCCTCCACCCAGCCCTACAAACACCCCGATCCAATCCAACTAGACCCGAGGTTGGACAACTTCTCCTCACATGCCTCCAAGCCCTTCCCCCAGCCACCTCAAGGCCTGATACCCTCTCACAATTACCCCAAGCCTGATCAAACCCAACCACATCTTAGACCCGAATCCCTCCCTCCGTCCCCAGCCCCAGTGTTGCTGTCACCATCATTCAACATTTTCTTTTGGCCAATACAAATTACAATGTCTCTCTGCTGGCCTCAAAGTGAGCCAGGATGTGTTCCAGATAAAACATATTGAAGGTGCAGCAGAGCGTAGCCATGGATAGTCAGGTCTATGGTGTTTATGAAAAGAATCACAATCTTCATTTACATGAGGTGTAGAGAGAATCAGAAAAGTGGGGACCAAGCTAAAGGCAGACAAATGAGTCGTGAAGAATGTCAGTTCCTTAGAGTAGTGGACAAATCTGACAGTCAGGCTGAGCTCTAAAAACATCACAGCTATCTCTGAAACAAGAAAGAGTTGAGATGTTTCCTTGGCTCGATCCAATATAGATTTGTCTCACACCTCACATCAGGGCACACGGCAAACTTGCGAGAGCTGATGGAAGAAGATGTTAAGTACCCGTAGTGTGATGATACTGTGCCTTTAAGAAATGTATTTGTGTCATGTTACTTGTGAAGGAGGTGTTCAGATTCTTTGCTTAAATGGTGCCAATTTGTTTAACATCCAGCCCACATGCTGAGCATGCAGGAAAATAATTGCTCCTAAATATTGGGGTGTTTGTTTTAATCTTAGTTAATGCAGTTTTGTTTTTTTTTGGGTTGTCCCTTGGGTTGTCAGGGTAGGGTTTAATTAGGTTGATTGACATGTATGTGTCATGTGCTATTAGGAGGAGCTAGGCTTACAGAGAGATAAGCAGGCAGTTGAATTTAATAGGAGCAGCAGCTTTTTTCTTTTTTTCTCTCATTCTGGAAACTGGTCTGGGACCTGCTAGAAGAATATATATTTCTCCCCAGAGGTCTGCAAAAGGCAAGAAGTGTTTTCTTCCTCTCTCTCTGTCTCTCTCTGGAGTTCTGCTGTGTGAAGACAGATTTATCGCTGGAGGGTGCTGTCTGAGATTCAGAAGACAGATGACTCTTTGTATCTCTCTCCAGAGAGATTAAAAGGCTGGAGGACTAGCAACTCACAGAAGCCTGAATATTTTGCTAACTGATTCTGGAGAGGAGTTTATGTCTACAGGGATATTACTTAAATTGGAACTAATAGAGATAGCTAACAGTTAAGAATTATACCTTGTCATGTTTAGGTATTTCAATTGGTAAAAGCTATGCTAATTCTTTTGTTATGATTAAACTGTATTGTCAAATAAAGTTTGTTTTAATACACACTTCCTAGTGGGTCAATAGAATCACACCCAGAGTAAAACGCCTTATGCTTGCACTAATGCCAAAATCAAAAACAATTGGGGTCTAGGTTAACTTTGTAATATACCTCGGAGTTTCTGATCTGGTCCCTAATAGTGCACATAAGCACATCAGAGGAATTTTAACAAGCTCAGAGATGTGGTATGCAGTGAGACGGCTCTGACTTACCATGACAGAAGGTGTAAGTAGATGCTTCTACAAAAGGACTGAATGTAGCCCTGGTTCCACCAAAAACACCAACAACAGCTCTGATACAAAATATGCCAACACTTGATGTATGGATGTGAGAAGTTTCATACATATTTCTACAGGTAGAAGTTCACAACAGTGAGTGATCATTGTCCACTGGACTAGAAACACAAGAAAAATTTACATTGAGCTCCAGCAAGACTCCAGGTGTTACACTTGAGATTTTAGAGATAGTGCTAGCAGATACCATTGCCACAGAAGAAATACAAGAGACCTGGGTATCAAGATCTGGAGAGGCATCTGAAAGACATTGAAAGAATGATGTCAACATACAGTGTATGTCAGAAGTACTGAAATACACAGGAGAGAGAGGAGATGAAGCACCATACAGACTATGGCATACTGTGGGAACCTAATTATTCACACAAAATCAAGAAAGCCATCTCATAGTTGTTGACTACTACTCAACGTTCTGTTCTATCCAAAAAGTGGAAAATTTGAAATAAAGGCAAATTGCTGTGGATGCTGGAATCTGAAACAAAAACAGAAAATGCTGGAAATCTCAGCAGGTCTGTGGAGAGAGAATAATGCTAACGTTTTGAGTCAGGATGCCCCTTTGTCATTTGAGAGCGACAATAATTTACCATTTATATAGATGATCTGGAGGAGGGAACCGAGTGTAGGGTGTCGAAATTTGCTGATGACACCAAGCTTGGGGGAAAGGCAAATTGTGCGGAGGGTGTGGAGAGTCTGCAGAAGGATCTAGATAGGCTGGGTGAATGGGCCAGGAAATGGCAAATGGAATTTAATGTTGGCAAGTGTGAGGTGGTCCACTTTGGTAGGAAGAATGGTAGGAAGGACTATTACTTACGTGGCGAAAAACTGCAGCAGGCGACGGTGCAGAGGGACCTCGGGGTCCTTGTGCATGAGTCGCAAAAACCCAGCCTGCAGGTGCAGCAGGTGGTCAGGAAGGCGAATGGGATGCTGGCCTTCATAGCGAGGGGGATTGAATATAAAAGTAGGGAGGTCTTGCTGCAGCTGTATAGGGCATTGGTGAGGCCGCAGCTGGAGTACTGTGTGCAGTTTTGGGCGCCGCACCTGCGCAAGGATATTTTGGCCTTGGAGGGAGTGCAGAGGAGGTTTACTAGGCTGATACCGGAGTTGAGGGGGTTGAGCTATGAGGAGAGGCTGAATAAACTAGGCTTGTACTCGTTAGAGTTTAGAAGAATGAGGGGAGATCTCATTGAGACGTATAAGATGATGAATGGGATGGATAGGATAGAGGTGGAAAGACTCTTCCCGCTCAAAAAAGACAGTAGGACTAGGGGGCACAGCCTCAAGATAAAGGGGGGGCAGTTCAGAACGGAGTTGAGGAGGAACTTCTTCACTCAAAGGGTGGTGAATCTCTGGAATTCTCTGCCCGTTGAAGTGGTGGAGGCTGCCTCGCTAAATATTTTTAAGAAGCGGGTTGATGGGTTTTTGATAAGAGAGGGGATTAAGGGTTATGGGGAGAGGGCGGGAAAGTGGAACTGAGCCACGACAGATCAGCCATGATCTTATTGAATGGCGGGGCAGGCTCGAAGGGCCAGATGGCCTACTCCTGCTCCTATTTCTTATGTTCTTAATAATCACCTCAACAGTATGAATTCTGCTCACTTGAGCCAAGGCTTCCTGGAAGAATTATGGGGCTGATTCTCCCAAAAAAATTCTAAGTGCCGTATTTGTGTAGAAACTGGTGAACATCACACTGGTTTTTTTCAGTGGGAATTTCAAAATGAACCTCCCACACTCTGTGCACTGCAGAGTGCACTGGCGTAAATCACACTGGACATCAGGGGGTGGGGCCTATTCCCACGGGAGAAGCCAGCAGCATAGCACTAATCTGTCAGCACCAAGCTCAACACATGTAGAGTGGCCATTACCTGCTGGCCTCCTGATTGCTGGCTAACTCGATCACTGGCCAGCCTCGCGACTCCCGCATTGCCGGCTGTGTGACTCTCCCACGCCTCAATCACTTGTCCCCCGACTATCTGCCCCCAACAGTGCCAACACACCCCCTCCCCACAGTGCTGACTCCCCGAGAGCCCCAACTCTCCATGCAGTGCTAATGTCTCTCCCGCAATCCTGCCCCCCCCCCCTCCGACCCACTTCAATCGCTATCCTCCCTCCTTCCCCAACCGATCCTATCTGCAGAATGGCAGTGTGGGGACCCTCCCACACCGATTGCCCCACCAGGTCCCGGCCCCTTCAGGCCCCTCCTCCTAAGCTCCCATATGCTCCATCCCCTTGGCATTACTCCATGCCCTATGGGCAGTGCCAAGGTGCCCCCAGGCACAGGCACTTTGTCTCTTTGGCAATGCCAGGGGCACAAGCTGGCACTGCCAAGGTGCCAATGCCCAGGAAGCATCCCTTCCCCGCTGTCTGACTCTCTGGGGGGGGGGCCCCAATTGCCCCTCCCTTTCACTCCAGCATGGTCGGGTCGCTAACTCCCCGAAGGTGAGAAGCTGCTCTAACCCCCGCTGGACTGAACTACTCCCAGCGGGGGAGGAGAAGCTGGTGGGGGGGGGGGAGAGGGGGGTGGGGGGCAGAGACTTCAGGCCTGCTAATCTTATTTATACTATATTAAAATTCCCCCTGCATACCTAATGGAGCTTCATGCCTATTTCCAGTATGGAGCTGATGATACCAGAAATCTGGCGCTGGGAGAGGCGCTTGAGGCCAGGCACCCAGCTTGGAACACTAATCCAGCATCGCTGAAATGTCCTGCCCCTGTGCTAATTTATTAACGCAAAGGGATGGAAGAGTCGCCCGCTATGTGTGACAATGAAACCTAAATCACCTCCAGAGTATGTAAGGAATTTGCTAAACAATATGGGTTCAACATCCATTGCTTCATCACCAAATTACCCAAGGGGATACAAGTTTACTCAAAGACATGTCCAGAAGGTCAAAAGGATCCTCACAAAATGCCGAGAGACAGAGAAGGAACCAAAGCTTGAATTATTGTCACCCTGATCTACACCTCTCAAGACTGGCATGAAATCGTAAATGGAAGAAATTGCAAGACAACTCTGCTAAGCAAGTAACTCCCTCCAAATAACCGAAAGGAAGTAAGGAAACAATTCACTGATGCATAGACAGGAAGAGGTCAACATTTCAACAAACATGTTAAATCCCTACCTAAGTTGTTGAAAGGACAAATTATCCAGGTATAAGTTCCAATCATGAAAACTTAGAGCCCAGCAAAAGTTGGCGGTGAAGCTGAGACACTAAGGTCATCATACATGATCAAGTCTGACAGCAATGAGCAAATGAGAAGGAACAGGATCCATATTTGTCTTACATCTGAACTGGACAAGCAGAAAAGATCATCAACAACACCCACAACAGCACTGAGCAGCAGGACAACATCACAGCATCAGCAACAAACAGTGAAACATCAACAACATTAGTATCTCCGACGCACGGTTCCTGCACCACCAGGAGCAACATGTACAACATCACTGTACAGCATGACAATTCATCACCAGGAGTCTGGGTACTAAATTTACAAGATGGAGGCAAATAATCTTACCATCTAAACAATACTGAATTAGACTACATTCACTGAATAAACTTGAGGCCTTTTACTGCATAAATGTAAATTGCTGTTGTTATTTATTCTGAATTCTTACTCATCACATTACCACTTTTCAAATGCTTGCCTGATAAATACACACAAAATAAACATTGAGGAGTAGTCCCTGTTAACACAATTGGTGAATGGTACAGTACTGAATCATATAATGGTCCCAGACCTGTTCAGGCAGCTGGAGTGAAGGGAAGGCTACGCTCAATATTTCAAAGATGGGGAGAGAAGAACATGTAGCTCAATGACCCCACCCCTGCCTCTACTGAATATAAACTTGGGGGAACAGCTGAGGGTTAAGTAGAGGGCAGAACTTTGTTGAGATGTCCGTTTGCATTCACTGGTTTAGGATCTTATGTGAAGAATGGTTATTTGAATAAAGTGGCAGAAACATTGGGGGTGAAATGCTAGTGCTGAGCATTGTTACACAAAATTTACAGCACAGAAGCAGGCTATCTGGTCCATGTCAGTGTTTATGTTCCACCCATGTTATTTTATTGAACCCCATCAGCAGAATCTTTTGTTTGATCATCCTTCATGTATTTATCCAACTTCCTCTGAAATGAATCTGTGCTCTCCACCTCAATATCTCTATAATATAGTTTCAGGTTTTAAACACTTCTTGGGTAAAGAAGCTGCCCCTTGGTTCTTGATTGAAAAACTGGGAACAAAAATTTAGGGCAAGATTCCCCAGGCCCCCCAGCTGTGTGTTTCCCATTGGCGGGAGGTGGGACGGTGTTTGCTAGCAGCAGGATTCTCTGGTCCTGCCACTGTCAATGGGCATTCCCACTGATGTCACCCCATGCCAGCGGAAAACCTGTGGGCAGAGCTGCACTGCCCGTGGAACCGGAGAATCCCACCAGCGTGAACGACTGGATAATTCCAGCCATACTTCTTTTGATTTACTCTTTCAGGGGATATGCACATCACCGACAAGGCCAGCAATTGCTGCCCATTCCTAATTATCCATGAACTGAATGGCTTGATACACCATTTCAGAGGGCAATTAAAAGACAACCACATTGCTTTTTTTAAAATAAAGTTTATTTATCGGTGTCACAAGTAGGCATACATTAACACTGCAATGAAATTACAATTAAAGTCTCCTAGTCGCCACACTCTGCTGCCTGTTTGGTCACACTGAGGAAGAATTTAGCATGGCCAATGCACCTAACCAGCATGTCTTTCGAAATGTGGGAGGAAACCGGAGTACCCGAAGGTAACCCACACAGACATGGGGAGAACATGCAGGCTCCACACAGACAGTGACCCGAGCTGGGAATAGAACCTGTATTGTAAGCAGTAGTGCTAACCACCAGCCACCAAGTTGCCCACTGTGGGTCTAAAGTCACATGTGGGTAAGGATGGCAGATTTCCTTTCCTAAAAGACATTAGTGAACCAGATGGGTTTTCATGGTTTTATGATTATTATTAATGAGACTGACATTTTTATGTTCCAGATTCATTAATTGAATTTAAATTCCACCAGCTACCAAAGTGGGATTTGAACCCATTTCCCCAGAGCATTAGCCTGAGCCCCTGGAATGCTCATCCGGTGACATAACCACAAAATAACCACCTCTCCAATGAAGTAGCAATTTCCTTGGCTATTCCAGCAGACTGCCATTGCAACTGCAAGTGGGGGGTCAGGTTGACCAGTTTAGAGCTAGGCTGTGTGCTCCAGTGACCACAAACCCTTGTCACTAAACCTTGAATCTACCCTCTGCAACCTGCAACAAAAGTGATCAGTCACAATGTAAATTTGCCCCATAATTTGGGACTCAATGACTGATTCATGGATTGGTCATTCCCGGCAATGGGTCATGAAGTACAGGTGAGGGAATTATCAACAGCATCATTATCACTGGGTCAAAGTCTTGGAACTCACTGCTCCTCAGCAAGAGAGTCTAATTGTGGAATCAGCCCTACAGTCCAGCTTCCTGTGTCAATCCATCAGGAGTTCTTCAGGAATTGGCCTCTTTGGTCTGTTCTGACATTCAGTTACAATGGATTAGCTCCATATAATGGTTTCTTAACGCTCTTACCTAACAAAAATCAATATCAAAACTGACTCAATGCCAACTCATGCCTTTCCCTGCCCATTTGCCCAGTATGAACTATGTAAAATCAATGAACCACACAACAATGGCATGTGTGGAACTACTGAGAGTAATAACACCCATTCCAAAATGTTATTTAACAAACATCCCTATAGAAATATCAGTCAATAGATGATTAAAGAAACAGAGGTTTTAAACACTTCATACCTCATAATCTTGCCCAAATAAACATCGAAACATCGACAAAAGAGATCACAAACAAAACAACTTATTATAAATTGTTAAAAATGTAAATCAAGTAGAGTCAATACTTCACTTATCAAAATGGAATCCATACTGAGCTAATGCTTCTATTTGTTTGGGCTCTCAGTCAATCATACATATTGAGAGTGATTCTCTCTCTTATATATCTTCAAGTTTTGTGGAGCCTCCAGATCGATTCTGGGTGCTGGGCAACCTCAAGCTCACATTAATGGACTCAGTGGAAATGGGTTTCTGCTTCCACTGTCACTAGCCAACTATTTCCTGACCAATTTTGGATAACAAATTGCAGGTTGGAAAGCCCTACAACAGAACCAGCCAGCATGCCTCCCAGTCACCATATCTGACTAATTTTCTGAGGTTTTATAATCATTTAACCTATTGAGTTTATCGTTCTCAATGAAGAGTGCATGAGACCATGCCATGAGCAGCAGCAGGCAGACTGAAAGATGAGGTGCCAACCTCATAAAGCTACAATACAGGGCTGCACACATGCTAAACAGTGGGAGCAGCATATAATAGACTGAGCTAAGCAATCCCCCAACCAATACAGCAGGCAAAGTTCTGCACTCCTTGTCAGATCTAATCACGGTGATAGACAATTACACATTTAACTCAAGGAGAAGGTTCCACAGTTTTCTCTATCCTCAAAGATGTGGAAATCTGACACAACAGTGCAAAAAGATAAGGCTGAAGCATTTGCAACAATCTTCAGCCAGAAGTGCTGAGTGGGTGATCCATCTTGACCTCCTCCTGAGATCCTCAGCATCTCAGATGCCAATCTGCAGCCAATTCAATTTCCTACATGTAGTATCAAGAAACTGCTGAAGGCACTGAGGCATTGCTCTCTAGAATTTGCCACTAGCCAAACTGTTCCAGTACATCTACAACACTGAAATCTACCCAACAATGTGGAAAATTGCCCAGGCATGTCTTTTCACCTAAAGAACAAATCCAACCTTGCCGATTACCATCCCATCAGTTTATTCTTGATCATCAATAAAGTAGTGCAGGATGTCATCAACAGTACAATGAAAGCAGCACTTGATTTAATTCGATTTGATCTGATTACATTTATTATTGTCATATGTACTAACATACAGTGAAAAATATTGTTTCTTGTGCGTATACAGAGCATACAATTCATAGAGAAGGAAACAAGAGAGTGCAGAATGTAGTGTTACAATCATAGCTAGGATGTAGCGAAAGATCAACTTAATGCAAGGTAAGTCCATTCAAAAGTCTGACAACAGCAGGGAAGAAGCTATTCTTGAATTGGTTGGTGAGTGACCTCAGAGTTTTGTATCTTTTTCCCGACAGAAGAAGATGGGAGAGAGAATGTTCGGAGTGTGTGGGGTCCTGAATTATGCTGGCTGCTTTGCTGAGGAAGCAGCAAGTGTAGAGAGCTTCAATGGATGGGAGGCTGGTTTGGAGGTGGATTGGGCTACATTCACAACCTTTTGTAGTTCCTTGTGGTCTTGGGCAGAGCAGGAGACATACCAAGCTGTGATACAACCAGAAAGACTGCTTTCTATGGTGCATCTGTAAAAGTTGGTGAGAGTCATAGCTGACATGCCAAATTTCTGTAGTCTTCTGAGAAAGTAAAGGCGTTGTTGGGCTTTCTTAACTCTGGTGTCAGCATGGGGGGACCAGGACAAGTTGTTGATGATCTGTACACCTAAAAATTTGAAGTTCTCAACCCTTTCTACTTAGTCCTCATTGATGTAGACAGGGGCATGTCCTTTACACTTCCTGAAGTCAATGACAATCTCCTTCGTTTTGTTGACATTGAGGGAAAGATTATTGTTGCCGTACCAGTTCACCAGATTCTCTGTCTTATTTCTCTACTCTATCTGATCATTGTTTGAAATCCAACCCACTACGGTGGTGTCGTCAGCAAATTTGAAAATCAAATTGGAGAGGAATTTGGCTACATAGTCATAGGTGTATAAGCAGTGTAGGAGGGGGCTGAGAACACAGCCTTGTGGGGCACTGATGCTGAGGATGGTCATGGATGAGGTGTTGTTGCCTATCCTTACTGATTATGGTCTGCGAAGTAGAAAGTTCAGGATCCACTCACAGAGGGAGGAGCTGAGGCCCAGGCCACGGAGTTTGGAGAAGAGTTTCGTGGGAATAATGGTGTTGAAGGCTGAGCTGTAGTCAATAAATAATCACTTACTCAGCAATAACCTGCTCATTAACATTCAGTTTGGGTTCTGCCAGGGTCACTCAACTCCTGACTTCATTATAGCCTTGCTTCAACCTTGAACCAAAGAGGTAAGCTAAAGAAGTATGTGAGAGTGACTAACCTTAGCATCAAGGCAGCTTATGACCAAGTGTGGAGCCCGAACAAAACTGGACTCAATGGGATTGGGGGAACACCCTCCACTGATTGGAGTCATACCTAGCACAAAGGAAATTGGCTGTGGTTGTTAGAGATCAATCATCTCAGCTCCAGGACAACACCGCAGGAATCCCTCAGAGTAGTGTCCTAGGCCCATTCATCTTCAGCTGTTTCATCAATGACCTTCCCTCCATCACAAGATTAGAGATGGGGATAAAAGCAAAATGCTGCAGATGCTGGAAACCTGAAATAAAAACAGAAATGCTGGGAAAACTCAGTAGGTCTGGCAGCATCTGTGGAGAGAGAAATGGAGTCCAAAATGACTCTTCTACAGAGTGGGCTCAGAATGTTAACTCTGTTGCTCTCTCTAAAGATGCTGCCAGACTTACTGAGTTTTCCCAGCATTTTATGTTTTTATGTCAGAAGGGGGTATGTTCACTGATGATTACTCATGTTCAGTATCATTCATCGGGTACTGAACTAATCCATGTCCATATGAAGGAAGACTTGAACAATATCCAAGATTGGGCTGACAAGTGGTAAGTAACATTCACACCATACAAGTGCTAGACAATAGAATCTTCAACAAGAGAGAATCTAACCATCACCCCTTGACATACAATGACATTGCCATCACTGATTCCCCCACTGTCAACATCCTGCGGGTTACCATTAGCCAGAAACTGAACTGGACTAGTCATATAAATACTGTGGCTATGAGATTAGGTCAGAGACTCGTAATTCTGCAGCCAGCGTGGATAGAGGATTGGTTGTCAAATAGGAGGCAGACAGTGGGGGTCAATGGGTGCTATTCGGATTGGCGGTTGGTGACTAGTGGAGTGCCCCAGGGATCGGTGCTGGGGCCTCAGCTATTTACCATTTATATAGATGATCTGGTGGAGGGAACCGAGTGTATGGTGTCGAAATTTGCTGATGATACCAAGATTGGGGGAACGGCAAATTGTGCGGAGGGTGTGGAGAGTCTGCAGAAGGATCTAGATAGGCTGGGCGAATGGGCCAGGAAATGGCAAATGGAATTTAATGTTGGCAAGTGCGAGGTGGTCCACTTTGGTAGGAATAATGGTAGGAAGGATTATTACTTACGTGGCAAAAAACTGCAGCAGGCGACGGTGCAGAGGGACCTCGGGGTCCTTGTGCATGAGTCGCAAAAACCCAGCCTGCAGGTGCAGCAGGTGGTCAGGAAGGCGAACGGGATGCTGGCCTTCATAGCGAGGGGGATTGAATATAAAAGTAGGGAGGTCTTGCTGCAGCTGTATAGGGCATTGGTGAGGCCGCAGCTGGAGTGCTGTGTGCAGTTTTGGGCGCCGTACTTAAGCAAGGATATTTTGGCCTTGGAGGGAGTGCAGAGGAGGTTTACTAGGCTGATGCCGGAGTTGAGGGGGTTGAGCTATGAGGAGAGGCTGAATAAACTAGGCTTGTACTCGTTAGAGTTTAGAAGAATGAGGGGAGATCTCATTGAGACATACAAGATGATGAATGGGATGGATAGGATAGAGGTGGAGAGACTCTTCCCGCTCAGAAAGGATAATAGGACTAGGGGGCACAGCCTCAAGATAAAGGGGGGGCAGTTTAGAACAGAGTTGAGGAGGAACTTCTTCACTCAAAGGGTGGTGAATCTCTGGAATTCTCTGCCCGTTGAAGTGGTGGAGGCTACCTCGCTAAATATTTTTAAGACGCGGGTTGATGGGTTTCTGATAAGAGAGGGGATTAAGGGTTATGGGGAGAGGGCGGGAATGTGGAACTGAGCAGCGACAGATCAGCCATGATCTTATTGAATGGCGGGGCAGGCTCGAAGGGCTAGATGGCCTACTCCTGCTCCTATCTCTTATGTTTCTTATGTTTATGTTTCTTATGTTTATGAGCTCCTGGCTCCCCAAAGTCTACCCACCATTTACAAGGTTCAAGTCAGGAATGTGATCAAATATGGTCTTCTTGCCTGGATGAGTGCAGCTCCAACAATATTCAAGAAACTCATTACCATCCAGGACAAAGCAAACCGCTTGTCATCCACCATCTTCAACATTCATCCCTCCACCACTAACACAGAGTGGCTGCGATATGTGCCATTTACAAGATGCATGGCAGCAACTTACCAAGGCTCTCTCAAGCAACTTCCAAAGCCACAAGCTCTACCACCAAGAAAGACAACGGCAGAAAACAAACAGGGACACCATCCAGTTTCCCCCAAGCCACGCACCATCCTGAGTTTGAATTATAGATTCATAGGATCTATATAGAGCAAACAGAGGCCATCCAGCCCATCGAGCCTACACAAAAAATATTCCTACCCAGACTCTATCCCTGTAACCTCACATATTTACCCTACAAATACCCCTGATAATAAGTTTAGCGTGGCCAATCAACCTAACCCGCACATCTGTAGGAGAAATGTGGGAATGTGGGGGGAAACCGGAGCACCCAAAGGAAATTCACGCAGATATATGGAGAGTGTGCAAACTCCACACAGACACAAGGCTGGAATTGAACCCAGGTCCCTGGCACTGTGAGGCAGCAGTGCTAACTACTGTGTCACTGGGTGCCGCCCAATTAAATCACTGTCCCTTCACTGTCACTGGGTCAAAATATTGGAACTCCCTCCCTAACAGCACTGTGAATATACATACTCCACATGGACTGCAGCGGTTCAAGAAGGCAGCTTACCAGTACCTTCTGCAGGACAACTAGGAATGTGCACTAAACACTGGCCCAGCCAGCAATATATTCATATAAAAGGTCTGAAAGTACTAACCAGAACACAGTCTTTGAAATATGATGTTCAATGTCTGGGGCATGTCCTCAGGCTGGACTAGGAATCTGGTGTGCACAACAGTTGGCAGAGGGACTTACAATTTTAATTTGGGTACAATTTTAAAATTGCTGTCCTGCTTCCCTTGAAGACAGGAGCAGTTTAATAGTGCCGCCTGCTGGTATACAAAGCATTAACAGGCTGAGTCTGTAAGAAACAAAACAGAACTTGCATTTACTTAGCACCTCTCGTGACCTTCCAAAGGATTTCACAGCTGATTAAATACCTTTGAAGTGTAGGCACTGCTGTAAAGCAGGAAACTTAGCAGCTAATTGCTGCACAGCAAGATCCCACAAACTGACAGATTGGAGAAACTGGGGCTGTTCTCCTTGGAGAAGAAAAGATTAAGAGGAGGTTCTAAGAGGCGTTCAAAAGCATGAAGGGTCTGGACAGAATAGAAAGGAGAAGACATTTCTGTTAGTGGAAGGATTGAGAACTGAAGGGCTCTGATTATAGGGGATTGGGAAAAGAAGCAACAGCGACATAAAAAATATTTTTGCACAATACGGGTGGCATGGTAGCACAGTGGTTAGCACTGCTGCTTCACAGCTCCAGGGTCCTGGGTTCGATTCCTGGCTCGGGTCACTGTCTGTGTGGAGTTTGCACATTGTCCTCGTGTCTGCATGGGTTTCCTCCGGGTACTCCGGTTTCCTCCCACAGTCCAAAGATGTGCGGGTTAGGTTGATTGGCCATGCTAAGAAATTGCCCCTTAGTGTCCAGGGATGCGTAGGTTAGAGGGATTAGTGGGTATAATATATGGGGGTAGTGCCTGGGTGGGATTGTGTGCAGTGCAGACTTGATGGGCTGAAGGGCCTCTTTCTGCACTGTAGGGTTCTATTATCTATAAGTGGTTAGAGCCTGGAATGCACTGCCTGGGGGTGTGATGGAGGCAGGTTCAATCGAGGCCTTCAAAAGTAAATTAGGTAGCTACCTGAAGGGAAAGAAATTGCGAGGGTGAAAGAGTCAGACAGTGCCAGATGCTGAGTTGTTCTTGAAGAGAGTTGGTGTGAACACAATGGGCAGTACAACCTCCTTCTGTGCTGAAACCATTCTACGGAAATGATAATCTGGTTTGTGATGTGAGGGATAAATATTGACCAGGACACTGAAGAGAAGTCCCACGCTCGTTGTAAAACTTGTGTCATGGTTAACATCCACCTGACAGGACAGAGAAGCCCCTCAAGTTAATATCTCAGCCAAAAGACAGTGCCTCCAACAGTGTAGCACTCCCTCAGTGATGCACTGGAGTGTCAACCTAGATTTTATGTTCATGCCTCTGGGATTCGAACCCAAAATTTGATTCCAAACAGGTGTCCAATTTCCAACCACCACTCTGACTCCTTGGATTCCTGGCCACATCGCTTTAGGCAACACCGTCACAGTACAGGGGCAGTTTAACTATGTTTTGTCCAAGAATGGGCACAGCTGAAACTAGATTTTTAACCGTATAGATTGCTACTTTAAACTGCATGTCACATTCTTAACCACAGCACCTCCATCATCAAATGCTCTTAGCCATTACCAACACTCTCAGCTTCCATGCAGCTGTCAATGGGTAGCACACTCCTCTCTTAATTCCAAAGGTTGTGGATTCAAGTCCCACTCCAGGAGTTGAGTACAAAAATCAAGGGTGTTGTTTCAGTGCAGTAGTTGGGGAATTGTTTTTCTGTCTGCTACATAGAAAAGATTCCACAACACATTATGGGATCAGAGCAGATGTTGAGGATTAACCAGACAATGCATGGTGAGTACTCAATCTTTCCAAGCTTTATTACTTGCTAGCAAGGAGAACACATATTCAGCACAATGCACTGCTGGGTGTTCTCTCAATTCATACAGATAATTAGCAGTTATAGTTAATTACAGCAAATGAGAAACGAGCAACTTTCTAACCCTTCATTTGCATACACAATCCACCAACATAGCATAGCCTTTTACCTTTTCTTATCCAATAGAAAACCGTCTCCTTCATTAGTGTAATATGTCAATATATCTTGTCTTTTGGTATTTGTCATGCTAACTTGTCTTTGCTTCATCCTGTGGCCAAGGCCAGGAATGCAGTATTTATGAAACTGACACAAGGTTAGAATAGTCTATTTCCTGAAAGCGTAATTGTTGACCTCAATGGGGCCTTGTTTGATAATAGTTTTTTTTCCATTTTTGCTGACATTGTTGTTGTAACTTCATTTCCATATATTCATGTGGAAGGACCCAGTGGAGGGATTGAAATAGTTGTTCTGATTTGGAATACAGTGCCTAAATGGTGGTACAAGTAGATTCACAAAATAACTTCCAAATAGGAATTGGATTAATACTTGAAATGAAAAACTGCAGGGCTATGGGAAAGAATAAGGGAGTCAGACTAATTGCATAGCTCCTTTGAAGACACTGAATAGACACCATGGGTTGATTTGCTGTATCATTTTATGATTAGTCTTGCAGAGAAGGCTCATGGCAAGATTCCCACCAGCTTGTGGGACAAAGTTTGCAACATTGTAATGTGGCAATTCTGCAGCATCCAAGGAGGTGCCAAGAACCTTACAAAGCGACACAAGTAGTGAGCTGGAGTTTTAATCTACTTGTTTGTTACCCAGTAAATTAGATGAATAGGGGTTAAATTAGAAGGTAAGATGGTCTTAGCGAGGCCCTCTCCCTCCAACTTGCCATCTTTCATTCTTGGAAATCTAGTCACTCCTCTTCCTGGTACTTTGACACTCCACAGATCTCAATCCTTATCTCACTTAGTGTTTGGGAACAAATATCAAATATCCCTGAGGACTTACACTGAAACAGAAGTAAAATTCTGCAGATGCTGGAAATCAGAATTAAAATACAATTTCAAAACCCGATCTGAGAATGTGCCATATTCAACTCAAAATGTTAACTTTGTTTCTCTCCCTCTGCAAATGTAGCCAGATCTGCTGTGTATTTCCTGCACTTTTCTATTTTTATTTCAGATTCCCCGCATCCATGGTGTTTTGCATTTATCCCTGAATATTGGTTTGCTCTGAGCTCTTGTAGCTGGTTTACAATCTCATTCTCAGTAATGTCAAAACTGTGAATTCTGTTTAGGCTTTTTCAGTTTGTGGAAGATACACCACTGAACAGTTTGGGAAAGTAATCACTGGGTGTATGAATTATCTCCCGTGCATTCTCCATTTCAATCTATTTGTAATGCTTTAGGGGTGTAATTGCTCCAACTATCCTCTGGCCGGTGTAATTCCAACATAATTTATTGTTACTGTGCTTAGTATCTGTAATCATGTTCAGTTTGGTAATCCCCTTCATCTACCTGTATGAAGATAGAATTGGTTATGTACGTTAAATAGTAAGGTTTTAAGATGAATGCTCCTCTTTCAGCCAAGTACCCCATGCTGTACGAAAGTATTTTTGAATGGACACCAAATGTGACTTTGGTGTAGAAAGGGATCAAAGGATATGGGGGGGAAAGCAGGATCAAAGTGCCAAATGGCCTCCTCCTGCTCCTATTTTCGGCATGGTGGCAGAGTGGTTAGCACTGCTGCCTCACAGCGCCAGGGACCCAGGTTCAATTCCTGGCTTGGTCACTATCTATATGGAGTTTGCACGTTCTCCATGTATCTGAGTAGGTTTCCTCCAGTTGCTCCGGTTTCCTCCCACAGTTCAAAGATGTGCAGGTTAAGTGAATTGGCCATGATAAATTCTCCCTCAGTGCACCCGAACAGGTGCCGGATGTGGTGACTAGGGGACTTTCACAGTAACTTATGACTACTTAAGACTAATTATGACTACTTATGACTAATTAAATTTACTTTCTTTTCCTTTACTTTTACTTAATTTCTATGTTTCTAAGTACATCCCAAGACATTTGAAAGAGGAATACCCCCCCAAAAACAGCACACTCCATCAAAGAAGACATATTGGGAGATGCAACCAAAAGTTTGATCAAAGAATAAGGTTTTAAGGAGGGTTTAAAAGAAGAAGAGTGGAGAGGCTGAAAGGTTGAAGCAGGGAATTCTAGAGTGTAGGAGTTAGCTGGTAGAAAGCATGGTTACCAGAAGGGGAGTAGGGGGGTTGTGAGGGAGGGGTTGAGGAAGAGGCCAAGGCCAGAGGAGCAGAGACTTCAGGGCACCAAGAAAGGTAAGGGGAGGTCATGAAGAGACTTAAACACAAGGAACTTGAGGCATTGGGAACACGGCAGCCAATGTTTAGCAAGATGGAATGTGACCTGTTGCAGGATAAAGGCAGCAGAGATGTGGATGAGCTGGATTCTATAAGAGTTGGATGATATTCTCTGGTGATCCATCCTCAATGCCCTCCACCATAAATAGCAAACCACACCCACTACTTCCTGTAGCATCTCTGACAGTATTTTCAGTGCTTTAGGTATCAATGCTAAAACGGAAGCTGGCTTTCTGAATATGCCCCACTGACTGTCCGCCACACTTACATCACTACGTCATGAGCTGGCAGACTGTGAGCTGCTCATGTATTCAGCTGGTACTCTCTACATTAGTAAATTCAACTCAAACACTTCAATTGTTGTCTTCCGAGCATAAAAACAATGACAGGCAAAGAAAGATGCTTTGTGGCAGTCAGCCCAGAGAACGGGAATACTGTGTAAATACATTCCCATCCCACCACGAAGCTCTCGGACAGAGAGGTGAAAACCAGAGAAAACCCAGACTAATCAGTGAAAGAAGTCTGGAAAATTGTTCTCAGAGCCCTTCTGGAAATGAAGATAAATCCAGGAGACCACCGAAAAGGGTTAAAAATCATATAAGCTGCAAGCTGAACTTCAGTCACACAGGGAAAGCTATGTGCAAATGACAGGCTTTGATTCAAGTAAACCCAGATTAGAGTCAAGGACCACCTAATTGAATGATAGAATCGTAGAATCCCTGCAATGCAGAAGGAGGCTATTTGGCCATCAAGTCTGCACTGACCACAATCCCACCCTGGCCCTGTCCCATAACCTCATGCATTTACCCTGCTAGTCCTCCTGACACTAAGGGAAAATTTATCATGGCCAATCCAGCTAACCCGCAGTTCTTAGGATTGTGAGAGTAAACTGGAGCATCGGGAGGAAATCCACACAGATGTAGGGAGGAAATCCACACAGATGTAGGGAGAATGTGCAAACTCCACACAGACAGTGACCAGAGACCAGAATTGAACCAGATCCCTGGTGCTGTGAGGCAGCAGTGCTAACCACTAGGCCACCACGCCATCCAAATGCTGTGCAGCTGCAATTCATGTCTACTCATTAGAACAAGGAACAATGGAAAAGGTGGTTGAGATACCATTGGTCAGAGATATAGCTATCATTTCTTGATGATATAACATGCATAAGTTTTATTTGGGCACTATACCTTATGTATGCATAATGTAACCTTTACTATAATTGAATATGCTAATTACTTATAATTGGAGTTGAATCTATAATTGTCTATGTATTTCTGAATTTTACACTCTGAATGTCTGAATGACTTCATTCAGAGCCCTAAAGCTATAGTCTTCTTTAATAAATCGTCCTAAATCACACTGTGATTTTGTCTGGCTACTTGAGGGGAACGATAGTTTAAAATATAAGAAAACCATCATAACAGTCCCATAACAATACAGTTTATAAGAGGCACTGTCCATCACTGTCAGAAACTGATCAACCTCGAACCAACATCTTTCACACAAACCAGAGTCCAATTGTCTCTAAAAAAAGAAACACTTCCTGATCAAGTTAAAATTAAGCCTTATACAATGTACTATTGTGGCCTTTGTCCTCCTATTAATTGAAACAAGGTGGCATAGTGCCACTGTTGCTGGACTAATAATCCAATATATGCTGCTTCGGGGGCACAGGTTCAAATCCCACCACAGGAACTCAATTAATGAAAAGAATATCTGGAATTGAAAAGTAGTCTTAATAATGGTGATCATGAATTTATTGATTATTGTTAAAAAAAAAACCTCACCTGGTTCACCAATGTCCTTTAGGGAAGGAAATCTGCCATCCTTATCTGGCCTGGCCAACACATGACTCCAGACCCACAGCAATGTGGTAGACTATTAGTTGTCCTCTGGAGTAGCCGAGCAAACCAGTCAGTTGTAACACATACTGGTCTTGCCAGTGACACCTACATTTCATGACAGAATTTAAACATGAACATAATCTATTCCCTTCATCAACTTGGTAAACTTTAATGAAGTCTTGTGTAAGTTTATCTTTTCCCAAGAGTAGAGCCCAATCTTTGACAAAAAGGTTGCTTCATATTGAGAATTAATCTTGTCCTTGCTCCCCCAGAGCTGTATCCAAAACTGCAACATCGTCCACCAGATCAAGGGATTCAAACAGGACCAAATATTCTAATGAAGGTCTGATCAAAGTCTGACCTTTTCCTGTTCCTAGCCACGATGGATTCAATGACAAGTGGACATGGGAAGCTTGTAGTGGGAACTGAAAAATTTGTGCTGCATAAACACGCCAGTAATGGTGGGTCACCATTCCCACCAGAGGCCAAGTGATGCTGTTTTACATCCAATTAATGGGAAACAGATGAAGGCCTAACTGGAGAAGATGTTGTAGCTTCTCCACTCCAGGGAAGTACTGGATGATGAAGGGTACTGTATCCGCTATGCTCCGTGTTTGTTTTCAGAGGAGGTTGGTGCGTTTTTTCACTGTGGCACATTGGAACTGTCGATCAATGAGTTGAGCGCCATATCCTGTTCTTACATGGGCTTCTTTCAGCACTTGTACATATCTATTGCGATTCTTATCTATGCAGATCCTGCGTATATGGAGAGCTTGTCCGTGGGGATGGTTTTTTTAACGTGTTTAGGATGGAAGCTGGAGAAGTGGAGCATCATGAGGCTATCCATGGGCTTGCGGTACAGTGAAGTGGTGAGGTGACTGTCCAACTTGTTGATCAACAGTTCCGATGTGCCGCAGTGAAAAATCGCACAAACCTCCTCGGAAGACAAACATGGAACACGACGAACAGAATATCCTTCGTCGTCCAGTACTTCGCCAGAACGGAGAAGCTACGACATCTTCTCCAGAGCCTTCAATATGTCATCGATGAAGACGAACATCTCCCCAAGGCCATCCTCACGTCTCCACTTCTTGCCTTCAAACAACCACGCAACCTCAAACAGACCATTGTCCACAGCAAACTACCCAGCCTTCAGGAGAACGGTGACCATGACACCACACAACCCTGCCACAGCAACCTCTGCAAGATATGCCAGATCATCGACATGGATGCCATCATCTCACACGAGAACACCATCCACTAGGTACATGGTTCATACTCTTGCGACACAGCTAATATTGTCTTCCTGACCGGCTGCAGGAAAGGATGTCCCAAGGCATGATACAATGGCAAGACCATGCAGACACTATGAAAACAGATAAAAGTACACTGCTCAACAATCACCAGGCAGGAGTGCTCCCTTCCAGTCAGGAATACTTCAGCAGTCAAGGGCATTCAGCCTCTGATCTTCACGTATGCATTCTCCAAGGCAGCCTTCATGACATACGACAACATAGAATTGCTGAGCAGAGACTGATAGCCAAGTTCTGCACACATGAGGACAACCTCAACTGGGATCTTGGGTTCATGTCACACTATCTGTAACCCCCATGACTTGCCTGGGCTTGCAAAATCTCACTAACAGTCCTTTCACACTTCTTTAACATGTGCTTAACCCTCTCTCCACTCACATTGTCTGCACCTGATTACCTGTTAAGACTTGCATTCCAACCATTATCTTGCAATTGAGTTTGTGCCTATATATGCTGTGTTTGTGAACAGAACTCTTCACTCACCTGATGAAGGGGCAATGCTCTGAAAGCTCGTACTACCAAATAAACCTGTTGGACTTTAACCTGACGCTGTGAGACTTCTTATTATGTTGACCCCAGTCCAACGCCGGCAACTCCACATCCTGACAAATGGCAGTGACAGGGTTAATTGTTAATTTTAAGTCTGAGAGTGATAGACTTTTGTTAAAGATGTCAACTGTTATGAGGCAAGGGTGGGTATATGGAGTTAGGGCACAGATCAACTGTGATCTTATTTATCAGTGGAACTGTCTTAAAGAGCTCAATGTCTTTCCCTGCTTCTATCCTCCCAGTTATACATCACTAAGATTATGTCATCAGTAAGATGGCTTCACAAGTCTCCATCATCAATGATGGAAATGAGTCATGGGACATCCACGCCCAGATGCAACCTTGATAAATTACTCTTATGTGTAAACTATATTCTATTCTGGACTATTTTTGTTCAGTTCAGAAATGCCGCCTGCATTGCGTTATGTGCTCTCCAAGAAGGGCACTTTCAGTTTAATCAAGTAAAGGATCAGATGCATATAATTATTTCAAAGTGAATTGGGAAGCTGAGTCTAGAAAATATAATAGTGAAATATTATATTCCAAATCTTAAGTTAGGACAAAAAAAAGTTTCCAATAAGGTAAGTCAGGAATAGAAAAGGGGAAATTCGTGAAATTGGGATAAATCAATCTTGTTCATGTTCATGTTGTCTTGTTCACTATACAATGACTCCTCCCGAGAAAGATATGTTTCTGGATCTGTACACGTCATATCAATGCTGCGAGTGTTTGATGGGGGCAGTGTAGAAAGAGCTTTACTCTGTATGTAAGCCCCTGCTGTCCCTATCCTGTGAGTGTCTGATCGGGACAGTGTAGGGAGAGCTTCTTCTCTGTATTTATGCCCATGATGTACCTGGCCTGTGAGTGTTTGATAGGAACAGTGTAGAGGGAACGTTACTCTGTATCTAACCCCGTACTGTACCTGCGCTGGGAGTGTTTGATGGACTCAGTAAAAAGAATCTTTACTATGTATCTAAAACCTCTTCTATGTGTTAAAACCGCTTTTATTCTTGCTGAAAAAATAAAATTTCTCTAATCTTTCCTGTAATTTAGTCCCTCGAACCGAAGCATCTTCTCTGCACCACCTCTACAGTTGGAGTGTTTTCTTCATGCCTGGATGGGCACTATCCTCAAGGTGTGGTCTGTCTGATCAGAGCAGGGCAGTTTGAACAGGATGTTTACTATCCTGGTTATGATCAGGTCCCTTTGTTTCTGGCTGCCCTGTATCTAATCCAAGATTCCTTGATTTTATTCCATCTCCGCCAAACCACGATTATCCTGTTGACCAACACAGAGGCAGATCCCTTCATCTATAGCTGGACTCATTATCTTGACTCAGTCTTTCAGAAAGTATTTGACAAGATCGTGAACAGGAGATTGTTGGAGAAACGTATGGGAGTGTGACAAATTGAGGAACCACATAGAAAAATCACTGGAACAGGGATATGCCATTTTACTGGTTGAGACCTTTCCACCACTCAATGAAATCATGGCAGATCTGTGACCAAACTCCAAAAAAAATGTCTGTACCATATTTTTTAAGACCTTTGGATAACAAAAGGATGGCACAGTGGCTGGCATTGCTGCTTCACAGCGCCAGGGACCCGGTTCAATTCTTGGGTCATTGTTTGTGTGGAGTTTGCATGTTCTCCCCATATCTTCATGTGTTTCTTTATGTGTTTCTCTGGGTGCTCTGGTTTCCCCTCTCAATCCAAAAGATGTGCACTGGCCATGCTAAGTTCTCCCTCGGTGTACACTAAAAGGCGTAGGAGTGTGGCAACTAGGGGATTTTCAAGTAACTTTATTTCAGTGTTAATGCAAGCCTAACTTGTGTTTAATAAACATAATTTTAACTGTGCTGTCTTTGTCTTTGGAGTGTTTGATGGGGACAGTGTAGAAAGAGCTTTACTCTGCACCAAACATTGTGCTGTACCTGTCCTGGGGTGTTTGGTGGACACAGTGTAACAAATCTTTACTCTGTATCTAACCCTGTGATGTACCTGTCCTGGGAATGTTTGATGGGGACTGTGCAGAGGGAGCTTAAATTTGTATCGAACACCTGGAGTGTTCAGAAAAAAATCACGTAAATCCCCCCACCAATGTTTTTTTCCAGAAAGTATACTTCATTGACAAAGCCTGAAAAGAAACATTAAAACCAATTGAAATGTGACAGTTCACATAGTGCAATACTGATCAATTTAGTTCAATGCAGCATTTGGCCTCTAGGGTGCCTTGTTCTACTTAGAATGCAGACTATTCTTATATTAACATTCCATTAAACTTTTCTGACACACACACCCCAAGGGATTTTTGCACAGGTTCTGGCCCCTCAGTGTACAATAGTGGCAGGGCCCTGGACTGTGGCCTCTTCCCCACGGAGCGATAACAGTGGTTGCCTGAAATTTCAGTGCATCCTTTGGTACATGGTCCTGGACCTTGAAACATGACAGATGTTTCCATTCTCAGGTTATGGAACTGCTCGGAATAAATGTTGACCAATACCACTGCAACTCTTTCCAGACCTGCCTTGCAAGCACACACTCCAGAGAGATAGACGATGGTTTCCACCACAGTGTAGTCACCTGAAAGGTAGCGTGCAGTGGGCGCTGAGTCACTGGATGCATAGGAACTGGATGCATCAGTTGGACTGAAACCTGGTGTTGTCAGACTTTTTACTGTGTGTACCCCAGTCCAACGCCGGCATATCCACATCATGCATAGGAATTGACAGGGCAGGAGGGCCTCTCTTACCACCAGCCAAGCCTTTTCTGATATTAGCAGTCTGCTGAAGGAACAATCATTCCCTTTGTCCACACAGCCCCGAGAACTTTACATGCAGCCAACGGCCTGGTTAACTTGTGGTCAAATTTAACAAGCAAGAGCAATCATTGAGATCGGTGAGGTTGATGTTACGGTACTGAGAGGGAAGTGGTGGAACGAGTTTCACTTCACACCACTGATCAGAGGGTGCAGGGTGCGGGCCCCCTTTTCACTGCAATTGATTGGAAATATGTGTGTCACATCCTCTTTATTAGATGGTAAGCATGAGTGGTATTCATACCTTTTTGCTCTGTGGGTCTAAGTGTGAAAATCTATACCCATGAATAATTGTGATGAGTTGGAGTGGGTTATTAAAACAGCCGTTACAAACTAGAGGTTTGGCCAAAATAACAATGATAAGAACGACATCTCCAGTAAAATACAGCGGCTTGAGGTCATTAAACGAAACAAATTCCATATGGAAGATCAATCCGGATTTTACCATTTTGATTCTAAGTGCTGGGCAGATTTGAAACTGGAAATGTTTCAGATCTGACTTTTAGACCCATTCTCAGGCGCTCCCATACACACTCCAGCTGCAAAAAGATCAGTGATTCTGAATCACACTGCACAAGCCTGTGGGCAGGGCTTAACGCGCCCAAAATCCTGCAGCATCGGAACATCCAACTGCGTGTGCACAAGAAAACACGATAGAACGCTGCTCCTCTGCCACATCCCTCCCAGACCAGATAATGTCTCCCCTGGCCCCCACAGACATTGCCTGACCCCCAACCCAACATTACTGACCTCTTATCTCCCTACCCCCTCTGTCACCCAGACCGATCACGGGCCGTTCCCCCCTCCTTTGCCTTCACAGATCTCAAGCAGAGAGCCGTTGGACCAACTCCCTCCCACCCCCCCCCCCCCCCCCCAACCGATCTCACGCAGAGAGCTATCGGACACTCAGCACTTACCTCCTCACTAACTGGAGCGCCTGCATCGGACTTATGTGGAGCACATCTGTTTTGCGCCGATTCTGGATGGACGAACGCGGTGGTAAAGGGGGAGTGCCGGTAAAATTGGGCATGTAGCCCATTAAGTCAATTTAAATGCATTGTAATTGCCATCATGCCCGTTTCGGGTGTGCTCCCGAAAGCAGTCATTTTCAGGCCTTGGTAAAGGGGGAACCTGCGCAGAGATGCATGGGGATCATGCTACTCACCTCACATCCTACTTCATCAAATTTTCATGCCCAAAAATAGGCGCAACTTGATGATAAAATTGGGCCCCCAGCCTCTCACAATAGGCACCTGTTAGCCAGCACATGGAGGTCCAACATTTTATACGTAAACCATCCAAAATCTCTCCTTCATTCCCGGATATCCATTATCCTACATATGAACCAACCAAATTCTTCAACAACTTGAGTTTATGGTTTTAATGTAAAAAAATTACCCAAAGCACTTCACAGTGTCAGAGGTAACAAAACAGGTGGCAAATATACTGCCTGGTACGGTGGTGGATATAGCTTCAACTGTAGTCTACAAAAAGACATTGGATAAACATCTGATGGTTAAAAACACTGCAGTGATATGAGGAGGTGGGAAGGGACTAAGTGGATTGCACAGAATTAATGGGCTGAAGGGTCTCCTTTTATGCAGCACCATGCTGTGATTCTCAGCTGGGATAACTAGGAGACAGATTCTGTGGAGGATGTTAAAGAACTGAGAGGTGAAGACATGGAAGTGTTCAGAAAGAGAATTCCAGCATGTGTGGGATATAAGCAGCAGAAGGTATGGCCACCAAAGGAGGGAGCTAAAGGAAGAGAGGGTGAACAAATATCTAACTGCAGGGCAGGAGGGGTTACAGATATAGGGAGAAGAGGATGCCATGCAGCCTCAGAAGGAAGAGAATTCTAAATTGCATTTCAGCCAGTAACACATTATATCTATTATTCTAAATATAAACCATCCAAGGATTTTGATCCACACCCTATCCCTAACACATTCTTGCCTAATTATTGTTCTCCTATTAAAAGAAACTGGAACAACTCAATTAAGTGATGGATTATAACCTGGCTCCGGATATCCAATATTTATTACACAAACCTGTGAGGATCATCTCCACCTTCAGTCTGAACCCCAATCCCAATGAGGCAAATAATGACAAATGTAAATGAGGGGACTGTCACAAGCTGCCATCCTCACAGTTATCTGGTGGTAAATGGGACCAGATCATTCAAGACATTCCCAATTAATCAGAGAATGCACAATTCAAACGATTTTCAATCACACAGCCCAGATGGAACCCTTTCAGTCCATATCGCCCATGCAAGCCTTTTGGAAGAGTTATCTAATTACTCCTGCTCCCCGGCTCTTTGTCCATTGCTCTGTAAAATTCTCTTCTTTAAGTGGTTATGCAATTCCCTTTTGAACAATCCTATTAAATCTGTTCCAACATCCTTTCAGGCAGCGCATTCCATAACTTACTGTATTAAAAAAGTCTAATTTGTGCCTGGGTTTTTTGCCAGTTGCATTAAGTACATGTTCTCTGAGTACTGATATTGCTGCCAGTCTAAAGTTCCTTCTTGTCTACTCCTTCAGATCACTCTCATTTTAAACACCTTGATAAAATCTTCTCTTAGCCTTTTCTGCTCCAAAGAGGACAGAGTTCCTCCAGTCTCTGTACATAACTGAAGTTGCTCATCCTGGACGCCACCCTTCACTATCGCTGAGTCATTATCCTGGAATTCCTTCCCATAACAGCACTGTGGGTGCATCTACATCACATGAACTCTAGCAGTTCAAGAAGGCAGGTCACCACCACCTTCTAAAGGGCAATTAGGGATGGGCAATAAGGTAGACGTGACCAAAGAAAATTCTATTAAATCTCCTCGATATCTTCTCCAAGGCATTGACATCCTTCTTAATGTTTGATGCCCAGAATTGGACATGACACTCAAGCTGAGGCCTAACCATTGTTTTCTAAAAGTTTATCATAACTCTCTTTCCTGAGCACTCTATGCTTCAATTTATAAAGCATCACATATGCTTTTTAATCAGCCTTCTCATCTTGCCCCGCCAACTTCAGAGCTTTGTGTAAGAGAACCTCAGGTCTCTCTGTTCCTTTATACCACTTAATTTGGGCCACTTAAAACTATGTGGCATATCTTCACTTTTCTTTCCAAAATGCATCATAATTCTCTGTGTTAAACTTCCTCTGCCATCCCATTTTACAAGGCTATGCTATGCCTTGTTACTATCCTCTCTCTTTCTTACATCTGGAATCAGCTAGACACCTTGAGGTTATGCCTGTTTATCCAGATCATTAATATATTTCAACAGAGAGTGGCCCCAATACCAACCCTACGGGATATCACTGTGCACACCTCCAGGTCTGAATAACAACCATTGATCACAATTCTCTGTTCTTGATAGAGAAGTTTTTAACTCTGAAGATTCCACATTTCAATATAAAACTGATGGGGTTGCAATTTAACAAAAATTGCAAAAATTGTGTTTAGTTTTGCGGGGGTTTTTTCCCTTTTTACGAAAGAAGTAGGTTTATTGCTGGCCAACAGCAGATGTTCAAAAAAGCCCTCAGCAATTTTATCCTGTGCCCTCTGTTGCATCATTGATTTTCACAACTGCTTCTCCTTCCCGTTGATCAAACGTTCCGTAAAATTAAGAAGTCAATGAGTCACCTCAGCAACTCTGTCAATGTATCCAGCAAGTAACGGCTTTCAACTTAATGTTAGACCAGACCCCTGAGTGTCCTCAGGGTGGTTGCAAAAGGTCCCACAACACTACTTTGAAGGAGGGTAAGGGAGTTTGCCCCAGTGTCTTTATCAATATCTGTCCTTCAATCAACAGCTAAAAGAAACAGATTAACAGGTCAGTATCCTTACTGATGTGTGTGGGAGTTTGCTGTGTGGAAATATCTGACACATTTCAACATTGCAATAGCCATAGCACTTCAACTAGCTGTAAATTACTTTGGGATTTCCTGTTATTGTGCAAGGTGCTGAACAAGTTCTTTCAAACAAAGAGCGCCAGTTCCAGTCTGTGACAACAACACAAACAAAAATACTGGAAATTCTCAGCAGGTCTGATAGCATCTGTGGAGAGATAACAGAGCTAACGTGTCAAGTCTGGATGAACCTTTGTCAGAGTTGTGATGAGTTTGCCGCTGTCAAATCTTCAATTTTCTTCATCTACATTACTTCAAGTGAGGGGGAGGATTATCAGACTCAACTACAACAACTTCAAATCATACAGTGGCAACAACTTTGCACCCGTGTTTGCCATGAGTGCAAATGATGACATGGGTGCAAAATATCGTGAGAGTTGGAAAGTGAGAATATCGCTGGCAAAATCTTGTTTTCCGATTCTTCCTGCTCCTCGCCAGTGACAGGTCAGGAATCTCATTGAAATAAATCATAATCTAAATAAAGGGCATCCCCAGCCTATGTTTCCCCCCCATAGCAGGATCTCTCCTCTTGCTAACGTGATATCACATCAGCAAGGTTTACAGCAAGCTTTTAAAAATGGGAATCAAGTGGAGAAGGGCACAGGTAAGTATAGCCCTTGGGGGTGGAGGAATATGGTCGGGCAGTACTCTGGCATTGTCCCCTAGCACTGCCAGGGGGCAGTGCCAAGGGAGCCTCTCTGTGGAGTTCCATGATCAGTTAGGGGGGCTTTCGCTTGTGTGTGCGTGGAGAGTCCCCATGTCCATTGGGGGAGGGCACTATGTCCATGAGGTTCCCCTTTTGTGTGTGTATATATACGTGTGGGGTGGGGGGTAGTGGAGGCATTCCTGTCTTTTCTACTTGAAATCGGGGCACCCTTCCTAACTTTGAAGTTCCTAGCTGCTGGCTTTCTCGGCTCCGCCCGCCAGCAGATGTTTTTCTGAGTGCTGGATTATCAGCCGCTGGTGGATTTCCTCGCCTTAGCCAGCTTTCTGTACAGAGACTGGAAAATTCCACTCAGTGTCTTGAACACAATGATGCTTCACAGTGTGGCACTGAGCCACATGAGGAAATATTAGGTCAGATGATCAAAAGCTTGGTCGGAGGCTTGCTCTCAGAATTGTTGCAAAAGGAGGAGGTGTAGGGTGGAAATTCAAGGGCTTTGGGGCCCAGGCAACTGAATGGTGAAGCAGCTACCACAGGAAATGAGCAAGAGGCCAGAAGGAAAGGCTAGAGGGGATTAGCAAATTAGGGAGGGACATGTCTGTGGAGGGATTTGTAAACAAGGGTTTGAATTTTAAAATCGAGTTTGGGCAGTGGACACAGAGATATCCACAATGTCACCAAAATGAAGGAAAGGAAATTGTCATCAACTTCAGGAAGCGTTGAGGAGAACATGCCCCTGTTTACATCAACGGGGACAAAGTAGAAAGGGTTGAGATCTTCAAGTCTTGAGGTGTCCAGATCAACAACAACCTGTCCTGGTCCCCCATGTCGACATTATAGTTAAGAAAGCCCACCAATGCCTCTATTTTCTCAGAAGACTGAGGAAATTTGGCGTGTCAGCTACGACTCTCACCACCTTCTACAGTTGCACCATAGAAAGCATTCTTTCTGGTTGATTCATTGATTGGTATGGTTCCTGCTCTGCTGTAGATTGCAAGAAACTACAAAGGTTGTAAATGTAGTCCAATCCATCACGCAAACCAGCCTCCCATCCATTGACTTTGTCTACACTTTCTGCTGCCTCAGGCAAAGCAGCCAGCATAATTCAGAACCCCACGCACCCCTGACATTCTGTATTCCATCTTCTTCTGTCAGGAAAAAGATACAAAAGTCTGAGATCACGTACTAACCGACTCAAGAACAGCTTCTTCCCTGTTGCTGTCAGACTTTTGAATGGACTTACCTTGCATTAAGTTGCTCTTTCTCTACACCCTAGCTATGACTGTAACACTACATTCTGCACTCTCTCATTTCCTTCTCTATGAACGGTATGCTTTCTCTGTATCGCACGCAAGAAACAATACTTTTCACTATATGCATGTGACAATAATAAATCAAATCAAATGATAGGGGTACAGGACTTGTTGCAAGTCAAGTCAAGGGCAGCAGAGTTTTAGACAGCCTAGGTTTACAGAGGGTGGAATGTGGGGGAGCAGCCAGCAATGCGCCGGGATAGTCGAGTCTACTTAACAAAGGCATGAATGAGGGTTTCAGCAACAAATGGGCTGAGAATGGGGAAGTTAAGCAATTTTTTGGAGGTGGAAGTAAGCAGTCTTGCTTCTGATTGCCATCTACTGACTCCTGTTTGGAGAATGATGCAAATTTCTCCCTCCCATAAAATTTCCCCATCCCCTAATTTTCCATGCCAGGAGGGTCTTATCCCACTGAGGTGGCCAGGCTTCATTCGTCTGCTGTCAGGAAAGTGAGCAACCCAGGGTAGGCCGCTGGCCTTCAGACGGCCAGTCTCGGTAATGCCCTGATATTAAGGCCACCTCCAGGCTGCAATAAAGGAGGTCTGTTGGTGTGTGTGAAGGGTCAGATCTCGGGATGAGGAAGACCTTTATAATCAAGTGCCCAGGCTGTTTCCGTAAAGGCCAGGATTCCATTTTTGCTCCTCCTGGCTCTGCTCCCCCCAAAAAATACAATGCACACAGGTTTACCTACCAGGCATCTTCTCTTTAGCTTACAAAAGATGGAATGTGCATAACCCAAGCTGAGCTCACTGTTGCCATGAAATGGTAAATAGGGTGCTACATATGCCACAGGATTCCGGTTGACTTTTGAAAGGGGTCTGTCACCTGGCTCAGACAGACTCTCTGCAAGCCCAGTGGATTAGCACCACTGGTATGGAAACCACAGTAACCAGCCAGGAAATCATTATCCACCATGCCAGGTGGGCACAGGGACCCTCCTCAGGCCATCCATGATCTCAATGAATGGTGGAACAAGTTCAAGCGGCGAGATGGTTTCCTCCTATTCCTATCAGGATCTTGATTTGATTTGAGTTATTATTGTCACCTGTATTAGTATACAGCGAAAAGTATTGTTTTTTGAGCACTACAAGACAAAGCATACCGAACAGAAAAAAGGAAAAGAGAGAGTGCAGAATGCTAGGGTGTAGAGAAAGGTCAACTTAATACAAGATAGGTCCATTCAAAGGTCTGATGGCAGCACAGAAGAAGCTGTTCTTGAGTCGGTTGGATGTGACCTCAGGCTTTTGTATCTTTTGCCCAACTGAAGAAGGCGGAAGAGAGTATGTCTGAGGTGCATGGGGTCCTTGATTATGCTGGCTGCTTTTCCGAGGAAGCGGCAAGTGTCAATGGATGGGAGGCTGGTTTGCAATATTGATTGGGATTCATTCACGACCCTTTGTCGTTTCTTACAGTCTTGGCAGAGCAGGAGCCATATCAAGATGTGATACAATGAGAAAGAATGCTTTCTATAGTGCATCTGTAAAAGTTGGTGAGAGCCATAGTGGACATGCCAAATTTCCTTAGCCTCTTGAGAAGGTAGAGGTGTTGGTGGGCTTCCTTAACTATGATGTCAGCATGGGGGGAACCAGGCAAGTTGTTGGTGATCTTAATACCTAGAAACTTGAAGCTCTTGACCATTTCCACTTCATCCCCATTGATGTCGATAGTGGCATGTCCCCCATTATGCTTCCTGAAGTCCATGACTATCTCCTTTGCGTTATTGACTTTGAGGGAGAGATTATTGTTATCACACCAGTTCACCAGATTTTCTATCTTTTTCCTGTCTTCCATATCGTCACTGTTTGCAATCCAACCCACTACAGTGGAGTCATCAGCAAACTTGAAAATCAAGTTGTAGGGGAATTTGGCCACAGTCATAACTGTATAAGGAGTACAGTAAGGGGCTTAGGACATAACCTTGTGGGACATCGGAGTTGAGGACGATCATGAAGGTGTTGTTGCCTATCCATACTAATTGTGGTCAGTGGGTTAGGAAGGCTAGGATCCAGTCACAGAGGGAGGAGCTGAGCCCCAGGCCACAGAGTTTTGGAGGAATAATGGTGTTGAAGGCTGAGCTGTAGTCAATAAATAGGAGTCTGACATATATGTCTTTGCTATCTAGGTGTTCCAGGATTGAGTGTAGGGTCAAGGAAATGGCGTCTGTTGTGATCTATTATGGCCGTAAGCAAACTGTAGTGGATCCAGGACTAACATTTCAAAGCACTTCATGATGATAGATGTCAGATGATAGTCACTAAGGCACGCTCCCTGGCTTTTCTTTCGTACAGGATGATGGTTATCTTCTTGAAGAAGATAGGGACCACGGATTGGTGTAAAGAGAGGTTAAAAATGCCTGCAAATACCCCTGCCAGCTGTTCCACGCAGATTCCGAGTGCTCATCCAGGGATCCCATTAGGCCAGTCGCTTTCTGTGGGCTGACTGTTGAGAAGGCTGATCTTACGTTGGCGATGGTGACGTCAGATACAGGTTTGGCCAAGGCTTCCAGGGTGGATGGCGTGCTCTCGCTGACCTCTTGCTCATAACAGGCATAGACTGCATTGAGCTCATTGGGGCCTGCGATTCTACATGCCTTCATGTCGGAATCTCTGCTCACGTCAGGTTATCTGACAAGAGATGGGGTTAGATTGTACAGCCACAAATGGCTTGCCAACACACCGCCTGAGTAGAGAATGGCCACTTGGGGGCTTCAGAGTGGCATCCAAGGGAGCCTAGCCCTCATGTGTTTTCACCATGGAAAAGGTTGGGTTTGAACTGTTTAACATTTAAGAAGCTAAAGACTTGAATATCTGATGATGTGGAGTTGCCGGCGTTGGACTGGGGTGGGCACAGTAAGAAGTCTCACAACATCAGGTTAAAGTCCAATAGGTTTATTTGGAATCACCAGCTTTTCCTCGGGTGAATCAGGCTGAATATCAGAGCCGGTGATATGCCTTTAACGGTGAATACAGTCACTTCCGCTACTGTGGTGTAGTTCTGAAAGAAGTACTGCATGAACCTCCCCTGAATGTTTAATTCCCAGTCTGAGAGGCTGCTACGGAGAAAGGAAGGAGGGATCTCGCAAAGGCGTGGAAAAGTGTTCCTGAAGGGAAGAAACGAAACTAACTGAGCCCGGAGGCCACTGAGAGTGAAACTGATCCAGCAGGGAGAGGAGTGCGGAGGTTTGGCAGAGTGAAGACATCGCTGGGCACAGACACTGACTGCCGTCCCAAACTATGGACAAACAAGCACTGCTCAGGTAAAAGAAACCCCAACCTTCTACAACTCTCCGGCTGCAGCTTACGTTCTCCCCTGCTGTTGACTGAACCATGACTACAGTGTACAGTAAAGCTGGCTTCTTGTAAATATTATAATTGCAAGTTCAATCAACCGGCCATTGCAACTTGCAACAGCCGGAATCGACTTTCTTCCCCGAGGTTTACTGAGACTGAGGGGGAGGGGGGGGGGGGAGGAGGAGGAGAGATTCTCTATCGCAGATATCACTGCATTCCGATGTCCTCGGCTTTAACATAGCCAGATGCAACAGGTAACGGTGGCAGCCAGTGGCTTACAGGCTGCACTGTGTTGCACAGACTGAAGTGTATCCCATGATGTGGGAGTCTGTGATTGAAGGCTAACTATTGGAAAAGTGTTGTGAGCAACTCGGCAGGAAAATGCAGAGGGGCATGAATTAATGTGTTTTTATCTCACAGTTTTCTTTAAGCCCCTGCTTATTGGCCCATTAAGAATATTTGGGTGGGAATTGGTTGTTTGATTGACAGTCAGTAGTCATCCAGTTGGATGATAGTCTCTTCGCTTTCCTATTGATGTGGGATGGTGGCACCCCGGAGGATGGATGTGTCCAATGATCAACTGTAGGGTGGACAGTTTGAGACTAGAATCCCTACAGTGCAGAAGGAGGTGATTCAGCCCATCGAGTCTGCACCGACCACAATCCCGCTCAGGTCCCATTCTCGTAACCCTACACATTTACCCTGCTAATCCCCTGACACTAGGGTCAACTTAACATGGCCAATCCACTTAACCTGCACATCTTTGGAGTGCGGGAGGGAACTGAAACTCGCGCAGACACAGGGAAGATGTGCAAACTCCACACAGACAGTGATCCAAGGCTGGAATTGAACCTGCGTCCCTGGCACTGAGAGGCAGCAATGCTAACCACTGTGCAGCCATGCCGTCCCGGGGCTGGGATTTTACCGTCCTGCTTGCCTCTGGAATTGGAGCAGGTGAAGGGCAGACCATGGAAAGGCCTGTTGGCCTCAGGCAGGATTTTATGGTTTCAAGACAAGTGAGACCATAAAATCCAACCCTCGAGGTCTGGCATTAAATCTCCACTGGGAATATCGCTAACCAGGATCGACAACTAGAACTTCCAGAGGTTCTTACTCTGCTTGTCTTGGTGGGGCCTCAGAACACCATTTCAGACCAAAATCAGTTTTTAAATCCAATAACTGTATTCCTTTTGCTGACCAGAATGTTTCCAGTCTTGTGCCAATAAAAGAACCTAACAATTAGAACATTACAGCGCGGAACAGGCCCTTCGGCCCACAATTGAGAGGGTGAATCTCCTTTCCGTTGAGAAAGAAGACTGAGGGGGTGACCAAATAGAGATTGTTAAAGTTCTGAAAGGTCTTGATGGAGTAGATACAGAGAGAATATTTTCACTCGTGGAGAAGAGCATAACTAGAGACCATCGATATAAGACAGTCACCGAGGAATTTAGAAGAAACTTCTTTCCCTAGGGTTGCCAATTGTGATTAGCCAACACACCCATCCTTATTATGTGCTACCTTCCTATGCCAATTGGACAGCAAAAGGACTCATTGCCCAATTTGATAATGCTTAACCGGGAGCCAAACAGCCATTGTTTTCAATATTTTTATATTTGATATAGAGAAATGTTCAAAGAAAATGAGAACTTTTTTACTGTCCCAATATATTCTATACTATGGTCAATACAGGGAATTATCCCATCTGCTTCTTAATCAATTTATCTATCTGACTCGCACATGCACCACAAGGTCACCTATTTCTGTATACTTCTCAGAATCCAATCATTTATAGTGTATACCCTTGCCCGGTTTGTCTTTCCCAATACACTATTTCATAACTTCTGCAGACCTCTTTTTTGCACACCATGCTGCAGGTTTTTCCATTATTTTTCAACCACACAACCAATTTTTGTATCATCAGCGAACTTCTTACTCATGCTTCTTACATTTAAGTCCAAATTATTGATATATGCCATGGACAGCAAGGGATCCAAAGCTTGAGCCTGATTGAATCACACTTGAAATAACTTTCCAGTCGCAAAAACACCCACTGATCACAAACTCTTTCCTTGCTGCCATTGAGCCAGTTTTGGACCCAACTTGTCCTTGGAGCCAAGGAGCTTTCATGATATGACCATGTTAAAGGCCTTTCTAAAATTCATGTTGACTGCATCAAATGAGCTACTCTTATCAACCCTCCTTGTTACCACCTCAAAAAATTCAATCAAGTTATTCAGGCACATTGGGCAGGATTTTACAGCCTCGCTTGGGCAAGATCATAAAATTATGCCCGAGGCCATCAGAAATTTCCATTCTGGGAACACCGCCCACCCTGGAATCGGAGTGGGCAATGTGGTAGGGTTTTTTTCATCTTTCCCTTTACAAATCCATGCCAACCGTCATTAATTAATCCATACCTTTCTAAAAGATGATTTATAATGTCCATTAAAACCTTTTTTTAATAATTTGCCTGCCAGCAAGATTAAGCTTTTCCACATAATGCTATATTTTGCTGAATTGTAGTCACTGCCATCAAAATACTCTCCACCCTTCCCCTGATCCCCTATCCACTGGCCCAGCATCATTCCCTCAATTGAGGTCCAGAACTGCTGCTTCCCCTTCAGACAAGCTGTGCATTCGCTAAATAGTTCTCCTGAATACTTTTTAAGAATTTTGTGTCCTCTACCTTTTACAGTGAATTTAACCAATTAACAGGAGACTAATTGAAATCCCGTATTTTAAAAAGTTAAACTTAGCTTATTAGTGTCACAAGTAAGCTTACATTAATACTGCAATGGAGTTACTGTGAAAATCCCCTAGTCACCACACTTCTATTGTTCTGCAATTTGCCTGTGCATTTTCTTTTATTTCCTGCTGGCCATTTGGAGGCCTATAGTCTATGTCACTGCTTGTTTCTTTATTTGATCCTGAATTCAACTCATTTGATGCTGTATCTAGGACATTATCCCTCCTTTCAGCTGTCCCTGTTTCCTTAATCAAAATCCCTCTCTCTTTCCCATCTGAAAATCCTGCAACAGGAACGAGCTGCTATTCATGCCCTTGTTTAAGCCATGCTTCAATAACGGCTATAATATTCTACTTCCAAGTATCTGTCTGTGCCTCAGCTCATCTGACTTATTCACTAGTCTCCTTACATTGAAGTATATAACATCAAGCACTGTCAAACTCCTTTGTTGTCTATTTTCTAACCTTTGACTTCTCTATCCTCCATACTTGCTTACTAATTTCATGTCTTCCATTTCCAGCTTTGTTTCACATGCTTGTGAATCTCTGTTCAGGTTTCCATCCCTCTGCCAGGGTAGTTTAACCCTCCCCAACAGCAGTAACAACCTGCCCACTATGATATTGGTCCTAACCCTGATGAGATGTACCATGTTCCGCTTAGAACCATCTCCCCAGAGCTGGTCCCAATGCTCGAGAAATCTAAAGCCCTCTCTCCTGTACCACCTATTCAGCCACGGGTCCTGTACCCACTAGTGTGTGGCAGCAGGAGTAATCCGGAGATTACTATCTTTAAGGTCCCACTTCTTAATTTCCTTTCTAGTTCCTTAAAATCTACTTGCAGGATTTTATCCCTCTTTCTATCGATATTGCTGATACCAACATGGCCTGTGACTTCTGGCTGTTTACACTTCCCGCACTGCAACAGTTCAGTGTTATCCTTGACCCTGGCAGTAGGGAGGCAACATACCATCCAGGCATATATATGGCTGCAGAAACGCCGATCCATTTTCACAAGTATCAAATCTCCTATCATTTATCACTTTTCTGGCCTTCCTCTTTCCCCGTTGCACAGCTGAGCCAGTCATGGTGCCATGGACCTGGTTGTATTCCCCAGAGATTGCCGTGGACCTGGCTCTGATTGTAGTGCCCAAGAGATACCATTACCCTCAACTGTATTCAGATCTGAAAATTGGTCAGAGAGCACAAGGCACTTGGGGTTTTGTGATCTATCTGCCTCTTTATCTTTGACTATCTGGCAGTCATCCATTTCCTCACTGTCTGCATAGCCTGAAGTTGCAGGATCATCACCTGCTATCCCTGTAACTCTGAGCCCTACTGATACACCACAGAGATGCCATTTCTTGCTGAAGCTGCTCTAGCTGATAACTTATGCACATATCGTTGTCCAATGCCCTGTTTTGTTTTAATTTATTTATTAGTGTCACAAGTAGGCTTACATTAACACTGCAATGAAGTTACTGTGAACATCCCCTAGTCACCACACTCTGGCGCCTGTTGGAGTACACTGAGAGAAAATTTAGCATGGCCAGTTCACCGAACCACATCTTTCAGATTGTGGGAAGAAACTGGAGCACCCGGAGGAAACCCATGCAGATACTGGGAGAACCTGCAAACTCCACACAAACAATGACCCAAGATTGAACCTGGGCACTGTGAGGCAGCATTGCTAACCATTGTGCCACCATGCTGCCCTGGTGCTTCCACATGGTACAAGATGCACATTCAACAAGACTGAGGTGCCCTGACTTTATTTATTAAACTAACATGAACAGAAAAAGACTTGTCCCTGATCGGGACAAAAACAGGCATACCAGCTACTTTCCAGCCACGACATTGTCCCTTCCTTCGCAAGTCTCTGATTGGAAATATTTTTGCTAAAGCAGTTATATTATCATCATTGTTAGAATTCTCTGGTCCTTGTGCTTGACAGCCTCTCCTCACAACTGCTTCTCCCAGATTTTACAGTCTCTCCTCTCCTAAGTTTGATGTTCTCCACAGTTTTGGGTCACCTGATGGTCATAAAAGGCATCATATTCTTTCTTTTCACCATCTTTACTTGTCTGTTTCACACCTTTGACGGCTTTTCCTGACTTTCCCATTCTCATTATTCTAAATCTGAAACACAAATCATTTATTCTGGAATCCTGCGTATTGAAGCAAAACCTGCCTTGGCTCCATGTTCTCCTCCCTTAAACACTTTGATCAAATCCCATCCTTACTGGCTGAAAAAAGAGTTCCAGTACAGCTAATTCTTCTCATAGTTCTATTCCCTTAGTTCCCAGAATCAATCCAGTAGTTAACAAAGAAAGACCTGCATTTATGTAGCATCCTTCACAACTGTATAACGTTTCATTTGAAAAGTAACACCTCTGACAGAGCAGCACTCCCTTAGCACTGCTCTGAAGTGTCAGCCTAAAGTTTGTGCTCCAGACTCTGATTTGGAATTCCAACTTGCAATCTTTTTGATCAGAGACCAGACTGTTACCCAGCGAGGCACCACAGACACACTGACCAGGATTTCATAGCCCTGCCAGTTTGTTACCTGCCAGCAGGTACGGTGGGCTATTTAGATTCCTGTTTATTCAGTGAGATTGTAATATCCTTTTGAGTGGGAAGGATCTTAAAATCCTGGCCACTAGATTACAGGGCTTGTGTGCATGTATGTTTTACAACAGCTAAATGCTAAATTGTCTCTATTTATTTGTATTTGTAGGACACAATGTTATTCTTACAGGACTAATAATGCAGAGGCCCAGGGTAATGCTCCGGGTACCTGTGTATGCCGTAAAAACTCATCTGGTTTACTAATGTCCTTTAGGGAAGGAAATCTGCCATCCTTACCTGGTTTGGCCATCATGTGACTCCAGATCCATAGCAATGTGGTTAACTCTTAACTGCCCTCTGAAATAACCTAGTAAGCTACTCAATTCAAGGACAATTTTAAAGTTTTAAAGTTTATTAGTTTCACAAGTAGGCTTGCATTAACACTGCAATGAAGTTACTGTGAAAATCTCCTAGTTGCTACACTCCGGTATCTGTTCGGGTACACTGAAGGAGAATTTAGCATGGCCAATGCATCTAACCTAACCAGATCGGACTGTGGGAGGAAACCGGAGCACCTGGTGGAAACCCACACAGACATGGGGAGAATGTGCAAACTCTACACAGTGATGCCCACATCCCATAAAAGAGTAAAGAAAACATGACTGTGTACATTTCTGATGGTGTGGCCCATTCGTTCTGCCTTTGTTTCTCTATAAGTGCATCCACGTGTCTGTTTCAGCTCGACAATGCAGAGGGACCTTGGGGTCCTTGTGCATGAGTCGCAAAAACCCAGCCTGCAGGTGTAGCAGGTGGTCAGGAAGGCGAATGGGATGCTGGCCTTCATAGCGAGGGGGATTGAATATAAAAGTAGGGAGGTCTTGCTGCAGCTGTATAGGGCATTGGTGAGGCCGCAGCTGGAGTATTGTGTGCAGTTTTGGTCGCCGCACTTACGCAAGGATATTTTGGCCTTGGAGGGAGTGCAGAGGAGGTTTACTAGGCTGATACCGGAGTTGAGGGGGTTGAGCTATGAGGAGAGGCTGAATAAACTAGGCTTGTACTCGTTAGAGTTTAGAAGAATGAGGGGAGATCTCATTGAGACATATATGATGATGAATGGGATGGATAGGATAGAGGTGGAGAGACTCTTCCCGCTCAGAAAGGACAGTAGGACTAGGGGGCACAGCCTCAAGATAAAGGGGGGGGTGGTTTAGAACGGAGTTGAGGAGGAACTTCTTCACTCAAAGGGTGGTGAATCTCCATCAGCCATGATCTTATTGAATGGCGGGGCAGGCTCGAAGGGCTAGATGGCCTACTCCTGCTCCTATTTCTTATGTTCTTATGTGCCTTTCTTTTCTCCTCTCTCTCTCGCTCGCTATCTCTAATTTATATGTATGCGGAAACTGATAACTTCCTCTGGTTGTCAAAAATAAGTCTGGGGCCAAGTGATCTTAAAAAAAGATAAACCACATCAACAGCTGCATGTTTCTTTCGTAATGTGACATTGGCCATGCTAAACTTGCTCCTTAGTGTTCTGAGATGTGTAAGTTAGAGGGATTAGCAGGTAAAATATGTAGGGGCATGGGGAACGGGCTGGGTGGGATTCTGGTCAGTGCAGACTCGATGGGCTGAATGGCCTCTTTCTGCACTGTAGGATTCTATGAACATAGGTATATAGATCGGAAAGGAACCACAGATTCTTACAATACCGTAGGGGGTTGTTCAGCCTGTCTTTGATGTACCTGCTGTTTGAAACAACTGTCCAATGTAGTCCCACCTCAACTTTTCCCCAAAATGCTACAAGTTAGTCCTCTCCAAGTACACATCCAATTACCTTAAAAGTCCTTATGGAATCTGCTGCCACCACACTTCCAGGAGTCTGTTCTATATCACAGCTGTCCTTGTATGAAAATAATTGTCCTCATTTCTCCTCATGTTGTTCCATATCTACTCTGTCCAGACCTTTCATCATTTTTGAATAACTTCATCAAATCTCCTCTCAACTTCTCCAGTCTATCTATGTAACTGCAGTTCCTCATCCCTGGAACCATTCTCTTGAATAATTTCTGAACCCTTTCAAATGCTTTCTCACTCTTCCTCAAATGTGGTGCCCACAATTGGACACAATACACTAGTTAAAGCTGACCAGCAATGCAAAGTCCCCATCCAGCACTGCAGTCACACACTGTATCTCCACAGGAAAATTGTTCTTTTTGTCCCTAAAAGTATTTTTGCCTTCCGTTTTGGGTTATGGTTGATCTTTTCTGATAATACCTCTTTCCCCCATAATAATCATTCTCGACTTCCTGCTGCACTCTGCATCCTGACTTGGAACTATATCATCATTCCTTCACTGTCGCTGGATCAAAATCCTGGAACTCCCTTTTTAGCAGCATGGTGCGGCTCCTACATCACATGGATTGTAAAGTATTTGTGACACAGTAACAGGCCAGTTGGCTCCACAGGTCCATCTCAGTATTTATGCTCAACCTAAACCTCCTCCCACTGTTCTTCATCCAGCCCATTCATAGGTCCTTCTCTTCCTTTCTCCTCTATGTATTTATCTAGCTTCCCCTTAAATACAGTATTTGAAGAAGAACAGGTCACCCCAGTGTCTAACCCAATATTAATCCTTCAACCAGCACCATCTAAATATTTTGGGCATGATCTTTCCAGCCCGCTGTGCCAGTCGATCAGCACAGCGTACGAGGCTTTCACACCAGACGTGAACCAATCTCACACTGAAAGCCATCTTTCCAGCCCTGCTTTGCATGTCATTAATGCGCCCAAATCACTGCTTCCAGCCTCCCAGACTTTTGCCCTCATTGGCAGGACCGCCGATGAGAATCACTCATGGTCCCCACCAATTGGGACCAGACATGATAGTCATGCCGGGAGGATTGGAGGCCATTGAAGTCCCTGCATGGTCAGGGGCATGGCCAAATACTGCCCATGGGGCAGCGCTAGCCTGGCAGTGCCCATTGGACTCTCTGGCACCTCACAATGCAACATAAATGCGCCGGGGTAGTGTCAATGGGGTAAAGCCTGAGTGGGAGTGGGGCAATGCTGGGGGAGGCAAGGGGAGAGTTCTGCAGTGGATGTGAAGGGAGCTCCGAGGGGTATTTTTGGGGGGGCGGGAATGGGAGTGGGGGACTACACTTTGCAGACAGGGGGTGATCAGCCGGGGTGGGGGTCGAACTCTGCAGATGGAGGCATGATCGGCAGGGGGTTGGGGGGTGGAGTGGTGGGGGGGAGTTAGCTAGCAGAGGGAATGATGGGTTAGGGGGCAGATATCTGTGCCAGAGGTGTGGCAGGATATCTGCCAGTGCATTGGAAGATCAGGGCACCTGTGCAATGGCACCTCAAGTGCTCAGCAGCCAGCTTAGGCTCTGCTATTTCTCCTCTCTTCCCCCCCTACCTTACTCATCCAGGCTTTTTTTTGCACTGAGTGCTGTAAGATGGCAACCCACAGCTCACCATAAAAAAACTTTGAAATTTTTTTCATAAGATCATGCCCTTTTCTGATCAATTATTTCATTTCTCTCTATGGGATCTCACTGTGTACAAATTCACTGCCTCTTTCCTACATTACAACAGAAAAGTGCTTTGGATCATCTTACGCTCGTGAAAGACATTACATAAATGCAACCTTTTTGATATTTTAAGATCCCTGTGATAGCAATTTTATCTTGATAGATAGTAGGTCATACTTAGCATAAAGGGATATGGTTTGATTTGGGTCTCCCCAATATGTCCAAATGAAGCTGATTGTACATGTCGTAATCTTCAATTCACACTGATAAATTCTTGTATTTTTCTTTCAGTGACACTCAAGGTCATTATGGATCTACGTACTCTGAGCCTTTACCGGCATCCACAGCTGCAGGTAAAGCCTGGTCAGGTCTGAATTAACTAAAATATTAAAGGGCCACTACCTGGGCTAGCTGCTTTTGGGAAGCATATCTATTGAGATTGTGGACATGTAGCAGGTAAATTTCAATGAATGCCATCCTCTGCTGAGAATCCTTGATCCCAGTGTTAACCTCTTCAGGACGGGATACGAAGAAATCCATTGGAATGCTTTAGTAAAGTCATAGAATCTTTACAGTATACAGAAGGAGTCCATTCGGCCCATCAAATCTGTACAGACTACAATCCTACCCAGACTCTATTCCCGTAACTCCACACATTTACCCTGCTAATCCCCCTTTCACTAGGGTCAATTTAGCATAGCCAATTCACCTAACTCGCTCATCTTTGGACTGTGGGAGGAAACCGGAGCACCCAGAGGAAACCCAGCAGACATGGGGAGGATGTGCAATCGCTACACAGTTGATGACCTGAGGCTGGAATTGAACCTGGGTCCCTGGCACTGTGAGGCAGCAGTGCTAACCACTGTGCCACCATGCTGCCCTAAAGTATTTCCACATTATTTTTAATCAGTTTAGTGTGGAACCTGAATGATCATAAACCCATTGTAGAGGAGCATCATCTTCAAGGAATGGCCACAAAGCAGTGGCAGATCAGAACATTATCTTCTTAACAGAACTAAGGTAAACTGGGGCAATGCAGAGGGAGCTTTACTTTGTGCTAACCTACCTCAAGAACAACTTGTATTTTATGTTATGGGGTGGGTCCTGAACACACTGGCAAGCCCAGCCTCACAGAAATCGGACCCCCCCCCCCCCACACAGACAGTGGTACCCCCTCTATCATTGAAGGCCTGTTCTCCTTCACCCACCACAACAGAGATCGTCAGCAAGATCGCTCTTCCCCCCAACCTTCCCGTAACATAAATCACGGCATTGGGGCCCTCCTAATATATCCCTTTTTCATGTCCCACTCCTTTATGCTTCACCCCTTGGCACTGACCCTGGCAATGCCACTCTGACACTTTCAGGACAGCGCCAATTTGGCATGGCCCAACTTGTCCCCAGCCACCCGATGGTTTCAATGGCCTCTGATCCCCTTCACATGGTCCAGGGGCTCTCGCTGGCACTAAATATGCTCGGCCCCTCCCCCACAATTCTTCAACGCCGTACAGCCCCAGCATACTCTGGGCCTGAGCATGCAGGGTCGGAAAAATCACCCCTCACTGTAACAGAACACCAAAAGTCTGGTCAAAGTGATGGGTTTAAGAAGGAGAGAGGGACAGGTGGGGAGGCAGCAAGTCTTATTGAGGGAATTCCGGAGCATTCCAGAGAATTCCAGACCCCTGAAGGCAAAACCGGCAATGGTGGGGTTGTAAGGGCGGTTTTTGGTAAGGAAATCAAGGGTGTGCGAGAGATGGCACAGAACCTTTAGGTGGGAACATCTTCATTTGGTGCGAGACATTCTCAAATGGAAGAAAGATCGGCAAGTGTGGCTGTCTTGGTTTGCAGGTGAGGGAGGGAAGTGTTGGGGAGGTAAACTGGCGAGCCTCACTCTCCCGAAGGTTAACAGTGTATGTTAGACGATGGCTGGATCCAGCTCAGCTGAAGTACTGTCAGACCTGCTCCCTCTCTCATGATTGCCTGGCTGGCTGACCCTCTGTCCGTGGTTGCCTAGATTTTACAGCTGAATCGCTGGCATTGTTGAACCCTCGGGGAGAGAGGAGAAGAATACAAATGGACTCCTGACTCAGAGACAGGAGTGTGACAAACCTGGCTCTTTCCAAGTTCAGATATACACCAGTAAACAGTTCTGAGTTATTGAAATGGCACACAGCAAACAGCTGGCCTTATCCTGCTTCACCAACATTCTTAACCACATATTCTTAGGAAAGATAGCACAGAAATGGGTTATTTGGTTCAACCAGTCCATGCCAGTATTTATGCTCCACTCTAGCGTCCTCCTATTTTTCCTCATCTAAATCCATTGTAACTTTTCATTCCCTTCTCTCATATGCCTAGAGTCTCCTTAAATGTGTCTACTTGTTTCAACCACTCCCTGTGGCAGCGAGCTCCACGTCCTTACCGTTCTCTGGGTAAAGAAGTATCCTCTGAATTCCCTATTGGATTTCTTGGTGACTATTTCATACTGATGACCTCTGGTTATGCTCTTCTCCACAAGACAAAACATTGGCTGGAATTTTCCGGGCCCACCAAAGTCAATGGACTTTTGAAAGGTTTGCCACATTTAACAGCCTCCCCCTTGTTGCAAAAGGGCTGAATTCTGTCCAGGACCACACGATCAAAGCCTTTCGTAAGCCTTCTATTAGTACATCCCTCAGGCTTCTTCAAGAAGAAAGAGATGCAGCCTGTCAAACCTTTTTTGATATAGTTGATCTCTCATCACCTTAAGTTTTAACAAGTTGAGTAGAGGAAGAGAATGAGAATTCTTACTTGGCGACATGTTTTTCGGTTTAAACGTAACCTTTGCTTCCATCCCGTTGCAACCTAAGTGAGAATGACAGCGGTGAGAAGGAACTGAAGCAAGACAGATGTGTAGATTTGCTTTGTTACATCTCCTCAGTCCAACACTGAAATTAATGACAGAAGTTTGCAATTGCAATGCAAATGAGGTGATGATTTTCTAATGCTACCTGACCTGTGGTATATATGTTTTCCACAGAATAAAACAATAACAGCAATACTGAAAGCCTGTGGCTAAACCACAGCGCCTTGCTTCAAAAACAACCTCAAGTGTTGCATCAAGTAACAGGCTTTTTCTGAGAGGGTGACCTCTTGCTTTGTCGGGTACTTTTCTGGCTGGAGTTTACAATAAACGGAACGCAATTAGTAAGATGTTCTTCTGGTTGCTAAAGATGGGAATAAGGAGGCTGAATGTTTGTCAAGACAAATGGTCAGAATGGCAAGTGAAGTCCTTGGGGAAATCTAAACCAGTTACATTCTGTGCCTTATACTTACATCAATGGCTTACACCCAGTCTATAAACAAATGTAGTTAGTTAAACGAGAACAAAGATCTAGTGTAGAGAGGATAAGCAGAAAGAAGATTCTGCCCTTACTGTAGTCACTGTTCTGGTGCAGACACCAACTGAGCTGTTTTCTGGTGAGGAAGTAGATCCCAATGCAATCCCTTGTATTAGCAACATGCTGAAGAGACTTTTCCATGAAAACCGTGCCCTGGATATTAAAGTGAACAGGTAGTTCTACGGAATGGCTGTCTCCCATTGCAAAGGTTTTCTCATGAGGACTGTGGATCAGGAAAAGGGAGATTAAGCTATTGCCATTATTCTCCAAACCTTAAGAACTGTTGGACTGGAAGTGTGCCCATTGTTGGGTGGATGGGTGGGGGGAACACATTGGAGAGCTGACCCAACACATGTTGTTCTGAATTTCCATGCAATGAGAAGAGGTATATGTGGAACATTAAGACTAACATGGACAAGTCGACCTATTTCCGTGAATTGGGCATGAAACGTAGTGATGGGGAAAGACAACTGTGAATTTCGAAGGGTTAGCGGGTCTCTTTAATGATTGGTCACGTTTGTTTCATGAAGGCAGTTGCTTGCAATGCAAGCAGTTCAATCAAATGATTAATGAATGCCTCCTTCTTCTTTGCAGCTTTCCCCGAAGGCCCACAGGACGAGGAATGGGCATCAGCACCACCGGCTGATATGCTGGATGATGTGGTTGGGTATGAAGGAACCATAGCTGGCGGCGGTAAGAGGCATCGATTCAGAGGGTCTGTTCACTAAGTGTAGCAGCATGTGTGCAAACGTCATCTTGTTAGACAAAGAGGCTTCATCCAGGGGCAGGGTAGGATCCCAACTCCTTATCTGCATAGCAACTTTCCAATTGGCGTCAGTGGAATTCACTTTGCTCAGGCGCTGAAGTTGTGGATTAACTGAGCCCAGAAATGGTACATAGCCAGCTGGAGGATTGCCAGTGGTCCTGCTCATTTGCATTGAGCAGGGGAAGAAAGAAAGATTTGTATTTCTAAAATGTGCCTTATTTTGTACTCCTCAAGACCCTACACCCAGCCATGGGGGGAATAAATAACTTGCCTGTGTGTTTATTCGTGCTGAGAGGTGTTTGCTGGCTAGGATGCAACAAGAACTCGTAGTGCCATGAGATTTTTTATCACCACCTGAGGCAATGGAATAAACAAGCACAGCCTGCCCTTTGTATTGGATCTGCTGTGCAGCATCTCTGACAGTGCTGCATTGGAATGTCTTCCCAGGTTGTGTGGCCACTCTGAGTGGGGTGTTTGACTCAGGCTATGTATATATATTATGTACGTGGGGGCAGTGATTCACTTTAACCTGCAACAAAATGGGCAGAATCAAGATGGGGAAACGCTCTTTCCATTTTTCTCAATCTCCTCCATTCCTGAACCCAGTGTCTTCTCACTAATCATCCTCCTTTTTGCCCAAGAGTGATCTCAGAAGTGATCCAAGTGCCAGCAGACTCTTTGACTGTGGCAGGTATCACAGCCACAGCCAAACCTTTCTGCATCTAAATGTCAATGGTGGATACTTCCCACAGGAATAACTGGACATCTAAAAGGAATGAGAACCCCATCACCACCTTTATACCCTCTTGGTACTTCCATCTGAATTAAATTTTAGTGCCCCAACTCAGGAGAGCAGAGTAGCATTAGGGTTTTTCCAATCTGTGTGGCTCAGCACTCACCGTCTCAGCTGGCTAAGCTGCAGTGGGTGGGGTGAGGTTGTGAGGTAGTTGGCAGCAGTGGGTTATTTGGCGGGGGTGGATGTTTCAAGATGAATGTCTGAGTTCTGCAACTGACCACCTAATAGCCTATGTTTATTCACAGAAGGAAGCTTTGTTCTCCCGCCTATTTCTATAGCAGAAGCAACAAGAAGGAGTGAGCCTTCTCCACAGAGAGCGTGGAGGTGAGATCCTAAAGCTGGCAAGTTAGAGTTAACCCTCAGCACCTGAATCTTATTTTTAGCCTTGCACCCTGAGGAGTTGCAGGGTATCTGAAGCCTGAAGGGCATCTCCTGGGGTAACTGATGAAAGAAAACAGCTGGAAAGTGCAGTGAACAACCTGAGACCTAGCTGCACATTTCCCCAGAAGTCGAAAGAAGTCAAACCACTGTCTGGCTTACCAAATGGGTGAGCCAGTGAATGAGTGGAAGGGGAAATGCTAGTACCCCAGTTTGTAGGCCCGTTAGTCAACATCAACATGAAATACTTTGGTTTCTTTCTGATATCAGGAGAACTGAAATGGTGCACTCAGTTACTGCACCAGCAGCACCTTTTATTTCCTCAGGTGCAGCTGAATTATTTTTGAAGTGTAGTCATTGGTGTTATGTAAGCAAATGCAGCAAATTCCCACAAAGAGAACATGACCTGACAATTGGTTCGTAGTCAAATTGGCTGAGGGATAAATGTTGACCAGAATCATAGAAACTCTGCAGTGCAGAAAGAGGCCATTTGGCCCATCGAGTCTGCACCCATCACAATCCCACCCAGGCCTTACTCCCATGCCCCTACATATTTATCCACTAATCCCTCTAACCTATGCATCTCAAGACACTAAAGGGCAATTTTTAGCACGGCCAATCAACCTAACCCGCACATCTTTGGATTGTGGGAGGAAACTGGAGCACCCGGAAGAAACCCATGCAGACACGAGGAGAATGTGCAAACTCCACACAGACAGTGACCCAAGCTGGGAATCGAACCCAGTCCCTGGTGCTGTGAAGCAGCAGTGCTAACCTCCGTGTTACCATGCCCAGACTAGATCAGCTCTTTTTTAAATAGTGCCCTCGGATTTTTCTTTGCATCCACCTAAGTGGGCCTCGATTTAAGATCTTTTCTGAAAAACGGCATCTTTGGCAGAGCAGCACTCCTTTGGAGTATTGGCCTAGATTTACGGCTTTGCAGTATTAGCCTAGATTCTTTGGTACTGTCCCCGGGGTGGGACTTCCACCTTCTGCCTTGAGACAACAGTGACACTGGAGTTGTTTTGGGCCCTGCAATTAAAACTTTTTCAGTTAATTTATAATGAGCGTGAATCCCCCGAGCCTGCTTTTAAATCTTTGGGTGGGATTGTTTGCTTCCCTGCTTCAGCCTGTTTTCTGATGGCAGAGGCAGCCTGCCATTGGCTGGTGGCGGGGTCACCCGGTCCCGTAAATGTCGGGGCTGCCAGAGAATCCACCACAGGGGTCATCATCGGCAGATTTGGAAGATCCCGCAAGCGGGAAGGGCCAGAGAAATCAGCAGTTGTCAATTCCGACTTTGGATTTTTGGTATGGCTATGCTTCTGTCATGATTAATTATGTTAACCATTTATATTTTTGCTGCCTATCTCTATTCAAATATAGAATATCAATCATACTTGCTTCCAATTGGCTCAAACATCAATGAATGACAATTAAACCACCCTAATAAGCAAAAAACAGTCTGGATGATGCTTCATTAGGGCTTGATAAAGAACTCTGAAGAGTCATCCTGCTCCAAAACTTGGGTCAAATAGCCTCCTCCTGCACTTTAGGGTTACTATGGAACTTTCACTGTTCTTTCTCCTGCTGCTAGGGCAGACAATGGCACGGTTTAACAATGCATCTGAAATACAGCACCCCTGACAATGCTGTACTCCTTCAGTACTGCATTAGACTGTGCACCTAGACTGGAATGGGGGTTGAATCCACGGAGATCTAATCCTGAAGCAGAAATACTGAAGCAAGGGGCAGCACGGTGGCACAGTGATTAGCACTGCTGCCTCACAGACCCGGGTTCAATTCCCAGCTTGGGTGACGATCTGTGTGGAATTTGCACATTCTCCTACGTCTGCGTGGGTTTCCTCCCACAGCCCAAAGATGCGCGGGTTAGGTTGATTGGCCATATAAACTGATCCTAGCTTTGGGAGGATCAGCAGGGTAAGTATGTGGAGCTACAGGGATAGGGTGGGATTATTGTCGATGTAGGCTCAATGGGCTGAATGGCAGCCTCCTGTACTGTAGGGATTCTAAGTGATCAAACCCTGGATAACTCGGGGGATGCAGTTAGCAAGCTGTGTAGGCAGGAGGGACTGCACCTGAGTTTGAAATTAGCGATACACTTTCTTATCCTGGAAATTCATCTCAATCTTTTTGACGCAACATTGGCATTAAGGTTTGGTCTACAGTCACTGGGTTCAGCATCAACTCTATGACGTCTATGAGGTCTGACAGAAAAAAGCAAGAAGAATGCAAAATGACAATTTAGCATTCCAAAATAAAGAGAAGCATGACCAGACCAACTCTTTTAGAATCTCTACAGTGCCAAAAGAGGCCATCTGGCCCATCAAACCTGCATTCATTTTTTGAAAGAGCATGCCATCCAGGCCTTCTCCTCTGTCTTACTCCCATAACCCATTTACCATGGCTAATCCTTTTAACCTACACATCTTTGTACACTAAGGGGCAATTTAGCATTGCCAATCCACCTACCCTGCACGTCTTTGGACGGCGGTAGGAAACTGGAGTACCTGGAGAAAACTCACGTAGACGTGAGGAGAACCTGAAAACTCCATACAGACCGTCACCCAAGGCCAGAATCGAACCCAGATGCTGTGAAGAAGAAGCACTAACCACTGAGCCACTGCGCTGCTCTTTTGGTTTGTCTGCTGAGGTTTTGATTTGCATTGGGAAGCAAAAGGGACTTTCCTTCAAATCAGTGTTTTTTGGTCCATCGGTTATGCAAATGTTCATTGCAAAATCGTTCAACATTGCCACAGTGAAGTGTACTTGCACATGGTTAATGACTCAGTATCACCATTTTTTAAGCAGGATTATCTGGTGCAGTGTAATAACTTTAAGAAACACAAAATAAGTTAGTGTTGGGCATGGATTGCTTTATTTGAGAAATGTTTGAAATATTCGACCAGGGAGGTAATGGTAGCATTAGAAACAGGAGGAGGCCATGCAGCCCCTCGAGCCTGCTCTGCCATTCAGTTAGATCTTGGACGATCTGTATCGTATCTTCATCTACCAGCTTGGCTATGTAATGCGTAATGCAGTGAACAAAAATAGATCGATCTCAGCTTTTTGAGATATTCAACTCCCTACAGCCTCGTTTTGTTTTGGGGGTTGGGGGCCTGGGGAAGAACTAGATTTTCACAAGCTTTTTTGGTAAAGAAGTACTTTCTGACATCACCTTTTAACAGGCTAGCTTTAATTTTGTTCGACCAAATTGGTGCTGGGTTCCCAGATGAGAGAAAAAGGTTTCTCCTTCTCTAATTTATCAATTCCTTTAGAGTGTTCTTGGATACAGTAATAGACAAATTAATGTCATATATTCTGCATTTACTTGGATTTGTTTCACCTATTTGCTTAAGGGTATGACTTCAACGTGACGCTCCAATGTCTGCATTGGTATGGTTAGCACATCCAATAGGAAGATTCCCAGTCTGCTTTGAAATAGTTGCCCAGGTTAACAGTAGCTGGGAGGTGATACTTTGGGGAGAGGGATGCGATTTTACCATTTTGATTCTAAGAGCTGAATCTGGGCGCAATTCAGATCCGACATGGAAACTTGTTCTCAGGCGCCCCTATACGCACTCAGCCTGAAAAAGAATCACAGGTCTGACTCGCACTGTGGGTGGGGCTTATCGCGCCCGAAATGCTGCTGCTCCAATCAGAGCTCTGAACTGCGCATGCGCAGTGAAAAAAAATTTGAAAAACGCTCCCTGTCACATCACTCCCAGGCTGCAAAAAGTGGTTGGCCCCCACAGACATCACCTCACCCTCACAACATAACTGTCCCCCTTATCCACCCACACCCTCCCCGCTACCCAGACTGGTTGTGACCCCCTTCCCCCCCTAACCAATCGTCACGAGTGGCAGCAGAACCCCCCCCCCCCCCCCAGCCCCTGCTACCCCCACCAGAGAATGATCAGGCCCCCCTCTCTCTGCTCCCCCCCCGCCAGAAATCCATCTGGCCCACCCTCCCCCCACCCCAAGATTCTTCTGACCCACCTTTGTATGTCAATCTGATGGATTCCTGTGTGAATCCACAAATTAATAAACTGATTGAATTCTGTTTCACAAAGTTTCCATGATGAGATTTGAACTCTTAACTTTTGTGATGTTTCTCTAGTGCCATTACCATTACAGTAATGTAGCTATGTTTGGATCAGTATCTGAAACGTGTTGGTACACATGGGAGTGACTTTGAACTAGGCCCCAGTGCTCTTGAAATGCATGTAAAGACTGCCAAAAACTAATGAGATGAAGAAACCTAATGAAAAAATGCCAGAAATGTATTTTGTAAAACTTGTGGAACAATTGTAACATCTTGTGTTTTTCTTCCCTGCCCACCTTGTCCTCTCCACCTCAGTATTCCAACCATCACTGAAGACGTGGCTAGAGAAGCATTCATTCAATTTGCATCCAGCATTTGTTGCTACAGCACCAAGCCTGCTAAAGAAATGGTCTTTCGAGATTTGCAGGCGCATAACACCTACAGAGTAAGTTATACCTTTTTCAAAAAAAAGAGAAACTGGCATTAATATACCGTTGTTATTTATGTTGGGGCATGCCCCTTTAAGAGAATGGGTCAGGTGACTCAGGACTGGCGCTCCAGCTGAGTGGAGCTTGCCTGGGCAGTCCTGTGCTGACTGTGTGCTAAGTGAAAGATCTGTTAATAAACTGTTCCAGTTAATTTACTACCACTGACCTCGAGGTTTATTATTAGTCTCGATATCAGAGCAGGCAACGAGGCTGTGTCACAGTCCACAGGCTGCATATCACTGCCTATTTTCAGGAGAGGCAGGAAGATTGACATTGCCATCCTGGACTCTAGAAATAGCGGGAATCACAGAGGTACTTGGACAGACTCGAGGGAACAGGCCTAGTATCAGTTGTGACGGGACTCGGACCACATTCGACGCCACAAGAGGTACTTGCCGGGAAGGCTGAAAGCAGTAGTCATGAGGGGACTTGGGCTACAGTTGGAGGCCAGGTATTGGAAAGGGATCTCTCCACTGTGAGCATCAAGACTTTCAGGAGAGAAACAGCCATGAGGGGACTCGGACAGCAATCGACGGGAAGCGTAAGGGAGCATAGTCAGCTAGGACGTGGCAGTGCAAAGCATGCAAGGAAGTGGCAAAGCATGCGAAATGTAGCTACAGAATGTGACAGAGGGGAAAAACTCCTGCCAACAAAAATAAAGCAGGCCAGTTCGGAGTAATATGGTTTTTAACGAGGACATGGAGAACTGTACGCTATATGTGGAGCGTTTCAACTCTTATTTGAAAGCAAATTAGGTGCAGAATGAACTAACAGGAGCAGTTTTCTAAAGTACTATAGGGAGTAAAACATTTGCGACGTTATGAGGTCTCATACAATCATATAAACCCGCAGAGCATCACCAGTAGAGCTGCATGAAGCACTAAGGAATTATTATACCCTGAACTCATTTATGATAGCATAACAGTTCTGATTTTATAAGAGAAGGTGATCCATTGCACAATTTGTGGGAGTGTTGAAGAGACAGGCTGAGCACTGTGAATTTGGCCTGACAGTTCGGAAGGAGGCCATTTGGCCCATCGAGTCAACAAAAACAACAGTCCCACCCAGGCCCTATCCCCGTAACCCCATGTACTTACCTTGCTAATCCCCCTGGTGCAATAATGCACGGCCAAATCAACCCAACTCGCATGTTTTTGGAGTGTGGGAGGAAGCCAGAGCACCTGGAGAATACCCATGCAAACATGGGGAGAATGTGCAAACTCCATACAGACAGTGACCCAAGCTGGGAATCGAACCTCAGTCCCTGGAGCTGTGAGGCAGCAGTATTAACCACTGTGCCACCGTCCCACCCTTGCAAGGATAAAGACATGTTAATAAACTGTTCCAGTTAGTTTATTACTGACCTCATGGGTCTTTTATCAGACCTCAGATATAAAAACTATCTTATCGTATGTTGCTGTTAATGAATCATGATTGAAGTTTTTCTGCATCAGCACTGGCTCAGTTTGTACCAGTCCGACTCATTGTGTCTCTAGGTTCAAGTCCCCCCTCCAGGACTTGAGTGCCAGAATTAAAGCTGATACTCCAGTACAGTACTGGGGCAATGCTGCACTGTCAAAGGTGCCAGGATTTGGATGAAAGGTTAAAAAATAAAGCATCACACAAGGTGAACAACTCTAGGGAGGGGGAAAAAAAATCAAGGACACCATGCACCCTAGACATACTTTCTTTCACCTTCTTCTGTCGGGAAAAAGATACAAAAGTCTGTGGTCATGTACAAATCAACTCAAGAACATCTTCCCTGCTGCCATTTTGAATGGACCTCCCTCACATTAGGTTGATCTTTCTCTACTCCTTAGCATTGATGTAACACTACATTCTGCACTCTCTCCTCTTCTTCTTCCTTCTGTATTCTATGAATGGTGTGTTTTGTTTTTATAGCAGACAAGAAACAATATTTTTCAATGTATCCCAATACATGTGACAAATCAAATTAAAAATTAAAGGACACCTTGGCTTGGTGAACTTCACAACTGGCAGGGATGATGCTGATGAACCTGGAAGTTTTGCTGGGAGGCAGCGGGGACGTAATTGTGAGGGTTGAATGGGAGGGGAGGCATTATGGGCAAGTCCATACTGCGCAAGCGTGAGAATCATGGCTCATAAAATACAGGAAAAACAGCTTCCCACTATGTCCTGGACTTAAAAGATGGAATAGTTCCACAAAATCCAGGCTGGCTGGTCACCCTGACCCCATCTGCTGGCTTGAGTAGATGTAAAAGCTCTGCCAGTTTTAATTTGAGGAAGAGCAGGAAAGTTATCTCCAGTGTGCAGGTCAATATTTAACCCTTGTTGGCTGGCAAGCATTTTGAGATATCCAGTATTTGTGAAAAGTATTATAATTATAAATATAAGTCTTTCTTTCGAACTGAGTTCATTTCTTGAGATGATGAAAAATGATTTACAGTATATCATTGCTAATGATACAGATTTTAGATTGTAATCAGCCCAATTAAAATAAATGCATTCAAATCTGCATCATGATTGGACAACCAAGGCCTTGTTGTCTTTCTGAGTTTCCGTTTCAAGGGTGGAGTTTTCTGGCCCCATCATGGCGAAAGCGGGGATGCAAAATGCAGCAAACAATTCAAAGGTTCATTCACTTTGGCAGGACTGGAAAATCTGCTGGCAGGAGGACTGTAAAATCTCTTCAAGTATTTTTCATATTTGTTTATTGGATACCCGGTACTCAATTTGGCTTTGTCTGGGAAGGTTGGTGCATAACTTTGTGTAAGGAACAGCCCTAGGATCATTCCTTTGTCAGAAAGTTTACAAATGTTTACGAGAATGTATTAAACCCGATCATCTGCTTGTTGTGCAAAGCAGCATTCCACTTTCTGGTGGGCTTGTTGTGTGCAACGCGTTTGGAATTAAACCATTGTGTTAACAGACCCAATTCAAAGTTTGGCCATAAGTAACTGGGATGTTTTCTGTGATTTATAAAGCATATCCTCTGGTAGGTCTTGATTAAGTCTTTGTAACGTTGAGTAAGTTAACTGTATGTATTTATTGTCTGCATTTTTTAATCATTCAAGGGATGTGGGCTTTGCTGGCTAGGCCAGCATTTTTTGCTCCTCCATAATTGTGCTTAAGAAAGTGGCAGTGAGCTGCTGCCTTGTGGATATAGACAGTATAGAGTTCAAGCTGGGAGCTGTCTTCATGCTGGTATATTCACACAGCTCTATCCAGTACTACACTGACCCCAAGGTGCAGGTAGTGTGTTCTCTCGCATTACGGTTTGGATGGTACTGTATCTCACATTGACCCAAATGACACACAGTGCTCTGTCAAATAGATAAATCTAACAAAGGGTGGATTTGTGTCCAACTTCCATAAAGACAAACATTCGCTACCAAATGGACCACCTCTTCAATGGAGAAATGGGATTTTAATGCTGAATTTATATCACCACCACTTTCCGTGATATAGTCAAGGTAGAAGATTAGATGACCCAACTGCTTCCCAGCCAACTCTGGTTGGGTGACTCAACCACTGTCCTCACCACCCCCCCCCCCCCACCCCAGATCAGCCTGGGTGACATGACCCAACCACCTCCCAGCCAACTCTGGCTGGGTGAACCAACCACCCCCACCCCCCACCCCCCTCCAAACAAGCTCTGGTTGGGTGGGGGCATAAACTCTGTCCTATATTGCTGAGCCATATTTTAGAAATATAACTTTCAATCAAATGTATGAATGTAATGTATTTATGGATCTGCAACACTGCTAAACCAGGTTTGTTTTACTTCAGTATCGCCTCGAAAGCTTCACTGAATCCAGATCAACTGAGTGGAAGATGGTGCCTTATAAGGGTAAGCATACAAACACAGAACAACTTCAATCCAAAGTACTTAGTCCTTCACAAGGATCACAGGCACCAGGTCACTGATATACTTTGAAGCCACACTATAAGTTAAACCATTGGTGTCAGCACAGCTGCGTCATTGGATAAGTCAGTATTGACGATAATTCACCCTTTTCAGCTACTTTGCATTTCAAATTGGCATGATTTTTTCTTAAGTCCATTCTGTTTCCCAGCGCTCCCAGCCAACCCCTAAATTTTGTTAAGTGCGGCCTCAAGATTTTGCAGTTGACTCAGACAAGGTTTCATCCAATGCCTCTTGACTTCCATTCTGCTCCATATGTCCTTTCCCACTACTGGCCCCTCCACTGTCAATATCTACACTTGGAAAAAAGCAAAATACTGTGGATGCTGGAATCTGAAACAATGCAGAGGATGCTAGAAAACTCAGCAGGTCTGGCGGCATCTGTAGGGAGAGAAAACAGTTAAAGGCTAGAATTTTCCACGCCCCCTTCCCTGGCCCCGCTCTTGCATACTTACCACTGGTGAGATAGCCTGCCATTGGCTAACTTCTGGTCTCACTGATGTCTACGGGGTTTTGTATGCCCGCAAAGGGGGAAATCATGCCACAGGATGTTATCACTGGCGGGACTAGACGATTCCCCCAGCGGGAAGAACTGGTACATTTCAGCCACTGTTTTGAGTCCATTTGACTCTTCTTCAGAACTAAGGAGGGAGGAAACGTTTGATATTACACAGTAGCTGAAAGGTTGTAGCGAACTTAAGAACAAGAGTCAGATGGCCCAGCGTAAGAGAGGGGAAACACTTGGAAAAACTACTGCTCTCTTACTGTCTAGCATTATCTTTAACTCTCATAATGAAGGCCCTGTCAATCTTCTGTGTGATTAACTCACATCCGCCTTTGATATCCTTGTCCCTCACAACTGGTATGGATTTAATTGGTAGATCTAATGATGCCTTTGTCCGAATTTAGGGACAACGTATTGCAGCAGTGCTAATAGCATAGAATATGATCTTGCCCCCAGAGCTCAGCTATCTTCAACATTTTCCACTTGTTTGAGAAAGATTTTGCTTTTTCTGACTTTGAGTAGCTGTCAGTGGTTTCTGAAGGTTATGGTGGTCTCTTGCTATTTTAGGTCAATTTGTTGATAACAGTACCTATGGAATGGCTCCCCTCCCCTGGGATATAATAGTGGAGAGGCCTCCAATGTTTCAGAATGATGTCAGTAAAGTCCCAGTGCCACACACTTCATCCACAAAGGTAAGCCTTCACACTGTTTCCTCAGTGCCATACGTGGGTAAACTTCAAATATCTTTATAAAGAACACATCAACGGATTTTGCTGCACCCACCATAAAGAATATCACAAGAAATCAGCCAGATTGCATGTGCTCATCACTGATGTGGTCGGACAAAGTGGTGCTAATTTAGAAGCAGAATCAAATCTGTAAATGGCCAACAGCAAAATTAGAAATGCAATTTGGGGCAATATTCCTCTTACGGTGTCCAGAAGGTCCAGCCTATCACAGCAATGGTTCTGAAGGGGTCTGGTTGTCCATCATTTACATCAAGTAAAGATTGTCAGAATGTACAGATATTCTGATCTCCACATGATAATTATATCCCATCTCCCTTATGAAAATTGTTGATGGCATTTATCACCAAGGGAAATCAAAGCAATCAAGTGAATTTGTTTCTGCTTTTATCAAATGCATTTTAAACTGTTACAGCATGAGTGTTTCTGAAGATGAAGGGATAAAATGAACGCCATAATAAACTGAGCCACAATCTCACTTGCTGATGGTTCTTGGTTCATCTGCATTGAACATGTTAATCAAAGTCACAAACGCCTCCTAACTTCGGAAAATCCATGATCTTTGAACAATTTTTATCATCTGTCAAATTCTGCTTCAAGTACACAGCCCTTTTGAAGATAAGTGGTTTTCAAAAAAAAATTGCCCAAATTTTGAAATGCAGAACAAGAAGTCAGCATGTACTGTACTGCCTTGTATTGTTACGTCTTTTTAAAGAGTGTCGTCGGTGCAATGAGTGCTTTCTGGAGCTGATTTTCACTTAGCGATGTTTTTGTCACAATTATACCATGCGCAGTAACATTTTCACACTGAATGTCCCCACAAGAGTTTATGGAGTTTGATTGAGAAACAGTACAGCATGAAGTCGGCATTCAGCCCTGTGGATTTTCTGTGCAGCTCTCTGCTTTAACACAGCAAGAATAAATTCACTTCTGCTGGTTTGAAGATGAGCTGATGGGGACACAATGAACATTTATCTCATGTAATTGCATTTCTGTCTCTCTCTCAGGGGTGTCCCACATGTATGACATTGGGCAGAATAGCATGTACTGAATGCACTGCAACTGGAAAGGTAGGGATTGAGCTTGAGAGCTTCGTGTTTTTGTTTTTGCAGTAGTTTTGTCTGGAGGTTACTTCTAAAGACTGAAGGGTTTGTTAGCAAGGTTATTTTCCAAGTGTGGAACCTCATTCAGTAGAAACACATGTTGCAGATTGACCCAAGGTATTGAAGGCTTATCTGTAAAACATACTCCCATTGAGTGATGTTCTCTGTTGGGACCACAGCCTCACTGAATACATTAATGCGTCTCCCTTCCGTGCGGTTTTTTCATGTCGTGAGATCTTATCCTACAAGAAGAGTACCCAATTAGACCCATCATGCTTGATCAGCTCTTTGATCAAACTATCCAATTAATCCCTTTCCCCAAAGCCACATAAATGTTTTCACAAGTATTTATCTAATTCCCTTTCAAGGTTACAACGGAACTTGCTGCTACCAACTTTTCAGGCAGTGCATTTCAGATCATAGCAACTTGCTGTGTTTTTATTAAATGCTTCCTCATGTTGCTTCTGGTTCTTTTGCCAATTACATTAAATCTGTGTCTTCTAGTTCCCTACCCACCCAAACTGGAAACAGTTTCTCCTTATTCACTTCAACATTTTGTGAAAGGGAAATCATGTGTAAGCAATTTATTAGAATTCTTTGAAGGAGTCACATGTACTGTCAATAAATGTACTGTACTTAGATCTCCCGGAGACACTTGATAAGATGCCACATCAGAGGTTATTGCAGAAAATAAAATCTCATGGTAACATGTTGGCGTAGATTGAAGATTGGCCAGCTAATACGAAATGGTGAGTTGGCATAAATGTTTCGGGTTGGCAGAATGTGATGAGTGATGTGCCGCAAGATCAGTGCTGGGACCTCAACTTGTTACAATTTATATAAATGATTTAGATGAAGGTGTGATTACTAAGTAGGTAGGAAAGTAAATTGTGAAGGGGACCTAAAGACACTACAAAAGGACATAGGTTAAGTGAGTGCGAAAAGATCTGGCAAATGGAGTGTAATGTTGGCAGTTTTCCAGGAAGAATAAAAAAAAACTTATTATCTAAGTGGTGAGAGGATGCAGAGTGATCTGGGTGTCCCAGTGCATGAATCACTAGTAAACAAGTACAGCAAGTAATTAGGAAAGTGAACGGAGCATTATTATTTATTGTGAGGGAAATTGAATACAAAAGTAGGGAGATGATGCTTCAGTTGTAGAGGCCATTGATGAGACCACACCTGGAATATTGTGTACAGTACTGGACTCTTTATCTAAAGTTAGAAACAGTTCAAAGAAAGTTTACTAGACTAATACCAGGAATGAGCAGGTTATTTTATGAGAGTTGGAGGGGTTAGGTTTGTATCTGCTAGAGTTTAGAATAATAAGAAGCGACCTGATCGGAACCTTAAAGATCATAAGGAGTCTTGACAGGTGGCTGTGGAACAAATGTTTCCTCTTGTCAAAGAATCTAGAGCTAGGAGTCACTGTTTAAAAATAAGGGGTCAAAGCAGAGATGAGTGAATTTTTTTTCTTTTAGAAGGTCTTGAGTCTCTGGAACTCTCCCTCAAAAGGCAGTGGAAGCAGTCTTTGAATATTTTTTCAGGCAGAGCTAGATAGATTCTTGATTAACAAAGGGGCAAAAGGTTATTGGGGTTAGGTGGGAATGTGGGGTTGAGGTTGAGCCATGATCTGATTGAATGGCGGAGCAGGCTTGAGAGGCCAAGTGTTCTACTCCTGCTCCTTATTTGTATGTTCATATGCATGTAACTTCTGTCAGCCTTGGTACAATTCTAGCAAATCTCTTCTGCACTGTATCCAAGGCCTTGACATCCTTGCTAAAGAGTAGAATTGAATGCAATTATATAGTTACAAAGTGTTTACAGCACAGAAATTTAGCCTGATTGGTATATTCCAGTGATTATGCTCCATTTGAATCTCTTCCCATCCTTTTTTTCACTCCAACTCCACTGAGATATTCTATCCCTTTTTCCTTAATGTTTATCTAACTTTCCCTTAAATGCAATTATGCTGTTCATTTCAACAATCCCATTTGATAGCAGGTAAAAAGAATAGAAAAATATCTCAATGGAGTTGAATTGAAAGAAGAGCGGGAAGAGATTCTTCTGGAACATAAACACTGGAACATACCAGTTAGACTAAATTGCTTTGCTATAATTGCATTCAATTCTACTCTTCAGCAAGGATGTCTGGTTCACTAATGTCCTTTAGGGAAGGAAATCTGCCGTCCTTAACAAGTCTAGCCGACATGTGACTCCAGAGCTTCATTGACTCTCAACTGCAACAAGGGATGGGTAATAAATGTTGGCCAGCCAGCGATGCCCATGTCTCACAAATGAATAAAAAAAGGTATAGCCTCTCAGTTCTGGTATCATTCCAGTGAATCCTTATTTGTATCTTTTCCAGTGCTGTTATGCACCTTTTTATAATATGGAGACCAAAGTATTTCAACTGTTATCTGTACAGGTTTGATGTAACTTGTTAGCTTTTTAATTCTAATTATGGATTTAAGATAAGCTAAACCCTTTCAGCAGAAGCATAATGTTTGACATCAAGCTACTTAATGAATGTAAGTTCCTTTATTCTTTATCTGTAAGATTCACCATCTGAATCACGTATCTTCTGTCCACTTCCATACACTTGTATGTCGAGCATTGAACTATCCTTCACCAGCCAATGGATTACCACCCAAAGATATAAAGTAACACTGCTGTCTTGTAAACACAGGTGAAATGCTGGGTGTGTAAAGGCCGAGGATACCAGTTGAACGATGATAGTTGCAGCCGCTGTAATGGCACTGGGCTTCAGTGGTAAGAAAACATGATCAAGTTATTATGCCAAATCCATGAACCTCAGAAAGATCAGAGATCCCAGACTGGGAAGGTTGTGTGTTTGGAGTTAGGCTGTGAGTGTGGATGCTTGGATATTTTCAATTCAATGGCACACCAAATAGTATGTTCTCAGTAATGAGAGTGCAGCCTTCTTCTACTCAGAAGTGTGAAAAATAAATACACTGAAAGCTATTAGAGAGCCTACAGGCTATAATGGCTGTAACTGAATTAGAGATTTAATCAAAGTGTGGTTGGCTGCATTCACTTGGTTATAATTACCTGAATCTTATTCTAGAATCTTTTGGGAGATTGAGGTTGATATATGGGACACAAATTCATTTGAGTTCTAGGACAGAATTCTCCCAAACAACCTGCAGTGGACAAGTGCAGTGAATCTGGCAGGAGAAACCCGCCAGTGTTAAATCACGATGCAATTCTCCGAATGGAGGGTCAGTCTTCCTGCTGGCTGGTGGCACAAATGCCATTTCCAGCTTGTGAATGCTGATTAAAATAGCTGCCACCAGAATCCAGTCTGGCCTTTCATTCTTGTGCCATGCCAGCAGGAAATTATATCGGTGTCAAACTGAATTTGCTAATTAAGAGGTGTGCACAAAGTAATTCACCAGAGACCTTGGGTGAGTGCAACAACTTTCTGTCAAGGTTTGTGCTGCTCCTGACATGCTGTTCACTACTGCGCCAGGGCAGATCAAGTTCCTGCCCGCTATCGCCATGCCTAGCTATGTGCCTGTGCTCATGGACTGCACCGTGCTGCTGGATCCTGCCGGACTATCATGTATCACCTAGTTGGATCAGTATTGAGCCTAGGGTTGGAAATTGCAGCAGTCTTCTTGCTCCTGGTGCCACACAGCAGTGTCTGCCTGGGCAGCACTGCGATGCCAGACTCTCGCTGCCATCGCAACAAAGGGGGGAAGGAGGGGCAGCAATGTGGAAGAACGGCTGTGCAAAGGGCAGGGGCTCATGGTGGTAGGCAGAGGGGCAAGGTGATGGATAAAGAGGATGAACCGTGCAAGGCAGAGGGAGGAGAGGGAAGCTGGACTCTGACAAAGCTTCATGAAAAGCTCACAAACCAGGGAGTCAAAGGATACCACATTGTTTATGGAAGGGAATGCGTGAAGACTCCAGATGTAATGGGTAGAGGTCCAAATAGGACATGGGCATATCGCAGGTGGTAAGCTTGTGGAGTGGGTGGTCAAATCAAGGAATGGACCCCTTGGAGCTGCTAGCCTTTTTCCTCTTTTTTTTCCCTCTATTTCTTTCCCTGAACACAGACCAGGAATCAAGCTCAGGATATTCTCATTTATAATAACAGCAGCATTAATGTAGATGGTCCATTTTAAACATTCAAAACCTCTAAATGAAAGGTTTTGACAGTTTTATAAAAAAAGAGAAACTGTTTCCACCTGTAGATGTGACAGTAACCAGTGGATGCAGATAACTGGCAAAAGAGTCAAAGGGGAGCGAGCTTTATAATTTGGAATGTACTGCCTCAAAGGGTGAAGCTGCTAGTCGTTCCTCTGACATCCTGCACACTCTGGTAATGACAGGTGGACTGGATAGAGTAATACGAGAATGCTAGGACTGGTGTTTAAATATGGCACTGGGAACTTTGAACCCATCAATTGAGGCCAGAAGGGTTGGAGGGGAACTCACTTGGGCATAATTAATGAGCTTCCACATGTAGAATTTGGCATGGGATCCCACTATTCTGGTTAGCAGGATGGATACTGCTGCAGTCAGCTGCCACCAAACTTAGTCACAAGACGGGAGAATTCCACCCTTAGTATTGAAAAGAGTATCACTGATGATAGAAGGTAGTTGTTAGTTTCTTTCATGCTTTGGGAGTTAGAGGAAGGGCTTCTGAGGTGGTAAATCTGTGAGAGCTTGAAGCTAAATCACACCAGGAATCTCATTGAGTTTTAATCAAGAACATTATTCTTTTAATCATAGAATTCTACCACTCAAATGGAGGACAGTCTGCCCTGGAGTACTGTGCTAGCCCTTTGAAGAACTTTACTTACTCTCACCTGTTCTTTCTCCATTGCCTCACAAATTTTTACTTTTCAATTATTAATCAAATTCCCTTTGAACATTACTATTAAATCTCCTTTGAGGCAGTGCATTCCAAATCATAAAGCTCACTCCCCTTTGATTCTTTCGTCAGTTACCTTTAATCTGCATCCACTGGTTACTGTCACACCTACAGGTGGAAACAGTTTCTCCTTTTTTTACTCTGTCAAAACTTTTGATTTAGGGGTTTTGAATGTTTAAAATGGGCTGTCTGTATTAATGCTGCTGTTTTGCAAACATCCTGGGCTTGATTCCTGGCCTGTTTGTTAATATCACCCAGGGAGACAGTGAGGATGCTTCAAATGGCCTTGATGCCTCTGGGCCAGAGAGAGGGAAAGTTGTCCTCGTCCCCAGATCCAGATCATTATTCTGAGATTCAGCTGTAAAGTGCACAACTATTGAGTTAGCACTGCTGCCTCACAGCGCCAGGGACCTGGATTCAATTCAATTGGGTTATTGTGTGGAGTTTGCACATTCTCCTTGTGTCTGTGTAAGTTCCCTCCGGGTGCTCCGGTTTCCTCCCACAGTCCAAAAGACGTGCTAGTTAGGTACATTGACCATTTTAAATTCTCCCTCAGTGTAGCCAAACAAGTGCCGGAGTGTGACAACTAAGGGATTTTCACAGTAACTTCATTACTGTGTGAATGTAAGCCTACTTGTAACAAATAAGTACAAGGAAAATATGAATTTTTACTGTGTTGCCCACCACCATGGGAAAAGCTACTAGCGCTAATGGACTAGGTTCACACACAAATAACAGCCATCTGAATGAGGTATCAGTGGCCACCGATGCTTTTTTTTTGCAGCTTACTCCAGAAAGGATGGGAGATTGAAAAAGAACAGTTTCCTGAATGTAATGGAACATGATTATGTGGACACATCTTGTTATTACTTGGGCAAATTACTAAAGTGGAGTCAGTCATATGATTGATAGACTAGAAGGAATTCTCAAATTTAGGGTATCAAATATACTGAATTTTAATTTTTTAAAAACTATTTTTAGAGAATAAAGGCTACCTTGGGTTGGCATCCTAAAGTGAGATTATGCAACGTGCAATACCTATAATGAGGTGAATAACAAGCTTATGAGTAAGGTTGATTGGATAGAAAATATACTGATATTTATCTGTCTCTGGTTTCTTGTTGATCCTCAGCTGTGGTAAGTGTTCTGGCAATGGCAAAAAAACTTGCAAAACATGCAGAGGAAGCGGACAATTAATGGTGTTCATCCAACTGACAGTCAAGTGGTAAGCGTAATGCATTTATAATATACTGCAATGTTCGTAGAATCATAGAATTCTTCCAGTACAAAAGGAGGCCATTTGGCCCATCAAGCCTGCACTGACAACAATCTCACCCTATCCCCGTAACCCCACATATTTACCTTGCTAATTCCCCAAAACTAGGGTCAATTTAATGTGGCCAATCAACCTAAGCCGCACATCTTTGGACTGCGGGAGGAAACCAGAGCACCTGGAGGAAGCCCACGCAGGCACGGAGAGAATGTGCAAACTCCACACAGATGATGACCCAAGCCGGGGGTCGAACCTGGGTCACTGTGGCTGTGAGGCAGTCAAGGATCAAGCCAATTAGCCATAACCCAATAATTCGCCTCCCAATACCATGGAGCAGTGAGTCGGGCAGGCCGTTTACAAAAAACACTTTTAAAAGGTCAGGAAGGAAGGAGGGGTACTATCTTCAAGGAGTGCTCTTTTTAGAATTTGGGGGGGTGGGTAGACACCCCCTTGCCTCAGTATTTCTGCTTTGGAATAGAGTCATTGTGGATTCAAACCCAATCCTACTAAACAGCAATCTTGAGGGAGTGTAAGAATTTTATATAAGAATGTTGCCTGGAGCGCTGTTTCCTCAGAGTTCTTGTTCAGATGCCTTTCAGTTGAAAGGAGGACATCAAGATGGAAATATACTGCATATTCTAGCTATAATGTAAGATGGCAGGCTCATTGCATGGGTATGTACCCATATAAGTTTAATACCTACTAGCAGATCTCTCTGATCGATCTCAAGGATGGCTGATGAAAAAACCATATTACATTTGTAGCACTCTTGAAATTGGAGCCAGTCTCCATTTGGTGCAGAAAGGAAATGCCATGCTCCTAATTTAGGATATTTTGGGCGGCACAGTGGTTAGCCCTGCTGCTTCACAGCTCCAGTGGACCTGGATTCAATTCCCGGCTTGGGTCACTGTCTGTGTGGAGTTTGCACATTCTCCTCGTGTCTGCGTTGGTTTCCTCCGGGTGCTTCAGTCTCCTCCCACAGTCCAAAGATGTGCGGGTTAGGCTGATTGGCCATGCTAAATTGATCGTAGATGCGTAGGTTAGAGGATTAGTGGATAAAATATGTAAGCATTGGGGATAGGGCCTGGGTGGGATTGTGGTCAGTGCAGACTCAATGGGCTGAATGGCCTTTTTCTGTATTATAGTGTACTATGATTTCTATGATTTTATTTTTCTGGAAATACGCCGTGCCAAACACACGGTGACAGCAAACAAAGCAGTCGAGCAGAGATTAAAGAAACGATAAGCCTGCGTGAGCTTGTCATTGGAAGACAGGAGGAGGAATGTTGTAGGAGGCAGATTCTAATGTAGAAGGTTTCCCTTTCATTCACAAAGATTCTGGAGTGGAAAGAATATTTGAGTAGAGAGATTTGTTTGAGATGACCCTTTCAATTTTAACAGTGCACACACCGATACCATGAGTATACAGCACTGTAACATGTAGAAAGTCACTGCAGAAATAATTGAGGTACGCTTTTTGAAAGCAGAAGCAAGGAAGTTGTTCAATAGATGAAAATGCTGCGGATGCTGGAATCTAAAACAAAAACAGAAAATGCTGGAATGTTCTGGTAGGTCTGACAGCATCTGCAAAGATAGAGTAGAGTCAACATTTCGAGTCTAGAGCTCTAATAAAGGGTCATCCAGCCTCTCTCTGCTCAGATGCTGTCAGACCTGCTGAGATTTTTCAGCATTTTTCTGCTTTTGTTCAATAGATTGATGGAGCTGGAATACTAATGGAGGGTTAAGTGGAGCGATCTTTAGAGTTAGGGAGCAGGAAATAGGTTCTTTAGAGATAGGTTGGTGATGGATTAATTGTGGACAGGGAGTTTCTGATTCCAGTGCAAACTGAGTAACGTGAGATGGGATCGTTGGTGTTTGTTTCCAATTGATATAATGAAAACTTGTGAGGGGGTGGAGATCGAAGGGCTCTGACTGTTAACGCTGGACCTGTATGTTGTGTCAGTGAAGAACTGGTTGGAGGAAGGTGACCTCTTTTACTGCTGAGGGGTTGAAGGCCCTGTCGCAGGAGGTCTTTAACAAGGTGTGGCACTTGTCTTTAACAAGGTGTCCCACTCCATATTATGGGGATGGTCGGTGCCAAAATCAGCAGCCTGCCCACCATATTCAAGTAGTCAAGGATCAAGCCAATTAGCCATAACCCAATAATTCGCCTCCCAATACCATGGAGTGGCGAGTCGGGCAGGCTGTTTACAAAAAACACTTTTAAAAGGCCAGGAAGGAAGGAGGGGTATTATCTTCAAGGAGTGCTCTTTTTAGAATTGGGGGGGGGGTAGACACCCCCTATAAAATATTACCCCACTTTTTCCTATCTGCTTGCTTTGTAAAACCAACTACCCCTGCCCCCTCTCCTCTCAAAATTTCCCAAACCATCTCCCACCCAACACTGTGGCTTACCTTGCTCCAGGATCCATAGGCCTTCTCTTCGAGCTTGCTTGCAGTCCTGGCAGTGCCTATTAATGCACTCTTAGGCCGACAGCTCTTTAGGGCAGGACATTTTCTGTGAGGCGTGGAGGTCTCACTGGCAACCAATTTAGCTTACCCTCAGCACACTATGGCAGCAGGACAAGCTGGCGTGAAGTTTATTCTACGGTGACTTTGCTTCTGGGTTTGCCATCCACCACCCACCCCCTTCCCCTGGAAAATGCCACCCATGTATACAGGTTTGAATTGCTGAGAGAATTCAATTGTAGTCAAGCTTTGACCATACTCAGTCATAACTTAATCCATGGTTGTTATGGTAGTGAACTAAGATAAGGAATAGTTTCTGTTCAGTTTTGTTCCAAGCCGATATCCACATACAATGGCACGCCATTTGTTTACAAAAGTGAGAGGCAAAAACCCAAGACATAGTAGCATTAACAGAGGCCCAGAAACAGTTTGATTCCCTTGAGTGTGTGCTCTGGGTAATGTGCAATGTGAGAGATCAATGTCCAAAATACTAGTATTCCATTATAATACAGGCTCAACTAAGGAAAGGATATTTTATTGGTGTTTACAGAACAAAGTGAAGTGAGCTCTATCTAATTTACTGCTACACTACACTGAAAGAAATTAACTTATCTTCTTCAATCAGGAAAAATAATATTCTTGAAAATATTGCTGAGCGACAAAGTGGACTTCCCATAGAACGTTTGGACAAAATTAATGGCCAGAACATCTTCACTGATCAACAATTCAGGGTGAGGAAAAGAACTTTGTCTCAAAACTCCACATAATCATCACACCATTTTAATCCAGTTGCATGTGGGCTTGGGCCAGTAATGCCGAGTGGGTTTACGAAATTAGCTTTAGAGAGATGGTTTGGTATGGGAGATGAGGAAAGGACATTGCTGGAGCAGGAATTGCATTTCTGAGACCGCGTTAAAGCTGATTTGGGAGTGGCTAATGCTGGAATTGGGTGACATAAGCTACGCCCATTTCCAGCTTGAATTGGAATCTGCTAGAAATGTTTGACATTCAACCCTAAAGGTCTCTACGAGTAAACTCATTTACCTTTTGGGGTCTTGTCAGTATGTGCCATCTTCCAAAGAGTTATGAAGCACATACACTGCGTGATAGCAGTATGTCTTGGTAATGGGTGTTTCAGAACAGGAACATCTGGCCAACCTAGAAGAAGTCCTGCAACAATTTTCCAGGGCAGGAGTTCATTTGAAGAAAGAGAAATGTGTTTTTCAGGTGGCTGAAGTAACCAATTTAGGCTACAAAGTAGATGGCAAGGGGTTACTTCCAGTAGAGGATAAGATAAAGGTCATTAGAGGCACCGAACCAAAGGAACACCACAGAACTAAAACTCGTCCTGGTGTTAGTCAATTATTATGGAAAATATCTCCTGAATTTGATTTCCCTGCTGCCCTCCTTGCATGCCTGACTATGAAAATATTCTTGGTCTTGGGTAACTCCGCAGGCAAAGGCTTTACCTAATGTTAAACGTCAGTTATTGTCATCCAACTTACTGGCCTATTTGGCCTTTAAGAACATAATTTAACCTGTAAAGCTTTCTTGTACAGGGTTGGTGCAGTGCTGTCACATCACCAGAAAGACAGAACAGAGAAGCCCATTGGGTATGAAACATAGAATCTAGGAGTAGACCATTCAGCCCTTTGAGCCTGCTCCGCCATTCATCTTGATCATGGCTGATCATCGAATTCAATATCCTGATTCTTCAGAATCCTTTCGGATGCAAAGCAACAATATTCTCAAATTGAGAAGGAAGGGTTTACGGTTGTATTTGGTGTGAGGAAGTTGCATCAATAAGTCTACAGTCAATTTTTTTTTAATTACTGACCTTAATGGGTCTCTTCAAAGAGGACAAAGCAATTCGCACCGTCACCTCCATTCAGATGCTTGTTATTGGCAGCCTAGGAGTGTCTTTTGGAACAATCCCCTGGACCCCGGACAGCTAATGCTGACATACTGAGTTGCCTCTGTTTGCCTACAGGCTTGGCTTCTTTACCAGCAATAGAACAGATTGTGATGACCGTGAACTCTTTGGAGACCTTCCCGGTTCAGCAAAGCAGATTAAAGCTTGGACCCAAAAAGACCCAAATTACGGCAAATGATTTTACGAAGGGGATTCCAAGGACAATGGCCGAAAAAATAAAACGCTACCTCATTAAAAAAGCTGAATTTAGTGTTGTGGACGGGATTATTCTCTGTAATTGTTGCCCCTCCCCACCCAGGACGACCTCCAATATTAACAGAACTGTGTAACGGGCACCCGGGAATCTGAAAAATGAAGATACAGGCCAAGCCTTACATCTGATGGCCGGGTCTTGATTCCGACATCACAGACTTGGTGAAGTTGCAAACTTTCACCCTTGCTCTACCTATACCCTTGGGAGTGGCCTGACATTGAGAAGGAAGGTTTTACGGTTGTATTTGGTGTGAGGATGTTCCATCAGTAAGTGTACAGTCAACGTTTTTAATTACCGACCATAAATACTTAGTGGGCCTCTTCAAAGAGGCCTTGGGTGTGCGTACATGAGAACTTTGCAGGTCTCTTTATGGGTTCTATGCTTTTAATTATGGTGGATGCACACTTCAGGTAGTTAGAGGTGCATGGTATGAGCTCCACAATCTCTCAGGCTACTATTGAGAAATTGCGACAGAACATCAGCACACACGGAATACCTTACGCCCTGGTTTCCAATAATGGCACGGCCTTTAGTAGTGGCGATTTCCAGAACTTTGTGCTCTCTAATGGCATCTGCCACATCTGGACTGCACCTTATCATCTACCAACAAGTGGTCTGGCAGTATGGGCAGTTCAATCCTTCAAAAATAGTATAAAGAAACAACTGGCGGCATCCATGGAGACTAAACCATTCGAATACAGGGCCACACCACAGAGGATGGTGATGGTCTGGAATGTGCTGCCTGGGAGAGTGGTGGTGTTGGGTTGATTCACATCCCTTAAAAAGTATCTGGATGAGCATTTGGCACATCAGAATATTCAGGGTTATGGGCAGATGGGATTAGGTGGAGTTCAGGTGTTGCTAATGTGTCGAATCAGACTCAGTGGGCCAAAGAGCCACTTCTCCGCTGTGTGATTCTATGAGACCACAACAGGGATTGCTCCAGCAGAGCTGTTGATGGACAGCAGCTTCATACCAGAAGAGCTGGGGGCTTAAGCTGGCAACCTGTATGCCTCCATTTAACTCGCTGTTAGCTCAGTGAAGAGCTTGTTAACAGGCCGGAAATTCAAATTCTTATTTCCCGACTTAGCATGCAGGATGCCTGAAGTAGTCACTGGTGAGTTCTACCTGTCAAATAATAACTCATGTTTGAAGATGTGCAGTTTTCCTCAGTATATTGCTGTATTATTTGCCACGGTTTCAACAGAGTAGAATTTAAGTATTGTCTTTCAACTTTGGCTGAACTCACCAGAACCTGAGCACGCAATCTAGACTGATTCTGCATTTAAATACTGAAGGAGTGTGGCACCATCAGTTGTACCATCTTTTGGATAAGACTTTAAACTGAGGCTCCTTCTGCACTCTCATGTGCACAGGAAAGATCCAGTGGAACTATTCCATGAGCAGAAGGATATCCCACCTGGTGTCCTGTGGCCAACATTTACCTTGCAATCAATGTTGTTCAGATTATCCAGTCATTTAACTCATTGTTGGTTGTGAGACTATTGCTGCAATTTTACCACCCCACCTGCCACAGAATTGGAGCTGGCAAGGGATGGACAATAGAAATGTCTGTTGACCTCGGGTGGGATTTTCCAGTTGCAGGTTGAACGAGGCTGTAAAATCCCACCCTACGTGTGCATGTGTGCAGACTGGCCGTTGCATTTCCCTAAGTACATAAATGGTTATACTTAATTGGTTGGGGGGGGGGATAGTGAGATATCCTTAAGGATGTGAAAGGTGCTATGCAAGCGCAAGTTCTTTCCTGCCTTTGTTTATTTTCCTCCTTTTATCAACATCCTCTGCTGTGCAATAAAATAGTTCAAACATCTGCAAGACTTTTGACAATGTGATACTGCTAACATCAGTAATTTTAAGGTATAAGAAAATCAATTAACTAATACAGGTAGTGAATTGTGTTTCCTGGGGTTTTGAACATTAACTTTGGTGCTTTTGTTAATGTGGTCTTTTGTTTGTTGCACTAGGTCAGTCCTATAGTTGCATTTCCAGACTCTCAGGTCAATCTGGCCTCCCAGAAGGCCATCCAAGAGCATGAAATCCAGTTGGCCAGAACCTCCTACATAATCCAACAGGTGAGTTGCACACTGTGCACAGTACCTACAGTAATCCATTGTGAATCTCTGTTTGCAGACATTTGTGTTTGAGTAGAATTCTCACAAGGGATTCAGGCATTTTGTGTGAAATCATGTGTGATCTGACCAAATATCAACTCAATAACTGACAGCTGAAATCACTGTGTTTTGACACTTTAGACAATGCTCGCTTTTCAGGGTCTTAAACTCCTCTTTTCAAGCTGTTGTTTGAAAATTTGATTTTCCCGACCTGTTAACAAGCTCTTCAATGAGTTTAACAGCAAGTGAAATGGAGATATGCAGGTTGCCAACTTAACTCCCCAGCCCCCCCATCCCACTGTCCTTTTAAAAATTCAAGCCCATCATGAAGGTTTCAGAAGACTGAGACGTCATTTGTAATGACTTCAATCAGGCCACTGAGGTTGGTCTATTGGAATATGAATTCCCTGATTAAGGAGTCAATTGATGGGCCAATCAGGGAATCTTTTCCTTGTATTTAAAAGGGAATGTCAGTGCCTTTGGCACTCCCGAAGGTAAAGTGCTGACTGATAGCACTTTGTGTACTGCTGTTGGAATTGTAAATAAAGGGACTGCTGCCTCTGAAGATCTGATATACCATCCAATTGTATTATTTTCTAAGCATGACCCTACATGCAATTGAAAATTCAGGGCTTTGTGCCAGTATTCATTTCGTGTCAGTAAAGCCTCCCATTTTTGTCATGTTTCATGTGAAACATTTCCATGTAGGAACTCCTCATGCTCACACAATGGGAATTGTCAAAGTAATTACACCCACTGGGTAACAGTGGCACTCTAGCGCCTCAGCCTTTCACTCCCCAGCTCCTCAGCCTGTCAATGTAAATGTATAAGCTGTAACTTGTTCTGCTTTCTGCTCTCCACATTGCCTTCAGTACTGCTGTTTAATAATGCAAAAATATTGGGCTGGAAAAAAGAATATATGACTTTGCAAATAGAGTGGATAATGTCTGTGCAGACTGTACAATTATCCACTGCCTCTTAACCTTACTTTATCTACAGGCTACACTTGTCCCATTATTTCCTGTTTCCTACACGAAGGAAGGTTGACTAGTAAATGGTGTCGTCCAATTTGCAGACAGTGATCTGTAACTGCTCTTCCTATTGCCCCTCCAGATCCCCAAGAATCTATCCTTAGCATCTCTTCTGTTTCTTAAGCTACACACTGCCCCTCAGTAACGTCATCTGAAAACGCAGCATCAGTTTCCACACGTATGTTGGCCACATCTAGCTCTTCATTACCTTCTCTCAGCACTTGTACTGTCTCTAAACTGCCAGACTGCTCGACTGGTACTGGATAAGCAGGAATTTCCTGTGGTTAAACACTGGGAAAATCAAAGCCACTTGGTCCCCAGCACACACTCTGTTCCTGAGCCACTGACTTCATTCCTGCCCCTGGTAGCTGATACTGAATCAGGCTGTTCACAGCCTTGCTGTCCTAGCTGACCCTGAGATAAGCTTCTAACCACAATTTTACATCATCACTAAGCCCACCTATTTCCACCTCCGTAACTTTGACCTGCATCTGCAGCTAAAACCCTCATCCATCCTTTGTTACCTGTAGATTTAACTATCTCAACGTGCACCTGGATGGCCTCTCATCTTCATACTCTGCTCCCCCCTAAAAGTAAACCTATTGAAAGCCCTGCTGCCCATATCCCAACTGGCATTAAGTCTCATTTCCCCTGTGTTCGCTAACCTACATTGGCTCCCAGTTGAGCAATGCCTTGATTTTAAAATTCTTATCCTTGTTTTCAAATTCCTCCATGGCTTCACTCCTCCCTATCCCTATCAACCCCTCCAGGCCTAAAACCCCCTGAAATATCAAATTCCTGAGCATCCCAGTTTTAAGCACTCCACATTAGTGGCTGCACCTTCAGCTGTCAAGGCGCCAAGCTCAGGCATTTCCTTCTAAAACCTCTCTGCCTCTCTACTTCTTTGTCCTCTTCATTAAAATGCCCTTAAAACCTAACTATTTGTCTGATCTTTTGATTATGTGTCCTAAAATCTCCTTATGTTAAATTTTGTTTGATAATGCCACTTTGAAGCACTTTCAACATTTCACTTTGTCGAAGACATGATTACATGTAAACTGTTAATTTGCATCCCAGAGTCATAGAATCCCTACAGTGCAGAAGGAGGCCATTTGGCCCATCAAGTCTGCACCAGACACAATCCCATCCAGGCTACTAATCCCTTGACACTAGGGACAATTTAGCATGGCCAATCCACCTAAGCCGCACATCTGTGGACTGTGGGAGGAAACCGGGACATCCAGAGGAAACCCACACAGACACGGGGAGAATGTGCAAACTCCACACAGACAGTGACCCAAGACCAGAATTAAACCTGGATCCCTACCGCTGTGAGGCTGCAATGCTAACTACTGTGCCACCACGATTTTCTTTGTAAATACTGGAGTCAGTGTAATGTCTACCATTTTTCAATATAATGTACACAGGATGGTTCAGGGGATAGAAAGGGATGTAAAAAGGGGTGGGAGAGTTTACACTACTGGTTAAGGAGACTATCACAGCTATACTGTGGGAGGACACCTCCGAGGGTTTATATAGCGAAGCAATATGGGTAGAGCTCAGGAATGGGAAGGGCGTAGTCATAATGTTGGGGGTTTACTATAGACTGTCCAACTGCGAATGGGAGATAGAGGAACAAATATACAAGGTGTAAAAGTAACAGGGTTGTTGTGGTGGAGATTTTAATTTCCCCTATATTGACTGGGACTCACTTAGTACTAGGGGCGTGGATGGGGCAGAGTTTGTAAGGAGCATCCAGGAGGGCTTCTTGAAACAGTATATAGATCGTCCCACTAGGAAAGGGGCCATACTGGACCTGGTGCTGGGGAATGAACCCAGTCAGATGGTCAACGTATCAGTAGGGGAGCAGTTTGGGAACAGTGACCACAATTCAGTAAGCTTTAAGGTGCTGATGGATAAAGATAAGTGTAGTCCTCAAGTGAAGGTGCTAAACTGGGAGAAGGCTGATTACAACAATAATAGGCAGGAACTGAAGAATGTAGATTGGGGGCAGATGTTTGAGGGCAAATCCACAACTGGCATGTGGGAGGCTTTCAAGTGTCAGTTGATAGGGATTCAGGACTGGCACATTCCTGGAAGAATGAAGGATAAGTATGGCAAGTTTTGGGAACCTTGGATAACAAGAGATATTATGAGCTTAGTCAAAGAGAAAAAGAAAGCTGGGAACACATTGAGCAAGTGTGGAATACAAGGAAAGTAGAAAGAAACTTAAGCAAGGAGTAAGGAGAGCTATAAGGTGTCTCAAAAAAATCATTGGCCAGCAGGATTAAGGAAATTTGTAAGGTTTTTTATACATATATAAAGAGCAAGAAGGTAGCCAGGGAGGGGGTTGGCCCACTCAAGGACATGAGAGAATCTATCTGTGGAGCCAGAGGAAATGGGTGAGGTATTAAATGAGTACTTTGCATCAGTATTCACCAAAGAGAAAGACTTGATAGATGATGAGTCTGGGAAAGAGTGTGTAGATAGTTTGAGTCATGTTGAAATCAAAAAGGAGGTGGTATTGGGGTTCTTGAGAAACATTAAGGTAGACAAATCCCCAAGGCCTGATGGGATATACCCCAGAATACTGAGAAGGCAAGGGAGGAAATTGCTGGGGTCTTGAGAGAAATCTTTGTATCCTCACTGGCTACAGGGGAGGGTGCCATGATGTGGACGTGCTGGCGTTGGATTGGGGTAAGCACAGTAAGTAGTCTCACAATACCAGGTTAAAGTTTAACAGGTTTATTTGGTAGCGTAAGATTTCAGAGTGTCACTCTTTCAGGTGAAAACTCTGAAAGCTCGTGCTACCAAATAAACCTGTTGGACTTTAACCTGGTGTTGTGAGACTACTTACTGTACAGGGAGGTCCCAGAATAGCCAGTGTTGTTCCTTTGTTTCAGAAGGGCAGCAAGAATAATCCAGATAATTACAGGCCGGTGAGCCTTGCGCCAGTGATAGGGAAATTATTGGAGAGGATTCCTTGAGACAGGATTTACTCCTGTTTGGCAGTAAGTGAACGTATTAGCAAAAGGCAACATGGTTTTGTGAAGGGGAGGTCGTGTCTCACTAACTTGATCGAGTCTTTCGAAGAAGTGACGAAGATGATTGAGGATAGGGCAGCGGATGTTGTCTACATGGACTTCAATAAGGCCTTTGACAAGGTCGTTTATGGCAGATTGGTACTGAAGGTGAAGTCGCATGGGATCAGAGGTAAGCTGGCAAGGTGGATACAGAACTGGTTTGGTCATAGAAGACAGAGAGTAGCAGTGGAAGGGTACATTTCTGAATGGAGGTCCATGACCTCAGGGGTCTGTGTTGGAACCTTTGCTGTCTGTAATATACATAAATGATTAGGAGGAAAATGTAACTGACTTGATTAGTAAGTTTGCGGACGACACAACAGTTGGTGGATTTGCAGATAGCAATGAGGACCATCAGAGGATAGCTGGAGGCTTGGACAGAGAAATGGCAGGTGGAGTTTAATCCGGACAAATGAGAGGTAATGCATTTTGGAAGGCCTAATGCAGATAGAAAATTTACTGTAAATGGCAGAACCCTTAAGAGTATTGATAGGCAGAGAGAGCTGGGTGTACAGGTACACAGGTCACTGAAAGTGGCAACACAGATGGAGAAAGTAGTCAAGAAAGCATACGGCATGCTTGCCTTCATCTGCTGGAGTATTGAGTTTAAAAACTGGCAAGTCGTGTTGCAGCTTTATAGAACCATAGTTAGGCTGCACTTGGAATATAGTGTTCAATTCTGGCCACCACACTACCAGAAGGCTGTGGAGGCTTTGGAGAGGGCACAGAAAAGATTTACCAGAATGATGTCTGGAATGGAGGGCATTAGTTATGAGGAGAGGTTGGAGAAACTTGATTCGTTCTCACTGGAACGACAGAGGTTGAACAAAGAACAACACAACACGGGAAACAGGCCCTTTGGCCCAACGAGCCCATGCCGCCATTTGAACATTGTGAGTCCCCTCTTCCACCCATGACCCTTGAAGTCTGATAGAAGTCTACATGATTGAGGCATAGACAGAGCTTTTACCCAGGGTGGAAGCGTCAATTACTAGGAGGCACAGGTTTAAGGTACGAGAGGCAAGATTTAAAGAAGATGTATGAAGCAAGTTTTTTTTTTACACAAAGAGTGATAGGTAACCCACTGCTGGGGGAAATAGTGGAAGCAGATATGATAGTGAGCTTTAAGGGGCATCTTGACGAATGAATAGGATGGGAATAGAGGGATATGGTCCCCAGAAGGGTGGTGGGTTTTAGTTCAGTCAAACAGCATGGTCAGTGCAGGCTTGGAGGGTTGAACGGCTTGTTCTGGTGTGTAATTTTCTTTGTTCTTTGCTCTTTTAACCTCTGGTCATGTCTGATATAACCAGTCTCAGACTCCAATCAGGAAACTCTGAACTTTGACTAATATGCATCTTTTCCTTGGCAGCGTCAGACGATTGAGTTCATTCCCATCACTCAAGTGTACTACAGCTGGAAGGATGAGGAATACAGTTACTTTACGTGTGGTATTGACAATAAAGTGTATGCCCCAGACTACCCCGCAAAGTGCTGCTGCTGCAGCATTCTGTGAGCGTACCAGTCAGAAATTGCTGTTCCTCCCTGAAGTGTTGTCCACACAACAGCTAAAATGCATAATGTCCCCACCTACCTACATTGCAAAATTCCAGATCAAGTTCAGCATTTTGTTGGTGAGTTAAATCTGACAGAAGCATGTTGTTTATTCTGATTAATAATCAATCATTAAATCAATAAGACAGTGGACCTATTTCCCAAGTCCCTCAGTATTTGAGTGGTTGAATGCCCCAGCCAGTTAGTTTTAGTCTGGGATGACTCTTGGTTCAATCAGTGATTCTTGCTGGTCTCAGCCCTGGTTGTGTTATGGGCACTCCAGTTGCTGAAGGGGGATTATGAAATTAAGTAAGGCTCGTGCTCTGGTTCATTGACTTCTGCTGGCAGTGTGGGGCTGTTTGGTGGGATGGAGTCCGGTTTGACTGTATCAGTCCCACTTAAGTAGAGCGTTGGAAGGCTGGAAGGGACTCTGGATCTGTGCCCCTTTGGGAATCACTGGCCAGGATTTTCCATATGGAAGATTTGATGTACTAGCCAAATGTCCATTGACTTCTGGGAATGGAAAATCCCAGCCATTGTTTCTGGATGAGGGTGGGGAGGAATCTCCCCATAACTATTCACTCCTTATAGAATAAGAGTGTGATAAGGCTCCAAATCCACTTGTGTGCGGAATCTTTGTCATGCTTAAACACTAATTCCAAATTATTGAGACAATACAATAGAAACCTTTGATAATTGTATATTAATAGTGTTTAATTATATAGAATCATAGAATCCCTGCAGCACAGAAAGAGGCCATTTGGCCCATCGAGTCTGCACCGACACGCAATCCCACCCAGGCCCTGTCCCCAGTACCCCTACATCTTTACCCACTAATCCCTCTAATGTACGCATCTCAGGACACTAAGGGCAATTTTTTAGCATGGCCAAACAACCTAACCCATACATCTTTGAACTGTAGTAGGAAACCAGAGCATCCACAGGAAACCCACACAGACACGAGGAGAATGTGCAAACTCCGTAGGTAGAGGACAATAATAGGGTTTCACTTGAGCACATAAAAAGACATTGAAATTGTGAGCTGGTTGAGTTAGGAGGTGTATGCTTGTCACATTTTACTCTAAATAAATAAAATGGTGAAGATTGACTCCAGTATCCTCCTTCACCAGCTGGCTTTCTGGGTGCTGTAATTTGCATATTCCATGTGATAGTAATATATTATCATCAGACTAAGAAGAACAACGTTCACAAGGACTATTATAAGTAAGGAGGGTGAGAGAAGGAAAGACCAAGCAATACACAAAGTGAGAGAGACACAGGCAGAGAGAAAGATGGAACCTCACACAGAACAAGACAGAAACACAGACAGACTGAGAGAGAGACATACAGACAGAAGAAGAGACACATAGAATGAGAAAGAGAGAGACACTCAACCCAAGAGAAATAGACACACAGACTGAGAGGAGGGCAGAGACACACAGACCAAGAGAAAGATGCATGCAAATGGAGAAAAAGAGAAATACACTCAGACCAAAAGAGAGCTATACCCATGCAGAATGAGGGAGATAGAGAGACACACAGAAAAAGAGAGATACAGACACAACAAAAGACAAAGCCACACATAGACACACCAAGAGGAAGAGAGACACACATACAAGAGCAATAGAAATACAGAGACACACCAAGAGAAAGAGAGATATTCTCTGAGATGCAAGAGGGAAAGACAGAGATACTCAGACTGAGAGAAAGACAGGCACATGTGCCACCTCCCCCCACCCACTCTCCTGCCTAAGGAGACACCCAAATGAATTATGAATTCTCCATTCCATTCTCACTCTGACCTCTCTCACCTTGGTCTCCTACACTGTTCCAATGAAGCTCAGTGTATGGAAGAACAGAACCTCATTTCATTTAAGCACTTCACAGTCTTCCAGATTCATGGAGTTCAACAATTTCAGATAATAACCTCTGCCATCGTTCAGTTTTGGTATTTTTTATTTTGATTTTTGGATGGCAGCTGTTGATAATGATTCGACTTTCCCACAAACACCTTCTATCGGCATATTAGTTTCTTTACTTATCCCTTCTGCCTTGCATCATCACTGTCACAGACTTATCCTTCTGTTCTACAACAACACCCCACTGTTACAACTTGTTTTAAACCTATTATTATCTCTAAAGATTTTCCGATCTTCGCTGCTGCGCATTTGACTCCATTTCTCTCTCCACAGACCTGCTGAGTACTTCCCAGCATTTTCTGTTTTGAACACAGTATAGTTAGGGATTTGGTCTTTCCAAACTACTGCTATTCTCAGGAGAGAATGTTGTGGCTGTGCTGCACTGGCTTTGGATGCGAATGTGTTTAGAAGCACTGGCTAAAGCCTGCTTTTCCAAATAGCTTTTTGAGACCCACAATAAGCCTAATTACCACACTGCAAACTGTAATTGTTATAATAGTAATGTTGAGGAAAGGTAGTACGAATGGGATGAATTGATTTACATTCTCATACATGATGGTGAGCTTTTTATAAACATCACATACATCACATTTTTCTTTAATGTCTGTTATATTTTAATTGTAATGAATGTTAATTGTGTAATTGTCAAATGTTAGGTGTTGGAATACTTGGTGAAAGGGATCAATTTCATTTTATTAAAACAATTTCAAATGTCACTGCTCTGTCCTGTCTCTTTTTTCACACCTTCAGTTTCAATAAAATATTATGGGTGGGAAATCTCCAATCTTATCTGTTCCCGTCCCACTGCCAGCAACAATGAAGAATTTGGCATTCAGCCAAAACTCCATTCACTGCAGTGGCACCAGAGAATCCCAGCCACGGAAAAGGTCGGGGGTTTTAGGCGTATATGTTTTAAATGTCACACATTGCTTATCTGGAGAAACTATACGTCCGTCAATCTAAGTGGCATCTTGGTAGGATTACTCATTATAGATCCCACCTGCCTGTCATGCTACAGTTGCTCACTTCTGATGGGAGGGGGGTGAACAGCCAGAGATCATAGTTTACATTAGTACTAATGACATAGGAAGAGAGACAGGAAGTCCTGCGGGCAGATTTCAGGAAGCTAGGAAAGGAATTTTAAAGTCAGGCCACAAAGGTAGCCTCCGGATTAATCCCAACGTCACGCAATAGTGAGTACAGAAGTCGGAGATTAGTGTAGCTGAATGCATGATTGGAGAGATGGTACAGGAGCGAAGGCTTTGGATCCTGAGGCGTTGAGTCCAGTGTTGGGATAAGTGAGATCTGTACAAACCAGATTGCTCACACCTCAACGGAGTCAGAACCAATAGCTGATGAAGGAGCAGCACTCCAAAAGCTTGTGATTCCAAATAAATCTGTTGGACTTTAACCTGGTGTTGTGAGACTTCTTACTGTACCCACCCCAATTGAATGCCAGCATCTCCACCACATGTCAACCAATAACTTGGCGAAAATTTGCTAGTGTTATCAGGGAGGGTTTAAATAACTTAGTGGGGGGATCCTGAGCATAGGGCAAGAAAGAAGAGAAGCAAAATGAGTAAGGAAGGTCATAAGATTAATGGAAAGATGATTGATGACAAAGGAGTGTTCAGTTTTTAGTAATATACACGTCTATGCAAGGAGTCAGAGAGCAATGCATTTGAGCTGGGGCAAAGACATACTTGGAACTATGATATCATAACTATTACTCAAATGTTGCTTTAGGAAGGGGAATTTCATCTCACCGTTCCTAGTTTTCAGATGGGACAGCGAAGGGGATTTAAAAAATGTAGGAGAATTGCAACATTAAAGAAACAACCACAGTTGTGAGGAGGGATGGTATGCTACAAGAATCATCTAAATAAGCCATATGAATTTAACTGAGGAATGAAAGGGGGAAATCATGTTGCTGTGAGTGTACCACATAGACCCTCAAATAGTCAGAGGGGAACAGAAGGCAAAGTGCAGAAACAAAAAGACAGCAGTAGAAAGGGATTTAAATTATCCTAACAACCTGGATAAATTCATTGTTAAAGATACAAATTGCAGAATTAATAAAATATGTTTAGGGGACCTTTTTAGCCAGTAGGCAGCAAGCCCAATGAGAAAAGGAGCAGATCTGGACATCATTTTTATAAATTTCAGTGATGGTGACAGTGACTCCATTATGAAAGGGGCAAAGGTAGAATAAGAGGTTGAAATTGGGAAAAGGAGCTAATTTAACCAGGCTTAAATAAAATAAGTTTATAATTACTAAAAAGCTAAGAAGAAATAGTAAAACACATGCATCTGTATTTATTTGGATTATCAGTAAGGATCAAGTCCAATAGTAAGTGAATATAAATGAAAGGTTATGCGGAACAGTCCTTGTAACAATTTGGGGGTATCCTCGCCAGACAGTGACAAATTGAAGGGTCTCGCCCAGACCAATAACTTTTGGGGAATCTCAGCTGGGGCACCATAAGGTAAAAGGGTGGAATTTACAAATCTAGATTCTCTGGATATCAAACAGCATTCAGAATAGGGTAAGGAAAAGAAAGTAACACATTGGGAAAAGGCCAATTTTTACTGAGCTGAGATGTGGAAGTTACTTGAAACTAAATTAGTGTTAGAGCAGTGAGAGGCATTCGAAGGAGGAAACCAGGAAGGTTGTGATGATGAGGGGAAAGAAAACGTGGAATTATGCACAGAAATATTGGACTTTTAAAATGGACACAAACTTGAAGATGGCTAAGAACATATGGTTAGCCACCGATAGGAATGGCAGCAGGATGTTTCCCTAAAGAACAATGGACAATGTTCTTCCAAACAAGTTACTTCTAAAGACATCCAAAGACTGATTGCCATCTCTGGTAAAGACAAAGGAACATAATAACTATCTCATCTAAAACTCTCTGGATGCAGTTACCTTCCTAGACTGGCTAATGAGTTCTGGATCTAGTTGGAGTACACAAAGGGGATTAAAAGCCAGCTGGGAGAACATGCCTGTATTTGCCCTGCTGGTGTGTGTGCTGTGAGAAAAGGCAGCTGGAAAACTCTCTGACTGTGGTAGTGAACCAGCCAGCAAAAAAGGATTGCAGCTGGGAAAAAAAGCAAAATAGCTCCAACAAGCAACAGAACACCTGAATCGCAGAATCAACTACATGTCCCTAGAAGTCAACTATACTGGAATCAATTTCTAATGGTCGCACACTTCATCATCCACCTCTCACAAATAAAGGATTGCTTCACATAACTTTATATTTACTTACTATAGGACTCAGTTCTTACTTATAATCTGTATGAATATAGATGCATGTGATTTGCCATTCCTTCTGCGCTTTTTAGTAGTCAATAAACTTATTTTATCTTAACTCAAGAAAGCCAGGTTAAATTAGTTCCTTTTTAAACATAACATTTGGGTCTGAAAAGGTGTCCATTTAATCTCAGTGGACAATGACCAATTGGGTGATGTCGTCCAGCTCAACAACTTTTGAGGAACCTCAGCTGGGGCTGGTCATAACACCACGATGTAAAAGGGTGGAATTTACAAACCTAGATCTCCTGGATATCTGAGAGTATTCAGGATAGGATAAGGCAAAGAAGGGAAGCTTGTATTAGCTACCAAGAGCTGAATACTGCAGAAAATACTGGTACTCTTCAAGATGATAGAGTTTGCAGGCTTGGGAGGGGCTGTCAAAGGAGCCTTCCTGAGTTACTGCAGGGCATTTTGTACATTGTAAATTGCCACTTAATGTCCCAAGATATGTAGGTTAGGGGGATAAGGAGGGTGAATACATGAAGGTAGGGGGAGGTAGGGCAGGGGTGGGCCTGGGTAAGATGCTCTGTTAGAAAGTCGGTGTGGCCCAGATGAGCCAAATAGTCGCTTCCTGCTCTGTACAAAGAAAAAGAACAACACAGCACGGGAAACAGGCCCTTCGGCCCAACGAGCCGCCATTTCAACACTGTGAGTCCCCTCGCCACCCATGACCCATGTCTACTCTTATGGCACTCCACATTGGAAACCAGATTGAGGGGAGACTAATTTAGGGACAATTTGTTACACCAATCAGCCTAAGAGCACATCTTTGGGGTGTGGGAGGAAACCGGAGCGCCCGGAGAAAACCCACGCAAGCACGAGTAGAAATTCAAGATATGTAGATACTGTGGAAAGTAGGGGATGTGAATGTTTAAGGGTGGATGAGGTGCTAATCAAGTGAGCTGTTCTGTCTTCGATGGTGTTAAGCTTCTTGTGTTGTTGGAACTGCACCCATCCAGCAAAGGAAGAGCCTTCCATCACATTCCTGTCTTATGCCTTGTAGATGATGGACTGGCTTTGAAGAGTTAGGAGCTGAGTGCCTCAGACCTGCTTCAGTAGCAACATATTTTATATGGCCAATTAATTTCTGGCCAATGTTAATGCCCAGGACACTGATGGCGGGGGGGGGCTCAGTGATGATAATGTTGTTGAACGTAAAGGGGATAGTTAGATTCTCTCTTTTTGGTAATTGCCTGACATTGTATGATGTGAATGTTAATCACCACTTATCAGGTCCACCCCTGGCCTATTCCCGTACCTCCACCTATTCACCCCCCTTATCCCCCTAACCTACACATCTTGGGACATTAAGTGGTAATTTACAATGTACAGAATGCCCTACAGCAACACAGGAAGGCTCCTTTCGAACATGCAAACTCTATCATCTCAAAGAGCAGCAGTATTTTCTGCAGTATTGAGCTCTTGGTAGCTAATACAAGTTTCCCTTCTTTGCCTTATTCTATCCTTGTTGCAGGTCTGGACTGCTTCATATCTGAGGAGTTGTGAATGTTGCTGAACATCGTACAATCATCAGCAAATATCCCCATGTCTGAACTTCCGTTGGAGGGAAGATCTTTTGATGAAGCAGCTGGAGATGGTTGTGCCTAGGACATCACCCTGAGAAACTCCTGCAGTAATATGGACTGGTGGGCAGAAAACCGGAGGTAATGCATTTGGAGATGACAAACAAGGCAATGAACAAACAATAAATAGGGAGTTATTCAGAGGCATAGACGAACTGAAGTTTCTTGAAGTGGAGGTCCATAGATCCCATAAAGTAGCAGGACTGATCGGTAACATGATCAAGAAGGTATATGGGATATCTTTCCTTGGCTGAGACATAGGGTATAAGAACAGGAAGGCTATGCTAGAACTGTATAAAATAATGGTTAGACCTCACAGTTAAAGTACTACATGCAGTTCTGTTCACCATATTACAGGAAAGTTATGGTATAGAAAAGATTTATGAAGATACTGCCAGGATGAAGAATTTCAGATTTAAAAGACTTCGGTTGTTGGGTTGTTTTCTTTGGAAGAGTGGAAAATAAAGGGAAATTTATTTGTGGGGTATAAAATTACAAAGGGTCTAGAAAAAGTGGATAGGACAGATCTAATCCTCTTAGCAGAAAGGTCAGTAACCAGGAGGCACAGATTTAAAATGTTTGATGGAAGGATTCAAGGGCTTTGAGGAGTGTGTTGGGGCTTTGGAACTCACTGTCTGAAAGAGTGGTAGAGGCACAAACCTGCATCAAATTTAAAAATAATACTTGGATATACACTTGAGGTGCAGGGTTATATACCAAAAGCTGGAAAGTGTTATTAGGCTGGAGCAATCCTTTTGGCTGGCATAGACATGATGGATTGAATAGCCTCCTTCTTTGCTGTGAATATAGTAACATAGAAAATAGAAGCATGAGTAGGCTATTTAGCCTTTCGAGCCTGCTCTGCCATTCATCTTGATCATGGCTGCTCATCAAATTCAATATCCTGATCCCGCCTTCTTCGTATATCCCTTGATCCTTTTCTATGTTTCTACCAGCAGATGGAGCATCACACTTATAACTAATCCTGATATGGTACAAGGAAAATTTGACTCTATAACCGCTGTCAATAAAATGGCACAGGCCTTAAGTGTCAACTGGTTCTCTACCTGTGAGTCTAAAGTTGGCAGCAGGCTGTTCAAACGAGTTTTGGGATGTGAACAACACTAGCAAGGGCACATTTATTGTGGTGATGAACTGCCCTGTATTGAATGGTGCCATCTGTGCTTGCTGAGTGAGTAGCACTCTTGTTATGAGGCCACAAATACCATGGGGAATTATCAATAGATCTATTTGTGAGCCTCATGGAGTATGAACTACCTTATTGAGTGAACGGAGGCTTGCCCAATGTGAAGCGGTATAGGAGTGGGTATTTAACCTGTTACTCCACGCGGACAGTTCTTACAGGTCCTGAGATGAAGACTGTAAGCTGTAGTCATAGCCCATTCCTTTGGAGCACAATAAAGAGTGTTGGTGACAGGAAACTGGCATTTGGCTAAATTACTACATTGGTGATGAGAACTTTTATTGTCCTCCCTCTTTCCCTCTGGACCTTGTACGTCAACAATTTGGACTTTAAAAAAATCCATTAAAAAAGCCTTTTCACTTGAGAACACAGAAAAATGGGCTCAGCAAATACAAGGGGAATCAGGCAGCAATGTCCTCCAATTAAAAAGAGGGCCTCATACAATCAATCCTCAATGGAGAGTGCTTGTGTAAATCAGGTGTTAAAGGGCGCCTTTCGATATAGGAACTCTAATGTCACCACCAGGAATGGCAGTGACAGAGTATTAGAGAACATACTCCAGAAAAGTGCAGTTGCCAGATGACAGATTTTTGCTATCAAAAGAACAGCCATGGCAAAGTTTCCAGAACTAGCAAAACTCACGCTGCCAAGGAAGAAGGCAGAGGCTCGTAACTGAGCATCTCATGCAGGTATTCCCTCTTCCAGAGACAGGGACTCTGCGACTGGGCAGCATGGTGGCATAGTGATTAGCATTGCTGCCTCACGGCGCCAGGGACCTGGGTTCAATTCCCAGCTTGGGTCACTGTGTGTGGAGCTTGCATGTTCTCCCCTTTCTGCGTGGGTTTCTTCCTGGTGCTCCAATTTCTTCCCATGTGGGTTAGGTGGATTGGCCGCGCTAAATTACCCGTTAGTATCAGAGGGACTAGCTAGGTTAAATACTTGGGGTTATGGGGATAGGGTCTGGGTGGGATTGTGGTCAGTGCAGACTCGATGGGCCGAATGGCCTCCTTCTGCACTGTAAGATTCTATGACTCTATCTAACTGAAACATTATTAGAATGAAATTTGCTTCAAAAATGGTGGAATTACGAGTGAATAACCATCCCTTGAAGATAGAGGTGGACTGGGCAGCTGCAGTCTCCATTATTGGAGAACAAATTGATAAGCAACTCCAATCGGGGATCCAACTCTTGAGGTTTGAAAATACAAAGGCCAGGCTAGCCATCTACACAGGGAACATTACAAATAAAAGGCACTACAATGACCCCAGTAACTTCTATGCAACAATTCACCAATCTCCCACTCATTGTTATACAGAGGCATGGGCCAAGCCTTATGTGGAAAGACTGGTTCCAGCAGAACCTGCTAAACCGGTTGGAGATCTTTAGGTTATGCAACTGGGGGAGTGTACAAAGTTATTAGTAGATACCCTGGGGGTTTTCAAGAGAGACTTGTTCATCCAGCACTCAGGATACTTCAGTTGCTAGCAATAAAAGAAGTAACTTCACAAAGTAAATCAGAGAAAAAGGTTTAATAAAAAAACTTCACTACGTCAACAGTCAGGCCACATCCTGGGCCACACAAGCTCACCATAATCTTAAAATAATAATGCTTATAACAATAGTGCTTTCTATTTGTACCTTTCTATTTTGTCAGCTAACCACCTATCATTTTGCCATTGGTTACATTGTCAGTCAGGTCCACTGGTCAGCTGACTCTCATGTTTACATCGATTACATTGTAACAAGCCTGGGAAAAATAAAAGGAGCCAAGGCCAAAATCTGCATTGACCCCAACCCTACACCCAGGTATTTCAGATCAGTCCTGTCCCCTACTCCATGCTGGAGAAGGTGAAATTGAACTAGGGCACTTTGAAAGCTTAGATATAATAAGGCCTGTACAATTTGCTGCATAGGCCATGTCCATAGTTCCTGTTCTTAGGCCTGCCAAATCAATTTGTCTTTGTGGGGACCAAAAATTAACCTTCAGTCGGGTCTCCAAACTTGATGGGTACTCAATTCCCCGAATCGAAGATTTGTATGTGAGGTTAACAGGTGACAGGACATTCTCCAAGTTGGGCATGAGACATGTCTATCTTCAGCTTGAATTGAATTGCCATGCTGGAAATATGTGACAATCAAAACATGGAAGAGGACGAGGCAGGTGAGGTTGGTGAGCAAACTGCACACGGTACAGTGATGCAGCAGGACATAGGCAAAGAGAAGGGGAAAAGGAACGTAGTAGTGATTGGAGATAGTGGGGTGAAGGGTATTGACACTGTCCTTTGTCACAATGACAAAGTGCACAGAAGGGTGTGTTGTCTGCCTGGTGCTCGGGTACAGGATGTCGCAGCTGGGCTGCAGAGGAATCTGGAGTGGGAGGGTGAGAACCCAGTTGTGGTGGTACATGTGGGTGCCAGCGACGTAGGCAAAGTGCGGACTGAGGATCTGGGGAGGGAGTATGAGAAGCTGGGAATGGAATTAAAAAGTAGAACCGACAAGGTGGTCTTCTCTGGGCTACTGCCTGAACCGAGTGCAGACGGGCGTAGGGTTGACAGGATAAAGGAAGTGAATGGGTGGCTCAGAGATTGGTGTGGGAGGAATGGGATCGAATTTATGGGGCATTGGCACCAGTATTGGGGTAGGTGGGACTTGTTCGGGCAGGATGGGGTTGGTCTGAATCGTGCTGGGACCAGAGTGCTGGCGAATCGAGTAAAGAGAACTGTAGACAGGGCTTTAAACTAATTAGGGGGGGGGAGGGTGCGAGGGTAGGTGATGTTAGGAGGTCTACAGTTAAGGATAGGGTACAGGTAAGGGAAGAGGCTGAGGATGTCCCAAGTGGTGGCGTTACGGCAAATAGGGTCCAGAAGAAGGCTGGGATGAAAGCGCTTTATCTGAATGCACGAAGCATTCGGAATAAAGTGGATGAGCTGGTGGCGCAGATCGACACAAATGGATACGATCTGGTGGCCATTACAGAGACATGGCTGCAAGGTGACAGGGACTGGGAGATGAATGTACAGGGCTATCAAGTGTTTAGGAAGGATAGGCAGGAGGAAAGAGGGGGTGGCGTAGCTCTGCTGATTAAGGACAGCATCAAGGTGGTAGCAAGGGATGATATCGGAGCCAAAGAGCAGAAAGTGGAATCGTTGTGGGTGGAGATTAGGAACAGCAAAGGGAGGAAGACGCTGGTGGGTGTCGTCTATAGGCCCCCGAATAATGATCTGGAGGTGGGGCGGGCTGTTAACGCGCAAATAAGTGCGGCGTGCAGGAATGGGACGGCAGTAGTTATGGGGGATTTCAATCTGCATATTGATTGGTCGACCCATGTTGGACGAGGTGGGCTCGAGGAGGAGTTCTTGGAATGCTGCCGGGATAGTTTCCTGGAACAGTGTGTGTTGGAGCCGACGAGGGAGCGAGCTATCTTGGATCTGGTGCTATGTAATGAGGCGGGTAGAATTAGGGACCTTGAGGTGAAGGATCCTCTTGGAGAGAGTGATCATTGTATGGTGGAGTTTCTGTTGCAGATGGAGGAGGAGAAAGTGGGTTCCCGGACACGTGTCCTTTGTTTGAATAGAGGGGAGTATGGTAGGATGAGAGAAGAATTGGCGAATGTGGACTGGGGGAGTGCGTTGGAAGGTAGGTCTGCTGAGGAGCAGTGGAGGATCTTTAAGGAGATCTTTCTTGGTGCTCAGCAGAAATTTATTCCGATGGTCAAAAAGGACAGTAGGAAGAGAGGTAATAAGCCATGGATAACGAAGGAGGTGAAGGAAAGTGTTAAATTAAAAGCGGAGGAATTTAGAGTAGCTAAGAGTAGTGGGCGAGAAGAGGATTGGGAAAGGTTTAAATGTCAACAAAGATTGACAAAAAAGTTGATAAAGGAGGGTAGAAGAAGCTATGAAGCTGGGCTAGCACTTAATATAAAAAAGGATAGCAAGAGTTTTTATAAATATATAAAAAGGAAGAGGCTGGCTAGGGTGAACGTTGGTCCCTTAGCGGATGAGAAAGGGGACCTAGTGGTAGGGGATGGGGATATGGCTAAGGTCTTGAATAACTTTTTTGTTTCTGTCTTCACGGAGGAGGACGTGAATAATTTGCCGGGTGTTAGCGATGGAAAGGTGGTAGGACTGGAGGGTCTTAATGACATTACTGTTACTAGAGAGGTGGTGCGCGACAGACTGGAGGGGCTGATTGTGGACAAGTCCCCAGGACCGGATGGAATGCATCCGAGGGTTCTGAAAGAAATGGCGGAGGTGATAGTGGATGCCTTGGTGGTTATTTTCCAGACGTCGCTGGATTCCGGGGAAGTGCCGGAGGATTGGAAAACGGCTAATGTTACGCCGTTGTTTAAGAAGGGTGCCAGGCAAAAGGCGGGGAATTACAGGCCGGTTAGTTTAACGTCTGTGGTAGGTAAAATGTTAGAATCCGTCATTAAGGAGGAAATTGCGAGGCATCTTGAAGGGAATTGCTTGATAGAGCAGACGCAACACGGTTTTATTAAAGGGAAGTCGTGTCTGACAAATTTAGTGGAGTTCTATGAGGATGTGTCTAGGGCGGTGGATAGAGGAGAGCCGGTGGATGTGGTCTTTCTGGATTTTCAGAAGGCGTTTGATAAGGTACCTCACAAGAGGTTACTGCAGAAGGTCAGAGGACATGGAGTTGGGGGTAGGGTGTTAGCGTGGACAGAGGATTGGTTGTCAAATAGGAGGCAGAGAGTGGGGGTCAATGGGTGCTATTCGGATTGGCGGTTGGTGACTAGTGGAGTGCCCCAGGGGTCGGTGCTGGGGCCTCAGCTATTTACCATTTATATAGATGATCTGGAGGAGGGAACCGAGTGTAGGGTGTCGAAATTTGCTGATGACACCAAGATTGGGGGAAAGGCAAATTGTGCGGAGGGTGTGGAGAGTCTGCAGAAGGATCTAGATAGGCTGGGCGAATGGGCCAGGAAATGGCAAATGGAATTTAATGTTGGCAAGTGTGAGGTGGTCCACTTTGGTAGGAAGAATGGTAGGAAGGACTATTACTTACGTGGCGAAAAACTGCAGCAGGCGACAGTGCAGAGGGACCTCGGGGTCCTTGTGCATGAGTCGCAAAAACCCAGCCTGCAGGTGCAGCAGGTGGTCAGGAAGGCGAATGGGATGCTGGCCTTCATAGCGAGGGGGATTGAATATAAAAGTAGGGAGGTCTTGCTGCAGCTGTACAGGGCATTGGTGAGGCCGCAGCTGGAGTACTGTGTGCAGTTTTGGGCGCCGCACCTGCGCAAGGATATTTTGGCCTTGGAGGGAGTGCAGAGGAGGTTTACTAGGCTGATACCGGAGTTGAGGGGGTTGAGCTATGAGGAGAGGCTGAATAAACTAGGCTTGTACTCGTTAGAGTTTAGAAGAATGAGGGGAGATCTCATTGAGACGTATAAGATGATGAATGGGATGGATAGGATAGAGGTGGAAAGACTCTTCCCGCTCAAAAAAGACAGTAGGACTAGGGGGCACAGCCTCAAGATAAAGGGGGGGCAGTTCAGAACGGAGTTGAGGAGGAACTTCTTCACTCAAAGGGTGGTGAATCTCTGGAATTCTCTGCCCGTTGAAGTGGTGGAGGCTGCCTCGCTAAATATTTTTAAGAAGCGGGTTGATGGGTTTTTGATAAGAGAGGGGATTAAGGGTTATGGGGAGAGGGCGGGAAAGTGGAACTGAGCCACGACAGATCAGCCATGATCTTATTGAATGGCGGGGCAGGCTCGAAGGGCCAGATGGCCTACTCCTGCTCCTATTTCTTATGTTCTTATGTTCTTATGTTCATCAGGAACTCTATGAGCATATGTGTTTGGGTTCTCGTCAACGTGTGCCATCTTCCAAAGAGTTATGGAGAAAACCCTCATGAGCTACTCTAGATAGCAATATATATAGATGATGTTTTGGTCACAGGTGTTTCAGAACAGGACAACTTGGCAACCTAGAAGAAGTCTTGCAGAGATTTCCTAAAACAGGAGTATACTTGAAGAGGGAGAATGCATTTTCCAAGTGGCTGAAATGATCAATTTAGGTTACCAAATAGATTGCAAGAGTCCAGTGAAGGATATGGACCATCAAGGAAACATCAAACCCAAGGAACACCACGGAGTTGAAATTCTTCCTGCGATTAGTCAATTATTATGGAAAATTCATTCCGAATTTAGCTTCCTTGCTGGCCTCCTTACATGCCCTATTACGAAAAGACAAAAGGCGGTCCTGGGAAGCTCAATGGGCAGAGGCTTTCTCTAAAGTTAAATAGCAGTTAGTGATCAAACTTACTGGCCCATTTTAACCCTAAGATAGAACTTAGATTAACTTGTGACACTTTCCCGTACAGGATTGGTGCAATGCTGGAAAGGCAGGATGGAAAAGCATATTGCTTTGATTGGGAGAACAGAACCATTTGACCCCAAAGTAGAAAACAAGAGACAGTATATTGAAAGGCTGTGTTATTTCTTTGTAACAAATGAAATAACATGAAAGAGAAAGAAGAAAATTAAAAGGTTAAAAGCAAAATACTGTGGATATTGGAATCTGAACCAAAAGCAGAAAATGCTGGAAAACCTCAGCAGGTTTGACACCATCTGTGGAGAGAGAATACAGCCAATGTTTCGAGTCTGGATGACCCTTGGTCAAAGCTGACAAAGAGCTCTGAGTCTGATGAAGGGTCACCCAGGTTCGAAACACTGGCTCTATTCTCTCTCCACAGATGCTGTCAGACTTAAAATCAAAAGGTTATTCTGCTCAAAGTCTGCAGCCCACAGTCTTACAGCTTAGTAAAAAGTTTAACATCACCTGATGCTTCAGACACAAAGGGGGCAATCTTATGAAAAATAAGTCTAAAACAAGCATGATAACAGGAAAATGTTGGATCTGTTTTCTCGGCGAGTCAAAATGTCAAATCCTACGTACTTAGTGCATGAAAAAATCCTAAAATCCATTTCTCATCTGTAGGGGGAGTGGGTGAGACTTAAATTTCCCAAAAGTCAGCCAATAACAGCAGAGGGTGCTATTGTGTATGTCCAGGTGCCATTGTGCTTGTGCAGGTGAGTGCAGCTGAGACCTGTCACACAGCCTCTGCTGCTATCACCAGCCTCTGAGGCCTAATCCCAGCACCCCTCCTTGTGCTACCGTGGGGCTCCACACTCGTTTGTAAACCCCCATCCAGACCTATTACCCCTGCATCCCCTGGACTGATCGCGCTCCCCCCGCCCCCGCCAACCCTGGCCTTACCAATCACTCCCCACACCCACCCACCCTCCCAACCCCTGCTGCACTGGTCATCAATCTCCCTCCCCCCACACCGATCGCTGCGCAGAGCAGTAGCAATTCCTCCCTCTCCCCCCTTTAGCCAACCACAATGCAGAGTGCACAATGGTCCACCACCCTGGTTGGTCCACCCATGGTCTGGCCCCACCCCCTAAGGCACCACCCCCTTGGCACTACCTGGTGAGTGGGTGCCCATAGGGCTGCCAGAGTGCCAGGCTGGAACCGCCATAGAGGCAACCCCCCCCTTGCTCCTGACCTCCTGAGTGGGGCTCTCAGTGGCTGGCCTTCATTGATGGGGGAACCATACATGATCCTTGCCAGACAAGCCTCCCTAGGGAAGGCCACACAGACAAGCGAGCCAGACAATTGCACTGATTCTAATTAATTATATATAAGTGCAAGTTAAACAACTTATTAGGCCTCGTGTCAGAAATGGGCGCGAGGCTGATCATACCAGATATTTGGTGCTGGTAAGGTCAGGAGAAGAGAAATCAGGCGAGAACCTGATATCTCAGCTTTCTTATGATCTTACTGGCTTGCCCCACCCAATGCAGCACCATGGATAAGATTGTCTCCAAAGTCTTTTGACTAGATAGTTGAGTTGGTTAAAAATTATTTCTAAGCTGACCCTCAATCATTACAATGAGATACAAACTTCAATCAGCAGTCCGGGAGCCAGGGAGGACAGCCTTGGCTTTCTGGCCAAACTGAGAGGATGGACAAAGCATTGTGAATTCAGCCTAGCTTTAGGAGAAGGGACTGTTCTGTCAGTAGTATAAACAGTCTCATCACTTGGCTGAGACCAAATTCACTTTAGAAAAAGTTGTGGAGTTGGCTCAGATGATTAAATGTGCAGAACAGGATGTGAGTGAGTGAGTTGCAAAGCGTGTCAAACAAGACAAACCATTTGTGATAGGAAATGGTCGTTTTGAAGAGCAACCAAATACATGTGCAGAAGATAAAAGGGATACATCAGAGGGCAGAAGCTTGTTGTCAGTGTGGGGGAGAACACTTGCAAGAAGCCTGCTGATATAGAAGTGTTTTAGGTGCAACAGAAAGGATGATTTACAAGCACAATGCAGAGTGAAGCATTTGGGATGGAAAGTGCAAAGAAAACCATAAAGGTTAGTTTTACTCCTGTGAAGAAATTGGCTGAGGAACCTGACAAGAGGCCCGAATCATTTATCTTTAAACAGGTCCAACTGAGGAAAGTGCTCCCTATTGAGATAGCCTTAATGGTAAATGGCACATCTCTTAAAATGGAAATCAACACAGGGGCTGCAGCTACGGTTATAGGGGAGCAGGCATTTCATTACCTTCGAAAAGGCCTCCGATCATTGCGATTGAGTGAGTCATAGAGCCATAGGGGATCGTTTTACTGGTGCAACCCCCAAGGTTCGAACGATCCTGCCCAAAGCCAACAGAGAATGCTTTGCTCTGAGCCTCACCCACCCCTGCAATCGGGGCGGGCACACCGATAAAATTCCGCTATGTTGTCTACACATGCTGGAGAAACATTGCAGACTTTAGGGGCAGCAAGCCACCATGTCCTATAAGGATCAGGCAGTGTAATTACCTGAGTTGGTAATTAAGGGTCAGCAGCCTTTTTTATAGGCATGATTGGTCAAGTAGACTAAACTGAATTGGTTAGAGATATTAAATTTGCAAGATGAAGGTTTTCAGGAGCTGCTGTGTAAATATTCTGGGTCTTCCAACATCAACTAGGATGTATAAGGGGAGCTAAAGCAAAAATTTATCTGAATCCAGAGGCAATACCAACATTTTTCAGGGCCCACCGAATGCTCATGCATGTCATCATGAGATTGAAGTTGAGCTAAAAGACTGATATATTTCGATATCCTGAATTCTGTTCAATTCTCTGAGTGGTCAGCACCTAGAGTCCCTATCCTCAAACCTGATTGTATTGTATTTGTGGGGATTATAAATTAACAGTCACTAGAGGAACTCAAATAGACAGTTACCCCATTCCTAGAATTGAAGACCTCTAGCTGAAGGTTTAAAATACAGCAGGTTATACCCCAGTGGATGAAGATTCGCAGAAGTCAGTTACTATCAACATTCACAAAGTTTTATACCAGTATACATGGTTACTTTTTAGAGTCTCATCAGCCTGCTCCATTTCCCATTGTATGATGGAAAGTTTATTCCAAGGCATCCCAAATATAGTGGTTTATCATGATGGCATCCTAACTACAGGAGCCACACTGAAGAACACAAACCAAACTTGAAGAAAGTTTTGAAAGGATTTAAAGAAGTAGGTGTTGGGCTAAAATGGTAGAAATGTAGTTTCTAGGCAGGTTTAGGGTCGGCACCAAAGATTTACATTCTTTGTAAGACAAAGTAAAATCCATAAAAGAGGCCCCACAGCCAAAAAAATCTCACAGTTAAAGTCATTTAGCGGAATGGTGTATTATTATGGTAGGTTTTTACAAAATGTGTCTACCAACTTAGCCCCACTCCATTACATGTTAAAGGAACATCAATGTTGGAGGTGGGGAGAAGAACAGTAGCTATTACTGTCAGTCACACAAGAGATAGTGCTGGCATTACGTAAGATCAAGGCCTTGCTAGTCTCAGTGAAGCACATGAAGATATGGACAGAGAAAGCCCGATGTTATCAAAAGTTAAGAAGGTGGTGATGCAAGCGTGGTGGCAATATGATAAGGCAGAGCTGCTTAAACTCTAACCAACAAAGCAGGATGGAGATAACCTGTGAACCCGGGGTGTTGTTGTTGTGGGGGTTGGGGGGGGGGAGCTGGAATTATAATCCCACCCCAATGGACTTTTGTTACAACAATTGCATGACTCATATCTAGGACAAACTGGATGAAAGCACTAGCCAGAAGTTATGTCTGGTGGCTGGGCATTGATAAAGAAAGGATGGTTAGTCAATGGCCAGTTGTGAAGCTCAACAGGCTTTGCCGCCACTGGCTAAGATGCATCCTTAGGAGTAACCAGGTAGCCCCTGGGCAAAAATACATATTGTTTCTTATATTAATGGACACACACTCAGAGTGGTTGGATGTCTAATTGATGAAGCCACAATGTCCACTGCCACCATTGAAACATTGCGAACATTTTTTGCCATTCATAGCCTCCCAGAGGTCTCAGTGACAGACAATACCACAGCACTCGTGACAAAGGAGTTTCAAAAAAATTGTAAAATGAAATGGCAGTTGCCATGTTAAGCCAGCCTCAAATGGGTTAGTGGAACATGCTGTGCAAACATTCAAGGTCTCAATGAAGAAACAAGTCAATAGACTCTTGTGTATAGCCAGGTTTTTGTTGTCTTACAACACCATGCCAAATGTGACCACAGGGGTCTCGCCAGCCAAGCGACTAATGGGCACTGTTTAAGGATATGACATTTGGATATGATGTTCCCAGATTTGGCAGGGAAGGTGGAGGCTAGGCAAGCCTCTCAGAAAGAAAATCCACAACTCAAGGAAGAATGACAAGAGTTTTCCAAATTGAGTATCTAGTCATGGTCAAGAATTTTGCAACAGGACCAGCATGAGTGGCTGGCAAGATTGTGGGAAGGACAGGACTGATCTCTTACATCATAGAGATGCAAAGATGTCGCATCAAGAAATATGTAAACCATTTGACCAGCGCCAGATACAATGGATTAACAGGCGACTCCAGCAGTAAATTTGGATCTCCAGGATTGGTTACAGGGATCCCGGGTGTAAATGTGGAATGGAGCAACTAGTGATTTCTGTTACTGAGAATACCGCAGCTACCGAAGGAAATCACGTCTGCGAAACAGTCTTCCAGTTCAACGAAGGCAAAAACTGGTTCCTTCTTTTGGGAAATTACGGGCAAAATCTTACCAAAAAATGGCAGATTGTTGGCTGAAATTGAATCCAGGTCCCTGGTGCTGTGAGGCAGCAGTGCTAACCACTGTGCCACCATACCGACCAGATGTAAGATATAAGAATGTTGTCAGTAAGACCTCTGGGAGACCATGAATGGCAAAATATGTTCTCAATTTTTCAATTGTGGCAGTAGCCATTGTGGACTTCATCAATTGGACATCCAGTCACTCTGACTGTGTGTCCAGATATAGGCACTACTGTCAATCAGTCACCACTTTGTTTTGAATGTTTGTCAATAAATTTCAGTTTGTTCATCCACAGAGCCTCCACCTTGTCTGTTCATGCCACCAAGCTTGGGTAAACCACTGTGTTCACCCAACACCTCATCCTGTGGTGTGTGAGAATGGCAGTGCTATGTCCCTCCCACCCTCTTGCCAGCCCCTACCAAGAAAGGGCATTCCCTCAGCTGCAATATGGACAGGAATCCAGGAAGGAGGACAAGCGCTCCCTGTACACCAGCCTTCACAACCCCTTTGAAGCACAGGGTGCACCGACATGATGGGAAGGAAAGGGCTCTGAGTGACCCCACTCAACCCCTTTCCCCAAAATGGTAATTCTGGGACCCCCCACGCTGGCCCCGAGTTGAACTGACCTGTGTCTTCCAAGTCCTCTCTGGTGCTCCCTGAGAAGTGCACACCATGGAGGGTGTTGGCTGCCTGAACACTCACCTCTGAATTCCCCCTCAGAGGTGAAGCCGCCAAGTTCATGCTAATGTAAATGGAGCCAGCATGACATCATGCCAGCACCTGCAAGTGGGAGAGAAGAGCCGCTAATGACGTGTTAATATATTAAAATGAGCTTTCTGTCGTCCTGTGGTGTGTTTCATGCTATTCCACTGGTGAGGCACCGCAAAGATCAGAACTCAGAAACTCATCAGCGTGAATCGCTCTCTCTAGATTTTGAGCACGTACCACCATTCTCGCTGATGGAAAGCGTGGGCTCTAAATCAGCCCCTATATCTACAACTGCTGCAGTTCTGATATTAGCAATGTTTTCGTATCCTACAATTATACATTTTCTTTTTGATATTATTCACCCTGTGGAGTCAGCTTCGGGGAGGTATGTGCCTGTTCCTTACATCTCCACTTTGAAGTTATCCCTTCTATAGCCCCATTCTACAGTCAGATATGTGTAAACACTTCTTTTTCCGTTTCCTGTGTTCTGCTCTTTTATCCATTGTTTCATTTTGTTTTCAATCTTAATTTTTCCCAATTCTTGACAGCAATGCAGACAAGTAGGGTCAATAGTCAATGGTTAGCATGTGGGAAGCTGGAAGATTCAGCAATGCTGGAGGTGGTCGGGAACTAGAACATGATTTCTTTCCCCAAGCAGAGGCGGGGAGGGGGTGGAAATGAACCAGTGGCTGGAAACAGCCTCATCGGTGACGGCAACTTTTGAAGTGGCAGAAACCTGTGTAAGTTGAGGGGCGTTAGTGAGAGAGTATAAAGTGAGACTCAGTGTGGGCAGGTCAGAGAAGTCCAAGCTGAGGGTAAGTATTGTATTGACTAAAATTTGATACTGCCTTTTGGATAACATCAAGTGTAGCATTGACATGCTGTACTTGGTTGAAGTCATGAGGTTAATTTGTGGTTTCAGTTGAAACAGTTTTTAAAAGCGGCATCTTGGTCTTTTGACTAAGATGCAAATGAGATCAAGCCTTGGAGGAGGAGCTATGCCTATTCCAATCAGTTTGGATCATGTAGATCAAGCCCAAGACAGGAGGTGAGAGCCCTGTCTTGTCAGCTTGGATCAGGAATGTCTCACTGCTGAGACTCTGAATTGGACTTTGATTGGATTGAATTGGAATAAAACAAAATCTGATATATTTCTTCACCATTTGAATTCACTTCATGGAAAATGGACTGAATAAACATTCTACTGAGACAAGGCACAAGTTTTAAACCAAAACAAAGGGTACACTTATATTGAATAAGTGATTAAAATGTGCAGTTTTCGTGCCTAGAATATGTATTTCACCACATTCCTTAGTTTTTGGAAATAATGCAGACAATTCATATGCTTTCTCAAAAGGACAAAAGATCATTTACGCCAGTTTAATCCTTCAAAATGACACTGGATGAGGCTTCAAGATACAGGCATTCATTATTCGCTGGTTGCAAAAAACATAACATTAACTGAGAGATTGCCCCCTTGCTTAACAGCACTGACCTCTGATAACAATGATCTATTTAACCCTTTATGTAAAAAAATGGAAATGTCGCCACAGTCCCAAAGGACTATAGGCTGCTCTCTCCCTTTGTGAGACAGAGAGCTGACTGTTGATTTAACCTGAGGGTCACCACACCTCTGACGAGGCAAAATTGACAAGGTGGGGCCTTAATGAATAACCTCAGCTGGTACAGGAATTGAATCCGTGCTCTTGGCATTGCTCTGCATCACAAACTGCATCAGGACTAGAGGGCACAGCCTCAAGATAAGGGGGGTGCAGTTTAGAACAGAGTTGAGGAGGAACTTCTTCACTCAAAGGGTGGTGAATCTCTGGAATTCTCTGCCCATTGAAGTGGTGGAGGCTACCTCGCTAAATATTTTTAAGACACGGGTAGATAGGTTTTTGATAGACAAGGGGATTAAGGGTTATGGGGAGAAAGCGGGAAAGTGGAACTGATCCACTTCAGATCAGCCATGACCTTATTGAGTGGCGGGGCAGGCTCGAAGGGCTAGATGGCCCACTCCTGCTCCTAGTTCTTATGCTCTTATGTTAAACTAGCTGTCCAGTCACCTGAGCTACCTGTCACATACTGATCTGAATGGTACACAAATGTCATGTTTAAAACAACAACATAGGCAACATTGGTAAAAGTTTACTCCTATCCACATGAGGATTGACAACTAAGAAGGAGGATAGAATGTTAAGTTCTTAGGCTATGAATGTGAATGGGGATGATTTTCAGGTCCGGACTCCTGTCTGGCTGTCAAGGACAGTAAGAAGTCTCACAACGCCAGGTTAAAGTCCAATCAATTTATTTGATAGTAAACTCACAAGCTTTCGGGGTTTGTCCCTTCATCAGGTGAGTGGAGAGTTCCACTCACCTGGAGAGGGGAGATTTCTTACCGTGTTTACCCCAGTTCAATGCCGACATCTCCACGTCATGGCTGTCAAGGACCCAGGGGTGCTTCCAACCTGATGCACCTCTGAAGAGGTATTAAATTGAATAAATGATCGACAGAGCTATATGAAAAAGATTTTCCTGATTTCATGTCTAAATGACAAGCTCTATTAAGGCCTTTTTATCTTTGTTTTGGACCCTCCCATCAGAAGAAACAGTTTTTCTGTATCTACCTTACTGAATGCTTTTATCATTTTAGACACTTCAACAGTCTAAACTCGTGGGAATACAAGCCAAGTTTGTGCAACCTATCGCCATAATGTAATAGCTTACAAAGGAGGACTTACAATGAAACACACCGTGTCTCAGCACAGGCCTTACCAATAGAGGGACCCCATACTGGCCAGTAGCTATTGGGGCCCAATCAGAGCTGATAGCTCTGCATTTGCTGATAGGCCTACCCAAGACTAACAACAGGAAATGCAGAGCAACGTCGGACTCTGATTGGTTGAGTCCGCTTACAGTGCGAGACTCGATTAGAGTTACATTTTACTGAATCCCCAGTTAAAACCCTGGGGTTTGGATCACTGTGTGCACTGGCAGTAGATGGAAAGGTGTGGATGTTGCAGTCTCCCAGTGAAGTTTCAGGAGGACAATTCCAGCAACCCAGATGGCAAAATGGTGCGGACCATCCATTGCCAATGCTGTCCCTAGTTTCTGTATCCCTGTCCAGTCTACTCCAGGTGGCTCTGGCCAGCTCCTGGTCCCTCCTGCACCAACCTGTCTCCCTAAGTGACCAAGCTGGGATGACCATGAGTATTCAGCTCAGCCCTGACTCCCAGCCCAGCATGATCAATCGGGATGACAAAAACCTTGGCGATTTCTTCGCCAAATGAGACAAATAAGACAAAACAAAGTCGCCAAAGCAACGCCTCTCTCATTCTTTTGAACTCCAGGGAATATAATCTTAACTGACTCAATCTCTCCTGACATGTCAGTCCCGCTATCCTAGGAATCAATCTATTAAATCTCTGCACTTCCGTGACAGCAAGAGCATCCTTCCTTGGAGATCTTTGGAAAGCAGGATACCCTTTAGGAAAGAGTAAGATGCCAACTGGAGAGGTCACATGCTTTTTTTGGACAGGTAAATTGCCCATTGGGATTTTTAAAAGTAGGCATGAATTTGTATAAAAAGTAGGTAAACTCTTGGGAACTTACTGTGCCAACATAATTGCCCTTGAGAAAGTAATGGTGAACTGCCTTCTTGAATCGTTACAATCCATGTGAGGCTAGATTACAAAAGATTGTTTTAATAGAAGATTAAGCACTAATGAAATGTTTGTTTTCATGAAGGATTATGTAGCTGAAGGAATGTAAAGGTAGTGATTGGATTTTTATAAGTGACAGTGTGTTTAAAAATATAAAATCAGCAATAGATATTTAAAGCTTTATTTTATCTCAGCATGGTTCCCGAGATCTGCCCAAGGTGAATACCAGATAAGTTGGCATTGAGGAGTAAGGGCATGGGATGATTGGTGAGAGACAAGAGTTGACTTTAAACTGGTATCGGGGCATGGGGAGTGTGAGGGCTATTTTTTATTTTATTGATTTTTTGTTTTAGAAACTGAGTCTAAGTCCAGAATTAGCAAGGTGGGCCTTTCACATAGCTTGTCTCTGCAGTCCCTGTAGCTGCTTTTGCACTCTTTCTGGGGACAGCAACCCTAGCCTGTGTTAAAACCCGGCCCAGAATGAAAATCCAATCGTCAGGGAACTGTCTCTTCCGTCAGATTTGCAAACCCAGTACTTCCTGACTCTGTGGTTCTAACTTTGAAGTGAAAGTTCTAAGACCTTTCATAAATAAAATGCAGTTGTTTTTCGTTGCAGCCTTTTACCATATTTCTGCTGTGCTGAAGAGAGAGTTGTGGATTCATTGTTCAACTGTGTTTAGATCAGCTTACTTAGATTTCCCGATAGTCTCTTTGAACAAGAATCATTGTTTTCAACATAAACTTTTGAACTGGTGAATCATGGAACCTCAACAAGCAGACTCATGTAAGTCAACTGCAGTTCACACTTGTGACCACTGCCCTTTTGCAGTGAAAAAGCATATGTTATTGATAGTTCTGTATGATCTGTAAAGCCACTTCTAACTTATGGTCTCAACAAAAAAACAGGGTCCTCCAGTATCAAGGCTGTGAGGCCACGCAGCAGGCTAATCAGGGTCTGTACAGACAGATTACTGTGTGCGTATAGCAGATATTTCTCAAAGCTCCAAGTACTTCTGGTGCATAGAAACAAGATTCTTAATGTGGTTGAAATACACAGAGAAATGTTCCTGAAATGGATCTGGTTAGAAATAAAATAATTTGGAGTGCATCTGTCAATTTAGAAGGAGTGTCTCAGCTCCTAGCAAGCAGCTGTTGTAAAACAACAAATTGTGTTTTGAATTCCCAAATCTGGTCTATCAGTTTGAGCTTGAATGCCTGGGGAGGCATTGACAAGATTCTAAGTTTTGGGTCTCATTTGAAGCTTGTTGCCTGGAAAGGAGCTTAGACACGAGCCAATGTTTTCAAACGTGGATCCTCATACCCCAGTAGGTTCCACAAAGAAACCCTAATGATGTACAAGCTGATCTGATATCAGGAAGATTGAAAGATGTGTGTTTATGTAGCACTGTTCATGGCACATAAGAACATAAGAACATAAGAAATAGGAGCAGGAGTAGGCCATCTGGCCCTTCGAGCCTGCCCCGCCATTCAATAAGATCATGGCTGATCTGTCGTGGCTCAGTTCCACTTTCCCGCCCTCTCCCCATAACCCTTAATCCCTTCTCTTATCAAAAACCCATCAACCCGCTTCTTAAAAATATTTAGCGAGGCAGCCTCCACCACTTCAACGGGCAGAGAATTCCAGAGATTCACCACCCTTTGAGTGAAGAAGTTCCTCCTCAACTCCGTTCTGAACCGCCCCCCCTTTATCTTGAGGCTGTGCCCCCTAGTCCTACTGTCTTTTTTGAGCGGGAAGAGTCTTTCCACCTCTATCCTATCCATCCCATTCATCATCTTATACGTCTCAATGAGATCTCCCCTCATTCTTCTAAACTCTAACGAGTACAAGCCTAGTTTATTCAGCCTCTCCTCATAGCTCAACCCCCTCAACTCCGGTATCAGCCTAGTAAACCTCCTCTGCACTCCCTCCAAGGCCAAAATATCCTTGCGCAGGTGCGGCGCCCAAAACTGCACACAGTACTCCAGCTGCGGCCTCACCAATGCCCTATACAGCTGCAGCAAGACCTCCCTACTTTTATATTCAATCCCCCTCGCTATGAAGGCCAGCATCCCATTCGCCTTCCTGACCACCTGCTGCACCTGCAGGCTGGGTTTTTGCGACTCATGCACAAGGACCCCGAGGTCCCTCTGCACCGTCGCCTGCTGCAGTTTTTCGCCACGTAAGTAATAGTCCTTCCTACCATTCTTCCTACCAAAGTGGACCACCTCACACTTGCCAACATTAAATTCCATTTGCCATTTCCTGGCCCATTCGCCCAGCCTATCTAGATCCTTCTGCAGACTCTCCACACCCTCCGCACAATTTGCCTTTCCCCCAATCTTGGTGTCATCAGCAAATTTCGACACCCTACACTCGGTTCCCTCCTCCAGATCATCTATATAAATGGTAAATAGCTGAGGCCCCAGCACCGACCCCTGGGGCACCCCACTAGTCACCAACCGCCAATCCGAATAGCACCCATTGACCCCCACTCTCTGCCTCCTATTTGACAACCAATCCTCTATCCACGCTAACACCCTACCCCCAACTCCATGTCCTCTGACCTTCTGCAGTAACCTCTTGTGAGGTACCTTATCAAACGCCTTCTGAAAATCCAGAAAGACCACATCCACCGGCTCTCCTCTATCCACCGCCCTAGACACATCCTCATAGAACTCCAGTAAATTTGTCAGACACGACTTCCCTTTAATGAAACCGTGTTGCGTCTGCCCTATCAAGCAATTCCCTTCAAGATGCCTCGCAATTTCCTCCTTAATGACGGATTCTAACATTTTACCTACCACAGACGTTAAACTAACCGGCCTGTAATTCCCCGCCTTTTGCCTGGCACCCTTCTTAAACAACGGCGTAACATTAGCCGTTTTCCAATCCTCTGGCACTTCCCCGGAATCCAGCGACGTCTGGAAAATAACCACCAAGGCATCCACTATCACCTCCGCCATTTCTTTCAGAACCCTCGGATGCATTCCATCCGGTCCTGGGGACTTGTCCACAATCAGCCCCTCCAGTCTGTTGCGCACCACCTCTCTAGTAACAGTAATGTCATTAAGACCCTCCAGTCCTACCACCTTTCCATCGCTAACACCCGGCAAATTATTCACGTCCTCCTCCGTGAAGACAGAAACAAAAAAGTTATTCAAGACCTTAGCCATATCCCCATCCCCTACCACTAGGTCCCCTTTCTCATCCGCTAAGGGACCAACGTTCACCCTAGCCAGCCTCTTCCTTTTTATATATTTATAAAAACTCTTGCTATCCTTTTTTATATTAAGCGCTAGCCCAGCTTCATAGCTTCTTCTACCCTCCTTTATCAACTTTTTTGTCAATCTTTGTTGACATTTAAACCTCTCCCAATCCTCTTCTCGCCCACTGCTCTTAGCTACTCTAAATTCCTCCGCTTTTAATTTAACACTTTCCTTCACCTCCTTCGTTATCCACGGCTTATTACCTCTCTTCCTACTGTCCTTTTTAACCATCGGAATAAATTTCTGCTGAGCACCAAGAAAGATCTCCTTAAAGATCCTCCACTGCTCCTCAGCAGACCTACCTTCCAACGCGCTCCCCCAGTCCACATTCGCCAATTCTTCTCTCATCCTACCATACTCCCCTCTATTCAAACAAAGGACACGTGTCCGGGAACCCACTTTCTCCTCCTCCATCTGCAACAGAAACTCCACCATGGCACCTGACACCTCAAAGCACTTTACAGCTAATGTTGAAATGTAATCACTGTTATAATGTGGAAAACAAGGCAGCCAACTAACTCTCTCAAACAGAAATGTGACAATAACCAGATAATCTGTTTCTTTGTGATGTTGATAGAGGGTAAATATTGGCCAGGTCACTGGGGATAACTCCCTTGCTCTTTCTTGAAATGATGCCATGGGATCTTTTACGTCCACCTGAGCAGGCAGATGTGACCTCAGTCTCATCCAAAAGATGACACCTCTGACAGTGCAGCACTCCCTCAATACCCCACTGGAGGAGTCAGCCTTGATTGAGACTTAAACTTGAACGTTGTGACTTAGACGCAAGATTATCTTTGGAGCCTCTGCCATCAGATTTCTGCATTTTCCGAATTGGTTGAATTAATTATAATAATTTTGGATACTGTAAGACAATTCTTAAAAAAATGATTTGGTATTAACATCACTGTTTTCTTTCGGGCATCTGATACTGGGCTAAATGGGCTGAATGGCCTGTTCTCTGCTGAAACCCGTTCTATGCTTTAAATTTCTAACTCTTATGGAGTCCATCAGACTTCCATTTATTTTTATAATTTTTGGAGGGGGTGGTGTTCACAAGGACTATTTCAACACTTTTAGTCAATCTCACGCATAGAAAAAAGTAAACTTTATTTATTAGTCATAAGTAGGCTTGCATTAACGCTGAAATGTGAAAATCCCCTCGTCGCCACATTCCAGCACCTGTTTGGGTACACTGAGGGAGAATTTAGCATGGCCGATGCACATAACCAGTGTGTCTTTTGGACTGTGGGAGGAAATGGGAGAACCCAGAAGAAACTCATGCAGACATGGGGAGAACATGCAAACTCCACACAGACAGTGACCCAAGGCAGAATTGAACCTGGGTCCCTGGCACTGTGAGGCAGCAATGTTAACCACTGTAAGGTTGACAACCACTGTAAGCAGAGAATAAAGTAAGGTTTATGAGATTTGTTGACACAAAGAGAGGGCAAGATAGTCACAGTCGTCACCATTCCATTTTTTCCTTCCGTCACAGTAAATAATTTATCAAACTTTTTGTTGTTCATGCTTCTTCATAAACATGCCCCTTTGAAAATATTACCTTCTTTATTCATTCATGGGATGTCATTGTCACTGGCAGGGCCAGCATTTGTTACCCATCCCTCATTGCTGAGTGGCTTGCTAGACCATTTCAGAGGGCAGTTAAGAGTCAACCACATCACTGTAGGTCAAAAGTCACACATAGACCAGACATCCTTCCCTTAAGGGCATTTGTGAACCATTTGTTTTCTTTACAACGTTCAATTTATGGCATCATAAGAACATAAGAACATAAGAAATAGGAGCAGGAGTAGGCCATCTAGCCCTTCGAGCCTGCCCCGCCATTCAATAAGATCATGGCTGATCTGTCGTGGCTCAGTTCCACATTCCCGCCCTCTCCCCATAACCCTTAATCCCCTCGCTTATCAAAAACCCATCAACCCGCATCTTAAAAATATTTAGCGAGGCAGCCTCCACCACCTCAACAGGCAGAGAATTCCAGAGATTCGCCATCCTTTGAGTGAAGAAGTTCCTCCTCAACTCCGTTCTGAACCGCCCCCCCTTTATCTTGAGGCTGTGCCCCCTAGTCCTACTGTCCTTTCTGAGCGGGAAGAGTCTCTCCACCTCTACCCTATCCATCCCATTCATCATCTTATATGTCTCAATGAGATCTCCCCTCATTCTTATAAACTCTAACGAGTACAAGCCTAGTTTATTCAGCCTCTCCTCATAGCTCAACCCCCTCAACTCCGGAATCAGCCTAGTAAACCTCCTCTGCACTCCCTCCAAGGCCAAAATATCCTTGCGTAAGTACGGCGACCAAAACTGCACACAGTACTCCAGCTGCGGCCTCACCAATGCCCTATACAGCCGCAGCAAGACCTCCCTACTTTTATATTCAATCCCCCTCGCTATGAAGGCCAGCATCCCATTCGCCTTCCTGACCACCTGCTGCACCTGCAGGCTGGGTTTTTGCGACTCGTGCACAAGGACCCTGAGGTCCCTCTGCACCGTCGCCTGCTGCAGTTTTTCGCCACGTAAGTAATAATCCTTCTTACCATTATTCCTACCAAAGTGAACCACCTTGCACTTGCCAACATTAAATTCCATTTGCCATTTCCTGGCCCATTCGCCCAGCCTATCTAGATCCTTCTGCAGACTCTCCACAGCCTCTGCGCAATTTGCCGCTCCCCCAATCTTGGTGTCATCAGCAAATTTCGACACCCTACACTCGGTTCCCTCCTCCAGATCATCTATATAAATGGTAAATAGCTGAGGCCCCAGCACTGACCCCTGGGGCACTCCACTAGTCACCAACCGCCAATCTGAATAACACCCATTAACCCCCACTCTCTGCCTCCTATTTGACAACCAATCCTCTATCCACGCTAACACCCTACCCCCAACTCCATGCCCCCTTACCTTCTGCAATAACCTCTTGTGAGGTACCTTGTCAAACGCCTTCTGAAAATCAAGAAAGACCACATCCACCGGCTCTCCTCTATCTACCGCCCTAGACACATCCTCATAGAATTCCAATAAATTTGTCAGACACAACTTCCCCTTAACGAAACCGTGCTGCGTCTGCTCTATCAAGCAATTCCCCTCAAGATGCCTCGCTATTTCCTCCTTGATGACGGATTCTAACATTTTACCTACAACAGACGTTAAACTAACCGGCCTATAATTCCCTGCCTTTTGCCTGGCACCCTTCTTAAACAACGGCGTAACATTAACCGTTTTCCAATCTTCCGGCACTTCCCTGGAATCCAGCGACGTTTGGAAAATAACCACCAAGGCAGCCACTATCACCTCCGCCATTTCTTTCAGAACCCTTGGATGCATTCCATCCGGTCCTGGGGACTTGTCCACAATCAGCCCCTCCAGTCTGTCGAGCACTGCCTCTCTAGTAACAATAATGTCATTGAGACTCTCCAGTCCTACCACCTTTCCATCGCTAACACCCGGCAAATTATTCACGTCTTCCTCCGTGAAAATCGAAACAAATAAGTTATTCAAGACCTCAGCCATTTCCCCATCCCCTACCACTAAGTCCCCCCTCTCATCCTCTAAGGGTCCAACGTTCACCCTAGCCAGCCTCTTCCTTTTTATATATTTATAAAAACTCTTGCTATCCTTTTTTATATTAAGCGCTAGCCCAGCTTCATAGTTTCTCCTACCCTTCTTTATCAACTTCTTTGTCAATCTTTGTTGACATTTAAACCTCTCCCAATCCTCTTCTCGCCCACTACTCTTAGCTACTCTAAACGCCTCCGCTTTTAATTTAACACTTTCCTTCACCTCCTTCGTTATCCACGGCTTATTACCTCTCCTCCTACGGTCCTTTTTAACCATCGGAATAAATTTCTGCTGAGCACCAAGAAAGATCTCCTTAAAGATCCTCCACTGCTCCTCAGCAGACCTACCTTCCAACGCGCTCCCCCAGTCAACATTCGCCAATTCTTCTCTCATCCTACCGTACTCCCCTCTGTTCAAACAAAGGATGCGTGTCCGGGAACCCACTTTCTCCTCCTCCATCTGCACCAGAAACTCCACCATACAATGATCACTCTCCCCAAGAGGATCCTTCACCGCAAGGTCCCTAATTCTACCCGCCTCATTACATAACACCAGATCCAAGATAGCTCGCTCCCTCGTCAGCTCCAACACACACTGTTCAAGGAAACTATCCCGGCAGCATTCCAAAAACAGAGATTAGCAATTTTTTTTCTTCCCCAAATCTAAATTTATTAATTGAATGCTAATTCCATCATGCCATGTTCATAATATTAACTTGGGCCTCTGGATTATCAGTCCAGTGACATTACTGTGACGCCACTGTCATCCACGGATTACAACAGGCTGACCCTCCAACTCACCTCAATTTGGAAGACAACACCCTACTGTTTGCATTGCTTGGTATATTTGTTATCTTATTAAACAGAATACATAAAGATTCTGTGCCAAGGTACGAACTTCCAGGGGCCTAAAGCAGATTAACCTATGATGCACATTTTCAATACTTGGCTCTGTTCTCACCCTCATCAAACGCTGGAAGAATTAGGCCATGTTAATCAATGAAACCCAGAAAAAGAAAGTGTGAACTTGAAATAGAAACTAACTATGTAGAAGTGAAATCAGGAAGTACTTTTTTATACAAGCGGTAGTGAAACTCTGAAACTTCCTCAAGCTGCCCAAAGAGGCAATGGACACGTGCCTATTGAAATTTTCAGATTTGGGATTGACAGACTTTTGTTAGATTGGGGCATTTACGGATATTGGAATTATGTTGCCGATAAGCCAAAACCGAATTGCAGGAAGAACAAGTGTGACAAGATTGAGTAGACTTTTGCTGTTCCTTACTTTCCTAAGGTGTGCAAGAAGTTTGCCGATGCTTTTAATAAAGTGTAAAGCAGCAAATAAGGATGTGTAGGAGCGAGTGCACTCAAACTGCCACACACTAAACTGCTCTTCTACTTTCATCCATCATTGTTTGTTTAATAATAGGATGCAACAGCTGATAGCATCACTGCCATGTACAGCATGTCAAAATTCACTGGACACACACGTGACAATTGAAGAGCCTGAAGATGCACATGTCCATTTTTGAAAAGCTGCATTGTAGATCAGGCATTTCTCCACTGCAACTGCTCCTGTCCAAGTCCCGCAGGTTCTGTGGAAACATAGGGTAGACCTCCCTGCTCAATGAGTCTTGCTGCAAAAGAAATTATTTTGCCTCTGTCCATCAATATTTTCATGAAAACAAATATTTAGAAAAGTTACTAAGTGAGAAATGAGTGAAACTGAGCAGATAGTTTCCAAATAGGATGAAAGATGAGCTCTGCTTAGACAGGTAGCCTTTCTGTGCTTTATTGCAGGGTACCAGGGTGTGTGAGACTGGCTGGGTAGCCCAGTTTTCTCCAATCTTATCTCATATTCTTCACACTGGGATCGTAGGTACTTCACTGCAGTACCTTCAACGTTTCATGTCTGGACTGGATTTTCTGTTTGGTCTGAGGGAGCGGGGTTCGGTCTGAGGGAGCGGGGTTCAGTCTGAGGGAGCGGGGTTCGGTCTGAGGGAGCGGGGTTCGGTCTGAGGGAGCGGGGTTCAGTCTGAGGGAGCGGGGTTCGGTCTGAGGGAGCGGGGTTCGGTCTGAGGGAGCGGGGTACTGTCTGAGGGAGCGGGGTACTGTCTGAGGGAGCGGGGTACTGTCTGAGGGAGCGGGGTACTGTCTGAGGGAGCGGGGTTCAGTCTGAGGGAGCGGGGTACTGTCTGAGGGAGCGGGGTTCTGTCTGAGGGAGCGGGGTTCAGTCTGAGGGAGCGGGGTTCTGTCTGAGGGAGCGGGGTTCAGTCTGAGGGAGCGGGGTTCAGTCTGAGGGAGCGGGGTTCTGTCTGAGGGAGCGGGTTTCTGTCTGAGGGAGCGGGGTTCAGTATGAGGGAGCGGGGTTCAGTCTGAGGGAGCGGGGTTCTGTCTGAGGGAGCGGGTTTCTGTCTGAGGGAGCGGGGTTCAGTATGAGGGAGTGGGGTTCAGTCTGAGGGAGCAGGGTTCAGTATGAGGGAGCGGGGTTCGGTCTGAGGGAGCGGGGTTCGGTCTGAGGGAGCGGGGTTCAGTCTGAGGGATCCTGATGTCAGGATCAAATGTGGATCCTGATCCCACATGATGACAGGAACAGTCTTGCTGTCGCAGACTTTGGCAAACTGGCCAAGTAGCGGTTGGAGGGCATGCCCCTTATGTAATTAAAGACAGTGGATGGGCTTCTGAGGCTGGAGAGCCAATAGAAGGCTCTCCACTGGTGACACATTGGCAACCCCAAGGTGGGAGCTGCCGACAATGTTCAGAAAGAGAGGGGTGAAGGGCCAGCCCAGAATGGAGCCATCTTCTGAAGGAAATTTATTTTAATGATCTATGATTTGTCAAAGCAGCCAGACCATGAGAGTGGACGGTCAGCCAGCAGCTGCAGCTGGGGCCTGACAGCCAGAAGAGGTGTGGGAGATGGGCATTCTCTTAACTGATGAAGTTCAGCGGGGTTCTTATCTGAGGGAACAGGGCACGGTCTGAGGAGCAGGGCACGGTCTGAGGGAGCAGGATGCAGTCTGAGGAGCAGAGTTCTGCCTGAGGGAGGAGAGTATGGTCTGAGGGAGCAAGGTACAGTCTGAGGGAGCAGGGTACGGTCTGAGGGAGCGGGGTTCTGTCTGAGGGAGCGGGGTTCAGTCTGAGGGAGCGGGGTTCTGTCTGAGGGAGCGGGGTTCAGTCTGAGGGAGCGGGGTTCAGTCTGAGGGAGCAGCGTTCTGTCTGAGGGAGCGGGGTACGGTCTGAGGGAGCGGGGTACGGTCTGAGGGAGCGGGGTTCAGTCTGAGGGAGCGGGGTTCAGTCTGAGGGAGCGGGGTTCGATCTGAGGGAGCAGGGTTCTGTCTGAGGGAGCAGCGTTCTGTCTGAGGGAGCGGGGTACGGTCTGAGGGAGCGGGGTACGGTCTGAGGGGGCAGGGTACGGTCTGAGGGAGCGGGGTTCAGTCTGAGGGAGCGGGGTACGGTCTGAGGGAGCGGGGTACGGTCTGAGGGAGCGGGGTTCAGTCTGAGGGAGCGGGGTACGGTCTGAGGGAGCGGGGTACGGTCTGAGGGAGCGGGGTTCAGTCTGAGGGAGCGGGGTACGGTCTGAGCGAGCGGGGTTCAGTCTGAGGGAGCGGGGTACGGTCTGAGCGAGCGGGGTTCAGTCTGAGGGAGTGGGGTACGGTCTGAGCGAGCGGGGTTCAGTCTGAGGGAGTGGGGTACGGTCTGAGGGAGCAGGGTTAGAAACCCTACAGTGCAGAAAGAAGCCATTTGGCCCATCAAGTCTGCACCGACCACAATCCCACCCAGGCCTATCCCTATATACCCACATATTTACCCACTAATCCCTCTAACCTATGCATCGTGAGACACTAAGGGGCAACTTAGCACGGCCAATTAACCTAACCTGCACATCTTTTGACCGTGGGAGGAAACTGGAGCACCCGGAGGAAACCCAGGCAGACATGAGGACAATATGCAAACTCCACACAGACAGTGATCCAAGCCAGGAATCGAACCCAGGTCCCTGGAGCTGTGAAGCAGCAGTGCTAACCACTGTGCTACCGTGCCGCTCTGATGGTTCTGTCTGAGGGAGAAGGGTTCAGTCTGAGGGAGGAGAGTACGGTCTGACGGAGGAGGGTACGGTCTGAGGGAGCGGGGTACAGTCTGAGGGAGCGGGGTACGGTCTGAGGAAGCGGGGTACAGTCTGAGGGAGCCGTGCACTGTCTGAGGGAGCAGGGTACGGTCTGAGAGAGTGGGGTACAGACTGAGGGAGAAGGGTATGGTCTGAGGGAGCAGGGTTCAGTCTGAGGGATTGGGTACTGACTGTGACAGCAGGGTACAGTCTGGAGGTGTACTGTACAGTCTGAAGGAGCAAGCTACAGTCGGAAGGAGCAGCGTACTGTTACGATGTCAGTGGAGACCAGTAACATTTTAATTTCTTTAAAATCAAAAATCCAGGTATTTATTAAATGAATAAACCACAAGGGTCACTGATAAAACCAAAGAATTCTACTACTCAAAAATGAGGCACATAAATACTAATATCTACATCATTTTAAGTAATCAGTTACGTTAAAGATATTCAAAGTATCCTGAACATTGTCACTTTTACCATAAACTGAACTTGACACAAATTTCCTTCCACACCCATTTGACATACCCCTCAGACACCAGCAAGTGAATGATTAAGCATTGCTCTGAGGACTGTTTCAAAGATTGATAGAAAGATTGAGATTCCTTCAACATTTCATTTCCTTCTGACAAGGTTTTTCATTTGAATCTGTTCCAACTGCCCTCCCCCGGTTATAGACTTCCAATTGAACATGGCTGTCACTCGCATCTTAGGTGTGGGCCACCTACTTCTAATGTTCTTTAAACCTGTGATCTTGCCCTTTGAACCCTCTCTCTTCTTGGCTTTGCTTTCCCAGGCATCCAACTCACTGTTAGCATCTTTCAGTTATCAAGGGATTTAAATGCTTTTAGCCAGCACAATGAATTTCAGCAGAATATTCCCTCTATCAGCTTGTTCTAAACTAAACTGCTTGAAAGAGATGTTCCCTTCAATGAATTTCTTGTTTATTCTTTGATTTTTTTTAATGCTTGCCTCCAGGCAGCTAAATCAACTAATCTATTCCTGGGACAAGTATATTTTTACAAGTGAGTGCTTACAGTGACCATCTCCGCAGTGTAAAATATAGTCTCCTCCCCAGATTCTGCCCCCTCCTCCCTGCACCCCCTCCCCACTCCCTGTAACTGCAACCCAGAAGCATATGGGCCAATGTGGTATAGTGTGAGGGAGAGAGAGGTGGACGGTGTGAGGCAGAGGTGGACAGTGTGAGGGGGAGAGGGACAATGTGAGGGAGAGAGGTACAGTATGAGAGAGCAGGGTACATTGTGAGAGACAGGGGTAGAATGTGAGGGACAGGGGTAGATTGTGAGGGAATGGGCTACAGTGTGAATGTGTTTTGATTTAGAGTTAAATGTCATGGAATTAAGCGACCTCCAAAAAATTCTGTTCGGATAATTATTCACTAATCTTTTGAAAGCCATAATTGATTCTGCCTGCAGTTACTTATGTTTAGAACTGCTCATATAACCAAACTAGCCATTCTAATTATTACCAGACTGTTGAACAATGGTTCACAAAGGTACTTTTTTCACTGGTTTCATTTCCAAAAAATTGCTAATGTTTCACTTCCAACAAAACGAAACCTAAGCAAATCTCCAGTAAAACAAAACATATAGCATTCATCTAATCCTCAGCTAATCCAAGCTCTTGCATATCATCAACGATCTTATATGCACATCTCTAATTTTGAACTGTAGATAAAATAGAAGAAATGGATTCTGTGTATTTGGACTTTTGAAAGGCACCCATTAAGGTGTCAAAATATATTATAAAACTGTGTAGTGCATGACATCATGAGAATAGCCAAGGGAGAACATTTAAAAATCAAAAACAAAATATCTGAACAGCAATTTTTACTTTATTTTTTCATGGAATGTCGGGATCACTGACTTGGCCAACATTTATTGCCCATCCCTAATTTCTCTTGAGAAGGTGATGGTGAGTTGTCTTCTCAAACCATTGCGGTCCAGGTGGTACAGGCACATCCACAGTGCTGTTTGGGAGGGAAACCCACAGAATTCTGAAGGAGAATCTCAGCAGGTCTGACAGCATCTGCGGGGAGAGAGTAAAACCAATGATTTGAGTCTAGATGACTGTTCGTCAGAGCTAAGAGTAAAGAGAATCAGCAGAGATTGGTAGTATGGGACGGCGGGGGAGGGGGGGTGTGGGGGGGAAGGTGTCTTGAAAGCTTAGATGCTGAGAGATTGTTTCCACAGCTCAGGATAAGAGGCCAATCATTTAGGATTCAGATAACAGTGGGTGCTCCTGTTTCTTCCCACAGTCTAAAGATTAGGTTTGAATGGGTTAACCATGATAATGAGGTTTTAGGAATAGGGTAACAGATAGGGCGGCAGAGATGGTCTAGGTAAGATATTCCGTCAGAGAGTCAGTTCAGATTCAATGAGCCAAGTGGCTTCTTTTGCACTGTAGGGATTCTATGATTCAATGACGGAGAAATTTCTTCACTAAATGGGTTTGTGATCTTCTGGTCCCTCTGAAGTCGATCCTTCCCTGCAGAATGGACAAGCTACGCAAAAGCCCATCAACTCTCTCCATGTCCGTCTCAGGAAAACCTGTGGTGAGGGCAGGGGCAGAAAATTATAGGCCCAATCAGTGTGCCGTGTAACGCTAGTGTGCCGTGAAGAATCCACAAGTGTGCGGCAAAATAAGATTCAAAGTGATTTAATATTAAGGTAAATAAACTAAATCTAATCTTTGTTTTCAGCTCCATGGTCAGCATCTCCAAATCCCGATGAACCTCAGGCCTCTGGTGCATGAACCAGCTGGAAATGGGCTACATATGCATGGTTCTGATTGTTTTATGTTGGCAATCTGAATCGTGTGGGCGCTGGCTGGGAATGGGCCACACATCCGTGGTTCAAATTTTTTAACACTGGTCATGCACATGGGCCTAACTGATATATTAAAAAAATCAGAACTGTACATGTGGTCTTTTCACGGTCAGCGCATGCACGCTTTGCGTTACCAACATAAAACATTCTGAACCACACACATGCGATCCTTTTCTGGCTGACACAGGCACAGGAGATTCCAGGCACTTTGGGAATTAGAAATGCCAACCACAGAGCTGAAGAGAAAGGTAAAAAGCAAACCACAAGAAAGGCACAAAAGCCTGGGAGAAGCAAAGGACAACAAGTTTATTTGGTAGCAAACGCCACTAGAGCTTCAGAGCGCTGCTCCTTCGTTGGGTGAGTGGGAGTTCTGTTCATAAACAGGGCATATAAAGACATAAACTCAATTTACAGAATAATGATTGGAATGTGAGTCTTTACAGCTAATCAAATCTTAAAGGTACAGACAATGTGAGTGGAGGAAGCGTTAAGCACAGGTTAAAGAGATGTGTATTGTTTCCAGGATAGTTAGTGAGATTTTGCAAGCCCAGGCAAGTCGTGGGGGTTACAGATTGTGTGCAATGAACCCAAGATCCTGGTTGAGGCCTTCCTCATATGTGCAGAACTTGGCTATCAGTCTCTGCTCAGTGACCCTGTGCTGTCACGTGTCATGAAGGCTGCCTTGGAGAACACTGACCTGAAGATCAGAGTCGGATGCCCATGACCGCTGAAGTGTTCCCTAACAGGAAGAAAACAGTTTTGTCTGGTGATTGTCAAGCTCATTCATCTGTTGTCATAGAGTCTGCATGGTCTCCCCAATGTACCATGCCTCGGGACATCCTTTCCTGCAGTATTTATGCCCTGTGAACAGAACTCCCACTCACCTGATGAAGGAGTAGCGCTCTGAAAGTTAGTGGCATTTGTTACCAAATAAACCTGTTGGACTTTAATTTGGTGTTGTGAGACTTCTTAATGTGTTTACCCCAGCCCAACGCTGGCATCTCCACATCAGAAGCAAAGGAGTCAGGGAAAGGTTGAAACAAATCACAGGATAGAAGACAGGGAGAAGTAAAAAAAGCAAATTTCCCACAATGGGAAGAAGACATGATTAAGAAACAGAAGCCAATAAAGTAAAGGAGAAACAGGCTCCAATATTGTACTTGACATGCAAATAGTGAAAAGGGTTTTATTGTAAACTTCTTAAACTATAATTGTATTAAACGGTGGCTTGAGATGTTTTAAAGAGGTTTAAGTGATAAAAGCGTTTTGCGAGAAGGCACTTCAGTTGGAGAAAATAAGATGTGTACATCAAAATCTTTTATAGTATAAAGACGTGCCATGATGTAAAATAAGTTAGGTTCTATTGCCTTAGAGGACCTACTGAACCTGACACAATGTGGTCTCCTTTATACTCGGCAGACCAAACACAGATTGGTGACCGCCTTTGTGGAACACCTCCATCCTGTCTGCAAGTGTAATCGAGCTTCCCGTGGCCCATTATTTTCATTCTTTATCTTGCTCTCATGCTGCCAATTCGGTTCTTGGTCTACAACATTGTTCTAGTGAGGCTTGACATAAAAGCTTCAGGAAAAGAGTACCTCATCTTTTCATCGGGCACTTCATAGCGTTCCAGACTCAACATTGAGTTCAACAGTTTCAAACGGTAAAATCTGTCACCTCCATTCACCCCATGTTGTTTCCTTTTCTTTCTTTCAGTTGTTTTTTTTCAGTTAGCAGTTCTACAGGCACGCCCTTTGTTTATTTTCTTGCCCCATCTCCTTTTCCTTTGCCCTTGCATGACTAACTATTCTGACATTAAATCTCTCCTGTCTTCCACCCACACCTTGTTCAAAACTATCACATCTATAACTTTGCCTATTTCTAATAAAAGATCACAGAACTGAATCATTAACTCTGTTTCCCTCTCTACATAGATGCTACAAGTCAGTTCATTTTTTCCAGGAAGTTTATATTTTAAGGGCAAACAACAGGGTTCCTTGCTTACTGGCGGAAACTAACTGTTCTTCATGCAATCCAATTCAGTAGCCCCCAGCAATATCTGAGACAATGTCTTTTAAACAATAAGAAACCCTCTCTCGGGCCTCAGATTAACAGGAAATCATACAGAGAGGCAGCTGAGGAAGTAATGGTTATAATTATCTACACCCAAGTATGCGAGAGAAAAAGAGGGCTGATCACCAATGGCAACAGAAAATATGCAACAACAGTGGCTCAATCAATATTTGATTTGGTTATGATAATACTTCATGCTCAAACAACTTATGGCCTAGGCTCATAGATAAAATAGACATGAGCTCCAGGGATCGTTTGTACCCATAGAAATGTAACCTGATGAGTTCTTGCCTGGTGGAGGAAGTTGGGCGACTTAAAAAAATAACAATTGGTAATGAACTTTATTGCTTCAATATCACCAACAGCTGAAAGATCTGCATTACCAGTCTGTACCTGTCTGATAACTGGCATGGTGGCAGAGTGGTTAGCACTGCTGCCTCATGGTGCCAGACACCGTATTCAATTCCAGCCTTGGCCACTGTTTGTGTGAAGTTTGCACATTTCCCCCAGTGTCTACATACGTTTCCTGCAGTAAGATGCTCTTTCAGAGGGTTGGTACAGCCTCGATGGGCTGAATGACCTCCTTCTGCACTGTAGGATCCTATGGTTCTATAGGCTGAGTGGCACTGATTGTGGAACACCCTTTGTGGAGCCTTCTCTGTAGAGGGACACAGTGAAATTCTCTCTGCAAACTCACACTCACGGTGGGACCCCTGTGTAAGCACATTCGGATATTGGGACTCTCTGTGTAAAGGGACAGTGACAGTGGGCCTCTCTGTGTGAAGGGACACTGACAGTGGGTCTCTCTGTGTAAAGGGACGCTGACAGTGGGACTCTCTGTGTGAAGGAACGCTGACAGTGGGCCTCTCTGTGTAAAGGGACAGTGGCAGTGGGTCTCTCTGTGTAAAGGGACACTGTAAAAAGTCTGACAACACCAGGTTTTAGTCCAACCTATTTATTTGATAATATACTCACAAGCTTTCGAGGGGACTGCCTCTTCGTCAGGTGACGAAGAGGCTGTCCCCTCGAAAGCTTGTGAGTATATTATCAAATAAATAGGTTGGACTAAAACCTGGTGTTGTCAGACTTTTTACTGTGTTTACGCCAGTCCAACGCCGGCATACCCACATCATAAAGGGACACTGACAGTGGGACTCTCTGTGTAAAGGGACACTGATAGTGGGCCTCTCTGTGTGAAGGGACAGTGACAGTGGGCCTCTCTGTGTAAAGTCCCCATGGAACAGCCATGGGGACCAAATTTGCACCTCAATATGCCAACATCTTCATGCACAGGTTCGAACAAGACTTCTTCCCTGCACAGAATCTTCAACCGATGCTGTACACTAGATACATCGATGACATTTTCTTCCTTTGGCCTCATGGTGAACAATCACTGAAACAACTATATGATGATATCAACAAATTCCACCCCACCATCAGACTCACCATGGATATTCCCCAGAATCAGTTGCATCCTTGGACACATGCATCTCCATTAAGGACGGTCACCTCAGCACCTCACTGTACCGCAAGCCCACAGACAATCTCACAATGCTCCACTTCTCCAGTTTCCACCCTAAACATGTTAAAGAAGCCATTCCCTATGGACAAGCCCTCCGTATACACAGGATTTGAGGAGGATCGTGACAGACACCTCCAGACCCTGAAAGATGCCCTCATAAGAACAGGATATGGTGCTCGACTCATAGATCGGCAGTTCCGATGCACCACAGCAAAAAACCGCACCGATCTCCTCAGAAGGCAAACACAGGACACAGTGGACAGAGTACCCTTCGTCGTCCAGTACTTCCCCGGAGCGGAGAAGCTATGACATCTTCTCCGGAGTCTTCAACATATCATTGATGAAGACGAACATCTCGCCAGGGCTATCCCCACACCCCCACTTCTTGCTTTCAGACAACCACACAACCTCAAACAGACCATTGTTTGCAGCAAACTACCCAGCCTTCAGGAGAACAGTGACCACAATACCACACAACCCTGTCACAGCAACCTCTGCAAGACATGCCGGATCATCGACATGGATACCATCATCACACGTGAGAATACCATCCACCAGGTACATGGTAAATACTCTTGCAACTCGGCCAACATTGTCTACCTGATACGTTGCAAGAAAGGGTGTCCCGAAGCATGGTACATTGGGGAGACCATGCAGACGCTACAACAACGGATGAATGAACATTGCTCGACAGTCACCAGGCAAGACTGTTCCCTTCCTGTTGGCGAACACTTCAGTGGTCACGGGCATTCAGCCTCTGACCTTCGGGTAAGCATTCTCCAAGGCGGCCTTCATGACACACGACAGCGCAGTCGCTGAACAGAGACTGATAGCCAAGTTCCGCACACATGAGGACGGTCTCAACAGGGATCTTGGGTTCATGTCGCACTATCTGTAACCCCCGTGACTTGCCTGGGTTTGCAAAACCTCACTTACTGTACTGTCTGGAGACAATACACATCTCTTTAAACTGTGATCAGTGCTCCTTCCACTCACATTATCAGCCACTTCAGGTCTTGAACAGCAGGTTAGGTGTAAGGATTCGCATTCTAATCAGTAATCTCTAAACTGTCAGCGCTTTATATGCTCTGTCTGAGGCCAGAACTCTCCATTCACCTGATGAAGGGACTAACCCCGAAAGCTTGTGAGTATATTATCAAATAAATAGGTTGGACTAAAACCTGGTGTTGTCAGACTTTTTACTGTGTTTACGCCAGTCCAACGCCGGCATACCCACATCATAAAGGGACACTGACAGTGGGCCTCTCTGTGTAAAGGGACACTGACAGTGGGCCTCTCTGTGTAAAGGGACGCTGACAGTGGGCCTCTCTATGTAAAGGGACACTGACAGTGGGCCTCTCTGTGTAAAGGGACACTGACAGTGGGCCTCTCTGTGTAAAGGGACGCTGACAGTGGGCCTCTCTGTGTAAAGGGACACTGACAGTGGGCCTCTCTGTGTAAAGGGACACTGACAGTGGGCCTCTCTGTGTAAAGGAACGCTGACAGTGGGCCTCTCTGTGTAAAGGAACGCTGACAGTGGGCCTCTCTGTGTAAAGGGACACGGACAGTGGGCCTCTCTGTGTAAAGGGACACTGACAGTGGGCCTCTCTGTGTAAAGGGACAGTGACAGTGGGCCTCTCTGTGTAAAGGAACGCTGACAGTGGGTCTCTCTGTGTAAAGGGACACTGACAGTGGGACTCTCTGTGTAAAGGAACACGGACAGTGGGCCTCTCTGTGTAAAGGAACGCTGACAGTGGGCCTCTCTGTGTAAAGGAACGCTGACAGTGGGCCTCTCTGTGTAAAGGGACACTGACAGTGGGCCTCTCTGTGTAAAGGAACGCTGACAGTGGGCCTCTCTGTGTAAAGGAACGCTGACAGTGGGCCTCTCTGTGTAAAGGGACACGGACAGTGGGCCTCTCTGTGTAAAGGGACACTGACAGTGGGCCTCTCTGTGTAAAGGGACAGTGACAGTGGGCCTCTCTGTGTAAAGGAACGCTGACAGTGGGCCTCTCTGTGTAAAGGGACAGTGACAGTGGGCCTCTCTGTGTAAAGGAACGCTGACAGTGGGTCTCTCTGTGTAAAGGGACACTGACAGTGGGACTCTCTGTGTAAAGGAACACGGACAGTGGGCCTCTCTGTGTAAAGGAACGCTGACAGTGGGCCTCTCTGTGTAAAGGAACGCTGACAGTGGGCCTCTCTGTGTAAAGGGACACTGACAGTGGGCCTCTCTGTGTAAAGGAACGCTGACAGTGGGCCTCTCTGTGTAAAGGAACGCTGACAGTGGGCCTCTCTGTGTAAAGGGACACGGACAGTGGGCCTCTCTGTGTAAAGGGACACTGACAGTGGGCCTCTCTGTGTAAAGGGACAGTGACAGTGGGCCTCTCTGTGTAAAGGAACGCTGACAGTGGGTCTCTTTGTGTAAAGGGACACTGACAGTGGGACTCTCTGTGTAAAGGAACACGGACAGTGGGCCTCTCTGTGTAAAGGAACGCTGACAGTGGGCCTCTCTGTGTAAAGGAACGCTGACAGTGGGCCTCTCTGTGTAAAGGGACGCTGACAGTGGGACTCTCTGTGTAAAGGGACAGTGACAGTGGGCCTCTCTGTGTAAAGGAACGCTGACAGTGGGTCTCTCTGTGTAAAGGAACGCTGACAGTGGGCCTCTCTGTGTAAAGGGACAGTGACAGTGGGCCTCTCTGTGTAAAGGGACGCTGACAGTGGGTCTCTCTGTGTAAAGGGACACTGACAGTGGGCCTCTCTGTGTAAAGGGACGCTGACAGTAGGCCTCTCTGTGTAAAGGGACACTGACAGTGGGTCTCTCTGTGTAAAGGGACACGGACAGTGGGCCTCTCTGTGTGAAGGGACGCTGTGGGTATGCCGGCGTTGGACTGGCGTAAACACAGTAAAAAGTCTGACAACACCAGGTTTTAGTCCAACCTATTTATTTGATAATATACTCGCAAGCTTTCGGGTTAGCCCTGAGAGGCCCACTGTCAGCGTCCCTTCACACAGAGAGACCCACTGTCACTGTCCCTTTACACAGAGAGGCCCACTGTCACTGTCCCTTTACACAGAGAGACCCACTGTCACTGTCCCTTTACACAGAGAGGCCCACTGTCACTGTCCCTTTACACAGAGAGGCCCACTGTCAGCGTCCCTTTACACAGAGAGGCCCACTGTCAGTGTCCCTTTACACAGAGAGGCCCACTGTCCGTGTTCCTTTACACAGAGAGACCCACTGTCACTGTCCCTTTACACAGAGAGGCCCACTGTCCGTGTTCCTTTACACAGAGAGACCCACTGTCACTGTCCCTTTACACAGAGAGGCCCACTGTCCGTGTTCCTTTACACAGAGAGGCCCACTGTCAGTGTCCCTTTACACAGAGAGGCCCACTGTCAGCGTCCCTTTACACAGAGAGACCCACTGTCAGTGTCCCTTTACACAGAGAGGCCCACTGTCAGTGTCCCTTTACACAGAGAGGCCCACTGTCAGTGTCCCTTTACACAGAGAGACCCACTGTCAGCGTCCCTTCACACAGAGAGGCCCACTGTCAGTGTCCCTTTACACAGAGAGACCCACTGTCAGCGTCCCTTTACACAGAGAGGCCCACTGTCCGTGTTCCTTTACACAGAGAGGCCCACTGTCAGTGTCCCTTTACACAGAGAGGCCCACTGTCAGTGTCCCTTTACACAGAGAGACCCACTGTCAGCGTCCCTTTACACAGAGAGACCCACTGTCAGTGTCCCTTTACACAGAGAGGCCCACTGTCACTGTCCCTTTACACAGAGAGGCCCACTGTCAGCATCCCTTCACAGTAAAAAGTCTGACAACACCAGGTTATGTCCAACCTATTTATTTGATAATATACTCGCAAGCTTTCGGGTTAGCCCCTTCGTCAGGGACAGTGACAGTGGGTCTCTCTGTGTAAAGGGACACTGACAGTGGGTCTCTCTGTGTAAAGGGACACTGACAGTGGGTCTCTCTGTGTAAAGGGACGCTGACAGTGGGCCTCTCTGTGTAAAGGGACGCTGACAGTGGGCCTCTCTGTGTAAAGGGACACGGACAGTGGGCCTCTCTGTGTAAAGGGACACTGACAGTGGGCCTCTCTGTGTAAAGGGACGCTGACAGTGGGCCTCTCTGTGTAAAGGGACGCTGACAGTGGGCCTCTCTGTGTAAAGGGACACTGACAGTGGGACTCTCTGTGTAAAGGGACGCTGACAGTGGGCCTCTCTGTGTAAAGGGACGCTGACAGTGGGTCTCTCTGTGTAAAGGGACGCTGACAGTGGGCCTCTCTGTGTAAAGGGACGCTGACAGTGGGTCTCTCTGTGTAAAGGGACGCTGACAGTGGGACTCCCTGTGTAAAGGGACGCTGACAGCGGGTCTCTCTGTGTAAAGGGACACGGACAGTGGGCCTCTCTGTGTAAAGGGACGCTGACAGTGGGTCTCTCTGTGTAAAGGGACGCTGACAGCGGGCCTCTCTGTGTAAAGGGACACGGACAGTGGGACTCTCTGTGTAAAGGGACGCTGACAGTGGGCCTCTCTGTGTAAAGGAACGCTGACAGTGGGTCTCTCTGTGTAAAGGGACGCTGACAGTGGGACTCCCTGTGTAAAGGGACGCTGACAGCGGGTCTCTCTGTGTAAAGGGACACGGACAGTGGGCCTCTCTGTGTAAAGGGACGCTGACAGTGGGTCTCTCTGTGTAAAGGGACGCTGACAGCGGGCCTCTCTGTGTAAAGGGACACGGACAGTGGGACTCTCTGTGTAAAGGGACGCTGACAGTGGGCCTCTCTGTGTAAAGGAACGCTGACAGTGGGTCTCTCTGTGTAAAGGGACGCTGACAGTGGGCCTCTCTGTGTAAAGGGACACTGACAGTGGGTCTCTCTGTGTAAAGGAACGCTGACAGTGGGTCTCTCTGTGTAAAGGGACGCTGACAGTGGGTCTCTCTGTGTAAAGGGACGCTGACAGTGGGCCTCTCTGTGTAAAGGGACGCTGACAGTGGGCCTCTCTGTGTAAAGGGACACGGACAGTGGGACTCTCTGTGTAATGGGACGCTGACAGCAGGACTCTCTCTGTGAAGGGACAGTGACAGAGGGACTCTCTGTGTAAAGGGACGCTGACAGTGGGCCTCTCTGTGTAAAGGGACGCTGACAGTGGGCCTCTCTGTGTAAAGGAACGCTGACAGTGGGTCTCTCTGTGTAAAGGGACGCTGACAGTGGGCCTCTCTGTGTGAAGGGACAGTGACAGTGGGCCTCTCTGTGTGAAGGGACGCTGACAGTGGGACTCCCTGTGTAAAGGGACGCTGACAGCGGGCCTCTCTGTGTAAAGGGACACGGACAGTGGGACTCTCTGTGTAATGGGACGCTGACAGCAGGACTCTCTCTGTGAAGGGACAGTGACAGTGGGACTCTCTGTGTGAAGGGACGCTGACAGTGGGACTCCCTGTGTAAAGGGACGCTGACAGCGGGCCTCTCTGTGTAAAGGGACACGGACAGTGGGACTCTCTGTGTAATGGGACGCTGACAGCGGGACTCTCTCTGTGAAGGGACAGTGACAGTATGAGTCTCTCTGTGAAGGGACAGTGACAGCGGGACTCTCTCTGTGAAGGGACAGTGACAGCGGGACTCTCTCTGTGAAGGGACAGTGACAATGTGAGTCTCTCTGTGAAGGGACAGTGATAGTATGAGTCTCTCTGTGAAGGGGCAGTGACAGCGGGACTCTCTCTGTGAAGGGACAGTGATAGTATGAGTCTCTCTGTGAAGGGACAGTGACAGCGGGACTCTCTCTGTGAAGGGACAGTGACAGCGGGACTCTCTCTGTGAAGGGACAGTGACAGTGGGACTCTCTCTGTGAAGGGACAGTGACAGCGGGACTCTCTCTGTGAAGGGACAGTGACAGCGGGACTCTCTCTGTGAAGGGACAGTGACAGCGGGACTCTCTCTGTGAAGGGACAGTGATAGTATGAGTCTCTCTGTGAAGGGACAGTGACAGTGGGACTCTCTCTGTGAAGGGACAGTGATAGTATGAGTCTCTCTGTGAAGGGACAGTGACAGTATGAGTCTCTCTGTGAAGGGACAGTGACAGCGGGACTCTCTCTGTGAAGGGACAGTGATAGTATGAGTCTCTCTGTGAAGGGACAGTGACAGTATGAGTCTCTCTGTGAAGGGACAGTGACAGCGGGACTCTCTCTGTGAAGGGACAGTGACAGTATGAGTCTCTCTGTGAAGGGACAGTGATAGTATGACTCTCTCTGTGAAGGGACAGTGACAGTATGAGTCTCTCTGTGAAGGGACAGTGACAGTATGACTCTCTCTGTGAAGGGACAGTGATAGTGGGACTCTCTCTGTGAAGGGACAGTGACAGTATGACTCTCTCTGTGAAGGGACAGTGATAGTGGGACTCTCTCTGTGAAGGGACAGTGACAGTGGGACTCTCTCTGTGAAGGGACAGTGACAGTGGGACTCTCTCTGTGAAGGGACAGTGACAGCGGGACTCTCTCTGTGAAGGGACAGTGACAGCGGGACTCTCTCTGTGAAGGGACAGTGATAGTATGAGTCTCTCTGTGAAGGGACAGTGACAGTGGGACTCTCTCTGTGAAGGGACAGTGACAGCGGGACTCTCTCTGTGAAGGGACAGTGATAGTATGAGTCTCTCTGTGAAGGGACAGTGACAGCGGGACTCTCTCTGTGAAGGGACAGTGACAGTATGAGTCTCTCTGTGAAGGGACAGTGACAGCGGGACTCTCTCTGTGAAGGGACAGTGACAGTATGACTCTCTCTGTGAAGGGACAGTGATAGTATGACTCTCTCTGTGAAGGGACAGTGACAGTATGACTCTCTCTGTGAAGGGACAGTGACAGTATGAGTCTCTCTGTGAAGGGACAGTGACAGTATGAGTCTCTCTGTGAAGGGACAGTGACAGTATGACTCTCTCTGTGAAGGGACAGTGACAGTATGACTCTCTCTGTGAAGAGACAGTGACAGTATGACTCTCTCTGTGAAGGGACAGTGACAGTATGACTCTCTCTGTGAAGGGACAGTGACAGTATGACTCTCTCTGTGAAGGGACAGTGATAGTATGAGTCTCTCTGTGAAGGGACAGTGACAGTATGACTCTCTGTAATGGGACACTGATGTGGGTCTCCCTAAAGTGAGTATCAATTTCAAGAATCTCTGCAACAATCACCAGTCCAACTAAAAAACATCAATTATTTGCACATTTGCCTTGCAGAATGTTTGAATTTTCCTCAACAAATTCCATCCATAACTTGCTCTTGAACATTGGCTTCAATCTGGCCTCTGTCCTAGTCTCTCTCCTATGGTTATTCAGGAAACAGCTCTGCTTCAGCTCAGCATTCACCACTTCCAGCCATCGTTCTGCTTTCAGTCAGGATAACAAAAAACAGCCATTATCACTCCCTTACCCTTGACCAGTGACCATGCTCTTTAATTCAGCAAAGAACGTTACTTAACTTGGATTGTGAGCACCAAACTAACAAGCTCCCAGCACAACCAGAGCCCAGAAGAATACAGAAACTGATACATTCCTATGATATTAATTTAATATGAAATTAAAGTGGAATGGATAAATATCCATTTAAAAATAGATCTGGACATTATATGGAGATGGTCATGATAAGAATCTTTTCCAAGCTTTTACTTCCCCAAGCTAATTAATTTCAACATGCTTTCTTTAAAAAAATCATTGATAAAATCTGAGTATCAGTGGCTAAGCCAGCATTTATTGTCCATCCCTAATTGCCCTTGAGAATTTGGTGGTGAACTGCCTTCTTGAACTGCTGCAGTCTGTGTGATGTCTGGGAGAGGGTTCCAGGCTTTTGACTCAGCATCAGTGAATGCACGGCAATACAGTTCCAATCAGGATGGTACTGAAGTGAATTTCCAGATAGCAGTGTTCCCATGTGTCTGCTGCCCTTATCTTCTGAATGGTACAAAGAACAGAACAGCACAGGAACAGGCCCTTCGGCCCATCAAATCTGTGCCAATACATAAAACTCACTTATCTAATATTTTCTTGCCTCTACATGGTCCATATCCCTCTATTCCCTGCCTTTTTAGGTATCTATCCAGATGCCTCTTGAATGTTAATATCGAATCTGCTTCTACCACCTCATCTGGCAGCATATTCCAGGCATTCACCATCCTCTGTATGAAAAATTTGCCTCCTACATCGCTTTCAAACTTTCCCCCTCTCACTTTCAACCTATGCCCCCAAGTAATTGACCCTTTGGCCCTGGGAAAACATCTCTGACTATCCACTCTATCCAAGCCTGTCATAAGCTTGTAAACCTCTATCAGGTGCCTCCCTCATCCTCTGACACTCCAATGAAAACAATCCAAGTTTGTTCAACCTTTCTTCGTAGTCCATATCCTCCAAACCAGGCAGCATCCTGACAAATCTCTTCTGCACCCTTTCTAATGCAACAACATCCTTCTGATGGTGTGACGACCAGAATTGTGCACAATACTCCAAATGTGACCTAACCAAAGTCTGCAACTGCAACAAGTAACTGCAACATGACTTTCCAATTCCTATACTCAGACTGATAAAGGCCAGCATGCCCTCTGCCTTCTTGACCATCTTGTCCACCTGAGTTGCACCTTCAGGGAACTGTGGATCTGCATAACCAAATTTCTTTGTATGCTAATATTTCTAAGGGGTCTACCATTTACTGTATAATTTCCTTCTGCAGTAGACCTTCCAAATTGCATCACTTCATTATCTGGGTTAATTCCATCTGCCATCTTTCGGTTCAGGTCTCTAGCCGATTTATATCCTGCTGTATCCTTTGACAATCCTGCTCACTACCTGCTACTCCCCCAATTTTTGTACCATCTGCAAATTTACTAATCAGACCCCCTATAATTTCCTCCAAATCATTTATATATATTACAAATAACAGAGGTCCCAGCACTGATCCTTGAGGAACATTACTTGTCACAGACCTCCAATTAGAAAAGTATCCTTTCACTGCTATTCTCTGCATTCTATGTCCAAACCTGTTTTGTATCCATCTTACCAGCTCACCTCGGATCCCATATAACTTCACCTTCTGTATCAGCCTGCCATGAGGAACCTTATCAAAGGCTTTACTAAAGTCCATGTATACAACATCCACTGCTCTGCCCTAGTCAACTTTTTTGTCATTTCTTCAAAGTAATCAACTTTGTGAGACACGAACTCCCGTTTACAAAACCATGCTGCCTATCACTTGTAAGCCTATTCTCTTCCAGATGTGAGTATATTTTCTCCAGTAATTTCCTCACCACTGATGAAAGGCTCACAGGCCTATAATTTCCCAGATTGTTTCTTCTGCCCTTCTTAAACAGAGAAACAACATTAGCTAATCTCCAATTCTCTGGTACCTCATCTGTGGATAAAGAGGATAAAAAGATTTTGGCCAAGGCCTCAGCAATTTCTTCCCTCAGCTCTCTCTCAGTATTCTGGGATAGACCCTATCCGACCCTGGAGACTTGTCCACATGAATGTTTTTCAAAATCTCCAATACTTCCTTCCTTTTTATCTCAACATATCCTGGAATATCAACATTCTGCACTCACCATCCACCACATCCTCCTCCTTTGTGAATACTGATGCAAAGTCCTCATTAAGGACCGTACCCACTCATCTGGCTCCACACACAAATTCCCTCCACTGTCCTTGAGTGAACTACCTTTTCCTCAGCTATCCTCTTCCTCCTTATATATGCATAAAAGCCTTGGGATTCTCCTTAATCCTGCCTGCAAAGGACATTAAATGGTTCCTTTTTGACCTCCTTAATCCCTGTTTAAACTCTTTCCTGCTATCTTTGTAGCAGTCATGGTTTCGGAAGGTGCTGTCTAAACAGCCTTGATGAGTTCCTGCAGTCCTTCTTGTAGATGGTACACACATTCTTTTTTAAGCCTTGATTTGATTTGATTTACAGTGAAAAGTATTGCTTCTTGTGCGCTATACAGACAAAGCATACTGTACATAGAGAAGGAAAGAAGAGAATGCAGAATGTCATGTTACAGTCATAGCTGGGGTGTATGAGAAAGATCAACTTGATACAAGTCCATTCAAAAGTCTGATAGCAGCAGGAAAGAAGCTGTTCTTGAGTCAAAAGGTATGTGTCCTCAGACTTTTGTATCTTTTTCCCAATAGAGGAAGGTGGAAGAAAGTATATCTGCAGTATGTGGGGTCTTTTATTATGCTGACTGTATTTCCGAGGTAGCGAGAAGTGTAACAGAGTCAATGGATGGGTGGCTGGTTTGTGCAATGGACAGGGCTTCATTCATGATCCTTTGTAGTCTCATGCGGTCTTGGACAGATTGGAGCCATGCCAAGTTGTGATACAACCAGAAAGAATGTTTTCCATGGTATATCTGTAAACGTTGGTGAAAGTCATAGCTGACATGCCAAATTTCCTAAGAAAGTAGAGGCACTGGTGGGCTTTTTTAACTATCATGTTGATATGGAGGGACCAGGACAGTATGTTTGTGATCTTGACCATTTCCACTTTGTCTCCACTAATGTAGACGAAGGCATGTGCTCCACTACGCTTCCTGAAGTTGATGACTATCTCCTTCATTTTGTTGGTATGAAGGAGAGATTATTGTCATCGCACCAGTTTACCAGATTCTCTCTTTCCTGTACTCTGTCTCATCATTGTTTGAGATTCAACTCACTGCAATGGTGTCATCAGCAAACCTGAAAATCGAGTTGGAGGGGAATTTGGCCACAGCCATATGTGTTCAAGGAGTATAGTAAGAGGCTGAGGACACAGCCTTGAGGGGCACCGGTGTTGAGGATGATTGTGGGGGCGGTATGGTTGCCTATCCTCACTGATTGTGGTCTGTGGGTTAGGAAGTCTAGGATCCAATTGCAGAGGGAGGAGCCAAGCCCTAGGCCACGGAGCTTGGAGATGAGTTTTGGAGGAATAATGGTGTTGAAGGTTGAGCTGTAGTCAATAAATGGGAGACTGATACAAGTGTCTTTGTTATCCAGGTGTTCCAGGGTTGACTGCAGGGACAGGGAGATAGTGTCTGCTGTGGACCAATTGCAGCAATAGGCGAACTTTACTGGATCCAAGCAATCTGGGAGCCCAGAAATGATTCGTGCCATGACTAATCTTTCGAAGCTCTTCATAATAATGGATGTCAGAGCCACCAGATGATAGTCATTATGGCACGCTGCCTTGTTTCTCTTTGGTACCAGGGTGATGGTTGTCTTCTTGAAGCAGATAGGGACATCAGGTTGTTGTAAAGGGAGGTTAAAGATGTCTGTGAATATGCCCATCAGCTGATTCATGCAGGACCTGAGTGCTCATCCGGTTATCCCATCTGGGCCAGTTGCTTTCTGTGGGTTGACTTTTAAGAAGGCTGCTCTGAAGTCTGTGATGGTGACCTCAGATACAGGTTCATCCCAGACTTCAAGGGTGGGAGGCATGTTCTTACTGACCTCTTGCTCAAAACCGGCATAGAATGCATTGAGCTCATCGGGGAGAGGTGCAATGGTGCCAGCGATTTTACATGCCTTCATCTTGTGGCCTGTTATGTCTTGCAGACCTTGCCATAGTCAGCGTGAGTCTGTGTGGCTAGCCTTGGACTCTAGCTTGGTCCGGTACTGTCTTTTGGCATCTTTGATGGATCTCCTTAGATCATATCTGGATTTCTTGTACAGGTCAGGATCGCCTGACTTGAATGCCTCAGACTTGGACTTCATCAAGCATCGGATACCCCTGTTCATCCATGGTTTCCAGTTGAGAAACACACAGATTTGCTTCTTTGACACAGTTTTCTACACACTTACTAACAAAGACAGTTACTATGGTGGCGTACTCGTTCAGGCTGGTTGCTGAGATTTTAAGGATTGACCAGTCTACTGATTCAAAGCAGTCCCATAGGAGATCATCCAATTCCAAAGACCAACATTGCATGACTAGTGGAGGGAGTGAATGTTTAGGGAAGGAATGGCAGCAAGCACACTGTTTTACCCTGGATGGTGTCATGCATGCTGTTGGAGCTGCACTCATCCAGACAAGTGGAGAGCATTCCATTGCAGTCTTGACTTGTGCCTTGTGGATGATGAGCAGGCTTTGGGGATTCAGGGCAGTACACGGTAATCAGCAGAGGGTTTCCTTGCCTGTGGGTTCTGGAATTGATATTGAGCACTCCCAGGACAACCCCCTCCCGACTATATACCACTGTGCTGCTGCCTCTACTGGGTCTGTCCTGCTGATGGAAAAGGACACACCCAGGAATAGTGATGGTGGTGGCTGGGATATTATTTCTTGGTATGACAACATGAGTATGACTATGTTGCTTGACCAGTCTATGAGACATCATTCCCAATTTTGACACAAGTCCCCTGATGTTAGTAAGAGGAACTTTGTAGGGCAAAGTTTGCCAAGGCCAATCCATCTAGTTTCATTCCATATGTGATTTTCTGCAGAGGTTTGATATAATTACTTGGTTTGCTAAGCCATTTGCTAGTGACCTGAAGCCATGTGCAGGCCAGGACAGCAGATGTCTTTTGACAATGGCAACATTAGACTTCTAGTTCCAGATTTTTTTAAAATTAAGTTCAAATCCCATTTACCACGGTTGGTCACAAGGGTTTTGCAAAGTGATTTGGAGTGATATGATTTCTGTTTTACCTTATTAAATAGTGGGTACTGCTGACTTTTTGATTGGTTTTCAAACTTTGATTGGTGCTCATCATTCCAGTTTGGTGTCTAGGATGTGTCGGATTAATTCCATCAATTACTGTTCATTTGCACCTCAATAACATCAGCCTCAGCTCATCAGTTAATAACACCTTCATTCCTTTGCATCTTTGTTACTCTAACCTTGATTATTCCAACATCCTTCTGGCCAATCTCTCACAATTTACCCTCTGTAAACCTGAGGTCATCCAAAACTGTGCAGTCCACATCCTAATTCTCACCAATCCTTGTCCATTCTCACTGGCCTACTCTGGTGCTCAGTTAAGTAACACCTCAATTTTTAAATTCTCATCCTGTTTCTAAACTACTTCCTGGAGTCAGCCACCCTATCTGTGTAACCTTGTCCAATCCCTCAACCTTTTGAAATATCCCTGCCTAGCTAATTCTCGCCATTTCAGCATCTTTGATTTTAATCGCTCCGCCATTGGCAGCTGTGCCTTCGGCTGCCTAGGCCGAATGTTGTGAAATTTCACCCACTTCCACTCCAAAACCTTTACTCAGATTCTCTGCCTTTCTTTTCTCCTTTAAGACGCTCTTTAAAACTTACCTTTCTGACCAAGCTTTAGCCATCTGCTGTAATGTCACCTTTTGTGGTTTGTGTTTTAACGCTTCTGTGAAGCAACTTGAATTTTTTTTAAAAAATCACATTTAAGATTCAATGTCAATCCAGGCTACTGTTGTGATTTATCACTGTTTTATTTTGCATGCTCCTTGACTTTCTGATAGGGCTGGTGATCATGCAGAGTGCTATATAATTTGTCTGCTCTTTACAAACAGAGGAATTCCATGTAGGTCAGGCTGTACCAAGTTTTATCTGCACCCTCACATGGCTATCCTCATACCAGCATCTCCAAACAGGAGGTGCAGATTTCTCACGTTGGATTGTGATTAGTTCTCGCAGAGGCTCCCGTTCCCAAAGGAACGGAGGATATCAGACTGATGGCAAATAGGTAATGTGAATGTAAAACTAACCATTCTGCTGAATAGTTCCTTGGAAGCAATTCAACCACAGTATATCAGATCTTAATTGACATGGCAGTGAAATTAAAAACCAGTGTAGCCTTTTTTGACGATACCAACCAAAATATCACTCACCAAATGAGAAGGCATTGCGACATCTACTGTACCTGGGAATGAACATGGGGAACTAACTTTGACAGTGTCCAGAAGGAGTGGCACAATGGCACAGTGGTTAGCACTGTACCAGGGACCCAGATTCAATTTCTGGCTTGGATGACTGTCTGTATGGAGTCTGCATGTTCTCCCCTGTGTCTGCGTGGATTTCCTCTGGGTGCACCAGTTTCCTCCCACAGTCTGAAAGGTGTGTTGGTTAGTAGCATTGACCATGCTAGTTTCTGCTTCAGTGTATCCAAACAGCGCTGGTGTGTGGCAACTAAGGGATTTTTACAGTAACCTCATTGCAGTGTTAATATAAGCCTACTTGTGACACTAATAAACAGTCTGCCAGAAAGTGACTGCCTCCTCTCCGGCAAGGGCATCAGCATTTACCATGCAGAATTGGATTGGTACAAGCTGGTAGCAGCTATAGCCCAAGTTTTCTTGCAACTGCAAAGCTGACCTATGGGGACAGCAGCAAAAGAATCTACAATTTCTGATTCTTGCAGCAGTTGAATTGTGGAAGGAATCCTGAAGGTGAGATTCTCGTGATAATTTGTTCAATTTGCCTTTTGACACCTCAAATTTTGTTTGGAAAAGAATGTTGTATGTTCAATAGAGGTTCTGACTTTTGTACAGTTGAACATTAAGATAACACATAACTGTATACATAGATACAGGGTACAGCCCAAACTACGAGCTAACTCCAAGCTTGCTTCTACACAAGTCTCTGTCCAGTCCGCAACTGACTCTAGTCTCATGTCTCTCCTCACCCCACACTGCGCGCGGTACTGTTTCCCAGTCCCACTTTAACCCTTGCTGCACCAGATACCCTTATACTAGAGAACATGTCTGATGCTAAGCCAAATGTTCTACCTCACACAGGGGCATCACCTGGAAATCCTCCAATGGCAACTGAGGGCCCAACTGCTCCACCGGCAAGCATGCTGGATAAAGTTGCTGGCTATGAATCAATAGCCATGGGTGGTGGTAAGTGAAGAGCAGCAGTTGAAGGATTGATGCAGATTAATTATATGGTGACATGCAAGCCTGACTGAATGGCCTAACCCAAATTAATATTAATATATCTAATTCAATTTCATTGAACGTTTCAGGTAGTCTACAATTAGAATAACAGACATTACTTACATGAAGGTCTTGGACAGGGTTCAGAGGACATTTACCAGAATTATATCAAGGATGAGGGACTTCAGTTGTGCAGGGATTTAAGAAGTTGATAGTGCTCTCCTTAGAGCCAAGAAGGAGATTTATAATTTATAAGAGGTGTTCAAAATTATAAAAGGTTTTGTTGGAGAAGATAAGTAAAATCTATTCCCAGTGACAGAATGATGAGTAAGCAGAGAACACAAATGTAAGATAATCAGTAAAAGAACCAGGGGAAAATATTTTCACATGGTAAATTGTTCGGGAACACCTTGTCTGGGGAAGGCAGTTTCAACAGTAACGTTTGGTCAGGAATTGGATAGTTCTTCAAAAGGAAAGAAAAGAATTGCAGGGAAACATGGAAAGAGCAAGATGGTGAGACTAATTGGGACTTTTTCAAAGAGCTAGCATATACACAATGGGCTGAATGATCTTCATCAATGCTGTATGCTTCTAGGAGTAGATAAACAATGAGTAGGAAAAGTAAAAGATTTCACTCCCAACTTATTCTAGCTGATCTCAACTAGAGCAACAATAGGAGCACTTTATCTGGCCTCAGCACGCTGGCGTAGGGGGCGTTTGGGAGATGTAGTGTTGGGTACACAAAACTGATCAGGATTTTCTGCTCCATGTCATTTTCCAGTGAACCCAGGTGAAAGTGTACACGTGGAACCTGGGTATGGATAGCTTAGGATGCAGTCAGCCTGCAATCACTGTCAAAACTTCATATGTAACTAATTATCAATGAGATGAGTATCAGAGAGCGCTCACAACAATCAAACTGGTACCCAGCAAGGAATTAATTCCTTCATTATATCATTTTAATCAATCTTTCTTTGCCCAGAATATAACCTGGAGCCCCGCACATAATGCTCCAAAAAAATGAATCCCAATTTCTCTAACATTAAGCTAAAATAAACAGAATAAATAAATATCTTTGACTGCAAATTGAGGACCTCATTTTCATATGGATATTGGAGGAGGGGAGATAGTGGTGTGGTGGTAATGTCATTGGACTAGTAATTCAGAAGCTCAGATTAATGCTCAAATCCCACTTCAGCAGCTGGTGGGATTCAAATTCAATTTCAGTAAAAATCTGGAATTTAAAAGCTAGTCTCAGTCATGGTAACTATGAAATGACTGTTGTAAAAACACGACTAGTTCATTAAATGTCCTTAGGAAGGAAATCTTCCATCCTTACCTTGTCTGGCCTACATGTGACTCCAGTCCCACAGCAATGTGGTTGAATCTTAACTGCCCTCTGAAGTGACTTGGCAAGCCACTCAGCTCATGGGTAAATAGGGATGGTAACAAATGCTGTCCTTACCTACAACACCCACATCCCATCAAAGATAAATAAAATAAAAGGTTCCAAGTGACCTCTACCAAATGTTGACATATTTCTGTTGATGATCACCCATACTGCAAGCTCTTCCTCTACAAAGTAGAGTCATGTGACTGTCGCCTTTTGTAGGAAATGTTTCTTTAAGGAAAGCTTTTGGCCAAGAATTTCCTCCAGATTCTACTGTCTACCATTATAAATGTGTTGACTGCATAATGTAAAGCCAACTCTTGCACATAAAGAGAGTTTTCACTTTACAGAGGAGTGCCTGCAGTATCTGAAGAAATTTCCTATCTTGGGTTGTTTTCAGACAACTTTCGGTCCTTTTGATATTTGTATTGGCCATTAGTTGATTTTGGTGGGTTAGTCACCTTTTTGAACTTTTGCTGATACTTTTCTTAACTGCTTCCTTGGTTATCCTTGGCTTTGGCAATGTATCTTACAAAAGATGATGCAGGCTCTGAAGCAGTTGTGATTGTTGCTAGATCATATTGGAGTGACGGTCATTAACACTGTATTTCATCCTCCTAATCTAGAGTCTGCTTCAGATTTAAATGCATTTTTATTGACAGGACCAAACCATTGATCATCTTATACATAACTCCCTATAGCCCAAGATTGTAACAAGTATAAAATCAACATGTTGATTGCCATGATAATGATATAATGTAATGGGAGTGCATTTTGTCTCTATTTCTCACAGAGGAAAAGTACCTGCCTCCACCAGCTTATCCAATGCCTAGTGCAGGGGGTGGACAACCACAGTCTGTTCAGCAAGGGAGGTGAGCTTTGAATCGTAATAGTTGCATCTGGAGTTGGCCCTACTGTAGGTGCGGTGTCTTAAAGGGACAGATCTCATAGCAATACAGCACAGAAACAGCCAATAGAGCCCAGCTTGTCTGCACGTGTTATGATCTACATAAGCCTCCTCCCATCCCTTTTCATCTTTCAGCATATCTTCTTTTCTTTTCACTCTCATATCTATGACATTTGACTCGTCTATTCCTTGAAGTAGCAAGCTCCACATTCTGATCAATCTATTGGATTAATTAGTGACTGGTTTATTTGCCCTAATTTTGGACTTCCTCATGAGTGGAAACACGAGATTAATTTTTATACTGATGCCTTTGAATGGAATATTTCTATTTATTGATTGATGTTTAACCTCATTTCTCCTGTACGTATCCTCGCAGAATTTTTTATGTTCTGACTTCCAAGACAAGCAAGTAAGTTAATGCCAGGTTCCCTGTGCCATGCTCTGGAGTACAGGTCCTCAAAAAAAGCCTGAGGACACTCTGCTACTCTGTTTTCATAGGGGAAAGAGCATAGGCCTACTAGGCCTAATTCAGATACGTTAGGGACCACATGGGATGGAAATTGCCAAGGGAAACTAGCATTCCCTGTCACTTTTCCATGACAGGGAATGCATCAGAACAAGCACTGGGTAAGATGTCGAACCACAGGCCTGAATCATGATGAAGCAGTCTAGGAAATATTTACTTGTTTTCAGCAGATTAATAAGAAAAGCCCCTGTAGTGGTCACTTCAAATCCTGGTACTCAATGGTCCAATACAATACAAGCGGCAGCACAGTAGCACAGTGTTTAGCACTGCTGCTTCACAGCTCCAGGGACCTGAGTTTGATTCCCGGCTTGAGTCACTATTTGTGTGGAGTTTGCACATTCTCCTCGTGTCTGTGTGGGTTTCCTCCGGGTGCTCCAGTTTCCTCCCACAGTCCAAAGATGTGCGGGTTAGGTTGATTGGCCAGGCTAAAAATTGCCCCTTAGTGTCCTGAGATGCATAGGTTAGAGGGATTACGGATAAATATGTAGGGATGTGGGGCTGGGACCTGAGTGGGATTGCGATCGGTGTAGACTTGATAGGCCAAATGGCCTCTTTCTGCTCTGTAGGGCTTCTATGATTCTGTGAATAGCCTATGCAGCAAGTTCTGCTGATGTGATCCATCCTCCCTTGGGAGCTGCAAGTTAAGAACATTGCTTTTCATACGTCAATGAATGACTACAAAAATAGACATTGGCCTGAATTTTTTGGATGGCGGATGCTTGACTTTCGTCATCCAGGGTGTCAACAGGGAACACATTCCCGCTGACTCCTCTAGAACCTATTGCTATTTTACACTCAAATAAACACTGACTGGCAGCAGACTGCCTTTGGAAGGAAGTCCTGCAACCGACGTTCACCTTTCCAACCACAGGCAATACTGTGGCCAGAAAGGACAAGGGTCCCAGGGAAGGTAGAGGATGCTGGGGACATTGCGGGAGGTTTGGCAGGGGGAGGGCTAAAGATAACCGGTCCTGGTGGAGTGGGCGTCTCCAGTCAAAGAGGACTCCTGAAGGAGCTGCTGGGTCTAGTACGTTTGCAGCGAGCTGGGGATTATGACCCTCGGCCAAGCAGTAGCACTCCATTTTGTATGGTTAACGCTTCTCTCGCGGTGTAAAAATGCAAAGCTTGTGGGCCATTCTTTCATGATGATGCCATGGACCTGCCTGCATGTGTGATCCGTTTGTAGGACAACTTTGAGTTCCTCCATTCTGCAGGAAGACAGCACTCGAATTCTCAGAATATCAATGTCCTCCTCACAATTTATATGCTCACTCGTGATTAAGTAAGCCCTGCAGAGACCATTGCCGACGCATAGCTCCTCACCACACTTGTAGATCACACTAAGTTTCTAGCATTGGAGTTTGAGTATCTTCCACTGCAGACAAGCTTTATAAGTCTGGTGATGATGCTTGGTTTCAACATTGGCAGGTTGGCCACAGCTTAAATCATGGAATTCCTGCCATGTGAAGAATAGGGCAAGGAGTTACCTCTCAATCTGGGCATGGCGAGTTTCCATGTTAATGACAGCCCTTAACACAAATGCTACTGGTCTGCCATTCTGGATTACACACTGCTCCAGTCCACGCTGAGATGCATCTGCTGATACGAGTATAGGTGCTCGGAGCTGAAGTACTGTAACAGTGGAGGGAATGACAGAAGATCCTTGAGTTTGTTGAACCCAGCTTTGTGATGCTCCTGCCAATACCAATCTACATCCTGGTGGAGAAGTTGACAGAGAGATTCAGTTATCTCACTTTAACAAGGAATGCACTTCAATAATTCATCATGCTGAGGAAACGCTGCAGGGCATGTTTGTCCTTAGGAGTGGACATCTGCTGTCGTATCTGGGTCTGGCAGTAGACAGGTGATCCACATAGGGGACCAAGCCGACCCTGAATCTGCATTTAGCAAGGTTAAGTTTCAACTGTATGGTTCTGATTTTGTCAAGGACTAAACAGAGACACGCATCATGTTCTTGCATTGTATGACCCCAGACCAGATGTTATCAAAGTACGTGCTTCTCTTCTCTGCTGCCTGCTGTAGTTTGGGCAGGGTATGTTTTGTACTGAGAAAACTTCCATTTCTCTCCTTAATTCCTTGGTGCTTCTCCCAGACTGCTCATTTAGCCTGCAGATACTAATGCAGGTTCTAATGTGAGGCTTTTTTGTGGTGCAACTGCTTACGTATGGCATTGCTGTATATTTCACACACAATGCGGTCTCTTACAAGTTCATTGTTGAGAGTACCGAAAACACACTGTTTTGCCAGAATTTTTGATGTTGAGATATATGATATTACCGACTCATCAAGTTTCTGGTTGGTGGTGTTAAAAGCATGTCTGTCCATGATGACATTTTTTGGTAAGGACACGCACATTTGTTCAAGTTTTTTTAAATAATACCTCAGGCTCCTCTTGGTATTCCTCCCCTTGGAAGATAAAGGATTCACATTTTCCAACCACCTCCTGTGTACGCTCATACTTTCTTCGGTTTATTGGAGAGACCAGCATGGCAGTACACACACCATTCCTTTTTGAACTTTTTCCAATTGTTGGCAATATTCCCATCGAAGGTGAGCTGGACAATACTCTGATGTCCTTGTGCCATCTTGGCCAGCTCCTGACACTAAGTTACTGGGTTGTGTAGGAATAATTACAAAAGACTGCAGCATAAACAGTTTACAGTAAGATCTTCAGCAGTTCTTACTTGCCATGCCTGTAGTCACATTGGTGAGAACTCCTGTGCCACCAACACATCATTTCCTGTGTACAAATCACAGCAATATGTCCATGAATATGCATTCGACAGTTCCAACTTCAAGTTCACCTGAGAGCCAACTACAAAAAGACTCACAGTTTACTGTGAATCCTTTACTTTTAAAAGTTAAAACATCAATTCATCTGAGGAGCTACATACCTGCTATGAAAGAGATGGAAATAATTTCAAATTGTAAATGTATTGTTTTTTATCTTCATCTGTAAGTAATCTCTATATGTACGAAATGTGTGTAAGATGTCATGTTTAACTCCAGGGCAACTGAGTCTAAGAAATAATCACATCTATTTTTAAATTCATAATAGCTTGCTACTAGAGACTTATTTAAATTAGAGCAAATCACTTTGAGGATCAGAAATTACTCTAACCTCACACATAAAATATGTTGATCATGGATAACAATAAAACCAATAAACTCTGGGTGGCACGGTAGCACAGTGGTTAGCACTGCTGCTTCACAGCTCCAAATCCCGGCTCGGGTCACTGTCTGTGTGGAGTTTGCACATTCTCCTCATGTCTGCATGGGTTTCCTCCCATCATTGACTCCCTGCCACCAAAATGCCTATATCCACCTCCATAACAGGTCCTGCTGTATCCTAAATTCATCTCTACCACTATTTTCATCCTTTTTGTACTGTAGAGCTGGTTTCTCCGACCTTCTCTCACCAGTCATCTGCATTCCATGCTATATAAACTAATGTTCTCTTGGAATTTTACTGCTGCAGTGCTGTCCTATACTGCATCCCATATACTTGTCACTTTCATTCTCAGCAACCTTGTTTTCTTTTTCTTCCCTAAATGTATTAAATTAATTTTAAAATGATCATTTTTGAATCCTTCCATTGCCTTACCCCTTCTTTGTAATCTTCATCAGCCCTGAGTGGAGGTATGTGCCCACTTTACTCTTGTAAATGTGATCCAGTGTTTGTGTCTGTGCTGTGCCTGTGTGTTATATTGATGAGAAATCACGCAACTGGTTATGGTAAAATTAAAATCACAGCCATCAGAAAGTCCATTTTCTACTTCCATTATCATGCTTAAACATTGCGACATTCGGACTCAAATCTTTCTTTTCACTGTATATTAGTCCTGTACATTTTAATTATTTAAGAGATTTAAGAATTGAACTTTATATACCATTACTTAGGATGTTCGAACTATGCTCTTTTTGTATTCTATCTAATTTAAGCACACTTGATTTATTTTCACATTCATACTTGACCATTGATTTTACTTAAAGAAGTCCTTATTTATTCCATTACCAGAATTCTACTGCCTCATCCGCCACGGAATTGGAGTGGGTGAGGGGTGGACAGCGGAAATGTCTGTTGACCTCGGGCAGGAATTTCCTGTCTCCCTTGAGCAAAGCCATAAAATCCCACCCATTGTCTTTTATCAATATAACATTCTATTTTGGAAATGTTTATTTTCATGGTTGAACAGAACATTGGTAAATGTATGAAAAGAATGAGAACTTTGACAAAAGGACAGTCACAACAACCTTTATACCATCTCTCCTATAGTCTTCCCTCCATCAGTGAGGATACAGCTAGACAAGCATTGATCAAGTATGCATCGGATCATATTACCTACAGCAGTCGCCCGGCTGAGGAAATGACTTTCAAAGAGTTAAAACCATACAACATGTACAGGGTATGTGATTGCTCAACTCTTGCTGTGCCTCTGACTTTTCTTTCAGCTATGTGTTTATGCTACAAGTTCTCCCCTTCAATGCTCATTGAGTGCTGACTTATATTCAAGTAATGGACATTAACAGGGGCATTCACTTGTGCCTTCATAGGAGCAGAGCGGGCAGTTCAGGAGACGTCTCCATGGGAGGCAGTCATAAATAGGTCCAGACAGTGGGCAGTTGAATGGGTTGTCCAGCCTGACTCTCTGCCCCGCTCCTGCAGCCAAGTTTGTGCCTGGTATCCTTTAAAAGGGAACATATCCCTGGTATGCTTGAGACCTTCTATGGCTGGTGGATGCCGTAGAGGCTGGAGTGCATCACACGAACATATACATTAGGAGCAAGAGTAGAACACTCAGCTCCTTGAGCCTGTTCTGATATTCAGTAAGATCATGGCTGATCTGATTGTAAACTCATTCCATATTCCCCCCTCCCCCCAATAACCTTTCACCCCCTTGTTTATCAAGAATTTATTCAGACCTGCCTTAAAAATATTCAAAGACACTGCTTCCACTGCCGTTTGAGGAAGGGAATTCCAAAGATTCACAACTTTGAGAAAAAAATTCCTCATCTCTGTCTTAAATAATCAGCCTTGGAAAGGGCATTTTAATTTACTTTGTTAATTTTTCACTGAAGATTATGTTTTGAGTTACAGTTCCCCATTAAGGGTTAATCATTAGTTAGTTAATTTGTATATTAGTGCTGCTGCAAAGAACATAAATAAGAACAACAGCGAGCAGGTCAGGAGAGCTCCGAATGGCAGATGGTCATGTTCAGATCCAGATCAGCCTGACTGACTGACTGCCTGCCTGTAGCTATATTCTCCACCTAGGTCCAATCAAACAAGTTCGATACTGAAGACAGTGATTAGTGGTTAGTACTGCTGCCTCACAGTGCCAGGGACTTGGGTTCGATTCCAGGCTTGAGTGACCGCCTGTATTTGCAACTTCTCCTTGTGTCTGCATGGTTTCCTCCCACACTTCAAAGATGTGTGAGTTAAGTGGATAGCCATGCTAAATTGTCCCTTCATGTCCAAAAATGTGGAGATTAGATTGATTGGCCATGCAAAATTGCCCGTTAGTGTCAGAGGGAGTAGCAGGGTTGCAGGGCCTGGTTGGGATTATTGTCAGTGCAGACTTAATGGGCCAAATGGCCTCTTTCTGCACTGTAGGGATTCTATGAGATGTCCCTGAAGATGAAGAACACATTGTTCGCTGTTATACTTGAGGCCTTTCTGCAGCCAGTGTGCTCAAGTACAACCCTGATAATGACATTTTAATTTAAATTATTAAGTTTCCTTGAAAGTTTGGCTTATTTTCATTACAGTTGGGTAGTTGTGCTTCTTTCTAATGGAGCACTTAATTGGTTACAGATGCTACAAATGAGGTATTACCAAGAGCAAATTGAAACTGTTTGGAGCTGCTTATGGTGGGGTGGGAGATCCTGTGAAGGAGAATAAGAGAGAAAAGAAAAGACATACAGAACAAGGACATTGGAGGGAGATTCAATAAAGTCGCCAATCACCCAAGTGTTTGAGGGCAATGCTGGAAATTTGGAACATAAGAAACAGAATATTGGGAATCTGTTAAAATAGAAACCTGTTTTATAGATTAATACGCAGGAAGTCTTCAATATTTGCCAATCTATATCCAGTACAAGTACTACCTTAAGGAAATTTGTACTGTCTTCATTGGAGGAGGATGAAAGGGGAAAATTAGAATAATTTTTTCATGTTCTGTTTTTGCTTTCTGACTATTTTTCTCCCTTTACCTTCTGAAGATGCTATATGTTACCTGTACAATTTTGTGGGGGCTGGCAGTTCTCCAATTAATTTCCCAATATTCCATTCAGCATGTGACTTGGAGTTCCCTATTTCTGAACCAAATTTCAGATCTTGGGTGGGATTCTCTTGCTGCGCTCGCCCCGAAACCGGATAATTCCACACGAGGTCAACGGGCCTTTGCGTGATCCACCCCCTTTCATGCCCGCGACAATTCCTGTAGCAGGCGTGAACGGAGAACTCCCCCTCCCCCCTTTTATCTGGACGATGAGAGAATTGCTGATAAACTGCTAACCCAGAAAATATAATGCTAATGGCTCTGGCAGGTGGAAACATATTGGTACTGTGTCACTCTAATATCTGTGGCACCTCAAGGTTTATAAAAACAACGGAAAATGTTGATGGTTCAAACTTTCTCTTCCACTTCAGTATCGTCTAGAGAGCTTCACTGAATCCAGAAAACCTGAATGGAAATGTGAACCTTATCACAGTGAGTATGTCACGTTTAGAGGAATCTAACTCACCACAGGAGATGTATATGAAAGCCCACTGTTTGCTTTCAAAACACATGTGCAGTTCCACAGGTGGTTCAACAAATCTAATGAATAGTGAATACCCGCAGATTGGAAAGATCTCTTCGATGCAACCTTTGACCTTTGCTGAATTAGCTGATCTCGGTAAGAGTGGATGCTAGTGGATCAAGAAAGAGAAAGTGGCAATGAGATTGCTGTCTTACCTTGTCATCAAAATATTCAACTGGATGGGTTTCATTCTTGTGAATAATGGTTACTTGAAGAAAAAAATAGAAAGTGACTCGTACCAGGAAGACCGCACCACTCTTAGATCCAAGAAAGATAGATCTGAGTACTTGTATTAACGTGTCAAAATAAATTTGCACAAGTGCTATTGCAGCCTGCAGAACCAAATGTCCTTGCGTTAACTGGTGAATTCCTATGTTTTAAATGGAAATGGTTGTGTATCTATTGGTTTTATTTGCTGTGGAATCTGCTGTGTTTACACTACCAAGGCTGCTCATCTCAGCATTATTTGCTATGCACATTGATTGCCACATTTGTCTGCATAACTGTCACTGTTATTCAAAGGACATCCTTCAGGACGTTTTTCAAATCTCTCACTTCACGCATGACTGTTTAAAACTTGTGATCATGACCACTGTTTTTGTTTACCTTCTTGGACCTTTTTAACATTCCTGGAGTAGGAAGAGGAACATAACACCTGGGTTCTGGGCTGTGATGTACGCTGCAATCAAATAGCCTATTGCTACTCACACTTCTGAGTCATGGCTCTGTACAACAGAAGTATAACCTACTCCCCATTAGACCAGCCCCATTAGCCTTATTGTCTCCTGGCTTTTACCAGGTACTTGGATTCCCAAATTTCTTTGTCCTTCTTCAGTTACTAGCTTCTCACCATTTAGAAAATACTCCGATTTATCTTTCTTGGATCCAAGAGTGGATTAACTCACATTTGCACACATTTAGATCCATTTGCCAGAGATTTTTGCTCACTCACTTTATCTACCTGTGTCCCTTAATATCTTTCTGTTTCCACTGCCACTGTTGCCCCTGGATTATTAACATCTGGAAACATGGATATTTTTCCCCCCAGTCCTACACCAAAGGCATTGATATATGTGATGAAACGTTAAAGCTCAAGAACAGATTCCTGGAGAACACTACATATTATATCACACGAATTAGATTATCCCCACTCTCCGTCTATTAGTTCCCAACCAATTGCCAATCGTCAGAGACCTCCAATTCTGTGTACTCTCACTTTTGCCAATATTCTCATTTGTGGGACCACACTGGATGTCTTCACAGTTCATACAAATAATATCCAAAGATACTCCCTTATTGAGTTCACTGGTGGACTTTTCAAAACAAAATTATATTACCTCATGACAGCTAAACTGTGCACTGTCACCCGGCGGGGTCTTGGGGGTGGGGAGGGGGTGGTGGGTGCTATCGCCATTCGTGGGTTGATGATCCTGGCAATTCCCATCTTCCTTACTCCAATCTGTGGTCCCATTCCCAGAGGGGGCCAAAGATCCAGTTCTCTGACCCTAATGACAGATCATAGTAGCTTTCTTGTAACCCATGTTAAATTAACCAGCCTGTAATGATTTGGTTTCTCTCTCTCAATTGTCCTAATAGAGTAACATTTACAACTTTCCAATCTAACAGCACAATCTTAAAATCAAATTACAATATTAGGCAAGATCTGCCAAGAATGTTTCAGGGCAGTGACCTTTCATGAGAACAGAAAGGAAATGGAAAGGTGAGAATTTTAAAGCCAGAGAATGGGGACAGGAAAAACAAAAGGGAAGCTTTTCTTCTTCCTGGTCCCTCCTGCTCCCCCAAATCTACCCCGTCCACTGGTTTAAAAACTCTTGTGTTTCTAACTCTGCTTCTCTCCATACAGATGGTGCCTTTTTTGTTATTATTTCAGATTTCCTGCATTCAAAGTATTTTGCCTTTGTGCAGCCAATGTTAGATGTCTAGTCCTATTTTGGCTTGTGGAATTGAGTTTTATGTTAAGGTTGATTCTCAAGGAACAAGTGAATGACAGACTTTATTTGTTTGCAGCAAATGGTTTGTACAATCAGGCAAATCAAGTTTTGATCCATCACTGCACCACTTATGATTGACACAATTTTGACATTGTCTCCCCACACAAAAATACACTTGCATCACATTTTCTTTGCAAACTTTTTTATTTGGGTGCTGCCAGAGTTCCAATTCCCATGGCCTGGATTCTGAGCAGGTTTGCTGTGCTGCTAAACACAACTCCTTTAAGAACATAAGAACATAAGAAATAGGAGCAGGAGTAGGCCATCCAGCCCTTCGAGCCTGCCCCGCCATTCAATAAGATCATGGCTGATCTGTCGCTGCTCAGTTCCACTTTCCCGCCCTCTCCCCATAACCCTTAATCCCCTCTCCTATCAAAAACCCATCAACCCGCGTCTTAAAAATATTTAGCGAGGCAGCCTCCACCACTTCAACGGGCAGGGAATTCCAGAGATTCACCACCCTTTGAGTGAAGAAGTTCCTCCTCAACTCCGTTCTAAACCGCCCCCCTTTTATCTTGAGGCTGTGCCCCCTAGTCCTATTGTCTTTTTTGAGCGGGAAGACTCTTTCCACCTCTATCCTATCCATCCCATTCATCATCTTATACGTCTCAATGAGATCTCCTCTCATTCTTCTAAACTCTAACGAGTACAAGCCCAGTTTATTCAGCCTCTCCTCATAGATCAACCCCCTCAACTCCGGTATCAGCCTAGTAAACCTCCTCTGCACTCCCTCCAAGGCCAAAATATCTTTGCGCAGGTGCGGCGCCCAAAAATGCACACAGTACTCCCGTTGCGGCCTCACCAATGCCCTATACAGCTGCAGCAAGACCTCCCTACTTTTATATTCAATCCCCTTCGCTATGAAGGCCAGCATCCCATTCGCCTTCCTGACCACCTGCTGCACCTGCAAGCTGGGTTTTTGCGACTCATGCACAAGGACCCCGAGGTCCCTCTTCACCATCGCCTGCTGCAGTTTTTACATTTGGGCACTCTTAGAAAACTGTGATAAACTAAGGCCTGATTTTTTTTGCCCAGACAGAAAGGTTCTCCATCTGGATGAAAATGCTGGCAGAGGTCTGAATCCAGATGTGCTGTCTCAGAACATGGCCTACACCATTTACGTGGAGAGGGGGTGGTTTAAGCGGGTCTAAATTGCACATCCACTTTGCCCGGAGGCAGCTGCCCATATAAATTAGCAATTGCCTCCATTCATGATTTGAGTTAGGTGCCTGAAACTAAAAGTGTGCGGATTAGACCTGATAGGGGCAGCAACCCTACCCCACCCCCCACTCCCCTGACAAACTGAAATCTCTTTTGGGTCTCATTCTCCCAGTAAGATTCACAGAACCAGGAAACCCGAACAACGAGAAAAAAAATCTGGGCCTAAGTATCCAATTTTTTCTTGACATTAAAGTGCTGGAAATGCAAACACCAGGGAGATGGCTCAGATACACCAGTCTTCTCCTGGACCTTGAGTTGAAACAGTGACATGGTTAAAGCAACAGAGGGCAATTGTTCATACACTGTGGTTACAAGGTAAGGCTTTTTTCTTCATTCTTTTCTTTCAGATCAGATTATTCACTGCTATGACTTTGGAGCCCCTCCCCCTCCTTGGGAAGTGGCAGTTGACATTCCAAAAATGTTTGAGAAAAGTAAAAAGAAAGTCCAGGTGCCTCAAACTGCGTCTGTAAAGGTATGTCAACTTAGAGCAGAGGTCAGACACAGTTGGAATTGAAACATCCCAGAGACTGTCAGAATACAACAAAAACACCCCACCAGCACCCTCTCTCCCTAACACACACACACACACACACCACCTCGACAACCACCCCAACTCTCCAGAACACAACAAAAGCTCCCAATCTACCAGCCCTCACCCTAACACACAACACCTCTGCTACCACCCATCCCCAATGCACACCTCAACAAACACATCAACCATCTCAAATACAATGGAATCCACTCCCTTCTTCCCCCAGGCTCTGCTATGTCTTCCCACCACCCCTCCCACGTGCCCGCGAAGCAACCACCACATATACATACACACACACGCACGTGCACACGCACACAAGGCTAACAGGAATAAAATGGAAGAGATCCAGGAGACGAGAAGACAACAAGCCACAATATAAAGGGCGAGGCATCATGCAGGATAAGAAGGGTTGGAATGAACTGAAAGAAAAGAGGCAGGGCAATAGAAAAGGGGACATGTCCCTGCTCTGTCCGACCCCAAAAATCAAGTTAAAGCTGAGCTGGACTGTAGGATGGAGAATTCATTGCCTGGCTCCAGAGACAAAATTGTGATAGGAACAAGAGCAAATGGTAATCATGAGCAAAAACATGTTATTTTATTCTGGCTGCAGGCATACAGCCTGACACTGATTTAGATATTGAAGTCTACATGGGAACCGAGGAAAAGGTTCATAACCATTTTTTAGCAATGGTAAAAGAGCTTCTGATTGCAATACTTCCTCAATGATGTTTTACTGTAACTCCACACTCTTCAATGGAACTATACATCAGGAATAATATAGACTGCTAAAACTTTCCCCATTTTGCACAATCGAATTAGCTCTTTGATATTTCCCATTTTGAAGTTGGCGATGGGAGATCAGCCTTCATTTATAAAGTGATAAAAAGCCAGAAACTAAAAATCGTAATTTATTTAAGTGTGAAAAGAGACAATGAGCAGTATTTAATCCAGGTGACAGGGGTCTCATCCACCAGCTAGAGAGTTGGCAACTGCCGTCTTTGGGGAAGGCCCACCCACTGACACCTAAGTGGCCAGCGGCAGGCCTTCATCGGGGGTGGAAATCACAGCCACAACAGCTGCTGGCCCAGAGGTTGGCAGCTGTCACTTACCAGCAGGAGCACTGGTAGCTGCCAGCAATTTACCCACGAGAGGCTGAGGATCAGTAAGGAGACATTCATTTTATTTGACTGTGATTTCTTTCAGGGGTGCCACAGATGCATGACCACGGGTAAAGTCCCATGCGATAAGTGTCTTCAAACAGGACGGGTAAGTAAACATAGAGAAGCTATACTGAACCTTTTAGAGCATCCATAAGGTCATAAAACATTGGAGCAGAAATAAGCTATTCAGCACATTGAATGGTGGAGCAGAAACAATGATAGGAAATAGGATGACTGGTTTGTCCTACAGAGAGCTGGCATGAACTTGATGGGCCAAATGGCCTCCTTCCATGCCATAAATGACTCTGACCCAGATTTTCAAAAGAGCTTAACTAGCCATGAGATCATGACTGATCTGATGTGATAATCTTCAGTTCCACTTTCCCATCTTATCCCCCTAACCTTTGATTCTCTTACTGATTTTTTTTAAATTCCACATCCTCTTACTGAATTCTAATTCCACCATCTGCTGTGGTGGGAATCAAACCCAGGTGCTGGAGCATTGATGGAGAGTCTCCAGGCTCAAAGCATTGGTTCTACTCTCTCCGCAGACGCTGTCAGACCTGCTGAGATTTTCCAGCATTTTCTGTTTTTGTCCCCAGAGCATTACCTTGGGTCTCTGGATTGCTCGTCCAGTTACAAAGCCCTTCTCAATGACCAACCTTCTGCAGTCTTATCTGTCAGTAAATACAGCAATCTACTTATTCCTGACAAGGTAACACAATGTTAATGAGACAAATTGCCAGTGAAGCTCTTTTGAAAACCTGGGTCAGAGTCTTTTATGGCATGGATGGAGGCCATTTATCATAGATCATAGAACCCTACAGTGCAGAAAAAGGCCCTTCGGCCCATCGAGTCTGCACCGACCACAATCCCACCCAGGACCTACCCCCATATCCCTATATTTTACACCCTCTAATCCCTCTAACCTAGACACTAAGGGGCAATTTCTTAGCATGGCCAATCAACCTAACCTGCACATCTTTGGACTGTGGGAGGAAACCGGAGCACCCGGAGGAAACCCATGCAGACACGAGGAGAATGTGCAAACTCCACACAGACAGTGACCCGAGCCAGGAATCGAACCCAGGACCCTGGAGCTGTGAAGCAGCAGTGCTAACCACTGTGCTACCGTGCCGCCCCATGAAGTTCATGCCAGCTCTCTGTAAAGCAAACCAGCCATTCCTATTTCCTCCACGTCATCCCTGTAGCCCTGCAAGTTTATTTCCTTCAAGGACTTATCAAATTTCCTTTTGAAATTATTAATCATCATCCACTTCCACCATCCTCATGGGCAGCAAGTTCCAGGTCATTCCTCACATTCCCTTTGCAACTCTTGCTCAAACCTAAATTTGTGTCTCCATCATCCTTGTATCATCATCTAATGGGAGTAGTTTTTTCTCGTCTACCTTATCCAAGCCTTGTACACTTCTTTCAAGTTTCCCCTCAATTTCCTTTGCTCCAAGGAGAACAACTCCTGCTTCTCCAACCTAATTTTTTTGTTAAGGTCACCTCTCATCCCTGGAACAATTCTGGTAAATCTCCACTTCTTCCTCTCAAGGATTGTCAGGGGTTGATGTCTTCGATTGTTGTTTAATACACTCGGAGAACTCTTATTTGAATATTGCCACAGGAACCTTATTTATGTCCACTTGGAAAAGTGGGGTGGTCTTGATTTAACATCTCATCTGAAAGATCACTCCTCTGACAGTGCAAAACTTTCTAAACACTACATTATAATGTATTGAAATCATGTGTTCACGTTCTGTAGAGGAGTTAGAATCCACCGCCCATCTCACTCAGTGACAAGCAGGACTGTATTGCTCCTTGCCATTGGCCAGGAGCAGAGGTTACCAAGATCTACATCGCAGCCAAAATCACTAACTTAAAGAGACAAACTACATGTGTGGAATGTTGGACTAAAAAGTGTGTGTGTGTGTGTTTCTGAATGTCAGAATGTGAGGTCAGCATTGGGATTCAGGTTTAACTCTCAGAGAAACAGTTAGTAAATGCTCACTGTCAAAGTTTCTCTGTGTAGAATGGCCAAAGTGACAGAGGGGGGCAAGGCATCACTTGTACTGTATCCAACAATAGACAACAATTTCAATGTTAATTGATTATTGAAAGCCTCAAAAGGGGCTTGATAGCCTTACTGCACCATTAAAAGGTGGGGTATCTTGTGGGTGTCTGCTTCAGGTGACTGGCCATCTTTAATGTGGAAACTAGGATCCATTGACAGAAATAGGACCCCAATTGTAATTTTGAAGTAAGACCTGGTGATGGCAAAGAGGCCAAGCAGAGTTAAGCCTTGAATTATTTTTCTGGGATAGGAAGAGCAGGAGTGCACCTCCGAGCCCCACAGAATAATCCGGGCCACCGATCCACTATCCATTAATGTAACTCTCCACCCTGGTAACAGAAACATTCTACATTTCTTTTCTGAATCTGGCAATCTGTGTTGTAGTGGCTAAATGGTGTACTGCAGCTTGCCTGGTCAATGTACACGGACCCAAGCCTTAAAGTCATAGCAGGTGGGTGAGGAGCTCATTTCCCCATCCAATGATTCCGGCTGACATCATTACGCTGAATTTGAGGGAGGGAGCAATTCTCCTCAATCTCCTCTTTAAACTTGGTTGTACCCATATTCTGATGTTCTAACAAGCATGTGAACTATATAAAGTAACACTGAGCCATTTTGCAACTACAGGTGAAATGCTGGGTTTGTCTTGGTAAAGGATATCGCCTCAGTGAAGAGAGATGTAATCATTGTATGGGCAGTGGGATTGAAAGGTAAGGATGTCGGAGGTCCTAAGAAAGCAATGACCTCGCCCACAGAAGAGCTGGTTGTTACTTGTACATTAAATTTGCTTAATTGTATGGAGATAATTGACATTAACTGGGATTTCACTTGTGCCCCCTTTGAGTAGAAAGAAAATGAAACTGTAAATTTTACCTATGCAAATAGATATTTATACAAGTGTGTAAAGATTGGCCCCAGTTCTACCCTTTGCCATTTGGCTTCATGGAGTACGTAATGGATTGGTGGCACAGAGGTTAGCACTGCTGCCTCACAGTACCAGGATTGATTCTGGCATTGGGTGACTGTCTGTCTCCCTCCCCATGTCTACATGGGTTTCCTCCGGATGCTCCGGTTTCCTTCCACAGTCCAACAAGTCGTCAGCTAGGTAGATAGGTCATCCTAAATTGTCCTCTCGTGTCCAAAGATGTGTTGTGGGATTTAGCAGAGTAAATATGTGGGGTTACAGGGATAGAGCCTGGGTAAGATGCTCTGTAAGAGAGTCGGTACAGACTCGATGGGCTGAATATCCCCCTTCTGCACTGCAAGAATTCTATGATTCTATGATAAGCTGACTCCATGCTTATTTCTAACCAGCCAATACTCATTCTAGTCTCAGGTCAGAAATCACACTTTGGACAGTACTGTTTCCCAGTTCCACATTAATCCTTGCTATGCCAGATGCCCTTATACTAGAGTGGCCATAAATATAATACAGTCCCTAATAAATTCACAGGAAATTCAGGAGAAACCTCTTTTCCCACAAATGGTTAAAAACTAGAACTCACTATCACAGGAAACAGAGGGGAAGCTAGATCATCAGACGAGAAAGGAGAAAAAAAAAGCTTTGCTGACACAGTTAGACAAGTGGGAGGAGGCTTTTCATGGACTTGTTGGGTGAAATTACCCTTTTTAAGTAGTTAATACTTTGTAGCACTTTGCTTTTGGTCATTATCAGTTTCTTGGACGCAGGAATCATCAAGTGGCAAAATGCCATCTTGTGAAGCAGATCATTGGAAGGTATCACTGGTGATGATGACTATGGGGTAGATTTCTACTTTGGACACTGTCAGCAATTCCAGTACAAATGATTTCGAATGTTCAAAATGCCTCTTCCCTGCCGTCCCCACCTAGTTTCTACTGAAGCTCATTTGTACGTTTCTGAACACAGTTCTGCTAAGAAACAGAACAACCAGGCAACATTTTAAAATGTAATTTAAACATTTGCCATTGAAAAAGATTCCCTGACATTTTAAAAAGCGGCGGCTTGGTATAGTTTGATTAATCCAGCTGAAATAGAATTTAGCATCAAAAAAAAGCATTTCAAATCACAATGCAAACCCATCACCTGTGGATAACCCGACTGAAAATGACTTTTAAAAAAGTTACACAAAACTATTCTCTAGTTAGATTTGGTTGCAGTAACAATTTTTTAAAAATATCTAACTTTCCAAAATGTGCCCAAAATATCCAGCTTAATTTTTGTAGCCTCTTTGAAAGCCTGCAAACAGATACAAACACGTAGTGATTTAGTCATCCTGCAGACATGGCCTGTTTTGTGTGTGGGGCCTGCTTCTGGTGTCACATCGTCATAATACACAATACTGGGAAAACCCGAAACATACTGCACTTATAATGTTGCAATCTTTTGTACAGGTTTGGTCGATATCCTGTGACTCATGCCAAAAAGAATGGCGCAATAATAAAACCTCTAGGCATATATACATTGAGTGGCACAATGGCACAGTGGTCAGCACTGCTGCCTCACAGCGCCAGGGATTCGGTTCGATTCCCAGCTTGGGTCTGTGCAGAGTCTGCACGTTCTCCCCATGTTTGCGTGGGTTTCCTCTGGGTGCCCTGGTTTCCTCCCACAGTCCAAAAGACGTGCTGGTTAGGATCACTGGCCATGTTAAATTCTCCCTCAGCGTACCCGAACAGGCGCTGGAGTGTGGTGACCAGGGGATTTTCACAGTATTGTCATTACAGTGTTAATGTAAGCCTACTTGTGACACTAATAAATACATTTAACAATATATATGATGAGTTTTCGACTCTTCCCCCCAGTTGTAAAAGCTGCACTGGATATGGCTGTCAGAAGTGCAACGTATGCGCAGGCCGAGGCCAGTTGTTTTTCTATATTCAGTTGACAGTAAAATGGTGAGTTCTGTTTTGTTTCTTAAGTAGAAGTTGAGTTGTTTGATCTGCCATTTATGCTAGCTGTGCTGCATATTGTATCAAAATTTCAAACATTTAAGCTAAAACAAAAGGTGACAAGATTTGACCCAAAGACAATTAAAATTCTGTACATAATTTCAATGTTTAGATATTCATTTTGGCTCTTCCAGCCAAACCCTAAGATCTCAGAAAGCTTATCTGGTGAGTAGCATGTAAACTTAAGATGTTGTTGGCAGCAAAATTGCTGATGACAGTGTCCTTTTGTTTAGGGAGAATAACATTGTACAGGGCTCATTTCCCTTATTGCTCTCCAGCACCCTCTGCTGGAAAAAGGACAGGATCACGCTCCACTCTCTGAAATTTGTCTAGACTGGTGGCTCTTTAACATAGCAAAAGCAAACTGCAGGACATAAGTGACTTTGAACCATGAGATTCTTTTTCATAAGGTTGCTCAATTGTGGTATTTTGTGGTTTCATTATTTTGACATTTCAGCCAATCAGATGAAAGTGCAAATCAGGTGAAAGTGTAACGTACACGTTCCTTGTCTGGATTCTCTTCCTGTTCCCAGACCATCAACTCAATCTCTCTCCCAAGCAACTATCTGAAACTGAACCAAAATGGTTGCATTCCTGTTGTTATATCTGATCCCATGACTACATTCCTGTGACACCACTACGATTACCTACTCCATGAAACTGCCCAAGTCCACCCTGCCTCAGCTCATCTACTTAAATCCTTATCCATGTTTTTGCTACCGCAATACTTACCTATTCCAAAGCATTCCTGGCCAATCTGCTTGCTACTATCCTCTGTAAATTTGAGGTCACCCACAGATCTAAGGCCTGGGCCTTATTCACGCCAAGTCGCATTTGCCCATTGTTAACTGGCTCCCAGTTAAGCAAGGCATCCATTTTATAATTATCAGCCTTATTTTCAAATTTCTCCATGGCCTCACCCCTCCCTATCTCTAATCTCTTCCAGCTTCACAACCTTCCAAGGTATCTGCACTCCTCTAATTCTGGCCTCTTGATCATCCCCAATTTCAATAGCTCCATGATTGATAGCTGTGTCTTCATTTGCCTTGGCCCGAGGTTCTGGAATCCCCTCCCTAAACCTCTCCGCCCCTTTTTCTTCCCTTAAGATCTTTCTTCAAACCTGACTTTTTGATCAAAATTTTGGTTATCTGACCTAACGGACACAGTGTCAAATGTTGCTTTGTATTGCTCCTGTGAAGTGCCTTGGGATGTTTTATTGTGTTAAAGGTAACATAAATACAGGTTGTTGTTATTGTAAAGTCACGTTTTCAAAGTGATGCATTAAGGTATGACAGACTTCTAAACTCTTTAGAGGTTGCAATGCAAGACTGTGTTTCCGAGGTGAAACCTCTCGAGACAGGGTGGAGTAAGAGAAACATCTGTAACATGATTGAATCTGCAAACTATGTGCCCAACTATCAGTGCTCCACACCACCAGGAATACGCTCTGTAAAATGTACTTCGATATAGAGATAGGTATTTAATTATAACAAAACTCTACATAGTTTTACTGGGGTACCGGCTGAAATGTATTTCAGGCTTTGAAAGTGGAAATTTAAAAACAAGATGCATTTCTAATGAACTTTTAGAAGAATTGCCCTTATTCTCTGCTTTCTAAACAGGGAAAATAACAAATTTGAACAGATAATTGCACAGCAATGTGAATTTCCTATAAAGCACCTCAGCAAGGTCAACGGGCAGCAACTCTTCAGTGATCAACAGGTTCAGGTAAGGAACCTGAGGTAGACATGAGACTGAAAGACTTATTCTGGGGTGGTTTCTTCTGTTTTTACCTGATAGCAATGACCTCAAAATGGGGTCAGAAACCATTCTGCCTGACAATGCAGCCGGGTCCATTTTGAAAGGGACCCCATGATCAGCTTTCCAAAGTGCCTACTTGCTCCAAGCAACAGTCCCATATTCATTCAGGAATCAGTATCTTATTGCCATAAATAGGACCCTTACTGCCATTTTCAGTCAGAGTGGATCCAAACTTGCGTCATGCACATTCTGACCAGTTCCACAGACAATGGAGTCCAAGATGGTCCCCAGAGGGGAGTGTCACATTATTGTTCTGGGTTCTGGAAGAACAGGAATGCTTCATCAGAGTTTACAAAAATAACATGGGCCATTGTCATCCTGGGATGCCCATTCTCCAGGACTGCAATTTACCTTTGTTGTTTGGCATCCGACAGCACATCTGCCAAACTTAATAGAGAGCAGGACCTCAACATCACAGAGATCAGTTTGCTGCAGGAATGGGTGGTTAATTGCATGATTGCCCAAAAGTCTAAATTGAACCTCAACCCTCCACCCAATCTACAAAGCCTTGTTGGCTTATTTTCTCATGGGTAAATAGTCCCTTAATGTAACTAAGAAATCAGCTTGAGAAGTCATTTTGCCAAACTCTGCATAATTTGTAAAGTTTTTCATATTCCTCTAAATATTTGCCTGTTCCTTCATTTGTAACTGAATATTTACATTTTAGCTGATGTCATATCCTTATGTCACATTTCCTTCTTGCTTCCTAGGTGTATCCTATAATGAATTTCCCAGATCCTAAGGTTCAGCAGGTATCTCAACAGGGGATCCAGGAACATTGGACTCAGTTTGGCAAAACCTCACGTATAATCCAACAGGTGAGAAAAGCAAAGTGCTCTCAGTGTTGGAAACAGAACATGCTGGAAATACTCAATAGTTCTGGCAGCACCAGGAGAGAGAAACAGAGTTAATGGGGTGGAATCTTGTTGAGGTGTCAGGACTCTTGCCTGCCAGCTGGAGAGCCAGTGAAAGACCCATGCTGCCTCTTTACAGGTAGGCCCAACAGACCACTAGCCAATCAGGCAGTGACAAGACCACTTGGGCCTTGTCCTGGAACCAATACCCTGAGGGTGGATGTCTCAGCTATGGAGAGCTGCCAGCCAATCAGAGGTCAGCAGCCTCTTGTGCTCAGGAGCATCAAAAGGGAGGCTGTGACTTCAGCTGGAATGACTGGACCCAGAATCCAAGGATGGCAGAGTGTCCCAGGGCACATATAAGTAATAGTGCAGATAGGAGAGTGGGTAGTGGGTGTTCACAGGGTGGATGGAGACTGTGGGGAGCAGGGTTCAGCAGCAAGAATAATGGGATGGCTCTCAATATGCCATCCCTCTCCCCCACCCACCCACCCACCAACCACCCACCCACCCACCCACCAACCACTTTCTGATTTCCAGACCCCCTTGATCAGGCACTAACAAGTTTGAAGTGTCTTTGACCAAGGAATCACCCTCTCTCCTCCCCTGACCTGAGTTGCAGGTGACAGATCGCCTACAAAAGTTTACCTGTTGTGCACGTCATACAGCACAAGCCCGCCTGCAGCTAAGTTAATAGCAGCAGTGATAGAATAAGGCCCTTAAATGTCCTTAATTGACCACTTGAGAGACTCAATTAGTGTTATGATGGGAAGGTTGATTTGGGATTTCCCACCTAGAACTTGAGCAGGTGGAGATGGGAAAGTGGCAGAACATAGAACACTACAGCACAAACAGGCCCTTCAGCCCACAAGTTGCACCAATCATATCCCTATCTACCAGGCCTATTTATAACCCTCAATCCCATTAAATCCCATGTACTCATCCAGAAGTCTTTTAAAAGACCCCAGCAAGTTGATGTTTTTCATCAACTTGAAAAACACCATGCAGTGCAACAATAAAATATAAAAACAAATTAATGCGGATGCTGAAATCTGAAACAAAAATAGAAAATTCTGGAAAATCTCAACAGGTCTGCTAGCCAGTGTTTATAGCCTGGATGGCCCTTCGGCAGATGCAATGCAATAAGTTTGCAGTGCAGTGAGGGAACATAAGTAGAGACATAACAATCTGTCAGCACAGTATCACTAGAGAAAGATTGTCCATGTATATATGTGATGTTGTTACTAAAAGGCATACATACTGAGAATCTTTAGCAAAATTTAACCCATTTATTTGGGAATAATGGATTAACTGTCTCACATACAGGGTTGACAGCTGGACCTTTGTCCATGCAACATTGTGTTTCTGAAAGCTGGTCTATTGAGTCTTCTAAGAGAACCAGTAGTTAAATTATTTAAGTTAATTAATTATGAAACAACTAGTTTTATAAACATAATGCAGAAACAGATTGTAATCAGGTTGCATTGTAAGATATTGGTTCTGATATTGGTGCAGAGAGCCTAATAGTGAGCACGGAACAATTCAGCAAGCCCCCAGAGGTTCAGTGTCTGATGATCTTGATGGCAATTGTTGGGGATTTCACTAATCCCTATTTACTTAGTGCCTTCAGCGAAGCAAAATGTCTCAAGGAACTTCATAATGGCCAATTTCCATGTGTGGGAAGGATTTTTGTAACGCCCCTATGATTCTTCTGCCTGCAGCAGTGTGATGGGGATCATTCTGTAATTTCTAGAGGTTGAGAGTTGATGATCTTTCATTATTTTGATCCCTCTCAAATTAATTACTACGAACGTTGGAAACATTTTCTGTTTTATTTAGAAGCAGGCAAATGGGACGATTGTGATTCGAACATATTACTTGAAAACTGACTAAGGGAAATGGCTGACCACTTGACTATCATATTCTCACTGAGTTTCCATATATACACTGTTCCAGCAGTAGTCACTGGAATGTGTTCTAGAAAAGGAATTAGCTTAGATTTTGAACTTTCTTCTACATCTTAAACCTCCCTTTGTTTCCTTTTTTTAATACTCCATAATGTATTAGTTCAATGGAGAACACTCTTTCCCTTCTCACACCAGGCTATCTATTGCTTGTTCTTGAAGCTGCTAAGTTTTGCTGCAGTTTCTTTTGCTCCAACATTCTCCTTTTAAGTTCTGAAGAAGGGTCTATGGCTCAAAACATTGACCCCGTTTCTCTCTTGATAGATGCTGGCAGACCTGCTGGGTTTTTCCAGCATCCTCTGTTCTTGTTTCAGATTTTATCTGTGTAGTATTTTGCTCATATTACCATGACTTTTACCATTTGTTCAGATTAAGTCTGGCCTTTATCCCAAGTAACTGATTATTCCTCATGTATTTATCTCCAGACAATTGTAGAATGGTTATAGCACAGAAATAAGTTATTTGGTCTATTGTGTCCTTGCTGGCTCTCTGCAAGAGCCATTCAGCTAGGCCTACTCCCCACCTTTTGCCCATAACTATGGTAATCTTTCCCTTTAGGAAAGCGTATGGTATGTTAGCCTTCATAGGAAGAGGTATAGAATATAAGAGTAGGAGTCTGATGTTGCAGTTGTATAGAACTTTGGTTAGGCCTCACTTGGAGTACTGTGTCCAGTTCTGGTCGCCATACTACCGGAAGGATGTAGAGATCCTGGAGAGAGTGCAGAGGAGATTTACCAGGATGCTGCCTGGTATGGAAGGGCTGTCTTACGAGGAAAGATTGAACGAACTTGGGCTGTTTTCCCTTGAGAGACGTCAGCTGAGGGGGGATCTAATAGAGGTTTATAAGATTATGAAGGGGATAGATAGAGTAAATGGTGGTAAGCTTTTTCCGCTATTAAAAATGGATAGAACGAGGGGTCACGGGCTTAGGGTGAGGGGGGCTAGGTATAAGACAAATATTAGAGGGCAGTTTTTCACGCAAAGGGTAGTGGGGGTGTGGAATGCACTGCCGAATAAGGTGGTGGAAGCAGGTACGCTAGGGTTGTTTAAGAGTCACTTAGACAGCCACATGAGCGGGCTACATATAGGGGGATATAGCAGGCCTTACTAAACATTGTAGGCTTGGGATTACGTTTAACAATGAATTTTTTTGTCTCCACAGGCATTTAAGTCCAGCAAGGGGCATGCATGCGGCAGGTTGTAGTGGGCTGCTCTTGGACGTTGCTTCAGGAGTTGCCTAGTGCTTCATGTCGTTAATGTGCTTAAACTGGACCATCTCGAGGGCAACATGACAGCTCAGAGACTATCTCTGTTGCTGTGCGGACACATGGATTTGGGCCTGTGTCTGTGGGAGTTTGCACGTTCTCCCCGTGGTTGCGTGGGTTTCCTCCGGGTGCTCCGGTTTCCTCCCACATCCCAAAGATGTGCTTTTAGGCTGATTGATTGGGTACTAAATTGTCCCTATATTGGACCTCCCTGATCCTCGCACATTAGGCGTAGACTAAAATCATGAATAGGTCACTGAGACAGTGGGACGGCGGCGCGGGCTCGTTGGGCCGAAGGGCCTGTTTCCCGTGCTGTGTTGTTCTTTGTTCTTTGTTCTTTGTTCTTTGTTCTTTAGCTAATTATTCCCTTTTGTGTGCCTCCATCACATCGGCAGGCACTGCATTCCAGAACCTCTAATCATTTACTGCACAAAATATGTCCACTTCGTCATATATTCCCATCTCACTGCAACTCTAACAAATTTGTCTTCCTCCCTTTGACAGCGCCATACCATTGAACTCATCCCTGTCACCGAAGTGCACTTCAATTGGAAAAGAAAAGATCACAGCTACTTTGTGTATGGCATTGAAAATAAGGTTCATGCTCCAGAATATCCTGGCAAGAATTGTACAATTATGTAAAGTGATTTACACACCAATTTATTTTTTCCTTTACTGCTTAACTTTTTAATTACACATATCAATAGGACAATTAATAATTGAACTGAGATATACATACACAATTTATAATAAACGGCTCAATATACTAAAGTAATTCTTGCTGCAGGAATGAGACAAACCCAAATGGAAGGGGGGGTTGCTTAATTTTACCTAAATGGATAAACCAGATAAAAATGTTATACCCCAATCAAATTCTATGTAATTTTCTGTAATTCTGCAAAGATTGTCCTGTTATACTCATGTGTGGCCCATCATTCCATATTTTCAGTTCTGTATATTGTAACAACATTGAAAAAGATGGGTTCAATATCACTCCCAAGTCCATTTCAATGTCCCTGTGCGAAGTATATTTCTTTCATCATATGTTGCCATTATTCACATCACTTGGAATGTTTTTCAAGTTGCTAACTTTAGATATTAATTTTAATTTGTACTTGCCTAATTGTGTAACTGATCGAAATTAATCCACAAATATTTAACTGCATCCTCTGGCTTTGCTATGCATTTTCCTCTTAGAATATGATTGCACTTCATTTGATGAGTGGACCACAAGGTAAAAAGCTAGTTTAAATCCTTTACAAGGACAGGTTTTATTCCAGCAGAGTTAAGGAAGAAAGTCACATGGGGGAAGGCTAAGTTAAAGTAATTAGAAATTGGTAAGAGGGAAGACATTTGGTTCTTTCATCAATAGGTTCCTTTGGTTCTTCCTTCATTGTAGAATTTCAAAATCCAGAAAATCCTTCACTACATCATCAGATCCAATTACTAACATTCCAGGAAGAATAGAGAAGGTAAAGAGAGGAGGAACTTGCAGGAAGAGGAAGAAAATTTCTGGTAGTAATCTTGGAGAAAGATTTGTAACAAGAGACTTAAATCACTGCCAAAACTTCCAAAATCTATTGCCCGATATATGCCACTGTCTTAAGAAAATTCAAGTAAAAAGAACATTCCATTACTTCTTTGGCTACAGTTAAAAATTCCTAACTTTTCTTCACCATTCTTTTTAAGTAGCGTGTGATGAAAAGCTTGCAACACAACACAAACATATTTTGACTATAAAGCGTTGATTTTCTCTATTTTATTCTTTTTCATTTGGTATCAAATTAAATTAATTGTATGAGTCTAGTATTTCTGACACTATATAAACTGAGCACGTCCATTGCTTCTAAAGAGAGTGCATTATGTGACAAGAAATAATACATTTGAGATTAAATGTTATTCTATTCTGACTTCAATGTGACAGAAAACATAGGACATTCACTTTTCCTCCATGGGAAGTGATATCACTCACCTGAGCCTGACTGGAATTCATTTTCCTGTGATAATTGAAAGTGAATAATTGTCAAGAGTATGAAGTGGATTTTTCTTGCTCTCTTAACTGGGCAAACCTTTTCACTAATAACAGTACACTTTCGTGCACCATCATATTTCTTCATCAGTCAAGGTATGCATCTGGATGGGAATATTAATTGTGAGGCTTGAAAAGTGCTTGTAGTTGAAATTTAATGACAATTAAAGGGGACTAATGAATGCAGGGTAGGGACATAAAATGTCAAAAGCTTTTTGCTCAAAAAAGCTCAAGCATTTTCAAACCTTTGCCAAAGCTATAGTAGAGAGAGAGAGAGAGAGACAGTGTTAAAAAGTGTCAAGTAAATGTGTACAGGTATAAGTCTCAAATTCAGAGAAGCCTACCATCAAGCTGCCTGTTTGGTTGTTGCCAATTTGAATAGTTCTTACTTTGAATAGAAATGGTAGCAGAGGAGGGCATTGTCCATCCCATCTATGCCAGTTCTAGCTCATCAAAGAATAGGTAAAAGGTAAAGTCACCATAGATCCAGATATCCATAAGTTGACAGGTGGTGATTTAACCTGAGGATCACCACACCTCAGATGAGGGACAAGGTTGAGAAGGCCAGCCCTCAGAATCACCTCAGCTGCTATATGAATTGCACCCCCACTATTGGCATCGCTCTGCAATGCAAACCAGCCATCCAGCCAACTGAGCTAACTAACTCTTCTTGAGAATACTCAGCCTTACAAAGGTACTATTCATAGTATGACAGTGTATCAACCCATCACCTTCTTCATGCATGCCTACTGATCTCCCAAAGTCAAAAGGACAAAGGGTAGTACTTAACCAATCAGAATGCTTTCCATGCAGCTGATAAAAAATAATGAATGGGCTTGTAATAGCTGTTGGGTGATAACATAATCACTGAAGGAGATGTACCTTGTTATTTGTGCAATGCAATTAGTAATAAAGCAAAAACTTAAACTACACAGCTTGCTTGTTTTTCTTCCAAAGGCATAGCTCACATTCTGCTGTTGGTTGCACTTCTATTTAAATACTAATGAGCAAACTTAAAATTGATAATTAAGATTTGCCCACTTTGACTCAGTCTCTTGAATTCAGAATTGATGATGCTTAGCCTAATACATTTGGTTTCATTCCCAAAGAATATTTGTTTATATTTCAAGAAAGGCATCTATTCAGCGAACAAGATGTTCAGTAACAAATGCAATTGGAAGGTACAGCAGCTTATGAGGAAGAGTTAGGAGAGGGTCCCTCCCTGTTATAAGCACTTCAGTCCTTCAGTGAACCTTTGCATATAAAGTGTGTTAACTGTGGTTGCAGTTAGAAGTCTTTTGTTAAACAGTTGAGAAATGTGACAGCCCCTTTAGTTAGAAGTACATATTACAGCTATAAAAGCAACAAACTGAAATTTGAAGACTTAATCACCCATTCTCAAAGTCATTTCTGCTGCTGATTTGCTAAGTAGCTGGAATTCTGAAGGGCTGTGTTGGGAAGGCTGGGATGTGGTGAGCTCCAGATTCTATGAATGCTATCATAGTATGGATCCCTTCCCTGCATCAAGGTAGGGAAAATCAAACACAGTGTTAGAAAGCTCCTAGTGGCTGGTCAGCAGCATACACCTGGCAGGTAGGCATTCATCCAGCATTTCAGTCAAGCCATCAAGAATCCCTACAAAAAGACACAACCTCACAACTATTTACTAGTCACAAAATCATAGCTTGAATATTGGTTATGTGACAACTGAATATGTGCAAATATAATCAAGGTCATTGAGTGGTTACTGAACAAATGAGTAACAGAGGTCATGTCATAGTTAACCACAGTGCTATCTATGTACACTGGCTTCTACAGCCCACATGCTGAAAGGAACATTTAATACTGAGGATAACAGTGTTTATACTAGATAATCTGCTATTCTGGATTTAATTACAAATAATAGGCAAAATATAAACAGAGCAAAAATCCATACGATATCAAAAAACCTGCTCAGATAGCTGCCATTTTACACTTTCTCAGAGTCAATAAACTGAGACTCATTTTCCTAGGTAGCCACTCATCTTCTTAAAACATATCTTGTGAGACGTTACACACAAAATTTAAAAAACTGGTTACTCACACATTGGACAACTCTTCATTCATCCAAAAACTTGCTGACAGAACATCCCATGGGATTCTTTGATGCTGTGTTATTAAAAGAATTGTTATTAATTGAAATTCCTTTTTTAAAATGATCAAATAAATTATCAAGAGTCCTCACACCTTGGGATTCAGGTTTGTAGCAGCAGGTAGTTTCCACACCACAAAACAGCCTGTTTTCATACCAGGCAGTACTGAGAAATTACAGGTAAAAGTTACAATGGAAAGGAATAATGGGTGACGAAGTAATTCTGATGAGCACGCTTCAGGAACCCTTCCTCCTCTATGCTGCATGTAACATTGCTATCCCACTTAATATTTGGGCAATTAAAGTATAGTATCTGTCTTCATGGGACAGTGAAAACTGGGTAGGAAGAAATATTCTCCATTTTGTAACACTAGTGACATCAAGTGGCAGAACTCAAGTACTGCAAGGAAACAGCACAACGTTGTTTGATATTGAAAAGAAAGAATTGTACAGTGGCCATTGAAATATTTGTGAAGTGCAGTGACCGTTGGAATGTAGGAAACATAGCAGCCAATCTGCACACAGCAAGCTCCCATAAACAGCAATGTTACAATGGGCGGAATTGTGTAACCCACAAGGAGGAATCATCTGGTTCTGCTGAAGTCAATGGAGTTTCGAATGGTTCGCTGCATTTTCCAGCCCCAACCCCACCCCCACCACAACATGGCTGTAAAATTCCACTCAGTGATTAGACAACAACAAGAAAAGCAATTTATATGCTCCTTTAATTTAATGACACACCCCAAGATGCTTCACAGGAGCATTATCAAAACAGTATGACCCCAAACCACATAAGGAGATTTAGTCCGATTCCCACCAGTTTGTTCAAAGACTTTTAAGGAATAAAGGTGAACAGGTGTTGGGAGGATATTCCAGAACTTGGGAATTAAGCAACTTTTATAGGATGACGGTGTTTCCCTATTTTCCCTTGAACTGAGTGGCTTGTAATCGAAGACAGTTAAGAATCAACCACATTATTGGAGTCACGTATATAGAGGGATATGGGCCAAATGCAGACAATTGAGATTAACCTAGGTCTTTAAAGAAAAAGGGCGACATGGACAAATGGGCTGAAGGGCCTGTTTCCATGATGTAAATCTCTATGATCAGCTCAAGATGGCAGATTTCCTTTCCGAATGGACATTAGTGAACCAGATAGGTTTTCACAACAATCGGTGATAGTTTCATAGTTACCATTACTGAGACTAGCTTTCAACTATGCTTTAAATTTGAACCCATGTCCCCACAGCATTAACTTGGGCCTCTGGATTACTGGCCCAGTAACATTACCACTAACACCACCATCTTCACCTGGCCAAGTTATGGCCACCAATGGTGAAGGAATTAGAATTGGGAACTAGGGGCCAGAAGTAGAGGAGTGCAGATATTGCTGAGTGCTTGTGTGCTGGCATAGGTAGGTAAGGGAGAGATTGCTGAGGGCTTTGAAAACAAGGGTGGAAATTTTAAAATCAAAACATTGCTTCACTGGGAGCCAGCATTGGCCACCGAGCTCAGCAGCTAATAGGGGAACAGGACTTGCTATTAATTAAGACATGAACAGCAGAGTTTTGGATGACCTCATGTTTAAGAGAGTAGAATGTGAGTGACCAGACAGGAATGCATTGGAATAGTCCAGTGTAGTGATAAGAAAGGCATGGATGAGGGTTTCAGAAGATGAGTTGAGACAGGGTAAAGTTGGGCAACGCACAGAGGTGAAAGTATGGATGTGAGGTCAGGAGCTCATCTTAGGATCAAATATGACACCAAGGTTACAAAAAGACTGGCTTAATCTAAAACTGTTCCCAGGGTGAGGAGTGGAGGAAATAGGAAGAAACTGATTGGGATCAGGAGCCTAAAACAATGGTTATAGCCCTTCCAGTTTTAAAGAGGATATTTATTTTCAAGCATTACTGGATCCTGGATAAGCAGTCTGACAATTTAGCAACAGTAGAGGAATTGAGAAAGGTGCTGGTGAGGTAGAGTTGGGTGTTGTCCACAGACATATGAAAACTAACGTTGTGCCTTCAGATGGTATCATCAAGGGGCAACATGTAGATAAGAGGAAGTGACCAAGAATAGATCCTTGGTGGGCACCAGAGGTAATGTTGCAAGTGAAGGAAGAGAAGCCATTGCAAGTGATCATCTGGCCACAACTAGATTTTAGGAATGGAACTATGTGAGTGCAGTCCCACCCAGCAGGATAACAGTTGAAGAGGCTTTGGAGGAGGATGGTGTGGTGAACCATTTCAAAGACTTCTGGAAAAGTGCCATTCAATTAGAAAATAGTGAATATTCATGAAAGAAGGCAGGCAGAAAACAGAAAATTATAGTCCAGTTAGCTTATCATGTCACTGGGAAGGTGCTAGAATCTATTAAGCAAGACACTTAGAAAATCTCATTGCAGTTTGGCAGAGTCAACATGGTTTTATGAAAGGAAAATCATGCATGACTAATTTATTGGAATCCTTTGAGGACGTAACAAGCAACATTGATAAAAGGGAGCCTGTGTGATGTGCTGTGCTGTGCTTAGATTTCCAGAAGGCATTTGACAAAGTGCCACATCAAAGGTTACTATGCAGAATAAAATCTTGTGGTGTAGGGAGTAACGCATTAGTGCGGATAAAGGTTTGGTTACCATAGAGTAAACAAAGAGTAGGCATAATTGGGTCACTTTCAGCTTTGCAAAATATGACAAGTGGAATGTCCCTAGTTGAGGCCCAGTGCTTGGGCTTCAACTAGTTACGGTAGATGTCAGTGATTTGGTTGAAAGGACCGAATGAATGGTTGTGATGACACAAAGATAAATAGGAAAGCAAGTTGTGAAGAAGACATAAGGCACCTGAAAAGGGAATAAATAGATAAAGGTGGCGAGCAAACATTTGGCAGATGGAGTACACTGTGGGAAATATGAACTTGTTCACTTTGGCAGAAAGAATAGAAAAGCAGTATATTATTTAAACTGAGTGATATTGCGGGACTCTGAGATACAGAGTGACCTGGGTGTCCTGGTACATGAAACACAAAATGTTAATATGCAGTTACAGGAAGTGATTAGGAAGGTAAATGGAATGTTGTTGTTATTGCATGGGGAATGGAATATAAAAGTAAGTATATTTGCTACAGTTATATAGTGTTGGTGAGACTGCATTTTGGTATGTCAGGATAAAGGTAAACAGGATCCCAGAGACAGGTAATCAAGTCACCTTGATTACCTGTAAAGACTTGCATTCCAACCATTATCTTGTAAATTGAGTTTGCCTTTATATGCCCAGTTTGTGAACACAACTCCTACTCACCCGATGAAGAAGTGGCGCTCTGAAAGCTTGTGGCTTGTGTTACCAATAAACCTGTTGGCCTTTAACCTGATGTTGTGAGACTTCTTACTGTCCTTGACCCTGGTACAGAGCTCTACTTCTGAATCTGAATTGGACTCAGGGCAACATAACGCAAATTCCGTGGGACTATTAAATATTGGAAAGATAACACCTGCAGAGCCTGGCCCTGCCCTCAATAGCGTACGTCAACTGGATGGAATTACACATGGGTTCTTTTAGTGAAATATCTAAATGGATACAAAGTTGGCCACATGACAGAAGCCAGAGGGTGGTTGTAGAGGGTTGTTTTTTCAAACTGGAGGCCTGTGACCAGCAGTGTGCCTCAGGGATCAGTGCTAGGTCCACTGTTATTTGTCATTTATATTAATGATTTGGATGAAAATATAGGAGGCGTGGTTAGTAAGTTTGCAGATGACACTAAGATTGGTGGCATAGTGGACAGTGAAGAAAGTTATCTCCAATTGCATCAGGATCTTGATCAATTGGGCCAGTGGGCTGACGAATGATGAATGGAGTTTAATTTAGACAAATGCAAGGTGATGCATTTTGGTAGATTGAACCAGGGCAGAACTTAGTCAGTTAATGGTAGGGTGTTGGGGAGAGTTACAGAACAAAGAGATCTAGGGGTACATGTTCAAAGCTCCTTGAAAGTGGAGTCACAGGTGGACAGAGTGGTGAAGAAGGCATTCGGCATTCTTGGTTTCATCGGTCAGAACATTGAATAAGGATTTGGAACGTCTTGTTGAAGTTGTACAAGACATTGGTCAGGGCACACATGGAATACTGTGTGTAATTCTGGTCACCCTATTATAGAAAGGATATTATTAAACTAGAAAGGGTGCAGAAAAGATTTACTAGGATGCTACTGGGACTTGATGGATTGAGTTATAAGGAGAGGCTGCTTAGACTGGGACTTCTTTCTCTGGAGCATAGGAGGCTGAGGGGTGATCTTATAGAGGCTTATAAAATAATGAGGGGCACAGGTCAGCTACATAGTCAATACCTTTTCCTAAAGGTAGGGGAGTCTAAAACAAAAGGGCATAGGTTTAAGGTGAGAGGGGAGAGATACAAAAGTGTCCAGAGGGGCAATTTTTTCACACAGAGGGTGGTGAGAGTCTGGAACAAGCTGCCAGAGATAGTGGTACAGGCGGATACAATTTTGTCTTTTAAAAAGCGTTTAGACAGTTACATGGGTACGATGGGTATAGAGGGACATGGACACAATGGGTACAGAGGGACATGGGCCAAATGCGGGCAATTGGGTTTAGCTTAGGGTTTTTTTTAAAAAAGGGGGCAGCATGGACAAGTTGTAAACCTCTATGATTCTACTCGATTCTTTTGTCACGTCCGGTTTGAGTCATTGAAAGATGAAATTGGAAATGAAATGCGCTGTGGTTCGGAATAGGGTTGGATCATCAGTAGTTTTTAAACCACTGTAAAAACCCCGCTCTCCGATTGCAGCCCAGAATTGAGCTACACTGGACGCCCCTCAAACATGGAAAACTTCTGCCGTCATTTAAAAAATATTTAGCTCCCTGAAAGTGTGCAGCAAGCGGTAAATTGTAAATTGTCAGAGCAAAGTCCCGATATGCACTGGCTTTAATCACAGAAAAGTTTGTAGCTTTCTAATGCAGGTATGTAAGTTAAAATGATTGGACAGGGGAATGTATGCAAGCGTTCGTGTAATCTGTTCACCAGATTATAGGAAACTGCTGTTTCCTCGTTAGAACGTGAATCCCACAGACCTGTTCCAGAAGGAATGGCGAGGAATGAATAAATGAATGAACCGTACGTTAACCCCCACTCGTACATCACTGAAGCAGCACCCAGGGCAGGTTTGTCCTATGAATGCCGTCACCGATGAGTCACTAGTTCGAGCTGCCCTGTTCCCTGTTATAATAATAAACAGTATTATTCCCCGGACACCAGCAGCATTATAATTGGCACAGATGACAGCGATTAATTTCACTGCGAGAGAAGAGTAAACAGGAAGGAATTCAAGTCCCTTTATATATTGCTATATTGCTGTGAGATGGTCCCCCCCCCCACCCCACCCCACCCCAACTTCTCCATTTCCTATGTGTGACGCAAAACAGAGAGAAAAAAAAGCACCGGAATATTTGAGTTCAGAGTTAGTGACACTATCGGCTCAGGGCTTTAACTGACACACTTGTAACAGACACACAGACAAAGCAGGTCGATTTCGGGAGAGGGGCTGGAAATGAGATAAATATAAACATAAAGATGACTTCTCAGCACTTTGTGTATGACATCCCTGCCAAGATTATGGAAGAGTTTTATTTGGTGATGGACACTTTAGCACCGGGGCTCTGGCATCAATTTGGTGAGTAAGCAGCGAGTGTTTTTGTTGGCAGAGGGATGGCGTGTGAAAGGGCTTTACTTTGTATTGAGTGGATTGCTGATGGCGGGGGTAGGGGTGGGGGGTTAAGTCATTTCTTCTCCCTTCCCCCCCCCCCCCCTGTATCAGCTGAGTTTCAGAGTGTACTGATTTCAGGGATTCTGTCACTTTCTGTCCAGGGGTTTAGATGAAGAAGACCAGTTTGTTATTTCGGCCGTGGCGAGGATCAGCCGTCTTGAGTCACATGCAGTTTAAAGGGGTCCTGCCTATGGGCTTTTGCACTGCTGGGTTTTTTTAGATTTCGCATGCGGCAGTTGCGTGTATTGTTTCCAGGGACGTTTCATCAGAGGGGAATGAGTAGGGGAAGTATCAGAATGAGTTATATTTGTCATTGCACCTTGTGCCCACAGGAAATTGGATGCGATTAGGCAAGAACCCCCATTGCCGTCAATATATTCTTGTATCGTATTTGTGTCTTTTTCTGCCATATCCGTTCAATTTCTATTTTATTGATTGCATGACTGGGCGAGAACACACTCAACATTTCCATTCACCACACCATTCAGTGTTAGGTACAAAAGTACAAACCTCCCGGTTACCGAGTCTGTGCCCTCGAAACCAAACATCTGCATTAATATAGCGCCTTTCACATGTCCTGAGAGCTTCATCGAAACATCATCGGGCAGGAAAACAAACGGAGGAAATGTAAAAAGCGATGCTGGGACAGTTGACGAAAACTTGATATAAAGGGGCAGGTTATCAGAGAGAGGGCCTGATTTCTTACCATTGCCACATGCCCATTTTCAGGCGCAAAAACTTGGTAAAGCCTGGCGTGAGGCCATTAACACGGTCTGTGCCTGTGTCCGTGCAGATGCCCACTTTACCAAGGCCCAGGAATGGCCATGATCCGATTCATGCCCAAATCGGGCGCATCGGTGATTTAAATGTATTTGCGTGCACTTAAGTTGAATTAGTGGGCCCGCCCATTTTACCAGCATTTCTCCCTTTACCATCGTGTTCGCGTGTCCAGATTCAGCGAGAAACAGACATGCTCGGCAAAGGTCTGTTTTGGATGCTCCAGCTTCTGACGAGGTAAGTTCAGAGCTTCCAATGGCTCTCTAAATCAGATCGGTGGTGTAGAGGGGGATAGGAAGGCGGGTTAGATCATTCTCTGGTTAGGGGGGTCGGGGGGGGGGTCCACTGCCACTCTGCGGGTGATTGGTGGGGGTGATGGGGGGCAGGCGGTCGTGATCGGTCTGGATAGCAAGGAGGTGGATAAGGGGGACAGTTATGCTGTCGAGGTGAGAGTGATGTCTGTGGGGGGCATCACTCTCAAGCCACTTTATCAGCTTTTTGCAGCCCGGGAGCGCTGTGACAGGGGCACGTTTTTCACACTTCTTTACTGCTCAGTTCAGAGCTCCAATCGTTTCACGGGCAATAAGCCCCGCCCACAGCGCGATTCAGACTTGCAATTTGTTTTTCAGGCTGAGGGTGTATGGGGGTGCCTGAGAACAGGTTTCCAGGTCAGATCTGAATTACGCCCAGATTCAGCACTTAGAATCAAAATGGTAAAATTGGGCTCAGGATCTTAAAAGGGGAAAGCTCGGTAGAGCGAGTTGTGCTGGAGTTGGGGATGGCCCTGATAGCTGAAAGTCAGAGCTGCCAGTAATATGTTACGCTCGCTTTTTCTTAGAGTCATTCTTGGCAGATGACATTCAGCAAGTTCAATACAGAAACATAGAAACGAGAAGCAAGGTAGGCCATTTGGCCCTTCGAGGCTGCTCCATCATTCACTTTGATCATGACTGATCATCAAATTCAATATCTTGATTCCCCTTCCCCCATATCCCTTGATTTTGCAATATACAGCAACATACTGAACTTGCGTTTGTATCCACTATTCACAATCGCAGGACATTCCAAAGCATCTTGCGGGCAGTGAGATGCAGAGTGCAGTCACTATTCTAATGTAGGAAATGCAGCAGTCAGTCCAAACACAGCAAGCTCACATTCACAGCAAGAAGATAAATAACTGTACTGTGATATTGCTTGAGGGTTAAATAACTGGGTAGGACATATGAGATAACTCCCCTGCATTTGGTACATCTCCTGAGAGGGTAGACGAACCCTGGGTTTAACATATCATGCATTCAACAGTGCAATGCTCCATCAGTAAGGACTGCACTGAGCATGCCTACCTAAATCATGCTCTCAAGCAGTGTACAGAATCATAGAATCCCTACAATGCAGAAGAGGCCACTCAGCCCAAAGCGTCTGCACTGACTCTCTACTAGAGTATCTTATCAAGGCAGTCTGATTCACTATATCCCCATAACTCCATGCTTTCACATGGCTAATCCACCAATTATTGCCCATTTCTAATTGTCCTATAACAGGTGATGGTGTGCATTCCACTTAAATCTCCAACCTTCTATAAACTTTGTGTTCTTCCAGTTCTGGTCTCTTGTGTATGCCAAATATCCTTCATCCCAATAATGAAGGCTGAGCCTTTAGCAGTCTAGACCCTAAGGTCAGGTACTCCTTCCCTAAAATTCCTCCATCTTCATCTCTTATACTTCAAGAGGTTCTTCAAACATCTCTCTTTGGGCAAGCTTTCAGTCACCTATACTATTATCTCCTTAAGCGGCTCATAATGTTCCTGTGAATTTTGGGAAGCTTTAGTGCTTTAAAGGTGCTATGATATCTAGAGGTTCTTCTTTCAGCATGCCAAATACCATTCCATCAGATAATGTGTTTTCTACAGCAACACATCCAGAAGCATCAATGCCTAGGGTTGCAACAGACAACTATCAAATGTGAGAACTCAGGCAGGGTTGGTGTGGTTGTTGATGGCTTTTGATGAGTTGTTAATTTGCTGAAGATTCATTGCCACTCAGAGCATGAACAAAGTACACACATACTAGACAGCACCTGAACCAATAATGTAAAGCAATGAGTGGACTGCAAGTATCAGCGCTCATTGAAGTAACCACAATAAAGTAACCACATGTGAACATTGATTAAAAATATTAAGAGATCCAGATGTTGTGGTCAACAATATCAGTTTGGTACACAATAACTTTTTAAGTACTGACTCTGTCCTTCGCCCTGGCAACAGTTGACTGTTAAGAAATAGGAGCAGGCTGCTCCTAGTTCAGACACTGTAGCAATCCATGACCAAATGCAGCAAGACCTGGACAATATCCAGGCTTGGGTTGACAAGTCGCAAGTAATATAAAACACAAGTGCCAGGCGATGACCATTTCCAACAAGAGAGGATCTAACCATTGCTGAATCCCCCACTATCAAAATCCTGAAGGTTACCATTGAACAGACAAGTAGCCATATAAATACTGTGGCTGCAAGAGTAGGTTAAAGGCTAGGAATCCTGCAGCAAATAACTCCCCAAATGTTTACCAGTCTCATGTCAGCAATGTAATGGAATACACTCCGCTTTCCTGGATGAGTACAGCTCCAATGGTATTCAAGAAGCTCAATACCACCTAGGACAAAGCAGCCCATTTGATTGCTGTCCCTTCCATAAACATTCACTCCCTCCATCACTGATGAACAGTGGCAGCAGTGTGTACCATCTACAAGATGCACTGCAGAAACATACCAAGGATCCTTAGGCAGCACCTTCAAAACCCATGGCTGTTACCATCTGGGAGCACAAGGGCAGCAGATGCCTGGGAACACCATCCTCTGGTGTTTTCCCTCCAAGTCATTCATCATCCTGACTTGGAAATATATCACCGTTCCTTCACTATCGCTGGGTCAAAATCCTGGCATTCCCTTTCTAACAGCACTGTTGGTGTATCTACTCCTCAAGGACTGCAGTAGTCCAAAAAGGCAGCTCACCATCGAGAGCAACGAGAGATGGACAATAAATGCTGGCCTAATCAGCAACACCCAGATCCTTTAAATTTTTTTTTTAATGTGAGATTAAACCAATCTCTTCACAATTTTGGTGTCATATTTGATCCCAAGATAAGCTTCTAATCTCATATTCATGGCATCACTAAGCATATTTCCATTGCTTACTTCTCCCTGCCTCAGCTTTTCTGCTGCTGAAACTCTCATCCAAGCCTTTATTATCTTTGTATTTGACTATTTCAATGCTTTCCTAGCTGGTCACCCACATTCTGCACTGTGTAATCTTGTGGTCACACAAAACTCTGCTGACCATGCCTTAACTCACAGTAAGTCTGTTCTATTACCCATGTGCTCGCTGACCTGCATTGGCTGCCAGTCAAGCAAACCTTAATATTAAAATCATCATTCTTGTTTCCAATTCTTTCCATGGCCTTGCCTCTCTCCATCTCTGTAATCTCCTACAGCCTCACAACCCTCTGTGATATCTGTACTCCTCTAGTTCTAGCCTGCTGTGCACCTCTGATTTTAATTGCTGCACCCCTGATGACTGTACCTTCAGTTGCTTAGGGTGTAAGCTCCGGACTTCTCTCCCTACACCTCTCCGCCTTTCCATCTTACTGCCCCCCTTTTAAGACATCTCTTAAAATCCATTGCCGTGATCAAGCTTTTAATCATATGACCTAACAACTCCTCATGTAGTTCAGTTTCATACTTTGTTTTAGAATGTAAAGCACCTTTAGATGTTTCATTTTATTAAAGGTGCTATGTAAGTTGTAGTGGTGAAATTCATGGGAATGGTTATTTTGCATATTGGGTTCTGTTTTTATTTTTAGCAACAAGATCAGCCATTGTAAACAGCAGCAGATCCCCCACACAGGGATATCATACAAGTGATCATCATTTTTCCTCAGTGTTTGTAATACTAGCTGTTCTGGTATTCTCTTGCTTTACCACACTTATCTTTCTGCTACTGTACCTGAACCCATTTGGGTCCCAAGAAAGATTTCAACAGAATGAAAGACTGTCTTTTGTAAACCTGAAAGAATATTTTCAAGATACGCCAGGTTAGTCCAGATTAATGTCTAATTAGCTCCATGAATACCACAAAAACATCATCATCATACAGATTGTACCAATTGACTCAAATCTAATTGGCCACATGAGCAATATCTTTGAAATGCCACTCTGAAGAACTGACTTACTGCTAGTAAGCTTGAACCCTGAAGTGATCTATTTAAACTAACAGTACCTTCAAACAGACATTTTCTCACACTCTGACGTTTGCAACCAAATTTCTGTTCTCTTTTCTCTCCAATTGTCACCTCCTGCCTCAAAGTTCTGGCCTGGGGGTGGGGGAATAATCAGACAAGGATACTGATCCTGTTCGTTATCCTGTGTCATCACCTGGGAAAATCCTGTGTGTGGACATCTAAATGGAAGAACCATACAGCTGAACCATTCAAAATACAGGCACTTGCTATCTGAACTTGTACATGGACAAGGAACCATCGAGAATATGTCTTCAGGCATGATGGGGAGCAGTGAAAGTAAGTTTTTTTTAACTGATTGGGAGTCAGTTCTGCTTTTCCTGCAGTTGTGGTGTACTAGGATGGAACGGGGGGGGAGGTCAAAGATTGAAAGAAAAAGTGAAATGCAACACAGAAATTGGAGTGATGGCTCTCAGTGATTAGAATAATACCCATTTAGATAACTGTGTAAGAATAAAATCTCTATTAAGAGAAGGATATTGAGACACTGGGGGAATGCACAAAGAAAATTTGCAAGGATGATACCAGAGATTATAATTATTGGAAAGCCTGAATAGGCAGAAGCTACTTTTCTTTGCAATGTACAGTATTTGATAAGATAGATATAGGGAAAGTGCTTCCATATGCGAGGAAACCCCACTCGGGGTCATATATATAGGATAGTGCTGAGTAAATCCAATAAGGAATTCTGGAGAAAACTCTTCACTCAGAAAATAGTTAGACTGTAGAACTTGTACAACCTTTCATGTCTGAGGATGCAACATCAAGGGTCGTTTATTCTTTTCTTTTAAAAGTAAAAGTTTGCCCATCTTTTCAAGAACCTGCCCCTTAAAAAACAAACTGAAACAAGCCTATCTGAAATGTTGACTGCAATACCATATTCAGGAAGGTTGTGCTGCCATGCACTAGAACATTGGTGGATGAATCCTATTGCTTGTTGCATTCATTACAAAACCTCAGGGGGTCGGACGTTAAGGTAATGAGATTGTTATTCATAAGAAAATAAAAGACTTTGTGTTTATATAGCCTTTTTCGGTGTCTTAAACTCTTTACAATTAATGAAGTATGTTTGAAGTATAGTCACTGTTGTGATGCAGGAAACACAGCAGCCAGTTTGCACAAATCAAATGCTGACAAACAGCAATGTGATAATTATAGAATATTCTGTTTTTGATGGCGAGGATGGAGGGATAAATATTGGCCTGGACACTGGGGATAACTCCCTGGCTCTCCTTCAAAATTGTTCCATAGGATGTTTTATGTCCACCTGAGAGGGCAGATGGAGCCTTGGTTGAACACCCCATCCAGGTGATGGCACGCTCAACAATGTAGCACTCCCTGTGTACTACACTGGAGCATGAGCTGGATTTTTGTACTCTGATCCTGAGGTCATACTCAAACCCAGAACCTTCTGACTCAGAGACAAGTGTGCTACCAACTGAGCCACAGCTGACACACAATTAAATTTTGCTGTGAAAAAGAATTTTCAAGCTTTAAATATGCTAATGGAAAGAAGTGTTGTGGGTTAATATGTCACTTTCTGATGTGATAATAGTGATGTGTAAATAAATAAGCTTAAGGTTACACTGGGAACGACGGGTACAGAGGGATATGGACCAAATGTGGGCAATTGGGATTAGCCCAGGGGCTTTAAAAAAAGCGGCATGGACAAGTTGGGCCGAAGGGCCTGTTTCCATGCTGTAAACATCTTTGATTCTTTAATATCTCATCAAGACATCAAACAAACTCATAAAACAACAGCTTCCTACGCTCCAGAGGAAAAAGTCCCGGTGGTGATGTGAAAGATGACGTTTAAACAATAAATCTAGAACAGAATGTCAAGATATGAAAGATGAATTCTGATTGGAGAGATGTGCACCTGAGAAGAAAAACTGAACAGACAATTGAAGGATCTTCACAATAGATTTAGAAGCTGAACATGCACCAGGGTAAGTGGAAATCCATTGCAAGACCATGAGAGATTCAGGGATAAAGTTCCCAATCAGTTCACAAGACAGTGGGCAAAAATTCAAAACTAAAACTGTACTTGTAAATAAGTGGCAGTTCCAGTGGCTCAGCAGATTGCAGGAGCTGGGGAGAGCTGCAGGGGGGAAAGAAGGCAGGCAACGCAGAAAAACAACTGCAGAGTAAAGAGAGAAACCTTCAGAGCACAGCTCAAAAAAAGGAAAACTGCAGAGTTTAAAGAAAAGGGAATCCTTTTCAGTGGGGACCCTGATTTCTTGTATGAAGAACAAATTGCTGCTGTTTTAAAGGTTCCTGTAGAGTTTGAACAAGAGGAAAAACCTGCTGCAGGAAAATGATCCACATTACCTGTCGAACCAGAGATAGCCTGAGTAGTAAAATGGTTACTGCACAGAAAGCCTTAAAAGGGCAACAAGAATACTCAACCATGGACAATAAATTAGAAGAGCCAGAAATGGCTAAACCAGAATCAAGAGTGGGAGTCTTGGAAAAGAACATTTTTAGTTTGAGGAAAATTACAGGATTAAATAAGGAATTAGAAGTACAAATTGACAAGTTGGCAGGATTTTCAAAATGAATCTCCCATACTCTGTGCACTGTAGAGTGCCTCAGGGAGATCCATGCTGAAAATCTATGTGCGGGGTTTATTCCTCCTGGAGAGGCCAGCAGAATAGTGCTGAGTGGGCCACTGCACGCGTGCCAGTCAGTGCAGAGATCGGCACATGCGCAGTAGCCTCATATTGCTGTCCTCCCATTCGCTGACCAACCATATATGGCTGGCTGTGTGACACCAACCGCCCTGCCTCCCCAACACACACCCCCCCCAGATGGCCAGCCTCAATCAGTCCTTTCCCTCTCCTACCCATATTCCCTATGCAGGATGGCAGCAAAACCACCCACCCTCACCCATTTCCTCCCTCATAGGCTACACCCCCCACTAGACTCAACACCCCTCTGACACCCAGTGTCACTCAATACCCAGTGAGCAGTGCTAAGGTGCCCCTTGGGCATTGCCATTTTGCCCCTATGCTAGTCAAGATTTCCAGCGCAAAGCTGACAACGCCAGAAATCTGGGCCCTGGCAATACGCGGAGGTCATGGCGCTCAACAGGGAGCCCACTGAATGGCCTCTGTTGAAGTTTGCTGGCCCACTGCGCTGCTCAAGCTGTCTCTATTCTCTCTCCACAGATGCTGACATACCTGCTGAGATTTTCTAGCATTTTCTGTTTTTGATTAAACAAACAGAATCTCAAGATCTCGTCATTGAGACATTAAATCAACCATAACACAACAATAAGAAGCACTCAAGAATATTATGTGGCGAGTACTGAAGAATCAGAATCCTGATCTGTATTTGGAGGTGGTAGGAATTGTGAGAAGTGTTGCCGGTTCTTCCAGTGAAATGAAAATAGTGCTCAGGTGCAAGCTAGTTTATTGTAACTCCTGATGGTACAAAGGAGATTGTCATCAACTTCAGGTAGTGGAGAACATGCCCCTGTCTGAATCAAAGGAGATGAAGTAGAAATGGCTGAGATCTTCAAATTTTTAGTTTTCCAGATCACCAATAACCTGTCTGGTCTCCCCATGCCGATATAGTTAAGAAAATCCACCAACGCCTCTACTTTCTCAGAAGACTAAGGAAATTTGGCTTGTCAGCTGCGACTTTTACCAATTTTTACAGATGCACCATAGAAAGCATTCTTTCTGGTTGTGTCACAGCTTGGTATGGCTCCTGCTCTGTCCAAGACTGCAAGAAACTACAAAAGGTTGTGAATGTATACCAATCCATCACGCAAAACAGCCTCCCATCTATTGACTCTGTCTACGCTTCCCGCTACCTCAGCAAAGCTGCCAGCATAATCAGGGACCCCATGCACCCCAGACATTCTCTCTTCCACCTTCTCCCGGAGAGAAAAAGATACAAAAGTCTGAAGTTACATACCAACCGACTCAAGAACAGCTTCTTCCCTGCTGTTGTCAGACTTCTGCCAACAGCAGGGAAGAAGCAGGACTTAATTTGCATTAAGTTGATCTTTCTCCACAGTCTAGCTATGACTGTAACACTACATTCTGCACTCTCTCCTTTCCTTCTCTATGAATGGTATGCTTTGTCTGTATAGCGCATAAGGAACAATACTTTTTACTGTATGCTAATATATGTAACAATAATAAATCAAAAAAAAATTAGTGCTGATAAATAAATTGTGACACATATAGGCTAAGGATTGCTTTTCATTGAAAACTAATTAAACACAGGGTAAGTGCAACTGCCGCTGCATAATAGAGGTTATACTGAACTTGTATATTAATTAGACTTTAGCTGGAGTATTATGTATAGTTCTGGGTGCCACACCATTGGAAGGATGGGAACACATTGGAGAGAGTGCAGAAGATATTTTCAAGAATGGTTGGTTCCAGCCTTGGAGAGAAGACTAAGAGAAGGTTTAATAAAACTGTTCAAAGTCATGAGGGGGCTGAACAGAGTAGATACGGAGGAACTGTTCCTGCTTGAGAATGAGAGGGGACAGATTTAAAGTAATTTGTAAAAAGGAAGCAAAGATGATGTGAGAAAAAACTTCTTCACACTGTGAGTGATTTGGGTCTGGATTGCACTGCCTGGCACAGTAGTGGAGGTTGGTTCAGTGGAGACATTCGAAAAGATGATTACTTGGGTGGAAACAATGCGCAGGAAAAAGACAGGAGAATGGCAATAAGTCATGATGCTCATTTAAAGAGCTGGTGCAGACGCAATGGGCCAAATAGCCTCCTCCTGCACTGTAGCAATTCTGTGATTTCCTCATAAGAGAAAGAGGGAAAGGTGAAGAAATTTTATGTACAAGACATTTGTGAATTTTGTTTTCCTAAAAGGACAGTGTCTCCTGATTTTTTTCAATGAACTTTTTCTCTTTTATTTCTAAACATAAGAGTGGTCAAATGAAGATTTTTTGAAGAGGGAATACTCATTCTCACCTCTGCTTCCCCATCATTAACTTTTCACATTAACCCACAATTGTCAGAACTTCCTTTTCCGTGTGCTCGTATAGACCATACTATGAGGCTACTAAATTGTCACTCGCTTTTCAATCTCATTCGTCGTGTGGAATTCTCCTAAAAAAAATTCTAAGTGTTGAATTTGCTTGAGAAGTGGCGTAAGTCATGCTTTTTTTTTCAGTGGGAGTTCAGAGAAGAATCTCCGATATTCTGTGCACTGCAGCGTGCACAAGCGTGATTCACTGCAGAAGTCAGTGGGCAGAGCCTATTCCCATTGGAGAGGCTGGCAGCATAGTGCTTAGTGAGCCATTGCGCATGTACCGATCTGTCAGAACATAAACATAAGACCATAAAAACTAGGAGCAGGATTAGGCCATCTGGACTCTCGAGCCTGCTTCGCCTTTCAATAAGGTCATGGCTGATCTTTTTGTGAACTCAGCTCCACTTACCCGCCCACTCACCATAACCCTTGATTCCTTTACTGTTCAAAAATGTATCTAAACTTTGCCTTAAAGACACTTAATGAGGTAGCCTCAACTGCTTCACTGGTTAGGGAATTCCACAGATTCACAACCCATTGTGTGAAGAATTCCTCCTAAACTCCATCCTAAATCTGCTTCTCTTTATTTTGAGGCTATGCCCCTAGTTCTGGTTTCACCCACCAGTGAAAACAATTTCCCTGCTTCTGCCTTAACTATTCCCTTCATAATTTTATATGCTTCTATAAGATCTCCCCTTATTCTTCTGAATTCCAATGAGTATAGCCCCAGTCTACTCAGTCTCTCCTCATAAGACAGTCCTCTTAACTCCAGAATCAACCTAGTAAATCTCTTCTGTATCCCCCTCCAGTGCCAATATATCCTTTCTCAAGTAAGGATACTTGAGAAAGTCAGCACCAAGGTCAGCATCTGCACAGTGGCCTGTCTGCCAGCCACCTGATTGCTGACCAGCCCAGCGACACATACATCACTGGCCCTCCACCCCCCTCACAACCTGATCAGTGCCCCCAAGCATGCCCAGGCCAATCTCGACACCGCACACCCTGCAGCACCAACCACCCCACTCCCCCAACAGGCTGAATGACTTACTCCTCCAGAATACTGGTCTTGTATGCATTGAAATGGACCATCAGTGAAAACTGGGAAACATAGAAAATAGGAGCAGGAATAGGCCTTTTGGCCCTTCGTATCTACTCCGCCATTCAGTATGATCATAGTTGATCATCCTACTCAATAGCCTGATTCCACTTTCCCCCCAAATCCTTTGATCCCTTTTGTCCCAGGTGGTATATCTAACTCCTTGAAAACATGTGATGTTTTGGCCTCAACTACTTTCTATGGCAGTGAATTCTACAGGGTTACCACTTCCTGGGTGAAGAAATGTCTCCTCATCTCAGTCCCAAAAGGTTTACCCTGTATCTTTAGACAGTGATCCCTGGTTCTGAGCTCCCACAGCATAGGGAACATCTTCCCTGTAGCTTCCCTGTTTAGTCCTGTTAGAATTTTATAGCTTTCTCTGAAATCCTTCCTCATTTGATTTCAACAATCTTTTTCTCTTCACATACGTATCATAGAATCATAGAACTCTACAGTGCAGAAAGAGGCCCTTCGGCCCATCGAGTCTGCACCGAACACAATCCTATCCAGGCCCTATCTCCATATCCCTACATATTTTACCCACTAATCTCAGGACATATAGAAAGAAACTTTTACAGTCTGCTTTTATGTTCATGTACATAACCTCAGTGTGAGGGAAGGAAAGAGAATTTAAAAATAAGCCATCATGACATGTTTTGGTATTCAAACTATCCCTTTTAAAACCTGTCTTTCAGGCTCTCGTATCATAGCTGATCAGACCGAACTCAGGAAGATTGAATCGCTGGGAGGAAATCATAACAGCAGAACACGAGAGCTGATGTGGGCATGGGGAATGAAACAAGCAACTGTCCAACAGCTTCTACACATCCTGGATGAGCTGCAGCTGTATCGTGCAGTATACATTATTCTGTCATGTGAGCACACTTCTTTGGTCAAAAATATTTGAGATACTGATCTTTTTATCTGAAAAGGCACATTGGGAAGCTTGTTTAAATATATTAATTTAATTCATGAATTGTCAGCTTGAATGCAGGCCAGACTGATGAACAAGCCTGTTCTGTTCTGATATGAAGTTGAAGGGTGAAATCGGTTTGAGCTGTCTTAAAGTCCGATTCCTGAAAGGACAGAGCTCACAATACTAAATTGACCCTAATTTGGTGCTAAATTGGCAGTCTCACTTGAAGATGTTGTTGTTGTGGAAAGAAAATAAATTTCATGGGTTGTTCCTCTGAAGTATGTCACTAAAATATAGTTGGGGGGAGAATTATTTTACATCTAGCCTATAAAGTAGTTGATTTGGATTGCTTGATACTGATTCTGGATGCCTATAATAAAGAAGTGGCAACACAGTGGCACAGTGGTTAGTACTGCTGCCTCACAGTGCCAGGGACCCGGGTTCAATTCCTGGCTTGGGTCAGAGTCTATGTGGAGTTTGCACATTCTCCTTGTGTCTGCATGGGTTTCCTCCGGGTGCTCCGGTTTCCTCCCACAGTCCAAAGGTGTGCAGGTTAGGTGGATTGGCTATGCTAAATTGCCCCCTAGTGTCGGGGGGCTGGCTAGGGTAAAATGCATGCGGCTGTGGGGATAGATCCTGGGTGGGATTGTGGTCGGTGCAGACTTGATGGGCCAAATGGCTTCCTTCTGCACTGTAGGATTCTATGATATCTATGAATTGAATACAGGAGTTGGGATGTCTTGTTGAAGTTTTACAAGACATTGGTAAGGCTGCACTTGGAATACTGTGTACAGTTCTGGTCACCCTATTATAGAAAAGGTATCATTAAACTAAAAACAATGCAGAAAAGATTTACTAGGATGCTACCGGGACTTGGTGGTTTGAGTTATTAGGAGAGGCTGGATAGACTGGGACTTTTTTCTCTAGAGCGTCGAAGGCTGAGGGGTGATCTTATAGAGGTTTATAAAATAATGAGGGGCACAGATCAGCTAGATAGTTACTATTTTTTCCCAAAGATAGGAGAGTCTAAAACTAGAGGGCATGGGTTTAATGTGAGAGGGAAGAAATATAAAAGGGTCTAAAGGGGCAATTTTTTCACAGAGAGTGGTGAGTATCTGGAACCAGCTGCCAGAGATGGTAGTAGAGGCAGGTACAATTTTGTCTTTTAAAAAGCATTTAGATAGTTACATGGGTAAGATGGGTATAGAGGGATATGGGCCAAATGCAGGCAATTGGGATTAGCTTAGGGGTTTAAAAAAAAGGGCAGCGTGGACAAGTTGGGCCAAAAGGCCTGTTTCCATGCTGTAAATCTCTATGACTCTATGCATCTTTCCATCGAGCAGTCTTTATTAGATCAACACACTCTTTATTAGTCGTTGAATGTATCCAAACAGATTCAATAGATATTTGGGTAATAAGGGAAATAAGTGAGGTGGGAATAGTATGAGAACATGGAATACCCACCATAATCTTACTGAACAGTGACGAAGACTCAAAGGACCAAATAGCCCACTTCAGCTCTTATTCCTTATGTTTTCATTCTCTTCCTACAAAATAAATCCATAGAACAATTCTGTAGGTTTAAAAAGCAAGGTCACAAATATTAGACACTTTTATTAAAGATGGAAAAAAAATCCATTATGCACAATGAATTAGATGGAAGATGGACCCCATGGCCACCGCCCCCTGCCCCCCGTCCATTGACCTCGGGAGTGGGGGGTGGGATTTTCCAGTTTGGGGGCGAGTGAGCTGGAAAATCCTGCCATGTGTCTATATATAGGAATTCAATTGAATTTCAGTTCTTAGCTTCAAACTGTATGTGAGGTGAATGCACCATATTTTCACAGGAAGCATTTAATTGATCCAGTTGTACAGAGTCACCTGTCAATCAGAAGACAAAGTGAATGGATGCCCCAGCAATACTAATAGTTAATCCTGGACAATATATAACTAGCAGCATCTCACTGGGATCACTGTTAGGCCTCAACCATTTAGTATTCATTAATGATTTAGGTGATGGAGCCAAGAGCCACATATCCAAGTTTGCTGATGACATGAAGATAGGCAACATTGTAAGCAGTGTAGATGGAAGTATATAATTTTGAATTGGACTTTAAGACAGCTCAAACCAATTAAGTGAGTGGGCAAAAATTTGGCGAATTGATTTTAGTATTGGCATATTTGAGGTCACTCACCTCAGATCTAAAAAGGATAAATCAGAGTACTTACTAATCTCAGGATTGCTGCCTGTGCCAAGGGAGAATGAGGGAAGAAATGAAATGAGGTGGAGGGTGAATGCGTGGCTGAGGGACTGGTGTAGAGGGCAGGGATTTCGGTTCCTAGATCACTGGGACCTCTTTAGGGGTAGGTGGGACCTCTATAGTAGGGACGGGTGGCACTTAAATACCAGGGGGACTAGTATCTTGGCGGGAAGACTGGCTAAGGCTACCGGGGGGACTTTAAACTAGAAAGGATGGGGGGAGGGGACTGTGTTGGGGAAACTGGGACGGAGGAGGTTCGCTCCCAGGTAGGGGAGGACCGCAGGCAGTATGCGAGGGAGGTTAGACAGGTGGTGGAGATGGGAAATGCCCAGACTGAGGGGCTGAAGTGTATATATTTTAATGCAAGGAGTATAGTGAATAAGGTAGATGAGCTTAGGGCGTGGATAGCTGTTTGGGATTGTGATGTGGTGGCCATTACGGAGACTTGGATGTCTCAGGGACAGGACTGGGTACTTCAGGTGCCAGGCTTCAGGTGCTTCAGGAAGGACAGGGAGGGTGGCAGAAGGGGTGGTGGCGTGGCACTGTTGATCAGGGATAGTGTCATGGCTACAGAGAAAGAGGATGTCGTGGAGGGATTGTCTACAGAATCTCTGTGGGTGGAAGTTAGGAACAGCAAAGGGTCAAAAACTTTGCTGGGTGTAATCTATAGGCCGCCCAATAGTGACAGGGAAGTTGAAGTGCAAATAGGGAAACAGATTCTGGAGAGATGTTTTAATAACAGAGTTGTCGTGATGGGAGACTTCAATTTCCCAAACATCGACTGGAATATCCCTAGGGTAAGGGGTATAGATGGGGAGGAGTTTGTTAGGTGTGTTCAGGAGGGTTTCCTGACGCAGTATGTGGACAAGCCTACGAGGGGAGAGGCTGTACTTGACCTGGTACTGGCGAATGAACCAGGGCAGGTGATGGATCTTTCGGTAGGAGAGCATCTTGGATATGGTGACCATAATTCTATCTCCTTCACAATTGCGTTGGAACGAGATAGGATCAGGCAGGCTAGGAAGGTGTTTGTCTGGGGTAAGGGGAGATACGAAGAAGTCAGGAAGTTACTTGGACAAATAAACTGGAAGGAGGCGTTCTTAGGGAAAAGTACCGAAGGAAGGTGGCAGATATTCAAGGAATGTGTGTCTGGAGCTCTGAATGACAACGTTCCGATGAGACGAGGGGGTTTTGGTGGGTCGAGGGAACCGTGGTGCACAAAGGATGTGTTGAACCTAGTCAGGAAGAAAAGGAAGGTGTACAAGAGGTTCAGGGAATTAGGAGATGTTAAAGATCTTGAGGAGTATAAGGACTGTAGGAGGGAACTTAAAAGGGAAATTAGGAGAGCCAGAAGGGGTCATGAGAAGACCTTGGCGGGTAAGATTAAGGAGAATCCCAAGGCCTTCTATAAATATGTGAAAGGTAAAAGGATAAGAAGAGAAGGGATAGGACCGATAAAAGGTGAGGGGGGAAAGGTTTGTGTGGAACCAGAAGAAATGGCGGAGGTGCTTAACGAGTACTTCGCCTCAGTATTCACGGTGGAAGCCGATCTGGGAGATTTTGTTATGGATTTGCAGCAGATGGAAAGGATTGAGTACGTGAATATTAAGGAGGAGGATGTGTTGGAACTTTTGAATTCTATCAAGGTAGATAAGTCGCCGGGACCAGATGGGATGTACCCCAGGATACTGTGGGAGGCGAGGGAAGAGATTGCAGAGCCCCTGGCGATGATCTTTGCGTCGTCAATGGAGACGGGAGAGGTTCCAGAGGATTGGAGGATTGCGGATGTAGTTCCTATTTTTAAGAAAGGGAACAGAGATAGCCCGGGAAATTACCGACCGGTGAGTCTGACCTCAGTGGTTGGTAAGCTGATGGAGAGGCTTCTGAGGGACAAGATTTACGAACATTTGGAGAGGTTTGACATGATCAGGAATAGTCAGCATGGATTTGTCAAGGGCAGGTCGTGCCTTACAAGCCTAGTTGAGTTCTTCGATAATGTGACTGAACACATTGACGAAGGAAGTGCCGTGGACGTAGTGTACATGGACTTCAGCAAGGCGTTTGATAAGGTCCCCCATGCAAGACTTCTTGAGAAGGTGAGAGGGCATGGGATCCAAGGGCCTTTGGCCTTGTGGATCCAGAACTGGCTTGCCTGCAGAAGGCAGAGAGTGGTTGTGGATGGGGCTTTTTCTGAATGGAGGTCAGTCACCAGCGGAGTGCCTCAAGGATCTGTTCTGGGACCCTTGTTGTTTGTCATTTTCATAAATGACCTGGATGAGGAAGTGGAGGGATGGGTAAGTAAGTTCGCTGATGACACGAAGGTCGGTGGTGTTGTGGATGATCTGGAAGGATGGCAAAAGTTGCAGCAGGACATAGATAGGATGCAGGACTGGGCGGAGAAGTGGCAGATGGACTTCAACGCGGATAAATGTGTTGTCGTCCATTTTGGCAGAACCAACGGGATGAACGAGTACACTATTAAGGGCAGAAGTCTGAGTAGTGTTGAGGAGCAGAAGGATCTTGGGGTCCGGGTCCACAGGACTCTTAAATCGGCCTCGCAGGTGGAGGAGGTGGTCAAGAAGGCGTATGGTGTACTGGCCTTCATAAATCGAGGGATTGAGTTTAGGAGTCGGGAGGTAATGCTGGAACTTTATAAGACCCTTGTCAGGCCTCATTTGGAGTATTGTGCGCAGTTCTGGTCGCCTCACTATAGGAAAGATGTAGAAGCTATTGAAAGGGTGCAGAGGAGATTTACAAGGATGTTGCCTGGACTGGGAGGCATGCCTTATGAAGTTAGGTTGAGGGAGCTGGGACTCTTTTCCCTGGAGAGACGAAGGTTGAGAGGCGACCTGATAGAAGTTTACAAAATGTTGAGAGGAATAGATAGGGTGGACTCTCAGAGGCTATTTCCCCGGTTTGAAATGGTCGCTACGAGAGGACACAGATTTAAGGTGCGGGGAGGGAGGTTCAGAAGTGATGTTAGGGGTAAGTTTTTCACTCAGAGGGTGGTGAGTGAATGGAATCGGCTGCCGTCAGTGGTGGTGGAGGCGAACTCGCTGGGGTCTTTTAAAAGACTTCTGGATGAGTATATGGGGTTTAATGAGATTGAGGGTTATAGATAGGTCTGTAGGTTGGTAGGTGATGTGGTCGGTGCAACTTGTGGGCCGAAGGGCCTGTTTGTGCTGTAGTGTTCTATGTTCTATGTTCTATGTTCTAATGGTGAAAAACTAGAAGCTGTAAGGTTCTAAAGAGACCTATGGGTTTCATGTACATAGATCATTTACATCTAGAGAAGAAGAATACTAGAGGTTGGAAGTACTGCTTCAGCAATTAAAAGCTATGATTAGACTTGGACAAGTGTTCAGTTTGGGGCACCACACCTTAGGCAGGATATACTGATTTTGGAGAAAATGCAGCATAGATTAACCAGAATAATACCTGAATTGAAACAGAAAAGGCTGGATAAACGCAGCAGATCTAACCACATCTTTAGGTTCAAAACTTTAACTCTGTTTCTCTCTACAGATGCTGCCAAACCTGCTGAGTTTATGCAGCATTCTCTGTTTTTATTTCAGATTTCCAGCATCCGCAGTTTTTCAGTCTTTTGCTTTTAGAATAATGGGTCTGATTTCCTCAAAAAGTGTCCATTGTGTGGGAATACAGGAGTTTTTCCTGCCCTTTTTTTGAGCAAGCTTAGTGGATTGAATCCATGGTACTCTGTGCAGCACAGAGTCCGTCAAGGGATTTACACTGATGGTGGTGGTGGGGGGGGTTGCCATCCGAGAGGCCACCATCAAACTGCAGAAAGAGCTTGTGCGCATGCGCCAATCGGTTGACAAGTGCTTCCCACCTCCCTGCCCCAAAGCAGCCTCCTGATTGCGAGTCTCCCAGTTGCCAGCCCTGCCTCCCTACCTGTCCGATGGCCAGCCTCTGATTGCCAGCTGTGGCCCCAGCCTCCCGATGGCCGTCCCCACCACTCTGGTCCCACCCACAAGACCATCACACCTGGTTCGCGTTGGTGCAGACCATACGTGATTCCCGTTGATGTGGACCTACACCAGCGGGGGCAGAAACTTTAGCAAACCTAAACAGTCGAGTCCCAGGCTCACTAAATAGATGGAAATCAGATTTTCATGTAGTAATCAGCCTCGCGCTGTTCCCCAAAAGAATGGACCAGGAAGATTGCAACCCAACGGTTGCCAGTGGAGAATTCTGTTTCCCCGCTCTGTTTAAATTTCCCAGCCCACTGTGCTACTGGTGCAGTGCAGAGGGCTGGGAAAATCACGCCCAATACCTGGACAGCAAATGGTTAAATTATCAGCAAAGGCAACACAAACTAGACGTGTATCCCATGAAATCTAATAAATTGAGGGGGGCAACACAGTGGTACTGTAATTAGCACTGTTGTTCACAGTGCCAGGGACCCAGGTTCTGTCTGTGTGGAGTTTGCACGTTCTCCCTGTATCTGTGTGAATTCTGGGTGCTCCAGTTTTCTCCCACATTCCAAAGCTGTGCAGGTTAGCTGAATTGGCCATACTAAATTATCCTTAGTATTTGAGAGAGAGGGTGGTAAATGAGTGGGGTTGCAGGGAGAGGGCAGGGGCATGGGCTTGGGTAAGCTGCTTGGTCAGAGAATCAGTGCAGACCCAATGGGCCAAATGGCCTCCTTGTGAATAAAAGCAAATTACTGCAGATGCTGGAATTTGAAATCGAAAGGGAAAATGCTGGAAAATCTCAGCAGGTCTGCCAGCATCTGTGAGGAGAGAAAAGATCTGACGTTTCAAGTCCAGATGGCCCTTTGTCAAAGTTTTGACCTCCTTCTGCACTGTAGAGATTCTATGATTCTATGAACATTTGATCCAGGCCTTCCAGGAGTGAAGTTGGGAAACTTACTCCTGAAATTTCTATACACAAAGGCTGGTCAAAGTTTGGGACCCTGTTCTACAAACAGCAGTTAACGCTAGGTATGTTGTTGATTTTAAACCTTAGATTTCTGTTTACCAAAAGTATTAAGGGATATGGGGCATAGGTGAGTTTATGGAGTTAGTTTACAGATCAGTCACAAACTCATTGAATGGGGAAATGCTTGAAGAGCTGAATTGGCTGTGTCTGTTCCCATGGTAGAAGAACTAATGTAGGAATTCACAATACACATCTCTTTAACCTGTGATCAGTGCTCCTTCCACTCACATTGTCGGCCACTTTAGGACTTGAACAGCAGGTTAGGTGTAAAGATTCGCATTCTAATCAGTAATCTCTAAACTGTCTGTGCTTTATATGCTCTGTCTGAGGCCGGAACTCTCCATTCACCTGACGAAGAGGGAAACCTCGAAAGCTTGTGTGTTTACTATCAAATAAATCGGTTGGACTAAAACCTGGTGTTGTCAGACTTTTTACTGTGTTTACCCCAGTCCAACGCCGGCACATCCACGTCAGGAATTCAAAATACCAGCCTGACAGAATAGATGATGTTTTAGAAGCTGGGTTAAAGGATTGTTATTTCAGAAGTATAAAAAGATGCTCCACCCTTCACCTTAAATTATGCTGCCCCTCAGCAGTGTTCAAATGTTGCCTTCATGAGCTAATTAATTGCATTACAAAGAGCCATAGGGAATCACATACCCTGTTTAAATCCACTGATCCACTAATTTACAAAAATCTCATTACTGATATAAGTATAATTAGGATGGGATTGTTCGGATTTATAAGGCCAGATTGCCAGGACAAAGGTTGTAGGTGGCCCTTGGACTGCAAACTGGCTGCCTGGTTGCAACAGGCCTCAGAGCGCCAAGAAATAGATTAGAGAAAGGTACTATAGCAGGGAGTGCTTGATGCTGACCAGAAGCAGAAACGTTTTACTCATTCTGCAGCCCTGCTATTTCCACATCTTCAGTTTGAAAATTCATCAGAGTATAAATTTATCTAAACCTACTACAGAAATTCAACCTTTTTTTTGTTTGAGAGACGGTCGCAGATCATGTCTTGTTTGACTGGATACTCCCCTTCCTTTTAATCTATTTTGGACTTTCTATGAAGTTGTGTCAATGAAAAAAGAGGAAGTGTAAAATATAACAGAACAATAACAAATAATTGGGCTTTTGGTCTTTTAGTTGAACTCTAATTAATGCTGGCAATAAGAAAAAATAAGCAGAACTCCACACAGTGAAGACAATTTGATTCAGTTCTGAAAAAGCAACTCCAAGGACCATATTTTGGGAACCTAACTACATGATCATTTCTTCTAATCTCTACCCTCTCATCACTCGCACTGAGAGGATTTGACACTTCGGAGGGTACATTTATGACTGCCCTGTTACATGGTTGGTATTGTGTTGTATTTGCAACACAGAAATGAGTGATTTAGTCCAACAGGTCCATGTTGGGCTTTATGCTGCACAGAAACCTCTTTTCACCTTTATTCATCTAGCCTCATCAACAAACCCTTCTATTTCTTTTCCCCTCCTATTTATCTTAAGTGGTTGCCTCAGCTACTCGAGTTGTGTGAAGCAAAACCAATGGCATGAGTCTGTTGCACCAAATTACCTGTTTCAATGTTGTTAATACTTTGTAACAGAGAGTTGTCTCGAATTCTACTCTTGACTCTGAAATGTCCCTTCACTTTTCAGCATGTGGTCAGAGAGCAGAGAATGAGGGAAAATGATTATTCGGTTAAGTTTCCAAAATGTGAACCTTGGATTCGCTTCACAGAACTGAATTAAAGCATCTTCATTATGTAAAGTTCTGCTTATTTTTCTGGTTGCCAGGATTAAAGTTCAACAATGAATGGAACTAAATGACAAAAGAAAACACCAACTGCCTACTTATCTTTCTTATTGTTTTGTTGTATTTTTCTCTTCCTCTTTTTTCATTAGCACTGTACTGAGGTTCAGCAGAACTTCAATAACAATTCCAAAATAGACTGGAAGGGTGTCCAGCCAAATAGGACCTTACTCAATCAAAACAATGTGGTTGATTTTGTAGTAAGGGATTGCTTTGCTTGTTTTTTTAATGACCTTATGTTGCTACTTCTAGTGATTCATGCATCTGTACTCTGAGATTCCTCTATTTCTGTTTCAGTACTTACTTTCCATGGAGTGTGTAATTATTCTTCCTACCAAAACATAGTACCTCGCAACTCTCTACATTGAAGCTAATTTGCTGAATACACACCCTTTCTGCAAGTTTATTCATGACTTCCTGTGTTTTGTTACATTCCTCCTCTGTATCAGCCATACTGCCAAATTTGGTGTCTCAAATTCTACTCTTAACTCCAAGTCTTTTACCTAATGGTGAACAGTAGCGCTTCCAGTATCAACCCAACAGTAATGACAACTTGCATTTAGATAGCACGTTTAACAGAATAAAACATCTCATGACACATTACAAGCTTTATCGAACAAAATTTGTAACCGAGCAGATATTAGGCCAGATGTCCAACAGCTCAGTCAAGTGAGGAAGGTAATGAGGAGCTTCTTAATGGAGAAAAGAGAAGTAGAAGGAACATTACAGAATTTAGGGTGCAGGCAGCTGAGGGGAAGGCTACCAATGGTGGAGTGATTCAAATTGGGAATATTCAAGAGGCCAAAATTGGTGGGGTGCAGAGTTCTTTAGGAGTTGTAATGTTGCAGATCACAGAGATGGGGAGGAGTGAAACCATGGAAAGAGTTGGAAACAAGAACGAAAACCTCTTAGTTCTGGCATAATCCTAGGAAGTCTTTTCTGCACCTGGTACAGTGTCCATAAGTCTTTTTCTATAATTTAGATGCTAGAATTGTTCACAGTACCCCAAGTGTGACCTAAAGAATGTTTAACATATCTACTGATGCAATAGTGGAGTTGGGGGCGATGTTGTGGAGGTGGAAAGAGGCAGCATTAGTAGTGGTGCTAAAGGGAAGATTCTCTGTCAGAGAATTGGTGCAGACTCAATCGGTCAAATGGCCTCCTTCTGCACTGTAGAGATTGTATGGTTTTATATATGATAAGAATTTCAGGCTGCAGCCAGGGTCAAGTTTGTTACAGTTAACTGGATTTCAATTACGATTTTGGTAAGAGCTGTTTTGATAACATTGGCAAATCTGTCTGGAGGGATTTTGGAAATACGATGGATTATTAGCTTTATGAACATCAATTCCCACACTTGGATGGTTTCAATAACTATAAGTTTAACTCCCACTTTCATGCGATCCAGGGTAACTTTGGATCCAAAATGGGCTTAATGGTAGAAAACAGAGGGTGGTGGTAGGAAGCTGTTTGTGTGTCTGCAGGCCAGTGTCCAGTGGCATACCATATGGATTAGTGCTAGGTCCCTTATTGTTTGTGATATTTATAGATGAGAATGTGGGGGTAGGTGGATGATGAGTAAATTTGTGGGTTAAGAAGATTGGCAAAGTGCTTAATAGTGAGGAAAGTTTTGGGTTGCAGAAAGGTATCGATGAGTTGGTCAGATGGACAGAGCAGTAATAGATGGAATTTAACCCAAGTGCAAGGTGATGCACTTTGGAAGGAGTAATAAGACAAGGGACTACTCAAGGGATACTAGGAAGCTTAGAGGAACAGAGGGTTCTTTGGGTGCTTGTCCATAGATCTCTCAAAGTGGCAGGACAGGCTTATAGAGTAATTAAGGATACTTCCCTTTATCAGTCATGGCATGAATTGTAAGCGCAGAGAGGTTATGTTGGAGCTGTACAAAACTTTGGCTAGGCCACAGCTGGAGTATTGCATGCAGTTCTGGTCACCTTACTATAGGAAGGATGTGATTGCACTGGAGAGAGTACAGAGGAGATTCATCACGGTCTTGCCTGGGGTGGAGGATTTGAGCTATGAAGAGAGGCTGGAAAGGCTCTGGTTGTTTTCTTTAGACCAGAGAAGGCTGAGGGGGGCCTGATTGAGTAATACAAGATTAAGGGGTATTGACTGAGTTGATAGGAAGCAGCCTTTTAGTTGAAGTGTCAGTAATGAGGGGGCATAATTCAAAAATGAGGTTTACGGGGCATTTGAGGAAAATATTTTTCATCCAGAGGGTGATGGGAGTTTGGAATACACTGCCGGGGGGGTAGTGGAGGTGGGAACCTCAAAACTCTAATTGATTTGTTGACAGCTGGAATAACGTTCAAATGTTAGGTTTTCTTTTCTGTCACTGGCAAAGCCAGCAATTATTGCCCATCCTTAATTACTCTTGAGAAGGTGGTAGTGAATAACCTTCTTGAAATGCTGCAGTTCATGTGGTGTAGCTACCCCTACAGTGCCGTTAAAGAGTTCAAGCAATTTAACTCAACAACAGTGAAGGATTAGCAATACATTTCCAAGTCAGGATGGTGTGACATGAAGGGGAATTTGTAGGCAGTGGAGTTCCCATACGTCTGCTGCCCTTGTCCTTCTAGACAGAACAGATTATAAGTTTACAAGGTGATGTTGGAGAAACTTTTTTTTATTCTATCTATTGATACAACATATGGATAGTGAGTGGTAAAATGCCCATCAGAGTCTGTATGGTATATTTTATTGTTTTTAAGCATGGCTATGGTATTAATCTTAAAATTGTCTTTTTAACAGGGGAGCCTGCGGCATCTTTCATTGCTCAGCCTGCTAGCTTGCAAATTTCTGTGCCAGAAACTCCTGAGATGTTCCAACCACCTCTATCTTCCAATGGCCCAGTATTAAGCGATGCAAACAAAATGGATTCAGCAAACAATTGTAATTACTAAACTGAGGCAATTAGTCATGGGCTGGGTCAGTGGTACGAAAATATTCACATGCGTAGTTTAGCACAGTTCCAACATTATGTTGATGTGAATTGTAACAATTGCTAAGAGTTTCACCACTGCCAAATCATTATTATGTATTCATGATCTGCAAGGTGTTTTAAAAAACTTTTACATCAAATAGAATAATTCCAGTCTCATAAAATAGTCTTACACATATGTAACAGTTACACTGTCATACAGAAAGGCATGGCTGAAGTGTTAACAGGAATTCATACAAGATTATTAAGAAGTATCTGCATCAGAACACTCTTCACCCTTGTAATAATCTACCATTCAAGTATTGCTGAAAAAGAAGAGACATGTTGAAGCTTTTTTATTGCACTCATCAAGACACTTCAAGTATTTGAAATGAATTTGGGTGCAGGATGGATCCGATTAAGACGTGTAAGGAAATTGTTACATGCAGCTGTGGATTGAAATATAGCAAACATATCTCCACACATCAGAAATATACAAGGGTCAGGAGGTTAGGTGTCATTCCATCGAAGGCACATTATTCCGAAACCCAACAAAGGTGTTTGCAAGAGCTAGGTCCAGAGTGAATCCCATGACAACAGCATCTATATGAGCATACATATGCCGGAATTCTGGTGCTGAGGGGCAGCAGTGCTAACCAATGTAGACTGATTCAAGAACTGGTGGCAGGTCTAGACCACCATGATAAAGTATTTCGGTGCAAATGTCTATAGCTTCCTTAAGTGGAACATTGGTGAATAGGTTAGCATTGCCAGTTAAGCAAATGGACACAGCATTGTTATCGATTTGTACATCTTATATAGTCTTTGCAAATGTGAAGGAATCTTTCACTCTGTATGTGGAAACCCTCCTCAAAAGTGATTGTAACAATTTGCCGAATATGCAAGCCTTGTATGATTTTCGCAAATCTTTCACTGTGTATGTGGAAAACTTGCTCAAAACTGGTTGTAACAATTTGTCCAACCATTTGGCTAATTCATGTTGTGTACAAACAGTCATAGATGAGATAGGGTGCTCAAATTCACCTTTGAAATGGAGTAGTTAAATTAACTCCACTTCCTTGATGTACTAATTGAGAAACCTGCCAGAGGATTTTCTACAATGGTCTACCTTTACAGGTCAATATACATGTTGAGATTCTTATAGTTCCACATGCAATTAGATTGGTCTTATCGGCAACCTTGTAAAGAGGGCCAGAGCCATTTGCTGACCATACAAGCTTGATGCTGAAATAGTGTGCATCAAAGATATCCTGCAGCATAAGTGGCTATCCTGATCAGATCATTTTGTGCTGTACGTCTTGCAAACTCATGAATGGGCCTAAGGCCATCACTCTGGGCCAAATCTACAGATTACCCTGGAAGAGCAAGGAATCTTAAATATTTGAGCGACAGGTGAAGCTGGTTGTTTCATGCTGCTGTTATGCAGTAACAACGCAATTGAAATTCACTACTAATGGGATGCTACCTTCAAGCCAATTAGATGTTCTGTCTATCATACCAATGAGTAATGTAGTATATGAATTTAAGTGTCAGTGTTATGCCAGGTATGTAGACTGTATACCCCAAAGATTGGCAAATCACATCAAATAGCATGTCCAGCTGTACTCAACCAGCCCCAGCTTGCAAACCCCAAAATACAATATCTAACATTAGACATAATTCCACAATTGGACAATGTTTTCTAAGTAATCCTCAGTGTGCTAACAATTGTGCTGACAACCAATTTAAAATTGTCAGTTGAGCTCACATGTGCATTTGCATGTACCGGAAGCTACATATATTAATACATAAGGCCCTGTTCTTTGCAGATGGAAAGAACATGTACAGACACTGCATCTGTTTCAGATAAACAAATAAGTGACAGTCATTAGCTGATTTATCCCCCAGGCAATGCCTTGACTAATCAAGGTCAAGCTGCCTGATTTAAATTTCAAACAGTGCTTGGCAGTTATGTCATTTACCATCAACTGGTACATTCTCCATGGCAACATCTCTACCAGAATCCACTTGCCAACCAATCATCATTCACTTGTCATACACTATAAATTGTTGTTTTTTCCCTTATATTGGTATTCTTGTGAAGTGTCCTGATGCGTGCAAGACAACAAGTTTTAACGTGTCTCTTTTTTCAGCAATACTCAAGCTCTACATTGCAAATTACTATAATCTACCATTTGTAAAAACTCTTACACATAAGGGGCTAACATTACCCATACGCAACACTGAAAGTATTAGGAATACAATGAGTAATTTATGTTAGAAGCTATTGCAGAATTGCACGGTTTTGATTCATAAATTTTTCTTGTTCCTGACTAATATTTGTCTTTACTCTTTCTAGTGCACAAGCTTGATTCACTCCTTAGACCATCAAATCCTCTGAGAGATTGGAACTCTACTTGCAAGTCAGACTATGACAGATGCAATGTGCCATCACCAGAGATGGTAAGATTACCAGCATATTTGGTGTTTCAATTATATCAGCTGGACATTTCCAGTGATTAGTGATTACTGACCATCCAGCTCAATGATATCTAGATGCTGCTGATTGGTCCAGCATAGGGGTTCTATTAATTTAGAATCAGAGATTAGCCAGGAAGCAAATAATGAAAAGTTGCTCAGTGAAATCATAGCGTGGATTTTCCAGCCGCGTTCGCCCTGAAACTGGAAAATCCTGTCCGAGGTCAACAGACCTTTCCATGATCAGCCTCTCACCTGCTACGATCCCCATGGCAGGTGGAACAGGAAAATTTGCCCCATAGTGTCAAGTATGCAAAAAGGAAGAATATAAAAAGATATGATTGAATTAGATAGTTCCAGGTAAAGAGCCAGCATCCAGATATGATAAGTTGTACAGTTTCTTCTTTTCTGCTCCAATGTAAAAAGGCATGAACAATTTAAGATCTGTCTGGATTTTTATAAACTGCCCTTTGATGACTATATTCGCAGTTACTTCACAGTTTAATTGGAGTAATCAGAAGTACATTTCTGGAGTCCCTGAAAAATATTCTGATCCATTTCTGTTCAATCATTGCTTTTAAATGGGAATTGGATAATTAACCAAAAAGAGAAAATTTTCAAGGCTTTGTGGAGAAAGCAAGGGAATGGAACTAGCAACGTTGCTCTTTTAGAGAACCACAAGCCAAATGGCCTCCTTCTGTGCAATGGAACACAATTATAGAATTCTATAATTCTACATATGAGCATGTCTGCAACCATACAATTTATTTTTCTACTTGTTTTCTTCCATGGGAGAGACTTTGTTCCTTTCATGCACTTTCATATGACCTTTCATCTAATTGTTCACACCAGATTAGACCCGCTTTGTCAATGCTGTGTCTGGAAAAGTGTCACATGTGAGCAGCACGCAATTCACATTAACACATACAGGTGCAAAAATACATACCTCTGGCACCCTTTTATACAGTGCACATGTATGTCTCTGTGTCAATTCCTGCACACATTACAGTATGTTTTGTCTGCTTTCGTTCAGGATGAAGTTGCCAGCAAACCCCTCCAGGAAACTCATTCCCATCCTGCAATACTCAGTTGCATCTGGTCCTTGCAGGACATTGAACAAGCCACTGATAATTTCAATGCGAGGTGTCAGATTGGCTCAGGAACATTTGGCCATGTCTACAAGGGTCACCGGTTCAATACTGAATATGCCATAAAACTGCTAAAGACGGCAAGTATCTCACCTTTTGTTGATAATAGAGTCCTATGATGGTCTTGCACACACCAATGTAGCTTGCTTTTCCAACTTAACGTTGCCTCAAAATACTTAGATTTCACAAGGATCTAATTTGTCCCTGGAACTGAGGAAACTGAGTGTTATGTATTTAAAATGGTTGCATTCCTGCTGCTATAATGTCACATGACCTATAGTGAGGTAAGCAGAGGGGTTTGTGAGCTTTTGGAGCTCTTCTGTCTTGGACCTGGAAAATCAACATCTCTTTAATGAACCTGCATCGTGTTTAACTTTAACCCACACATGTGGCACATCATTCATTTTCTCTTTGTCATGTTTTGACTGAGTATTACTAGCAAAGAGGAAACTGGCAGTGAGACTCAGAAAATTAATTCCTTCAATCGGAAAAGGACAAAAAGGAAATCCAGCACTTGCACTGAGTTGACAATTGAAGGCAAGGTAAAGAAACTTCCAATGCACTAGTAAAAGGTTTAGAAAAAAACATGAGCAAACAAGAAACAAATGTTAAACTTATCTTTAAATAAAGTGGGTAGACTTCAAAGCTACAGAGACCATGCAGGTGGCAAAGTGAAACGGGCTGCAGGAACACAGACTCACAGGACAATAAAAGAAGTCTGAGATCTTAAAGGAATTACAGATAAAAGCGAATTACAGATAAAAGCAAATTACTGCGGATGCTGGAATCTGAAACCAAAAGAGAAAATGCTGGAAAATCTCAGCAGGTCTGGCAGCATCTGTAAGGACAGAAAAGAGCTGACATTTCAAGTCCAGATGACCCTTTGTCAAAGAATCTACGGATGCGGTGAGAGATAGAGATATCTCTGGCATTGCATAAGGAAGACGAGGAAACTGAAGAAAATATAAAACCCAAGAAACCAGTAACCAAAAATGGCAGGGAAAAGTAGCACCCTGGATGTATTTAATGAGGGTCAAGAGACTTGGAACTCCTATGAAGAAAGATTCCAATATTATCTCCAAGCAAATCAAGTACCAAGGGGCAAAAGGTTGTAACATTTCTCAGTTTGGCAATGTGTAAAAATTCTACGTTACTACAAACTCGAGTCCATCCAGCAAAACCAGGCATTAAAACATACAAAGTACTGACAAAGGTCTTGGAAGAGCATTTCTCGTCAAAACCACTTGTTATTGCAGAAAGATTTAGGTTCCACCACTGGGAGCAGAAGGAAGGCAAAGGCATTTCATGGTTACCTTATGAAGCCTAGCTAAATATGAATTTGGTGTGATGTTTGGTGATACTCATTGCAAGAGGCTGGTATGTGGACTCTGGAATGAAATTATTCAGTGAAAGCTGCTCACTGTCCTTTCAGTGAAAGAACATTAACTCTTAAATCAGCAACATCAATTGCAGGGTCAGACAAGCTACATCTTAATAAATATGCATCATGTTTAACTCTAACCCACATGTGTGGCACCTCATTATTTTTCTCTCTGCTAATAATACCTGGTTAATGTGTAACACTGTGGCTATACTCTCATGTTTCCAATGAGAGGTTCATTGAAACCTCGAACCTGCTTAAAGGAATAGACAGGGTAGGTGCAAGTAAGATGCTCTACCTGTTGGGGAATCGAGAACCTAGGGACACGATTTCAAAATTAAGGAAAAGCCACTTCAGATCAAGATGAGGAGACTTTTTTGTACTCAGAATATTGCAAATCTTTGGAATTTTGTATCTCAGCTCAGTCTTTGAGTATGTTTAAAGCAGAGATTGACAGTCTTCTAAAAATCATTGACGTAAAGGGACATGAGGATAATGTGGAGAAAAGTCATTGACTTGAATGGTCAACCATGATCAGATTGGATGGTGGAATAAGCTCGATAGGCTGAATTGCTTACTCTTGCTGAATGTTACTGTCTAGTAACATTCAGTATGGTTTCACAACTTGCAAGAAAAATAACAGAAATCGATGCTTGCTGCCAGAGATAAAAGGGCTGTTTTTAACTCACAGTGGAAAACATATGAGTGAAAGCTAAAGTGAGATGGGTAGCAGTGATGGTGGTGTCGTCATCATTGTCACATGGTTGTAGGAAGGGAACCCTGGAGTACGAGAGTGCCCAAAGTTTTGTTGTGGGGCCTGCTCATCCTGACCTCAAAAGAAACTAAAGAATAAAATCATCTCTCCTTTTCTATGCCTCTTGGTATTGGAGTTTGATCAGTGTATTTAATACTAACTGCTGTGCCTTCCAATAAGTGTCCCTCTCACCTGTTCTAAGAATGAGTTAAACAATTTTAATCCCAGAGAAAGCAGCAGCTCCTTGGATAAGGCAGTTGAGCCATTTTTACTATTAACATGTCCAGTCACCAGCTGAGGAAAGATTTGTTCTCTCTGGGCATCCAGAGTCTTTGGAACTCTCTTCCTTAAAAGTCAGTGGAAGCAGAGTCTTTAAATATTTTTAAGGCAGAGCTAGATAGATTCTTGATTAACAAGAAAATAAAAGGCTATTGGGGGTAGGCAGGAACGTGGGGCTGAGGTTATATTTAGATCAGCTATGATCTTATGGTAGAGTAGGCTCGAGGGGCTGAGTGGCCTACTCTTGCTTCTAGTTCATACATTTGAATGTTTCCACTGGTTGGGTAGAGTTGAAATCAGCCCTCAGAAATCTGTCAGAACAATGCAACTCCAATTGGAAATCAATAGTAGTTGCATGAAAATTATTTAGTACGGTATTAATTTTCTGTAACACTGAATAATGCTTCTGATTTCATTGTTTGCATTGTGGTGTTGCTGGGGAGCAATTGAAAAAGGGGAAGTACCTACTGAAGTATCACTCAAATAATGGCATTCCATACTGTTAATGAGAGTTCTACTAATTCTAAAGACCTCACTTCCCCATCAGATCTTCGTAACCAGCAGAAACTAGTTTGGTAGTACAGCAGCATGTATGCTTTATATAAAAAAAGGAAGTAAAACGCAGCCTTTAGGCACTCCTTATAAACCAACAGACCTGTGAGACTAGTCATTGTCCAAGGTGAATGAAGAAATAGCAGAGATATTGAATTAATAATTTGTGTCTGTCTTCACTGTAGAAGACACAAGTTGCATATCAGAAATGGAGGGTAACCAAGGTGCTAAAAAGAATGATAAAATTAAGGTAATTCACATCAGTAGAGAAAAAGTACTGGAGAAGCAGAAACTAAAATCTGACAAATCCCCAGGACCTGATGACCTACAGGCTAGGGTTTTAAAATAGACAGCTACTGTGATAGTGGATGTGCTATCGGTTTACAAAAGTTCCTAGATTCTGCTACGGTCCCAGCAGATTGGAAGTTAGCAAATGTAACACCACTATTCAAGAAAGTGGGCAGAAAGTAAACAGAAAACTACAAGCCAGTTGGCTGATGTGAGTCTTGGGAAAGTTAATTTTAAGGAATAATAATGCACTTAGAAAACTATAGTATGATCTGACAAAGTCAACATGGTTTTACAAAACAGAAATTATGTTTAACAATTTATTCATGTTTTTGAAGTTGTAACTAGTAGGGTAGATGAAGGGGAACGAGTATATGTCAGATTTCTAAAAGATATGTAGTAAGGCAACAAACAAAAGATTAATAAGAGTAGGAATAATATATTAGCATGGATAGATCAGTTACTGGCCAGGAAACAAAGAAAAGACATAAATGGGGTATCTACATTTTAGTGACAAGCTGTAACTAGTGGATCCGTACTGGAGCCTTTGCTATTTGCAATCCATATTAGTGACTTGGGTGAAGAGATAGGGAGTAATGTATTTAGGCTTGTTAGTGACACTATCCAAGATGGAAATGTAAGCTGTGAGAAAGACACGGAGGCTTCAAAGAGATTAAGTGAATGGGCAGTGAGATGGATAATGGAGTAAAAAGGGGAAGAGTGAAGTTATTCACTTTGATCATTAGAATAGAAAAGTGGATTTTTTAAATAAAAGTATGAAACTTGTAAGAGACTTCAAAGACTTTGATGTGTTCGTACAAGAAACACCACGAGTTAGCATTCAGGTACGGAAAGTGGTTAATATCGAAAGTTGAACTCGCCTCAACATCTTGATTGACTTCAAGTTGAACTTCTGATCTCTATAATATTGCCCTCCTTCAACCAGATGTTTGGTCGTTCCTCCTGATCTTTCCTTCTTCAGACTGCCAGTTTTTTAGTGTCTCCGAGATGCCTTGGGGTATTTTTCTGTTTGTTCATAGAAATACAAGTTGTGGGTTATTATGTTATTGTTGAGAGATGCTATATAGAAATTTCTTTGTTTTGTAAATTGTACTGTTTGTTGTGTATCTCACATCTGAATACTTTTTTTATAGGTTGACAACATCAACTTGAAAACCGCACAGGACTTTTTTCACAGAGAGATTGAGAGTCTTTACAAGTAAGTATATTATTATCATGTGGCAAGGTCCCTGTATGTCCTGTAATGCTTTCATGATGAGAAAATGCCACCGAGGCTACCCACAATTTGGTGTGTTGAGTGCACCATGGGATATGACTACAATTTACATCCAGTGAATCCTTGGTTTTAGCTGAGTTGCCAAGAGAGAGGGAATGCTTAGGAGATACCCACAGAGAGGGAGTTCCTTCCCAGGCCACACTCAATGGCTGGAATTTTCTGGCCATTCACGCCAAGAGGATCTTGCAGTCCTGCTCACTGTAAACAAGCATCGCGTCCATCCTAGTGGTGGGGGGTCCAACCAACAGGAAACCCCGTTGACAGTTGTGGAACCAGAAGTTCCCACCACTGGCCAATGACAGACTGCCTTTGTCACTGTGGAACATGTCACAGAGGAGTGTGAAAAACCTGGCCGTATAGTTTTAACAGTTTTAATAGGCTTAAAGCAGAAGAGACTGTAGCGATGAATATTTACCAGCTGATGACCTCTATATGCTTTCTAAATCTTAAAAGTCTCGTCATGTAGAAGAAATATTTCAAGAAAATTACTGTTCAGAAGGATGGATGTTTCTGTATTTAGGTTGAAATGTTCAAACTTCTACGAGCGTTTTCTACATTTAGATCTTGCGCTGCTTTACCTGACTAAAGACAAGTTGTGTCATACCTCGCCACAAAGTTAACTCAGGAAAATCATATTTATCTATTGTTCTATAAATTGCTCCTCTTATCCTCCAAAACCTGTTTCCACATGTCTTGTGAGGCTTGTTCCAAAGGGGAAGAGAAACAAACTACTTTGATTCTGATGGTTATATAAGGTTCTCTAAATTTTAATGTTCTATCTACTCTGAGGTAACTGGATGTTCTGACAGAATTTTGTTGGGCTTCAGCACAAGTTTGGAGTCTAATTTGAACTTCTGTTCCACAAGGTGGGACTGACGGTGCTCCATAACTTACTGTCATCATAAGTTTGAAAGTTAGCCCATGATGGACTGCTTGGACTTTACTTTAAGGCTTCACCTTAATCAGGCTAATAATGGCTCATGAATGTTTTAAACAATTATTAACTAGATTCCTTTGGAAAATTATTATGCCAATACTGTTTTTTTTGAAAGACTCAGAAGCCATTTTAAAAATATTCTTTCTGGAATGTGAGCATCAGTGGCTAGGCTGGCATTTATTTCCCATCCCTAAGTGCCCTTGAGAAAGTGGTGGTGACTCACCTTCTGAAATCCGTGTAGTCCATTGGTGTAGGTATACCCAGTGCTGTTAAGAATAATTTCTGTAGAGCAGGGCAATCTGTCATCTCGTTGCACTTTATCCTCAAACAAAGGCTAGATTGTCAATCTCCTTTTAGTGTTTGGGAGACTCACATGAGGCTCAGCTAGAGTTATGTAGCAAGTAATCCTTCACTGTGCTCAATGTTGATCAAACACTGACTCCTTTTTTATCATGGATACTCCCCTAAATTTGTCTTCAGAAAGATAATTTGACATTATGTTCTAATTATGTTTCTAAAATTTTTACAAAACAAGCTACCAAATAATGTAACCTTGGTGCCCTGGATGGCTGTGGCTTTGTTCGCTACTATGATAATTTCAACCTAATGGATACACAGAGGAAATGTAATTCAACAACTTCTATTCTTTCCATGTATATTTTATGCACTTATTACTTTCAGGAGGCACCCAATGGGATGTGCAGGCAGCAATTTGTTCAACAGTTACTTCCATCCCCATTAGCAAACTGATTTTTGAAGGATCAATATTGTGACTATTCCCCATATGATCCCACCTCTGGGAACCAACTTCAGGCAAAAGAGAATAATTAACTTCATAACTTTTTTCATAATTGTTCTTCGGATGTGGGCATCACTGCTAGGTTCGGCATTTATTGGCCATCCCTAACTGGCTTTGAGATGTGGTGATGAGTCATCTTCTTGAACCAATGCAGCCAATGCTCTAGTCTATGCACTTATCAGAATAGTTTGCTAAAACAGGGTAAATTGCTGGAAAATCTGAGCCGATCTGACAGTATCTGTGGAGAGAAAACAAGAGTTAACATTTTGAGTCTGGATAACTGTTCCACATCCAGACTCAAAACATTGGCTCTGTTCTCTCTCCACAGATGCTGTCAGGCCTGCTGAGATTTTCCAGCATTTTCTGTTTTTGTGTCCTATTCCAGTATCCACAGTAATGTGCTTTTACCTCTGGATTACCAGTTCAGTGATCACTATGCTACTGCTTCCTTGATCAACATGGAGCTCCAAACAAATACATTGGTGTAATTGGTTTACTTACTATCTTACTCTGCTCTAGACGTCAGATCATCCAGTCATGTGGCAATATGAATGGCCACCTATTGAGCCTAATGAATTCAGAGAGATAAAGTAAAATTAAAGTTGTTAATGTAAGCCTTACTCGTGACTAATAAACAAATTTATTAGTCACCAGTAAGGCTTACGTTAACATCTATGAATTACTTGAAGTTCCTCTAGTCACCATAGTCCGTCTCCTGTTCGAGTCAATACAACTAACCAGCATGTCTTTCAAACTGTGGGAGGAAACACCCAGAGGAAACCCATACAGACACAGGGAGAACGTGCAAACTCCACACGGACAGTGACCCAAGCCAGGAGTCAAACCCAGGTCCCTCATGCTGTGAGGCAGCAGTGCTAACCACTGTGCCACTGTGCCGCCCACATGCTCAATATCTAACCAAATCACGTCAAGTTGCATCATTGATGGTCCCTGTCCTGCAGTTGTTGAGGGGATAAGTAGAAAAATTCTGACTGTGGTTGAATAGGGGTGCCTCCCCTATGGAAACTTCTGCAGGTTTGAAACAACTCGTGTAGATTTTGGGAGACTGTTCAAGCATCCATCCCACAACACATTGTAAATGCAGTGAATCTCAAACTTGTAAACTCCATTCCACTGGTGGAACCTGTGAGAACCCTTGTAGCATAAATGAATATTCCCTCTGTAATGTCAGGATTACTGACGGTGGGGTATTAATGAAACTGATATAGATTTGCCACTTATTTTGTTGGCATTTTTCAATATCATAAAGCTGAAATATAAGAAGTCGAAAAAGGAAGGGGTAAGGTATTCGTGGGGGTGAAATTGGTCTTCCCCACTTTCATGCTGTTAGCAAGGACAAAGTTCAAACTCTGAGTCTAACTTCCAGTTCCCCCTGTCTAGATCTTTTTACATTGTAATCAAATGACCTGCCAATATTAGTATTCAAATTGATTCTCCAAATTTTCCACTTCCCTTGTGATCCAAGGGTTTGCCTGATTGTATCATTTACCTACTGTCATTGCTGAGATTGAAAATTCACCATTATGAGAACAGTGACACAAACCAATATCCTGAGCTCCAATAGACGAGGCTATGCTGTTCACAGCATGACCCAGCCAGTTCTCACTCTCCCCCATTGCCTCACTGCAAAGTCCAAAATAGTAATTTCCTTTTTAAATCGACGTTTTTTTTTAGTTGACTGTTGCTGCTCAAAATGAGATAAAAACATACATCTGTGCACTGGTAAGATGAGCCATGTGATTTGCTGCTGCAAAAATTGAAGCAACGCTGCAAGATTCTCATGAAATATCTGTTCTTGTTTCAAATACATTTTTGAGTTTGATTTTTCCTTGTCCACCTCAGGTTTCGACACCCAAACATTTTGCCCTTAGACGGCTGCTGTGCTGAAAATGGCATTTACTGCCTCATTTATCAATACATGTCCAATGGCTCACTCGAGAGCAAACTTCAGTGCGAGGTAAGCAGTCATTCTTGCATTTTCACTAAATTACAAATGAAATTATCCATTTAAACTTGTAATTCTGTAAAGACACTCTCTCATCAGTCATCAAGCGGCTATTACGTTAATCTGGGATCCTACCCATGATGCATCTGATGCAACTGAGCAATGCTTCAGATACTTGGTATCTTTCTGTTGCAGGCATTTAAAGAATGAAAGAAGATAAAATTGCATGACTTCAGGTGGTTCTGAAGCTCTTCACAAACAACAAAATACTTTTTGAAGTGCAATCCCTGCTGTAACATAGACATACGCATCAGCTAATTTGCGTACAGTAATGTGCTCACGATCAGACAGTCCTGTTAATTGAGGAACAAACAGTAATCTTTTAATGGCATAAAAATCTCCCCTGGTTTTCCTTGAGCAGTGCCAGGGACCACATGATGTCCGCATGAAAGGGCAAGACATCTCATCTGAAAGGCAGCACGTCTAACAGCCCAGCGTGCTTTTGTTTTGCACTAAGGAATTGTTAAATAATATCTTTTTTGTTCTAGAATCCTGCTGATGCACTTTCATGGGACAGACGTATTGACATTGCAGTTGGAATAGCAAGGGCAATAGACTTCCTGCATCAGAATAATGTGCCTCTAATTCATGGAAATATAAAAAGGTAAAACTGCCAATTCCAGATTTTCATTCACCAAATCTGTTTTAGTTAGATTCCTGATATCAGACTAGATGTGAAAAGCATATACCTACACTAGATAGATGCTTCTTTATAATTCATCAACTTCCTCAAGGCCTCTTTTTCCCCCATTTTCCAATCTGCTTCTGAAGACAGTCATCTGAAGATAGTAATCAAAGTCTGATACCTCACCCAAGTAGTCATGTATCCTCCACAAAACACTGAACAACTGGTGGCACATCATAACTGGGCCCAGTCCTATCCTTGCCTGAAGTCTGTATGTGCACTTTGCAAAAAGGTACAGGATAGGAATTTTAACCGGAAATCCTGCCCATTATTGTTTTGCCTTTCCTACCTTAGCAACACAGCACTCACCCACTTCTCCCCCAAGTGAAATTAAATGATTTACCTGGAACCCAGGGTCTTCAAGGTACATTGGCCCAAAGACCATAAGAGATAGGAGCAGAAGTAGGCTATTCAGCTCATTGTGTCTGTTCTGTCATTCAATGAGATCATGATTGATCTGATGTGATTATCTTCAACTTGACTTTCCTGCCTTATCATCATATCTCTTAATTTCCTTCCTGATTAAAAATCTGTCCATCTTACCTTGAATGTACTTAATGACCCAGCCACCACAGTTCTGTGCGGTAAAGGTTTTCACAAATTCACTACTCTCCGAGAGAAGAAATTCCTCCTAATCTCTCTCTTAAAAGGGCAAAATTATGCCTCTTGTCCTAGACTCTCAAACAAGGGGAAACAACCTCTATCTATCCATTGGGGTGAAAGGTATAGTTTCTAGCTACTTTTTTATTCAGTTAATTGAGTTTAATATTACTATTTTTCTCATTTTCTCTCATCTTTGTGCACCAACTGCAGTCAAGAATGTTGGTAGATGGGCAGCCTAGTTCCAGGCTTTTCTCAGCATTTGATTGAAACAGGTTCCGGATGTACAAGATTGTTCCCAAATTCCTCATTTATTAGATTCTGTTGGGCTCTTCCACAAAATGGTGCAGTTGAAATCACAATCCTAGTAATATAGAATTATGTAATCTGGATTCCACAAATCCAGCTGGTTACACATTCAAATCCTGAGATTAGATAGCCATGATGAAATCCATGTAGAATATGTATTGTCAAATTTAACAATATACATTGAGAATCTAGTGGAGGGATTTTAAATTGGTAACTGGTAGTTTAGATGAGATTGTGAAAATCAAATGTCAGGATACTGCAGGATAAAGATTATAATATCATTACTGAAAACTTAAACCATAATTAATAGTTTACCAAATAATAAGACATTATGTCTCTTGTTTAATTTTCTTGCTCTTGCAGTTCTAACATTCTGCTAGATGAATATTTTACACCAAAACTGGGAGACTTTGGTCTGGTGAAGATTGGTCCTCTTAGCAAAAGTGTGAACCCCATCAACAGCCACACTACCCTGAAGACCAAGACTTTGCAGGGACCTCTAGCCTATCTTCCTGATGAGTTTATTCGGCACAGGTGGCTGTCTGTAAAAGTTGACACCTTTAGCTTTGGAATAGTAAGTAGTTTGCTTGTGGTAAGGGATCAATCATTTCGGATTATGGGAAAGAGAAATGACTTTACTCAAAGGGTGGTGAATTTTTTTGAATTCTCTAACACTGTGGGTTGTGGGTGCTCCATTGTTGGGTCTATTTAAGGCTCAGAGACAAAGATTTTGGTTTCCCTCTTCAACTTGTGAGCTTACTTTCAAATAAATCGGTTGGACTTAAACCTGGTGTTGTCAGACTTCTTACTGTGCTTCCTCCCACAGCCAGACAACGATCAGGCCCCCCTCCTCCATCAGCTCCCCGCCAGAGAATGATCTGGCCCACCTCCCTCCCTCACTCCCCACTCCACTACTGATCTGAGTCAGAGAGCCATTGGAAGCTTGAACTCACCTCTTCAGCAGCTGGAGCACCCAAAACAGAATTTTATTCAGCATGTCCATTTTGACGCAATTCCGGATTGGCAAACGTGGTGGTAAAGGGGGGAAAGGCTGATAAAGTTGGGTGGGCAGTTCATTAACTGTTGCATCCAGTTTGGGCACGAATCGGATCATGGCCATTCCCGGGTGTCAGTAAAGTGGCCATCTGCGAGGATGCAGGCACAGATCGTGTTAATGGCCTCACACCTAACTTTACCAAGATTCTGAGCCTGAAAACAGGTGCAACGCAATTGTAAAATCGGGCCAATATGTTTTTCTTTTATTCCTCCTGTCAAAATGGACAATTTTTCATTTTCCCACTTTATTCTCAAATTGACAGGTCAAATTTGCCCACTGCATTAACCTATCTTTTTCATAGCCTCCTTATGTTCCCTTCAAAGCTTACTTTCCTACCTATTTTTGTGTCATCAGCAAATTTGGCAACTATCCCTTCATCCAAGTTATTTACATAATTTGTAAACAGCTGAGGTCCCTGTGTCACACCACTTGTTACATTTTGCTAACCCAAGAAAGACCCATCCATGCCTACTCTGTGCTTCCTCTTAGCCAGCCGATCTTCTATCCATGCTAATATGTTAACCACATCGTCATATCACTACCTAATATTTGGTGTGTTTCTGTGCTGATGATTGAAAATCGTGATGTGGTCGCTAACAGTAAATATAAATATGCTTTGAAAAATGCTGCACTGTGAAACCTACTATAGCATGATGTAAAACATTGGCAATTTTTAAAAAATAACTGGAGAGTAATGACATAAAATATCAGGTTGACAGGTGTGAAAGTATTCCTTCATAAACCTTCTTCCATATTCCTGAATAAACAAAAGTACCTGATTTTACTCTAATCTTCTCAGAAAGATAGTAAAATTCAGAACTGAATTATGTTCCAGCGGATTTCCCTCTCCCTCAGTTTCTAAATAGAAATAGCTAGTTTGTCATTCAATTCTTCCAAAGGTCTTGGCTGGAATTAGGAAATTATTATATGCAGGATTCATTGGCACAAGATAGTATGCAAGCAGTTGGTAGGATAGTGAGTCAATACTCTCAATATGCTGTGGTGACAGATCATTTGGCCCCTCATTCGTACTTTATAGAGTATATTCAAGACACAATGGGCCCGATTTTACCATTTTCATTCTAAGTGCCGATTCTGGGCAAAGTACAGTTCTGACTTAGAAATCCGCTTCCAGGTGCCCCCATATGCTCTCATTCATCTCCAGTCCCATTCGTGCTGTGGGCGGGGCTTAGTGCTGCTGGAATGATCGGAGCTCTGAACTGCACATACGCAGGAAAAATTGGAAAAAGCGCGCCCGTGTCAGATCACTCCCGAACCAGAGAAAGCAGCCCAGGAGCGAAAAGCGGGAACGAGGGTGTATCTCGGGAGGCGGAGGGGGGTGTTGGAGAAAAGGAGGGAGGCAGGAAAGATGTATCTTGGGGGACGGGGGGGGGGGGGGCAGGACAAGGGGGTCCGCTGCCACTCTGCGGGCGATCGGTGAGGGGGACAGGGGTGACGATTGGTTTGGGTAGTGGGGGGGGGGGCGGTGGACGAGGGGGACAGACACACATCACTGCCCCCCTTATCCACCCCCCTCCCCACTACCCAGACTGATTGCTGCCCCTGCCCCCCCTTCCATCATTCATGGGTCTCCGTAGAGTGGTGAACTGCGCGGACCCGGGTGCAGATCACAGTTAAGGCCTCCCACCTGACTTTACCATGATTTCGCACCCAAAAATCGGGCGCAAATTGTTGGTAAAATCAGGCCCAATGTGTAGTATTTGTATTGGAATGCTTATTGCATTCATCAGTAGTTCTTATAAGCAGGAATAGATCTAAGGGTAAAGCTTTCAAGTGTCATTGGCATCTTGTTGCAGGTCCTTGCTGAAATTCTGACTGGTATCAAAGCAGTGGATGAGAGCAGGCAACCCGCATTTCTGGTAAGAAGATGTATTCAATAAATGCTTCACAATGAACTTTACATTAACTGTAATCGCCTCTTCGAACTAATTAGATACACAAGAAATACACAAAGAGGGCACAAATTCACTAATAATCTACTTCAATGTCTTTTTATTAGTTGGCCCTTTAATTTTTGCCAGCCTCCCCTGAGAAGGTTTTGGACATTTCCCCTTAATTCCCCTTTTCTGACTCTGCCTCTTTCTTCGCCTTCCAACAGCATTATAATCTTACAGTGGTGTCTTCTCTGCATTCATACATGAAGATTACTGTTTGCATATACATGTACACTTCAGTGTGACTAGCTCATTAAAGATAATGCCCAACTGTATATGACTTGGGAGTCTTTATTGACACTGTGACTTTATAGGGGGCATCTTGGCTCTAGAAATGACTTAAACTGTATGACCTTTACACTAAAGGAGATTGTGCTACTTCTCAGTCCCAACACCTTTTACCTTAATAAGCCCAAAAGACTTTAAATATTTGTGAATGTTTACAATTTCACTGATGTAATATTACGTCATTATCATTTTTGTGCTGAACAGAAAGATCTTATGCTGGGACAGCTGGAAGAAGCAAAGCAAACAAGAACTGCTGCAGACCTAGAGAAAATAGCATATAACATTTGTCAGACACATTTGGATACCAAGGGTGGCTGTTTTCCTTTACGTTTTGCAGTTAAATTTGCTGTCATCACCTGTCAGTGCATCAAAAAGAAGAGGCCAGAAATGAAACAGGTAAATAAAATACTTTGATCAATATGAAGAAAGACTTGAATAGATTTGGGCTATTTTTACTGGAGCAGAAGTGATTATGGAATAGTTTGAAAGAGATGTAGAAAATTTTTAAAGGATGGGACATTGTGGATAGAAACAGTGACTAACTAAATGGAATACTTAATGAGCATGGTTATGAACTTGCTTTCTGATGAAGATGATTTTGTTCAAATAAAATTATTTTCAGTCACTATGAAAACTAGAGAGCATCAATTATAAAATTGTACTTGCGTTCTGTCAAAGGTGTATTAGGAAAAGCGGATTGCTAGCAAAACAATGCTCAGCCTTACTATAGTTTACGACATTGATAATAAGGACAACATTAAAGACTTGGACAAATCAATAGTGAAGAAACTAACCAACTTAGCTTTGAAGAAACCGACCAGATCAGAGCATTGGGAGATGACAAGCAGCCTCGTGGTTATTATGGATGCCGGGTTTCCCACTGACTTTTCAGAGAAATACTTTGTCACTGTTCAAATCTTGGCCACAAGCACATTTCTACATGGTGCTGACACTGGCAAGACTGTGTAGCACAAACACACATTACACAGTGCCTCTTTGTATACCTGGTTTGAACACCATGCTTCCTGAAGCGACAGTTGGGGGAAATGTAATTTCTGCATTCTTGGGAATGCAGTTTCTGCAAGGCATTGGTTCTTTTCAGTGCAATCATTCAAAAATGCCTGAACGATAGACTAAATAAGATGGTAATCAAAGTGATTTCTGCAGCCATGATTTACTTCTCAATTTTTGTCTTCCCATGGAAGAATACAAGTACAGCAGGCCTTGCTGTTTCATGACTAATGAGAGGAGCAGCCCAACTTAATTCCCATTTTTTGCTTCATGTACCAGGAAACCTGCCCTGATCCTGCTGCCACAGTGGGTCTGTGCCGCATAGGGTGCATTGTCATAGCATTGAACAGTGAAGTGCTAGTGCTCCAAACACTGCAGAAAAGATTACATATACAGATCAGTATTGTGATAAAACCCATCAGCTCACATTCTGAGAAGCAACTAAATGAAATCATTTGCTGCTTCAGAAGCCTAGCTCCAACCTTTGCAGGCCAAATACTTGATTTTCTTCAGCTGCAAGTGTCAAATGACAGTTTCCACATCCAACTTCGGACTGAAATACCTGACCAATTCTGTCCCTTCAAACATAGAAAGTGCACAGAGTCAGGTTAGTAATAGTGATCATTTTTGATTGGCAGTAACGGAGTGAATGGAACAATTGCTCTATTGCCAGTCACAATTACTTGCAGCGAGAGGGAGAAAATGATCTTGTGGAATTTATCATCTAACAGTACTCTATCCACTGAGAAGAATGGAAAAATGAAAGAGGAGCTCTGTGAAATTGAGTGATGTGGTTCCACATAATGATTTAAGTAAATTGTATGAAATGTTGCTGAAATTGATTCACCATGTTCTCAGACCCTTCTTACTAGAATTTATGATCACCATAAAGTACACCAAAGCCTCATAAGAGTTTGCAATTGTTTTGATGTACCTTGGAGGAAAGAAGCTGAAAGCCAAAGTGATAGCTTTTTTTCTTAATTCTGAAAAAATTCCAAATTTTCTTAAAACTGCTTATGCGGCTACCGACTGCCATCTCTGCAGCCAGGAAAAGGTGAAGCTGCTACTGCTCTGAGCTTGTTGCTCGTCCTGGGATACAGCATCCACACAGCAGCAGTGAGTATAGTTCTGAGAAATCCCAACTTCAGTGAATTCAGAGCAGTCCAGTCTCCAGAGTAACTGTTGCTGCTTTTGTCTCAAACCCTGTAGGCAGCCACAGAAATTAGTGGCCATGCCTTCAGTTGGCTAGAAATTAAACACAGGAATTCCTTTTTGTTACCTCTCTGCCTCTTTACCTCGTTTTCTGCCTTTAAGACATTTTTTAAGATCTACTTTTTTGACCAAACATAATATGACATAATATCTCCTTGTGCGGCTTAGAATCATAAAATCCCTGCAGTGCAGAAGGAGGCCATTCTGCACTTTGAGTCTGCACAACAATCCCACCCAACCCCTATCTCTGTAACCGTAAATATTTACCCTGCTAATCCCCCTGACACTAATTGCAGAATTTTCCCATCCTGCCTGCCACGGGAATCGTAGTGGATGGAGGCAGACCATCCAAAGGACCATTGACCTCAGGCAGGAATTTCCAGCCTTGGGGCAAGCATGGTCGAAAAATCCTGCCAATTTAGCACAGCCAATCAACTTAACCCACGCATCTTTGGAGTGTGGGAGGAAACCAGAAACCCACACAGTCACGGGGAGAACGTGCAACTCCACATAGATAGTCACCCAAGGCTGGAATTGAACCCTAGTCCCTGGTGCTGTAAGACAGCAGTGCTAACCACTGTGCCACCCATACTACTGCTCTTGTTCTCAAGTTTTGTTTTCTAATCCTCCTGTGAACTATCTTAGTACATTTTAATATATTAAAGGCACTGTAAATCTGAGTTGTATCAGAGGTCCATGCTACTGCTGCGGAGGTTATTTTTGTTTATATCCAGTTCAATCCAAGCAAAGTCCAATTCAAAGCCTCAACAACTGAAACATTCCAGATCCAAGCTGACAAGACAGGCTCACCACTTCCTGTCTGGGGCTTGATCTGCATTATCCAAACTGATTGGAGCAGGAATTGCACCTCCTCCAAGGCTCGATTTCACTTGCATCTCAGCCAAAAGTCCTAATTGCTGCTTTAAAAAATTGTTTCAAATGAAGCCTTAGTGTAACCTTGTGACTTCAACCAAATGCAAGACAGCAAAACTACACGATCTTAGCCAAAAGGCTGAGAAGTCTTTTTTCATAATTTCAAAAATATATTCATAAATACTCTGAAATAAACCATTAAGAAACAACATTTCCAATCATGACAAACATTGCAAAAACAGTCATATTTACAATTTCCTTAACTTCAATATTTTAGTGCTCAGTTCCAAGACATAACATACATTTACAACTCAGTTATTCAAACCATACATGTTCATCACATTTCATTGTGTGCTGTAGTTTTTAGAGTTGCACACACTTACGCAGTCTGAGGGTTTTTTACAGTTACTGGTCTGCCTTGCTTGAAAGGCTTTAAACAGTGGCCTTTTCCTATTGTGCTTTTGTGGCGGCTGCCTCAGTTTAAGTGTATCCCTCAGCATACAGTCCTGGACTTTGGAACGTGCCAGTCTGCAACACTTGGTAGATGACAAATTTTTGCATTGGAAAATCAGCAGGTTTTGGGTAGACTTAAGAGTATCCTTCACCGAGTTGATGACCCTCCAGCAGCAGTTGATATTTGTCTCGGTGTGCGTCCCTAGAAACAGCCCGTAAAGCACAGAGTCCTGCATCACAGAGCTGCTCAGGATGAACCTCAACAAATATCACTGTATCCCATTCCAAACCTTCTTTGCCAAGGGATGTTCCACAAGGAGATGTGCAACTGTCTCATTGCCCCCGCAGCTGCTTCAAGGGCAGTGTGTGCTGGTGTTGAGACCTCAAGCGTTCATGAAGGATCTGATTGGAAGTGGCCTTCTCACCCCCAGCCAAGCCAGGTCTTGGTGCTTGTTTGAAAATTCTGGTGATAAGGCATTCTGCCAGATGACACTGACAGTCTGCTCAGGAATCATCTAACAGGTTGGTTCCTGAGCAGACTTTTCCTTCAGGGCCTCGAGGACATTATGTGCTGACCACTGCTTGATCGCCATGTGGTCAAAGGTGTGTTTCTGGAAGAATTTCTCCACGAAGGGCAGGCGCTGCGGAATAGTTCAACTACTTGGAGTGTTCCGTGACAGTTTGGCCAGAACCATCCTCTGCAACACTTGGGACAAGTAGAACCTCAGTAAGCAGTGGTATTTGGTGTTTGTGTACCGGGGATCTACACACAGCTTGATGCAGCGGCGCACAAAGGTGACCATCAGGATGAGGGTAGCGTTGGGAACATTTTTACCTCCATTCTTCAGAGATTTATGCGTTGTTTCCCTCTGGACACGATCCATTTTAGATCTCTAGATAAGTTTGAATATAGCCCAAGAGACTGCTGCTGTGCAGGATTTGGGAATCAGCTAGACCTGCGCTACATACAATAAAACAGACAGTACCTCACACTGGATGACCAGGTTTTTTCTGGTGATAGAGCGGGCGCATTGTTTCCACAATTTCTGCCTTTGAGCAGAAACACTCTCGCTGTGTTGGAGTTTGATCGCTGTGTTAGAGTTTGTGCCATACAGGCTGACAGCAAAGAAATTGAGATGAAAGTGTGTAAATCTGAAGGAAAGCTCAAATAGCAATCCTGTGAGAACAAGCCTTTCACTGAGCCTGTCCACATCCTTGGCAATTTCACTGTTTATTCCTTCCCAGCCAACTAGTTTGCTCAATGAGTCCCACCATACTCTCATCATTGACAACGGCAAGTTCCACACAGCTCAGAATGCTGGACTAACTGCCTATTGTGCGAACTGCCTTCTTGAATATTTTAATGATTTACCCAACAGCTCTATGGGGATTGGGCGGAGAGGTCCCAGCTCACATGCAAAGCCATGTAGATTCAATGAAGAACAGGGATCAAAATACATGAGGGCAGTAGGTAAATTTTCAGTCAAAGGCCCACAAGAAGCCCTGGGAAATTTGACCAGTGAGAATAAAGTCATCCCTGTACATGGAAGTGACAGAATGTGTGAAGCACTGCTTGTACAGTCACAGGCTGTTTCTCTCCCATGCTTGCTATTGATATTGAATTTTAATTCCACCAGTTGCTGTGGTGAGGTTTGAACCTGTGTCCTCAGAATTATGAGTCCAGGACATTACCACGGCACCACGTTTCCAATAGGCTCAGCCGGCTCCCACAATTTCAAATTACATCAAATGGCATGTTTGGAGTATGCCAGTAAATACAGGAGTTGAAATTACCTCATGTTGGGTCAACATCATAACTGCTCACATTGGTTGGTTGGCAAATCTAGCACAGATATGGTCTTACAGTAGCGAGGTTAAAATACCACCAACATAGAGCTGCACTTCCTTCCAGCTTTCCTATGCACTGCCAGAACCCCCACGTCCACCCCATCCCAATATATTATAAACTTATAATACAGTCCAAGATCTTACTCTTTGAGATAAAGAAATAATTTTCAAACAAAATGTTGTTTCTTAAACTTTAAAATGGTGCCCAATTGAATTGGTTCATGGCAAATTTTCAAATTTGGCAATCTGTAAATGAGTCTGAATTTCAAAGCATGTACACAACCCTGGCAGGAAGAAATCTGTATTGTCTCAAATGGTATTGGTTGCCAAAATAGCTTTGAACAATACTCTTTTGTAATAAAATGCTGATTTTTGTTTTAACCCCACTGAGTTCTAGCAGGGCAAGGGTGATCTCAATTGGGTTAACGGCTGGCATAGGAAATAGAAAAATTCACAAGTCATGGCATTTTGCCAAGTATAGATTGACGACAGATAGATTAGACATTATCTTGCCAGTGGTCAATTCAACGAAAAAGATATTTTGTTCCCCTGCACTGACGTCCCTCACTTTCATGAGTGCACTGTTTCACTGTGGTTATTTAACATGTATTTTGTGTGTTTTACAGGTTTATTCAATGCTGCAGAGTCTTGAGCGTGAGGTAAAAAGTCATGATCTGCATAACCCTCCTGAGGAGGTGGAAGACATTTCATGCAAGTTAAATCAATTGGCCTTATGTCCCCAGGAAAATACGGAGATCCTTTATTCTTCTCTGGTTCCCAAATACTGTATGAAGTCTTTACAATCCCAGGGTTTCGTAGGCTTGCCAGAAAGCTCCCCACAACTGCCAGAATCAAAGTTGCTGAAAATACCGTGTGAATCAGATGAGTCGGAGAATTTTGATTATTACCCTGTGCCTGTATCTCTTGGCCAATCTTCTTGTGAAATGTTCAGTATTAAATCCAAGTGTGTTTGCAGTGACTCCAGCTCATTCTCCCAGGGAATTGAAGACAATTCGAAATGTAACAATGCAGACAACTGTAAGGCCAGCCAGGAACCTGTGGAGACAAGTAGTAGCTTTGTTCAAGAATTGTTTTCAAAAAGAAGCCATGTCTCAGACAAGCTTTGTATTCCATTTGATTACTCTGATGCTGCACCAAATGGTGCTTGGGAATTTCATCCAGACTCAAAAGATAGAAAGGTTAATTCTAATAACCATAAAGAAGCCAGCAACACAGACACTGCCAGAAAGCTCTGCTGTTATAACCCTGGTGATTCTCATACGCAAGACAGACTGATTACCAACTCAGAATCTGAAAACTCAAAGCCCCCTTCAAGATGTGCTTTTTGTCAAAATTTGCACATCAATGAGCAATGTGGTGGAGCAACATGTGCTTTTGAGCATCCAACATCATCTGCAGGATGTCGACTAGGACTGCCTGAAAGCATGAGTCCAGGTAGTGTCCAATATTATAAAATCAACCATTTTTACAAATATTTGATGGATATTTTCACTTTCTTTTCCTCCTACCTTTCTCCTTCTAAAGGTCTTGCAATGGGACACTGTTCCGGGAATGGCAGTGGCCTTCCAGTATATCATCTAATTAAGCCAAAGCAATAACTATTGGTGTGATGTTTAACCATGATGGGGGTTGGGGATCAACACAGCTCACTTCAGCCTATCCTATGTATGTCCCATTATTCTGTACCAATCAGAAGACAATCTGGCTAAAGCCGGTAAAGATATAAATCATGATAATGTTGCACCCAAATTATGCCCTGTAATATGTGATAAGATGTAATCAGCACGTGCTGTTTAAACAAACATGAGTCAAAATATTTCCCTGCTGGCATTAAGACCTAGACATGCTTGCAAACTGAGTCCAGCAGAAGGAAGCTGTCACAATCTGGAAAACACAATGAGAGTATTGGAAATGGAAATGATGTGCTGGACTGGGTGGTGCAGTAGAATGGCATGTGTTACTCAGTTATTCCTGTGACCGCAATACCAGCCAGCCTGCTGAAAATCAGATTGCCTCTATTATTTGGCAGTGAGGATTCTAGGTGAACTGAGTTTTGGAGTGTCTCAAACAGCTGCAGTAATTTTTATGGATGCTTTTAATCACCACTACTCATGGGTCCTTCTTTGAAGTTGACCTGTGTGGCAGATACTTTGCACTAAATCTAACCTACATAATAGCTCAGAAACTATTGCATTAGCTGTGTAAAGGAAGCATTACATGAGCTAAGACTGCTCGACAAGTGGAGTAGAAGTATCGTCACTCTGTAACTAACCTGTTATATCTGGTCTGGAAGTGTTTGATGTTGATAAAAGTATCCAAACTAAAAAAATATATTTAATACCTTTAGACTAGCAAATCACTCAGATGAACACTTTTTCTAAAATCACTAAGTGAATAATTTCCACAACTTGTTGCTTTCATCTGTACTTAAAGGCAAGGCATAGGAATACACAAATCTTTAATTCAGGCTCGGAGGCAGGAATGGTGAATAATCTCATATATTAATCAAATGGTTCCGTTGCAGTATTTAATTTTCTATTTGGTTTGCAACAGAAATTTTGTCGTCCTCAGATATCAAGATAAATCCTCACAAAAAGAAACTACTAGCTAAGATCCTTTTGTATGAAGAAGACCAAATTGATAGCGCCGAGCTTCTCTCAGCCCCCTCTTTACCCGAAGGTATGTACACTGACAGCCTCTTTGATATTATGTTGACTCAGGTGATACATTTTTGTGTTTTGCTATTTTTATTCTAGATACTTTTGACTTGTATTTCAAGAAGTGAGCACTATATCCCTATAGAGTTACAGAATATGCAGCACAGAAAAAGACCCTTCGGCCCATTGTCAAACTCAAACTACCAAACTATTCTAATCCCATTTTCCAGCACTTGGCCCATATGCCTTGGCATCACAAGTGCACACTTAAATACTTTTAAATGTTATAAGGGCCCTCCTCCACCATCCTTTCAGGCAGTGAGTTCCAAATTCCCACCCTCTGAGTGAAAGCATTTTTCCTCACATCCCCGCTAAACCTCCTGCCCCGTACCTTAAATCTGTACCTACTAGTCATTGATCCCACCACCAAGGGAAAAAGTTTCTTCTATCTCTGCCCCTCAGTTTTATATATCTCAATCATGTCCCCCTACAGTCTCCTCTGTTTCAAGGAAAACACGGTAAGAAGTCTCACAACACCAGGTTAAAGTCCAACCAGTCTATTTGATAGAATCCCACAAGCTTTCAGAAACACTGTTCCTTCGTCAGGTGTGTGAAAGGTTCTGATCAGAGAAGGGCATATAAAGTCACACACAGTTTACAGAATACTGATTAGAATGCAACTCTTTACAGCTAACCTGCTATTCAAGTCTTAAAGATGCAGACAAAGTGAGTGGATATAACATTAGGCATGGGTTAAAGAGATGTGTACTGTCTCCAGACAGTACAGTAAGTGAGATTTTGCAAGTCCAGGCAAGTCACGGGGGTTACAGATAGTGCGACATGAACCCAAGATCCCGGTTGAGACCGTCCTCCTGTGTGCAGAAGTTGGCTATCAGTTTCTGCTCAGCGACTCTGCGCTGTTGTGTGTCATAAAGGCCACCTTGGAGGACACAGACCAGCTGCGAAACTCTGCCAAACAGATGAAACAAAGAAACTACACCACCTACATGCACACCAAGAACAGGAAACTTGAGAAACTCGGCATCACCACCAGCAATAACCAAGCCTCCCCCGGTACCACAGTAGAAAACAGTACCACCGCAGGGAAGTCTATTGTCAACTTGTCGGACTACACACTTCAACCAGATGAAATCGAAGTTCTCAGCCAAGAGCTCAATTTCTGCTCCACCACCAAAATAGACCCCATCAGTCTCGCAGCGGACACAGAGGAATTCATCAGGTGAATGAGGCTGCGGGAGTTCTTCCACAAACCCCAAGAGGCCAACAGCGGATACAATGAGACAGCCGATGAACCAGAACAGCCGACAGAGAGATCCGCAGTGCAGCAACCGAAGAGGAAAGAGTCCAGTTGGACTCCTCCAGAAGGCCGCTGCCCTAGACTGGACATGTATGCCCGAGCTATGAGGAGGTGTGTCAACGCCAGCTTCATCAACCGCACTCACAAGACAGCCCCGAACGTCACCCAAGCACAACGCAATGCCATCTGTGCTCTCAAGACCAACCGCAACATTGTCATCAAACCAGCAGACAAAGGAGGGGCTATCGTCATATTGGACAGATTGGATTACGGCAAAGAAGTGTACTGACAACTGAACAATGAGGAACACTACAGACAGTTACCCACAGATCCGACCAAAGAACACACCCATCAACTCAACACTCTGATCAAGACCTTTGATCCGGACCTTCAGGGCACCTTCTGTGCTCTCATCCCACGTACTCCCCGTGTTGGAGATCTCTACTGCCTCCCAAAGATACACAAGGCAAACACACCCGGCCGTCCCATCGTATCAGGCAATGGGACTCTGTATGAGAACCTCTCCGTCTATGTCGAGGGTATTCTGAAAGCCATTGTACAAAGAACACCCAGCTTTTCTCGTGACACTACGGACTTCCTATGGAAACTCAGCACACGTGGAGCAGTTGAACCAGCAGCACTCCTTGTCACAATGGATGCCTCGACACTCTACACCAATATCCCCCACAACGCTGACATTGCTGCAATTGCCTCAGTACTCAACGCTGACAACTGCCAGTTTCTAGATGCAATTTTACAACTCATTCGCTTTATCCTGGACCACAATGTCTTCACCTTCAACAACCAGTTTTTCATCCAGACACACGGAATAGCCTTGGGGACCACATTCGCACCTCAATATGCCAATACCTTTCTGCACAGGCTTGAAAAAGACCTCTTCACTGCACAGGACCTTCAACCGATTCTATACACTAGATACATCGATGACATTTTCTCCCTTTGGACTCATGGTGAACAATCACTGAAACAACTATATGATGACATCAACAAGTTTCATTCCACCATCAGACTCACCATGGACCACACTCCGGAATCGGTTGCATTCTTGGACATATGCATCTCCATCAAGGACGGTCACCTCAGCATCTCACTGTCATGCAAGCCCACAGATAACCTCACAATGCTCCACTTCTCCAGCTTCCACCCCAAACACATTAAAGGAGCCATCCCCTACGGACAAGCCCTCCGTATACACAGGATTTGCTCAGATAAGGAGCACCGCGACAGACACCTCCAGACGCTGAAAGATGCCCTCATAAGAACAGGATATGGTGCTCGGCTCATCAATCGACAATCCGTCGCGCCACAGTGAAAAACCGCACCGATTTCCTCAGAAGACAAACACGGGACACAGTGGACAGAGTATCCTTCGTTGTCCAGTACTTCCCCGGAGCGGAGAAGCTACGACATCTTCTCCGGAGTCTTCAACATATCATTGATGAAGACAAACATCTCGCCAGGGCCATCCCCACATCCCCACTTCTTGCCTTCAAACAACCGCACAACCTCAAACAGACCATTGTTCGCAGCAAACTACCCAGCCTTCAGGAGAACAGTGACCACAACACCACACAACCCTGCCACAGCAACCTCTGCAAGACATGCCGGATCATCGACATGGATGACATCATCACACGTGAGAATACCATCCACCAGGTACACAGTAAATACTCTTGCAATTTGGCCAACATTGTCTACCTAATATGCTGCAGGAAAGGATATCCCGAAGCATGGTACATCGGGAAGACTATGCAGGCACTACGACAACAGATGAATGAACATCGCTCAACAATCACCAGGCAAGACAGTTCCCTTCCTGTTGGCAAACATTTCAGCAGTCACGGGCATTCAGCCTCTGATCTTCGGGTAAGCATTCTCCAAGGCGGCCTTCACGACACACAACAGCGCAGAGTCGCTGAGCAGAGACCGATAGCCAAGTTCCGCACACATGAGGACGGTCTCAACAGGGATCTTGGGTTCATGTCACACTACCTGTAACCCCCATGACTTGCCTGGACTTGCAAAATCTCATTTACTGTACTGTCTGGAGACAATACACATCTCTTTAACTTATGCCTAACGCTATCTCCACTCACATTGTCTGCATCTTTAAGAATTGAATCGTAGGTTAGCTGTGAAGACTTGCATTCTAATCAGTATTCTGTAAACGGTGTATGACTTTATATGCCCTTCTCTGATCAGAACCTTACACACACTTGACGAAGGATCAGCGTTTCCAAAAGCTTGTGGGATTACTATCAAATAAACTGGTTGGACTTTAACCTGGTGTTGTGAGACTTCTTACTGTATTTACCACAGTTCAACGCCAGCATCTCCACATCAAGGAAAACAACCCCAGTCTATCCAATCTCTCATCATAACTAAAAACTCTCCAGCCCAGGCTACGTCCTAGTAAAGCTCCTCTGCATCCTTTCCAGTGCTATCACATCCCTCATATAATGTGGATTCCAGAACTGTACACTGTATTCTAACTGTGGCCTAACTAACATTTTCTGTAGTCCAGCATAACCTCCCTGCTGTTAAGCTTTCTGCCTCAGCTAATAAAGGCAAGTATACCATATGCTTTCTTAACCACTTTATCCACCTGCCCTGCTACCTTACTGTGTACATTCACACCAAGGTCCCTCTGATTCTTGGTGCTTCCAGGATGCTGCTGTTCATCAGGTATTCCCTTGCCTTGTTTGTCCTGCCCAAGTGCATCACCTCACACTTATCCAGATTGAATTCCATTTACCACTTGACCAGCCCATCTATGTGCTCCTGTAATTTAAGGCTATCCTCCGCATTATTTACCACCCCACCAATGTTCACATCATCCGCAAGCTTGCTGATCAACCTGCCGACACTCATGTCTAAATCATTTATATAAACCACGAACAGCAAGGGTCCCAACACTAAATGACCCCACTAGTCCCAGTTTTCCCATCAGGAAAATACCCCTCAACCATTGCCCTCTGCTTCTTGTCACTCAGCCAATTCTGCCAAATTTCCTTGGATCCCATGGGCTTACCTTCGCTATCGGTCTCCTGTGTGCAACCTTATCAAAAGCCTTGCTGAGATTCAAGTAGACTATGTCAAATGTATTGCCCTCATCTACACACCTGGTCACTACATCTGAGGTTCAAGTAGACTATTCAAATGTATTGCACTCATCTACACACCTGACCTCCCCTTACCAAGATCCCTGCTATTTCCTCCCTTGCTGCATTCAACAGCTTGGGATATATTTCACCCGGCCTGGAGATTTATCTACTTTTAAGCCTGTCCGATCACAGTTCTTCTCCCTGAGTTCTACACCCATGTTGTTTCTCTCATTAGTGAACGCCAACACAAAGTATTCATTTCAAACTTGATCTATGTCCTCTGGCTCCACATGCAAATTACCATTGTGGTCCTTAATGGGCCCTACTCTTTTCCTAGTTATCCTTTTGCCCTTAATGTACTTTAAGACAATTTGGGATTTTCCTTTTAGCTTACCTGCCAGTATCATTTCATGTCTCCTTTTTGCTGTCCTAATTCCCTTAAGTTCCCTCTTGCACACTCTATACTCCTCTAGGGCTTCTACTATTTTCAACCCTTCATGTCTGCCATAAGCCTCCCTTGTTCTCTTCGTCTGTATTCTTGAGAGAGTGTCTTTATTGCCTGATTATCAGGTAGAGTTCATGATGTGTCTGAAATGATAATCCTTGAGATCTACTTATTTCAGTGCCTCAATGAGTTGTTTCTCATTGTCAAGAGGAGAAAAATAACACTTAATAATTTTATTTTAGGTTTTAACTATCAAACAGACTTACTAAACAAAAAATTAACAGTATAAGTAATATATATGTATACTTAATAGCTAAGTTTAGCTAGCTCCACAATGCAATAGAAAACAAGTACAGTCAAAAGTGTACAAATGACAGCCCATTTTCTGGGAACTCATGATAGTTCAAAAGACTCCCTAGGAGATATATGTGTGGCTTCCTATTGGTCCTAATTGCTCCTATACCAATGCTTCTGTAACCAGATGCTGGAAGATACAAGATAATTATGAAATGGGTCTCAAAACTGTGTCCATCTCTGCTCCATTGCTTGAACCATTCACACTAAGAAAAGAAATTATGCAGAAATTGCGTAAAAGTCTGCTTGCGTTTCTCCAGATCTACTGTTCTTCCACTGAATGCTCAGTGAACGATCAGACTAGCTAACAGTTGTAATTGGCTAAACTCATGCTTCAACTTACCTGGCATGAATCATTGCTTTCCAGAAAAGAAACAAAGGAGAGGAATTGGAAGGAAGAAGTATGTAACCTTGGGCAGAATGTTATGTTCCCCCACCAGCAGGTTTGTAGTGGGGAATGGGCATAAAACTCTTCAGATGACCTTCCCACTGTTGGTGCTCTGACCTCTGTGCAACTTTACAGATGGACAGGCAAGGTTGGTCCTCCACCCCTGTACATTATGGCTCCTGCATATGTTTCCTCTGTATGGGACTTCTTGCTGAATGAGGACCAATTAACTCTTGTTGGAGTTTCAAATGCTGCCAGGCAGCCAATATTGGCAGCAATATGTTCACCACTGACTCTTCCAATGACAGGAAGAGAAACACCTAACCCATGCCTTTTATCTTAACTTTACCAATGCAACATTATAACTGGTATTATCCAACTGGTATCATCTCAATCTGAGCCCAGAATAACACTCCTCACTAAGAGAGAAAACAACTATCACACTTTCATGCTAAAAACTGATATTGAGTAAGGTTAAATAGCTTTAACAGTGATAAACTTGTAACTAAATGTTTAACTGAATAAACTGAAGTAATTGTAAATGCTTAGAAATATAGGTTTCAACTCAGCTTTTAATTAATTGAAAGCATGAATGTAACTGAGCTTTGGTTAGGCACGTAACAAAAGCTGTGACTTAATTTAGTGGAAAGTCCAATTATAAATGATTGCTGCTAAGAGCTACTTCAAAAGAAAATAACAGTTGGAGAGTAATGCCACAAGATATCAATAAGTTTTGAAGTCTGGACTTTTAAAGTCAAACCTGCTTATCTTTTACAGAATAAACAGCAATGTTGAAGCGGCACTGCAATACTGAATATTAAAACTGGCTGGAAACAAGAAGATATATGGACTCAAACCACATAGTAAAGAATTCGTATTTACAATGTCTGCTCAAAGGATGCATTTATCTGCTTCAATTGTTATGGACTTTAACCTGGTGTCGAGAGATTTATTGCTGATTATCGGAAGCATTTTTTGTTTGGGAATTCGAGCTAGAGATAGATGGTCAATTTCCCTCTGTCCAGGACTGGGGATTCACTCATTATCATTGCATCTTTACAAGAGTATTATTTTCAAACAAGATAATTCCTGATGATGTACCTATGAACACAACATGAATACTCCGTTTCGCAATTACTACATACCTCAATAGAATGCGTTTGCTCAGTGGCAGATGACTACAGCAACAGTGCAATGTGTATGTTCTTTTATGCTTGAAGTTCCAAATAAATTCTTTTGTAGCCTAAGCAGACTGGCAGACCCCAAGTTCCATCCCTGGTCTGTGCTGAGTTTGATAGGGGTGGTAAGAAAGACACTCTAAATGATGTTTGTATCTCTGTGCTAGGGAGACAAACAGAATTAACACAAACCACTCCTTGAGGAATATTAACTTCAATGAGGACAGAGCTGTGCTTGTGTGTGAGAGTCTCTGCAGTCAAATAGTTTGCTGAGGAGCAAGAACAAAATGAGCAAAAATAATTTTGAGATGGCATTGTGTCACTTTTCCTGAGACTTCATCTTTCAGGATCCAATTACGACACAGAGAGGTTTCCAAGTTCTTAAGATTAAACAAATCTACAACTTACTAAGTATTTTATTTATTAGCAATATTAAAGGGGGTCTCATCTTCATTCTTGATGTCTGAAGATTAACAATGCAGATGTAGTAGTTTATTTTAATGGAAGCTGTCTATCTGATACACCCATGACAGTCAGTGCTTCAGACTGTTCAAACCAAACATGATATGAGATTATATACTAAAGAGACCATTATCAAACCGTAAACCAGTTACCACTAGCCTACCTTATTAAAAACAACAGGTACTATGTTAGAATCATGTGCAAGAGGTGGCCATTCGGTCCATCGAGTCTGCACTGACTCTCCAACAGAGCATCCTACCAAGGCCCTATCCCCTATTACCCTGCTAATTCCCTTAATTTACACATCTTGGAACAAGGGCAATTCAGCATGGCCAATCCATCTAACCTAATGGAAACAGGCGGAAACTCGTGCAGACACGAGGAGGACATGCAAACTCCACTCAATCACCCAAGTCTAGAATTCAACCTGGATCCCTGGCGCTGTGAGGCACCAGTGCTAAATATTGTGCCACCTAGCTGCCTCACTCCCATGTGTCCATTACTTTACATGTAAACCCCCTCCATTCTAACGGTAAGATAAAACCTCTTGTTTTGTACATGCACACTAATTCTCTAAAGTTAAACCAATGTCTCTGGTTTGCAACCGTGCCAGGCTTCTGGTTTGCATGTCTACCATTTCCTGCAACCTAATTCCCCAGGGATTTTGTAAGTTAAATATGCCAGTTAACTATGGTGCAAGATGAGTTATCAGTTTATCTGAGAAAGAGACATGCCAAACCATCACAAATTGCTAGATGATTTGCATTATCCACGGTTACCTTTGCAAAAAATTATTTGCCTTCAACCTCCATAAGTTTCAAGAAAATCCTGTATTTGCTACAAAAGTAATTAAACTGACTGCAGAAATAAATTCAGGGCTGGTATTTGAGGAGTAAGCACTTTTCGAATGCCAACATTTATGTTTTTGAAATGCAGCACAACCTCAAGCACATAAAGGGACCAACTGAAATGGGAAGTGGTAAATAGTTCCTATATATTATTAAAATGTCATTGTTTTCTCACTTTTCTTTTGTGTCATTTTTCTTATAATCCAATTTTTGTTTCCCTATGTATCCCTTTTACCATCATTTGTCAGTTTCACTCTCTATTAAATTTAACTGGTTAAGGAGATAGACCACTTGTCCTATCATTCACTAAGTCCCAGATGCCAGCTCACACTTTGACACATAGAATAAATCATAGAATAGTTACACACAGAAAGAGGCCATTCAGCTCATCATATCCATGCTAGCTCGCTGCAAGAGCAATTCAATTAATCCTTTTTTTTGACCTTTCCCTGTAGCTCTGCAATTTCTCTTCAGGTAATCATCCAATTCTGTTTTGAAAGTCGCTGTTGAATTTGCCACTGGCAGATCCTGACCACTGTCTGCATAAAAATATTTTTAAGGGCGGCATGGTGGCACAGTAGTTAGCACTGCTGCCCTCACAGTGCCAGGGACCGGGGTTCACTTCCGGCCTCGGGTCACCATCTGGGCGAAATTTACATGTTTTCCCTGTGTTTGCATGGGTTTCCACCGGGCGCTCTGGTTTCCTCCCACACTCCAGCAATGTGTGGGTTAGGTTGATTGGCCATGCTAGATTGCTCCTTAGTGTTGGAGGACTGGCTGGGTTAATACATGGGGTTACAGGCATAGGGTCTGAGTGGGATTGTTGTCAGTGCAGGCTCAGTGGGGCAAATGGCGGCCTTCTGCACGAAAGGGATTCTGTGATTCTGTGGTAGCAGATTTCCTTCTCTAGAGAGGCGGAGATGAACCAGATGGATTTTTTTTTAACAACACTTTTTCTTAACTTTTTAATGAGCGTCCTCTGGTTCTCTACCCTTCCACCAGCAGGAACAGTTTCTCCCAACCGACCCTGCCTAGTCCTGTCATAATTTAAGACACGCATATCAAATGTCCTGTCAATCTCTCTGCCCCAGTTTCTCCAATCTATGCACATAACCAAAGTTCCTTACCTCTGGAAGCATTGTCGTGAATTTTGTTTTGCCTTCACATCCTTCTAAAAATGTGGTGGATAGATCTGGATGCAAAGTACTAGTTGAAACTAAACAGTGTTTTATCCAGCTTTAATGATAACTTCCTTGCTTTTGTACATATACTCCAAGCTCTCTGCTCCAGCACACGTGAGTTGTATCCCTTATTTTGTAGTGCCTCTTCTATTTCTTCCAAACAAAATGAATCATTTCACACTTCTTTGCATTAAGTTTCATCTGCCACCTGTCCACCAGTATACATTCTTTTCAAGTTTAACACTATCCTCCTCACAGTTCACAATACTTCCAAATTTTGTTCTATCTGCAAATTTTGTAATTATGCTCTCTATATCAAAGTTTAAGCTATTACACTATAATGTCTCCAACCTGGATTTCTTGAGACTAAGTCATTTCTGGATTTTGGAATTTTTTTGGATAGATTACCGTTGGAATGTGGTGAACCAGAAAATATCATAGATATAAATATTTATCTGAAGCATAAACAGTGTTAAACCATAAAGCAATAAAAATTATATTACTTATTTAAATATTCTATCTTCTGTGATTTCCATTTTCAATATTGTACGCATAACACAGTTAACATTTTGCTGCACCTTTCTCAGATGCCTTGATGAAGATTTACAAAAAAACCAAACTACACCCTGGAAATACTAGGGTCTGCTCAAAAAGGCCACTGCAAAAGGAGGGGGGAGGGGAGTGTGGCGAAGGGCAGTGAGAAAGCGTGACAAATTGAGAGGGAGACACCACGTGAGATTCTCTGGCCTCCCTACGGCATATTTCTTGGTGGCAAGAGGTGGCCCGCCATTGATACAAAGAGGGACAGGGAGTATTGAGGAAGTGGGGTGGCGGGGGGGGGGGGGTTGCTGCAGAAGTACTTGGACAAGTTAGGAGTGTGGGCAAAGAAGTGGCAGATGGAATAAAATGTGGAAACGTGTGAGGTTTTGCACTTTGTAAGGAGGAATGGAGGCATAGACTATTTTCTAAATGGGAAAAGGTTTAGGAAATCAAAAACACAAAGCGACTTGGGAGCCATTGTTCAAGATGCTCTTAAGGTTAATGTGCAGGTTCAGTTAGCAATTAGGAAGGCAAATGCAATGTAATGTTAGCATTCATGTCAAGGGGGCTAGAATGCAAAAGCAGGGATGTCCTTCTGAGGCTGTATAAGGCTCTGGTCAGACTCCATTTGGAATATTGTGAGCAGTTTTGGGCCTTATATCTAAGGAAGGATGTGCTGGCCTTGGAAAGGGTCCAGAGGAGGTTCACAAGAATGATCCCAGGAATGAAGAGCTTGTCGTACGAGGAACAGTTGAGGACTATGGGTCTGTACACGTTGGAGTTTAGAAGGATGAGGGGGGGATCTTATTGAAATTTACAGGATACTGCAAGGCCTGATAGAGTGGACCTGAAGAGGCTGTTTTCACTAGTTGGAAAAGCTAGGACCAGAGGGCACAACCTCAGGCTAAAGGGACAATCCTATAAAACAGAGATAAGGAGGAATTTCTTCGGCCAGAGTGGTGAATCAGTGGAACTCTGCTGCGGAAGGCTATGGAGGTCAGGTCATTGAGTGCCTTTAAGACAGAGATACGTTCTAAATTAATAAGAGGATCAAGGATTATGGGGAAAAGGCAGGGAAATGGGGATGAAATAATATCAGCCACAATGGAGCAGATTTGATGGGCTGAGGGGCCTAATTCTGCTCCTATGTCTTATGGTCTTATGGATCTCACCACTGTCAATGGATTTCCCATTTAATCCTCTCCACGCCAACAATGGGACCAGATGATCCCACCAGCGTGAACAGCTGGAATGTTCCAGTTGGGTTGAGAATGAAATGGAGAGGTAAAGAGAGAGTGAGACGGAGAGGTAAAGAAAGAGATGGGAAAGTAGACAGAAAGAGAGACAACGTAGAGAAAAATTTGAGTTGCTTTGTAACTCTGCATTTTTTCAAGTTGCATTTTCCTATGCCATACAGTCACCACATCCCCATCAGCACCCACAATGTTTCACCATCTGTCCAAAGATCAGGTGAGCCCAAACCTTTCCAATTTGTTGCAGCATCTGAATGGTCACATGGTGAATCTGCTTAAAATGTTTCTCAGCAACTGGTGTTTCCAGATTTCACATTTCTGGACTGGAGAAGTAGTAGTGAAATATAAATATCAAAGATATGTATGTAGTACTGAACCCCAGGGAATCACACTATCATCCACCTTCCAGTCTGAAAAAAGATCAACGATCTCTGTTGTTGCTGTCACTCAGCCAATTTCATACTCATGTTACGACTGCTCTTTTATGGGCTCTATCTTTACTCACAGCACTGATATGTGAGACTTTATCAATGCCTTCAGGTCCCCATACACCACATGAAACACATTATCCTCATCCACATTCATTGAAAAGTTCAAGTTAAATGTGTAATTCTTCAATCCTCTGACATCAACCCTGGGTGAAATTTTCTAGCTCCAGGCCAGAATTTCTGCCAGTCATTCAACACTCCATTGACTTTGGAAGGACAGGTGGATGGGACCTTAAAATTCCACCCCCTATAGGTAAGGAGGATTGGAAAATGATGGCTGGTGAGTATGCAATTTCCACTCTCAGTCTCATCTGGTCCTGGTGACATATGAACTTTAGTACAGCCAGCCTATATAATACCTCCTTTCAGCCAAGCAAGTGCCTCAGCTACTTCCTGTTTCGCTTGGCAGCATCTTCTTTCTCGATCAAAACAGTTGCAAAGTATTGTATTTAGTTCTACTCTTGTGCTGAATGAGTAAATTTTCATTTAGCTCTATAACTACCCTTCCTTTTACCATTTATGTGCCTAAAGAAGGCTTGTAAATTTGTTTTTATGCTGGTACTGTTGATACTTGAAATACACTTTTGTTACTTCTCTTATTACTGTTTTCGCTTCTCCTTTCTATATTGAGACTGCTTCTCATTTGTCTTTGTCAAACTGACATCTGTTGTACGCACCCTTTGTCTCACCCTCTACCTTTTTCATCATTTAGGGAGCACTGGCTTTGTTGTCCTACCCTTTCCCCTAGTGGAAATGTACCTCAACCATACCTGAACCATTTCACCTTTAAGGTAGCCCAGTCTTCCACTACAGTTTTCCCTCTTAATCTTTGATTCCAATTTACTTCGACCAGATCTGTTCTTACTCGATTGAAACTAGTCCTTCCCAAAATAATCATTTTTACTTTAGATTGTTCCGTGTTCTTTTCCGTTGCTATCCTAAACTTAATGGTGCTATGATCACCATCCCCTAAATTTTCCCTTACTGCCACTTGGTGCACCTCGTCCTGTAGAACCAAATCCAATAATACTTCCTTGTTTGGCTGGAAACATACTAATGTTGAAACTTCTGACCTCAATTTGGAAACTCCGCCCTTTACTATGCTTGTTTATATTAGGATAATCAAAGTTCTCGTTTATAACTATTCAACTGTTTGTACCTCTGTAATTCCTTACAAGTTATTCCTTCACTGCCAGTTGGAGTTCCATAGTGTACACTTAGTGAAATAGTATCTCATTGTTTCTTAACTCTAACCAAATCAATTCTGCCCTTGACAGAAGAGTATCCTTTCTTTCCAGCACTGTCATATTTTAATTAAGTAAGAGGTCTGACAACACCAGGTTAAAGTCCAACCGATTTATTTGATAGTAAACTCACAAGCTTTCGGGGTTTGCCCCTTCGTCAGGTGAATGGAGAGTTCTGGCCTCGGACAGAGCATATAACAGCACAGACAGTTTACAGATTACTGATTAGAATGTGAGTCTTTACAACTAACCTGCTGTTCAAGTCTTAAAGATGCCAACAATGTGAGTGGAAGGAGCACTGATCACAGGTTAAAGAGATGTGTATTGTCTCCAGACAGTACAGTAAGTGAGGTTTTGCAAACCCAGGCAAGTCACGGGGGTTACAGATAGTGCGACATGAACCCAAGATCCCTGTTGAGACCGTCCTCATGTGTGCGGAACTTGGCTATCAGTCTCTGTTCAGTGACTCTGCGCTGTCGTGTGTCGTGAAGGCCGCCTTGGAGAATGCTTACCCGAAGGTCAGAGGCTGAATGCCCGTGACCACTGAAGTGTTCGCCAACAGGAAGGGAACAGTCTTGCCTGGTGATTGTCGAGCGATGTTCATTCATCCGTTGTCGTAGCGTCTGCATGGTCTCCCCAATGTACCATGCTTCGGGACATCCTTTCTTGCAACATATCAGGTAGACAATGTTGGCCGAGTTGCAGGAGTATTTACCGTGTACCTGGTGGATGGTATTCTCACGTGTGATGATGGTATCCATATCGATGATCCGGCATGTCTTGCAGAGGTTGCTGTGGCAGGGTTGTGTGGTATTGTGGTCACTGTTCTCCTGAAGGCTGGGTAGTTTGCTGTGAACAATGGTCTGTAAGGATGTTAGCCACAGCCATGTTAAGGCAATCCATTCGGCCAATATAGGTCGCACCACCCCAAGAATCAATATCAATGATTCCATGAAGTCCTACATCTTGCACCATTTTGGAATATAGAAAATAGATGCAGGAGAAAGCCATTCAGCCCATCAAACCTGCATCACCATTCAATATAATCATGACTTACAGTTTCCGACTCATGACAGGCACTTTCAGTATCCCACTCCTGCTTTCTCTCCATACCCCTTGATCCTTCTAGTTGCAAGGGCCACATCCAGCTCCTTCTTGAATATGTCTAATGAACTGGCCCCAACAACTTACTGTGGTCAAGAATTCCACAGGTTCACAAGTCTCTGAGTGAAGAAGTTCTTCCTCATCTCAGGCCTGAATGGCTTACCCCTTATTCTTAGACTGACCCCTAGTTCTGGACTTCCCAAACATCGGGAACATTCTTCCCACATCTGGCCTGTCCAGTCCAGTCCAATCAGGATTTTATATGTCTCTACCAGATCCCGTCTCATTCTACTAAATCCTGGTGAGTACAAGCCCAGTCGATCCAGTCTCTCTTCGTATGTCAGTCCCGCCATTCCAGGAATCAGTCTGGTGAACCTTCGCTGGACGCCTTCAATAGCAAGAATATCCTTCCTCAGATTAGGAGACCAAAACTGCACACAATACTCATGATGTGGCCACATCAAGTCCCTGCAGCAAGACATCCCTACTCCTATACTCAAATCCTCTTGCTATGAAGGCCAGCACGCCATTAGCTTTCCTCACAGCCTGCTGTATCTGAATGCCAACCTTCAGCGACTGTTCCGCCATGACACCCAGGTCACGTTGCACTTCCCCTTTTCCAAACTACCCCCATTCAAATAATAATCTTCCTTCCTGTTTTTGCCACCAAAGTGGATAACTTCATATTTATCCACATTATATTGCATTTGTCAAGTATTTGTCCATGCAGTCAGCTGTTCAAGTCACTCTGCAGCCTCTTAGCATCCTCCTCACAGCACACACTGCCACCCAACATCATGTCGTCTAAAAATTTGGAGATATTGCACTCATTTTATCATCCAAATCATGAATATATATTGTGAATAGCTGGATGTCCCACTAGTCACTACCTTGACACTCTGGACCCTCTATTCCCACTCTCTGCTTTCTGTCTGCCAACCAGTCCTTGATCCATGTCATTACATTACCCCCAATACCATGAGCTTTAATTTTGCTCTCTAAACTGTTGTGTGGGACCTTGACAAAAGCATTTTGGAAAACCAGATACACAAAATTCACTGATTCCCCAGTCCATTCGATTGGTCACATCCTCAAAAAAATTCCAGATTTGTCAAGCGCTATTTTCCTTTAGTGAATCCGTGCTAACTTTGACCGTTCTGGTCACTTGCTTTCCAAATGCTCACATATTGCATGCTTAATAAATGACTCCAGCGTTTTCCCCACCATCGATATCAAGCTAACTGAGAGGGGGAGGAGGTGAGGGGAGAGCAGGGGGGAGGGGGCAGGGAAGAGGGGAGGAGGCAGGGGAGGTGGGGGAAGGCAAGGGGGCAGGGGGGAAGAGGGGGGCAGGGGGTGAGGGGAAAGGGGTGAGGAGGGGAAAGGGGGTAGGGAGGGTGAGGAGGGGGGAATAGAATTAACCAGGGGGAGAGTGGGGGAGGGAGGAGGGGGACGAGGGGTGAGGGTGTGAAGGAAGGAAGTTGGAGAGGAGGGCGTGAGGAGGGGGACAAGGAGTGGAATTGATTGGGGTAGAGGAGGGGGAAGGGGGGGATGAGTGGGAGGGGAGGAGGGGTGGTGGGGTGGAGGAAAGAGGGGATGAAGGGGGAAGGGTAGGAGGAGGGGGAAGGGGAGGGGAGAAGGGAGGAGGGGAGAGGAGGGGGAGGAGGGGAGAGGGATGGAGGAGTGGGGAGAGAAGGGGGAGAAGGGGGAGAAGGATGAGGAGTCAGTGGAGAAGGGGGAGAAGGATGGAGGAATGGGGGAGAAGGATGGAGGAGGGGAGGGGAAAGGGGGAAGGGGAATTGATGGGGATGAACAGTGTGGGGAGAGATGGGGAGGAGGGTGGAGGTGGGGCAGGGGGAGGAGAGGACGGGGATGGGGAGAAGGGGACAGGTAGGGGGAGGAAGGGGGGAGGGGGGGAGAAGGGGGAGCGGTGTTGATGGGGGGATGAGGGGAACTGGAATTGATGGGGGGAGGAGGGGGTGGAATTGATATGGGGGGGGAGGGGGAGAGGTAGGGTGGAAGGGGGGCTGGGGAGGGGGGAGGTGAGGGAGGACAGGGCAGGAGGGAGGAGGAGGAGGGTGGGGAAGGGGAGGGGGATGGGAGAGCAAATGGAAGAGGACAGGGAATGGGGGAAGAGTGTGAGGGGGAATTGATGGGGGGAGGAGGGGGAGGAGGGAGCCAAGAGGGCAAGGAGGGGGTGAAATTGATGGGGGGGTGTGTGGGGTGGAGTTGATGGGGGGGTGTGGGGTGGAGTTGATGGGGGGGTGTGGGGTGGAGTTGATGGGGGGGTGGGGTGGAGTTGATGGGGGGTGTGGGGGTGGAGTTGATGGGGGGGGTGTGGGGTGGAGTTGATGGGGGGGGTGTGGGGTGGAGTTGAGGGGGGGTGTGGGGTGGAGTTGATGGGGGGGGTGTGGGGTGGAGTTGATGGGGGGGTGT